>NW_024543074.1:13875000-15222500 GCF_018167655.1 Microtus oregoni
CAACCATCTTGACTCCTGGACAGAATGGAAAGGGAGCAGCGAGCAGAGGCCCAGCATTCGTGGCTTTCTGCTTCCAGATTGAGAACAGGATGTGGCCAGCTCCCTCAAGTTCCTGCCGCCATGACTGCCGCTTGAACTGTGAACCAACACAAACCCCTCTTCCTCAGCTTGCTTTTGGTTGGCGTTTTATCGCAGTCGAGAGACAAGCTGCTAGCACAGCCTTCCAGGCTC
This sequence comes from Microtus oregoni, assembly GCF_018167655.1. NCBI lineage: Eukaryota > Metazoa > Chordata > Mammalia > Rodentia > Cricetidae > Microtus > Microtus oregoni. The sequence goes on from NW_024543074.1 coordinate 13,875,232, forward strand.
ATCACACCCAAGATGAGTACAACTGAGGAGGAGATGGGCGGTGGGGACATGGCCAACAGGCAACTGTGACAGTCATGTGGTGCTTGAAGCCAGTGCTTTGTGGCTCATAGGCTCCAGCCTCCAGAGGGACCACCATGTGGAAAGAGGGGTCAGACCTTTGGGGTGCAGCCCAGAGAAGAACCTTGGCCATTGCAAAATGGCGAAGGATTGAAGGATTGAGGACAAGGCGTGTGGTGTCATCACTGACTGTCCAGTGCTTCCCCACCCCTTCTGGTAAAAGGAGCACTACCTATGTTGAGGGGCTGCCCCCTTAATGGCCATTGTTTAGTTTAAGGAACAGGTTCCTGAGCACAGAGCTCAGCCAGCGGCACCTCCAGTGGCAGCTGGCCGATGAATGGCCTGTGATTTCCCCAACTTGGAGTTGCCTCAGAGTTGCCCGGTAGACTGTATAGACCCTGGTGTTCCTGGTTCCCCCTGGTGGTATTCCATAATTTGATTTCAGTGCTGTTGGTACACTCGGAAATCACCATGTTTAGGATTCATGTGGCATTGGGGATACTCTGTCCCTTGCCTCGCAGGAATGGTGTACAGGGCCCAGTTAGCTTTGACACATGGCGGCCCCCCTATGCCCAGCCCTTCAGTGATGGGTAAGATCATGCGTGTCTTCTGAGTGTCTCTGTAGCTGCTACCCCTGGGCTTTTCTAGCCCTAGAGAGAGACAGCGGGATGCTGAAGGCCTGGTTCCTTGACTGTTTACTTCAGTTTGTGGGTGTGTCCAACTTTCTGACCTTGTGACATGACATTCCCATCTACAGAATTTATGCTGGAGAGCAGCACAACCAAGCCACAAAAATAAAAATACAGTGAATGAGTCTGGTTTTGTTTTGTTTTGTTTTTTTAGTTTTTTGAGACAGGGTTTCTCTGTGTAACATCCATGACTGTCCTGGAACTCACTCTGTAGACCAGGGACCAAGCCAGCCTCGAATTTACAAAAATCCTCCTGCCTCTGCCTCCTGAGTGCTGAGATTAAAGATGTGTGCCACTACCGCCCAGTTGAGTCTGTTGTTTTAAAATTACTATTTATTTTATATACTCGTGTGTGGGTTGCATGCATATGCAAGGTCACAGGACAATTTGTAGGACTTGGTTCTCTCCTGCTATGTGGTTTCTGGGGATTGAACTCAGGTCTTCAGGCTCGGAAGCAAGTGCCTCTACCGGCTGAGCCATCTCATTGGCCCACATCTTATAATATTTTAAATAAATTAATGATTTTGTTTTGGGTCACGTTTGGGCCCCAGATTGGACAAGCATGGTACATGAAGATCTTCCTGAGCTGGACTTGGGGACACCCATTTGCTGTGATCTTGGATCCTGAGAAGCTAAGCAAGTCCCTGTTCTCTGGGTCCTCCTGCTCCCTCTCCATCTGGGAGAGAGGTCCCAGAGAGCGCTGCCTACAGGGGCAGGGCCAGGAGGAGGCCTACAATTACAGGCCTAATTGTGTGGCCACAAGTAGGCCCTACCCCCCACTGGTTGGGAGCTGGTTTCCTAGCTCTGCCAGGGCCACCATTCAGAGAGCCTGTTTGCACCTGTGTCGAGGCAAGCTTGGGAAAGCTAATTAGCTAGTTTGGTGTTTCATAATTAGATCCTTTAAAAGAACTCATAGGTGGTGATAATAAGCCTTTTAGAAATCTATTAAGCTTTGGGGGAAGTGGAACAGAAACCTTGTAACTCTACATGCCTGCTTCCTCTTTCATTTCTGTCTGCACCCCAGACTTCTCTCTCCACCCCATATTCCCAGCTGCATCCAAAGAGTGTCCTTGACTTCTACACCATCAGCAAACACCGCACAGGGTAGATGTATCCCATCCTCTCCACAGCTCTGAGATGTGGGTACCATCAGCACACCCATGAGCAGAGGTCACCAGTCACCTCTCTGTAGCTGTTCCCTAAGCAACTGAGCTTAGACTTTCAACATGGACAATCTGGCTCTAGGATCCCTTCCAGTTTCCCTTAGCTTAGTTCATGCTCCTCACCCACTCCCTGCCCCAGGGCACCCTGCTCAGAGGCTTCATCAAAGCTGGTCGAGCTGAAGTTCCTGTTTTCTTGTTTCGTTTCGTTCTGTTTTCCTGAGCGTTTGTGCCAGGGTTTGCGGAGCTGACTCAGATGGGTCACTGGGGGGCAATGATTTCTAATTCACTTTGCTTCTCTGCAACTCTTCCCACCTGGATGGATTCCAGGGCAGAATGGTAGAAACAGAATGAATTCCTCCCTCCCTCAATTTCTTTGTTTTATTTCCTGCTTAGGGGCTGAGGAACCAGATAGGAAGTGTGGGTTTCTCCCTGAGGGGTGCCCTCATGCCTCCATATCTGCATTAAACACTCACATTTGACCTCATTTGTTCCCTCAATAACAAGGACAGAGTGGGATCTGCACCTCACTTGTCCATTTGCTTGGTTATATTCTGTTTCTCTCCACTTAAACACAAGTGCCACGGGCATGAGGCCTTGGCAGGTATCTGGTTACCTGGTCCTGCACTGGTTCAGCAAATAGCCCTTGGAAAGATACTGCATTAGACTCAATCTTCACCTTTCCTGCTCCATAAAATGGGTGTGATAATCTTTCCTCTACAGGCCATGGAGTGCCTGGTGCCAGAATGAGATCCACAAACACTGAGGCCATCACTCTCACCTTCTACCTTTCTTAGTTACATGGGAGGTGCCCAGAAGTGTCTCTCCCTCTCCCTTCTTCCCTCTCCTTCCCTCCTTTCCTCCCTCATCTACTCTCCTTCTCCCCCCCCCCCTCTCATTTTTCTGTAAAGCAAATGAGGCTTCCTAGATTTACCTACTTTGGCAATTGGGTGTGTGAGATTGTGCTGGGATGTCTTGCAGCAGGCTGGCTGTGTTGAACTGCGGAAACATGTGTATTAGCACCTGTGAGGAGAGCTCATGGTTATGCAGATTCTGGGAGAGGAAGTCCAAATTATGCCTCCTTGAAGCATAGCAATGACTGCAGAGATATAAAAGTCACACGCTGGGGCCGCTGTTCCTCAGCACGGTTGGCAGGGAGTATGCACTTCAGTGACAAAGTGGGCCTTGGATCTAAGGCCCCCTGCTTAACTGGTTGCATGGCTAACAGGCAAGTTACCCAATCTCCCCAAGGCTAAGTTTTCTCTTCTGCAAAATGAGTGGCAATGGCAGTAAATATTTATGCCCATGGTACAGTGTAACACTGATGTTCAGTGAGATCACTGGGCCAGTCATTGATTCTACAAACACCTGTTGAGCATCTACTAGGTGCAAACCTCTGATCTCGGGAGCGTGACATTCTATGACCCATGGGTCCTGGGTTCTAGTGGGTGGTCACGTGTGCTCCTTTCTCTCTATAAACAATATTTGCTGAATGCTGACCAGAAGGGTGACTATGCACAGGGTGTCCACTCAGTGACATGGCTTATGGAACCAGGTCCCTGCCCCCACAGCCTCTTTAGTGGAAGGGGATGTACAGGTGGCTGGACGCATCCCCATGGAGTAGAACTGGTCCCTCTTCCATCGTGTCGGGAGTAGGCGAGTGTGTGTGTTTGGAGTGGGTATATGGGACAGCTGGCCTTTTAAACATGCCACTCATTGTCCTTGCACAAACAACATCCCCATCTCTTTTGAGCTCTTTGCCTTCCACAATCTGCCCTCGCTCAGCTTGCTCTTTGCTCCTGGGCCAGTGTCTTTCCACCTCTTCAGACTTCACCCGTCCTTCAAGGTCCCCTGCACGAAGCGGTCCCTGAAGCCCTACTTGATACCATATTCCTCTTCTCCTGAGACTTGTATCCCAGCTCTGGCCATCCCTTGGTCTCTTTCTCTTCCCCTGTAACTCTCTGGTTCCCCCATGGTGGCATCCTGTTCTTTGCATCATCACTGTGTTCCATTGCTGTACTTGAAATAGACTGTCAACAAACTTTTCTTAGGCATGTAAACAGATGTGTGGCTCCAAGGCTTTCTTTTGGCTGGTTTTTCTAGAATGCAAGTCTAAGACGGGAGCCACCGCAGGGGCATCAGTGGTCTTTTGTGTGTTGGCTGCTCGGCAGCATGTCTGCTTGTGTGTTCCTGAATATCCACTGAGCCCGCCTTTCTGCATCTCTCACACGCATCCAAAGGGCTGGTGGTTGTCTTGGGTGTATGTTGGGGGGGGTATAATGGCAGCCTAGTGCCCAGTGATGGATGAGGGGGGTGGAGGTGACTTTCCCAGGGGAAGATTAGCGCCTGGCAGCTATGATTTGTCTCATGGCCTCCTGTCCTTTTGCTGGGCCCCACTGCAGAGTCATTCATTACAGAGGCTGCTGTCACAGGCTGGGGGCAGGGGCTGAGCAGCATGTGTGTGTGTGTGTGTGTGTGTGTCTATGTGGGGGTGGCAGGCAGACCCCCTCCCTAGGAGAGACGCTCGTGCCAGAGAGCAGAGCTCACTCAGTGGCCATGAAGTGACTCTCGGGAACCCTGAGAGAAGGGGACCATGTGATTCACCATCCATGGCATACCCCTGCTCCCAGGCACAGTACTGCGGAGTGGGTGGGGAGGGACCTTTGTTCATTTAGTCTCTTCATTCAAATGCTGGTGGAGGATCGGCACGCAAACAGCGAGGGGAGAAGGAATGGGGCTCTTCCTTCTTTCTCTTTCTCCTGGGGCTCTTCTGGGGAGTGGAAAGTGCTTTGGACACAAAGACTAGAAACTTAAGCTGAAGTCTTGCCTGTGTTGCTAGCACTGTAGCCTCAGGCAGTCACTTCTTTCCAGAAAGCAGATCTACTAGACGAAATGGAGCTGACCGAGTCCTCCATCTATAGCACAGTGTTAGAGTGTAAAGGCCATGGTGTGCTTTGGAAACTGGGAGAGGCTGTAAAGTTGGGTGGGGTGGCTATTCCTCCATTCTTCTGGGAGTGGGGGCAAGAGGAGACCCTAGGAAAGACACCCTACCAAGCATAAGAGAGGGCCCTACAATTATGATGCTTTTTCATCTCTGTGTGTTTCTATTCTTTCTTTTTTTTAGTTTTTTTTTTTTTGGTTTATTTTATTTTGTTGAGACACGGTTTCTCTATAGCCTTGGATGTCTTAGAACTCACTCTGTAGACCAGGCTGGCCCAAAACTCAGAGATTTACCTGCCCCCACCTCCTAAGTGCGGGGACTAAAGGCATGCACCACCGCATCTAGTTCTCTTTGTACTGATACTTTCAGTGACTTTGAAAGCCAGGTCGAGCATGTACCATTGAATCCTGCATTTTAGGTCATGAAAAAGTTCAGAGAGGATCCACAACTTGCTCAAGTTAGTGGGTGAAGAAAACTGAAGCCTTTCATTTCTGATGCCTGGGCCCTGCACTCTTTTTTTTTTTTTTTTTTGCTTCCACACACAGTTCTTGTTATATTGTTTCTACTTGGGTCTGGTAACCTTATCCTACTCTTTGGGGTTCACGCCTCTTGAGAGGATACAAAGGATACAAACCGTTTCCCGCGTGTTCATTGTATCAATATAACCTTATCCCAATCCTTGGGGCTCATACCTCTCAAGGATACAAACCGTTTCCTTGTGTTCATTGTATCAATTCATGGCCACTGTTGGACACAGTAGTGGGAGATGGGGGGGGGGAGATCTGTAGGTTTGAGAATACTAAAGAGATAGAGAGGAAGGCAAATTGAGATATCTCAGGTGCTCTCTCCCAATTCTGGTAAAGCCAGCTTCAGTGTGGTAAAGAGTGTAGAAGACAACCAAGAAAAGAGATGGAGACGAAAGGAAGGGAGAAAGTTTGGGGTGAAGAGCAGGACAAGGGTGGGAAGGGGAAGGGAAAAGAAAAGATCATGGGACTAGACAGGAAGGCCAGCATGCAGAATAGGTGAGGAAGGCAGGAGAGAAAGGGGAAGGGGGGGGCTCAGAGACTGGGGAGGGCATGGAGGAGGGCCAGCTTTGCTCTGGCAAGGGGTGGGAGATTGAAGGCTGAATCACAGCAGGCAGTGGAGGAGAGGAATAAGTCATAAACGCTGTGGGGGCAAAGGTCAAATATAGACTGATGGCTCCATTGTTTCCTAGCCTGTGAGGAGGACCCTGTCGGAGGCTGCAGAGATGCTTAACCCTTCCCTGTCCAGCTTTCTGATGCTGGATACAGAGGGGGAGAAACACCTGTGTGTGAGGTTGGGGAGGCACTGGGACTGGAGTTGGAGCTGGGCAGTAGTAGAGTTACAAGGGTCTCAAGAGAAGGGACTTACAAGTCCATTCGACTTAAATGCACTTGCAATAAACAGGAGACAGACACAAGCATACTGTCTCTTCTTTTCTCCTGATGGTGGTCCATTTTTGCATCCCTGTTTAGGGAGATGTCCTAAAGAAGATTTTTAAAAATTTATTCAATTTTATTTTTATGTGCATTGGTGTAAGGGTGTCAGGTTCCCTGGAGTTACAGACAGTTGTGAGCTGCCATGTGGGTACTGGAAATTGAACCTGGGTCTTCTGGAAGAGCAGCTGAGCCATCTCTCCAGCCCAAGGAAGATCTTTTTTAGTAACACCTGTCAGCAGTATAACCAAGTAGTATTGACAGCATACAGTAAATATTTAATTAAATAATAGGATCAAAATCAACATCACTAATGTTTATTAACCACACACTAATCCATATCAATAACTGTGCAGTGTTCACAGTTTACAAATAACTTACAGTATCATTAAAACCAAACACTAGTGTATGATCAATGTTATTGGTGCTGATTAACTAAGAAACTGATGATCAGACTTGTCTAAATTTTGTCAGCTAGCAGATTTCTGAATTCTAACCTATACATCTACAGATCTTGGGACTGAGGATACCTTAGTGATATGGCATTATCTTGTATAAGGCCCTAGGCATGATTCACAGTAACACACATACACACACACACACACACACGTGCACACACACTCGCACATGTACATAAACTAGCTAAACAGTAACAACATCCACAGTTCCTTTAGCAATCACACTTTTGGGGAATGTATCATACCCACTTTAGAAGAAAAAAAAGACTTTGACGAACTCTAACTATTTGATCATCAAATAATTGCCAGTAGAGAAAGCCAAATCTAGTTGGCTAAAGCACAGAATACGTGAGTTGGTGAACGGGTCTTCAGCACTATGGACAGATCCCAGACTCCTAGCCTCACACCGGGACATACCAGAGGAGGACATCAGCCCTCTCCTTAGTTCTGTCCTCCCGGTGGGGACTGAGAGATCGGGGTGCCAACTCCTTGTGGGCTGTAACTCCACCCCTCATGATGTATAGACTGACAAGGACTTAATGCTCTGAATACATAAAGCCTTGGAGGCCTGGGCGGTGGAGGGTGACAGCTGCCCTTTAGTGCTTGGCTTTTTAAAGATCATGGTAGAGTTCAGAAAGTATAGTCATGAGGTTTAATGATTTAATGGGGACGACTGGGGAGCAAAAATAGTTACTGCACCCTGGGGAAAAGTGACTGCTCATACATATTACTTTAGCCTAATGGCCTATAACGCCTTCCCCCCGTGCCCACGGGGGGAGTCACGCTACATAGCCGCTGTAATACTGAATGGCCTGATTAAATGCATATTAAACAATACTAAATTGGGAAAAAAGGGGTGGAGGTGGTTCTCAATGTATTTATTCATTTCTGTAGGAGAACATAGGGTTTCTCTTCTAGCGTTGATGGGAGAGGTCCCCCAACCCAAGCTTGCTCCCCAGGGAGGTGCGAAGCCCAATGCCTCTGGAGAAACTTACAGGAGAAGATACTTTCAAAACGAGGGAGGGATGCTGGATGTGAAGGGTCTGGGGTGCCAGGTCACCCAGACCCCTGGTCCCAAGAGGTTCTGTGTGCTTGCCACCTTGGAGACTTGTCCACACATGTGGCTTAATTCCAGGCAGTCATTTTTGAGAACACACTTTTCTGTCTACATGAAAAATGCTCTAGGAATCTTGGTCCTACTAGAAAAATGCCTTTACCTGTAAACACATTCTCCACCCCTGACTTAGCTGTGCTTACCAGATTTTAAGATCTCTGATAGGAGCCAGGCAGTGGCTACACGTGCCTTTAAATCCAGCACTTGGGAGGCAGAGAGAGGCAGATCTCTGTGAGTTCAAGGCCAGCCTGGTCTACAGAGTGAGTTCCAGGACAGGCTCCAAAGCTATACAGATAAATCCTGTCTCAAAAAACAAAAACAAACAAAGAACAAAAAAGATCTCTGGTAGGGATATGCAGAGTGTATGGCCTCAGTTCTTTGGTGTACCTGGGGAGGCTTGTATAATGCCCATATATGGGTGATACCCTTAAGAGATTCTGGTTCTGTTGACTTGGGGTTCAGCCTAAGTACTATTGTTTTTAAGCTACTCAAAGATGGTTTCAGTGTGCACTGCAAGCTGAGAATCACATTAGCAGAGTGTCAGAGTGTAAAATAACTTACACATCTGATTCCAGGTCTTTATTTCATAAATAAAGAGCGGAGACTCAGCCAGGCATTTTGGCCCACTCCTTCAGTCCCAGTACTCAGGAGGCAGAGGCTGGTGAATCTCTGAGTTCAAGGCCAGGCTGGTCTGTGGAACAAGTTCCAGGGCAACCAGGGCTACACAGAAAAAACCCTATCATAGGGGTAAAAAGTTGGAGATTCAAAGAGGCTCTAACTCCTCCAAGATCCATAGTGATAGACCAGCATCCTGACTCCCAACCAAGGGTTCTCCCCATCACACCGTTTTCCACCCCCCCCCCCCGGTAACACGAACAGGGCCAGTGTCAGAACCAGTGACTGAAAGGGCAGTGTCCCCACTCTCCCGCTCTTAGTTCCCAAGGCTAACAATGAATCAGGCCCACCTAAGACAGAATCTCCTCCCTTGAACTCTCTTTGTTTGACTACTAGTCTTTGTCTGAGATGCCAACACCTGTGGTTTTCTGGCCCTCAGAAGCTTCCAGACCATCTCTCTGGCCCTGTGTGCCCTGGGCCCTGGCTGTCCACAGCTTCACCAAAGAAGCCTTTAAAGGGTAGGCTCCGAAGTCCTCTTGGACTTTAATCCCAGACTGGCTACTTATTATCTATACAACTTTGGGCAAAATAATTAACCCTCGTGTGCTTCCATTTCCTCCCTGTAAAAGGGGGATAATAACCGCACTTACTCCAAAGGTTGATAAAAAAGATTCAATGAGTTAATGAGTGTAAATGTACTTAGAACAGGGTCTGGCATACAGTAATTGCTACTGTAAGTGATAGCCAGTGTTGATCTGCTGCTTTCAATGTCTCTCCTGTCATGAACTATAATGCTGAAGTTCCTTCTGTGTTTACATCTGCCTCCAGTGTCATGTGCTTTCAGGGTGGATTCTAGGATCTAGAGGAGATTTGATTTCCTCGGATCCCATCTGAAGGGTTTCAGGCCCCAGACAGGATGCATGCAAGTCCAGATAGTGTGGGGGAGGGAAAGGCATCCTGAAGGACAGACACACAGCTGCATCGACATTTGTTTCCACGGCGGTGCTGAGATGGCTACCTTGCCCATCCGTCAGTACACTCCAGGGTACCTACTTAGGTTATGGGCACTGTATCCCACAAAGAATTCGATGGATCTTGTTTCTGGCTTCCTTGTGGGAACCATGTTCTTCTGAGTGGTCATTTGTTTTTTTTCACACATAATCTAACTTTGTTGAAGCACAGTGTGATTTCTGAGGAGGTGTGGTTTGCTCAGTTACCGACTGGGGTACAGGATAAGAAACCATCTGAGGCATGACTTCCTCTTCCCCACTCCTGGCAAGCACTTGCCCATGTGTCTTGGAACAATGAGGCAGTAGGGTGTCATTTAGGGAAGGCACCATCTCCCAAGGCTAGCTTCTGAGATGCCTGCCACACAGGACTGTCTGAGAGTGCCGTGTTCAGTATCGCCTTTCCCAAGTCTTCTGTCCTGTGCAATAGCCCTCTTGGTCCCTCTGGTCCAGTCTTGGTTTTCTCTCTTCATCCAGGTGGCCCTTCTCTCTTAATCCATGCCCAACTTTACATTGTTTCCAATAAAGGCCGATACCTCTATCGAGTGGCCCTTGGTCTGCTCAATGGGGGTGTCTCTCTGGCCCATTGAACATTCCATCCCCTTTTATCGCCCCTCCCCAAATCACAAGCCCCACTGTATCACTGGACTCTAAGCTCCCAGGAGATGCAGATATCACCCCACCATGTGGGCATCCCATACTCTAAAATCTGATGTCATATTTGCCCCAGAAATGGCCAATGACGTTGGATAGAGTGCAGAGTAAGTGAGTGTCCTCATCTACCTTGAAGACCAGCCCTCTGCTGAGTATGAAAAACAGGAGTTAGCTTTCCTAGCTATGACCAGAGACTTCAAAGGAAAGCATCCTGCTGAGTGAGTCAGAGGCAGAAAGCCCTCAACTCCAACCCCCCCCACCCCGGAGACCATACCTGGGGATGGGGAGCAGCGATTGGGTCCCCTCTCTGTCCCGACAGACACCCCCTCCACACACTCACAATGTCCCATGCATCGCTTACACTGTCTACCTTCCTCCTCCCTCAACTGCATTTAAAATAAATTTCCATTAAAAAAAAAAAAAGCTCCTCCTCTCCCTGTCACTACCCGGGCCAGACCCTCCCACCCCCAGGTCCCTGGCGCTCTTAGATTTTCCCGCTGCCACGTTCCACCCTGAGCCATGTCTCCTAGTATTTTGCTTTCAAATTGTGTCTCCTGCCATTTGTGCCACATTTAAAATGCTAACAGTACAGAATGTCATTTACAGAACCGGGGCGTTTGCTCCGGAAAATTAATTTGACTTATTCCTTCTGCCTGTTCCTATCTCCAGGCCAATATTATGCTACTCATTCTACAAGAGTAATACTTAATGAATAGGACTATTAATAATGTCAAGGTCCGCGGGGGCCTGGCGGCTAACGGATAGGCGTAGACGGAAGGAACCCATCACCTGACTCCTGGTTTAATGTCCCATGAAAATATCAGGCACTGCAGTGTAATTACGGAGCAGGGAGAGGCGAGTGGATGACGACCCAGAGTTTCTTAAATATTTTTCAAATTAGTTGATGCTTTTCCTTCTGGGGGAGGAGGATGTTTATTCCCTCTTCCCATTTTTAGTTCTGGTTTGAAAGAGGTAGTGGACCTGTTTTTAATACACACACACACACACACACACACACACACACACACACACACAGTCAATGCTGTTTCCACCCCATCATGAAAATGTAACAAACAGATCTAACTTCCCCAGTGACCCCCGCCCCTTCAACACTCCCCTCCCCCTTTGCTGGGCACACAGAATCTAAGAACTACCGCCAGGGTGGAAAGGGTGTGCTGACCCCCCCATTGGCTAGCCTGGCTCTATTGCTTATGTCCGTGGTGCTAAATATCCAAGGCGGGAGGAGAGCCTCCTCTGGCATGCTGCTGTTTCTTAGCTTGAAGTCTGTGTTTGTGACTGGAGTTGGTCCACATGGCTGCTTTTTTATAGGAATGGATCAGTAGAGTTAGGCAAGAGAGGGAAGAAAGGAGGGGCAGGGGAAGCCAGGACCAAGCAGGCTGAGTGAGTTGGAGCTGGAGACCTGAGTATCAGGCTAGTCTCATATGCAGAGAAGGGATAAGGCTATCTGCCTTGCAGGGTAGTGGTGAGACCAGGAGATAATGGGTGTGAAGGGCCTGGGGCTGGGGCTGGCACTCAAAGGGGGCTGATAGTGCTGTTCCCCTTTGTCCAGGTCACAGATGGAGCCATCAGACTCCATAGCAGGGACTGAGCACTCTCCTCACTGCGGGGCCGAACAAAGGATGCATGCACACACAGCTCTTGCCCTGAGGAAGCCTGAGGTGTGTGAGTTTCCAGTCTTCAAAGGACCCTACACTCCTGAATAGGAATTGTGCCTTCTCCTCCCCACCTCCATCTTCTGGAGAAACCATATGCCTTTAACCAGGGTCCCAGACTTATGAGACAATCTCAGGCTCTGGGCTGGTAGGTGTTCTAATCTGATGGGAAAAACAAAACAAAACAAAACACCCAGTTTCTGACCAGGGTAAAGGGTGTCTCTGGTTGGAGAAACTGAGCTCCTGCCTTGGAGGAAACCTGAGTCTGACAAAGGGGGTACAGCCTCTGTTCTGGGGGAGCACTACTGTGTTTTAGGGGAACACTAAATCTGGGGGAGGTTGTAAACCCTTGGCATACTCAAATTTCAGCTGGATGGGGAAGAGAAAGTTCTCTGTGGGAATTTCTGTCTGAGGAAGGTATCATCATGTCATAAAAATGACTCCTCCAATAGGAAGACCAGCATGCCCTCAGGGAACCCCTAGTGATAACTGGGGTGACAGATTCTTTGTCATCAGAGATTCTGTATGACCAGAGAAGACCTTTTCTTCAGCGTGCGGTCCTCTGGTCTTTTTGTCTTATTAGGGAGTTAGGGTACCTCTCTGGGGCTCCCTCTCACCTCTAGAAAAGATCAGGGCAAACAAAGGTATTCAAACCGAAGAAACCCTAAAGGAGGCTCCCAGGCACTGTCATCTCAGCTTAGCCACGAAGGCGGAAGCCTACGTCCACCGGAGTGGCGGGTAACCAGGGAGGCCGGGTGTGCCAGGCTGGGCAGGTTAGAGGTTAGGACTATCCAGTACCTTTCCCCAGGCATCTGGAAAGCCCCACTTGAGTACCACAGCCAACAGATGTGCACGCAGAAAAGCCCCTCCTCCTCTCTGTCTCTGGTTCTTCAGGGAGCCTGGGTTTGCAGGGTGAATGGGGCAGGCGGCCAGAGTTCTCCTTGTGTATTTCTCTGTGAGTGTCTGTCTCCCCCATGCGTCCACAGCTCCTCACAGAGGCAAAGGCACTGTGCATGGTGTTTCCCTTGAGGGGCTGGGTCCCTGCTGTTTCCTTAAGAGGGGGAACCTTACCCTCACTGCCTCCTCCACTCTAGGGCCAGGAAGCTAATCACAACTTCCCCTTGGGTGGGGTCAGAGAGAAAAGGACAGGTCTCTCTGAAGGTATGTGCATGTGTATATGGCTGGACCATTTTACTAGTTATGTCTTTGGAGGTCCCTCAGGGCCAATCAGGAAAGGGACAGCTGCCTGTGCCCTAGCTGCCCTGGTCACCTCCTGGGCTGGCCAGACCTGGTTCCTCCCCAGTCTGAACACACTGCATCTGCAGTGACCTTCATTTTACCCCATCTCAGGCCATCAGGAAACAGGCTGTATAGCCCATTCTCCTTCCTCTTCCCAACCAGCTGGTCTGGAATCCCCACCATCTCTCAAAGAAGCTCAAGGCTCCTGCTCCCTTCTGCGCAGAGCCCTAACAGAATCAGCCCAGAGCCCAGTGGCTCCACCATGCCACTTCTCACATCTCCGCCTCCCAAAAGAAAGGGAAAGGAATGAAAGGCCTGGACGTGGAGCTGTACTCCACCCCACCCCCACCTCCGCATCATAAAAGACAAATATGGAATCAGCAAAAAAAATGGGGAGAGGCCAAATACAAAGTAGTAAAATCATCCAATTAATAATTACCCTGATGGACTCATAGAATTCACAGCTGGGCTGAGAAAAAGGTGGAAGGAAGGGGTCACATAGGACAGACGTGGGTGCTCCTTCTTGCCACTCACCCTCAGGTGAGAGTGAACGCACCTCCTGCCAACTTCTCGTTTTCTCGCTCCACCCCCCCCTTTTTTATGGGGCATCCTGAGTGTAAAAAATATGACTTGTCTTTATGGTGCTCCAACAGGAATGAAGCTATAAAATTATGAACAGTTTTTATGATGGCTATTCGGGGGATGCTTTTATATTGATGGTATACAGCCTGAATCTGTCTTTTTTTCCTCTCTTTTTTGCATTCCACCCCCTCCTCTGGGTGGGGAGGGGGAGGTCTGTGTAACTATTTTTCATGCATTTAATATATTAATTATCCGGTAAATGCTCCCCAGGCTGTGCTCGGGACATTGGAGACTGACAGGTTCTCGGTGAGCTTCCAAAGGCTACGCATCAGCCTGCAGTGTATTATGTCGGCGAGGTCAGGGTGGGGTTAATGTAACTTTTTATTTGCTGATTTTTCATAGGCGGGAGCAACGCTGGGATGGAGGGAGGGCAGGGGAGGAATGGATGGAGGGAGGGGGGAGCAGAGATAATGGTGAGGCAGAGCTCTCCACCCCCAGTTCACCTCTGTCAGTCCTGGGAGGTTTGATTAGGTAAGAAAGGAACAGTGTGGTCTTTCTCCGTAGCTCTAGTATCCAGTGCCGCATCCTGGCGACACCTCTGGGCATGAGGCTCTCCACGACTAGCTGCGTGTTTACCATCTGACTACTTCTTATTGTTTGCAAAGGAACCTGAGGGTCACCTGGGCAGGAGCACTGGCCTGCAGCCTTTTGTGCTGTCCCCAGTGGACATGTATATACAGCCTGTTTCACGTGCACATGGGAGCTGGCTTTGTCCCGCCGGCTCTCACACCTCAGCTTCTCAAGGAGACCCCTAGTCCATCCACAAAGCACAGCTCCTGGCAGCCAGGAAGGGGAATGAAGGGGTCCCTCTGGCTCTGTCAACGACCTTTACCTAGATCTGGGTTAAAGAAAGAGAATCTATCAGACGGATCTATCCCTCATGGAAATCCAGGAGGAGACACGGTGCCCAGTGCCCCACTGGGTGACCACTGGGCCTGTCTGAACTTCAAGTCTGGAGAGGGTGAAGGTTGCTGCTACTTAGGTCACTCTAGGACCTTCTGTTTCTGGCCTTCAGCCCCCCACCCTGCCATCTGCTGGCCCCAAGAGGGCAGCACGGGTGTGCCTTCTCATTTGGCCTAAACACCTAAGTCCTGCCTGAATCCCTAATTTTTTGGAAATTTTAGTTTTGTTTTGTAAGGTTTTTGAGTACGTATGTGTGTGTTTTAAATAATAGAAATTCTTAGTAGTACAGAAAAGTCAAAACATTTATATTGATTTGTGGTGGTGAATACATAATGTGTGTGTATGTTTAAACACTCGTGTGCATATGTGTGCGGTCTGTGTGGTGTTGGGGACAGAATGTAGGGCACTTATGCAAGTGCTCTATCGCCGAGTAGAACGGCTGTTTTAGTATTGTTGAGACAACCGAGGGCTAGCCATGCCGAGCCAAGAGCCCAGACACAGGTTCAGGGTCTCATTGCTGTGCAGTGCCCCGTGTGTGTGTGTGTGTGTGTGTGTGTGTGTGTGTGTGTGTGTGAAGGCAGGAATCCGAGGCCGTGCAAACTCGTGCACCTTGCTCACAGACCTGGCCTCGTGTCCTTGCTTTGCCATCTGTATCGCTTTGTCATTGTCATCTCCTGCTCTGTGACCTTAGGAGAGTTCCTTCTCTGCTTTCAGATTCAGTTTTCCCATCTGTGAAGGGAGGCTAATTACATGGGGGAAAGAAGCAAATGAGATTATACAGGATAAAAGGTGTAGTACAGGGGCTGGAGAGATGGCTCAGAGGTTAAGAGCACTGGTGCTCTTCAGAGGTCCTGAGTTCAATTCCCAGCAACCACATGGTGGCTCACAACTATCCGGTAATGAGATCTGGTGCCCTCTTCTGGCCTGTAAACACACACGCAGACAGAACACTGCATATGGAATAAATAAAAATCTTTTTTAAAAGGTGTAGTACAGGTAAGATGCTTAGAGCAGTGCCTGGCACACACAGGGAGGTATGCTTTGATATCTAGCTATGGTCCAGGCAGCCAGGCTAGGTGGGTACTCTCCATTGCCATCCCTGTTTAGCCATTAGGGGGTAACATTAAGGAGTCAACTCTAGTGACCTCTGTTGGGGCCTGGGGTCCCACATGCTACCTTGCTTGTCTTGTCAATGACCTAATAAGGCTGGGTCATCAGTGCTATCAAACCATCATACTAGTGGGAAAGCTAGACTCAGGGTTCGGGGAGATGACATCCCAGCCTGAGATCACCTGGATGTGAAGAGCCAAGAGTAGGATTCAAGGCTATGCCATTCAAAAGCACATGTGCCCCCTGTTTTTCCAAGAAACTTCTAGGACATTTTTGTTGTTGTTGTTTGTTTTGGACAGGACCTCATGTATCCCAGGCTAGCCTAAAACACCATGGGTTGCCAAAGATGTCCTTGAACTTCTGATTCTCCTGCCTCCACCTTCTAAGTGCTAGAATTATAAATATGAATTTCCACACCTGGTTTATATGGTGCTGAGGATCAAACCCAACTGTGATGCAATGTGGTGGAACTCTGATTGTTTACTGGTGCTGAGGAGTGGTTCTCGTTGGTCACAGTGGGTATTGTTGCTGCCTTTGAGTAGGGTGGGGCCCCACTTAGGGCAGACCCAAATACTGCAGAATGGTTACAGTAGGACCCCTCCTGTCATGAGCAACATCAACCGCCCCTCTTTCTTTCTTTCTTTCTTTCTTTCTTTCTTTCTTTCTTTCTTTCAAGATAGGGTCTCATTATGTAGCCCAGGCTGGCCTGGAACTCACAGAAATCCTCCTGCCTCTACCTCTGGAGTTCAGGGCTTATAGGTGTAAGCCACCAGGCCTAGAAAGTCCTGTTAATGTCTGTTCTGTGCCGAGCACCCTGCAGGGTCATTAACCCGAAACACGGTGCTACAGAGTCCAATCTCACCCACTGGCCTGCAGCTTGAGGGGCAGACAACCCACACAAACAGCTTGTAGAGACTCTTGAACAGAAGCAAGGTGGTTACAGAGGGACGCTTTCGGTTGTAACGGCTAGGTACAGGCACCTACCCTTGCTGTTTCCTTCCCTTTGGATCCTCTTGCCCATTTACGTGCCAGCTCTTTTGTTTTGGTTTTTGTTTTTCAAGATAGGATTTCTCTTTGCAGCCCTGGCTGTCTTGGAATTCACTCTGTAGACCAGGCTGGCCTCGAACTCAGAGATCTGCCTTCCTCTGCTTCCCGAGGGCTGGGGCTAAAGGCATGTGCCACCATTGCCTGGTTATGTGTCCCCTCTTTTACACGCATTTGTTATTTTGCACAGCTGTTAATAGGAGTATTTATGTGTGTGGCTACTATTGAAATCATGGTGACAGGTGAGGTGACATTTGAAGGCCTACCGTGTACTGGACTCTGTATGAAGGCCTACCGTGTACTGGACTCTGTATGAAGGAATTGTTTGCATAGCTTCAGTGAGTTTTCTCAGCAACCCGGTGAGGTGTGCAGAGTTGATGTCAGCTCTGCTTTATAGAGGAGGAATCTGAGGTTTTGAAGAGTTAAGCAATTTGCCCAAAGTCAAACAGTAAGTGGTAAAGTCACTTTGAATTCATATGTTTCCTCTTCTTAGTTTGAAGTTTTTTTTTTCTTTCTTTGCTAACATCTCTCTGTGGGCACACACATGCATGCCACAGTTCGCGTGTGGAGGTCAAAGGGAAACTTTTTTTTTTTAATATTTATTATTTATTATGTATACAATATTCTGTCTGTGTGTATGCCTGCAGGCCAGAAGAGGGCACCAGACCTCATTACAGATGGTTGTGAGCCACCATGTGGTTGCTGGGAATTGAACTCAGGACCTTTGGAAGAGCAGGCAATGATCTTAACCTCTGAGCCATCTCTCCAGCCCCCATCAAAGGGAAACTTGTAGAAGTCAGTTCTCTCCTTCCACCATGTGAGTTCTGGGTCACCAGGTCATCAGGCTTGGTGGCAAGTGCCATTATCCACCGAACCCTGAGTTTACACTCTTAATAATGATAGAGAAGTTTGTGGATACACAGGACAAGTCCCCTGCCACCTCCTTCCACACCAGCCTCACACTTCACACTCTCTCCCTTCAGAAAGATTTCCCAAAGCCACATACGTAAGCACACACATCTAGATAGAGACTTTTTTTTTTTTTTTTTTTTTGTTTTTCGAGACAGGGTTTCTCTGTGGTTTTGGAGCCTGTCCTGGAACTAGCTCTTATAGACCAGGCTGGTCTCGAACTCACAGAGATCTGCCTGCCTCTGCCTCCCGAGTGCTGGGATTAAAGGCGTGTGCCACCACCGCCCGGCTTTAGATAGAGACTTTTCTTGAGCGTGCTTATTCTGCTGCACTGGTCCGACTATTCCTCTGCCTCACTTTATGGCAGAAAATATGGTTCTAGTCCATTCTTTTAGCTTCTACCTTCTGTTGCACAGAACGTGTTCACCATAATTCTCCCACTGATGGGCTTATGGCTTGTTTCCAATTTTTTCACATTAAACGCAATAGGCAATGCTTCCCTAAGCATGGGTAATAGAGGCTCTTGCACACATGGGCTCATACCTATCAGTGGAATTAGCAAGTAGAGGAGAATGGACCTTTAACATAGTTGTCACTAACTGTCCTCCACAAAGAGGACAACTCTCCTCCAAAGCACAGGAGACAATCTCCATCTCATTTCTTCTTAGCCATTACATATTCATTCTCTCTCTCTCTCTCTCTCTCTCTCTCTCCTCTCCTCCTCTCTCTCTCTCTCTCTCTCTCTCTCTCTCTCTCTCTCTGCTAAACTGGTATGCCAGTAAAAGAAAAATCTCGTTGTTATTTTAATTTCCCTAATAACTACTGAGACTGGGGATTTTTATATTTATAGACCATTTTTTTTCTGCCATATTCCCTGTTTTTCTGTATCATGCATGCATATGCTTTGCTTATTTTTTTAATTGGGTTGAGAGTTTAAGATTTTTATAATATTAATCTCCTCATTATAAAAGTAATACATGCTAAATTCAGAACAGTAGAGAACAGGAAAGAGTAAAGAAAATGTATATCATACATAATCTCAGAAGAAAACCACTTAGCAGAATATTTTTGCATTTTTACATTTTTATGCAAATATGTATGTGCGCCCCATGCCGTTCATAGCACAGCACGACGTACACCTTCTTGGGTGCTTTTCCCGCTGACATTATAAAAAGCACATTGACCTTTGCTATTAAAGGTTCCAAACACAATTTTTATGTTTAGCATGATCTAATTGGTATTTAAATTTTTATTGATCACTACTCTAATTGCTAGGAATATTTCACTGTCATAAACAATACCATACATCTTTGTACAAAAATCTCCATCCACACCAGGCATGAGGGTGCACACCTTTGGCTCTGTCACTCAGGAGGCAGAGGCAGGCAGATCTCTATGAGTTCAAGTCCTGGTTTACATAGTGAGTTCCAAGTTAGCCGTAGCTCCACAGTAAGATGCTGTCTCAAAAAAAGAAAAAAAATTCCTAGTACACATCTTTATCTCCTTAGGAGACATATCATGAAGTAGTAGGTAAAAGTAATACACAATTAAAAAAATTAAAATCTCTGTTGTCAAGTTGTTTTCTAGAAAATTTATACTGATTTGCATACCCACCAGTTATATACATGAGAAACACCTTTAAATCCTTAGTAATTAAAAAAAAAGGGGCAAACACGAGGACCGGAGTTTGATTCCCCGGGCCCACATGGTGGAAAAATAGAACCAACATCCACAGACATCTTCTGACCTCCCAGTGTGGGCCCTGCCTTAACAGGTAGAAAGAGAAAATGAACTCCCCAAAGTTGCCCTCTGCCCTCCACAGGTGTGCCCTGGTGTGCACACACACACACACACACACACACACACACACACACATTCCAGTAATAATAAAATAATAACAATAACTTTAATAGAAGGTGTTTTATTTAACTCACTACAACCAAGAAATTATTATTTCAACATGCTATCAATATGAAATAACTAATGAGTCATTTTACATTCTTTTGTGTCTTTTGTTCTTACAGGATACATTTCAGTTGGTACTAGCCCTAATCAGTATATGCTAGCTACATATGCCTAAGAGCTGGCCATAAGGGACAGAGTAGCTCAGGAGCTATCTTACCATCTGGAACATGGGGACAAGGCTACACTGTTTCCCTCACAGGTTGACACAGCATCCAATGGGTGATTATACTGTATGTGGTTTGTAAAGCGCAGTTGTCCATGTAACTGCACAGGAGCTGGCATGCAAGATGGCCTGACTTGGAGCGAGGCCAGGTAGCTATGGGATGGATAATTGCTAACAATAGCTCGGATCCCGCCCTGCCCCCTTCAGTTTTGTTTCCTCTCGTCCCTGGCTCAGCATCTCCGGAACAGTACTCAGACGTTGAGCATTCGAAGCCCAGAAGAGACCCACTATAGTTGGGAGGTTGAATGGACCTAAAGACGCAAGTGTAAAACAGTGCAGCTGGGGTCTGGTGGAGCCTTTCAGAGGTGGGACCAACAGAGAGGTCCTCAGGTCATTCAGGTGTGTCCTAGAAAAGGATCGTGGAGTCCCAGCCCTTTCTTCTTCCCTTCTCTGATTCCTGGCCATAGAATGAGCGCGTTTGCTCTGCCACACCCTCCTGTCTTGATGTTTGAACCTGGCCCCGAGTTATGAAGCCAGCTGATCATGGCTTAGAACCATCAACTTTGAGCTAAAAGAATTCTAAAACCTTTTTCTTGTGGTGCATGGTGTGCGTGCATGTGTATGTGCGCTGGAACACCCGTGTGGACACCAAAGGGTGACGTTGTAGAACCAGTTATTTCCTTTCACCCTTACATGGGGTCTGAGGATTGTGCTCGGGGCTCCAGGCTTGTGCAGCAAGCACTACCCATTGAGCCAACTCGCAGACCCCCAAACCTTTTTTCCTGGCTTTCTTTCATTATAGCAATGAAAGCTGACTGGTGCAAGCCCATTCTGTGAATTCCTTAAATGTCCCATATTGGGCTGGGAGTGTAGCTTGCTTGCGAGTGAGTCCTTGAGAGTGGACCGCACAAACTATGGATTCTGTCTTCAGCACAGCAAAAAACCAGGCAGGAGGCGTACACCTGTAATCCCATCCTGTCTCCCCTGGCAATGGATGAATGAGGATTGTGAGTTCAAGGCCAGCTTTCTTGGCTCCATGAAACCCTGTCTCAAAATAAATAAATAAAATAAAGAAAGAAAAAAAAGAAAAAAAATTCATTGTTTTGTGGGCTGTACCCTGGCACTGGAGGCATCTGCCTCTGGCTTGCCATACCTGGCTGCCAACCAGAATTAAAATTTGGCCTTTCAATTTACTACTTCGTTCATTCACCAAGTACTTATTGAATACCTATTGTACACCAGCCTCTGAGATGGGAATTCTTTTCATAAAAGCTTTTCTCAAAGGACACATTTACAAGAGATATTGAAATTAAAATGGAAAGGCAATGAGAAGGAGGACAGGGTGTTTGGGCACAGAGCTGATGCGACATGAAATTGGAGCTACGAGCTTCTTGGCAACTGGGGTGAAAAGGGAACTATATTGGGCTGCAGAAATTCCACTCTCTGGGAGAAAAAGCGTGTCGCTCCCCGGCTCCACCCCTAATAGAAACAGACCTTTCTACAGTCTGCAGCGCTTTGTCCAATCAGACGGGCATCACACAAGGCTTTGCTCAGGGGCTCCGAGCAGAATAATGGACAAAGCCTTCAGCTGCAGGTTTACAGCCAGGGTAGCCGTGATCTTCCTGTGGCCATTTCATGTGTCTGCCCTCAATAAAAGCCGAGGGCATGGTGATAAAGCCCCGACTCAATGAAGGCGACCCTACAACAGTCTAACCTGTGTAGTGCAGCGATGGGGCTTTCCAGGGATTTAGCTCAAAGCCAGGAGAGGGCTTAGAACGCACCTGGGAAGGTATGCCCGGCGTCTTCTCTCCCACTAGCACCACCTTCAGGAGGGAGCCCAGCTTCCTCCCTGGCCTGCCCTCAGCCTGGCGCACCCCTGAGTCGCCAATCCTGAACCACGGTCGCCCGCCTCACACTCAATGCATCAGTGATCTAAGCAGCACTTAGGGTGAATGTGTCCTCAGCTTGGAATTGCAACCATTCTTGGAATTCTTACAGCACGTCTGGATCACGCTTGCCAAAGAATCTGGGCTAAGATGCACAAATGCCAAGATCCTTGGTAGTGGTTGGTCCCTGCTGGCGTTCCTTCATGCTGAAGTCTCTCTCTCTCTCTCTCTCTCTCTCTCTCTCTCTCCCTCTCTCCCTCCCTCCCTCTCCCTCTCTAAGGGGTTTCTAAATGAAAAACAAAACAAAACAAAAAACAATAACAAAAAAAGAGAGAAAAAGAGAGAGAGAGACAGAGAGGCAAGCCAAACAACAACAAAAACAACTTCATTGTAGCTTTCATGGACCAGACACCCAATCTCCTCTGAGCCCTCCTAGCTGCTTTTCTGGAGAATACACTTATGAGGCTCCTATTTTGTAACAGGCATTGTGCTAGACATTAAAAAAGAAAATGTACATCAAGCCATACGTTTAATCTAGTTTACTGCTGAAGGAACTAAAGTTAGAGTTGTGGAACAGACAGACAGCTGTGGTCGAAACTACAATAGTCTAGAGGCAGGGCTTCGTGTTTTCCTTTGTTTAGTATATGGTATGTCTCTCCCTCCCTCCTCCCTCCCTTCCTTTCCTCCCTCCCTCCCTCCCTCCCTCCCTCCCTCCCTTCCTTCCTTCCTTTCTTTTTTCCCCTCCTTATGTCTCCTGTCCCCTTTATATTTTGAGACAAGATCTCACTATGTTGCCTAGGTGGCCCTCAAATTCTCAACCCTTCTGCCTCGGTCTCCCGAGGGCTGGAATTACAAATGTACACCATCACACCCAGCAATCTAGCCTGAGTCTGGGGGTTCAATAAAAGTTTCCTACCAAGTAGAGGTACTTTTGTGGTAGGATTGCTTTGAAATGCATATCCATTTCCCTTTCTTTACTCCCCTCATGTCTCTGGACTCCCTCCCTTGGTACGGGGGACAGGCTGAATGGAAAGTGAGAATCTTGAGGTTTGGGGACTGTGGTCTTCAGAAAACAGGGCCTCAGAGGAATGCATGAGGGTTCCAAGTCCAGAACTGAGACATGACTGGATCTCCGTGGAGCCTAGAGCCACTGTGGAGAGCCATGAAGGCATGGTTGAATGGTGTGTACATGGAGATGGTGACCTGGAGATGCCTGGACCAGGGGGGAAAGGAACAGTACCAGGAACTGAGAGAGCATAGCTGCAGGTGCTACACAGGCAAGAGTGAGCCCTTTTTAGGGTGCTCCTGGTGAATAGAGTGTGGAGGATCCTTTGCCACTCACCGAGCCCCTTCCCACCTGCCCCCCCAACTCCTGATGTGTCCCTTGAAGTAGATGCAAGTTTGGAGAAAGGGCAAGAACACGGAAGAATTTCAGCAATGTTTGGGTTGAACTCTCCCCTACTTTCAGCGGCACCTGCAGAACGGAAGCTAAAGAACGTTATAGAGTAAAGCTGTCTCTTACACCTGGGTCTTTGAATGGAGACTCTCGTTGCCTTGCTCTTGGCTGGGGGTTTGACCAGTTCTGCAGAGGCTCATTTCAAGGCTTCACTGTCCTATGAGCAAACAGACTCCCAAGCCACCGGCGGAGGGCAGAGGATCCCTAGACTTCGGATGGACCTCTTCTGAGGCAGTAGTTGCAGCTTGATTGATGGTCTTCCCCACCCAGCTATCCTCCCCACTGTGTGAGCAGGTAGAGTGTGTGTGTGTGGGGGTCCCCTTCAGTAAACTCAGGGTTCCCTCAAAGCCTTTTGGGATACACTGTGCTCTCACGTAGGAATTTGGTTTAGACCCACAATTCCATGCCATCGGCCATGACAAGACTGATCATGGCCCAAAAAACTTTCAGAGCAGCGATGATTGGTGGCTCTGTGGACCGGCTCCTCCTGAGTAGCATTGCTCTCTAGGGGACCCTCAAGAGAAGTGAGCCATGAAATGGTCCCCCCTCAGGGGGGTGAAGAGGAGAAGCTCTGCCAAGGGAAGTTGTTAACCAGGGTCTTTGCCAGTCCGTGCCTGTGCCTACCGAGTCCAGTGGCCTCACCTTTGCCTTGCCGTATATCGTTCAGGCCATGACAGCCCCGAAGGACCAGCAGGGCGGCTGAAACATGGTGGAAATGGCTGGGCTCAAGGCAAAGACTGGCCCCTCTCTCAGCTCTGGTGTTATCGGTTGGAATGTCCACATCACATGGTTGTTAAGAAGGACACTTGGGGAGCTCTCTGTGGCTTCCCCGAGCATCTCTCATCCCATTTCACCAGCAACAGCCTCATCTAGCCTTAGTTACAACTCTACGTCATCCGTAGAAATCCCATTAGCCCATGAAAATGGTGTGATTCAATGCAATTAAGATAAAAGTGGAACGTGGGGACAGTCACCAGTGGTGATATGGCAGCTGGAAGCCAGAGGCTTTTTTCCTAGTAGTAAGCACTACAGTCCTCCTGGCCTTGTTGATTCTGAGTCTGGTCAAAGGCCTCCCAGTCAGTCCTGAAGCTTTGGCAAAACCACAGGACACATCCGTGGCCAAACATTTATTGTGCTCTCCCCAGGTGGTGTGAGTTGTTGGGCTAGTCCCAGCTCTTGTTGCCTTCCTGTGTTCACAGCAGGAAAGCGTCTGTGAGGGATGGGGACAATCTCTCCTGTACACCATCTCATTCAATCCTCAGGACACTGCCAGGAAGAATTGTTACACCTGTGTCACCACCCATCGGAGCAGGACAGAGAGGACTCCAGCCTCCTTGCAGGCCCTCTTCCCCTAGTCATCGCTGTGCCCAGGGTAGTAACATCCCGTCTGGAATTGTAGGGGATTTCTCTTGCCCGTTCACTTGTTTGTTTATTTGAGATAGAGTCTCCGATAGCTCAGACTGGTTTCGAGCTTGATTTATGGCCAAGGAGGCTCTTGAATTTCTGATCCTCCTGCCTCCACCCCCCAAGTCCTGGGATTACAGACCTGGACTACCCGCTCTCACTTTCTGCAGTGCTGGGGATTGAACCTGGGGCTTTGGGCATGCTATGTCACAAACTGTGCTGCATCTCGCCTGTTTCTGAACTTGGCGTAAAAAGAATTCTGTCCCCTTTCGGTATGAGATCTGTGTGTGCTGAGTGCGTCTGTAGGTTGGTCCGTTTTTAATGGCTGAATGTTGTTCTAAGATGTGGATAGAGTGTCATTTATTTGCCTACTCTACAGTTACTGGACACTTGCCCTCAGGCACAGACCTGGAAGCTGGTTTTCCTACTTTATGCTCTTTCTACCTTACCCCAACGCCTTTCGTGAGAGAAAAAGGACGGCGCCAGTTCTTCGGTACAATTTGGGAGAGAGGATTACAGCTGCCGCTGTTTGTTGTTCCTGTTTTTGTCCATTATAAATGAAGTGCGTGTTTTTTAATGAAACTCAGGCTAGGTCATAAAGCGCACTTGTTCTTAGCGTCAGCAGACAACTACCAACCCCCTTGCCCGACCCTGCTCAAAGTGTTTATATTAATTTCCATCCCTCCAGCACCTTCCAATCTGTCAATTAGTCAATGTCTCACATTTCCACCACTCTATGGACACAGGGTGGAACAGCGCGGTGGCAGAACTTTGTCATTCTGGTGACAAATGATGCCGAGTGTCCTTTCGTTTGTTTCCTGTCAACCTCTGTGCATGTTCTCACTGAGCACTGTGAAGGACTCCCAACTGGCCTCTCTGCTTCTGCACTGAGCCTCTCTGATCCAGTCTGCAATAGATGGCTGCAGCAAGCAGGATTCCTTACATGGAAACTGGTTCCTCCGCTCTCCCGCTCACAGCCCCTCTGTGGAGTGCAAGCTTGGACCAAGGGCCAGACCTTGACATGTCCCTAACCACTCCAGGTTGCCTTCCCACACCTATAGCTTTATTTCAGGCCCCTGCACCCCAGCCCTCCGGCCTCCTCTGTGCATCAGAGTTGCTTCCAGGTTGTTGTTATGGATGAACTCATGTTCTTCCTTTTCCTGGCGTTTATCACGTTCTGTAATTTGGTGTCTGTCTCTGCAACTAGACTGGAAGCGCCATAGACGTGAGTTCTCTGCCGACCCCGTTATTGTTTCTCGGTGCCTACTGAGGCATCCCACACACACTAGGACTCTGCGATGTGTTTTTGGCATGACTAAATATGTCCTTCAGTTACACACTCAACTGAGACTTTATGGGAGGAAGTGCCCTCAAGTGTTGGCCCGAAAGCCTTGTTTCCAGACTATTCCATGCTCTTTCTACCACAGCCCAAGGCCTCTCATAAAAGAATTCTTTGCACAATCCTAGCGTAAGGACTACTATTGTGTTTATCGTTGTCACCAGCTCCCGCTAGGACATCAGCTCCAGGAGGTCAGAGATGGTGTCTGTCTTGCAGGCACTCAGCACAGTGCTGGGAGTCTTGGGAGATAGTTAACACTGGCTAAACTGATAATTAAGGGACTGAAAGTTTGACCAGCTGGCTGAGCTCTTGCTTAGCATGCACAAGGCCTTGGGTGTGACCTCCTCCCAGTGCCCAGTACCAGGAAAAGAAAAGTGCACGAATGAACTGACCTTTAACTCTTGGTTGAGCTGAAGCTTAGCGAGCCTAATCCAGAATAAAGAAAGAAGTCTCAGCTCCTGTGGAAAGTGGCGTTGTAAGATCATCTACGTGGGCCATATGCATCATCTGCCTTTTGCTGGGATTTCTAGGAGACTAATCAGTGTTCTGTCCGTGGAAAACTGTCCTGGGCTAGTGGCAAGCCCTGGGACCCCAGTCCTCCAAACTTCTTCGGTATGCGCCTGAGCAGCTCGACTGTCACGTGAATGGAGGATGGGCAACGGAGGATGCTCATGGAACCTACCAGAGCGAATTAGAACTTTGCTCCTGGTTAGCAAGCAAATCGAGGCCGCTCGCGGCAAACGAGTCTTATTTGTCCACCATCAAGTCTTATCTGCTCTCCCCGCTGCTCCCGCCACCATACCGCTTGGCAGCAGATGGGTTCCAGGGATGGCGGCCCCGTGGAAGTAATAAAGCAGCGTTTCTTTTCCAATTGTCTCTCGTTGAGACCTCTTGGTAATTCAGATTGATGGCCCTGTAGGCCAGCGCAGGGACTGACTGAGTGAGGGTTGTCTAGGCCGGGACTTTTATTGCTGTCACAGAAACCGAAGGATGTGCTCAGCAGGATGAGCCCCCAGCTGCCCAAGGACTCTTTCCGTCCCAGCCTGGGGCCAAGGCCTGAGAGTGGGCGAGCCAAGGAAGCACCATTAAGTCAGGAATCAAGCTATGGACTCCTGGTTCTGTGCTCTTATGTATCCGTTATACATCCCCAGGACTAGATCCGTGGTTCCTTCCAGCCTCTGCAGAGAACACGGTGCCTCGGATGTACCTATGGTATCAGCTCTCCCTGCAGGGGGAATGGATTGTCTGTCCCCTCTGGCTAATCCTCCTGGGAGTCCCAAGGTGTTCCCAGGGTGGATCCCTACACCTTCCCTGTGGTGCGGTGTGGGGGACGTTAGGATCAATATCTCCTCAGTTCTGGGATAATTATTAGTTTGTTTAAATGAGTAGGGTAAGTCAGATATTGTGGGATGCTTAGACCCGACAGGGCATTGTCTCCCCTCCTCCAGCTAGCAGCTCTGTCCAAAGTCCTGTGTTTAAAGGGCCAAGCCCCCACCCCTGGGACTAAGGCCAGCCTTCTCTCTCATTACCTTTCTTTTCTGTCAATGTGATTTTTTTTTTAAAAAAACTCTCCTCCTGGTCCTGGCTCCTCTCTTGCCACTTCACCCAACCCCATCCCTTCAGACCCATCTACCCCTCAACGCCATCTGACTGCCAATTGAAAAGGCCGGAAAATAATGTGAAATAATATAGTTTATCACCTGACAGGCAGCGCAGCCACCTCTGAAAACAGGCGGGGAGGCAGGGAGGGCGAGGAAATTATAGGCTGCACAAAGGAGAAAAAGTTAAAGTGAGCGCTCCATAAAAGAAAGTGGAACTATTATGCCGCAAAATGCCAACTCATTACAAAGCGCCCAAATAAGAGAGAAATACGGCGCTGCCTGTAATAGCGGTTTACAAGGCAACATTGTACAGCAACAGAAGAAACGCTGCTATAATTTGCTCTAACAACTCCAATTATCCCTTTTATTGATTTGGCAACACATTTAATAGGAGTAGCCACACCTCTTCTGTTACAAATCATTAAAGGTGTTGAACGGTGTAATTTTAAAATTGTCCTCCTACAGTTGTCAGTATGACAGCATAATTCTCCCTGATTTCGGCTATGTAAACACCCAGGCATGGTCCTTTCCCCCTCACAAGGCCAGAGATGCTGTCAGCCTGGGGTTTTTGTGCAGAAACATCCATTTAACGTGTGTCTTTTTTCCCCAGCTGTAATTGCACTACAGTTTGGTTTAGTGCAGTTTCCCCCCCTCTCTCTCCCCTTTCCTCTTTTCTTGCAGCTAGGAGGTCCATGTGATGGGGGAGTCGAGAGAAGGAAATAAACAGGCTGTTCGTCCCTCTCTTTCTTCCTCTGTAGCTTAATAGCGACTTAAGCCTGGACCCTGCACTTAACACCCTGGGGGCAGTCCAGGCACCCCCTGCAGCTCAGGGTGTGCAGGTGCTCTAGGCTGTGGAGCCCAACAGAGCAGGCTCTCCTGCTGGGTTGGGTGGGACTGGTAGGGGACAGTCAGCCCGGTGACTGACAAGGGTCAGTTGCAGAGGCCTTCTGCAAGGTGTGCTTGGATTGGCCTTCCTCCCCTGACTCATCCTCACCAGTCTGCCAGTTCTTGGTTTTTGTTTTGTTTTGTTTTGTTTTTGTCCTATCTGTGGACAGATATATCCAGACTGAAGGGAAATGGTGGGAAGGGGATGAGCAGAGCCGGGCAGATGTTCTGGGTTGGGACTTGGGTGTGTCTGGCCCTGGATTAAGTGGGGACCCAGATTGAGGCAAGCTCACGTCCCCCGACCTGTGTCCGCAAGACCATATACACTTCCTAAACCCACACCCCAATCAGAAATCTTGGCAGGCCCCACACCCAGACTCTTTCTCTGTGTGATTCGGAGCATGGAGGCTCCTTCAGACAGCTCCAGCTAAGGCTGGCCAGGCTGCTGAGTGGGGGACTGGAACGGAGCTGGCACCCTGAAACACCTGCTCTTTGCTCACACGCCTCAGCGCGACCGCTGGAATGGGCTCTAAGCTGCAGGAGAAGGGATTTAAGTTAGACCCAAAAGGCTTGGTACTCTGGGAACTGCTAGGCTCCAGATTAGCCGACTGCAGACTCTCCTGAGATCAGGAGAGAACCGTACTGTGCTCTTGCTGGGGCAGAGGCTGCTGATTCAAGCATAGCTGGTGTGGAGGCACCTGCTCTGTACACACTCTGTGCCTCAGTCTACAGCAGGTGAGCCCTTGACCTTGGCCCCAAGGACAGGTGCACTGACAGTACCTGCAGACCTATTTGCCTTCAGCAGAGCCTGGCTCTTTCCTGCTCTAGCCTGTGGTGCCCCACAAGGAGAAAGTGCTCAGAGGGGCCTGCGTCTAGCCACTATAGTGTTTCTGAGTAGCAGAGGTATTGGGTCTCCTGAATCCCAGCACTGGGGCTGGAGGAGGGAGACCTGACCAAAGGGCCTGTCCTGGACACTAGCCAAGCAGCTGACCCTGAGCTCCAGGCCTGTTTTCTTGCTTTGTCTGGCTGTCTTCAGCTTTGTTCACCTGCCTGTCTATCTCCGTGTAGTCCTGCCTCTGTCTCCAGGCCTGCTGGTCTCAGATAGGGTGCAGAAAGGTGGCACAGGGTGGTGGTGGTAGTGATCGGCTTCCAAACCCGCCCCTCTTTCCTCATGGGCAAGCGTCTCCCAGACTTCATTACAGGCTGTGAGTGCCGGAGACAGATCACCTCCTTCTCAGCTAAGGCTGGGGGTGAGCTGTGGCCCTCTACATCTCTTCCTCTCACTGTGACCCCAATCACAGCATCTGCCCTCGTCTAATTGGCCAGTGTCAGTGGAAGGAGGAAAGGAAGGCTGATGTCCAAGAAGGAAATCCCATTAGGGGAGTGTGAGCCAAGTTATTAGTGGCTAAGATGTAATTGGGGCTGGTGAATAATCTCAGCAGAGTCACCACCTGTTTATGGAGCACCCAGCTGTGTAACCTTGGCTGAAGCACTTCACCTCTCTGATGAGATAGGGTTTGCCAAGGAGCTCTGGATTTTGGAGATGGGAGTTTTCACGGACTCTAGCTTACGCCACCCCAGAGCTGCGCACTCAGATCTCAGCTCTGAGGCATTTGTCCAGCTGCAGGAACCCTGCCTAAACTCTATACTCCTTGAAGTCAGCTCTTATCTCTCCCCCACCCCCAGTGAGTATCTTGCTGTATAGTGGTCATGTATCAGTTTTATGAATGACAGACCGAATGATGATTGGATGTGATTAATGACAAGGACATAGAATTTCAAGGCCCTCTGCTTAGACAGCACAGAATTGCTTGGGGAAGAAGCCCTAGCCACTCTGAGCGCCTGCATGTTCTTAGTAACACGCAGAGGAAAGGCTCCCACAGACAGATTTGGCCAGTTCCGTGGGTCCCAGTGGGGAACAAGGTTGGTGGATTAGGGGCTGAGTCTGGGGAGCAGGGATCACAGGATAGGGCTATGCCTTATGCATTCTTTCTTGTGCCTTGCGGTTTTTCAGCCCCTCCTCTTCTGAAATCTCTTCCCAGCACACACAAAGACAGACGGACAGATACCAGACATTCAGAAAGTGTTGTTGGGCGACTGAATGAGTAAGGTGAAACTGTTGTCAGCAAAAGACAGACAACGCCAGCTCAGACCACTCAGTGGAACTCCCCAGGGTCCTGGAAGCCTGTTTCCCACCCCTGTATCCAAAGTCCACACACATCTGCCCACGCAGAATCTCCAGGCTTGGGCTCAGGGCTAAGAAGCCTTAGAGCTAACCCATGGGATTCCGACAGGCAGACAGGCGGACAAGTTGAGGTGCCTTGGATTAGGACGTGACCAAGATGATGTATAAGGTGTATGTTTGGAGGGATTCAGAGATATAGCTCAGCTGGTAGAATGCTTGTCTAGCTTGCTTGGTATTTTGGGTTTAATCTCCAATACCAAACCAAACCAAAATTCAGGTGTGGTGTATGGTGCCTGTAATCCCGGCACTCAAGTGATGGAAACTGAGAAATCAAAAGTTCAACGCTAATTGGGCAGTGGTGGCACATGCCTTTAATCCTAGCACTTAGGAAACAGAGGTAGGCAGATCTCTGAGTTTGAGGCTAGCCTGGTCTACAGAGCAAGTTCCAGGACAGTCAGCAGCCAGTGTTACACAGAGAAATGCCATCATTGATTGTAAAACCAAAAAAAAAAAAAAAAAAAAAAAAAAAAAAAAATTCAAGGCCGTCCTTGGTGTGGTGGTTTGAATAAAAATGGCCCCCATAGGCCCCCATATTTGAATACTTAGTCCCCAGTTGGTGGAGTTGTTTAGGGATTAAAAGGCAAGCCCTTGCTGAAGGAGGTGTGCACCACTGAGGGGAGCCTTGAGGTTTCAAAAGCCCACCCCATTCCCAGTTAGCTCTCTCTGCCCAGTGCTTGTGAATTCAGGTGTAAGCTCTCAGCTACTGCTCCACCATATCTCTGATCACACCCATTTGCCTGCTGCTGTGTTCCCCACCATAATGATCATGGGCTCTAACCCTCTGACACTGTAAGCCCCAATAAACTCTTCTATAAGTTGCTTTGGTCATGATGTCTTCCCACAGGAATAGAAAAGTAACTAAGACACTTAGCTACCTAGGAAGTCTGAGGCCAGCTCGGGCTACATGAGAACCTGTCTCAAAAAAAAAAAAAAAAAAAAAAAAAAAAGGTCCTGGGCACAGTAACCACATAGAAGGCAGAGTTCCATGAGTTCAAGGCCAGCCTGGTCTACATAATGACCAGCGAGGGGTACACAGTGAAACTTGTTTTGTTGTTGTTGTTTTAAATGTATATTTGGGAACAAGCTAAGTATGGTGATTCTCGTGTCTATGACCTCAGTGCTTAGGAGACAGAGCTCTGAGGACAATCAAGAGAGGAAGGCACGAAAGACTACACAGTGAGTTCAAAGCCAGCCTGGCCTAAACGCGACCTTGCTCTCTCCACTCCTAAAAAAAGGGGGAGGCTGGAGAGATGGCTCAGTGGTTAAGAGCACTGGCTGCTCTTCCAGAGGTCGTGAGTTCAATTCCCAGCAACCACATGGTGATTCACAATGAGATCTGGCGCCTTCCTCTGGCCTGCAGGCATACATGGAGGCAGAATGTTGTATACTTAATAAATAAATAAATCTTTAAAAAAGAGTGACTAAAGCTGCGTGGTGGTGCACACCTTTAATCCCAGCAGCCAAGAGGCAGAGGAATATGGATCTCCGAGTTCGAGGCCAGCCTGATCTACAGAGCGAGTTTCAGGACAGCCAAGGCTACACAGAGAAACTCTTGTCTTGAGGTGGCAGGGGTAGACAAAAAATGAACAAAACCAAACCAGAAAGAGTGACTGGTGCCTGGTATATATAAGATGCAAACACTAAACAGTAAACTGGGTACCACTTATAAAAATCCATGTTCGTACCGTGCTTTGCTCCCAGGTCTTTTGAAACACATGGAGGTTATTTTCGGAGGGACACAGGAGTGAAGGGCAAGAAGGACAACGGTGAAAGGGGAAGTAGGGGCAGGGTGTGGCTTCTGTTGGAGATGTGAAGTGTAGCTCCTCACTACAAAGTCAGAGAAACAGGCTTGGGTTGCTACATCCTCCTTGTTCCACAGAACTCCACCTCCATGGGGTGTCTAAACTCCCCACTCTCCAGCTTGAGGGCATACAGGGACACTGGAGGAAGCAGCTGTCTCTCTCGTGAGATGGTCAGTCCAGCCTCTCTTTACCATGGAGTCAAGGGCAGCGATCGGATGAATAACGAAGCAAATAATAAACTGGAATCTTCTCTCAGGAGCTCCAGGGAGCATCCCTGGCTTATTACGCCTGCTAGTCTTGTCATAAGGTATTATTTCTATGTAGCGGGGCCAACAATTTGCTAGATCCCTACTATGTGCTAAGACAAGCTTCTCATTATCATTATCATTTTCATTTTGCAGACGAGGACCCAGTGGTCAGAAAAAATGGACCTACTCAGATTTACAGAGCCAACAAGAAAGAGCTGGCAGGTGAGTGTAGATCCGCGACTCCAGGCTCAGAATTTCCCCCATACCTTCCTGGGAAGGACGCCAATGCCCAGGGCTTGAAGGTTTCATTGTGATGTGATGATGGCCGTACCTTGGCTGGGATGCCACCAGTTGAGCCTTGGCCTCTGGTTTGGTTCTCTCCATTATTAGCTCAGTGTCTCGAGCGAGTGGAGCAAGCGAAGAGGAGGCCTGATTCTCTGGCCTTTCTCTATCCTTTTGATTTCCTATCCCCTCTTCCTATTGCTCCTTCCTCATCCTTTCTCTCTGTGTGGTGTGTGTCGCTCACACTTGCCTTCTTCCCAGGCCTTGATCTATTTGACTTCACTTATTCACTCAGATTTCCACCTATCAACTCACGCAGACAGCAGTCAGTTGGTTTTGTCAGGTTTTCTGCTGGATGTGGTCCTCTGGAGGTGAGGAAGGAGGCTGAACTCTCCCGAGCAAGAGAGGACAGGAGACTTGCGGCTGTTACTAATACTCAGGAGTTATCACCCCCAGGCAGTACCAGGGTGAAGAAGGGAGAAGTTGGTTTCCAACTTGGCCCTATGATACTAGTTTTTCCCATGTTGCATGTGACAAGAGAACAGGTGGGTTGGCTAAAGATGACCACAGTATGTGTGTGTGTCGATGGGGGGGGGGTACAGTGAACACTTAGGGACACTGGCTGCTCTAAGTATGTCCAGGTTTGAGGGCCCCCTCTGTAACTCTAGCAATAGCTAGGGCCTCTAGGGAGGCTTCTTTAATATGGTGAAATCTCAGTTTTCTCAAAACGATCTGATCTTGCAGAAGGGCTCCCTTATCCCTTCACTATGAGAGAGAGAGAGAGAGAGAGAGAGAGAGAGAGTGAGAGAGAGAGAGACTCATGTGAGCTGGAGAGCTGGGGCCTTCCCTCTGAGCAGGGAGGCCTGCCCTTGAGCCAACTGGCGAACATGGTCATCTCCACCCTGCGAGCTTACTGTCTACTGGGAAATAGAAGTTGTGCTCCTTTTATATGACTTGAGTCCTGCTCTGAGGAAAGGGAACAAGAAGGAGATTAGGGAAGAGGAGGAGCAAGACCAAGCCTTGAGAATGCATACCCAAGGAAAGAGGCTCCCTGTGAGCAGACGCGGCACCTTCCAGGCAGACAGAAACAAAGCCCTGACCCCATTGGCTGCACCTTCAGTCCTTAGGTAGGCTGGGCCAAGCTAGGTCTGGGCTGTGTGTGTTCCCTACTGGGGTGGTAAGGGGAAACTATTAAGATCTCAAGGGTCAAGAGACTAAGCCAGCAGCGGCCAAGTTGGTGGTGTCAGCCTTTTTCTCTCTCTCTTTCTCCATCATCGCCCCCACCCCCAGCCCCCGGCCCCATCCTCTTCTCATCCCTCCTCCTCCCTTTTCCATTTGGAGGAAGGAGGCTTGCTGCCTTTGTATTTTAACTGTAGCAAAAAGATTAAATTGTTTACGAGCCGGGAGCCTCGGCTGGCTGGATGAGCCGGAAGAGACAAAGATAGACATTCTAATTCTCCCCTGTTCTCTGGGCCTCCGTCCCCCTGGCTGCTGCTAATTCTTTTATCTGCCCCCAACACTCCAGGCATTATGTGCATTCATAAAAAAAGGTGGGGGGGGGGATGGAGAGAGCCCTCGCCGAAGCCAGCAAAATTACTGTTCTCTGCGCAGCTTCTCCGATAGCAATCTCTTGAATGCTGATTACTTCGCCCCCTCTCCTGTGCCCCCTCCCCCTTCCCCAGCACCCAACATAAGTTGGTCTTTAACCCTTTATCTTTAGCAAGCAGAAAGACACGGAAAACATCTCACTCAGTGGGTGGAAAAAAAAAGCAGGGTGGGGGTGGATAGGGGGGAAAAACTAGCTCAGAGAAGAATTACTGTTATCTTCCCACCAGAAGAGGGACAGCAGAGATAAGGGAAGCCTGAAGAATTAAAAGAAACGTAGCGTTGGGGGCTCTAAATTCACGCCGGAGCTGGTTGCGTTTGTCTGTCACGGGGGTTCATAATTTTCCTAGGTTGTTTTGATAGACTTATTGTGCGGACTGCATAGAAAACTCATCAGCATTTGTTGCCTGTGAGCATTATTGTCAGAGGTAACTGCGTGTCTATAGACTGGGGGAGATAATGGCTGAAGTCGAAAGCAGATAAAGCCGGGCTCTCCTCATTAAGGACTATCTCGGCCTCCGCAGACCGGCTGGGATTGAGTGACTGGGGCCTGGTGCGGGGCATACATTATGCCCGCAGAAGCAGGAGCAGAAGGCAGCCTCATTCCGCGAGCAGCCTGGTGCACGGTGGCCCCTGATGAATGGCCGGACAGGGGCTGTGTGGTCAGGGCACACTGGCTTTTGGAAGGGGCCTGCAGTGCGTTCATCCGGAGGGTGGGAGCAGGGGCTTCCCTTTGGTTTCCTGAGCTCCAGGGATTTGCTGTAGAGATCCGTGGGGGGTGTGGGGGTGGTGGGGGCAGTTTCTTGGATCCATTCTGACCTTGTTACAGATGAGGAAATTGAGGTGCAGAGGACTGGTTTGCCCAGGAAGGGAGGGCAGAGTGGGACCTGTGATCCTGGGGTCTTCAGGTGGGTCTTTTAGATGTCTTGCCCTGGAGATGCTGGGAGGTTGGAGTGCATCCCTGTCCATGTGGGGGTGTGAGAGGGACCATGGAACACGTGGGACCCATGAGCTCCACCTCTCTCTTCCTCTAGTACGCTTTAAACATTGTTATTACCTGTATTTATTTGTGTGTGTACACATGGGATCATACACATATGTGTCTGTACATACCCATGCGTGTGCACATGCCATAACATGCATGTGAGAACAGATACCATCTTACGGATTTTTGTTGTTTTGTTTTTGGGGTTTTTGTTTGTTTGTTTTTTTGGGGGGCTGTGGTGGCAGTATGGGAGAAGAGCTGAGACAAGGTTTTACAATGTAGCTGGGGCTGTCTTTTAACTTGCTATGTAACACATGTTGGCCTCAAGCTTACAATCTTGTTGCAATGTTCTGACAGCTAGGATTACTGGCATGTATCTTGGCCCCCAGTCACCATTTCATTGAATGTCCACGAAGAGTCAGACACTCTGAAACACTATGACCAGACAGGGGGGTTGTCATCCTCTTTATTGCCCGAGAACCCCTTCCTTCTGTCCCTAACTCAAGCCAGCCAAAGGAAGCAGGCAGAGAGGCTCTCTGCATTCTGAAGACAAACTCTAAAGAGAGACAGGAACCAAGTCATTGAGCAGAAGCAGGGCCAGGCTTTGGGTCTGGACAGTTTGGGAAGATGGCCTTTGTTAGCCCCTCTGTGAAATGGGTCTGATACTCAGCCTCATAGAGAGGCTGAAAGGCGCGATAAAATGGTGTGCCTGGCAACTCCGTGAGCACAAGGCTTGCATATTCTGAGTCTTCAGTAACCATGCCACTCTCTTTCTAGGGATTGACTGTTCCTTAGGGTCTCTAGGCTCAGAGCTCCCTTGTTCATCTAACTCAGTGGTTCTTCCTAATGCCATGACCCCTTATTATACTTCCTCATGCTGTGGTGACCCCTGACCATAAAATTACTTTTGTTGCTGCTTCATAACTATAATTTTGGCATTGCTGGGCATCCTTTTGGTTGCCTTGCAGGAAACGGAGGCCCAGAGAAGAAGGAGCCTACCCAGGCACAGGTGGACTTGAAAAGGCTGCCTACCCAGCTGCAAGGAGGTGCTTCCCTTCACAACACCCTGCCTTCCAGGCTGCCATGACCTGGGAGGCTGCCAGGCAGGAGAGAGCACTGGTGCATACAACATGGGTGACCGAGAGGTCCTAAAGCCCTGCCACTGGGTCTGGAGGCCCTGAGCTCATAGCTGAGGCCATCCCGTTGTCCAGCTCCCTCAAAAGTGCCTCAGCCAGCCTAGGTGATGACAACGCTTTAGCCAGGGATGGCTTTCCCGCATTTGGATTAATGCAAGGGTCATATCACTATGATATATATACACATATATATGTATATATGGGAATTTAGTGATAGGGAAGAAATCAGGGTGAAAGAGCACCCCAGGTGTACTAGGGACTACAGAGGGTCTGCCTGGGGGTGGGTGTTACTGGTGCAGGGTGTGCCATAGGTACTTGGGAGCCCTCCTGGCCTCTGAGGACCAGTGAAGAGAGTCAGTCCATGCCGGCAAGCAATTGGTGTGGAAGGGGAGAAG
This sequence comes from Microtus oregoni, assembly GCF_018167655.1. Lineage (NCBI taxonomy): Eukaryota > Metazoa > Chordata > Mammalia > Rodentia > Cricetidae > Microtus > Microtus oregoni. The sequence goes on from NW_024543074.1 coordinate 13,912,301, forward strand.
GAGAGAACTCCAGAATGCAAAGGAGTCAAACCTTGGAGCTCAGAAAACAGGCAGGGTGGGAAGAGCATTCCAAAAGGAGAGGACACCAGGATGAAGACCTGGAGACCAGTGGGCCAGAGCGTGTTGTGCAGGAGCAGTCAGGAGGTGGCTACAGGCTAAGACTGGGCTGGGCTGGTACCCCCCACCCCCACAGGATTTCTTTGTTGTAGCACTGGCTGTCCTAGAACTTACTCTGTAGAACAGACTGGCCTTGAACTTACAGAGCTCCTACCCAGTAGGTTGTCTGGTTGGGATCATCTTAGGAGGGGCTTAAAGAGCAGAAGTTGGTAGTGGGTTCTGAGCAGTTTGCTTCCTGGAAGGTCACACTCCACCTTTGTCAAGGACCTCCCCCCCACCCCAGTTTCTCCTTTCTGTTACCAGCAGCTCTGGGTGTGGCATCTGATGGCAGGACTTGGTAGGACCAGCAGAGAAAAGAGCGTAGACGAAAAAACCTGCAACCTATGGGTTTAGAATTAAACTGCCCTGGCAAGATGATATTGGCCAGGCTCGTGATTTCCCTTAACTCAATTTTCTAATCCATAAAGTAGGGATGACTTTAGCCTCAGAATTCCTGGGAGAATTACCTGAGGCTAGTGCCGAGAGCCTGGCAAGCTGGACTCTTTCCTGGTTCCTCCACCTTGGGTCTTGCCACTGGCCTGTGTCACTCATCGTCTTCCCTGTGTCCCAGCATAACCTCTCTTCTTACCTTTGTTACTGTTGACACGAGTCCTGGCTGCCCTCCTAGGAGAAACCCCTGACATTTGCCCTCCGCCCTGTTTTTGACCAGTGGTAGATGTCAGCCTGGCCTTGTGTTGGCCAAGCTTTCTTAATGTCACCCATCCAACAACAAGAGGTCTGTCTGTCCTCTTGTCCCATCCTTGTCACAGAGCTAAGGGGGTGGATGAGAGGCTGGCCCCCAGAGGTCCCATGCTCACTTCTGCAGCTCAGGATAGATGGAGGCCTCAGGAGGCCAGTTGTCTCTGTATGGAGGTTATGGTAAAAATAGCTCAGCCTATGGGTAGAGGCTTGGCTGAGAGCCCTGGCTAATTGACTGTATGGCTGTGTACAGGGCGCTGGCCCACTGGGGCTCAGACGATCAACCAGTCATGAGAGAAGATCCACAAGTGAGGCCTGTTCAGGTCCTTACCAAGGGTCTGGCCGAGAGGTTGCCTTGGTGGCAGTGAAGAGAAGTCATTCTCAGGTAGCTCCACCCCCAAGGCTTAGGGAGACTTACCACCCCATCTGAAGGATTTACAATGAACTGAATTCATTTGCATGACAAAATTGGCTCGGGCAGCCAAGTGTTGCAGGTCTAGTGTAACATTGCAAAGAACAAGCAGCCAGAAGGAAGGTTACTGCAGACAATGGAGGAGCAGGTCACTGCCTACCACTGCCTTTGCCAACTCCCCTTTGGGGGCATGTGGTGGGATGCTAGTGTGTGTGTGCACGTGCGTGTGCATGTGTGTGTGTGTGCATGTGTGTTGGGGTTGGGGGCAGCAATGTCAGCACCTAGGAGGTGGCAGCCTGCCAGAGATATGGGTAGGATCTCCCCCCTCCCATCTTCTCTCTACTGGGTTAGAAGTCCTTTACTGTCTCAGAACACTCCCTGCTTGTCTTAGTCCATGGGTAATCTATCTGCTTACGCTTGGGATTTGATAACACAGAAAGTTCCAGAACCACTGTCTGTGTACCCATCTAGTCCCTCACCCACCCACAGATCTATCATCCGTTTACCAACCTGGCACCCATCTATTCCCTCACCCACCCACCCTCTCATCAGTACCCTCACCCACCAGTCCACTCACCCACTCATCTGACACCTGCCCACCCATCCCACCTGCTCCTCTTATGCTCATCCGTTTACTGGACTCTCTGCCCACCCTTACACTCATTCATTCTCCCATACACCCACCCATCCAGCAGTCCGCTCATGAATTTACTGTGTGCTCTTCCACCGAGCACACCGGACCCTTCTGATGTATTGGTGCAGGGCCAGGTGTGTCTCTGGTGGGCAGCTTCCTCTTCTATGTGGATCACAGGGTGTACCTCTCAGGATGGACTCTGACCCAGAGAAGTCCTGGGAGAGAGTTGTGTGCAGTTTATCCTGTTAGCAGCAGGGAGCACGAGGGTCGATAAAGCATAGTTACTGCCCCCAAACGAATCGCAGTCGTAAGGACTGATGCTGTGGCCCCTCGTAGCTTGCACCGTGTTTTGGGGAAGTGTTGGGGGGGCTCTGCTTGACAGGCAAGTAAAGTAGGTTTGTCATCCCTCTCTCAGTGCCCCATAGTGAGGAAGCTGAGGCTTGGAAGGTTAGAGGATTGCCCAAGGCCACATCACAGACAGGCTGGAAGACTGAGGGCTGAGCCTTCCAATATGGGAACTTTCCAGAAACTTGGACCTTGCTTTCTTACCATCTCTCTGCCACTGGAAGTAAGACTATTCCAAACTGCCTAGCTCTGTGTGTGTGTGTGGTGGTGGTGGTGGTGGGGAGCAAAGAACTCAGCTCCAGGAGGGAGGTGGGTTCAACTCCAAGGGGCCTCACCAGAGCCCTGGGCTGTTCTGAGCCCCTTACTTGAAGTTCATTGTGAGTAGGCAAGAACCAGATGGCGTGGGACAACCTCAGGGGGTGGTGTAGGAAGGAGACATCCACTTGGCTTTGGACTGAGGCCTGAGCAGAGCAGTCCTGGCCATGCTGTGGGCGGCACCGAGAACGTTTAGCCTAGGCACAGGAGGATGGCTACTCTGGATGCACCTGCCAGCTGTTGGAGGTCAGAATAGAAACGGCTTCGTGTGGTCCCATGTGGTCGGGCAGAAGTGAAAATCTACCATGGTGCATGGTGCCATGGGGAAAGACATTTGGTCACTTCTCATTATGGTGGCCAGTTCCTCACTCTACTGTTCCTGGTGACTGTTCTAGGTCACCAAAAGTACTAAGAGCCTAGGGTGGCATAAGTGGGGGAAGGGATAGAAGATGGGTAAGAGGGGTACAAAGAGGGGGCTAGAGGAAGGGGAGGAAGGGTGAGAGATTGGAGCAAGACTCGTGCAGCGAAAAGATGGTGGCCTCTGAAGCATTTCAGTCCAGCATTTGTATCCAGGTGCTGACTATTCCACTCCATATGCCCACAGACAAGTCACTGGGCTTCTTGGAGGCTGGTCTGAAATCCATAGGAATAAAAACCTCGTTTACAATGTCTTCTTTCCTTTCAGAATATATTTGACAGCCAGGACTGCTAAACAGAGAAACCAACCCCCAAAATATTTTTGACTATGATGTCAAGGCCAGCCTGGGCTACATATAGTAAGACCCTCTGAAATCCAAACAAAAACAGGAAAAATAGTCCAATTTTAAATCAAAATTAAATCATAGTTGCTAATACCTGTCACATGACTGGTAGGTGTTCCTCACTGCAAAGTTATGAAAACAGCCTCTCATTTTTTAAAATAATTTTTTTATCTTAGAATATTTTAGATTTCAGGAAAGCTACAAATATAGTGAGAACTCCCATCCCCTACTTGTTACTTCTTGTACTGTTGTGCAGGAGGCAGTCACACGCCTTTAACCCCAGCACTCTGGAGGCAGAGGGAGGCAGAACTCTGAGTCTAAGGCCAGCCTGGTCTACAGAGTGGATTCCAGGACAGCCAGGGTTACATAGAGAAACCCTGTCTTGAAAAACAAGACAAGTTGGGCAATGGAGGCACACGCCTTTAATTCCAGCACTCAGGAGGCAGAGGCAGGAGGATCTCTGTGAGTTCGAGGCCAGCCTGGTCTACAAGAACTAGTTCCAGGACAGGCTCCAAAACCACAGAGAAACCCTGTCTCGAAAAACAAAACAAATCAAAAGCAAAAAGAAAAGAAAAAGAAAAACAAGAGAAGCAAACAACTAAGAAACCAACTTTGACACATCGGGTCCTTTAACTATTTGTCACCGCCCCCGCCCCCTGACTAGGCTTGGAAGGAACAGAGAAACTGGTTCTTAGTCTATGATCTCACAGCAATCCATGAAACATTGTGGGGAATAATCTGTTAGGATGCTGAATGAGGGCTGGAGTGACGGCTCAGTGGTTAAGAGCACATACTTTTCTTCCAGAGGACCCGAGTTCAATTCCCAGCACCCACATCTAGCAGCTCACAACTGCCTGTAACTTCAACTCCAGGGAATCTGAAATCCCTCTGTCCTCCTCACTCATATGCAGACATAAGCATGTTCACACAATAAATAATAATAATAAAAATATTTTTAAAAAGAATGCTAAGTGAATACGGATACCTTTCCCATTCCAGAATACCTGGACAGGGCCTAGGCCGCAGCTCTGACCTATGTCCCACTGCCTGACAGGGTCATAGCTGGAAGTGGCATCAAGGGGCAAATATTGACTCTCATCAGTGCTTACCAGCTACACATAGTAGGTAGTCAACAGGGATCTGCTAAATAGACGAACAAATGAATGGGTGAATGAATGAAACCAAGAGCACCCTACACTCCTATATAGGAGACTGAGTTCAGGTACCTGTAGGATCTTTTCCAAATTAGGAACTCTGGGATCCTAAGGGGACCAACCTCTCACCAGGCTTTCTGCCTCTCCCGAGAAGCTGTTAACACCAGTCTGTGTCCTGCACACAGTAGGATTCCAATGGATGATTCCAGTGTTGGTGTCTCTAGCCACAATCCCCCTTGTCTCCATTTTACTTCCATTTATTAAACTTTCATTTTGCCATGTTGTGTTTTTTCCAAGCTGTTTGAATCCTCGAGGACTGTATGCATGCACGTACACGTGTGTGGGTGTGTGAGTGATGGTACTTATGGTCCATCACTGATGGCATGTTATTAGTGAGTGGTCCTCACCCCTGGTTGCCTGGAGCCCTTCCTTAGGCTTCCCCAGTGTTCTTTTCTTTGTTTAGTTGACAAGGTGTAGGGTGCCTACAGGGTGCTGACCCCTTCCTGGACATGCACTGGTTAAATACCTAGCCTCTGCTGTCACACAGGTAGAGGGCTTTGGCAAGGACCCAGCCGGAGACCTTAGGTATACAGCAAGTCTCCTGGGGCCAGCCAGGCTTTCGGACCAGAACCTTCTCCCCAATTCTTTCTACTGGGTCTGCATCATCAGTGTCACTGTCATGTCAACATCTGCCAGGCAGGCCCCAGGCCTTCGCAGATGCAGGCATGGCCCCCTTGGGGACACCAAGGGCTTTCGAAGCAGAAACTCAGCTCCCCACCAGGCTCCTCACCAGTCTCTAGTACAGTGACTGCTACCTGGGGAAGCCCACAGGGCTGCTGGGTCTCATATACTCTTGGCTTGACTCTCAATGGCTAGCAGCAAGTGTGGGGTCTGAGCTTACTGACCTATATTCAAAACACAGCGCCTGTGAATGGGACCCTGCAAGAGAACAGTCTTTGCAAATGTAGTTAAGGCTCTTGAGAAGGACATCTGTGAACTCTCAGTTCAGTGACCTGCTGTAAGAGACTGTCAGGGAGATGTGCGACAGAGAAACATTGTGACACCTCTGGCAGAGATTGAAGGGTGCAGCTATGAGCTAGGGGCACTCTGAGTCCAGACTTCGGCTGTCCCTTGCTTGTGGAAGTTTAGGGTAGCATCCCCAGGACATCTATGTGACAAAATGCCCGAGAAAGCAGCTTCGAGGCCGAAGGGCCTCGTGCAGCTTCCAGTTCTAGCGGCTTCAGTCCACGGTCACATGGTTCACTGCTCCTGGGCCCATGTGTAGTGAGGCAGAACACAGCTGGGAGCACAGGCTATCTCACGTGGACAGGTGCAGAGAGGGAGCGGAGGAGCCTGAGGACAAGAGATGCCACTCCAGGGAGGCCCCCACAGCGCGCAGGCGCCGGTATCCTCATCCCATCAGGTCAGGAAGCCCTCAGTGAGTGGCTAGTCCAACTACCTTTCTCAAAAGTCTGACAGCTGACTTTTAACCTGGAGCCTTTTTGGTTGATACTTTCGTCCAACCACAGGGTCACCATACAGCCATCTCCCCATGATTTGGTCCTGGTGCTACCAGCAAGAGTTTTGGCAACTTCATAGAACAATACACCATCCAGCCCTGCATCTCCATCCAGGGACATCACACTGACTCACCGCCATCTAAATGCTAGCCAGTCTAGCTACCCTAGCTGTCCTTCCTCAGTTTTTTTTTTCCCTCAAAAACAAAGTCTTATTATGTAACTTTAGGGGGAACTTTCTAAGTCAGTGGTTCTCAACCTTCCTAATGCTCCGACCTTCTAATACAACGCTGTAATTACTTTATTGCTACCCCATAGCTGTAATTTGCTACTGTTATAAACTGTAATGTAAATATCTAATCTGTAACACCCCCCCACAAAGAGGTCTCTCCCCACAGGTTGAGAACCACTGCTCTATGTCCAGCAGACTGACCTCAGACTCAGAGAGATCTGCCTCTGCCTCATCCCTAGTGCTGGGGTCAAAGGTGTGTGCCACCAGGGCGGCCTTGGGAAAACTTCCTTCTAAGGTGCCTGAGCAGAAGACTGTAGCTCAGTTAGAGGGCTTGTCTAGTGTATACAAAAGCCGTGTTAGGTCTCCAGCACCTGATAAACCAGGCACGCTGGGATCCCCTGGCAACTCCACACCGGGCTGTACCCCCAATCATATTCCATCAGAATATCAGGGCTGGAGCTCTGGCAGGGCCATGGGAGCTGAGAATCACTATACATGTTCCCTATGCCTGTACAGAAGGCCTAAAGTTCAAGATTATCCTCAGCTGCACAGTGAGTTTGAGGACAGCCTGGGCTACATGAAACACTATCTTAATACAAAACGATGCCCTCAAACCTTTCCAGCTCCTACAATCTGGGGCTTGGGGAAGCAACACACCCTTCCTAATAGCATGCTGGGTTTCACCTTCTCAAAGAGACCTGGGGGCCATGAGCAGGGACCCCAGGGGATACTGGGGTCATTTTTCACCTCGTCAAGATGCTATTTCCACTTGATTATGTAGGTGGCGGGGGCGGGGGTGGGGGGCACTAGGAGCAGTGTCTTGGTGTCAGCGGGCTGGGGATGCTCACAGGAGGTGTTTGGTTCTGCAGAACTCTGGCCTTCCCCCTTCTCTCAGCCCCTTCACTCATCCTATCATCCTGCCCTCCCCTTCTGCACGAGGTGGGGAGGGAGGAGTGACTGGACTCAAGCCATTCTACCGTGGCCTACTCTACTGTGTCTCCCCTGGGGGCCTCGGACCTCACTCAGACTCGGACAGCGATACTTATCCCAACAGTGATTTTCAGCCCCAGACGACTTAAAAACACACCCCTGCCAGGGCTCCAGCTCAGACTTTCTGATGCAGTGGGTCTGGGTACACCTTGGCTTGGGGATGAGATAGCAGTGTACACCCCAAAGTGGGGACCACGGAATGGGCTGTCTACTCAGCCCTCAGGGTGTCTCTCCTTCATGTGCTCAAATATGCTTCGTTCTTGCCCAGTGAGATGTCTACTTGGAGGGCAGGGCACGGGGAGCAAAGCATGAGTCTGAGACCCAGAGGCAGAGTGTACCACGGGCTGCCTGGGAAGCAAGTGATTAGATGGGAAAGTCAGAGGCAATGCGTGGAGGCCGAGGACTCCCAAATTCTGCCCAGGCCCTGAACAGCAGTGCCCTGTGCAGGTGGACCCAGATGAGGCTGTGGAGAGGAGCAGGGCAAGGTGTAGTCTTTGCAGAGTGAGGGATTATTCACAACGTCCTGGAACATTGTTTTTTTTTTTTTTTTTTTTTTTGTAAAGTCAGGATATTGTGAACTTAAAAAAATATTGTTAAATTTGTATATGTATATTGTGTGGGGTTTGTGTATGTGTGTGTGTTTGCATGTTGCATGTGTGGAGGTTAGAAGACAACTTGTAAGAGTGGGTTCTCTCCACTGTGTGGATTCTGGGCCTCAAACTCAGGTCCTAGCTTGGTGTTAGGCGCCTTTACTATAACCGAGCACATTAGAAGAGCTGGACACTGGCCTGGAGAGGGGCCTCAGCAGTCAATAGCTCTGACTGCTACAGAGGACCTGGGTTCAGTTCCCAGCACCCACAACGTGGCTCACAACCATCAGCTGCTCTAGTTCCAGGGGATCTGAAGCCCTCTTCTGACCTCCATAGGTACCATGAGTTTATGTGGTGCACAGGCATACATGCAGGCAAAACATCCATATACAAAAAATAAAAACAAATAAACTTTTTTTTCTTGAGCTGGACACACAGTAAACACGTGATCCTGGAGGTTATCAACTGCAGTAGCTGCTCCTCCCATGATGACTCCAGCGAGAGCAAGAAGTGCCGAACACTGCACTAAATGCCTTGTTAATTCATTTAACTCCTACAGTCACCCTGGGACGAGAGACCAGTACTATATCATCCCACTCCCAAACCAACGTATCCAGAGCTCAGCTGTAGTACCAGCTGCTAACAGGAGAAATTGTGTGTACGCGTGTAGGGGTGGGGGAGAGAGAGAGATGGGGGGTATGTGTGAGAAGACTATAGAAAAGGGGTGCGTGTGCGCGCGTGTGTGTGTGTGTGTGTGTGTGTGTGCACGTGTAGGGGTGGGGAGAGAGAGAGAGATGGGGGGTATGTGTGAGAAGACTATAGAAAAGGAGTGTGTGTGTGTGTGTGTGTGTGTGTGTGACAGACAAAGCGTGTTTTGGCCAAGGGTAGGCCTTTGTCCCCTGAGCTCTGGAGAATGTCTGGGTGTGTGTGTGGGGGGGGGGGTATGGATAAGAGTCCCTAGGAGGCCTGGGGGCTGGAACAGGGAGGAGGACAGGGCCCATTAATGCTGCCCTCCTGGGAGGTGCAGATCAGTGGCGCTGGGGGCTGTGCTGAGGACCCTCTAACTAGCTTGTTGCCATGGGGATGCTGGTTGTGACTATAGGTCTAGAAGTCCAGCAGGAGCCTGCTCTTCCTGGGAGGTAAAGACCTCCAACTGGGGCATATTCATTAATAAGGGGAGGGGACCGAGCACCCCTACACACACACGATGTCGTCTGTCTGTCTGTCTGTCTGTCTGTCTATTTATTATAAAGCAAAGCCCTCCCTTTCTTCCCTGTCCTTTCAGAAAGGCTCTGCAAGTCAAAGAAAATGGTGTCTCCCTTTGTAGACACTAGAGGGACAGTAAGTCTCTTTGCCAGAAGGTACCTAGGCCGAGAGAGAAACGTGGCCATACAGCCTTACCCTGTTGCAGACAATGTAGCCATCTTCATTTAGGGGTCCGGGGACACTGAGGACTATGCCCCTTAGCAACAGAAAGGTCCAGGAGTCAGGATACCGGAGGTTGGAGTTTATATTTTATTTCAAAACTTTTCAAACATAAACTACTAAAGAAAGGCCTGGACAAACGCCAGAGACTCTGCCGACCACCCCAGCAGTAATCCTTTTCCATTGTCAGCGCGGCTTCTGTCCCCCTCCCACCCACTCCCACCCACTCCCACCCACTCCCACCCCACTCCCACCCCACTCCCACCCACTCCCACCCCACTCCATTGCAAGACACCCTCAGGTTATCAGGCAATTTCCTCCAGAAACACCTTGGCACAAGCAAGTCACCCCCCCACTCAGCTAACTGTGACTTCATCTCAGTGACCACCATCACCTGGAGCTTAGTCTATCCTGGCCTCTTCCTGCCCCTTTATTAAATCTGAGATCGGAGGACCACACATCAGAGGTCGCTTCCTGGGCTGTAGCACCAGAGCTATGAGAGTAATGTTGAGTGCCTGTGGTCTGGGGTAAATTATTTCCCTTAATTGGCCTCAGTTTCCTTTTTTGCCACAGGCGCTTATCTCTTCTAAGGCTGTCGGAGGAACTGAATGACATTTTTAGCAGTGCAGTCTATAGTAGGGACTCAGAAAGTGGCAACAATAATTGTGAGGTTTTCTCTTTTGTTAGTGCAGAGAGGGAAAAGGGCATGCCTAAAGTCACACAGTTCAGAGTGGTGAAGCTGGGTGTGAGCGTAAATATTGGAACGAGCCTTCCTGTCCCTGCTCATCACCAACCCACACAATGAATGGAGCACAGCATGGTCCTGTAAACTTGACTGGGGTGACAAGGGCTTGAGAAGGGATAAACACACAGACAACAAGCAGAAAAGCTGGGATCAGGTGGGCCACACTTGCTCTGTTGGGACGCTCTGAACATTTATTCTCTGGAGCCAGGGACCACAGGAGGGGTCTCTGCAGGAGGTCTCAGTAGGCACGCAGCCTCAGGCTATAAGCATCCAGGTGGAGGAAGCTGAAGTAACTGCTTTCTGTACTCTGTCGACATTTCAACAAGAACCAGAGGACGGTTTGGCAACTCTCATGGGTCCAAGGCATTGGTCTTTGTCAATAACACATTCATTTAAGACCAGAGGGCTAGCAATGATGCTATGGGCTCATCTCACCCCAGGGCAAGAGCCCTGGGAAGGTTAGGGGGAGGAGCTTGAAGCTGATAGCTCATCACAATGAGCTTGAGACTCCGGTGAGGGGCGAGGGTACCATGCTCTCCTCCTTTGGAGAACAGATCAGGATGGCCCAGCTGCCCACCCGTGCCCTGCCTTGGAGGCTGTGACATTGGGGCTGTGACTTATAAATTATAAACACCAATGAGCCGAGATACAGAACTCTATCAATGAGAAGGCCAAAGACCAAGGCTGAGGATCAGCCCAGAAAGAGGACATCAGCGACACGTGGGGCTTGCTAGACTTACTGCAGGCTCTTCTAACGGTGATGTAAGAGATGCAGATGTAACTCAGTTGGCAGAATGCTTGCCTAGCACGCAGGAGGCCCTGGGTTCCACCCACAGCACCAAATAAACCAGCATGGTGGTTCACACTTGTAGTCTCAGCCTCACGGAGTGAGAGGAGGAAGAGCAAAAGTTCAAGGTCAGGTGCTAGAGAGATGGCTTGGGGAGGTTAAGAGTGCTTGCTCCCCAATCCTGAGAATGGAGTTCAGATCCCAGCACCTATTCAACAAGCTGGGTGTGCCTGCGAATGCCTTCAATCCCAGCTCTGAGTGGAGCAGAGACAGGAGGATTTCTGGGGCTTGATGACTTCCAGCCTAGATGAGAACTTGAGCCCCAGATTCAGGGAGAGACCCTGCTTCAAAGGGATAGGCGGAGAGTGGTAGAAAAGAACACATGATGTCTTCTTTTGTCCCCTCCTCCCCGGCACACAGGCAGGCACCTGCCCTCCCATATGCGTATCGTCCCCCAAACATACATAAAGAATTTTCAAAAAATTAAAGACCAAGGTCATTCTTGCAATATGAGGGGTTGGGGGCCAACTAAAGAAGAAAGGAAGACAGACAGATAGACAGAAACAGAGAGAATGAGAATGGAAGGATGATTTGTTTAAAAAAATACTAGTATTCTAATAACTGATTCCCCCAAACACCAAGAGAACACACCTTCCCACGTTCAGATAGATCATTCTCCAGGACAGATTGTGTCTTAGGCTGCAAATTAGATGCTGATGAATTTAAAAACACTGAAATCACATAGGCAAAGTCTCTGCAGACATTGTAAAGTGAGATCAGAAATCAAAAGCAGAGAGAAATTTGGAAAAATTATAAACGTGGAAATTAAACAACACAAGACCAATGGGCCAAGCAATCAGTTGCAAGAGGCATGATGAGCAAGAATAAAACAGGTCCTATGGGTGCAGCCAAAGCAGCCCTCAGAGGGACACTTAGAGCTACAAGTGCCCCCATCAAACCAGATGTCAAGTCAGTCAGTAAGTCAGTCAGTCAAGTCAGTAACCCTCCCACTCTACAAGAGAAGAGAGAAGAAGAGAGAAATAAGCCCAAAGCAAGCAAGGAAAAGAAAAAAGGCAAATGAAACAGAAAACAAAAGGTAGAGCTGGGGACAGGGCTCCTCGGCCGGGTCGGGTTGGGGACAGGGCTCCACGGCAGAAGAGTGGCCCAGCATGCATAAGACCCTGAGGTCTAGCCCCAACACTGTGAGAAAGTAAAAAGAAAATACAAAAGTCAAGAAAACACAATGTTGGCTCTCTGAAAGCTCAACAGCAGCCGCGTTTCTCTAGGCAAGAACACCTGCGAATAGCAAATGAGCCGCTGTGCTTGGGGCTCTGTATTAATTACATACAATAATGCATTTCACCATTACATTGTCGTGTATATACATTCTGTGTTTTGATGGCACTTAGCGCTCATAGAATTTGTCTTAGCAGGCACCATATGTCAAACCCTCGTTAGGGTCGGGCTTCTTACATTCTTTCTTTCTTTCATTTTTGTTTTTATTTCATTTTTTAAAAAAATAACATTTCTTTTAAAAATGTTTATTTATTTATTTTATGTGTATGAATGTTTTGCCTGTATGCATGCATGTGTGCCACATGTATGCCTGGTGCCTATGGTAGTCAGTAGAGGATGTTGAATTCCCTGAACTGGAGTAACAGACAGTTGTGAGCTGCCACGTGACTGCTGGGAATCAATCCAGGTCCTCTGCAAGAGCAACAAGTGCTCTTAACCGCTGAGCCATGTCTCCAGCTTCAATAACACCTCTTCTTATTACGTTTATTTATTCATTTATTTGTTGTGTGTGTACACATCTGCTCGTGTGTGTATAGCACGGTGCCTGTGGAAAGATCAGAGGACAGCTTGCGGGAGCTGGTTCTCTCCTTCCACCACGTGGGTCCCTGGTTTGAACTCAGGTTGTCATGCTTGATGGCAGGCAGGTGTCTTCACCCACTGAGCCATTAAAACAAAATGCTGTGTAGCAAACCTAGGGGCTCATGTGTGTTGGGAAGGCGTTTTCCTCCTGCACTACACCCCATCCCCATTTCACGTTATTGTGGGAGACTCGATGCCCCCATGCTGTTTCACATAGCTCTGCTGTATTGTACTCCACTGGTTCACCACAATTTATGTGTCTGTTATTTGCTTAAGGATGGGTATTTTATAATAAGAATCAACACACATGAAGATAAACTGATAAAAATATCTTAGGCGCAGAATAAAAAAGACCACTCAAAAAATGTCAATTTCTTTTCCATTTATAGTTGGGCTGGAAGCCAGTCTGAGTCCCGGGCCCTTTGGGCAGAATTCCAAAGGAGCTGAATCTGAGAGGTGACCCTGCTCCCCACATTAGTGCCTCCCTTGAAATGTTCAGTCTCCAATGGGAAAGGTCACCCTGAGGGAGGACATCCGCTCTGTCCCTTCCTCTCAGCACGCAGACATATGCACACATGGGCAGCTGGCAGGGTGTGTGCCCCGCCCACATGGTCACCTGTGTGTGCCCTGGAGGTGGTAGTACCTGTAGACCTGACCAACAGAGAAGGTCTGTGCCAGAGAAGTTGTTGGAAAAAGAGGAGGGGAAGGGGGGGAAGTCCCCTCATTTCTGAAGAAATGTCCCAGATTAGATTTGTAAATCAAAAACCAATATATAACATGCAAGAATTGATCTGTTTTATATTCCTCAGTTACATTTTTGTGAAGCACATTTAGAAGATTTAGAACGTATTTGCGCCTGCTGGTTGGGCCATTATATGCTTGAGTTCATACATCTATTTGTGAGGCTATAAAACAGGCATCGACTACCATGTAAATTGTGTTCTCCACAATAAATTATATGCATACTTGCAAAAATACATAACTGCCGTGGCTGGGCCCACGCGGCCGGAATACTAATAAGGGCGAAAGTTGCTTTGTCCCTCTTCTCCGGCCTAATTTAGCCTCTACATCAAAAATTATGTAGGAAAAATCACTTTATCCTCTCACTGAGAAATAAAATAGCACTCATGGGCACCCTCATCTCTTCCCACCCCCTTCCTTTTAACCGAACATGAGCATTTTCATACTAATTTTAGCTGTTCCAGGTTTCCAGGGAAGAAACCTGACTGAGCTGAGGCTGGGGAGTCACTGGCCCGTGAGCACGCATGAGAGGGTGGCTGGAACACATGCACGCGCGTGCCCACACACACGCACATGCACATGCTCGCACATGCCTTTCCTGGGGCTGGAGTTAGTTTATGTCAGGGCATGTCGGCATGCACAGACACATATGTAAATTCAGAGACTCACCCCAGACACGTATGCATGGACCCCTCATGATCACTGAGATTCCGTACCTTCCCTGTTTGTCCAGACAGACCAGGAAACTGAAGTCAGTTCAGTCCGGAGAACATTGACTGAGCACCCATTGTATGCCATGGGCTATACTTGGCAATATTGAAGTTTAAAAAAAAAAGACAAAAGTCTGTGCTCACACTTGAGGGAAGTAGACAGCTTTATGAGCAAACAGATGAGTCAGTGTGCCAAGGGCCGGGGGCAGGGGTAGGGAGCATGTTTCAGGAACCCGTGCCCCGCAGCGTGTTGAGCACAAATATTCTCCAGCGCTCACACATACATATACAGATAGCAACCCATCCTAGTTAGCTTTATTTGCCGACTTGACACAGCTTAGAATCATCTGAAAAGGGACTGCCCAGATCAGGTTGACCCGTGGGCGTGTTGTGTGTGTGTGTGTCTGTGTGTGTGCGTCTTGATTGTTAATTGATGTCGGAGGGTTCAGCCCACTGTGGGGGGTACCATTCCCTAGGCATGTGGTCCTGAACTGTATAAGAAAGTCAACTGAGCATGGTCTAGAGTGAGTTAGCAAGAAGATTCCCTTATAGTTTCTGCTTCAAGCTCTTCCTTGAGTTCCTGCCCTGACTTCCCTCGATGAAGGATTGTGATCAAGAAGTGCAATCCAAATACACCTTCTCCTCCCCTAAGAGGCTCTTGGTCGTGGTGTTTGTCACAGCAACAGAATGAAGCCAAAACAGTGCCTGTGTGGACATTCATACACATGCCATCACACTGGTTCATGTATGCTTGCACAACACACACACTTGTGTGCGCACATGCTCGCAAACACACACACACACATCAATAAGCTATATTTCCACTCTCACCACACTGCATGCTAAGGATGCCCCACCCCTAACTTTTCTGCACGTTATCCTCACGCCTGTCTGTCCTGCCCACTCACGGGCTCCTCCGCTTTCCGTCCTCCTCTGCTAACACTTCCAAAGCCAATGTCCGGCTGCTTCGCCTTGCCCACCATCCTTCTGCCAACGTCCTGTCCTTCTGTGAGCTCTGAGAGATCACTGCCAGGAGAAATATCCTTGAAGAATGTCTTACTTCCATGACCTCAGGCCAGCGTGTCTCCCTTTGGGCTTCGGCTTACCCATTTGGACAATCTCTAAAACTTTACAGTTTGTTGCTGAGCAGCGTTGGGCCTCAGTCCGAGTATGAAGACTGTGACAGGGAGGCAGATGCAGCTCATAGCGGAGGAGGCAGTGTGAGGCCCACAAAGTGAGGGAGCCAGACGGTGGGGTTTGAGAGAGAACCACATCCTGGGGCCCAGGAAAGAAGGCTGGGTGGACAGCAGCATGGGTTGAGTGTGACCCAGCTCTGAAGTACATTCACCAGCCGGGGTTCTAGTGGAGTTTCATGCTATCGTTAGATGCCTGAAGGGCAGTCATGGGCACAGGGAGGGGACTTCCTCTGGGTGGCCCAGTTGGTAGAATTAGGCAGTAAGAAAGTGGGCAGAAGCTCCAAGGAGAACTTTTCTCAGTATGGAGATCCCCAGGGTATGAGGAGGCAGGGTGTGAAACTCTGCTCATGTGTGTTTCTGTCCCTCTGTGCCTTTCCCCGCCAGCCCTGTAGTTCTCACCCTATTGGTTTTCATGCCAAACCCCTTCCTCTTTATCGCAACCTGTTCTTTATCTAGAAAACATTTTCTTTTTATAAAGAAAACAGTCTGGCTATGGTGACACTTCCTTGTAACCCCAGCACTCAGGAGATGGAGGCAGGAGGAACCAAAGTTTAAAACCTATCTGGGCTATGGATTGAGACCCTATCTTCAAAACAAAACAAACAAAACAAAACAAGGGAAGCCAGGTAAGGTGGCGGGCATGGTGATGCACACCTGTAGGCCCATAACTTAGGAAGCTGGTCTGGGGGATCAAAAGGTCAAAGCCTGGACAGTGGAGTGAGTTCAAGGTCAGCTTGTGCAACCTAGTAAGACCCAGTCTCAAAATAAAAAGTACGAAGAGGGTCGGCCTGGTGATTTAGCTCCGCGGTAGAGAATTTCCCAGGCGTGTTTAAGGCTCTGGGTTGAAGCCTTAGAGCCGTTGCCACGGAAGCAAGCAGGACATGCGCACGATGAAGAACTCAACTGGACACAAGCTGTGATCAGTGAAAATCAACTCTTGCTCCCCCTGGTCTCCTCGGGTTCACGACACCAAGTTTCTAGAGCTAGACACTGCAGTAACGGATGTTTACGCAGCCTCTCAAATACACTGTGCACGGAAGTGTCTGCCTTACACCTCTTGTCTAATTTAAAAATGTATATGTGTTGTGTTTATTTATTTTCAAGCATCTGTTCCACAGTCAGGGAACAGCCTCTGGGAGTCACTCCGCTCCTTGAATACATGCAGGGCCCAGGTATTGAACTCAGGTCCTCAGGCTTGTCAGCAGGTGCCTTTATTCCCTAAGCCATCTTAGAGGCTCTATTTGTTTTATGAGACAGGGTCTCATTGTATAGACTAGGCTGGCCTGGAACTTGAGGTGACCTTCCTACCTCAGCCTCCCTCGTGATGGGGCTATGGGCCTCTCCTTTATCTCTCTGTCTTCCTATCTAGACCTTTTCTTTGAGCACACTGTGAGCCTACTCTCTGGCCTGTTCTTCATCTGCTCTCCACCCTAGTCTATGCAGCCTGGGAAGTCTAAGGAGTTTCCTACCAGCCAGTGTCTGGAGTTGAAGACTTTGCAGCACCCCACGATTGATGTGCAGACTGGCTGGAAACGGAGGAAATGGGAAGGGGAAAGCTTGTCCTGCCTGGTGGAGGCGAGCTAATCTGTGCCTTCCAAGGCTCTTTCCACCAACCAGTTTCTGAGCTACAAAGAGAACTGCTTTATTCCATGCTCCTCATATCTCTCCCACCCCACCTCACCCTGAAAGCCCAGCCAGGGTCACTGGTGCCTCAAGCTGCTCAACTTTGGCTTCCAGCCCTGGCATAAATGACGAGAACCCCCAGAGATGGCTGCTCTCCGTGCCAGCCACATGCCACTAAACTCCAAATTAAGAGGCCCAGCTGAGATTTCTGTCTTATTCCCCCTAGTACCCCGGGGGCCAATCCTCTCTCATTTCAGGAGGGGAATAGAACTAGAAGTTTGGATTTGAGAAGGGGGGTGGAGGGGACTCTACACCAAAGCTGGTGCCGCTATGCTCCAGAGAGATGCGCGTGTCCTACCATGCGGCTTAAGACTTCTCCAAAACACCGTCCCCCCCAAATCCAATAAAATTGCAAATTTCACTGTATTTCACAATATCCTAAATAAACATGAACAGCATGCGTTTCTCTTCCTTGCATCAAATATTAATCTGCCGGTGGCCAGTGCCCGCTCCCTGGCGTGCGTGCGCACGCTGGGTAAACACAGGGAGATTGCAATGCCAGATCTTCCCTTCTCTCCCCCAAGTCGAGAGCAGGACAAATTTTTCTCCTAATTACACCTGCCACTGTTTGCCTTCTAATACTGTAAAGCCTCCATCACATAGTTTTTCAGATTTGGGATTAGGTTCTCTTCCTGTAGTACAAATGAGGGGTGGGGGCGGGGATGGGGAAGCGCAAGTGCGTGCGTGTGTGTGTGTGTGTGTGTGTGTGTGTGCACGCGCGTGCAGGCTGTGCGCTGCTTTTCACAGCTTTTCTCTAATTTTCCCTGGGTCGAGCACAGCAGCATACTCAGAATGCTGACCTTCCTTAGGGGAGGAGATTTCAAAAGGTGATGATGTGGGGGAGGGGCCAAGGGCGGCTAGTGGTGGGGTACCAAATCTGCTCCCCTAGGCTTTATGGCCCCAAGTCACTCAGGAATTCAGGAGCTGGAAAAGAGCAGACTTTGTAGGGTGTGTCCAGTGCCATGTCCAGAGTGTCCAGCGCTGTGTCCACAGTGTCCAGCGCCGTGTCTAGAGTGTCGTCCAGCGCTGTGTCCAGAGTGTTCAGCGCCTTGTCCAGTGTCCAGCGCCATGTCCGGAGTGTCCAGTGCCGTGTCCAGAGTGTCCAGCGTCCCTTGCCCTTTGCTCTGTGTTTTGACTGACACCTTCACTTCTCTCACACTGTTAAAAAAAATTCCCATCTACTCCCAGCAAATCCACAATTTCCAGCTGCCCTGGTGCCTTTCCAAAAGCCCAGAGGTGTCCAGTCATGACAGTCCAGGGCACAAATCCCAGATGACGGTCTCCTGTGTGAGAGCGAAGTCCAGTCCCCACCTCTAAGGCCCTCTGCTGCCAGCACGCCTCTGTTCTCTGGTTTCATGCAGCCTTCCCCAGGTCCTCCATCCTTCTGTCCGTACTGTAATTGCCTGCTCAGCATCTCACCCTCCTCCGGGTGTGCTGTGCTAGGTGTCACCCTGTTCCTTTGCCCAGGCTGTATGACACGCCTATTGACAAGGCAGTTTTCTTTCTTCAGGAGGACACCACCTCCTTGAAGCCTTCCTGACCCCTGGCCCTCTGTGCTGTCTGTGGGATTTTTCTCCCACCTGTGGATGTCGTAAGAAACAATCAGGGGATCCCAACCTCTTGATGTTGTGATACGATGTTGCCATCTATAACTTTGTACTCAAGAACCATGCGATTGAATTATGAAAAGTCTCTCTCTCTCACACACACACAAAAGGCAAAAATCTTAATATTTCCAGCAAGTTTATGATTTCGTGTTGGGCTGTACTTGTACCTACTCACATGCATACTATGCACTGTAGACTGAAAACATCTGGATGGGTGGGAACCTTCCAGATGGGGTACAGCAGGAGGGGTCTTCTGGTTCCCACACTCTCATGACCATGACAGCCTGTTCCATGTATGGGTGAAAATGGACAGTTCTCTGATGGCCCCTATGATTGACTACCGTGTCTGTCAGATCACTTGAAGTCCCAGGAAGCCCAAGATTACCATTCCCCAGGACAGGGGACTGAAGGAACCAGTGATATCCAATACTGCCACCATCAACATCCCTCTCTAAGTCTGCACTGCTCTGATAGAATTCCTTCCCATTTGCGTGCCTGAAGAAGCTGGAGCGATGCAGGGCACCACACCATTCCCAAAGGGTTGAAAGGTATCCCCTAGGACTGACCACTTTTATTTGGGGAGAGGCTGCAGACACCGGCTTTGCCCTTCTGATTCCATTGGACTCCCAGAGGTCTCTGTTGAGGTTAGCCCCAGCCACAGTGAAGTAGGAGGCCAGGGCCAGGGCTCAGGAAAGTAGCCTTGGGCATGCTCTGAGATAAACCGTGGTAAGGTTTCCATCCTTCCTAAACTGCCCTGTATGCTTCTGGAGTCTTCTCTCGGAGTCAGCTTGTTCAACTTGACTAATAACTGTCCCCAGCCCCGTCCCCTCCCCACGCATTTCACCTTCAAAGGACTGGGAGAAATTTCCCTAATTAATTAACTCCCCTGCAGCCTGCCCTCCGTGTCACCAGGTGATTAATTGTCACTGTGACTTTAAATCCAGGGGCGGTGAAGTTGACAGTGGTGGACGCCAGAAGCCAGAATCTGGGGACAGGCACGGCCTGAGGACTTTTTCTGGGGTTGGGTAACCCCCACCTCACTCCTATCCTTGCCCTTGCCCGAGGCCCTGACTGAGTGATGCCAGAGCCAGACGGCAGATTCATCCATCAATAATCAATCGATGAGGCTCAAATCCCAGACTGTGAGAGCTGGTGCTGGGGAGGAGTGGGCGGCTCATGCCAGCCTTAAAGTCTACAGATAGGGCAGTATACGCAGGCATAAGCTCGGTAATGGGAAGAACGTATTCTAATCTTGACCCAGTCTCTTGGCAGCCGTGTGACTGTGGCTGGTCACTATGCCTTCCTGGTTCTCAGTATTCTCACCTATAAGGTAGGGCTGGTAAGAGAACCTGCTCCCTGCAATCCAGGAAGATGAACTGGAGTAATGGGTGTGATAGTTTTGGTGGGGGTGGGGTACATAGCAAGCTCTTAGGGATAACCGTGACACTGCTGTTCACGGTGCTGGACCACGAAGAGACTGGAAGTGCCCCTGTGCCCCTGGTCTCCCAGTGCCACACAAACCAGTTCAGCAGACACCCTCTCTGCAGTCAAGGTACTTTTCTCCTGTTTTTCTTGCCTGTCCTGGAAAGCAGTAGTAAAGCCACCAGCCCCTCATTCTTCCAGGGTGCCAGAGGCAAACGGATTCGAACCTTCCTCCAAAGAGTCCCAAATGCAAGAAAGTTAGATGGGAAATACCTGCAACAATGGGAGTTGAGACACAGGGCACACAGGGTAGGAATGGCCTTTCAGGGATAAGGGTGCAGGGAGGACGAAAGGAAGAGGCTCTTCATATGATAACTGCTCACATACCCAGTCCTTCTCCTTCCCCACGTGGCCTGACTTTTTAGACTCTGCCCCTTGATGAGCCTGCAAGGCCCAGAAAAGGGGAGAAAAGATATGTATTCTTGGACAGCCCCTCCCCCAGCATATGTCCCCAGCCTCCCCCACAACCAAGGATCCTGGCAAATGCTTTATACGGAAAAACTGAATCCAGTCCTCCCAACGGCCCATGTGACAGACAGACTTTAAAGGAAGCAGATGAAGGGACAGTCATGACTGGCTGTGATTCTGGGTGCAGAGCCCCAAAAGTGGGTGGACCAAAGAAGAGCAGTCCAATCCGAAGAGGAGGATGACTTAAGGAAGGAAGGGGTCATTTTGGTTCACAGTTGCAGGGCACAGGCCACTCTGGCAGGGAAGGCATGGTGGCACCAGCTTGAGGCAGCTGGTCACGCTGCATGTGGAGTCGGGAAGCAGAGAGATGCACGCTGGTGCTCAGCTCATTTCCTCCTTTATATCCAACCCAGGACCTCAGCCCAGGGGATGGGACCAGCCACACTTAGCACACATCTTCCGACCTCAGCTGACATGATCTGTCTCTTCCTTCCCAGACACACCCGGAGGCTTGTCTCTGCTACGATTCTAGACCCTGTAGAGTAAACATTAGCCATCACAAGGACGGGGTGTCTGGTAGTCGTGGTGAAGCTGGGAGAGGAGCGGAATCTCCAGAGGATGAGTAATGGTGGGGAAGGGGCAAGGAGGCAGCTGGTATGGGAGAGGTGAGGGGTGGTCCTGGTGTGCAGATGGGATGATGGCTAGCACAGCAGGGGTGCCCCTTGAGCCTGAGGGAGAGATAGGGGAGATGATGGAGGCACTTGGTAGGTGTTGGTGGATAGGTGGTGAGGGCAGCGGGGTGTGTGCTGGGTGACACACACACGTGCACACACACACATGCATGCGCACACACACACACATGCACACACATGCATGCACGCACACACACATGCACACGCGCATGCACTCTCTCACACACACACTCACCAGCCTCCTGTACTCTTGCCTCAGAGCCTTTGCATGCCATTCCTTCTGCAGGGAAAGCTTGTCCCTGGCCAAGCCCCATGAACCTGGTCCTACAGCTGCCTCATGTACCGTATTTATTATGTTTACTGTGTTTCTCTCCCCATTAGAACTCACTCCCCAGAAGGGTGTGTGATGCTGTTTGCGCTTCTGTTTTCACCGTGGGAAGACATGCCCATCATTTCAGTAGGTGTGCAATTCAGGGACATTAAGCACATTTGCAGCCTAGAAATATAGCTCACTGGCTAAGTGCTTGCCTAGTATGCGCGAGGTTGTGAGTTCAATTCCCCCGCACTGCAGGGCATAACAGTTCACATCCAATTGGGAGGAGGTAAGAGTTTCACCATGAGTTCATGCCCAGCCTGGACTATGAAGTTAAGTTCTAGACCAGTTTGGGTACAGAGAAAGACTGGTCACAGAATTAACCCAAACGACCAATGTTCCCAAGGATGTGGCAGTCACTACTCTCCATGTTCTCTACTTTTTCATTGTCTCCCAGATACAATCCCCGCTAGTTAGACAATAACTCCCCACCCCGTCCTTCCGAGCCGCTGCTGCTGCCCCTCGTCTGCTTCCTGCCTCTGATTTCGTCACTCTAGGTACCTTATAGAAGCCAAAGCACACAATATCTCTGTCTGGCTTATTTTACCTAGAATTCAAATTCCATGTTGTAGTATATATCAAAATTTCATTCCTTTTTATGGCCAGATAGTATTTCATTTTATGTAGATGCCACATTCTGGTGACAGCTGCATACCCAGTGCCCAGCGCAATGCCTGAAGTCAGAGCCCCATGAACATGTTTGCGGAATGAATGGACTAATGATGGAAGCGGGTCTTTCTGGTCCTGCTTTGTAAGAGAGATCCTAGAGGGACACTCACAGTGAAAGCAGTGAGTAGGGACGAGGGTGGTAAGGGGTGATGAGTGGGTGAGTGGCAGGAAGACAAGCAAGGGTGTGAAGCGGGGATCCCCACCTGCCCCGGGGAACAACAACCCTCTCTTCCCATTCTCATCGCAAAAGAGACTGGGGAAATCTTCCTCAGGAGCTCAGGTTAAGGGTCCAGAGTCTCCTGACCAGACTTCTCATCACTCTTTAGAGTCCTCAGAATGCGTGTGAGGTGCTGTGTATTGATGGAGGTGTCCCAGGTCTGGAAGGATGGAGATGTCCCTTGGACACCTGTTCTCAGCCTGTGAGTCCTGAGGGTCTAGGCTCCCCTGTGAGAGGGTCCAGATGTTCAGCTTCATCCCTGCTAATTAGCACAATTAATTAGCCAGTGGCTTTGTGGCTCTGGGAGTCCTGGGCTCCCTTGGTGGGCTGAGCTGACGTAGCACTGTGAACAGGTGTTGTGTGTGTGTGTGGGGGGGGGGTAGTAAGCAAGGTCAGTGGAGAAGACAGGCTTCAAGTTGACCCTTCCCTGGTCTGATGGTCCCTTTCCGCCACCCGAGAGTGATCTCAGTGGCTTCTGTCCAGTTCAGCCCAGGAGAGCTCGGTGAAGGAAGGAGTCAAAGTCTCACTGACAGACCTGCAGAAGGATCAGGGAACTCAGTGTTACCTACTTCAGATTCCAGGACGGAGACCTGGTGTCTCTTAAGATGATGCCTGTGCTCAATGGAAGAATAAATAAATAAAATGTAGTACATTTACAAAAAAAGAAAAAAAAAAAAAGAAGATACTGTGGGTGGATCAGCCCCTGCAGGGCTGGAGGTCCCCCAGTCTGACGTGGAAGTGCAGCCACAGGGCTCTGAGATTCCCCAAGTCTAAGTCTACAGTGTGCTAGTGAGGCTGCTATCGCTTGGAACCGGAATTCCATCCACAGACCCATGTGCTGAAGGCTTACTCCCTGGCTTGGTGCTTTAGGAAGGTGGAGCCTTTATGAGGCGGGGCCTGGCGAGAAACCCTCAGATTACTGAGTGCCTACAGGTTACTGTTGGAAAAAAAAAGTTGTGAGACCCCAGTTCCTCACCTCTCTGTCTTCCTTTCCATCAGTACAATGCGTGAGTACAATGCTCTGTCACACGCTTCCATGTGCTGCCTTGACAAAGGCCTAGAGCGACAGTCACGGCCGGGAACCGCCAAAAGTGTAAGCCGAAATGAAGCTTCTCTCTCTTTAAGTGGTTCCCATCCAGAATGTGGAAACCGATGGAGCTGTGCGGAAGGCTGTCGTCGGGGGACTGGTGCTGTGACCATGTGAAGGGTGTGGGTGTGGGTGTGAGTGTGTGCAGAGAGGTGCCTAGTGCACGTGTGGCTCAGGACCCCGGGAGTACAACATGGATGTGCCAATGTGGACATAAGGGTGTGCTGTGACTGAGCCCCGAGGTGAGTGTGTCTGCGAGTGTTTGAGGTTGTGAGTCCGTGGTCTGTTGCACGTTGGTGCTAGTGATGGTGTGGGGATGGGAGTGTACACTGATGGAGGAGAGGCGTGAAAATGTCTGTTCTTCTGCTCCCCAGCTTCCCCACTCTGTGGTCTCTGCAGCCCTACCCCCAAAGGGTCTATAGGGGTGCCTTGCGGTGTTCCTCCTCGGACCTTGGCTGCCCTACCCCCTCACTGCAGGCCAGGACTTGATCACATCAGGATCTGGTGGCCACCGTCCCTTTCAAGTGCTGGATTAGCCAGGGAGTAACACAATGGCACATATGGCCCAGTGCGGGGGTGCTTACTCAGCGCTGCTGGGATTAGACCTAATGAATTGGAAGGAGTTAACAATGCTTAGAGTCCAGCGGGGACCCAAGAGGCTGAGAAGGCCCCACGCGCCCGCCTTTCACTGAGAGGTGTAATCCGCTTTGAAATCAAAGGTGGTACAAAGTATGAATTTAAATTCGACATTTAGGGCTCCGGTGAGATGACGTATTCTAGAAAGGTCTCTTCTACTTCAAGGGGCCTGGAGTGAGGGAGGACCCAGAGGGAAAGAGCTAAGCCATCTGCTCTGGAGGGAGGCCCAGGCTGGCCCAGGCTGGCCACTTTCCCTCAATGAGTAGAGGAGGACTGGAAAGAGGGTAGGTGGCTGGGCCAAAGGGGCTGGGATGGGGTCGGGGAGTGGACCGGGAGCTGTCCCTCCTCAGTTCAGGGCAGGACTCCTTGATCCCCTGGAAAGTCTTCGTCCCCCCTTGCCTTTCATTTTCATATTGCCAATTTTCTAAGTTGTTATAAAAGTACATAACATCAATGTGCCGTTTGACAATTGATGCCACAAACGCCACACAGCCCTGACTATACTGTGTTTCTGCAACTTCAAAACACTCTACCAACTAAGGGATAACTCTCATTCTCTCTCAGAATCCTTTAGAAATTTCTGGAGAGATGGCTCCGGGGTTAAGAGTACCGATTGCTCTTTCAAAGGACCCAGATTCAATTCCCAGCACCTACATAGCAGTTCACAACCGTCTATAATTCTAGTTCCAGGGAACCTCACACCCATGGCAAAATAACATTGTACATTAAATAAAAAAATAATAAATCCAAAATTTTTTTTAAAAAGAAATTTCTAATCTGCTCTATGGCTCTATGAATTTGCCTCTTTTATATGTTTAACATAATTGGAATCAACATAAAAGGTATGTTTTGGTGTCTGGCTTATTTTGTTTGGGATAATGTTTTCAAGGTTTGTCCATGTTCAGGCATGTGTCATAACTTCATTCCTCTTGGTGGCTGAGTAATATTCCATCATGTGTATAGGCCACACTCTTTGTGTCCATTTATTTTTTATTGATGGACACTTGAGTTATTTCCATCTTTTAGTTACTATGAATAATGTTTTGATGAGCAACGCTGGGTAAAAGCTTCTATTGGAGTCTGATTTCAGTTGTTTTGTTTGTTTGTTCTTTTGAGATGATGTCTCACGTAGCCCAGGTTGGTCCTGAACTATGTAGCTGAGGATGGTCTTAAACTCCTGATTCTCTTGCCATTGCTTTCCAAATACTTGTCTTTTAAATATTCTCCGCCACACCTAGCTTTGTTTGTTTGTGGTTTGTTAGTACAGGTTGCTCAAACTGGAAATCCTCCTGCCTCTAGGGTGCTAAGATTATGGGTGTGTGTCGTAGGGCAGGGCTGGGCTTTACTTTCTGAGGGGTTTCTACACTGGTCGCCACCACAGATACACATTTTACACTTCAGCAGGAGCATTCGGGGCTCTGACTTTACCAGCCTAGCCAGATTTGTGGGTTTGCTGCGTTTGCAGTCATCCCAGAAGGGAAAAAGTACGTCTCCTTGCGATTTTGATCTGCATTTCCCAAGGACTCATGGTGAACACTGGGCCCTGTCCATTCTCTGATAGATCTCCTTTGACCCATTTCCCAGATAGCTGAGGCCCCATGCTCCCTGATATGGAGCGGCATTCCAGCCAGCTCCATTCAGCTCAGAATCTCTAGGCTTTTGTCTTTCCCTACCCTTACCCCTCCAGCCGCCACAGGTGACTCCCAGGTCCTCAGTCACCCCTAGTTCAGTTCTGCCTGGTGGAGGGCAGTTAGGGCTCACTGTCGGCAGGCACTGGGACCACTTTGACCCTACCTCTGTGGATCCCTGCACCATGCCTGCCTGCCCGGCAGAGCTGTAGCTGCCTCCTCGGGGCTCATGGGGAGCTCTGTGCCCTCTCTAGCACTGCGGCAGGTAGGAAGTACTGGCCGAAACTCAACTACAGAATCTTCTCCAAGAACAGGAGCCTGGTTTCCCTGCCCTTCAAGGGCCCAGAACAAGGAGTCAGGAGAATCAAGGAAGTGTTTCCTCTTCTGTGCCTCCTCGGGAGCCATTTGATTGGCAGAGCTGAGGGAATAGGAAAACAGCAGCCCTTCCAACGCTGATTAAGATCTTACTATGTGCCAGGCCGCCATGCTCACCCTTCACCTGAAAGTGTGTGTGTGCATGTGTGTGCGTGTGTGTGATGAACTCGGGTATTCACGCATGCCTAACAAGTGTTCTACCCCTGACCCTACATCCCAGCCATATTCATCATTAAAGGGCATCTCTCTCTCTCTCCCCGTTCCCCTCTGTCCCTTCCTCCTCTCCCTCCTGCCCCTCTCTCTGAAAATCAAACCCAAGGCCTCAAGTACTCTAAGTAGATGCTCTACAACTGAGTATACCCCGCCCCCCCAGACCTGTTACTTCCAATTTTTGGAACACAAATACTGAACTCCTCACAGATGGGCTCTTGACGCCTTGGTGGCCACCCTTGCCCTGCCCATAGGCTTCTCTTCTCAAGCATGGCTCCTCATCCCACATCCTCCCCATTGCCTGGAGCTGGGTGGTGCCAGGGTTGGTGGTGGGAAAAATCACATCTCATCTTTCACCTGTACTCATCTATAGGAATGAGGAGATGGGGCCCTCCCTGCAGGGGAGGGAGAGGGGAGCAGTCTCCATTCACTACAGATGTGGAAACGGAGGCTCAAATAAATCAGGCAACTTCTCTGATACCACACTGATGGTGGGGAATAAAGATTGGTCCCAGTTCTCTCTCTCTCTCTCTCTCTCTCTCTCTCTCTCTCTCTCTCTGTGTGTGTGTGTGTGTGTGTGTGTGTGTGTGTGTGTGTGTATGCGTGCATGTGTATGCCACATGAACGTGTGGAGGTTGGACAACTTTTGAGAGTTGGTTCGTCCCTTCCACAACATGGGTTCTGGGGATTGAACTCAGGTCATCAGGCTTGGCTGCAAGCACCTTTACCCACTGAGCTCTCTCACTGACCCTGGTTACAGCTCTTTTGCTCTTAGAACTCTTTCCTTCTTTCACCCACCCAGAGTAGTCATGGGAAAACAACCCCAACTTTAGCCGACTTGAAGCTGGCTGCTCCCCAATCCGTGATAGTCTCACCTCTAAGATGAGAAGAAATCTGCCTGGCAATTGCTGCTGTCAGGCCCTCAGAATATGAGGAGCATTCAGCCCGTGTCTGCACATAGTAGGTCTTCCCTAAAGGACTTTTCTTGCGCTCTTTGAGTGGAACTCTCACCCACTTTCTCTTGAGGGTCTGCCACAGTGGGAAATGAGAATTTCTAGGTTGGAAGGTAGTCGATGGCCTTTGAAGTGACAGTGACAGATGGGGGCGGTGGCTCTCCCAGGCGCTGGGCCAGCCCCACAGTGCGTGTCCACCAGTCCCCGGACATTTCCTCCCTCCTCCTGGCCCACGATGAGGTGTCATTTGCTGCCTGTCCCTCCTCGTCATCGATTTCCAAGTCGTTAATTAACGGGGCTTGTCAGTTGGGAAGATGAATTCTGTCCTCGGCTCTCAGGGGCTTTTGTTTTGGGATTGTAAATGTTATAGATCCTCTATGATGGAAGGCCGAGGGGTCAGGGGGCGCTGGGCTGCCCAGTGGGGGTGGCAGAGTGATGAAGCTGTGGGCCTAGTTGGTCTGAGACGAGCCCCCAGTTGGGGATGGGGTGAACGGGTAGAGGGAGTTCCCCGTCACCCCAAACTCCACAGATCCATCCGTGCCCAGTATGGAGGCAGACTGGAGGGGCATTTGGGAGTCCAACTCAATCTGATGGGGAGACATGTTCTTAGGGAGCAGCTAGTCTGATGAGGGGTGGTTTTTTTTTTTTTTTTTTTTTTTTTTGGAAATAGCCATCTTCGTAACATAGTCACTGCTTTGGTGTTGGGGAGCCCCGGTCAGATGGAAGAAACACAGTCTGCAGACCTGGAAAAC
This sequence comes from Microtus oregoni, assembly GCF_018167655.1. Classification (NCBI taxonomy): domain Eukaryota; kingdom Metazoa; phylum Chordata; class Mammalia; order Rodentia; family Cricetidae; genus Microtus; species Microtus oregoni. The sequence goes on from NW_024543074.1 coordinate 13,940,357, forward strand.
TTGTAGTCAGGTGGGGGCATCCAGTTCTGGCCTGGAGGAACTGCCCGTCCTCCCCCCACAATCTAATAGAAGAAGCCAGACTGGTCCTGGAGAGCCTGGATTTTCAAAGGTCAAGTGTCATCTGCAGGGAAAGCCGCTCATGGCTTGAGAGAATGGGGTTTGAGTCCTGTTTGTTTTCTGGAGTTTAGAACATTGGATAACCCAGTTCTCTGCCATCGACTTTCTGGAATCCTAGTACTGCTGACTGGAGTGGGGGAGCCCTGGCTTCTCCGAGATGGAGTTGAGATCAAGGTATGGCAAAGGACAAGCTCCCTGTTCCGCTGTGTGGCTTTGCAGGGACTAGCTAGATATGGAGTAGAGTCCAGCAGAACCTCCCTCCGGGAAGCCCAACTGGAGCAACAAGATGGCTTCCATCTTGCTGTGTGACCGTGGGAGTCTCCATCCTATTCCTGGGCCTCTTTTTCCTCGTGAGCAGTAGAACAAAGATTCGGTCCCTCCTAATTCCAAGAAACAGCAAGGATAGAGGCTGGAAGCTTCACCCCATCTTTTGGTTAAGCCATCCAGCCCCTTTGAAGTGCCCTTCCTTCTCTGTGGGCTTGAGGGAGGACCACAGCTCTGGTGGTTGGTGTGGTGAGGAACCAAGGGGCTATGGGAAGAGTGCTTGGCCTGGACAGAGCCTGGATCAGCAGTTAAGCCTTCACGGTTATCTCATGGTGGGATCACTAGAAAAACAGAGGCCCTGGGACTCCTGAGAAAAACCATTCTTGGCACGAGCAGATACATAGGTCCCAGAGTGCTGCCCACAGTGGCGTAGTCAGGTGGCCAGATGAGCTACTTCAGCTCTGTGGGCACTTTCTTGGAACCATGACAGCTGTTTCTTCTGCCCCAGGGCTTCTTCACGCTCCCCACTGCATGAAGGGACAACCTGACACCTATGTGTTGTGGGGTGGACCAGAAGTTCAGTCCCCAGCCTGCCCCTCTTGGAAGCTTCTGGCTTCTTCGTCCTACTGGGGCCGAGCACGCAGCCTGAATTGGATAGCTGGGTCAGGGAGACTCTGGACATAAGAAGCCCCCATCATTGGTAGCTTTAATCTCTGGGGACAGTGGATTAGAAAGGAGGAGGAGTCCCCACACTGCTGATGGTAGTGCTAGGGTCCTTTGGTTGAGAGACAGCCCTGAGGCAAGGGGATTGCCGAAAGCAGCTGCCGCCCTCTAAGAATCTAGGGCCTCACATGGCCCGTCTTCGGGGGCAGGGTTGCTGGGGTGGGGCAACATGTCTTATAGTGCAGGAAGGTTGTAGGGCCAGCTCTGGGAGCCTATTTTAGGACATGCAGTTGATTCCAGGGTGGAGAGGCAAGCCCTCATTCTCCCCCAAACCCTGATGCAGACCCGTGTTTTACAAATGAAGGGGCTGACAGACAGATCTAGCCAGACTCTTACCCGAGGGAACATGAGGAGTCACTGGCGGAGTAGGGTCAAGTCCAGTCCTCTGAACTCAGCTCAGTGCTGCCCTCCATCACTGCCTAGAGTGTTGAGGCCAGGCCCAGGCCAGGTACATCTGGGATTTCCAGTTCATTCCATTGGGGCCTTCTGTGAAAGCCCCCTGTGCAGCTTGGGAGCTGCTATTGTGAATGAGGGAGTGGATGAGTCTCAAGCCAGCCAGTGGTCAGAAAGGAATGGATGTTAGATTGTTCTCCTCAGTTCTAGTGGGTCCTAGAGGAGCCGGCTTTCCTTCAGCATCCCCCACATCACCTTCCCAGACACTGTCCTGAGTGGAGCCCACACTTCCTGCAGTCTCAGGATGCAGGGAGTCTGGGGTGAATAGGGGAGGCAAAGGACCACGGTGTGGTATGAATCAGGCCAGTCGGGAGACAGAAGAGCCATGCTTGGGGGTAGAGGAGTGCTCGCTGATGCCTGGGTTCCTGTCCTGGTCTGGGTAGAGCATCCCTTCCGTGGTCCTGAAGCTGAGCTTTTCTGTCCCTGTAAATCACCAGCTAAGGGCCTGGAATCTGGATGGAAAAGTGGGGTGTGGCTCTGGTGGGGAGATTGACCTCCATGCTAGGAGGTTGAGGGAGGCTATGGGAGCTTCACTGAGGCTCTTAGTAAACATTGTTCTCCCCAACACAGTGTGTCACTCCTCTGAGAACAAAAGCAGGTGTGAGGCCACTCTGAGGAGGATGCAGGCTAGACTCAAGCCAGAACTTCCCAAACACTGGGATGGTCCCCTTACATAGGAACAGGTGAGTGAGGGAGGATGGGACAACATGCAGAAACCTCTATCAGGGCAGATAGTTAGTGGATGGCTTGCATGTGCCAGACTCTACATGGTCTGGGTGCTACTGAGTGTGACTGATGTCTGCTGAGCCCTCTGGAGCTGGAGGTCAAGGTGGTCTAGATGGACCATCTTCCCTGGAGTTGGAGCCTCCCTGCTGATGTCTCCAGAGCCAGAGGGGAGTGAGAACTAGAATTTCACTTTCAGCAGCGTTCCACCTATTTAACCAGCCGTTGTGTGCACATGGAACAAACTCAAAAGGCAGAGGTGGGGACTGTGGAGAGCTAAGAGACCCCTGTGGCCAGTCCCCATCATTCCTGCTGGGAGCAATGACTAGGGGCTGTCTTACCATGGAGCCTTCCAGAGATAGCTTATATATGTATGCTGGGGGGTTGTTCGTGTGTGTATGTGTGTGTGTGTGTGTGTGTGTGTGTGTATGTGTGTGTGTGTGTAATTATGTACACATTTGCAAATGTTTAGATAGACTAGTAGGTGACAGTGCAAAGTCTTTGTAAACATTTATTTATTTGTATGCGCTCATGCCCGTGCCTGCATGCATGTGTGTGTGCACATGTACTCATATGTGTGTCATGGCTGACCTACGGAGGTCAGAGAACAACTAGTGGGAGTCAGTTCTTTTCTACCGTCTGGGTCCCAGGCATGGAACTTGGGTCATCAGGCTTGGCTGCAGGTACCTTTGCCTGCAAAGCTAAAGGGGAGCAGAGTAGAGTAGAGTCGGGTTGGGTCGGGTAGGGTAGAATAGAGTAGAGTTGAGTTGAGTCGAGTCAGGGAGGGTAGAGTAGAGTAGAGTCGGGTAGGGTAGGGTAGAGTCGGATAGGGTAGGGTAGAGTAGAGTAGAGTAGAGTCGGGTAGGGTAGGGTAGAGTAGAGTAGAGTAGAGTCGGGTAGGGTAGGGTAGAGTCGGGTAGGGTAGGGTAGAGTAGAGTAGAGTAGAGTCGGGTAGGGTAGAGTAGAGTTGGGTAGGGTAGAGTAGAGTAGAATTGGGTCTGGTAGGGTCTAGTCAAGTCGGGTAGGGTAGAGTCAAGTCAGGTCAGGTTGAGTCGAGTCCAGTCGAGTTGAGTAGAGTAGATGTACTGTCCTCCTAGGCAGCCCTCCCTTCCTCCCTCTGCTTTCTATGGGAGTGCTGGGGTTGAGCTGAGGCTCTCTCACATGCAAGAGCTCTGCTCCTGAGATACTCTATCCCCCTCCAGCTGCTCGTGCTAGAACCAGTGGTGTCAAGCTCCCTGTTCCAGGAGGGTTTTGGATAAAGGTTGCATATGTGTGCATCAAGGCCGAGGAGTGCTCTCTGTACAGAGGTAGGGATGGGCTGTGGAGAGGTGGGGGTCTGTGTCGGTGAATCTGCTGAAAAGTCAGTGAAGACCAGGTGAATGATGTGACTGTTGCAAAACCTTTGCAGAGGTGACTGGTGGTGCTCAGGTCCAAGATAGGTACTAGCAAAGGGACACCCCAGAAGAAAATCTGCCACACCATGGGGGTGAGCAGCCAGGGTCAGGTCACACAGTCACCCTGTGGTCTCCCTAAGCTTTGCCTTGTGTTTGTTTGTAGAGATTCTGGCAGGAATCTGCCCTCCTGATCCTGAGGCCTCAGGTTGCAGGGCTCAGAGCTGCCCTGGGGACATGGAGGGGCATTTGGTAACTGACCCCTTGAGCCTGATGCCCCCTGATCCCAAGGCCAGATACAGGGGGGAATGCAACTGACCTTAGGGCCTCAGGACACTCAGAAGGCTTCCTCTAGGGCAGGAGACCCTGGAAAGAGCTCCTACCTGGCAGTTTCCAAAGCTCGTTTCCATAATGTGGTCAAGACTGAGTTACTTTTGTTTTCCTTCTGATTTTGTTTTTCAGACAGAATCTCACTATGCAATCCAGGCTGACCTAGAAATGTCTCAGGCTCCAAAACCTGGGATTACAGATATATACAACCATGCCCAGAGACCCCTTGTATTTCAAAACTTTAGTGCAGGAATCTTAAGAACACAGACAAAGGGGTAGTCATGAGTACACTTACCCACCTGGTCACACCACCCTATACATGTTCATTCACCCATGGGCCACCAACCTCTGCATGCAAATTAATCCATGTGGTCACCATGCACGGTCACATGCATGTTCACCCATGTTATCGCACCTCCTCACATCCACACTTACCCACGCACACATACCCTCACCACTACACAAGCCTCCTTGCAGCACGGAACATGGCTAGCACCAGACTTCCTCATAATTCTTCTCCTAGCACCCCCTCAAAAGTAGCCATAAACATCTTACACGCTCATGCAGCAGGTCCCCTCTGTTTCACACCCTTCAGGACGGGTTGTGTCTATGCATTTTATTGTAGTCAAGGGTGAAGCAGTGGTTTGCTGTCTTAACGTGCTGTGTAGGTTTGAACTGCATGGCTACACTCCTGCTTAGGTGCACCGGCATTCCCATTTTATGCATCACTGGGGGTGGGACCCAGGGACCCATGCACCCTCGGCAAGCACTCTATCAGCCAAGTCACACCCCCAACCCAACTTTCATGCAAAAGAAATGTATTCTACACATACAGAAACGTATACAGAAGGAAACACCTAGATGAGCATTCGCAGCATGAACACACTGCACGTCCTGCACCCAGAAGAGCAAGCAGAACATTACCTGAAGCCCCCATGTCCTATTTGTCATGTGAGGATACCTTCGCAGATAACCATTTTCCTGGCTCTCAGAAACTAGCTCCATCTTGGCTTTTTACAAACTTGATAAAAATGGAATCACGTAGGATTGACTTACACTTGTCACACTCATTGTGGGGTTCGTGAGATTTGTTCTAAGTGTGTGGGGTCAAGTTTGTGCTATTTGGGGCTGCACAGTGTTCTAGGATGTGTGACTGAGTCTGTCTGCTCTTCCACTGGTGTCTGTTCTGCTGTTATGCACAGGGCTTTCCTGAAGCTTTCGCGTGTGTCTTTGACATAACATGACTGCTTCTTAGAGCATCCTCACTGCAGACAAACCTCTTAGACTTAAATGCATTGGGTCAGCTTTTAACTAAAAGGCTATTTTTTAGAGAAGTTTTTGGGTTTACAGAAAAATTGAGTAAAGGAGGCAGTTTGCACACACTGTCTGCATTACTCGAGGCTTGCGTTGGTGTGATATAGCCTCTACAATAGTGAGCCAGTATTAAAATGTTCTTAGTAGCTCAGTTCAGTTTACTGTGAAGTCTTACGACTTTCAGCGAGTGCATCACTTCATGTGTCCATCACCACACAGAATCGCTTCATCACTCTAAAAGCTCCTGGCCTCCACTCTTCTCTCTTCTGCCACCCCTAACCTCCACGGACTTTTCTATTGTCTCCGTACTTTTGCCTTTTCCTGACTGCTGTCTAGTTTGAAATCAGGCAATATAGCTTTTTGTGTTTTGGTTTGGTTTTGGGGACAGGATTTCTCTGTGTAAGCCTGGCTGTCCCGGAACTCGCTCTGTAGACCAGGCTGGCCTTGAAGTCACAGAGATGCCTTGTGACTCAGCCTCCTGGGTGCTGGGATTAAAGGCATGCTCCACCATGCCTGAATTCCTTATTTCTTCTTCCCACTGCGTAACATCCCATTGTATGGGTTTTCCATAGTTTATACATTTGAGTGAAAGGCTTCGTGGTTGCATTTGAGACTGTTCAGTTTTGAACACAGCTGTTGTAAGCGCCCGTGTGTGGTGTTTTAGTGTGGCCATAGGCCTAAGCTCCCTTGGGTAAACACCCTGGAGTGCCACCTCTAGATATAGTGTGCCCCATTTGCCTTTGTAAGATAGTGCTTGCTGCTCCAAAACAGGTGTCATTCTATATCCCCCCTACACTCCACCCAGCAATGAGGACAGAGTCCTGTTATTCTATGCCCTCCTTAGCATTTAGTGTGGCTGGTGGTTTTTATTTTGCTCACACTTGTGGGGTGTGTGGCATCTCCTGGTTGCTTTTGGTTTGCAGGTCTTGAAAGACATAGGAGGCGGAGGCTCTCTCCATCTGTGGTCTCCGAGGAAGACGGTTCAAACCCTGTGCTCGCTTTTTCATCGGGTTGCTTTTACGTATTGCTGAGTTTTAGGGTTCTGTGTTATTTAGAGAAAAATCCTTTAATAGATTAGTGTCTTACAAACATTTTCTTTCAGTAATTCTCTCTTACACTTGGGAACAGAGAGAGGCAGGAGGATCAGGAGTTCAGGGTCAACCTTAGCTACATAATGAGTTCAAGACTAGCCTGGACTACACAGGACTGCTTTGAAGAGGGAAAAAAAGTACACTAAACTGAAATTTCATATCATGCAACAATATGGGGAAACAGATTAATTTGTCATGAAAGAAGGTAACTATAAAAATAAATAAAATAGCTGGGTATGGTGTCACACACTCATAATCCCAGCTCTCAAGAAGCTGAAACAGAAGCTTGGACTGCATAGTGCGAGCCTGTCTCATAAAAACAAACACACATAAAGACGCACACATAGGTAAGAGGCTTGTGTTATTCTGTCTTCAATGAGTCTTGTCCCCTGCAGGCTCCCTGGGTAAAGGCACTTGCCACCGAGCCTGTCATCTCCAGAACCCACACAGGAGAAAGAACCCACTCCCACAAGTTGTCCTCTGGCCTCCAGACCGGCACCCTGAGACTTCCTTTTAGTTAAAACCAGAAAGTGTGAAAAATAAATTGAGACATTTTGTTTCTCTACGGAATAGATGCATCTCTGAAAGGAATCTTTGGGCATCAGGGATACGGTTCACCTACTGGCCCCATCCTTTCTCATTCACCATTAAAAACCCCTTTGATCATCCACCCAGTGTGAGTCTACTCCCTCCCACTACCAGTTCTGGTGGGAAGCCCTCTAATGCATCAAGCCCAAAGCTCCTGAGAACTTCTTTCTTCTCTATTCCCACTTCCGCACTTTAGGACTCCTAGGATCAAAGAGAACCCATTTGTCCTGCAGGGCCATCTACCTCAGTAGTTTCTTCATCTTAAAAAAAAGTGAGGAGAAACCATTTAATCCCAGAATTTGGGATTAAACAGAGGCTGCTTACTGGCTTGTTCCCCATGGCTTGCTCAGCCTGTGTTTTTATAGAACCTAGGACCACCAACCCAGGCATAGTACCCACAATGGATGGGGCCCTCCCTGATTGATCACTAATTAAGAAAATGCCTTGTAAGCTTGCCTACAGTCTGTAGGCTTAATTGAGGTTCCCGCCTCTCAAAAGACTTTAGTTTGTGTCAAGTTGACATAAAAATGGCCAGCACAGACACAGAGCCTCATGCCTGCTCCTCACCTGTGTATTCACCATGGAAGGGAGTGGGGGGGCTCTGTAGTCTTGCCTGGCACCCCAGCATTGCTTAAAAGGAACCATAATCTCAGAGGCTGGAGGTTCTGCCATAAATAAGCTAAGTTTGCATCCTGAAGAGAGACTTAGAATAATCCTCTTTGGAAACAGTTGTGGCCAAAGGTAGCTCCAAAGTCCCTATGCATTTGGGAATGGCTTTGAACTCTGGTCCTTCTGCCTATACCTTTTCAAGTGCTGTGATTATGGGTGTGTGCCACCATACCTGCCTGCCTTAGGATACTCTGATTTAATCTCTTCATTTCATAGACTAAGAATCTGAAGGCTAGGATTGCCAGAGACAGAGCAAAAGCCTGTGGGTCAGGCAGAGATTTCTCAGTGCTATCATTAAACATTGGGCATCAATCCCTAACTCTTGAGCTATCTGACTAAGGAGAGCCATTACTGAGTGACCCTGGACATGTGTCTTTCTCTCTCTGGGCTTTAACTAACATGAGTGATTAGCCTCTGTGGTTTCTTTGAGGCTCTCGTGTTTCCAAAGCTTGAAGGAAACACCCATCTGACTCCATCCAAAAGACTAAGGTGCTTCAGATAGGAGCATAGCAGCAGCAGAGGGGTGGGGGGTGGTGATTGGATGAGACCGAGCAGGGGCAGATGAGACCCCAGGGCCTTCGCAGTACACAGGGAAGCATTTAGCATGTGCTCAAGTCAATAAATTTCCTTTCCTTTGTGTGTGTGTGTATGTGTGCTTTCCATTTCTGTTCTGTACGTCTCCCACTAAATAGAGAAAAGCATTTATGAGAGATGAGTCAAACCCAAGTCTTCTCTCCTATTAGTATAGTCCAGCTAGGGCCCAGGTGGTCTGCGGGTGAGAATGCTTGCTGTGCAAACCTGAAGGTCTGGGTTCAATCCTAGAACCCAATCTTTGGTAGAAGGAGAGAAACCAACTTAAGAATCAACTTATGAAAGTTGTCCTCTGACCTCCACACATACACCAGGATCCACAAAACCCTCACCTTCTCTCTCTCCATCCCCCCCACCAAAATAAAAACTTATTTTAAAATGCGAAAGAAGCCCAGTTAGTATGGGGACGTGATTCGGTTGGTAGAGCGTTTGCTTAGCATGCACAAAGCCTTGGGTTCAATTCCTAGCATCACATGAAATCTCAACATTCAGAAGGTAGAGACAAGCAGATCAGGAGCTCGAGGTCATCCTTGGCTCTCTAGCAAGATTGAGGGCAGCCTGGGCTACATGAGGCACATGGAGTGGTGTGATATTACTTCCTCATGTGCTCTTGCTAACTCTTGACCCTTCCTGAAGATTTTCTAAGTATGGGTTCATCTGCGACCTAGTGTCATGTTTGGGGACATGGTAGCAAGGTTTTTGGATGGAGCTTGGCTCTTCTACAGTTGCTGGAGCAGGGCAGCCCTGCTCATCATGTAAAGCTCCAGGCTCTTCACTACCGGCTCAGCCTTGGGTCAGCCCTTGTTGAGTGACTCTAGGTAGCCAGCAACAGAGGAGCAGGTCAAACAACTAGTCACAGCAACATAGAGTTGCTGGGCTATTTGCTGCTCCTTGCACTGGGAGCTCGATCTTAGACCTCTCTGTCTGGCCTGCAGCAACCAAGTCACTAAAGTGAATGGACCTTCCTTATCAAGAAGGAAAACAAAGGAGGAAGGGAGGAATAGAGAGGGAAATGAAAGGAAGGTGAACTTGAAACCACAGACTGTCAGAACTTTCGAAGACGGCCTTGTTCACCTCTAGTCCTCTCGGCCGGTTCCTTGAATCTTGAGAGGTGACACGTCAAAGTTCCCTCCCCGTGGATGTCGCTGTCCCCGGTGCTGAAACATCTCAGCCAGGTCATGGTGCTTTATCTCACTCTGAAACACTGAGGATTTCCTGTTCTCTATCTGGAATTCTTAACCAAGCAAATGGAGAGGCAGATCCTGAGGCAGAAGAGAGGTCACCAAAGGAGAAGGGCATAGGGACAGAGGCTTCAGAGAGACGTGGCGGTGGCAGCCTGCCAGAGAGAAAAGAATCTTTGACATTGTTTTCAAACAAAGGCAGTTATCTGGAAAAGAACCAACCACCATACAACTCGAGCCTAAATACAAAATGAGTGAAGAAGAATAAGAAATGTGTGTCTCGAGCGAGGCAGGGCTGAGCGTGAGTCAACACTAGCAAACTAATTCAGACGGGCATGCAAACACAATGGGAGGAGTGATGGGTTGACGATCGTTATTCTTTGTTTTTCTTTTCTTGCCTGATGAAAAATTTGCAAATTTTTATGCCGCCAAGAAGCAATCAAAACTGTGATTATGTTTCACAATTTTGACAGCTAGTTTCATGTACTTTAAGTAGTTCTGGTCTGTGTTAGACAATTCAAACAATTTGCTTTTCCTCTGGAAGCTGAAGAAGGCCACACGTACCTTCCTTCCCACTAAGCCTGTAAGTATAAGGGCTTATTTTTTTTTTCTCACCATGATCCTGGAGGTAGGGACTACTTCGATTGATGAGAAATGGAGTGTCAGACTGTAGGGCCCTGTCAGAGACGAGAATTGGAGTAGGTATTCTGGTTCTGTATTCTGCCTTCTAAGCCCCAAGGAGTCTACCCCTTGATATCTTCCTTGACCGCAGCACAACCAGACCCAGGCTTCCTGACTCCCGTGTGGCTCCTTCCTTTCCATCATCACCATGAGGTCCAGTGTATTGCTGAAGGGATGGAGAAGAGAAAGTGAGATCCTGCTGAGACCCAGGCTCCAGCCTCCTCTGTATCCCACAGTTCTGATAGGGAGGAAGATACAGTTTCCAGGCCCCATTGAAATCTGAGCCAGGTGCCCCTCTCACATGCCCCTGTGTTCCTCTGCCTGGTGAGGAGACAGAGGGATGGAGGGCACAAGGAGAAAGAAGCATTGTTCCCTCCTTCGCCTGGTGTAGCCATGGTGGCCCAGCTGTCAGCAGAGCGTGGAGGAGTTTGTGTAACTTTGCTGGGGGTTAAGAGCAGGTCAGTGTGGGGCTGCAGCTCGGGTCACTCTCCCAAGCCAGGCAGCCCCGTGGGAACAGGAATGCATACCTGCCATCCATGCCCTGAAACGCAGAGGGCAGCCTGAGCCTCGGGGCATGAAGACACAGACCCCACATTCCCTGCTACCCTACTCTAACCCTCAACTTCAGCCCTGAGACAGCTCACAGAAGCCTGACCTGACAGGGAACCAAGAGCCAGGCTCTCCAGCACATGCATTTGACAGGAAATAAACTCAGACCCAGAGAGGAAAGAAGAGTTAGCCCGAACTGGGGCTCTTACTGAGTTCATTCATCCATCCAACAAACAGGTGCAGTGCTGGGCACAGCCATTATCCTTGGAATTTACAACAGTTTTCATTCAGATTGCCATTCAGGAGGAAATGAGAGGCTCGGAGAGGGCACGAAAGACATTTTCTCCTCAGCCCAAACAGTGCCCACCTCCAAGGTTGCATAGCTGGTTTGAAGTGTTACAAACCCCAGACCCTATTCCCCACAGGGCACATGACAATCTATACGTATGGTGTGTAGGAAGTCAGATGGATGAGGGTTATCTTAGCAAGCCATCATATCCTGTCCCCCATCTCCTGACAAACTGTATGACAGAGTCGCATCAATTCCATGCAACAATGTATCTGAGCAGAGTACTTAATGGATTATCTTCTGGGAAGGTTTCCAGGAACCAAGGGGCCTACCATATTGGAAAGTCAGTCCTGATAGATTCCTTCCTCCTTTGATTCATTTCCGCATTGGTCACAGGGGATGTGAGTGCAGCCGGCTTGTGCTTCCGACGAAGCTCTCCCCATCCCAGGGTGCGAGAGGCCTGGCAAAGGGTCATGGGTGTGGGAGTCCAGAGGTGTGTTGACACTCTAGGATTTTGTCAGCCGTCAACAAAGAGCTAAGCGGATAAAGGGAAACACAGAGTTCAAGCAGTACTTCAAGGTTTATGGTTATCCTTATATACTCTCTATTTCATCTCTCTCTCTCTCTCTCTCTCTCTCTCTCTCTCTGTGTGTGTGTGTGTGTGTGTGTGTGTGTGTGTGTGTGCGTGCGCGTGCCTGGGGAGCGATTTGTCCTCATTTCACAGAGGAGAAAACTGGGGGTCTGAAGATACAAGTTGCCTAAGGGCATGGGGCCTGTGAGCAGCAGAGATGGAAGCTACCCTCAGGTCTCTGGACTCCCTATTTCTCAGAGAGGTCGTGTGATTTGGATGCCTCCATATGTGCTGAGGGATGGGACCTGAAATGGCAGTAGCAGGCGTGTTCCTCCAAGGGAGAGAAATATCTAGCTGGGCAGAGGCCTGGAGGTTGGGGAGTGGAAGTGGAGGAGGGGCCTCTATCCGGCCAGATGCACGGGAGGCAGAGTGAGTTCATGGCTCGGGTTAATGATCCCTGCTGCCCCGATCACCCAGTGGTGGGAACAGGTGGCCAACATGGAGTTGGCCGAGTGGGGAGGCGCCCTCCGAGGCTCATGCGGAGGCAGCTCCTTACTCACACTCTCCCTAGGGAGACAGAGCCGAGAACTTATCCCACGGTCCCCCACCGTCATTACTGCCCTCATTCAGATCCCAGCGGGCACTCCCTTAGACCACTTGCCTCCCAAGGGTCTCCTGTCCCGGCTTCCTCAGCGCTGCAGAGTTCCACTGCACACAGAAGCCTGCTCAGGCCACTTCTTGCCAAAGAATTACCCCCCCCCCCCCGAAAGCCTGAGCCTGAACTGGCTTTCTTTACAGCCCGATTCACCTTTACAATCCTGAGCACAGGCTCTTCTGTATGCAGTTTGTTCCTCTTGTGTGGGACCATCCCCTCTCTCTGACATTGATCTGTCCTCAACATACAACAGGTTCTCTCTTGGGGTATTCAACCCCTTTGCACCTGACAAGGGTATGTTCCATGTCTGAGGCTCACAGTGGGCAGGCTGGGATCTTGGCCAAGAGATGACAACGGTTGTTGTTTCCTGGTGCACCGCCTCCCCCTCCGTCCCCCCTCCCCGCCATTGCCACTCAGAACATGGTGCACACCTGCATTGGGGGAGTTAACTGACACTCCTTGGGGATTCAGGCTAGGCAGGGCCTGGGTTTCTGTCTATTTTGTCTCCTGATGAGGAATGCAAGCTCCTTTGGTGTCTCCCTGGTTCCCTCTGGTCCCAGTGTGACACTTGCTTCTGGGTCAGGCACAAAAGCCAGCAATGGCATAGGAAGAGGGCAGGACAGAAGTCTCCCAGTCCCCCACAAAGCCCCTTGGGGAGATGGGCCAGGCTCTGAGGCTTGCCTTATAGACTTTGTGCACTGGGGTTCCTGGAAGACAACAGGCTTGTCCACAGTATGGACGGAGGGCTGGCATCTCAGGGAGACAGAGGTTCAGGCCACCCAGTTGCAAATATCGAGATGTCTTTTTTCAAGACCCAAATTTTTACCTGTCCTCCAACCCTTGAGGGACAGCAAGGCAAGGCCTAGATACCTTTGCTCCATCCTAGAGAAAGGAGACAAGGAAATGAATTCCCAAGGGCTGCGAAGGGTTGGGAACACCTGAAGAGCTCAGAGAACTGGCCACTTACCCAGATGTTCACAGCAATATGAGTTTGTCCCCACAGTGACCACCTCACTCTGGCAGAGTCCACTGGTAGCAGGGCATAGTTGGGGAATTCTTAGCATGGCAGGAAGACATAGTGGGGTACACGTTTGGCTGTAGCTGGGGCAGGCTTGCTGGGCTCCTCCATGCCTCTGGGCAAATCGCTGAGCTCATAACACAAGTATCTGCTGAGACTCACGGTATAGAGGGCAGGAACGGCCTCTTCAGACATCTTTGGAAAGCAGTAAATTTGCTGGTTCTTCTCACATGCTGTTCCAGGTGTCAGCAGAGTCCTCCTCAGTTCAGTTGCTCCTGGTGCCACCAGCTTCCAGCTCCGCAGGTGACAGCTATGCTACACTAATACCCACATGCTTGGTGGGAAAGATCAGCTTCCCCTCCCAGAAGCCCCAGCATTTCATTGGCTCTGTCTGACCTCTATACTTTCGTGGCGCTTTGAATGAGAACAGACACCCCCCCACACACTCTGGCCCCTATTGATGATCCAGTTTGGGAAGGATTAGGAGGTATTGCTTTGTTGGAGCAGCTCTGGCACTGGGGCGTGGGCTTTGAAGTTTCAAAAGTCCATTCCCAGTATGCTCCTCTCTGCCTCCTACTTGCCAATCAAGGTGTTCTCCGTACTCTGCCAGCATGGACTCTGACCCTTTGGAACGCTAAGTCCAATTGAACACTTTTTTTTTTTTACAAGTTGCCTTGGTCAAGGTGTTTTCACAACAATAGAAAAGTAACTAAGACAACCTTGGATCAGTCACTATGGCTGTAGGCAAGGATGAGTGACAAGTCACATAGTCAGAATATATCCGGAGCACATCTCTGGAGTTGTGAGTGAATCATATCCAGCCCCCAGGAATGTACAAGCAGTGTCCTTAAGGGAATCAGGGTATCAGTCTGTGGCAGAAGGGCAGCCAAGGGCAACACCCTATCCCATCTCCCTCAGCAACGGGAACACTGTCCCCATTCACAGCCTGGCTTTGGGGGAACCATTTTCCCTGCCCTCCCCTTTGGTCTCTTCCCATCCTGCTCCTGACTGTACAGTTCTGACTCGGACATAAGGTCCTTAGCAGCAGAACCAGAACAGCAATGGGGGAGGTGGGGAGTGAAGAGGCAGACACAGAGGAACTAAACAAAGACGGCCTCTGGGAGACTCAGCGAGATCTCAGGAAGTCCCAGCAACACCACCTGCACCCAAATGTCCATCTTTCCTTGAGTTGAGGGGCTGGGCTTTTTCATCTCCTCCTGCCACTTAGCCACTGGTGTCAGGCCTCCTAGGGGTGGAATCTACAGGGAAGGGAGCCTGCTCCTCGAGGACAATTCTCCAGACATGGACTCCTGGGAGCCATTAGCAGCTACCGTTCATAGCCTCTTCCCAGCTACGGTCAGTCTTTTGGCCTCTCTTTTCTCTGAGCCTGGGCCCTCTCTCTCTCTCTGCAGCTACTCTAGCTAAATTCTAATTCAATTATCTTGCAGGTGCCAACTGCATTTGAAGGCTCACATTGTCTTCTCAAGGCCTTTGCTTATCTGATTTGAGTGCCCCCTATGAAAACTTAGATACAAAAGATGCTTGTAAGGTGTGTGGCCAGCAAAAGGTTGGCCCTCTCATATATAAAAAGGTTCCATAGATCAATAATAAAATATACAAACACTGCAATATAAAAATTGGTCAAAGGATGTGATTAGGCAATACTGCAAAAGAGGAAATAATGGGAGTCGATGTAGATATGAGAAGGTCCCTGACCTCACTAGTAATCGAAGAAATTCAAATTAAAGCAGTAACCGGCAATCATTGTTCCACCTTGTGGTTGGTAACTATTCCATGCTGATGACAGTGAGAGAAAAGGCCCACTACACGTGGATGGCAGGGATCTCAAGAACTTTCTGGAAGTTGGTTTAAAAATCGTAAGGGGCCTTATAACAAATGTACATGACCTTAGGAGCTACAGTTCAGCCTCCTGATATTTATCCAAAGTAAGGAAAATATGGAGAGGGAGAGATGACTCGGTGGGAAAAATACTTACCATGAGAGCATGAGGTCCCGAGTTCAGTCCCCCGCAGCCACATCAAAGCCGGGCACAGCAGCATGTGCCTGTAATGTCCGTCCTGGGAAAGGAGAGCAGCTTGCTGACAAGCCAATCTATGCAAAATCATCAAGCTCCAGCCAGGTTCAGTGTAAGATTAAAACAATACAGTGGACACCTGCCATCCCCAGGGAGCCTGAAACCGTTGGTCACAGCGCATAGACAGAGTTGGTGTGTGACGCAAGCTTTTGACAGGCAGCAGCTAGGTTCCAGGGAGCAGGGATATCAAAGGGAAGGACCTGGAGACAGACTATCCAACAGACCATGGCAGAAGCTGCAAGGCTTCACGTTCTAATGGGTATATGTGGTCACTAACACCTGCTCAGACCCAGAGCAGCCAAGTGAGGCTCCACTTCTTGAGTCCATGATAAGACTGCCTGGCAAAAGAACGGGTGAGATGGGAGGCGCTGGTGTGGCCTCTGTGGAGGACAGCACCGTAGTCTTCCATGCTGAACCGGGAGCTGGGGGTGGGGTGAAACTTAAAAGTGCTTGACCTGCCTAGAACCACGAAGGAAACACCCATGTATAAAACTACTTAGAAGAGGGCTGGAGAGATGGCTCAGAGGTTAAGAGGACTGACTGCTCTTCCAGAGGTACTGAGTTCAATTCTGAACAACCACATGGTGGCTCATAGCCATCTATAACGAGATCTGGTGCCCTCTTCTGGCATGCAAGCGTACATGGAAGGAATGTTGTATACATAATAAATAAATAAATCTTAAAAAAAAAAACTACTTAGAAGAATACCAAGAGAGGCAGGGGAGGGGAGAACAGAAGGAAGGAGAAGGAGAAGGAAGGGAAGGAAGTTCCAGTCTAGACCATATCATTTGAGATGGCTCAGGCCTCATTTGAAACCAACTTCACCCCTTCCTTATCTGTCCTAATATCCTACAATCTCCATTGGCTGAAGCCAGTTTAAACTGTTTTATTTTTGTTTCTTGAGGCAGGGTCTCTTGTAGCCCAGGCCAGCCTAGAACTTTCCGTGTAGCCAAGGTGAACCTTGAATTCCTGATCTTCCTGCTTCCGTCTCTCAAGTGCCATAGTTGCAGGCATGTGCCACCATGCCTGGATTTTCTTTTTGTTTTTTAGTCACTTGAAGAAACACCCTCATCAATACAAAGGAGTTTTGTAAGTAGTTTCCTCCTTTTAAAATACTTTGCCATATTGCATAGTATTTTTGCAATGACTTTGCTATATTTACAGTGTTTAAAAATGCTGAGCAGGGCTAGGGATATAGCCCAGTTTGTAGAATACTCACACAGCAAGCATGAAGTCTGGGCTTTGATTCCCCCAAACCCCATAAATTGGATATGGTGATATACTTCTGTGGTCCCAGCACTTGAGAAGTAGAGGAAGGAAGAAGCCCAAAGTCATCCACAGTTATGTAGTAATTTCCAGACAAGTCTGGGAGATAGGAGACCCTGTCCTCTTCATCATCACCACCATCAACCACCATCATCATCACCATCATTATCATCACCATCATCATCATCACCATCATCATCATCACCATCATCATCATTATCATCACCATCATTATCATCACCATCATTATCATCACCATCATCATCATCATCACCATCATCACCATCATCATCATCATCATCACCATCATCATCATCACCATCATTATCATCACCATCATTATCATCACCATCATCATCACCATCATCATCACCATCATTATCATCACCATCATCATCATCACTATCATCACCATCATTATCATCACCATCATCATCATCATCACCATCATCATCACCATCATTATCATCACCATCATCATCATCACCATCATCATCATCATCATCATCACCATCATCATCATCATCCACCATCATTATCATCACCATCATCATCATCATCACCATCATCATCATCACCATCATCATCATCACCATCATTATCATCACCATCAACAACCATCATCACCATCAACAACCATCATCACCATCATCATCATCATCACCATTGTTACCATCTAGCCAGACTTGGTATCTAAGATCCATAGTCCTGGTGAATCAGTTAATTTTTCTTATCTTGACAAAATACCTCCAAAAGGAACCTACCAGAGAGAAAGGTTACTTTGACTCACTGTTTTAGGGTACAGTTCATCATGGTGAAGGTGGAGTGTAAGGGGCTTGAGGCAGCTGATCAATGTGTATTCATAGCCGGGAAACACGGAGAGGTGAATGTTGGTTCTCAGTTCATTTTTCCTTTTAATTCAGTCAGGGATCCCACCCCATGGGATATTGAAACCCACACCCAGGGTGAAACTTCCCTCTTCAGTTAAACCTTCCTGGAAGTAGTCAGGCAGTGGTGACACACGCCTTTAATCCCAGCATTTGGAAGGCAGAGGCAGGTGGATCTGTGAGTTCAAGGCCAGCCTGGTCTACAGAGTGAGTCCCAGGACAGCAAGGCTACACAGAGAAACCCTGTCTTGAAAAACAAAAGCAAAAACAGCTTTCCGAAATAATAACTCTAATAACCACACAGGTATGGGATTCCATAATGATTCTGGGTCTACTTGAATTGCCAAATGAAGATTAACTGTCACAAATCTGCCCCGTATCAAGCACGTCCCTTTAAAATTGTGGCATTCCCTCACTATCCCATGAAGTTATACCATCTCTAAAAGGCTTTGTAACATTAACAGTTCTAACCCTCTTCAAAATCCCTAAATCCAGAAGGGCTTCTGAGACTCATGGCAACCTTTTAATTGTGAGTCTCTATAAAATCAGAACACAGGTTACATATGTCCAGTACACAGTGGTATGAAATAAACACCCCTATTCCAGAAGAGAGCAAGGAGTGCACAGTAAGAAAAGATTGCACCAAAGCAAGATGCAAATCAGCAGGACAAAGCTAACCATCCGTATGCAACAGCTCCAGGCCCTCAGCTTGTGCTGACTGTATTCTATGCCTGAAGTTTTCCTTGTCACACATCCCATGGTCCTGGCATATTCCAGCATACTGGGCTCTTCCTTGCAACTGAAATTTCACCATCTCAGTCTCCTTCTGGAACCTTGGTGCAAGCATCCATTGTCCACATCTTTCATGCCTCCCAAGCCAATACCATGTGGATGATGCCAAATTCTGCCACCAGCCCAAGATGTAGCCTGGAGCTCCCTTAGACCACAGCTACAGAGGTCTCTGTATACTCTTGAGGTAAGCAATGAACTTCTTATTCCAAGTTCTCTCTTTCCAAACAAATTTGCATTTTCCCAATTTGAAGCCTTCTGATTGGGTGGGGTCTTGCCCTCAGAGCATCTTTCCTATTACCCCAGTAACGAGTGAAAAGTTTCTCATTAATGGCACTAAGTTCCTTGACAATTACAGCTATATTCTCAGGCCCCTTCTTTCTAACCTCTAACTTTATACTCATGTACACTCTCTTCCATACCAAACTGACTATTTTTTGTCTTTGTGCTCTCTCTCTCTCTCTCTCTCTTTCTCTCTCTCTCTCTCTCTCTCTCTTACACTGTAAACCTGAATAACCTTGGTGGTCAATAACTATACCATATCTGAATGCTACCTTGGCTTGAAATTTCCTTCAGGCAGAAGATTTAGTCCATTACTGTTGAATTCATCCTTACAATCTCAAGACAAGGACAAAATATAATTTAATTATTTTCCAGACTATAACAGGAATGACCTCTAGCCCAGTTCTCAAGAGTCTTTCTTCTCTTTTGAAACCTCATGAGTCAGGCCTCTAATGTCCACATTTCTCTCAGCATTCTGGTCTTCAAAACTCACCCAAAGCATTAAGCTAAGTTGACTGCATTCTAAGGCTTCTTTACCATTCATCTCTAAATCCTTCCATGTTCTTTCTGCAGACCTGATGCCTACAAACCACATAGTCAGGTTGATCACCGATACCCCACTCCTGGTACCAATTTCCTATATTAGTTTCTTTTCTTATTATTGGGACAGAATACCTGACAAAAAGTGACTTAATGAGGGAAGGGTATATTTCGACTCACAACTTGAGGGTGTAGTCCATTATGGCAAGGAAGGCATGGTGGCAGGAACATGAGGCAATTGGTCACATAGCATTAGTAGTCAGGAAGCAGAGAGAAGCAAATATTACTGCTCAGCTCGCTTCCTCCTCTTTATTCAGTCTGGAACCCCTCCTAGACATACCCCAAAGTGTGTTTCAGTAATGATCCTAAATCTAACCAAGTTATAATCAAGGTTAACCATCACACCTGACTACTCAAGAGCCTGAAATAGGAGGGTTATAAGTTCAAGGCCTGCCTAAGTAACCTCATGAGTCCCATCCCAAAAATAAAAAAGAAAGGTTGTCAGGTAACTCTGCATGGCATGGGCAAAACCCTAAGTTCACAGTAATATAAGTCACCAACTGCAATAGCCAGTGCTTTAATAACATTATTATTATTTTTTGATTGGTGGTGATTATTTTTTGATGGATTCTAGAAAGCTCAAGCACTTTTCAGCCGTACTATCCAGCACCCTAGTGTCTCCAGCACAGCCTGGTTTCTGCACCAGAAGACCCCAATCAAGGCAGAAGGCAAATGTGGGCAGATTCATTCTGTTGGAAATACAGTCCCATAGGCTGGGGACTGGGGAATGGAGTGAGAATTATTACTAAAATAGAAGTAAAGGGGTTTTCTAGGCAAGGGGCCACACAAGAGATGTGCTTGACATGATCCCAAACAGGTGGCCCCAAGATAAGGACGATAGTCTGAGGGGATACTGAAGTAACAGGCGAGACTCCTACCTGGGAGGGCCTGGAAGGCCAGGATAAAGAGTTAGGCTTCATCCGGAAGACAGCCAGGAGCCGTGATGAGAGGAATCTAAATAGGGATGTCAGGGTGGATTTGAGATGGGAAGGTAACTCTGGTGATGATGTGGAGGATAGGTGGGAGAAACCTGAGGCAGACGGTAACTATGCGATAGTTCAACTGTTTAGGAAGGACCTGAACTGCCCTGTATCCTTCTGTGTGACTTCTGTGACTGAACCTACCTAAGAGCAGGTGCCCCTGTAGCCTATGCCCAAGGCCTGTGGTTGGAGAGAGAGAACAGCATCCTGCCAGAGCTCCCTTCTCTCAGCTTTGTGACCACCTCCACACCCAGGTCCTGGTTTGGGTAGAGGTGTGTCTCTATTCAGCCTGGTGCCATCCCTCTGTTGGGGCATCTCCAGAGAGTAGCAAGTCTTCAAACACTAGTGGCTAAAGTTATCTTTAAAACAAGACCTGACCGCACACACCGCAAGAGAATTCAGCTGCTTTACCTGCATTACCCCAACGAATAATCTCATTGCCTTTGTGAGGTAGATTCAATTGCATTTCCTTCTCACAGATGGGAAAACTAAGTCTCTGCTTCCTGTCTGCAAAGCCGCCTGCCCTGGTGCCTCTGAGTCACCTGGAGATTTCATTTCCACTGAGGCCTGTGACCTCTGTCAATACTCAACAAATGCATCCCCTCAAATAACCGTCTCAAACCCCTCCCACATCTTCCCCAGAGCATATTGCTGGAGGCTGGGCTTCCCAGGGACTGGCAACTAGGTTTTTGCTCTCTGTGAAGGTTTCTCTTAAAGATGCAAATCCACCATCCAAAAGATGCTTATATATTTCCAATGACAGGCTGGGTGCTGGTTCGGGAGCATATTCCAGGGTTCTCCTTCATACCTAATCAGGGAAAGAAGAAGAGGAAGGGGCAGGGCGGGGGGGGGGGCAGAAATTGTTCCTGAGCTGGGGGTAGATGGGGGAAGGAAGAGGATCATAAAGCCTTCTCTAGAGCCCCCTCATGTCTGAGCTGCTGGGAACCGATAAGAAATTGGTCCGGCCTTCGGCAGACCAAATTGAGCAGTTGTGGTGTGCGCGGCCTGTGGTGCTTAGCTGCACTAGCCGATCTAATCACCAGTCTTGTTCTCTGGGAGGCTTTTTGGTGCATTTTAGCACAGAAAAGTGTTGTCTTTCTCTCTTTTGTGGCTTGAGCGGCTATTTAAGAAAGCGGAAAAAAAAATCAATATGCCTTTTCTGGCTTTCAGCCTTTTCCCCCCAAAAGGTGTTTCTTTGGGGAGGGGAGAAAGGTGGAGTGGGGGGTCGAGGAACGTTTTTGTCATTCATAAGCCATGGTGACAAATCCTTGACATCATTCGCGGGTTCTATCGATCAGCTCCATCCGCGGCACCAGAGGACAAATAGAAATCATTTGTCTGTCCAGGCTCCCAAACAGCCCGAGACAAAGGGCTGCAGCAGCAATCAGCAGCTGGAGGTATTAGCAACGGGTCAAGTTCGGAGGTCAGAGGTCAAACAGGTTGTCATCAGTTTCTCACAGCTATCAGAGCAAGGGCAGGGGAGGGGTGGGGTGAAACCCACCACCAACACAGCTGGTTCTTATTAGCCCAATCCTGTCTCTTTGTAAAGAGAGATGGGCCACCTCCCCCAGGGACACCCCAGGGTGCCGGGTTTCAAGGGATGGCAGCGAGGCTGGGGTGGGTGAGGGGACAGAAAAGAAAAGGAGCAAGATTGGAGCTCTGCCTCTTGCTAACTGGTCATGCTCTCCTGGGGGAAACTGAGTTATTCTGTCTTGGGAGGAGAGAGGAAGGGGAGCGGCTGCAAGCACACTGGGTGGTTTTTTGTTTTGTTTTGTTTTAATCGAAGCATGTATTTAATCCTGTAAAACCGGAAGTGGCTTAGATGGCCAGGGACACTAGGGTTACAGTTGAGTCATTTCAAGCCCTGGCTGCAGGCCACCTGCTTTGGTTTTACCTCCCACTCTCAGGATGAGACCAGCTCAGGGACAGTGGATCTAGAGAAAGTTCTGGAAGGGAGAAGTGGCAGATCCAGCGGCAGTGGAGGGACACACACGGCAGGTCACAACATAGCAAAAGTGGCGGTGACATTCATGAGTCTTGGGTGAGCACTCAGCATACAAACCAAGGAGGGACTGGGGCAGAGGTGAGCACATCTATGTATCCTTCAAAACCCTGTTAAGACTTGTACATGATTAATAAAAGCCAGAGACAGATATTGGGGTTCAATCTGAAGATCAGAAAAGCAAAGCAGCCAATCCACTAGAGAGCTCTTACCTCTAAGAAATCCTCACCCTGAAAGAGAATGAGTTCCTTTCTCATCCCACCTTGTATTCCTCTCGCGCTGTTATTAAAGGTGTGTGACTCCCTAGGCCTGGGATTAAAGGTGTGAGACACCACTGCCTGGCTTTTAGCTGCTTAGTCTCACCTACTGGTCTTCAAGGCAATCTTTATTTATTAAAATGCAAATGAAATATCACTACATTTCTCTTTTTTGTCTAAAGTAAAAAAGGAAGGCTATAACTAGTATAAGAAAGTTATATACAATAAGTACAATAACTATATATAACATGCACAGGCAATAAATACACCAACAATGTCTAGTCCATTTGCATTTGGCAAATTTAGAGAAGATATGCCACATCTATCCTGTGCTGATGAGTTCAAAGTCTTGTTCCTAATTCACTTTCTATTATAGCTTGCATTACTACCCAAAACTATCTTTTGATGTCTCTCAACCTTATATACTTTTTATTTCTTTAGTGAATTTCTTTTCTGAGTCTCCTAACAATAAAAACTTAACTAAACCATCTAGTCTTCAGCTACCTCAGAGACTCAAGAAGGAAATAATATTAACTGAGTAATCAGGAAGTGTAAGCAAGAGACTTCCAAAAAAAAATGTGAGAAATGACAGAAACAGCTGGCTGCCTGGACAGTCACCCAAAGTTTCTCTGCAAATATTGGGGCATCTATCTTCAGCCTACAGGGCTAGAATATCTGACAGACTTTTCTATGAAGCAAGGTTTTTGAAGGACTTTCCTGCTTTGTCTGGGCAAGGTTTGGCAGTCACTCTCTTTTGTGTCCTGCTTGTCCCATTAGGGCAGCACACTGTCAGCAGTTGGGGCAAGGGCATTTTCTTGCCCTGTGGTTTACTTTTGCCACAAAGAAAGTAAACTCTATGTGGCATTTCTTTGATGCCCATAGTCTTCTCTGAAGTAGATTGGTGCTGCCAGGAGCAGACATGTCTCATTGTCATAAGAAAATGAAAAAAGAACCTATGTTATTAAAACATCTTAAATGCCATATTCTGTAGATCTCTGAAGTGTTTGAAGATGACCTGTCTCTCTAAAATATATCTGTTTGATCTTGAAAACATACTTAATGTAACTATAAGTTTGACTGTAATAGGTGACTAATTACTATCTTGCACTTCCTTAGTATCCTAAACACTTGGTAATAATACTTTCCAGGACTAGAAATTTGCATTACACTGTTAAATGAGCTGTATAGGTACAATACCTTGAACAAGATTAGAAATGTATGTACAGTCTGTCTTAACAAAATTAATCTCAAATTTGTATCTATATACAAAATTTTTATACAATATACAAAATTCCAATCCAATGTAAAACATTTAAAACTAGTAGTTGCTTTCTAAAAGTAGGTTCAATAATATACCTTTTTATTTTATTATTTCTATATCATCCCTTTATTCAAAGTAGATTCTACCCTTTTATCCTATCATATATGTCCCCCTTTTTTCTTTTCAAAACAAGAACTCTGATCTAATCTCCTTTGTTCAACTTTCCTCCTGACTGTAACCAATGACAACTTGTAACAACCCCCCCCCCCAAACAATGACAAATATCTATAATACATGGAGTGACCAAAAACCACCTACCCCACCTCTTGGAAATGTAGGTGTCCTATTCTTCAATTTACATCTTGCAGTCTGGGAGCCATGGCATCTTTAGGGGATCCTAAATTGTCAAGTCCTGAGAGAAGCAGGTGTATCATTTGTTGTCCAGTCTCTGCGTAATGGGAAAGTGCAGGGCTTGTCTCAAGTCCTGGCTAGAGTAGTCTGTGAGGCTGTCATCTCAGCTAGGCACCTTGAAATTGTTCTGAGCAGTTTGTAGTTCAAAGCTGATCTTTAGCTGGCGTTTTTCAACTTAGTGGTGTTACCATAGTCCTGGAGGAGTCTTTGTGGGGCTCCATCCTCCTTATGGAGACTTCCTAAGGTCGCTGTTAGGTTCCTAAGGTAGCTCATGGTTCACTGCAGAAAACTGATAGAGACTCAAACCCCAAATCATGTACAGGAAGGTAGATGAAACCTTCTTCTAGAATTAGTTAGTACTCTATATGGCCATTAATATCAAGACAAAAGTTTAATATATATATATATATATATATATATATATATATTTAATCTTATAAATCTTATACCCTAAGAAAAGCTGTTAAAGAGTCAATATAAAACCAAAGGATTAACGATTAGTGGCGATAAAGTAGTCCTTAAATATTTGTTTTTCCTCTGTCCCATATCAGGTGGCCTTTCTGACATGAGACAGAGATTTTGGATTTCACTTTAATAAGCATGCTTGGGTTTAGAGAAGGAGAGAACCACACTCTAACTCCAAAGCCAGCTTTAATTTTTAATTAGACTGGGACTACAAAAGACCATTTGCACAAGCAACCAAAGGAACCATAATTGATTTAATGAGTCTTTTGCAGTTTCACTGTACTGGTCATACATACTTAGACATGCATGGCTTAATCTTTGAGACAAGTGTATGCTACGTTTCCAGAAAGGAAGACCAAGACTCGAATATAAGATCACCAGAATCATTCATACGTATATAGCATATATATGGGTCTGGAGAGATGGCGCGCTATGCACTACTCTTACAGAGTACCTGTCTTCCTTTCCCAGCATCCACATTAGCCATCTTACAACTACAACTCCAGCTCCAGGAGAATTTGATATGTCTGACCCCCAAGGACACTGCACTCATGTGAACATACCTCTACACAGACACATACAATTTAAAATAATAAATACAAATATTTTAAAAGTTAAACACACATATATGTATCAAGGTCCTTGTCTCAAGAACATGAGTCTGTGGTCAAGCTAAGAGGTAAATGGTTGGAAGTGGGTGACACATCACAGAAACTGGGCAGGGTTACCCAGGGCAGAGCTCTAGGGGCGGGGCAGAGCTTTAGGGACAGGGCAGAGCTCAAGGGAAGGGGCAGGGCTTTAGGGGTGTGGCAGAGATTTAGGGGCGGGGCAGAGCTCTAGGGAAGGGGCAGGGCTTTAGGGGTGGGGCAGAAATCTAAGGGAGGGGCAGGGCTCTAGGAGAGGGGCAGAGATTTAGGGGCGGGGCAGAAATCTAGGGGAGGGGCAGGGCTTTAGGGGTGGGGCAGAGATTTAGGGGCGGGGCAGAGCATCTTTTGGAAAGAGAATGAAACCGTGTCCTTTTTTCTTTTTCATCTTTTCCCTCTTTTTTTTAAATTTTATCTGTTTTTCTTTGAGACAGAGTCTAACTATGTAGTGCTGGAACTCACTGTGTCAACCACCCTGAGAGCTTCAATTAAAGGCATGCGCCACCATGGCAGACTTTTTTGTTTGCTTGTTTTGTTAAGGCAAAGTCTTCCTATGTAACCTAGAAGTCATGAGCTAGACTCCTGCCTTAGCCTTCTGAGTACCGAGACCACGTCCTTTTTAATTCTGCTTGTAACACAATACATCGAATACAGAATTTCCTATTTGTACTTCCGTGTGGCTGTGACAAAATGCCACAACCAATGCAACTTAAGGAAGGAAGAGCAATGTTGTCGGTCATGTTGGGGAAGCCCTGGTGGCAGGCGGTGCATCCACAGGAAGGAAGCAACAGCTCCTTTCTCCTCTTTATTAATAGAATGGGGTCACCCATCCTTAAGGTGGGTCTTCCTGCCTCAGTGAACCTGCTCTGGATAAAATCACTCACAGGCTTGTCTCCTGGATGACTTTAGATCCTATCAATTTGACAATCAATATTAACGATTGCACCACTGTAACTCTGTCCAATCTGTGTGTGTGTGTCAAGTGTGTAAGTGTCCGCGTGTGTGAGTGCAGATGCATGTGTGCCACAGTGTACACATGGGGTCAGATGACAGCCTCGGGTGTCAGTCCTCGTCTCCTACCTGGGTTGAGATGGGGTCTCATGTTTGCCCTGTGTACCAGCTGGCCCATGAACTTCTGGAGACTCTTCTGTTTTTACCTCTCATATCACTG
This sequence comes from Microtus oregoni, assembly GCF_018167655.1. Lineage (NCBI taxonomy): Eukaryota > Metazoa > Chordata > Mammalia > Rodentia > Cricetidae > Microtus > Microtus oregoni. Next base: position 13,966,665 of record NW_024543074.1, read on the forward strand.
TGGGAACACTGGGATTGGAGACATCTATTTTACATGGGTTGTAGGGATCCAAGCTTGGGTACTCATGCCTGCACGGCAAAGCACTTAACCCCCGAGCCATCTTCCCATCCCCCACGTGTATAGTTCTGTGGACTCTCATAGAAGTAGAATCTTTTTGTTGTTGTTGTTGTTGTTTTCAAAATGGGTTTCTCTGTGTAACAGCCCTGGCTGTTCTGGAACTCTCTTTGTGGACCAGGCTAGCCTTGAACTCACAGTGATCCACCTGCCTCTGCCTCTTAAATGCTGGGATTAAAGGCTGGTGCCACCACTGCCCAGCTATAAGTGGAATCTTATAGTATCTATCCCCACTTGTTCCACTTAGCATATTGTCCTCACGGTTCATCCATGTTGTAACATATGAACAAAAGGATGTCCTTGATTTTAAAGACTGAATAGTATTCCATTATTGATGTGGGATTTCCCTCTGTATTCTGTGATTACCATTAATGAATAAAGAAACTGCTTTGGACCTATAGCAGGGCAGAATTTAGGTAGGCAGGGAAAACTAAACTGAATGCTTGGAGAAAAACGTGGAGTCAGAAAGAAGCCATGTAGCCCTACTGGAGACAGACACTGGAACTTTGCCAGTAAGCCACTGCCACATGGAGATACAAGGATCAATAAAAATGGGTTAAATTAATATGTAAAATTTAGCCAATAAGAAGCTAGAGCTAATGGGCCAAGCACTGTTTTAAATACTATAGTTTCTCTGTGTTTATTTTGGTTCTGGGCAGACGGGACGAATAATAATAATAAGCGGCCTCCTCCTACACATACATTTTGTTTTATCCATTCATCTGTGATCAATACTTGGATTGTGTCTGTTTTCACCCTGTGCCCAATGCTGCTCTAAGTATGGATAAACAGATAAATTTTTAGAACATTGATATCAATTCCTTGCAGGTTGGTGGGTCTCAATATATTATCTATCCCTGGTTAGTTGGGAACTTACTATGTTGAGCAGGCTGGCTTCAAACTTACTGAAACCTGCCTGCCTCTGCCTCCTGAGTGCTGGGATTGAAGAAGTGCACCATCATGTTCTTCTAAGACCAGTTATTTAGAATTGCTGAATTATGTGCTGAGTTTATTTTTAGTAATCTGAGGAAAGGGGTAGTTAATATGTCTTAAGAATTATATGGCATAAGCCAGTGGTGCATGTCTTTAATCTCAGCACCTGGGAGGCAGAGCCAAGTGGATCTCTGTGAGTTCAAGGGCAGCCTGGTCTACAGAATGAGTTCCAGGACAGCCAGGGATACACAGAGAAACCCTGTCTCAAAAAACCAAAGGAGGAGGAGAAGGAAGAGGAGGAGGAAGAGGAAGAAAAGAAGGAGGAGGAGGATTACATGACCTAGTTTTAGTTGTTTGCTTTGATTGATTTGTTAATGTTGCTTTAAATGAGTAATAAGTACACATGACTCATAATTCAGAGATGCAGTAGTCTCTTTGAGGTCTCCTCCATCCCTATTCCTAAGTCTCCAGTTCACCTCTCTAGAAGTATTTTATACTGTAGGCTTCTTGTTTATTCTCAGGAGAAATCTGAGGGTCATAGACGTACATACACCTATTAGAAGGGTATAGAGAGAGAAAAGAAAGGACAGGAAGGATCCAGTTGTCTGGGAAGAGACTTATACCTGTACATTTTCTGTCTCTATTTTGTAGGATAATTTTTATAAGCTTCACATAATTTTAGTTTTGATTCAATTTTTAAGTCTTTCTTTTTTAATAAACAGATTTTACCCATTTACATTTTTTTATTTAACTGATTTGGTCTTCTTATAGAGAGAAACCACTGTCTGTAATTTTGTTTCATGGCAGAGTCTTAATTCTTTCTGTCACAGACTCGGTTCTCTAATATTTACTCTTTTCCTTTGCTTCCCTAGTTTTTAGGAAGAATTTTTTTTTTACTCTTACTGATTAACTTAGTTTAAAAGGTTTTATATCTTTTAATCATTTTTCATTTTTGAAATCTTTGAGCCCTAAAAAAAGTATAAACAACATGCATGTCCTTATCATCATCCCTCATTGATGTGCCAGTAACCAATTCACTGCCCTTTAGCTTCAGATTCACCTACATCGTAGGTCCTACAGTTACCCCCATTTGCCATACTAAACCCACCCCCAACCTGTAAACACATCTCCTTTACAGGCTGTGCTAGGCTTTGAAGACAGAGGGTGCTAGAGGAATACTGCCTGTCTCCATGGCATCCCAGACAGCAGCACTGGGAGAGGCCCTGGTGTTGTTGCTACAGTAACTTACACGGGCTCCCCTGAGCCCAATCGCTTGACAGTTTTGGGTGTCTGACTTGAATCATCTGTAGCACAGTAACACGCCACAAAGACCTGAATGTCTCTTTTTAGAATGGGGCTGCATTCAAGTGTTCTGAGCCCTGGAAGTAGTAACTGTACCCCAATTTTTATTCCCTCTCTCGCTCCTTCCATTCCTTCTGTCTTTTCCACCCTTCTTTCCCTCCCCATGAAGGCCCTTAACCACCTTTCACTAGCTAATCTCCACCCACCACCCCCATACCCGCAATGGGTATCTAACCCTGGGATCTGTGCATGCAAGGCAAGACTTCCACCCTGCAATGAGTATTTAACCTGGGATCTGTGCATGCAAGGCAAGAGTTCTGCCACCGAGCAACACTTGTAGCCCCTTACTTAACTTCTTCCGGGTGTTGGATTTTTCCAGGTTTCTGCCTCTTGATTAGATCTGACTGATAAATCTATTTAACTTGGTATTTCTGCAGGGCATGGTGGCATATGCTTATCAATGCAGTACTCAAGAGGCTGGGGCAGAAGGTCAGCCTAGGCTAACTAATGTTTGTTTTTCTTTTATGTCATATTTGCTTGCTGTTGCTGTTTACTAGGGACATTGCATACTAACTGACAGTCTTGGTTGTTTTATTTGGAGGAGTGGATTCTGCTTTTGACACAGGTCTTGCTATATATCCAGGTTGGCCTTGTACTTATGAAATCATCGTCTTGGGTTGTGAGCAATCTTTCCAATATTTCTTCTAATTGTTTTTTATATTTAAGACACCAAAACATCTGCAGTTTATTTTTGTGACTGATGAGTCATAGTTCTGTTATTAAGTAGTATTTCTTTTTCCCGATGACTAGTGGTGACATCTCTAACTATGCTGCGGTCCCCTATGTAGATATGAATGTGTTCCTGGGCTCTCTGTTCTGTTGGTCTATTATCTGCACCCATATGAATTAGGGCTGAAAAGTTCCAACAAGAGTTCCAGCATTCTTGTGACTTAAACAAAAGCGTATGTTCATGCCTATAATTTCTGAAGGAAGCTGTCCCCTGGGGGTGCATTCAAGGACGCATGTTCCTTCCATCCTCAGACTCGATCATCCCTGGAAACCCACACACCGACACGTTTGAGTTCAGACTGCTGGGAGAGAAGAAAGAACTCCAAAGACAGCAGTCCTGATGCTTCAAGGATATCACTCAGAAGGGCAACTCCCCCACTTGTTAGATTCTATTAGCAAGAACATAGTCTCATAGTCTCACCTCCCCAGCAGGGCCTTGGAATGCAGAGCCAGCTAGGCTGCCGTGTACTGAGCCATGGCTCTATTCCTTCTTGGAATACTAGGTGTAGGTGGCTGGATGGGATCTTCCTGATAAACTGGCCAACGTCATGCTTACAAACAGCCCCCGCCATCAGCAAATGGCTCTGATAGCTCAAGTTCCTTACACAGCTTACAAGTGTAAATCACCCCGGATTTGGTGCCTTAAGCAATGAGTGAAGATAATGGAGCAGAAGGACGACATTATTGAACCAAAATGATTCCAACTTTGGCAACATGGCGCCCCATCAGTTGGCTCCCTAGTCTCTCGGACTCCTTCTATATTTGAACACTTGTAATTTTGGATACTACAGGATGCTCAAGATTCTTTCTGTGTACTCACTGCCTCAGTTCTAGAATCCAACACTCGTCCAAAGACTCCTTAGGGTTCTTTTAGGGGAGGGGTGGTATTAGAAATAGAACAACTCTAAGTGCTAGCTCGAGTTGTTGTTGCTGGAGTTACTGCTTCTAACCATCAATGCACACAACCCTAGAACATTCCATATGTAAACATCTAACTCATCACCACACAAATCAATTGCCCTGCCTATCTGTTGCTTAGCACTACTATATGAAGACCTTGGCTCCCATGCCATAACACACATGTTCAACTGCAGTAGACATTCTCATGATTGTTATGACTTAGGTTGGTATACAAAGTGATATTTTTTTTTGAGACAGGGTCACATTTCTTTTATTCATCCCGCTGTCCCTATCATGACTTCCTGTCCTCCATCTGGTTCAGTTTCTTCTCCCAGTCAGTCCTTCTGCTGTCCACTCCATGTATCCATTGCTCTCGGCTCTTTCCACCTCCTAAGATCTCTTTCTCCTCTCTTACCATCCCCTTTCCAGTTTCTTGACCTCTAAGTGTAATACACACTTGTATGCATGCATGCAAATGTAGCAATTTAAACCTAAGCTTAACTCAGAGAGAGAGAGAGAGAGAGAGAGAGAGAGAGAGAGAGAGAGAGAGAAACCAGGCAGTGTTAGTCTTTCTAAGTCCATAATGAGTTCTTGCGGCATCCATTTTTGTGGAAACACTATTTCATTTTCCTTAGTAGTTGCATAAAATTCCATTGTGTGCATGCACCGCATTTTCTTTACCCATGCATCTGTGATGGGTATCTAGGCTGGTTTCCTAGAGGCAGCAAATGAAGCAGCTATAAACATGGTCATGCAAGTATCTCTGTGGGATGTTAACTTGCAGTCCTTTGGTAAACACCCATGAGTCCTATAGTTGGGCCATTTACCCATTCGTGCAATTCTAAATATTTAATTAATTGTCACTGATTTACTCATTAGCCATGAATTATTTAGAAATCTGGTTTTTAATTTTAAGCCACGGAGAGGTTTGCTAGCTCTCTTTTCTCACATTGTAATCTAAGAACATGTTCTGAACCCTGGATCCCAGCAGTTGCGGAGGCCAGGCCACAGAGTTCTGAGTTCTAGGCCAGCCTAGGTTACAGAACAAGACTGTCAAAAGCAACAGGGGGTGAAGGGATGGGTCGGTGGTTAAAAATGCTGGCTGCTTTTGAAGAGGAACATGGTTTGATGTCCAGTGCCCACATAGTGGTCACAACGCTCTGTAACACCAGGAAATCCCGCATCTTCTTCTGGCCTCTGTTAGCGCTGCACTGAGGTGGTGCATAAGACAGACTTGCTGGGAAGACACATACACCTAAAAAAAAAAATTAAAAATAATAACAAAAGCAACCAATGACCAGTCTAGTGTCTGGTATGCTTCCTCTGGAATGCTTTGGGGTTTCCTTTATGCCTAATATGCACATGTATTTCTCGCATGAGTTCCATACGTAACTGGAGAAGTCATGAATTTCGGTACAGTTATGGTTTACCATTTAAAAATCACTCGAAAATGTGCAAAATATCCAAATGTCTGAGGCAACACACAATGAAGAAAACATTAAATGCATGCAGTACTTCTGGAACGGACACTTCTCCAGCATAAAAAGCAAAGACTGGAAAGGAATAAGCAAAAATGAAAAGAAACACTGGCTATCAGTGGTAGGACTGTAGGTGATTTTTTCCCTCTTCTCAGAATAGTGCTCAGGGGTTGGAGAGATGTCTTAGTGGTTAAGAGCACTTGCTGCTCTTCCAGAGGATCCAGGTTCAGTTTCCAGCGCTCACCTCAGGCGGCTCACAGCTGCCAGCATCTCCAGTTCCCAGGGATCCAAAGCCCTCTGCTGGACTCACAGGAAGGAGGCATGGATGTGGTGTGCATATGTGCAGGCACTTGCACATATACACAAAAACAAAAATTTTAAAACAAATCAATTATAAACAAAAAAGTGATTCTGGAAATATTGGTTTGATAAATCAATGATGGTCAAAGTCTTTAACTCTAACAGACAGGCTTAGAGCCCCTGTCATGATTGGGAGTGTACTACACTTTGTGTGTTCAAGGTTGAGAAGTCAAGGCCACTTTCTCCAGGGATTCCTCATTTAGAAGAGGCAGGACAAGCACAGAAACCCCACAGCGCAGTAGGCTGGGGAGGCCTCATGGATTTCCATGCATGGTGAGGCTAGGAGACTTGAGTGGGAGAAATTAATTTAAACTTAGCAAGGGAACAGGGGTGTGACGGGTTCCTTGGTGGGCCTATAGAAGATCTCCAGGAGTGGACTCAAGGAAGGACGATAATCAAGAGGATACTGGTAATACTAAAATTTGATGTTTACGATTTTATAGTTCACAAATCTTTAAACACACACAGTCTCATTGCTGTCTACTCTATCTATACTGTGTGCACTGTGAGGAAGATAATACTATTTTCACACCCACTAGGAGTTGGAAACGGGGACTGGTGAGGTGGCTCAGAAGGTAAAGGTACTATTCCCACAAGCCTGAAGACCTGAGTTCGATCCCCAGAACCCACATAAAGGTAGAGGAAAGAGCCAGCTCCACAAAGTTATCCATGCTGTGGTATGCATGCCCCCCAACATACACATAACAAGCGCATATGAAGTATGCATGCATACATACAAAGGACTCATATACATAAAATATATAAATGCTTAAAAAATTCATTATGTATATGTAGCTCATTTTCTTTATCCGTGTGTCTGTTGATTGACATCTAGGCTGATTCTACTTCCTTGCTGTTGGGAATAGGGCAGCAGTGAGCATGGATATGTGAATATCTCAGTAGCTACCAAGTCCTTTGGGTGTGTCCCCAGGAGTGGTAGAACCGAGTCATGTGGTAGTGCTGGCTTTAGTCTTCAGAAACCTCCACACTGATTTTCGTAGTGGTGGCCCCTGTTTCCACTGTACCAGTTGTGACTAAGTGTCTCCCCCCCCACACACACACATCCTCACCAGCATTTGTTGTTGTTTGTGGTCGCTGTTCTGTTCTGAATTTTTTAAAAATATGCATCCAGGCGATGGTGTCACACGCCTTTAATCCCAGCACTCGGGAGGCAGAGGCAGGCAGATCTCTGTGAGTTCGAGACCAGCCTGGTCTACAGAGCTAGTTCCAGGACAGGCTCCAAAGAAGCCACAGAGAAACCCTGTCTCGAAAAACCAAAAAAAAAAAAAAGCTTCGCTTTTTGTGTTTTTCCTTTTCAGAACTGCCTGCCCCATTCCTTAGCCCATTTGCTGGTGAAAAGGTTGGAGTTTTTTTGTTTAATTCTTGCAGAAAATAATTGTTTTAAAATGTAGTTAGAAAGAACCACAGAATGTCTCAGCCGCGCCGGAAGGGCTATGATAAGTGTCCTTTCTAGGAGGCACTAGGGGCTGGGGAAGTGGCTCAGTGAGTGCCCCTCACAGGAGTGAGGGGGAGTGGGAAACACAGGAGCAGAAAGTTAAGCTAAGACCCTAAAACCTAGCTGGGGCCTTCAGGGAACTGGTCTCCAACCTTTTGCTGACCTCAGAGGGAGCCCGTTCAGCTATCCCAGGCAGCCCCAGACCTCAGCACTGGGGATTCAGTACCACCACAGCCCATGCTGGCTTCAGCTCTGTAGATCTGACTTCCAGAGTTCATCAGACTTGCAGGATGAATTAATGAACAAACATTCTGGCTCTGACCTTCATCTAGTTGTTACGGAAACCCTGTTCTCCATTCCCAAGGGTCAAACCCAGACATCCCTCCCCCGGTATCTGCAGAGTCCTCTCTCTGTCTCTTCTGTCTGATACTCACCCCTTCCTCCTGCCCAGTGTCTGCTAGTCTGGCTCTGAGAAGAATGGAAGCCACTGAGCTCCCAAACCTTTGTTGCTCCCCCACTTCCCACCATACTCAATACCTACTCCCCCTGGGGTTTGTTGTCTCTCTGCCAAGCTGTGCCTTTAACTGGCAGACTGTTTGTATCACAGGCCATCTCAAATCCATTCTGAAAGAGGATTAGAGGGAACTGGAGAGATGGCTCATAAGTTTAGAGCACTTGTTGCTCTTGCAGGGGACCCTGGTTTGACTCCCAGTACCCACATGGTGTCTCACAACCGCCTATAATTCCAGTTCCAGGGGATCCAGTGCCCTCTTTTGGCTTCCATGGGCACCACACACACACACACACACACACACACACACACACACACACACACAGAGAGAGAGAGTGAACATGCAGAAAAAACACTTATATATATATATATAAAATAAATGTTTTTTTTTAAAAAGAAGGAGGGTTGGATGTGCTTTTATTATTATTATTTATTTTATTTTATTTTTATTTTATTTAGTAATGTAGTCACTGTCTCAATAATTAGTTGCTGAAACCTTCTAGCACTGTGTGCCAAGCACTGTGTTAGAGGCTGGAAATACAAATGATAACAGAAACAGCTCCTATTGTGGGGTATATGTTGGGAAGATGCTAAGAAGTAAACTCATGGCTGGGGATGCTACTTGGTGGTAGAGCACGTGCCTGGCATGCTCAAGGACCTGGGTTTCATCCCCGGTGCTATTTTTAAAAAGTATAAACATTATACACAAGTGCGCGAACACAAACACACACAAACACATGCATATATGTAGTAAGTGCATCGACAGAAGAGAAAATAAGAGACTTCTAGCTTTGCACAGAAGTCACGGAGATAGGAACATGTGGTGAGCAGTTCTAAGGATGCTGATGCCCAATGCAGTCTATAAACGTCCCCTTAAGCTCTGCTTTAAGCCACATCCCACCAATTCCAATATGAAGCACATTCATTGTCATTCAGCTCTAAACAGTCAATAATTTCTGTTGATTTCCTTTTAGCCCACAGAGAGTGCAAAAGTCAAGTTCTCTAGTTCAAAACATGTGGGGGCTTTTGCTAGCTCTCTTTCTGTGGTTGATTCCTAATCTCATTGCTTTGTGATCTGAACACATGTTCTGTGCAGTGGCAATTCCCTGGAATGTTTTTAAGACATCCCTTGTGACCTAGTAAGTGTTTACACTGGGTCGGCCTAATTGTCTAATTGAAAGAAAACACACCACATTTTGGTATGTCAATGCCATTAAAAGGATTATGGAAAAGATCATGAGACTTGAGATATGGAGAAGTTGCTCAGAAGAGCATTACAAGCCGAGGGAAAAAATACATGAAGGCCTTGGGCAGTTTGGAGGCATTGAGAGCCCGTAGCTGGCATCAAGGCTATCGCTGGAGAGAGCAAGCAGGCAGGCAGTGATGGGCAAGATAGGAAGAAGACAGATTATAAATAAGTTAATTTTTATTTAATAGTCATAAATAAATGAACAAATTAACATAAACGAACAATAGCCGAACAGTTTTTTCCAGACCCAACCATCACCGTCCCCCCTAAAGCCTGCTAGTGTTCATCCAGAACTAACTGAGGGCTGGGAGTTTGGGGGGTCAGAAGAGCAACTCCTAAGGCCAGCACATCTTTGGACCCTTGATTCCTATTAGTGGGGAGCCGTTTGCTTTTCTGCTTTTCCTCAGCCCAGGGTCCTGAGGGTAATACCAACCTTTCACAGAGACGCTGAGGTGCGGTAGGGGTTGGGGAGGCAGACATTACAGGTGCATAGAACTGTCAGCGCCCACCTAGGTCCTGCTTGCAGGTTGAATGCGGAAGTGAATTGTTCCAGCTCCAGTGCACTGGGGGGTGGGGAGGAAGCACTGTTAGGTTAGCTGACCAGGGTCAGCTGAGACTTTGGATGACTCCGTTTCTGCACCAGTAAAAATGGGCACAATAACTCGACCCACCGCCTGTTAGATGAGACAATAACTCACTTTAAGCACCTGGCCCGGAGCCTGGCACACGAGCGAGCGCTCAATAAGCGTGAGTGTTATATGGTGCTGGGGCTGGGTATCCAGCCCCCAACCCCCGCCTCCAGCTCCATCCTACTACCATTACTGGAGAAATGGTAGCCAGGACCAGGACAGCATAGGAGGTGGCCGCTGGCCAAAGGCCGGAGCGGGCCCGATCTGCCCTCCCCGCCTCGCGCTCCAACGCTCTGGCTTGGCCAAGGGCAGCGCCAAGGGCGACCGCGGAGGGCTCAGCTGCCCAGGGCGGGCGCAGCGCCACCCCCATCCAGCCCCGCGCGGACGCTCCGGACCATCCAACTTCATTTCCACTTCAATTTTATCAGCGGCTGGGGAGCCAGGCTGGAGATAGGAGACCGGCCCTGACACGAATTAGCCCGCAGATTGCCCGATACAGCCCGGCCCGGCTCCCGCGCGCACGCCGCCCTCGCCTCTCCTTTGTGTCCGCTTGGCCTCACAGCCTTGGATTCCCGCGGCGCCCGCCCGGCAGCCGAGATATTTCGCTTCGGGCGTCTCCATCAAACTGAGACCGGCGTTCTCCCCGGGCTCGCAACCCAGCAAGGGTGGCGAGGGATGTGGGGTGGAATGGAGGGGTAGGTCACCTGGCATCGGTGCTGTGTCACCGCAGCGCTTCTGGTTACCCGAGGCAGCACCAGGGAGAAGCTGCTACCACTAACTCGACTTTTACACACCATCCTTCTTAATCCTACCAAGAACCTTGTGAAATGAGATAGAGAAGGGAACTGTGGAGATACAAGCTGCCCAAAGTCACGCTGTGCCACAGCCTAGTACCTAGGCTCTTAGTGATCAGTTTCGGGGGTCCAGGATCTGAACTCTGTTCACTCCCCAGAACCTTGGTGGAGGGGATAGTTGAGAGTGTTTAGCAATTGTTGTGTGACTCTCTTACCTGCTACAGGAGTTGAGCAATGATTATTCCTTAAATGTACTGCAACAGTCAAGGCAAGTATAGTAAGGGCAACGGAGGAGGCCTGAGAGCCTCAAAAGAGGGAGTCACTTCTCCCGTGTGACTTCCTCCACAACACGTCCCTCAGTCCTCCCGGCTTGCCCCTGTATCCGCACCCTCTCTCCAGGACTGAACCAAAGAAAGAGTTCTTTATCTGTCCCTGCTAGACTAGCTAGGACTGATGGCGGAAGCCCAGGACCCCTGGCTGGGATGGTGGGGACGGGGTGAGTATGTGCCCAGGCCCTCCCCAGAAGCCATAGTGGGAACAATAGCCTGTCTGCTTCCCTACCTCTATTTCCGGGGTGCTGCTGGGGGAAAATTTATGTCCCTCTCAGGTTTGGGAACCAATCCCACACTAAAAAGAAAGAAGAAAGAGAAAAAGAAATGATTTTAATTTTTTTTTAGGTCCAGAAATGAAGCAGAAGTGAGTAAATTTTAATGAAACGGTGCAAAAATGACATCATTTACTCAGAAATCATTAATTTGTCAGCATTAATATTTCAGCTACAACATTGCCTGTCATTTTGTGCCTGCAATGACTGATAAATCTATAAAAGCGTGCTGCTAATTTACTGAATATTTATGTGCAGTGTCATTGGCAGAGTAAGAATGGAATTTATTTCATGCCGAGTTCTGCGGGAGAACATTCCCCACAAACCTCCATCCTGGTGAGTGGGGGAGAACAGGGGGGAGACTCCAAACTTCCTGGAAAACTGATGACAGGGTCCCAGGCTTGTCCCCCAGCCCCAGAGCCCACAGGAGGGACCACCCCCCTTTGGCTCAGGTGGCACAGGGCTACTTTTAGAATATTCTGCTTTCCTTCCGCCAATCTCAACAAAGGTTTCCACCCCCAGGAGGAGTCCTGAGTTCTGCCTGCCCGTCCCTCACTCTACCATCAGGAGGGCGGAAAGTGGGTGAGCTCCAGGTCCCAGGCAGCCACAGGGAAAGAAGATCTGGGAAGAGATGGGAATCTCTTCCTGGGAATGGTCCTAAGGACCCCATCTGGACCACAGGACACTCCCAGTCACTGCTCCCAATAACTCAGAGAGGTCTTAGCAGGAAGGGATGCAGAGAGCCCTGGCTGATGCTACCCGCCTGTTGTCACTGTCACACTTCCTGGTGTCTCTTTCGCCCTAGCAGCTAGCTGGGGGGCGGGGGGGGGGTCGTCTTTGAAATGCCACCACTTTTCAGAAAGCAAAGTCAAGGGTCTGCGATGGGTACCAGTTGCCTATGGAGCCCTCTCCCTCATCCCCCAAACCCAACAAAAGACAAACTAGCAGCCTTGGAGTTTTGCACAATTTTGCTCAATTTCCTGCCTGAATGGCACTGTCTGACCCTCTGCAGGTGCTCAGGAAATGTTCTTGGAATCAATAAAGGATGCTAAATCTCCCACCTCTGAAAGTTCTGTATCCGCCCTTCTTGCCTCCCCCCCTTCGGAGCTGCCTCAGTGGCCTAGTCTGCCATCCTCCTGTGCTTTCTTTCTGTTCCACTCTCCCCTGCTGATCCTCCATGATGCTTACTTGGACCGCGGCAGTAGCATGCTCTCTCGGGTATTTTTTGTCTCAGTTTCTCTCCTTTGACATAGGCCAGCGATGCTCAGGGTTTTACTGGGAAGCCACTCCCTGGGTCAAAAGCTCCAGAGACCCTTTGAGGTCATCAGCTACCCTCACACTGTCTCTCACAGACTCCCTGCCCCCACTGTTTAACATACATATCCATCTCCCACCCTCTGGTCTCCCATCCACCTGGAGCTTCCCACTGTCCATGCTACATAGTGAAATCCCCTCTGTCCTTTCAGCTGATCGAAGTCATTCCATTGAGCTTCCCCAACCCTTTTCCTTGGCAGGCCACTTATCAGGAAGTTACCGTTCCTCCATCCAGTGCTTGGTGGGAAAGCCTGACAACAGGAGGAAAGCAGGGGTACCCATGTCCTTCATAGCTAGGGACCATCATAGCTAGGGATCAGCACCGCATGGCCTTCACCATCGTATCTATGCAATGGTGTGGTGCAGTTCTGTCCAAGCCCCCGTTCCGAGTCTGTCCTGTGCATCCCTTGGGTGACTGTGCTGGCCATATGGGAGCTGCCCAATAAATTCCCACTGAATGACAGACCTTGGATGGTCTGCTGCATGCCAGGGTTATGGGTCTATAATAGACTTTGGGGATCACACAGGTACTGCTGGGGGCAGGGGCTGCTCTTCTACCTACATGGGCTGGACTGACCCATCCATGGTGCCTATCTGAAGAAGGTGAGGCTAAGAGGCTGAACGACTTTAACCTCACACCCAGGTTCTCATCTCTAATCCCAGTGCTCTCCCACTGTGTCCCAAAGCTTTCTTTGGCCATGTAAACCCCAAATCCTCAGTAGTCTGCAAGGACCTATGAGATTGAGATCTTGAGTCCCTCTAAAATTCAATGTCCCCACATCAGAACCATGTGACTCCTGACACTCTGACTGAGCTTCTTCCCACTTAGTTATTCTCCCTGAATCCTAGAGGTTTAACCTAAATCTTCCCACATGCTAAGCAGGTGCTCTATCACAGCGATACGTTCTTAACCCTTTTAACTTTCTTTTTTCAAATTTTGAGATAGGTTAACATTAAGTTGCCCAGGTTAGCCTTGAACTCCCTATATGGTTCTAGTTGACCTGGAATTTGCTATCCTCCTGCCTCAGCCTCCTGGGTAGCTGGAATTATAAGCCTATACCACCTCCATTCCCTCTTCTTGACCCTTCGACTTGCTGGCCCCTCTACCATCAAGGCTTATCACCATCCAGGTTTCAATGCCACTGTCACCTTCGCATCTGAGGTGTTTTTCCCTGTTCTCCACGGCTTAAATAGAAGCATTTTGTGTCCCATGTACATCACCTCTCGTGGCTTTGTACAACGTTGGCCTGTTTCTTACCTGTGCCCTACATATACCACTGCCCTGCTTGCCTGGTCAGGCCTCTGGGACAGCACAGGCTCAGAGAGGCTGTAGGTCGGATGGATTGGACTTTGCAATGCTGCCTAGGAATTGGAAAGTGAAACTACCCGGTCTCCATCTTCCAGAAGACATGGAGGTCCTACAGTTGGTGAGGAGGTGCAGGTTGTTGGGGGCACCAAGAATTTTTAGGAGAGGTGGACTTCCAGGAGCCAGATCCAAGAGAGGCCCAGCTGGAAGTCGCTGCCCATCCTTGCCCTCCGCTCCCACCCCACCACTGCGGCCTCACACTCATTTCCTTCCCCCAGCCAGTCTCATTTACTTTCCCTAAAAGCCGCTGGAGGAGCCAATATGTACGTGATGAATATTTCATCTCCTGCATGTGGGTTGGCGGGAGAGCTGTGATCACCCGGGGAGGGAGCGCTGCCCAGCCGTGCCAGAGAAGGAGGGGCTGAGAAGGTCGCTGACAATCCATCCGAGAAGGCTCCTACACTCATCCTGCTCCTGCTGACCATGGTATGGGAAACTTGGACTTGGAGAGGGTCAGGCACCAATACTGCCTGCTCCCTGGGACCCCTAACCTTTCCCTGGGTTCCAGCTGCAGCCAGGAGAGGACTCTGCTGCCTTAGGATCAGGGGCTCCGGCTGTGCACACCAAAGATTCTTCTGGCACAGGTGTAAGTGTATCTTCATCCTCATCTGCAGAGGCTTCCAACTAGGAATCCTGTGAGCTGTCACCCCAGGGGCTAAGGCGGGGGGTTCAGATGGAGGAAAGGTGAGGGGGTGCCGATTCTTCATGCCCATCCTTAGTGCCTCCATTTTGATCTGTCCCCAGGACCTTGGCCAAACAATTGCTCGCAGTTCTGGAGTCTGAGCATACCGGCTACCACACCTCTGCTCCTTCTCTAGTCGAGCAGTATTTGAACCTCCCTAAGGCCCGCTTTCCCTACCTGGAAATGATATGGGTCACACTATCAAGCTCATTCTGAGGGGACATCAGGGTGCCTAGTAGGTCAGGTGGCCAGAACCTCTGAGTGTCACCACTACACACATCCTCCTGTCCCACCACAAACATCACCATCATCACCACAGGCCACTATCCCAGTTCATCTACCATCCGCCTCAGGTTAGACAACCAAGTTACTTCCTCTATCCTACATGTAGCTCTGCTCCCTGCCGAATGGGGTGGGAGGGAAGTGTCTCTCTTCCTGGGCCTCAGCCCGAACAAAATGACCCCTCTTCTGGTCCCTCCACCCCCAGCCCCTGGCCTTCTGCAACCAGATCCTGCCCTTCCCCCACTGGCCAGGAGCAATCCCCTCTTTGGTCTCCACCCACCACATTACCCTCTGAATACTCTCATTATACCATTACTAATTAGGGCTGCTCAGCAAATTGGCGGCAGCATTAGAGGGAGACAGTGTGCGGGAGCATATGGCATAATATCGTATTAATGAACACTCTAAATTCAAACCCGGGTCAGCTGCTCGCTTCTTGCCAGTGTCACCCACACTGCAGGGAAGGAGGGGGCGGAAAAAAAAGCAGTCAACCTTTCCCTGGCTTTCCTTGCCTGTCTCCTAACGCACATGCATGCACGTGCATGCGGGCCCCAGTGTGGGCTGGGTAGGCCTGGCAGGATAGAGGGTGGTCATTTCGGGCAAGTAGGGAGAGAAACTGAAGTTTGGACCTAGGTGGGGGACCCAGGAGGGCCTCCCCTCATTGTAGATAGTGGGTACATATAATTAGAACTCATAATAATAACCCAGGGCCTGTGGTCAAGCTGGCCACCTAGATGATCTTGATGCCTCCCAGTGCACCTATAAAGGCCACGAGAGGGTCCCACGAGTCAGGGTGCTTTCTCAGGTCATGGTGGCCAGGCTGGAGCCTGAAGAGCCTAGCCTCAGCCGCTCTGTTCAGCCCCATGAGTCAAGAGTGGTGTTGACAATGATTACAGCATACCAGGAGTGATGACAGCCCTTCCTTCCTTTCCCATGATGCACAGAGAACTTGCAGTTCTGTGTGTCCTGGGGGAGGAGGTGTGTGAGTCACTGGGACCACACTGGGGTCTTTCCATGGAGCCTCTGAGTAGAGGTACACCCCAGGTAAGGTTCCTATGAAGAACAGAAAGAGTTGAGGTAAAGATGGTATCTGACTCCTTCCCCCAAGGTCAGGCGGAGCCCTGTCCTCCAATGTCTGGATGCCCAGGACTGTACCTCTCTGAGGTGTTCTAATTGCTGGTTCTGTGACAGGAGGGGGTGTTCCTGGGACGGCCTCCCCTCCCATCTGTCTTAGTGTCCACAGGCTGGTGTTAGTGACCTTCTGTCAGGAGAACTGCTGCTTCTTTTACATCAAGGCTGAGACCTGGCTGCTCCCTGCCTGCCAAGCCTAAAGAATGAGGGCCCTCACCCTGTGCGCACAGCCCTGCCCCAGTCTCTGGGAGCTGAACTTCCAAGGTGAGAAATCTTTGAGGTAGCTCAAGTGCGTGTTTTGGGGGGTGCTCTGCACTAGGTGTCGAGGTGGAATGGGGTTCCAGATGAGCCATGGGGTAAGCTCCCTACAAGCCCTTACCTAGCTTAGTCTTCCAGAATTCAGTGCCTTCACCACCCCCACCCCACTCAAGGGGCCGTAAAGATCCATTGGTGGGGCTATTAGGACAGTGTTGAGCTGCTCCCTGCCAGAGCACAGACATCGTCAGGGTGACTCTCTCTCAGGTCTGAGAGACGTGGAGTTGTGGCCCACCTTTGCAAGGGAGGGTGAGACAAACGGCACGTGGGTGGGGATGAGAGCGGAAGCAAGGCAGCGACTCCCTGGGCCCATGCTGATCTGCCATTGGAGGGCGAACCAGAGATTTTATCTCCACCCTCTCTACCAGGTCTGCAAAATGGGTGTGTTTGTGTTACCTTAAGCAGGATTGCGGGGTACTTTTATGAAAGACCAGCTGGCAGGGCATCTATCTGTGATTCCACATGCCGCCCCCCTTCCCCCCTCCCCAGTCTGCTCCATGGCTTGAAGCCTTTTCCTTGTACAGAGCTCCCTACTGGAGCCTCCGAGGCAACAAAAGAGACAGGACTGGGGCGAGGGAGGCAGGGTAGGGGGTGAAATTGGAGGACCTAGCTGAGATGACCTAGCCTACCTAGACCTCGCTGGGTTGGGCTGGAGGATCCTGAATGTGTAACTCCAGCTGACTGGCTCCTGAACCCTTTGCCACCATTCACTCCAGCAGTCATAGGATCATTTTCCTTCGTCCCCAGAACCTTGCCTTGCTTCCTGCAGGTCTCCCAGCAGGGAAGCCTGGGAGGAGTAAATAATTGTTGCCCCTCCCAGTCTGGACCAGCAGGGTAGAATGTGGGGTGACATCAAACCCTGGATGCCAATTACTTTGTCTGCCCCTACCAAGCCAACCTTCCCCCCTACTTCCCTCAGCAGGGGCTCCCACCTCCTCAGAGGGCAGTAAACAGGCCAGAGAGGTGTTGGCTGAGCCCTGGAGTTTAGAGTTAGCCTGTCCAGACTTGCCTATAGGGTAGATGCCCATCCCTGTAGCGCGATTTCTAATGGGTCTTAATAATAAAATCCAGAGTCAGATGTTAGGGGGTGAAAACTGAAAGATCAGAGAAGCAGAGCAGCCTCTACTGAATCATCTGACTGAAGGGAGCAAGACCCTGTCTCTATGAATGCTCAGATTGAATGCCTTGAGCGCCTGTCCCCTCCACTTTATAGTCCTCTCTCTACCCAGCCATATCCCTTCCTGTCTCCACCTTCGTACTGCTGGAATTAAAGGCTTGAGATTCCCAAGTCCTGGAATTAAAGGTGTGAGCCGTCACCTCCTGACTGTTTCTCTTTTAGAATGGATCAATCTCAGTAGCCCAGGGTGGCCTTGAACTCGCAAAGGTCCACCTGCCTGGCCTCTATGGCTAACTAGTGGTTTACTTCCACATTCTGATCTCCAGGCAAGCTTTATTTGTTAGATTACAAACAAAATATCACCACATTTCCCCCACCTCCAGGAGAGGGAGGTGGGGGAAGTGATGCAGGTTTGCCATGAGACTGGGGGAGGTGCGTGCATGTGTGCATGCGTGTGTGTGTGTGTGTGTGTGTGTGTGTGTGTGTGTGTGAGAGAGAGAGAGAGAGAGAGAGAGAGAGAGAGAGAGAGGGAGGGAGAGAGAGAGAGAGAGAGAGAGAGAGAGAGAGAGAAAGACAGAGAGAACCAACACAGCTCGGAGGCCTGGATGTGGCTGAGTTAGCAAGGAGCTGAGCCTGGAACTCAGAGAAGGTAAATTGCTCAGGTGGCAAAGCCAGCAGAGCAGAGCTCCAAGTCTGGTCACATGTCTTTTCCACATGTGAGCCCCTGTGACTAGAACTCACTTTAAGGACACACTGATCCCAGAACCCTAAACATCATCTCACTGACTCTAAGTCAAGGGCAAGAATGGGACCAGTCGCATAATTTGGACCTCCCAGTGCAAAACAGAAGTTCAGGGACTTTAGTTTAGAAAGTATTAAGAAGAGCATTAAAGCACTCAACCTTCTAAGCCCAGGGCCCTGTGCACAGATGGTCTATGAATCCAACTCTGGTCATGGGGTCATGTCTGCTTCCTCTATAGCCAAAGAACCTCACACACATTCTAGAAGTCTTCCTGTCTGGAGTCAGGGTGCCATAAACACAGCTATCCCCTCTGTAACCCTTTCTAGGAGCAGTCAGTGCTTCTCCAGTTTGGAGAAGGAAAACCAGCTTAGCTTCCTGTGTACAGGCTGCCCAGCATCTGTTGGGAGCTGGCAGGGATCAGGGATCAGATTGGATATGGCTTTTTTTTTCTTTAAAGTTGTTTGCAGGGGCAGGGAACATAGGCTCTGGCAACCAAGGGAGGAACTGCCCAGAGGATCTGTGATATATTGATATATGTTCTCTCTCTCTCTCTCTCTCTCTCTCTCTCTCTCTCTCTCTCCTCCCTCCCTCCCTCCCTCCCTCTCTCTCTCTCTCTCTCTCTCTCTCTCTCTCTCTCTCCTTTCCTTTCCTATTTTTTTTTTTTTTGAGACTGGGTCTTACTTTGTAGTCCAAGATGACCTCAGACTCACTGCATTTGAGACTGGCCGCAAATCCTCCCTCCTGCCTCAGCCTTCTGAGGGATGGAATGACAGGCATGAGCCCCATGCCCAGCTAGCTAGCTCTGTGGGTCAGAATGAAACAGGAATCAGACTTTCCTGGGTGCTGCGTTTGCTCAGTGCTTCCACGAAGGAGCCGCTTTCTTCTCACTCTAGCGTGTGCATGGGAACTCATGTGGTGAGTGTTTCCCCTGCTCAGAGCCAAACCTTTGTGTTCAGTCAGAGCCCAAGTGCATGGTGGGAAAGTTTACCAACCTCACACCAGCACTGCCCCCGTGAGTGCCCTGGCCTCCATGATGGAGGGCATGTTCCTATCCTCAGGCATCTGCATTGGAATTCAGGCCCTTGCCAGCTTGTTCCCTGCTCACTAACTATAAACTATCTGATTTATATTCATTAACCAGTACTAGACAGCAGCAGGCATAGCAAACTTCGGTGGGGGACATGCCTCCATCGACAGGCCGACTGCATTCAGTTAATTAAGGGGCTGTAATTGTTGTCCAGGACAAGGGTCCCCAGGGCACAGGCTTTGTAAATAACTACCCTCTGCTGCCCCCAGTTCTCACCCCGCCCTCCCTGCCCATTCTCCTCATTCCCAGATCTTAGGAACCAGTAAAGGAGCTGACACTATATACAGGCTATGGGAGGTGGCAGTGAAGGCTTAGGATGTGGCAAAGATGTGGGCGATGTCTGTCCCGAGGTGGGATGGAAGAGTCAGGAACCTGGAAGGGCTGCCCCATGTGAACATTGGTGCGTACGTGTGCTCACGTGTGCACTGGTACACTCACACAGATGCCTCTCCGGGTGAGGTGGCTCATGCCATTTGCTCCTAGCCTGCTTGCATGTCCACACCCTGGTGCAGCCTAGTCGGGTGGGGGTCAGGCAGAGGACTAAGTGGAGTCATCTCACCAACTTAGAAACCGGAAGAATGCAGCTTTTATGAGCCTCTAATAAAGGACCAGGTCCTGTGATGCCCACTTGTAATCCCAGCCTCCTGGGAGGACAAGAAGTTTAAGGTTAGCCTAGGCAACTCAGTGAGACCTCCCATCTCGAATTTTAAAAATTAAAGTAAAAAGAGGCAGTGAGGATGTAACTGACTCAGTGATAAAACTCTTATCGAATGGATTCATTCATTCAGTCATGAGTTCAGTCTTCAGCACTTTGCATCAAAGATGGGGGCGTGGAAAGAATGAGGAGGTGGTGTAATAAGGAAAGCTCTTCCCTTCTGCAATTCTTGGTCTACGGGGTAATTTCTAGTTCATTAGGGTAGGTGCTTCATCTGAAAACTCCTGATCAGTTTAGGGGTGGGGGCAGGGTGTGGTCTGGGAAGCCTGATGAGGGAGGTATACCCATAGAAAACAACACAAACAGATGTCACACAGGTAGCAATGATCCCCAAGAAAGCCACCGACCCCTTCCTGAGAGAGCCAGGTGGGGTTGCAGGCCAGAGCTTTGACTCCAGAGCAAATGAGCTGGCCTGGAGCCCACACACATTTGTCCACGTGTCTACTGTATGTTGGGGACAGAATAACAAATAGGATTGGTGGCAGGGACGCGGCTGGGTATGGAGGTAGAACACTTGCCTTGAGTGAGCAAGGCTTTGGATTGGACTCCCCAGCACCAAAAAAAAGAAAGAAAAAATTTACTCTCATCCTTGTTTGCCTCTCAGAAAAGAAAGTGAGAGAGAATGTGTGTGTTTGAAGGTATGTGTATATGTGTGTGTGTGTGTGTGTGTGCATGTGTGAGTCATAGCTGTGCACACAGCGATCTCTTGACACATGCATATTCTCCAAGTATCTGTTGAATGAATTTCACATTTCAAACTCTCCCTGGGGCATAAAATAAAGCAGTGAACATGACAGAAAGGGTTTCTGGCCTCACGGAATTCACAGAAACCAGTGTGTGTGTGTGGCTGTGTGCGTATGTACATGGTGCATGTTTGTGTCCCGTGTCCACACATGTGTGAGTGTCCACACCAGGAGGGCATTCCTTCATCCTGCCCAGGGTGGAGAGAGGCATGGAAGGAGGACGGATTCCCCTCTTGGAGCTGGTGACCTGCACACTCCCCACCCTAACCTCTTGCTGAAGGAACAGGGAGTCTTTTCAGCCTAAAAAAGGCATCAGCTGCTCTTGAGTCCCTGAATAATCACCCTCTGCTTCACCTCGCTTGCAAGGTTGAAATCATCTGTGCCGGTCCTCCAGCTCCCTTCCCACTCCACTCCAGGCAGCTACAACCCTCCAAGTGGCTTTTGACAAGATGCTCCCGAAGTGGGTATTTCACTTGAATCTATCCGATAGAGTCGAGTGAAGGAGAGAAAATAAGTTTCTCCCTCCTTCCCCCAGCCTTCCACCCCATCCCCACCTATCAGCCCTTATCTGAAAGAAAAATTAGAGCATTATTAGGAGTTTCATTAGGGGTGAGCAGGTGGGGAATGAAATTACATCTCGGCTCCTTCTCAGCCCCTGTAAGTATTAAGTGGTTTGATCAATGGTGTTCACACAATTAATTCTGCCTGATTGCAGAGAGTGGCTTTATCGACAGTTAGGTTTCCCCAACTTTGTCTAGCATCTAAACGTGCCTTCAGGATGCATGGGGAGGGACCGAGGGCGGTGGTGGAGCCCTTTCCTGGATGCCACATTCAGCTCACAGGTCATTTAGGAAATGCAAGTATCATGACAAGATTAAATGGGTGGTTCCAGACTAGAGTAGGCAAGGCAGTCCACCTTCCAACTCCTGTTTGTCCACGTGACCAGCATTCCCACAGAGCAGAACTAGCCTCCTCAGGGAGGTCAGGCAGCAGTCTCTCCTCCAGGCCTGGCTTGTGCCCTGTCCCAGGTGTCTCCTAGTAGCTCACTCAAACCCCAGCTGCCTTCACATAACTCACAGACTCCAGCTGGGTCTTTTGAGGGTTTGGAAGGCTGCTGGGCACAGTGCTTTGTGGAATCACACTCTTTGTTTTGGATTCAGGCTAACTCTAAACTCACTGTACAGCCGAAGATGACATTGAAACTCAACTCCTCCCCTCTCTCCCTCCCTCCCTCTCTCTCTCTCTACCGCTGAGCTACATCCCCATATTCCCAAAACTTCTTATCTATTTCTGTAGCTGCCCCCCCCCCAGGGTTTCTCTGTATAGCTCTGGCTGTCCTGGAACTTATTCTGTAGACAAGGCTGTCCTTGAATACACAAAGATCCACTTGCCTCTCTGCCCAAGTGCTAGGATTAAAGGCTTTTCTGTTTTGTTGTGTTGTGTTTTGAGACAAATAGCCTCAAATTCATTATGTCAAAAACTTTTTGCTGTTTTGTTTTGAGACAGGCTCTCTCTATTATGTAGCTCTGGTTGGCATGGGAAATCCTTATGCAGACCAGGCTGGCTTTGAACTCCCAGATACCCACCTACATCTGCCTCCCTAGGGCTAAAGGCAGGTGACACTACACTGGACTCAAAGCTTTTGTCTTAAAGACAAGGTCTATTGTAGCCAAGGCTAGCCTTGAACTCCTGATTCTCCTGCCAAGAGCAGGCTTGTGCTATAAGACTGCAAAAAGGCTGTTTATGTTTGGGGTTTGTGATGCTTGAGATTGAACCCCAGGACCTTGCTTGTGCTAGGGAAGTACTTTGCTGAGAGACCACATCCTCATCCTGACCTTGAACTTCTGACCCTCCTGCTTCCACTTCCTGTACTGGAATTACAGACTTTCTATTCAACTCTAGCAGTCAGCTTTACTGCTTGGGAAGAGGTAGAGGGGTGGGGTGTCTTAGACTATAGATACCCTTAAGATGCCCAGAAAGGAAGGCAGGGCAGAAGGAGGGGAGGTAGGTGAAGCTGGGAATGGGGCATAAGGTTTCAGTTCTTTATTCCTTGAGCCACACCAAGGGGCATGAACCACTCAAGGAAACTTTAAAAGCTGAACAAAATAGGTGCTTTTTCATGACAAAGCAAGATTTGGAGGTTCCACACCAGGAAGTGGTGGCACTTCTGAGAGGAAGGGCTTGAGAGCATTGGCCTTCCTCCTGTTGCTGGGCTCCCTCTCTTGCCCCAGAGCCTCCTCCTTCTTGAGGGGAGCCTGTCTCCAATGCCACACTCTGCTGTACTACTCTTATGGGTGTCCAGGAGACACCCCCTGCCCCCACCTGTGTTTCCCAGGCATTCCTGGCGGGCCTCTGCCAGTTCAGACAGCGATTGCAGACACTACCGCCAGTCCCAGAAGTGCAGCTTCCCCCAACCCCAGGAAAGAAGAGGACTCTCAGCTTTGTCACACCCCAAACGTGCGTGCGCTAAGAGAAGAGGGGCCAGCAGGTTGGGTTCTTGCTGACTCTGACTATTCCTGGGCCAAGGAGACTTCCTTCGTCTAAAAAGAGGGAAAGGAAACGGTTATTGGACCTCCTTCTCTCCCATGTAAACCTTTATTCCCAGACCGCAGTCCAGCCGCCATAATAACCAACAATAAAGAACAGTCTGTGAGCTGCCTTTGTTTATCTGGTAGACTATTGTGTAGCTACCAACACTGTAACAATGTAGGGACATGGTTGTAATAATTGTTAAAGGGAAAATCAGGATAAAAACTATACAAATCCAGTGTGAACTGTGTGCATGTGCGTGTACGTGTGTCTGACCTGCGCTGAGTAGAATCTAAAAGTCACCTTGTTAACTTCTAATCACAGACCTGTGGAGTGAAAACGCTGTTAGTCTTTGCTTAGAGATGGGGCTCGGAGCACTTAGGTAACTTCCTCGAGGCCACCCAGCCGATGTGTGGGAAAGTCAGAATTCTGTTCAGCACTGCTGTTCCAATATCTGGGCTTTTAACTGTTGCTTTAGCTGTTTTCATCTTTTATTTTTGCCGTACTAGAGATTGAATGTAGGGATTCACACTTCTAGGCAAGTACTCTACTACTGAGCTCTATCCCCAATGTGTGTGTGTGTGTGTGTGTGTGTGTGTGTGTGTGTGCATACACATGTGTGAGTGTACAGATGAAGTTAAATCTTGGGTATCATTGTTTAGGACTCATCCATCTTGCCTTTTGCATTTATTTATTTATTTGAGGTGAGACATGCCCACGTGTGGAGATCAGTTCTTGCCATCTACCATGTGACTCCCTAAGACCCGCATCAGACCCTCAGACGTGGCAGCAGTGTCTCTACACACTGAACTGTTTGCCAGCCCCCATTTCGTTCTTTGAAACAGTGTCTCTCCCTGAGAACCAGGACCTGCCACGTAGGCTAGGTTGCACTGGCTTTTCTTTCTTTCTTCCTTCCTTTCTTTCTTTCTTTCTTTTTTTCTTTCTTTCTTTCTTTTTTCTTTGATTTGGGGTCTTCCTAAATTGCCCAAGATGCCCTTGAACATGAGGTCCTCCTCCCTCAGCCTCCCAAGGAGCTGGGATTATAAGTACATATCATCAGGCCCGGTTTATATACTGCCCTATAACAGAGAGTCAAGACAGACCCAGTAGAGACTCAGAAACATCAGAGCCCAGAGAAACGGTGGAAAAGTTACTGGCTTCCCTCTGCCTGTTTACTCAAGTGGAAAGTGGGGGTGGGAGGGTCATTTTGAGCAGGTGCCTTGCATTTAAGAAAAATGCATGGAATTACGTTCCTACAAAGCCAGGAAAGCTGAACCAAAGCAGCATTGGGGCTTGAAATGAGATTTTATGTTTCCCTTTTCTGGGCACAAGGCCATCAATGGTGCCACGTGCCAGGCTGCTGAAGGCCACTTGTTTGTTAGGGACATCAGGGGTTGGTAGCTGTCTGCCTATGCTGGTCAGCCTGGCCCTGCCCTGGTGAATGCCAGCTGCTTGTGGTCCCTCAGAGGGCTGAGGCTCTCAAAGCCACCATGTGGGAATCTCTGTAGCTCCTTGCCGCCCTAGATGTGGCCCCTGAATGCTGGCCATAGCAGCTGGGGGCAGTTAGGAGTGCAGAGGGTCCTGCACACCCAGTGAGCCTGTATGGAATCTAGCAGAGGAAGGATCAGCTCCCAAGGTTTTTTTGTCCCTATTTTGGCCCCCTCAGTCTGAACAGCACGGGGACCCTGCGAGTTGAGGCTTGCCATGTGTGGTGGGCACAAGAAGCAGGGAGGCAGAAGCCCTACCTGATCCTCTTGAGCAGTCTGATAGCCACAGCCAGAGAGGGTGGGGGCAGGGAAGTTTGTCTCTGTCAGCAGATCGTTCTGGAAGGAGTGTTAAGGTGTCCCTGGCTCCCTTCCCTCCCACGTGGGGACCAAGTGTGAGATTGCTGAGGGCAGAATGGCAGGGCAGGTGGCCAAGGGCATCAGGTTCACCTTCCCCCTCTCCAGCCTCACCGTCCCAGAGCTGGCCCAAAGGGTCAGAGCCAGGAGCTGTTCCTCTCCAGATCAGGTCCTCCATCTTTCCATCCCAGGAGGCCTCCCACTTCTGCGGAGGCACCTGCTGCTCCCGGGCCTTCTCCTGGCCACCTGGTCCTTCGGACCAGCCCCTCCACCATCAGACCCAGCCTTCTGGCCCTCTGGGCCTCCCAGCACACCGTCTCCTTCAGAAGACACCTGCTCAGTGTTTCTCCCAGGGTAGCTGCCTGGAGAACAGATTCAGGCTGTGGGCATCGCGCTGGCCAAGAGCTCTGCCTGTGTTCTCCAGCCTTGGCTCCTGAGAACTCAGTAGCATCTGGTGCTAAGCTCAGCCACACTTCCATCAGCCGGGGAGCCTGTAAGAGCCTGACGCCAGGGGCCCCGGCCAGGAGAGCTGAGGCAGCCAGGCCAGGAGAGCCGAGGCAGCGCTTCCTGCTGAGAACAGGAGGCATTGGTTGTGTTTTCTCTTTTGAAAAACAAGTTCTCATGTAGTTTAGGCTGACCTCAGACTCACTGTACAGCCAATGATATGCAGTGAACTGCTGGTTCTCTTGTCTCTACCTCCTGATTGATGGTATTATGGGCATGCGCTGTAATGCCTGGTTTATGTGGTGCTGAGGGTCAAACCCAGGGTTTCATACAAGCTAGAGAAGCACTCCGCTAATGGAGCCACCTCCCAAGCCTAATAGATTATTATTATTATTATCGATTTTTTGAGACAGGATTTTTCTGTGACTTTGGAGCAGGCTGGCCTCGAACTCACAGAGATCCACCTGTCTCTGCTTCCCAAGTGCTGAAATTAAAGGTGTGTGCCACCACCGCCCGGCCATCCTTATTTCTTAAACACTGACTCATACACAAGGACAAAGAACCAGCAAGGCAGCCCATTCACCTCACTTTGCCAGCTAGGAGGTATGGTCTGTACAGTCAATGCTAATGCCATAGCTGCTTCTCATGAAAAGTCTTTGCTGGAGGCTTCCACTGGACTGACAAGCATAGACTTGGCTACCCAAAGGGCCCTGGATATCAACAGACCCCTTTTCTCTTACCTACAGGCTGACGGTTAGGGCTGAGGTGGACAAAGTCTAACGCAAAGAGCTCTGCCTTTTTGAGGCTGTTTCACCTTGGGTAATCTCCGTGGTACTCAATTTCCTCACCTTTAAGTCAGGGATAGCGATGCCTAAATCACAGATTTTTGGGAGAATGTCGGATGCGGATAGGTGGGTGTTTGGCACAATGGTGCTCTACCGACGGGTGGGTAGATGTTATGATAGATGAAAGGAAGGACAACTAGATGGATAAATGGACAGATTGATGGGTAGAAGGGAGGATGAGTGGGTGAACAGATGGATGGATGAATGAACGAATGGATGAACAGATAGGCGGGCAGATGGATGAATAGATGGATCGATGGACAGACAGACACTTGAGCTATTTCCTGGAAGGGATATGGGTTGCTCCATTTGGAAGTCTGAAGATCTACAAACCAATCCTAAGAGAGTCTTGTTCACCCGAGATTCAGGACCTGCTGGGAGGGGTGGAGGCAGGGAGGCCTCTTCTCCTGTCAGCATCTATCCACACAGGTGAAGTCTAGGATTTCAGCCGCGGTGTGACTGACTTGACAGAAGAATCAGCTTGTCATCCATCTTGCTGTTCCACTGCGGTGACCCTGACCTCACGGAGGCAGGGGCTGGGACACTCATCTTTCCTGTCCCCCTTTCTCTCACTGAGGCCAACCAGGGTCCCTGTGGGGTCACAGAAATGCTGCGTGGTCAGAATGAGTCTATCCAGCAATGGGAGCTAAGGGCGTCGAGAGGAAATTTCTCAGTGTCTCCCTGTGCCTACAGACTCCAGAAAGCCCCCTCCTTCCACCATCCCAGGCAATTTTCGGGCTCCTAGCCCTCTACCTGCTCACCCATAGGGCTTCCCCTTTTATTAAGGCTGCACTTCCTAGCTGCACGTGCAAGTGGATCTCTGTTAGTTCGAGGCCAGCCTGGCGTACAGAGTGAGTTCCAGGACAACCAGGACTATACAAAGAAGCCCTGTCTTGAAAACCCAAAATAAAAAATGAATAAATAAACCTGCATTCCTGGCCTTCTTTTCTTTCTCATTTATGTCACCCTAACCTCAACACAGACTCTCCTCACCCATCGTGCCCTGCTATAGGTGAGATTGAGCAGGACCACTCCAGCTGACACCTGTTCTGACAAGACAAGATTCCCGCTGAGGCAGACTCCAAACTGACTGTCTGGGCACACAGAGGGACTGAGAATCTGGGAATGTCCCTTGGGTTCTGAGCTGCCATCCTGGGGCAGGAGGGGTACTGGCTGGCTTTTCTTCCTTGAGCAGGTACAAAAGAAGCCACATGAACACAGTCTGCCTTTGAAGCTTGCCTTTGAAACCTGCATTGCTGGGTCTGTGCCAAGCACAACCCTTAACCCTCAGTCAGCCTCTGGGAATCTGGGGCACCACTTGAGATCAAAGGGTCCCAGCCCCTCCTTCCATAAAATCTTTCTAGTCCCCACGTTGCAGTGATTCAGAGCCAGGGCTCCGTACCAAGGGTCCTCAGCAGAGAGGGTGCAAACTGAGACTTCAGAGAAAAAGCAAAATGCAGGCTCCTAAATTTACATTGGGCTTCTATTAATCACCGCTGTGTTCTCCCTTCCACACAGACGGTACTGTATCCAGACTCCCATTTTACGGGTGATGAAACCCAGGTTTAAAGAGATAAAATAAAACTGGAGAATGAAAAGCCTTCTGATTCCCAACCAGGGGTCTAGGAAGTCATTTCTAGAAGCTGGACCTGATGATGTAGGTCTGGAATCCCAGCTACTCAGGGGACCAAGGCAGGAGAGATAGGAGGTTTAAGTTCAAAATAGGCTAAAAAGGGAAGTCAAGGTCAATTTGAGCAACAAATAGACAAGGATTCGTATACAGCTCAGTGGTAAAGCATTTGCCTTGCATGTGGGAGGCCCTAGGTTCTACCCCCAATACTACACACACACACACACACACACACACACACGCATGCACACACGCACGCATGCACGCACGCACATGCTCACATGTGGGATGGAGGTGCTTTACTACTTCATAAGAACCTGTTCCTTTCTTCTTTCAAGCGACCTAATGACCTTGGGTCTCTTGCCTCACTCCTCTCCACACCCGCTGAAGGATGAACAGACAGCCAGGGATCTACCAGAACCCAGTTTTCTAAGCATTGGTGAGCTGGTGGCAAGGAATATGTCAGTCTTACACTGGACTCCCTCAGATGATAGGAGAGCACCCCTAGGCAACCAACTCAGCTCCTTCCCTCCCCCACTCCCTGCCTCTCACCTGACCCCTCAAAGGCCCTCTGCTTCCTCTCTTCCTCCCACCACCTCACCTCATCTCCTGGCCCCTTACCTCGCTCCAAACTACCTGATCAAAGGCAAGACTCTGGGAGCCATTAATGGCCTCCTTCTCCTCATTCCCTCTCCACCTATTCCTCTGCCCTTCCTGCCAGGCCATAAATAACACTTTCCCCAGGGGGAACCAGGATGGGTGGGAGCCGGAAGGTCCTGCATCAGTTCCCCGGGCTTACCGGGAAAGCTAAGGTCCAGAGAAAGGGTTACAGCTAAGTTGGGGCAAGGGCATTCCTCAGAGCTCTGCACCTCTAAACATCAAAGAGATTTTACTTTCTCCCCCAGCATAAGTCTCTGGAAAAAGCAACCAGTACTCATGCAAATTAGCACCGTTGACTAGAACTTTGTATATTTTGAGCTGTCTAAAGCAGCACCAGAAGCCGTGACTATTAAGGTCTTACACAAAGGTCGGTGCGATCGACGAGATAAACTTCCGGTCCCATTTTAAGCGAAGCATGTGAGCATCTATACAGCCACCTGTGATCAGTAGCTGCCCTGCTTCACAGCCCGGGGTCTCGGCTGAAGTAGCATAGCTTCTTTCAGGTTTTGCCACTTTTAAATTCCCAGCCAAGGTCCCTCAGACTGAACTGTATTCAAGGTCCCATTTTATCTTTGATTTCGATTTTGTTTTAGGGGTGCCCTACAGCACAGAACGGACTATTGAGTAAGCTTATCCCATTTAGCGTTTGCGTGAGTCTGTAAAGTAACAAATCAACGCAAGAGAATACAGTGGATAGGTTGCTTCTGGTTCGAGGCTGGAGGGATATGGAGGGACACTGAGGTGATCTTGAGGGTCTCCACCGATGGAGTTATGAGGGACGTCCCTGGCAGTGAGAACGGCACAAGCAGGGAGTCAGAGGAGATGTTGGGCCCGTTCAGGACCCAAATCCAGGGTGCAGAATGGTTGTAGGCCTCGGAGCAGGGAAGGATGCCCCGCGCCAGCGAGCAGTAGTCCCTTTCTCTTTGCCATGCTCTAGCTATTGCCTAGTTTTTGCTGGGCACCATGTCCTCCTCCTGGAGGAGGAGGCCTGTCTGAAGCAATGGGAGGGCAAGTGAGAAAGGTGGCCAAATGCCTCTGAGCCGTGAGAACTGTGCTGTAATAGCCCCGGGCTTCCCCGTTGGTAACCTCTCTGGCAGAGACACCTAAAGGGTGGGACAGATACTGAGGCCATTTATTACCAAACCCAAGGAACCTTAGTGTCTCAAAGTCTTCATCAGAAGATTTGCCATAGCTGGGCAGCAGTGGCGCACGCCTTTAATCCCAGCACTCAGGAAGCAGAGGCAGGTGGATCTCTGTGAGTTCGAAGTCAGCCTAGTCTACAAAACAAGTTCCAAGACAGGCTCCAAAGCTACCGAGAAACCCTGTCTCAAAAAAAGAAAGGAAGGAAGGAAGGAAGGAAGGAAGAAAAAGATTTGCCCAATGCCATCCCTTAAGCCCTTCTGTTTCAGTGCCCGTGTTAATCATTTGGGAGCTAGAAATCCAGAAAACACAAACAGCTGCAGATTAATATGATGAAGAAAAAATAATTTGAGGGGACAGCAAGATGGCTTAGAAAGGCACTTTCCACCAAGCCTCACAACCGAACCCCAAGACCAGCTCCTGAAAGTTGTCCTCTGACCCCACATGTGTGCCTTGGCATGTGCTCACCCACACACATATACATGAATAATAAGTGCAATAGCAATTTTTTTTTAAAAGTGGGTGGTGGTGGTGCACACCTTTAATCCCAGTACTTGGGAGGCAAAAGCAGACAGATTTCTGAGTTGGAGGCCATTGTACAGAGCAAGTTCCAAGATAGCCAGGGCTACCCTGTCATGAATAAAACAAAATAATAATAATAAGTAATCATGTTTATATTAATATATTATTGTATACATATATATATATATAATTACTGGGATGGTGAGATGGCCCAGTGGTCAATGGCACTTGTTGCTGTGACAGAGTACCAGGGTTTAGTTCCCAGCATCCACACATCAGCCTACAACCATTCCTAACTTCAGTTCCATGGGGATTCAATGCCCTCTTCTGGCTTCTGTAGGCATTAGGCACACATGTGGTACACATACATACATACATACATACATGCAGGCAAAATATGCATATCCATGAAACAAAATAAATAAATCCAGAAAAATTCATGCTTTAAAATAATAATACTAATTGATAATAGTAACAACAATAATAGTAATAATTTGACAAAAAGGATAGAAGATGGGAACAAGTTAGTAAGTATTTTTGGATCCCCAGTAACAGATTCCTCTGCCGACACAATAAGCCAGATCAAGCCAAATTAAAAGTCCAGGTTTAATGAGCAAAGCATCTAGTGTGACCCTCAAGCCCCGCAGAAGTGAGGCAGGGGAGGGAGGAGGAGAAATCATAGGGCAGGTCTAGAGGCCAGAGCTTAAGTACCCTGTAGGTGCAATCTTGAGCAGCTCCCCGAGAGGAGCCGGAGGAGCCCAGGTTTGGCAGGTTTTCTGAGAGGGGCAGGGTAGGAGAGGGAGGAGGGTGACTGAGGGGAACTTCAACTCGACACAGGTTGTTGCAAAAACAGAAATCCAAGTGAATGATCAAAGAATAGGAAAAGATGATCACCCCTACCTGTAATCAAGATAACATAATTTAGACAAGAGGAGACCTCACTTTCCATCTGGTAGACTGGCAGAAATTAAATTCTGGCAAAGCCATATATTGAGGGGAAGTAGAACAACCCAACACTATTATTAAGAAAGGGCCATTCACAGGCAAGGAGAGAGTAAACTCAATTGATACGACTCATTTTATTGTTTGTTGTTTCCCTCTATCTGGGATTGACTCTAAGCTCTTGTACATGGTAGGTAAGCACTTTACTATTGTGTACCATCTCTGGGCTCTCCTTATTTTCTTTTTGTTTGTTTATTTTGTTTTAAAATTTTGAGGCAGAGCCTCACTAAGTTAGCCAGGTAGTTTGGCTTACATTCACTTGGTAGCCCAGGCAAGCCTTCAAATTCTGCCTACCTCAGCTTCCTGCGTGTCTGAGACAGCAGGCCTATGTCATCAAGCCCAGATGGGGCCATTTGCCCATATCTCATAGAACCGTTGGTGTTGTGGACTACCATGGTGGGCATTCCCTAGACCTGGCCACGGGACTTGCTTTGGATAATGGGTGATTAGCAAGAATGAAGCATGCCATGTTGTTCTTACTCATTTGTGTACATAATGAGTGTATATGAATGCATGTGAGTGTGCACACAAGTATGGGGGGGGGGTGAGGTGTCAACGATGAGTGTCTCCCTTGGTTGCTCTCCATCTTATCTTTGGAGGTAGATCTCTTCCTGAACCTAGCATTTGCTGATTGGACTCTGGCCAGCAAGCTCCAGGGATCTGCCAATCTCCTGTTGTTTAGAATTTTGTTTATCATACAGTGTATTACTCTGTAGCTCAGCTGGCCTAAAATTTTCTGTTTTGCCTTTTGTTTGTTTCTTTGTTTGTTTGTTTTTGTTTTTCGAGACAGGGTTTCCTGCTGTCCTAGAACTCGCTCTGTAGACCAGACTGGTCTCGAACTCACAGAGATCCACTTGCCTCTGCTTCCTGAGTGCTGGGATTAAAGGTGTACACCACTAGTGCCTGATTGTTTGCTTATTTTCTTTAAGGACGGGTTTTACATAGCCCAGGCTAGCCTCAAATTCTGTAGGCAGCTGAAGATGACTTTGAACTCCTAATCCTCCTGCCTCTACTCCTGAGTGCTGGGATTCTTAGTGTGTGCCACCCTGCTTAGTGTAAAAAGAGTTTTAGTAACCACTTACACAGAGTGATTTGAGCCCTGGAGAATGTGCCCCCTTAGGAGCTATGAGGCTGCCTGGTTCCACCCAGATGCCTTACCCAGACATGTAAGCTGCTTGGGATGCGCCTCAGACTTTGTAGCAAAGCCACAAGTTGTCTCACTGTGCCCTGCTTGATTTCTTTCTTCTGGAATTATTGTATGTGTTTATGTGTACTTGTGTTTATGTGTTCACATCCACTCATTCTATGTGCACATGCATGTGGCAGTCAGAGGTTGATACTGTGTCTGCCCCACTCACTCCTCGTCTTCGTTTTTTTGAGACAGTCAGTATCTCACTGAACCTGACTATACCAGCTGGCCAGCGAGCCCCAGGATCCTCTTGTCTCTGCATCCCTGGTTCTGGGGTCACAGGTGCTTGCTGCTGTTGCTGCACTTGGCTTTTTCTAATGTGGTTGCTGGGTTCCCAACTCACATCTTCATGATTGCACGACAAGTGCTTTACCAACTGAGCCGTCTCTCCAGCCTGCCTGCTTGAAATTTTTTTCTTTTCTTTTTCTTTCTTTCTTTTTTTTTGTTTGTTTGCATGCTTGTTTTTGTTTTTTTGAGACAGGGATTCATTGTGTAGCCCTGGCTGTGCTGGAACTCACTCTTTAGACCAGGTTGGCCTCAAACTCACAGAGATCCATCTGTCTCTGCCTCCCGAATGTTGGGATTAAAGGTGTGCGCCACCACTGCCCGGCTTCTTTTCTATTTTTTAAAAAAGATTTATTTATTTTTATTTTATGTGTATGGGTGTCTTGCTTGCGTGTATGTCTGTGTACCGCTTGCATGCCTGGCGCCTCTGTTAGATCTCCTGGAACTGGAGTTACAGAGGGTTGTTACCCACCATGTCGATTATGGGAATCGAACCTAGGTCCTCTGGAAGAACAGTCAGTGCTCTTAACTGCTGAGCCACCTCTCCAGCCTAGAATTCCTAACCCACAGAATTGTGACCAAATGAAAAGAATGTTGTTTTAAGCTGCAGGTTCTGGGGGATGGTTTATGATGCTACAATAGGTAACAGACAGGCCTGTCATCCAGCAATTCCATTCCAAGTTACACGCCCTGGAGAAACCCTTGTATGTATGCACAAGGAGAGATATACGGGGTGCTTACAACAGTGAAGGATAAATGGGGGCACATGACCCAGAACTACCCTCAACAGCAAGGGTGAGACTCAAGCACCTCAGGGGCAGAAGTTTACAGATAGGATGCCTTTGAATCGATGCTTGGAGACCTGCAAGCCCAAAGAACGCAGGGATCATGCAATTATAATCTGAAGTTTGCATAGAGAGGCCATACCCTGAGTTCAGGAGAGTGGTTGCCCTCAAGGAGCAAGGAGGATGCATCTCTGGAGAAAGAGTTTTCATTGTGCCTTGCATGTTGTTTTATTTCCTTAAAAAAATATGTATCCGAAGCAAACATGACAAAATGTTCAGATTTAACAAAGCCAAGCGGAAAAGGCAGGGCATTCATTATGTTGTGGTTTATAGCCTTCTCTCCGTGTGAAATATTTCATAATAAAAAATCTAATTTAGAAAAATAAGAATGGGATGGGAGGCCATGAATGGCAAAGGGTAATTTAAGATGAGACAGATACAGAGAGAAGATTCGGACCCTCTGGGGCCTGGTCCCAGCACCCCGTCCCTTGCCAGCCACAGTCTGCCTGTAAACCCCTTACATTCTCCCTGTAGCCCCGCACAGAGGCTCCTATCTATCGGAAGAAAGACTTCAGATCATTGGGTTGCTTCAGCCTGATAGTGAGCGGGCAAAGAAGTGGGTCATGGTGGTAAACATCTATGATACCAGAGCTCAGTAGACTCTGAGGATCACAAGTTTGAGGTGTGAGCTACCATGCCTGGTTTTAAAATGTTGGACTATGTTGTTTTTGTTGTTTGGTTTTGAGTTTTCTAAGCCAGGACTTCTGGTGTAGCCCAGATTAGCTTTGAATTTGCAATCTTCCTGCCTCTAAATGCTGGAATTGCAGGTGTACACTAAAACACCCAGTTTCCAGAGGCATTTGCTTGAGGCCAGGCTGAGGAACTATAGGCCACTCCGGAGTCACACGGTGCTGCCATGCGCTGGAGGAAAGAACACCCTTGTGTCTGTGAGGCTAGGGAAGGCTCCACAGAAGAGAGCTCTGTAATTCCCAATTGGCAGAGCCTGGTGTGGGAGGGGCCAGAGATGTGGATAAAACAGGACAATATGAGCCTATAAGACGTTATTGGTCACATTAGCTTCCATTTATTGAGTACCCAGAAAAGATGCTAAGTTCTTGAGCTGTGTATGATGGTATGTACCTGCCTTCAATCTAAGTACTTTTGAGGTGGATATGAGGTTCAAGGTTATCCTCAGCTATGTAGTGAGCTCAAGGCCAGCCTGGGCTACATCAGACCCTATCTCAAAATCAGCCATCAAAGGGGCTGGAGAGATGGGTTAGTGGTTAAGGACATGAACTGCTCTTGCAGAGGACCCAGGTTTGGTTCCTAGGTCCCACAAGAGCTGTCTCACAACCAAGAGTAACTCCAGCTCCAGGAGAATCCAGCGCCCTCTTCTGGCCTCTTCAGTCACTACATTCACATGTACAAACACACAGAGACAACACACATATACACATAACTAAAAACTTAGAATAAGGCCAGGTGTAGTGGCACATGCCTTTAATCCCAGCACTCAGGAGGCAGAGACCAGCAGATCTGTGCGTTCAAGGCCAGCCTGGTCCACAGAGCAAGTTTCAGGACAGCCAGGGCTACACAGAGAAACCTATCACAAAACAAACTTAAAACAAAACTTTTAACAAATCAAATATTGTTTGATTTGGCTTTCACAAACCCATGAGAATAAAATTACGAGTGCCGTTTTATAGAGGAAACTGAGTTCAGAGAGCTCATGGAACTTGCCTGAGCTCCTGGTGAACCCGGTTCCTTTGTTCTCTACTGTACAGCCCATGGTACTACCTGGGGGAGCAACGAGGTATTGAAGGCTGCCATGGCTCTTGCCCCCTTGGATGTCTTAGTGAGTAAGGATGTGTTTTGGTCACTTTTCTATTACAGAGATAATATACCATGACCAAGGCACCATATAGACAGAAGAGTTCGTTGGGGCTTACAGATTCAGAGGGTGAGTCCATGACCACCACGGTGGCAAGCATGGTGGCAGACAGACAGGCATAGGGCTGGAGTAGGGGTGAGAGCTCCTAGCTTGAGACAACCACGAGGCAGAGGAAACTCACGAGGAATGGTGTGGGATTTGGACACCTCAGAGCCCACTCCTAGTGAGTGACATACCCCCTCCAACAATCCTCCCAAACAGTCCTACCAACTGGGGACCCAGTATTCAAACATGAGCATTAGGGGTTGTTTTCCTTCAAACCCCTACAAGGTACTTGCCGCCATGTCTGGAGATCAGAGGTCAATCATGACCTCAGATACTCACGTGGAGAAAGGACAAACTGATGATTTCCATGGCTGTCCTTTGATATCCACGTGCACACTATGATAGGCACACACACATACATGCGATAAATAAACAACTATTTAAAAGCAAACAAATGCTTAATGTTATTTCGAATAATGGCAAGCATTAGGAAGATAATAAGAGCAGCCCATATGGCTTAGCACGCTGAGGAACTTCTATCCTCTGTCAGACACTGTGCCAAAGACCTTCTAACATACAACCCCTAAAAATGCTGGGGGAAATAGAAACACACCCATTAAGAGTACAGCTAAAAGGAAAAACATTGAAAAACAAATTCCCTGGATTCAAACCAAAGAGGAGGGGCTGGGAATGAGGTTTGGGGCAGAGTACGTGCTCAGCTCATACGAGCTTTGCTGCCTAGCACTGAAATAAAGCCAGAAGTCACAGCTAGGCTCAGCAATGTGACTCTGAGTTGTAAAGGCCTTAAGAGGTATGGAAAGAAAGGTGAGCAGATGGCCAGAAAACACACACACGTATACACCCACACATATACAACACATACACACACACACTCACCACACGAAAAAAGGGTCCTTGAGAGTCTCTGTGAGAGGATGATCGGGAGAGAATGTACTTACATAAAGGAGAGCAGCAGAGAAATAGTGCCTCTCCTATGTTCACCTGAGCTCCAAGAGGAAATGAAAAGGCCGTTAGTCTTCTTGTGAGAAATCTAGAACCCTAGGCCTCCTTCTTCTGAGGCTGATCACCCATCCCATGGGGCCAGAAAATGCAAAGCCATCCACGGACATGGAACCAAGCCAGTACCAGCCCCCAAACTGAGAGAGCACAGACGCTATCTGGGGGCAACCCTCCAAGACTGCCCTCCCAGATCTTCATAGATAAAGCTCTTTAAACAGGAGCCCAAATTCTTTTTTTCTATTTATTTATTTATTTATTTATTTATTTATTTATTTATTAAATATTTCTGTCTCTTCCCCGCCACCGCCTCCCATTTCCCTCCCCCTCCCCTGGAAACTATGGGCCTGTAGGCCGAAGATGGATGCCCCAACAGTACAGAGAAACTTTGGGTGACTGTCCAGGCAGCGAGATGTCTCTGTCATTTCTAGAGTTTTGGATTTCTTGTTTGCTTGGGTAATATTATATCCTTCTGGAGTCTTTGATGGAGTTAAAGAATAGTTAGTTATAGTTTTCCTTAGTTATGATAAAGATTATTGTAATTTTTACTTGATAACTGTTTTGTTATATGTAATTTTGCTATGTTAAGTTAAAGCCTTCCTTTTTTTTGTTTAAACAGAAAAAGGGGAAATGATGGAGGAAGGTCATTGGTTAATTATAATAAAGAAACTGCCTTGGCCCATTTTATTGGTTGGAACATAGGTGGGTGGAGTAGGCAGAGCAGAATGCTGGGAGGACGAGGAAGTGAGGTAAGATGCCTCAGACAGAGACACCATGCTCCCGGGTAGATGCACGTGATTCAGCTCTGACCCAGGATGGACATAGGCTAGAATCTTCCCGGTAAGCGCACCTTGGGGTGCAACACAGATGATTAGAAATGGGCTAGTCCAGGTGCGAGAGTTAGCCTAGAAGAGGCTAGATAGAAATGGGCCAAGCAGTGTTTAAACGAATACAGTTTGTGTGTTGTTATTTCGGACATAAGCTAGCCAGGCGGCCGGGGTGCTGGGAACGCAGCCCCTCCACTCTTATTACTACACTTCCCCAAGCAAGTTCCCCTCCCCCATCAGCCCAAAGAGCAATCAGGGTTCCCTGCCCTGTGGGAAGTCCAAGGACCACCCACCTCCATCCAGGTCTAGTAAGGTGAGCATCCAAACTGCCTAGGCTCCCACAAAGCCAGTACGTGCAGTAGAGTCAAAAACCCATTGCCATTGTTCTTGAGTTCTCAGTAGTCCTCTTTGTCCGCTATGTTCAGCGAGTTCAGTTTTATCCCAGGCTTTTTCAGACCCAGGCCAGCTGGCCTTGGTGAGTTCCCAATAGAACATCCCCATTGTCTTAGTGTGTGGGTGCACCCCTCGCGGTCCTGAGTTCCTTGCTCGTGCTCTCTCTCCTTCTGCTTCTGATTTGGACCTTGAGATTTCTGTCCGGTGCTCCAATGTGGGTCTCTGTCTCTGTCTCCTTTCATTGCCTGATGAAGGTTAATATTGAGGAGGATGCCTATATGTTTTTCTTTGGGTTCTCCTTATTTAGCTTCTCTAGGATCACTAATTATAGGCTCAATGTCCTTTATTTATGGCTAGAAACCAAATATGAGTGAGTACATCCCATGATCCTCTTTTTGTGTCTGGCTTACCTCACTCAGGATAGTGTTTTCTATTTCCATCCATTTGCATGCAAAATTCAAGAAGTCGTTTTTTACTGCTGAGTAGTACTCTAATATGTATATATTCCATACTTTCTTCATCCATTCTTCCATTGAAGGGCATCTAGGTTTTTTCCAGGTTCTGGCTATTACAAACAATGCTGCTATGAACATAGTTGAGCATATACTTTTGTTGTATGATAGGGTATCTCTTGGGTATATTCCCAAGAGTGGTATTGCTGGGTCCAGGGGTAGGTTGATCCAGAATTTCCTGAGAAACCGCCACACTGCTTTCCAAAGTGGTTGCACAAGTTTGCATTCCCACCAGCAATGGATGAGTGTACCCCTTTCTCCACAACCTCCAGGAGCCCAAATTCTAAAACCACAGGGCATGCCGGGATGGTGGGGGGACTGGACATGGACAGTCGGACAAGCCACCAAGAGAGTCTGCAAAACAAGAGCTGGAGACCAATATGAAACAGAGCAAAGCAAATGTATCTGTTTAGCATACGTAAAGAGGAAAGGCTTGTGATTGGAGGTGACTATAGATGGTCACTACAGAAGAACTTTCTAGGAAAAGGTTTTAGAAGAAAGACTTAAAAATAGAGAAAGAACCGACCCTGCAAAATAAGAGGAAAGGGCTTGGTAGACGAAGGGGCACTGCTGAGGCCAGAAGAACTTGTCTGCAGGAACAAGAGACCAGTGCTTTGTAGGGCTGAGTGAGTGCTTGCTGTACAGCATCCACAGAGATGGGAAAAGGGGTTCTGTGGGTCCCATGAGGTCTGGCTTTTATTCTAAGTGCCAGGAGAAGCCTTCAGGATTTTTAGAAAGAGCAGAACAAAGTCTGACTTGCATGTTTTTCCCCTGTGTTTTGAGACAAGGTTTCTTACAGTCCACATTGGTTCAGAATTTCCTCTGTAACGGAGAATACCCTTCAACAGCTGATCCTCTTGACTCCACCTCCTGAGAGCTGGGATTGCAGGCTTTTGCCACCATGCTATTTCATGCACTGCTAGGGATCAAACTCAGTGTTCTCTGCTTGTTAGGCCACAGTCCCAGCCCCGATCAGCATTTTCAAATGATTCCTTTAGATATTGCTCAGTGGTTAAGAGCACTGGCTACTCTTGTAGGTTCTCATCACCCACATGGTGGATCACAACAATTCATAACTTCAGTTTCAGAGACCTCAACATCCTCTTCTGGCGTATGAAGGCACCAGACACACATGGCTGCACATGCATAGATGCAAGCAAATACTCATATACATACACTAAAAATAAGTCTTTCAAGAAAAAATAAAAGACCTAGCTGGGCACATACCTTTAAAGACACACACCTTTAATCCCAGCACTCAGAGACAGAGGCAGGTGAGTTGGAAGCCAGCCTGGTCTACAAAGTGAGTCCCAAAGCATCACAAAGAGACCCAGTGTCAAAACAAACAAACATATATATATATGTTGTTTTGTTGGCCCTGAAGGGAAGGAAGTATGATGGTAGGCCTATGTTAGGACCTGCTTTCCAACTTTCCTAGGGTTCCACAGGAGAAAAGCCTTCTCCAGAGAAAGTCCCTGGGAGAGTGTGTCTGTGGCATAGGGGAAGACTGGATGGCGAGAGGCTGTGGATCCCAGCGAATCAGATGAGAGGTAGAGCTCAGAGCCTGCACAGCTCCCTCCAGTCAGTCCCATTGTCCCAGTTACTCCCTGTTTCACAACCTGGGATCCATTCATAAACCGCTACTGATTATCCTACGTGCCAGGGCCTACGTAAGCACCAGGGCTGAACCCCTGAGAGGCCGGTGCCTACTCTGGAGAAATTCGCAGCAACAGCCCCTGACAGCCCATGAAAAAGTCCTGTGTCAGGGAGAGCCCAGGCCCCTGGGAGAATGGAGGAGGGTGGTTACCCATTCTCAGGAAGGAAGCAACTGCCCCCCTCCTTATCTACTGCCAGGACAGCCCCATCTCTACCTGAATCTCCCTAGTGTCTCCCTGTGGAAAGGGAAAGATGTGGTCTTGCGAACATAAAGAGTACACGGGTTGTGTATTTGTCACCAAGAGTCCCCAGTTGGGGAAAGGGGATTATCCCTACAGTCCCCAAGGAAGGACAAGAAGAGAAGTGGCTCCCCCCAAAACGGTCATGGCCTTTGGTCTGTTCCAAGCCCAGTGAAGCCACGTGCCTCTCACCACAGGTTTCGTAGGAAGTGTGTGGCCACGCCTGAATCTGAAGGACATCTTCAACGCCAAGGCTCTTGAGAGGAACCCCTGGGTGGGGCCTTCCTCCTTCCTTGCCACTGGCCTCTCCTGACCTGATTGGACCCAGCTAGACTCAACTTACCATTAGGAACGTCAGAACAGAAACGGAGGTAAGCCAAGGAGCTGCTAGAACAGGGGGGATTTTAATCAGTCAGTGTCCCAGCTGAGCACCCCAACATCTCCACAAGTTTCCTGGGCAGAGTCCCCTGGAATGGGGTGCTTGGAAGGAACTTTATAAAATTCTCTACAACCAGCCAAGCGGAACCTATTTTCCCTCACAATGCAATTAACAGCACCAACATTTACAAAATATGATTACAAGCACTTTGGTTAAGTAGAGGAAAGTATATTAGATAGCAGTGAGGGGTTGATCTTAATGTGCATTTTTTCGAGAGACTTGCATTTTCTTTGTGCAAATAAAGAGGCCCTAAATTCTCCATAGGCACTAAAATCAATGCGCCGGAACCATGATAACAAACACAGGCTCCACTTTTTGCTACATCCCCCAATTAATTAAGCCTTTCACGGGCATGTAATTAGGAACATTAGCAAGTCATAAAATTGCCGTGAGTCTTTAAATTATGTGCTGGCCCTCAGCAATTTGTTTTTAATTCCTTCTGAAGACAATGGTACTGCGGGGCCCAATAGATCTTCATAGCAGCCTACTGTGCTCGCCTTTATGGTGCCCGCCTGCCTGCCAGGCCTCCCGCCAGCCTGGTGCCCACTGCAGCTCATAGGGCTCAGGAAGTGCGACAGCTCTGGCTTCTCCCTTCTGCCCTCGCTCACTTCCATTCTCCCCCTTCTCCTCTTCCTCCTCTCCTTCCTCCTTTTCTTCCTCCTCTCCCCCTCCCTCCTCTCCCTCCTCCTCATCTACCCTCTCTCTCTTCCTCCTCTTATCCCTTTCTCCTTCTCCTTCTTCTCTTCCTCCTCTTCCTCCTCCTCGTCTACCCTCTCTTCCTCCTATCCCTCTTTCTCCTTCTCCTCCTTCTCCTCCTCTTCCTCCTCTCCTTCCTCCTTTTCTTCCTCCTCTCCCCCTCCTCTCCCTCCTCCTCGTCTACCCTCTCTCTCTTCCTCCTCCTACCACCCCTCTTTCTCCTCCTCCTCCTCCTCTGTCCCTTTCTCCCTCTCTTTGACTCTCTTCTCTCTACTTACATTACCTCAGCTTCTCCCTTCTTTATTCCCCTGAGTTCATTCCCCTTACCCCGCTCTCCTTCCTCCCAAACACAATCTTTCTTCTTTTCCCACCCCAACTTTTTCTTTTCTATCTTTCTTTCTTTTGATAGGGCCACACATTGTAGCCCAGGCTTGTCTCAAACTCAAAGTCCTGCCTCAGTCTCTGGGTGCTGGCATTACAGATGTGCACCATACCCAACTCTTCCCTCTTGACTCTCTGGCCTCTGTATTTATTTTCTTCTCCCCACTTTTATTTCTCCTTTCTCTGCCTCTTTCCTGTTTCTTCGTTTCCTCTTTTCTTCTCCTTTCCTGGAAAGTTCTTTACTTCCCCTCTTTCTTTTTCTCCATCACCTTCACCTCCTTTCTCCCTTCCGTTTTTTTGCTCTGCTTTACCCTTCTCCCCACCCCTGGACTCTTCCTCCTTGCCCTTCCCATGACCCCTTAGGACTGAGCTAGGCTCACACCACTGCCCCTCCTCCACCCTCCCACTGGTTCCAGTCCCTGATCCCTCCATTGACCATTCATCTGCCTTGTGAAGGACCACAGAGGCCATCTAGCCTGACCTCTTTGATTTGTGGCATCAGTTACACTCGCTGGGAGCCAAGCCTGATCCAGCTCCCTAGAGGTGTCAGAAGGAATGAAGGGCAGGGGTTACGAACCTACCCTACTCCCACTACCAAGCCTCTTCTGTAGAAAGGACAGTGGGGTAAAGAGAAAGACAGTTGTGTTTGCCTAGCTGGTCAAACGTCCTGAAGGGAACCTGTGATAGCATGGCACTGCCAGAACCACTCGGGGACCCAAGGGAGTTAGCTAATCCCGCCCTGTATCCTCATGCCATCCCAATGGTGGCCCTTACAAGTCTCAAAACTTAGTAGCATTAGGTCTTTGAGTTCAGCCTTCTGTCCTGGCCCTCCCCCTGCATCTCCCATGCCTTTCTTCCGACCTAGACGTAACTTAATAATCTTAAAGGGCTCAGTAGGGACCAAGAGTCATGAGCCCCACAGCCACTGGCATATATCCAAGCCCTCCTCATGGTTTGCTGAAACTCAGGGAAGGGGAGGCTTCCTCCCATTTGGGGCTTCCATACCCTTTGTCTTCACCATTAGCCTCCACCCCACTTCTGGAAGTCACTTCTGAAAAAACATGGTGATCTTCAAGGAATATCACCAAAGTGGAGGTCAGCTGTAAGACCAGCCACCGGTAGCCAACAACTTCTGCTGATGTTCGTTATCACAATGTCACCCTGACTGTACTGATGGAGCCACCAAGAAACAACCATCATGTGAATCGGCCTAGGGTTTAGCTGCCTTCAGGTGAAGGGCCTGCCTGTCCTCAATAAGGAAGAATGGTTCTTTAATTTGTAAATTTTCCATGTTTAACAGGTTAAGTGTGTGTGTGTGTGTGTGTGTGTGTGTGTGTGTGTGTGTGTGTGCAGGTGCTTGTGTACATGGGCACCCCTGCTTGTGGAGGTCAGAGCATTATTCTTCAGGCACTCTTACCTTGATTTTTGAAACAGGGTCTCTCACTAGCCTGGGTCTCAAATAAAGCTAGGCTGGCGACCATCACAAAGATCCTCCTGTCTCTATCTCCCCACTGCAGGGCTTACAAACTTAAACCACACATCAAAGTTTGGAATAACTTTTGGTTTTGTTGTTTTGAGACAGGGTCTCTCAGGCTGGCCCCAAATTCAGAGATCTGCATGCTTCTGCTTCTCAAGTACTGGGAAAGGCATGTGCCACCATGCCTGGCTTAGAATAAGTTTTTAACTTCTCATTTTGGCCTGCAAGGCCCCATGTGACCAGGCTCCAGTGCCATTATTGCTTGCTTCTAACTAGTTTCACATCTTTGAGCTTCTCTTTATTGCATTAAGCTCAGG
This sequence comes from Microtus oregoni, assembly GCF_018167655.1. Lineage (NCBI taxonomy): Eukaryota > Metazoa > Chordata > Mammalia > Rodentia > Cricetidae > Microtus > Microtus oregoni. The sequence goes on from NW_024543074.1 coordinate 14,010,040, forward strand.
TACAGCCATCTCTTTAATATGCTGTCCCCTTCCTCTGAAATGCTGTTCTGCTTACCTCCCCTCCCCATGAGAGTTTACCCAGTCAAGGGTAATATTCACTGGTCAACCCTGATGTATACCCCTCATGGCCCTAGGTGTAAATGGCTACCGGGATTCCCTCTGCTTGCCTTCTGGAACTGGAATTACAGGAGGGTTTCCGTGCTCACCCAGAACTTCTGTGGGTTTCAGGGGGACCTGGGGGAATCTAGTCCTCATGTCACACAGCAAGAGCTCTAACACTTAGCTGTCTCCCCACCCCCTGTGAGTATGAATTGTAACACACACAACCAGGAGTCCCGGAACTGATGGAACACAGCCACGGAAGACCTAAATTACCCACATTCCAGGTTTATGGGCCACCTCTGTATAAAGAAAGTACCCAGGCAGCCAGGAGCAAAGAGGTACAGACCTATAAACCCAACACTTGGGAGGCAGAGGACAGCCTTGGATACAAAGTGAGGCCCTATCTCAAAGAGTTAAGTAAATAGGTAAATAAGTAAGTAAACAAAGAAACAAACAAATAATAAATAAATAAGCAAAGTGGGAGCCATCAAGATGGCTCAGCCACTTGACATGCAAGTCTAACAATCTGAGTTAGGCCCCTGGCACCCACATAAAACACCTGGATATGGTAGCATGGCTAAGATGTCCATGGAAGCTTAAGGGCCAGCTAGCCTGGAGTGCACATGAAGGCAGGAACATCAAGACAGACCCCGCCTCCAAACAAAGTAGACTGAAAGAGTTGACTGCTAAGAAGAAGCTGTCCTTTGGCCTCCGCACGCTCTGGGTAGCATGTCTGTGCTCTCACACACGTCATACATACACGTCATACACAATAGTAATACAAAAGCAAAGCACCCAGACAAGCGCGAGCCTTTCTGCAGGGATTCTGGACAAACAGGTTGTCCCCAGGACGAGAGGCAAGTCCTTCCTTATCTGTAGTCTGTAGCCCCTTAGAGCTGTCACAGCCAAGGCCACTTGGCTTCTCAACAGGGCCCTGGGACTCCCTGGGCCCATTCTAAGGCAGTGTTACTCCCTCAGGACAGGGAACCGTGACTGGAGAGCAAGCAGTCTAACCTTGAGTGAGTGTTTTCCTGTTGTCATCCGCAGAACGCAAAGCCTGCAGAGAATACTCGGGGCAGACATATATTACACGGCGAGCTTTTTATCTCGCACATGTGACCCTGCCCATCACGAGCGGCGCGTTTTATTCTCGCTGGTGGGACAAAAACCACCTCCCACTGCAGCATATATCAAGGGAAGAATGTTGAACTTTCTTTGCATTAATATAAATAGCTGTTTAGGCCTCCTTCCCCGGCCCAGGACCCTCTTTGTGCCTGTCCTTCATCTCCTCTATTTGGCATCCGGTTCAAGTTTGGTTTATTTAGAGCCCAGGTTGGCGAGCTTTTCCATATTAAAGGTGCATTTTAAAAGAGCATTTTCTATTCTAATTTGGGGAAGCCAAGCTCTTCGGGGCTTTCGGGAGCGGTGTCCACCTGATTTACATTTCTCCCATTGGAGCGGAGCTACAGACGCACATTAGAATGTAAATAACAGTGATGGATACATGTATCTTTAAAGATCCATTTCCTCTCCATTTTTTCTCTCTTTGAGGGGAGGGGACAGGACAGGAAGGAGATGGAGCATCCAGACTGTGGGGCAGAGGAAAGGGAGCAGAAGGAGGAGGTGGTGGGCTGTTTGGGAAGGCTGACTCTGAGGAACAGGGAGGGGCAGCTGTGCACATGACTGAAGCACCCAGTGTCCAGACCTGGGCTCCAGGGTGGTTCCGGGAACCTCCTCACTTCTCTGAGCCTAAGCGCACCCAGCCAGCCGTGGGGACATCATAGTCATCCTACACAGGGCCGTGTAAGAGTAAACCCAATGTCACCTGCAAATGGCGGGCACCGGAGCTTGGCACACAGCAGTCGATCACCTCGACACACATCAGTTACTGTTTCTCCTTGTGAGTCTGCTCTTCTGTTCCAAACACCTGTTCACCGCACACAGCCAACTCTTTGTCAGTGTGGATTAGCTGACTCCATCCATTCAATGGCCCGCTGTGTGCTGGGGACAGATGATCCCCGAGGTACAGCTTCCTCATCTCTGTTCATCCAGTGTTCCTACAAAGGCTCCTGAGACACCTACTCCTTGTGGCCTCTGGGTAAGCCATGTAAGCCATACTTCCAAGCTCTAAGTGTAGGACCTCCTTACCCCTCTTCCTCACCTGAATCCATCCCACCCAATGGATTCAGTGCCTTCTCCAGACCCCATGACCTGCTTAGCTTCCTTCTACCAACCGCTGACAGCCAGACTGGGAACTTTGTATTTCCATCTGGGAACTTGTATTTCCATCTTTCCGACTACCGTGGCAGCCCCAGAACAAGAGGCTCTGTGTTGTCTTGACCACCACTCTGATCCCCAGCCTGGTACACAGTAGGTGCTCGGCAGATATCTGTTGAATGAATGAATCCCCATGTAACTAACACCTGGTGCACAGTAGGTGCACACATGTTTGTGAAGTACCAGGATGCAGTTGATGCTTTCGGGAGGACCTGATCCCCTGAAGGATGGAGGTGTGGGAGTGCTACCTGCTACTGTGTGCAAAAAAAAAAAAGAGCATTGACGAGACAGCTGGGGGAGGTGGAGGTGGCGGGGGAGGGCTTCCTGGAGGAAATGGCATTCAGTGGGACCCTGAAGATTATAGCTGTCCCAGAGGAAGAGGGAGAGATATGGAAGGGGCCAGTGGATAATGGAAACAGAAAAGGATGGGTCTTGGATGGAGGTGTTCTCTCAGGGAGAGGTGGGATGGGACTCACTTGGGGTCTGCCTTTCCAAATGAGCACTAGGCAAAGGGAACTTCGTGAGAGAGTGAGGTGAGTGGGGGAGGGCAGAAAGCAGGGCTCAGGGCCGGGCGGTGGTGGTGCACGCCTTTAATCCCCAGCACTCGGGAGGCAGAGGCAGGCGGATCTCTGGGAGTTCGAGGCCATCCTGGTCTACAAGAGCTAGTTCCAGGACAGGCACCAAAGCTACAGAAAAACCCTGTCTCAAAAAACAAAAACAAAAAAAAAGCAGGGCACAGAAAGAATGTCCACCTGTCCACCTCCCCCCTACTCCCTACCCCCACTCCCCATCCCCTGTCAGGGTACCTGAAGCCTGGCGGGGATGAAGCCTCCTAGTTTCTGGAAGCCAAGAGAGCAAGTGTGGAGAAGGAGGAGGAGGAAGAGGAGGAGGAGGAGGAGGAGGAGGAGGAGGAGGAGGAGGAACTAAGGAAAGGCCCTCAGGACCTCAGTTTCCCCCAGACAAGAAGGCTGGCAGGTGGGATTGCTTTGGAAATCCAAGGAGAAAGCCTTCTGGGCCTTCTTCAGAGCGAGGGGCAGGGTCAGCACAGAGTGGGAAAGGGGAAGAGGAAAGAGGGGCAGAGACAGGAAAGGCAGGAGAGTGAATGAGATAGGAGGTGGGTGCTGAGGGAGTGGATGGGGGTACAGAGAATATCAATGAGAGAGGCTGAAGGGTCCAAGCTGGTGCAGGGGGTGTGGAGGAGGAGACAAAATGAAGATGTGCCTTCATCTTCCCAGACAGACACGGCAGGGAGAGTGACGGGAATTCTCATTGGAGCTGCTGGGTTGAAAGAATTTGTCCCTGGAACAAGCTTTCCATCCATCAGCCTTGAAGACCTGGCTGCTTTAGAGGCCACTCTATCTTCCTCCATCTATCTTGCCTCCCTATCTCCCCTCTTCTTCTTTGTTCTGAATCCTGCCTCTGTTTTTCCTCTGGGCCTGGAAGAGACCCAGCAAGAGCTGGTCCAGATGAAATGGAAGGACTGGGGAGCTGGGAAAGGCTGGTGAGCGAGTGCTCCCACCAGGCCAGGCGTTTTTTCCCAAGTCCCTCAAGAACTAAGTCTCATCCAGACAGAACAGATACCAGGAATAAGGCTGGCTTTAAGGGCACAAGGAAGTCACATTAGCCCAAACAAAAGGCTGAACAACTTGCCTTTTCTAGAAATCTCCCTTTGGATGATAGCATTTCATGTTCACCTTGTGATGATGCTCACTCGGGTGGCCAGCAGGGGATGTTCATTTTTATCCCTTCAAGGGCAGCAGAGGTGTCAGTAGTTTGGATTTCTTGGAGAGAACATGGCTGGAGGCAGAAAGCTTGGGATGGGAAGTTTTGTAGGAGCCACTAGGAGCTTCCTGCTCCCTACCTCTGGCTCCAGGCCAGCCATCCTGCCCAGAAGAGGCTAAGACCTATGGAGAGAGTAGAGGCATTTGATGGCCTGGGTGTCAGGCCAGATGCTCCAAACTGGACCATCAATTCCAAACCATCTTTGCAGTGTCTTCTGTGTGCCCACCCTTGAGAGTTTATGGGGTGACCCTTTGGGACACTTGGACCCCTCCTCATATCCCAGCCCTGCTTTTCCCTGGGCACCATGGGTGGGAGGGGCTGTGTTTGGCAAGAACAGGGAGCAGGGCCAGGCCATGTGTACAGAGAGGCCTCAATTTCACAGGGCTTGCTCCTGAGTGAGTCTCACATAAAAGGATTAACGCAAGAGGAAGTGCAGAGGAAATGGGATGTTGGACACCTTGTTAAACGGGCTGTCAGGGCTCCCGGAGCGTGGGTGCTAACTCTATTCCCCGCCTGCTCTGTGAGCAGGCCAGACCATTACCTGAGTGATCAAAGATAGGCCAGTAGTCAGGAGCCTTCTCAGTCAGCCCCAGAGGCCAAAGAGGCTGGACAGGCAGAATAGGCCTGTCCTACCCCTCCCCCAGCCCCAGAGTTTTCCCCAAGGACTCCAGAAGGCTCCCAGCATCTACTAGCTGCACCTGGAGCGTTCTGAGTCCCCAGGATTAAATCTCAGCACGATTTGGGTGTGGAGAGGGGCGTTTGACCTAATGATTTGAGATTATTGTTTCCTTCCTTATCAGAACACCAGGGACATTCTTTTTCCTGAGCTGGGAATTGGCTCCGTTTGTGAATGAGTCTGATGGGATCAGCACTTTCCTGAAGAGATAAGGGGGTTATCAGTGGAGTGGGGGCGGAGAGACTTCCTCTGGGAAAAGCAGCTGGGAGAAAGGCTGTCTGAGGCCCCTGGTGGGGGCTGTGTTAAAAGGGAGGGTCCTGTAAGTGGCCTGTAGCTAAAATGGCTCCCCCCTCCCTGCTCCCCTCCCTCTTCCTGGACCACCTCCTGTATGGCTCTGGAGGTCTCATGGCTATGGTAAAACAAGCAAATCACCTATCACCCAGAAACTTCAAAACTCAAAGGGCTAAGATCAGAAGGGCAGGGGTTCAGAAGCCCTCTGGAGAGTCTACAAGAAGTGTCCAGTCCCCTTGTGTCTCCCCGCAACACCAGGGCTATCTCCACAGCCATACCTCCCACAAGGCTTCTTCAACTTCTGTTGACCTTCTGTCTGGACCTTCCACTCCAGGCTGTGAATGCCTGGTGTGTAGGGGCCAAGGGTCTTTACCATTGTCTCCAAGGCTTAGCCTTGCACCCAGTGGGCTGCCCAGAGCCTTAGGGAAGAAGGGTGTGGACAGGAGCTAGGCTTAGTCATCCTTGCATTTCCATTACCTGACTGACTGGAGCAGATGTTTGTTCCACAGATGCAATAAACATGTGTGGACTATATGCTGACAGTGTCCCTGCTCTGAGACATGGGGCCAGAGGAAGAGTTACAAGGCCTCTTATATTATCTAGTGTAGGGTGACTCCTATCTATCTATCTATCTATCTATCTATCTATCTATCTAAATTGCACGTCTGTCTGTGTAACATGTGTGTCCTTGAACTGGAGCTATAGACAGTTTTGAGCTGACATATGGGTGTTGGGATTTGAACCCAGGCCCTCTGTAAGAACAAGAGTGCTCTTTTTTTAAAAAAAAAATAAATTATTTTATATGTATGTATGTATGTATGTATGTATGTCTGAGTATAAGTTTGTCCACAGAGGCCAGAAGAGGGCATCAGATAAAACCTCTGGAACTGGAGTTACAGACGGTTGTGAGTCACCATATTGGTGCTTGGAATCGAACTTAGGTCTTTTGGAAGAGCAGTCAGTGCTCTTTGCTGTTGAGCCATCCCTCCAGTCTTACAAGAAGTACTCTTAATGACTGAGTCATCTTCCCAGCCCCCCAATGCTTTATTATTTATTTTAATTAATTAGTTAGATTTATAGGTAACCTCAAACTCAAGATTTTCCTGCCTCGGCCTTCTAGGTTACAAGTGTGAACCTCTAAGCCTGGCTCAGCCCAATGCTTTAGTTCCTTTTATATTTATTTATTGTTATTGTATATGCATAAATGTTTTGCCTCCATGTATATAAGAATACCACATGGATGGCAGAAGAGAAGCATCAGGCACCCTAGAACTGGAGTTACAATGGTTGTGAGCCTCCTTGTGGGAGCTAAGACCCGAATCTAAGTCCTCTCTGTGAGAGCAGCAATGCTCTTGGCTAGTGAGTTAGCCCTCTAGCCCCCCACTATTGTTTTTTTCCCCAAAACACTGCCAAATGAGAGAAAGTGAGCATGGAGTTCGGGGTCAGTAAGCTTTTTCTATGCAGGGTCTGATGGCAAATACTTCAGACTCAGCAGGCCACAAGTTCTCCCTCTACCGCTCAGTCCCACAGTGGAATCTCAGAAGTAGCCTTGGGAGGGGCCCTGAGTGAACGGCTGAGGCTGTCCCAGGAGCAGGTCATCAACGCTTAGGGACGTTGGTGTTTGAGTGCTGTACCATTTTCACACTGGCTTCTCGCATTTCTCCTCCACCCCCACCACCGCCTTTTTAAAAAGTCGTTCTTAGTTTGTGGCCAGACCAAAAAACAAAAAACAGGGCCAAATGAAGGAATCAGGGAGTAGCCTGTCGCCTGCAGATTCCTGCTTTGGGTACAATTATTAGTAGATGTCCAGTTCCAAGCGTCGGCTGAGTGCTGCCCTCTGCCTCCTCACGCCCTTAAGGGCCAGGACACCTGGCCACACTGGCTTCCCTCTATTAGATGGAGGTATGTAGTGTGAGGGTACAGCCCTGATCCCTTCACCAGCCAGGAGGGCGGGAGCTGGACGTGGTAATCCGAGAGAGAGACGCCTGATAAGTAATGTGGTTTCCCTTCAGGTCATTTCCTGAAAGTCAGATCCACTTTGCACATGGGGACAAGAGCAGGAGCTTCCCAATTCACTCCTGGGGCTCCAAATTAAAAGCCAAATAGGATGTAGCTTTTGCCCAGGCTGTGTCTTCATCTGTCAGGAACTGTTATCTTCAGTGTCACTGCTGGGGCCTGCTACTGTCACTCTCTCCAGCCAGCAGCACCTGCACTGTGGTTTCCGGAGGACACCCCCAACACTGCTCCCTCACCCTCACTCTCATCCCCCCCACCCCAGCAGGTGTCCATGAAAGGTGGGGGCTCTCAGACAGGGAGGGGTGAGATTAGGGTCCCCACGGAAAGGAGGAGCCTGCTGCTGGTCACTCAATTGCCCTCTGGCCAAGGCCAGTGCTACAGACCTCTGGTGACTCTAGGAGAAGGTCAGGTTTTCTACAAAGGCCCAGCTCCTTAAGAGGAAGAAAAGAGTCTGGTGTTCAGAAACAGCCAGCTCTAGCCCCTGGAAAGAGAGGTGGGAAGAGAGCTAGGGGGCAGATAGAGACAACCGAAGAAGGGCTTGGTGTACTGTGTGTCCTTAGGCCAATTGCCTGCTTCTCTGTGCTTTCATTCCCTCAACTTGAGGATCCTTGCCAGTCCTCTCCCATGGCAGGACTATATACTTTAAGCATCATGAGAAGTCCAGAAAAGCATCATGTAGGTTCCCCAGTGTGCAGGACTGTGAGCCAGCAGTGTTACAGAGGTCACCTGGGAGGGAGCTGAGGTTCTGCAGCAGGACCACCAGGTTGCTGAGACCCCATTCTCTCCTTGCTGTGTAGCCAAAGCCGACCGGTGGCAGGCATGGGCCTGGAATCTGTGTTGACCTGTTTCTTTGTCCTCACAACCCAGAATGCCCCAGTAAGCTGGCACCAAAGGAAAAATAGCCCCACTTTGTGGTCAGAAGACATTGTGAGTTCTGGTGAATCAGCTCTCTGAACCTCTAGATTTTCATCTTTACAACGGGAACAAGAGATTTCTCTGGGATGTGCTGATAAGGTATCTTAGCAATACGAGAGCACCTCACACACACAGTGGGACGTGTACCTATTTATAAATGTCACCCTCTCTTTAGCCATGAAAGGGTCTTCCCTGGTCCAGTCTCAAGGACCATACTAAAGGACGGGGTGATCACATCCCACTCGGCCACCATGATCCGTGATGAGCCTGCTCCATACTCACCAGAGTGTTTCTTGAAGGGAAGAATATTCGATCCTATTCCCTTGGCCTCTAACTGCCCAAGCTAGCCTGGGGCCCAGGTCCTGCTCTCCCTGCCTAGGGTCCTGGCCCCTCGCCTCTGCACCCACCCACACTGTCCACACCTGTCTTTTCTGGCCTGTTGCTAGGGAACAAACAACCATCCACTACAGGATGATAGAAGATGGACCTAACAAGGAGGAGGCAGGTCACTCCTCTACCTTCCCTCGGCCTTCTTCTCACCACACAGGCACCATAACTTCTTGGGGGAAAATTTGGTATCAGCTGGAAACATTTAAATGCAAGAATGGAGGATACAATCACTCCTGAGTCAGAGGGGAGAGCTGTCCTCATCAATCATCTCTCATGTCAGGAGAGATTCTCCGCCCACCTCCCCCCCCCCCCCCAGGGAGAGTTGACCCCTGAGGACATACGACCAGGAAAGCTACTTCTGGCCCTTACCAGTGGCAGCAGTCAGGAGGGTGGACGCTACACCTCACCGGGGCAATACAGTAGAGCGCTGGCACTGAAGATAAAGGTGCGGGATAACTGACCCCGAGGATGTGAACACTGGAGAACTGGCCCTGCCCCTTGCTCTTGTTGCCAGGGGTGAACTAGTCAGGGCAATGCTGGAGAACTCACCCTCCTGGTGAAGACTGGGAAGAGCTGGTGGGCTAACCAACCCTGCAATCACCCAAGGTTAAGGGTTGGCTCATCCCAACATCCACCCCATCTGTGACCTGCTAGAACACAGGTGGTGGTGGTGGTGGTGGTGTGTAGTGATAAGAGCGGCGGGGCTACGTTCCCAGCACCCCGGCTGCCTGGCTAGCTTATGCCCCGGAATAATTACACGGACACTGTATTCTTTTAATCACTGCTTGGCCCATTTCAATCTAGCCTCTTCTAGGCTAACTCTCGCACCTGGACTAGCCCATTTCTAATATTCTATGTAGCACAGCTAGGTGCGCTTACCGGGAAGATTCTAGCCTATGTCCATCCTGGGTCGGAGCTTCATCGCGTGTGTCTGCCCAGGAGCCGGGAGCATGGCGTCTCTTCTGAGGCGTCTGCTCCTGAGAGGAGAGCTGTCGAGTCTGAGCTCACTTCCTCTTCCTCCCAGCATTCTGTTCTGTTTTCTCCACCCACCTGTGTTCTAACCTATGAGGGCCAGCCAAGCAGTTTCTTTATTTTTTTAACCAATGACCTTCCTCCATCAGTGGTGGTCTTGTGGACCCAGGGCTATAGTTCTCCATGACACCAGACAGCAGCAGGTCGCCAGGAAGAGTCCTAGTGAGGTCCCAGTGTCCTCAAAACAAACCAGTGAGTCTTTGTGATGAAGGCCTGCTGTAAAGATGCATGGATAGAGGGTTTTACTGTGTGACTCACTGTCACACCGCAGCTTCTATGACCAGATTTTCCCCTTCTTCCTTTTTTTTCTTTGTTCATTTGTTTGCTTTGTTTTGTTTTGTTTTGTTTGAGACAGGGTTTCTCTGTGCAGTTCCGGCTATCATGGAACTCACTCTGTCGACCAGGTTGGTCTCAAACTCACTGAGATCCACCTGCCTCTGCTTGCCAAGTGCTGGGATTAAAGACATTAAAGACATACACCACCACAGCCTGGCTTCCCCCCCCCCCTTTTTATTTTAAATTTTATTTTGTTTTATTTGGCAGGAGTAGTGGGGGAAGTTTCAGGGGCAGAAGGCGAAAACAAAGTGACAGGAGATGGTGGGATCGGATGCATGATGTGAAAGACACAAAGAATAAAGAAAAAAAGGAAAGTTTAAAAAAAAAAGAATGGGGGAGGGATCAGAGTTGCCAGGCTCTCTCTCCCTTTACTCCATGTCCCACTTCAGGAGGAAGAAGGCATCCTCTGCCCCCACCCCCCACCCCCCAGCCGGCTCAGCTCCTTCTGACTCAGGAGCATCCAAAGCTGGAGGAGACAGGGCCCCCTGACATCAGGGTCTTAACATCACAGGTACTTAAAAACCCTGCAGCTCTTTAAGAGGTCCTGCCACGAAACACTTAAATGGTGTTGATAAAAGCTGACACTCAATGGCCAGTGTGAAGGCCTCTGGGTTACTCTTCTTCTGGAACAGTGTACTGTCCATCCAAATTTGATCACCTAACCAGTGCACCGCGGACACACTTTACCAAGACAGATCTTGGTTATCTATAGTCATTGAGATGGGAGGTGTTTGCTGCCATGGTGGTACTTAGCTCATGCTGATTTGGAAGTACCAAATCCAGACGACTGCGATCGGAATCATGAGCTGACATCACAAAGCACTTAGACCTGGCTCTGGCACACAGTACACCTTGAAGACACCCAGGCTGCCCTTAGGAAGACCATGGAAGGTCAAAGGGGTGAAAGGGAGGGGCTAGAGGAAAGTCTAGTCAAGGAGGTGTGGCTAAGTTGATGGAGGGCTTACAGGAGCCTGCAGGAAGTCCTGGGTTTGATCCCTATTACTCCAGAACCTGGCTGTAAGTCAAGCCTCAGGATGCAGAACCAAGAGGGTCTCAGATTCAAGGTCATTTTGGCTACACAGTAAGTTTGGGGCCAGTTTGAAGTACATGAGACTCTGCCAAAAGAAAAGTCAAGAGAAGACAGAGATACAGCAGAAGCTGGCCTACAGAGGGTCTCACCACCTAAAGCCTGGGTTGAACCTGGGAACATTAAGTAGTTGTTAACAAATAGAATTATAGCATGCTTTATAGAATTCTTGCCAAGACCTGGCAAACAGCAGGCATTTAATAAATATTGAATGAATGAGAAGAGACTGGAGGATGAGAGACCAGTTAGGAGTCCACTTCAGTGACCCAGGTATCCAATGGTGAGGGCAGGGGTCATGGAGCTGGGGATGAGGGTGTTTGCATGCACTGGCTTCCTGTGGCCCCCCTCTGCTGCCCCTTCTGCCTACCCCAGCTTCTCTGAGACTGGCCGCCGTGGGTACCGCTGCTGGCGCAGGACAGACCGCCTCATAACTCACTGTGTTTATGATGAAGCGGAGCGCTTGTTTGGGAAGACAGCCACTCTGATACCCAACAGCCCCCAGGGCCCTTCCTGATGTTTCCCCGCCTAACCTCCGCTGCTTAACATGCCAGCTCTCTCTCCCACACCACGCTCTCCACAGCCCCTCCAGTAGCCCCAGCGTCTCCGCTCATGCGCGCACCGCTCCACCAGCCTCTGCCTCACTGCAGCCAGGAGGAAAATTTATCGCAGGCCCAGACTGCTGTGGGCAAATACTAATAAAATGCTGTTTTGCTGCAATTTGTTTAATTGGCCACAGAAGAGATGTCTTGAGTATGTGCAGGCTCTGCCTGCGCCTGGGCTGCCTGGCTCACAAATGCTCACTCCTCCCTCTGCCCATCCGGTCCCCTTTGCTGTGCGCCTCTGCCTGGTAGGATGATGGGAAGGCAGAGGAGGTTGGCCGGACTGCAGAGGACAGGAATGGGGCCACCTCCGTCTGGTTTTATGGGACTTTACTGAGCCCATTCACCTGTGATCTTTAGGAACTTGTTACTAGCCAAACTGCTGTGTTCAAATCCCACCACATCTTCTGAGCTGTGCGACGGTAGAGAAGTATGCGGCCGTTCGTCATTTGTGTAAGAGGGACGATAATAACATCATTTAAAGATTATATGAACAAATTTATGTAAAATTTGCAAACAATACCTGGAAGCCCCAAATCAGTCCAAACTTGGACTGCTTAGGTTCTGGATCCAGCTTTGCCTCTTAGCAGCTGCGTGGCTCTGGGAAAATTACCTAAGTACTGGGCGGCTCATTTTCCCCATCTGTGAAATGAAAAGAACTGCACCAACCATAAAGAGCTGTGTGAAGATTTAATGAGTTAAGTGATGTAAAATGATTAGATCAGGGTCTGGCCCATCGGACATGATGCAGACATGTGTGCTATCACCACCACAGTGACACCGGCCTGTATCGGCGTAAATAAATGCAATGCAGATACTAAAGAATATTCACACTTTAATGATAAACTTACAGAACCGAAGTTCCCGCGTGGCACAGGAGGTAGGAAGGAAAGGGGCCGAGCGGCCTCTCCCGCCCATTTATTGGCAGGCATTCGCCCGAGGCAAACCCCGCCCCTAAAGGGGCTGTCTTAACCCTACACCGGCCTGTAATCTCTGCACTTGGGAGGCTGAGGCAGAGGGCTTGAGAGTTTTGAGGCCAGCCTGGGCTACTCAGTAAGATTCTGTCTCACAAAGCAAGGGCTAGGGACATACTCTGTGACTGAGGGACCTGGCCAGTATACATAAGGCCTTGGGTTCCATCTGCAGCACCAAAAGAAAAGAAGTGGGTTAGCTGTCATTGCTAAGCCAATGAGAGCAGTGTGGGGAGGTAAGTTCTCTGCCTGAATATCTGAGAAACCTCTATCCTATCCCTGGCATAGTTGTGGGGCATGTTGAGTCTCCAAAAATGGCAATTCCCAATGGCAAAAAAATGGAGCTGCTTCCTGGAGTCTCAAGACCAGCCAGCATGGCTGGCCGAGTGTGGGAGTCCCTTGCTGTACTTCTCTGAGAACAGGGAGGGAGGAGCAGTGACCCACTGCAGCTCCCCAGACAGGATCTCAGGCTGCGCTGCTGCTTGTGAAGCCAGCCCAGCCTCCCAGCTGCTCCCCTCTTGGCCCCTTGTAGCCACACCCTGGGGGTGGGCACCTTGCCACCTACCAGATGGCCCCAGCAGAGGCTGGGGCATGGGGGCAGGGTAGGGAAGGTTAAGCCAGGCTTCAAGAGCTGGGCACAGGGGTCTTGGGACAGATGGGAACAGGATGCCTGGGGCCAGGTAGGGATGGCTCACAGGGCTCTTGGGAGCTGGCTAGCTGACGCCTGTAAGACATGGCTGATAAGAGTGTAATCACACCCTGTAGAAATGCCCTACTGGTTTGAACCAGGAAGCCTGGCACAGAAAGCTCACCCCTCCTAAAGGTCTACCAATGCAGGGGTGTGCCTAGGTCACAAGGGCCTCAAGACATTTAGGCCTGGTCTGAGTGTAGTGTCACCCGGAATGAACTGTAGGATGCAATGGCAAAGCCCTTCAGCTACACTTCCTCAACTGACTCCCCAAACGGGGAACATCCTCTAGAACTGACTTCAGGTTCTTCTGGAAACTTCCCCAGTGTTCTTGGGCAAGTAACGTCACCTCCCTATACTATTCCTTACCCACAAATGGGCATGACGTTAGTGCTGGCCACACATGGGCACTATGAGGATTAAACATGTAGCTGACACCTTGGGTTGAGAATGTAGCTCAGTGGTAGAGTTTGAAGAACACATTTGAGGTCCTAGGTCCCATCCTGCAAAACCAAACACGAACAGAATCAGTGCCTACAAAGCGCAGAAAACAGGAATGGGCCTCCCTCCGCGGGCACTCGCCATCCCTGGACCACTTCCTCCTTCCTCCTGGCAGTTCTCCAGTTTTCAGTCTGGACTCTTGGTTGTCAGGGGCAGACTGACCCCTTGCCCAGCTCGCAGTTGGCACTCAGTAAATGTGTATTGGCTTGATGGCCATGTAAGAACCCTTTCTTTAGAACCCAGCCTGTACCCCAGCCCAGCTATGAGGCCCCCAACCCTAAGGAAAGGTCCTCTATGTTGCAGCGATGGTGGTGGCCTATGCCTTCCTCCCTTCTATACTCCTTCACAGCCTTCTCCCTCCAGTCTCCCTCCCTTCTTCTGCTCTCCTGCCCATTCAAGGAGTTTGCTGTACCCTTCTCCCAAGCAGGGTCCTGAACGTCCAAAAAGAAAAAAAAAAACTACAATGCCCAGGGGCTTCTGGAAAGTGGACATGCCCTCTGGACCAGTGTATGTATAAGAGGAGAACCTTTCTGAAGCAGCCTGTGTCCCATTATACAGGAGGGAACATCGAGGCCCCAGAAAGAAGACAGTACACACCCAAAGCAAAGTTAGCTGGGAGAACCAGAGTACACGAATCCCGTGGAGGAAGGGGATACTGTCAGGCTGGACCTGAGGCTGAATAAATATGTCCTGTCCCTGACCATAGATGTCCCCAGGTTCTGTTTATCGTCCAATAATCCACTGCTTTAAATGAAATGGGTATGTAGCTGGGCTCCTGGGTGTGAGGGAGCTAGAAGAATGAACCGTGTGTGTGTGTGTGTGTGTGTGTGTGTGTAAAACAGTGGGAGTGCAGATCCCACTCTCCCACCCTTCCGCACCCTCCCTTCCTCCCTGGATCTGCTGAGGCCAATGCAGCCAGCTATGGAAAGCAAGGCTGGATACGCACCCTGGAATGCATAGTCTCATGCCCTCTGCTAATGCCAAAGTCAGAGGGGACTGAGAAGCCAGGGTCCAGGCAGCTGCTCTCTGGGGCTGATGGAGAATGGTGAGGCTTTCAGGAAGGCTTTGGGGGATCAAGCACTCAGCCAGAAGGCTTCTGACACGAAAGTAAGCAGCCATACCTGGATTCCACCCGACCCTGTGTCAAGTGACGCTAGAGCTTCCGAGGGCTTGTAAGTGAGCTACAGTATGATATAGGATGAGCAGTTGGGGGAACAGCCAGGGGAACCACAGGCCCTGGGGAAATGATGGAACAGCTCAGAGAAGCCAGAGGTGGGGCTGGGCTCCATGCCCCTTGATCTCCAGTTGCCTGGGCTTCTTTGCCTCGGTTTCTATACGGGGATAGAGGGAGCATAAGAGGAAATGCTGTTGAGAACTTGCCCCTCTTAAACACTCTCTGAGAACCAAGTCAGGACACAGGGGTGCCCTCCTCACTTTGTGGAGCTTGGAGTCTAGTGGGAAAGACACACAGAACATGGATCCCCAGGAAGCTCCCTGCCCGTGTTTTCAGGGTTATGGTAGACCTATGCCAACACTTGCTGCGCAAGGGTACCCCTAGCTCCCTAGGAGTCAAGAGAACTTCCCAGAGGAAGAGCCATTTAACTATGAACTAGAGGATGAGGAGACAGCAGTGAAAGGAGCCAGTCATGGCAAGTACCCATGCAAAGGGAGGGGAGTGTTCTGAGGGTCTCAGAGGTCAGAGTGTTCAGGAATACCGAGGCAAGGCTAAGAGATGGGCCAGAGCCACCTCCTAGGGAAACTAAGACACTTCAATTCTATCTTGGAGACCTTGGGAGGCCTGCGAAAGGATAGGCAAGATGATCAAGCCCTAGCTTGTGTCTTCGGCTCCCTCCATGGCTGAAGGATGGCTCAGCTTGGCAAAGTGCTCGCCTGGCAAGCATGAAGACCCGAGTTTGATCCCTACAGCCCATGAGGGGAAAGCTGGGCATGGAGGCATGGCTTGTAATCCCAGAGCTAGGGAGCTAGAAACAGGCAGATCCCTGAGGCTTGCCAATCAGCCTGTCCAGCCTAATTAGCAAATTCTTGGCCAGTGGGAAATGATGTCCTAGTAAACAAGATGGATGGACAACTAAGGTTGTCCTCTGCTCTCCTCATACTCTTGCACACTTATGGACACACATACACAAGAATCTGTCTTGTTGCAACTAGAACATAGACTGGAGGCAAGGAGGCAGGATAAGAGGCTGTAGTCCTACCTGGTACTAAATTCCTCCCCAAGGGGAGATGTAAGCAAAGTCTACCCTTTCTTCTAAGGTTCCAGCGACAACTGAATCAGGATTCTGCCAAAGTTCACTCTGGGGAGCCAATAACTTTATTGGGCTTCCTCATCGATCATAGATGTGGGGTTATTTACAGGGGTGTGGGTGTTCTTTCCCCCAACAAGTGGTGGCAGGGATAAGGGCTTTCCTGTCATCCCCTCCCTAGTCTGTCCGGGCTTGTATACCCTAGCTCATGCCCAAGGTCACGTGCAATTAAGGCAGAGTTGTGTACAACAGGTGGTAGGGAGCATCTGGAGCAGGTGAGGCTCTCATGACCCTCTCCATGCCTGTATGAAGGGTGTGAGCAGTCAACGAGTCCAGCGGGAGAGCATGGTTGCCTGACTCAGAGCACAGTTGCTTGGGACCATTCGGGGAACCTAAGGATTGGTGGGGGGAGAAAGCAGGAGGTACAAGGAGGAAAGTAGGGTATGTGGCTTCACCATGGCAGCTGCCAACATACAGATACCAGAGCCTAAGCAGGGTCGAGCCATGCGGCTGGAGTAGAGTCTGGATCTGACTTTGCTCCTATACAGTGCGAGGAGCCAGCTCGCTCAGTTTTCCCTGTCCCCTCTACCGCCCTGGCTCTTCCCTGGCTAGTGTTATAAGCACCGAGTCCAAGTCTGTGAATTCGTTCACCAAACACTCCCAGCATGTGAGCCGTGGAGGGAGGACAGAGCTCTGCAGACACCTGGCTCTTGCCCTCGAGGCCCTTCCAGTCAGCAGGGGAGGTGGGCCATGTGTGCAAACAGCAGCAACACGAAGTCTGACGTGTCCAAGGCAGAACTTGATTGCTTTTGGCCGACGGCTGTTTACAAGGGCAGTGAATGATTAAGGACCGCAGGAGTGGCACAGATGGTGACGACCTCCACGTGTTAGGAGCCAGGGAAAGCCCTCTTCACTGGGGGCCTTGGAGATGCAGAGGGGCAGGGCTGCTGGGAGCCAGGAAGGCCAGGGTTCCAAGTCCCACCTATGCCGTGAGGTGACTGCGGTTAAGGGACTGTACTTTTCTGTGTCTTTATTTCCTCGTGTAAACACAAGGAAAGGGGACTGTGGAGATAATTTCGTGGTAAAGCAGTTGCCTTGCAAGAGTGAGGACTTGAGTTTGAGTGCCCAGAATCCCTGTAAAGATGGGCTTCTCACAGGAACCAGTGTTCCTATGGCAAGATGGGAGATACAGACAGAATCTGCGGAAGCTCCAAAGCCAACTAGCCTGCCTCATGGAGCAGCAAAAAGCAGCAACAAAAAATGACCCTCAGAAAAGGTGGAACTGTGGTTGTCCTGTGACCTCCACATACACACCATAGCACTTATAAACCTGTGCTCACACACATCACACACACACACACACACACACACACACACACGCATGCACTGATGGGACTGAAGATATAATATGCCTGGGCTTTTAGAGGCTTGCCTTGACTTTGATCCTTAGCGCTGCATAAACCAGAGGCGGGCGACACAGGTCTACAATCCCAGCGCTCAAGGTCGAGGCAAGAGGAGTCCAAAGGTCAAGGTCATCTTCAACCACAGATTGGAGGCTAACCAGAGAAGAGGCCACTCGAGACCCTGCACCCACAAAGAGAGGTGGGGGAGAGAGAGAGAGCCAGCCCTGTTCCTCCGGGTAAATGGACCCTGTTCCTGAGAATGCTAAAGTGTCCCTTCTTTTCAGGGCTGGGCCGCACTCAGTCACGGCCACAGGACTTATCTCACAGTCAGTGTTTTGGAGACAGGAGACCACAGTTCCAATCTTGGAAAGGTTTTCTGGCCAGGGCACCTTTGGGCAAGTGACACAGCATGTCTAGGTCACACACAGCTTCTGTAAAATAAAATGGACCCCTCCGCCCCACTGTTTACCCCTTGGCAAGGGTTTCCAGAGCCACATGCATTGCCATAGGAACAGCGGGTTCTTAACCAGGTAGTTCTTAATCACTAATCTTCCCCGGTATACAAGAGGGCCTGTTGCCCAGCTCTTGCCATCTGAAGCGCCTTCCCCCATGAGTCTGCCCAGTGTGGGAGGGGACCGAGTCCCAACACTCCTCCTGTGGTCGAGATAACACATAGGCCAGTGGGGACCTGGCCTGGGGAACCCTCCCAGATAAACACCACCTGCCCCAGATAACTGGGGTCCTATCAGCTTGGCATCTTGTTCTCCAAACCACAGGCACTAGTGATAAAGGGATTGGGGTGGAGGGGTGCTGCTGAGACTTTCACAGGGTTTTGCTGCTGCGGCTGTTGTTTGCAACAAATGTTTGGTCCCTTCAGGAACAAACAAGTCCTCTGGTAATCAAGGGCCTGCCAACGCCAGCGCCTTCCCCTCCCTCTCTCATTTGCATCTTGCATCAAAAGCCAGACGGCCATTTGTCTCCCCTTTGCTGCAGGTCTACGAGGAGGACATGAAGGCATGAGGATGGATTAGGAAGTGGCAGACAGGCAAATTCCATTTAAAATGTGTGTGTGTGTGTGTGTGTACGCCCGCACGTGCCTGTGCACGCACATGCGTGCTCCCTTAATACGCTGTTAATAATAAGCAATTACTGAGCACTTTCTATCTATTTGATCTAATGTTGCTTTTGCTCCCATTTTCCAGGTGAGGCAACTGAGTCTCAAGATCAAAGCCACAGCTAGGTAAATAACTAGAGTTTAGACATGAAGGCTCTGAACCCTGCTTACCTTAGCCTCCAAGTCTGGCCCATATCTGGGTGTTCCTGCATCTGCTCTCCCAGGTCCTGGGACATTTTAGCCACTCCTGGAAACTGACTTTTGGGCCAAGGGTGGGATGGCTGTTTTCTTGGCTCACCAGCTCCCAATTTCTTTACATCCTTGGTCATCTAGAGCATTGGTCTCCTAAGACAGATGGAGAAATGGAGGCCAAGAATAGAGATGAACCGTGCCCCAAATCCAGCAGCAAGCTGGTGAGAAAACGGGGGCCCAGAGAAGAGCAGTGACTTGCCAAAAGGCTTCGTTGCTAATCAAAGCAGAGATAAGAACAAAACCCAGGGCCGGGCGATGGTGGCGCACGTCTTTAATCCCAGCACTCGGGAGGCAGAGGCAGGCGGATCTCTGGGAGGTCGAGACCAGCCTGGTCTACAGAGCTAGTTCCAGGATAGTCTCCAAAGCCACAGAGAAACCCTGTCTCGAAAAACCAAAAAAAAAACAAAACAAAAACAAAACAAAACAAAAAAAAAAAAACAAAAAAAAGAACAAAACCCAGGCTGTTTATCTGTTTTATCACGCTTACTCATTTTTGTATGTGTATGTGTGTAGCATGTGTGGGGAGGTCAGGAGACAACATACAGGAGTCAGTTCTTTCCTTGTGAGCCCCAGGGCTTGAATTCAGGTCATCAAGTTTGGCAGCAAGCATCTTTACCCACTGAGCCGTCTCACCTACCCCAACCTAGGCCTCTTGATTTGCAGTGTGGGTTGTTCCTAGTCTTCCAGCCTGGGGACAGATGCTCAGAAGCACGGGGAAAGCTTACCGAGAGACATAAAACTTAGGTGCATTTTCGAGTACACACTCACACCAACCCTCCTGTGACACCATGTGGGACAGCTCTGTTCACCTCCCCCATGCCAGGGCAGGAAGCAGTCCTCGCCTGACTTGATCAGCTCCCCTCCCCTCTTTCCTCACCCAGGAGGTAGGGGCCCATCTGTAGAACAGCACCAAGCCATGGGGCTCCACGCTGTGCTTAAAAAGGCCACTTAATTTTTCATTCTTAAATGCTGAGATGCTCTTGTCTTCAGCTTTGTCCAGACCCCTTGGTGGAGATGGATGGGGGCACGGAACACAGTTATCAGAAAGATTAAGCCAGGACTTGTCATTTTTTTATATCACAAAGCAGTCAGCCCGACGAGTGATGTCCTCCACTCCGCCACGATGAGTCCAGAACCTTTAGTGCCAGTAGTAAAAAAGACTATAAAAAACACCATTGGAGAAAGGGTAATGATGAAATTTAACTGCTCCCGATCACACACCTGGGGTCTGCTCACCATGGAACCAGGGGGTTCGGCCACATCATCCTTTACGGCTGTGTCCTTGTCTGTGCGTCTAAGGTCCTTCCATTGAACCAGAACATCGTGTCCACTGCCGAGAGCCGGGGCTGCCTGCCCTGCTCCACCCCCACAGCAAGTGCTGAGGGAACAGGACTGACTCCATGCTTAGAGGCTGAAAAGGAGTCTTGGGGCCCACATTTCAGGGGCCTTGCTAAAGACTACTTGAAAACAGGGTGGGGCCACTGTGGCTGCAGTATTACATCCCTCCTTCAGTTTTTCTCCCTCCCTCCCCTGCTTTTATGTGTTAGGAATTGGCTCTTCTTAATTGATCTTAGATATTTCCTCCCAGCTCAGCCCCTCCTGACACTCGAGCCCACCCCCTACCACCTCTGCTCCATTCTAGTCACAGTGAAGCCCTTTAACCCTGTTAGCTCTCCCCAGTCCCAGGGCTCTTGCATACCTCACTGTGGCCCTGTCTGGGACCCGTGTGTGGCTATCACCTTACCATTGACGGGTCAAATGCAACCTCTTGTAGGAAGCCCTCCCTGTCAGTCCCCAAGTCTGCCTCCTTCCTCAAGCTTCCTGCGTTTCCCCTGCCGGGTATGTTTCACCTAAGGGCGCTGTTTATTAAAACTATATGGAGGGCCACACTCCTGGGTCTTGAGATTTAACTGTAAATCAGGTGAACTCCCTGCTCGCCCTGAAGTTTATGTTCCAGTAGGGACAGGTGGCCCAGGGCTAGCTGTCTTGTTCAACCTTCATGTCCATAAAGGCATGGTTGAGTTTAAGCCTCATCTGTCAGGTAAGTGTCATTACCTGACCACACCACCAAGGGCCCCTGGGTCTTCAGGTGGAGGAACAGGCAAGGTAAAGCTTCTAGACTGCACAACGGTGCCTCCTCTCTGCCTGACCTGTCTCCAGCTCACTAGCCTCTTGCTCTGCCCAGCAAGACCACGTGCTCTGTGCACTGATTAACATAGGCCCACCTTCCCACCTGCAAGTCATTGCTCAAACGCGGTTGTCCCGTTACCTCCTCATGCCACCATTCTGCATACATATCCGCTATGTGCCCGCATGCTCTATCACATCTACCTTTGCCAGGGCTGTTTCTGCCCAGGGACACAGACGTTTGCCTTTCCCGTCTTTGTCTATCTGTAGGGTCTAGAATCAGTTCTCAGTTGCTATCTCCATAAATACGAATAACAGACACAAGGACTGGATCCCTGCCTGAAAGCCCTGGAAATCATTAGCAGGGATGGGCATGACTACCTGAGAGAGAGGCATATTCTGACAGGAGTGTCCAGAAAAAGAATGCCCCCAACAACATGAGTCTCCTCCGGACCTCAGCACAGGACCCTTTTCCCAAGAATGGCTCTGTCATTCAAACCACGCCCTGACCCAGTAGATCCCAGAATACATCCCGGGAGATAGGTGTACAGTGTTAAACCCTGGCCCCGTCAGACATCTCTCATCAGTCAGAGAGTGACTCTGAGAGAGCTGGGGTAGAGGAGGGGCACTGTCAGCACAGTAGGAGCGGCAGGCTGAGACCTGGTGTCTGCAAAGACCTGTTCCCCAGGACCTAGCTCCCAACCCAAGCTCCACCCAGGGCCTCTGAACAAGTCACCTTCCCTCTTTAGCACCCCCTTCTCCCCATAAGATGAGAGCAGAGCTTCACAGGTGGCTCTCAACCCTCTCAAGTGTGAAGAGCCTTTGAACAATTTTTATTGCACATCCTGCACGTACGGAAGTATGCACACACCACACTCGGTGATTTTTCATAGTTAACATGCTCGTGCAGCCAGCATCCTGATCTAGAGATAAAACATCTCCACCTCCCCAGAAGCCTCCTTCTGGCCCTTCCCAGTTCTTACCTCTTCGGAAGGTAAAGCTTATTCTGATTTTTTTTTTTTTAGAGGAGGACCATTGTCTGGGGTTGTCTGTTATTCTGATTTTTAATACCATAGATTTATTATTTTATTTATTGAGGCAGGGTCACATGTGTCTCAAGTTGGCCTCAAATTCAATATGGAGTCAAGGATGACCTTGAGCTTCTGATTCTCTCACCTTCCTTCCCTGAGAGCTGGGGAGCCCAGGGCTTTGTGCGTGCTACAAACTCTACCAATTGAGTTATGTCCCCAGCCCAATACTACAGATTCTATTTAATTTTGTTGTTGTTTGTTTTGCTTGCTTTTCAAACACAAGGAACCCTTTTAGCTTCTGCATAATGCCGTTCTGATTTTAGGATTGATGGCAGCCAGCCTCCAAAGACTCTCCTTTACTGGCATTTGTGGCTTTGTTTAGTCCCCTCCCACACAGAATCAGGTGGCCTCTGTGACCAATGAAGCATAGAAGAGATGACTGTACGGTCTTCTGAGGCAAATGCCTAAGAGCACATGTGACTTCTGCCTGCTCTTGGGTCACCAGCTCTTCGGGATAGCCAGCCATCATGGTGTGAATCTTTCCGTGGAGAACTCGACAAGTGTGGACAGAGAAAGAGCAACCCTCCCCTCCGTACTCGTCCTTCCCCATCCCAGAGCCCAGCCTCCCCTAAGACAAGCCCTCTCTCTAAACACAGAGGCTCTCTCTGAGCGCAGACTGCCCCAGTGGACCCCCTGAACATGTCAGGTGGGAAGGTGCATCTGAGAAGCAGAACCCTGGTCACATACAGTGATGTCCTGAGAGACCTTGAGTCAGAACCACCTAACCCAGCTGTTCCTGTGTTCTTAACCCGTGGAAATCATGAGGGATAGTAAATGTTTATTGTTGTTTTAAGCTACTAACTTTTAGGGTAATCTGTCACACAGTAATGGACAAGTAATACAGTATGCATTGATTGAGCAAATACTCAATGAGCCGAACCGCCTAGGCATTGAGTAACCGTTAAAGGAATTCATTAAAAAAAAAATCATATATCTAGAGAGATATAACACACACATACATATCCAAGCTGGTCTCAAATTTGTAATCCTCCTGCCACAGCCTCTTAAGGGCTGGGACCACAGGTGTGCATCACCAGAAATAAACTCCTTTTAAAACTTGCCCTTCTGGCCAGACAATGGGGACACCTATAATCCCAGCACTCTGGAGGCAGAGGCAGGTGGATCTCTGTGAGTTCGAGGCCGGCCTGGTCTACAGAGTGAGTTCCAGCACAGTCAGAGCTGCACAGATACACCTCATCTCAAAAAAACAACAAAAACAAAACAAAAACCAAACAAACAAAAGTCTCTTTTCTGGTATCCTCTTACACTTGAACAAGAGCTTTCTCTTTGGTCCTGACAAGGACTCAGTCCAGGGTGAGGTCAGCAATAGCCAGAAGGCCCCACCTAGGATCTGAGGTACCCAGTTCCGGGTCATGGTGAGGAACTCATGTTTAGTTGTACTCTCTGGCTCTTTTCTACTCAAAATCTAGAACCAGAGACTGGAACCTTGTTCCCAGTCCTTGTTCCTCATCACCGTGCAACAGAAAGAGACAGTGAGGGAGCCTGAGCAGGCTTGTGTTCAAGTCTTGACTCTTCCCCTTCCAGATCTGTACAACCTCGGACGAACAGCTGAACTTGTCTCAATGTTAGTTTTCTCCTGCAGGGATGGGAGAATAGAGGCCAAGATCATGGGAAATCGCATGTCGCTCGTAACAGGAACTTCAGAAATAGTCAAGAGACTGGACAGCTATGACTATCAACCCACATGCTGGCTGGCACTCTCAGGGTGCCAGCGGACCAGTATTCTCCCCTCTTACATAGGCCTCACTTGGCTCCCCCACATGCTGCTGTGGCCCCCTCCTAAGATTTTTCTGTACCCCAAAATCTGGTTTGAAGGACCAGGTGAGCATATGGCTACATGAGGGCTCTTGGTGGGAGCGTGGGAGCCAGCCTGCTTCCTCTCCCTCCTTAGCGTCGCCTGGGGCTGCTCTCTCCTTAGCAAGGCCTGGATAACGAAGGCCACAGCCTATTAATTGCGGTGACAGTGATGAAGGAAGAGGGGGAGGCTGCTATTTGTCTTGCTGGTAACCTCTTGCATCATTCCAAGATGAATGAAAACTCATTTTCTGCTTTGATTCGGTCTAATTTCTCTGGCCCCCTGGGCCACGTTGAGGGGAGGGGGATGAATCACAGCCTCCCGTTGAGAAGAAATTGGGGGAGGAGAAGGAGGGGTTAGAGGTCACAGAAGGAGGAGGCCTGCCCTACTAGCGAACCAAGAACCTATGGGGGAGCTGTTGGGACCTTCAGTTATTAACATGGAAGGTACGGGGGCTCTTGCAGGAGCCGACTGGATTCATAAATTAACCCTGCCGTGGAAAGACTCTGCCACCCATTTCACAGATGAGATGATGGAGGCAGAGAGGAAATAACTTACCCAAGATCACAGAATCCAGCTTCAGCATGGGAAGATAAATGGTTGAGCAGCACAGTCTACAGAGAAGTGACTGACAAAGAAGGAAGCTCGCATCATGGCTCACCCATTCCCCTCCATGAACAGGACAGGAAGGCGGGCAAGAGGCCAGAGGAAGGAAATAGACTTTTCTATCCGTCGTGCCTGCACTGACCGGGAAGGGCCTTGCTAAACTGACCCATTTGTAAGGTGGAGCCTTAGGCCTCTGCTTTGCTCGCCATGTGGTAGCTGGAGAGGGAGTGAGGCTGTGGAGGAGTCAACACATGTGTTCCTTCCGGTTTGTAGACATGAGGAGCAAGCCAGCAGCCTGGTAGTCTGAGCTGCTTGATCCCAAATTCACCTCTGTCCCAGCAAACCCATGTCCAAAACTCATCTATTTGTGAGTCCTGACAAAAGCCCTGCCTGGCCATTTAATGTAAATCTGGGTCCCTTCTGATAGCCCAGAGGTCCCATGAGACCCAGGAGACAGAAAGGGCCTAGGCCCCATGACCTCTCTGTTAAGGTGACCCCAGAGCAACTGTGGACTGGGAAGACTGTGGGAGTTGTCCCTATGATAGGAAGAGGGCATCAAACGGTCTTCACCCATCATCCTTTGGGGCATCCAGGCACAGGCAGAGGTACCATCGTTTTCGGGAGGTTGCGCAGCTTGAATAAGAATGGGGACTGGAAGCCAGGCAGCCCGGTGTGTAACCTGGGGCATGGAGATTGGCCTGTTTACAGTGGGATAGGCGCAGTGTCTCTTTCCTTCTGTGAAACACAGAGTGTGTGCTCTGAGAGGCCAGGCACCAGGCTGGGAAGGGCTGCTCTAAGGTCAGGATGTCTGTGAGAAGTGAGACAGCTGACTCAAGCGTGTCCCCCCCACTCCCCTCCCTCCGACGTCTTCCCATCTGCCCCATCTGAATTGCAAATGGCTTTCCCTTTCACCACAGCCTCAGCAGGAGACAGCTGAGTCCTGCCTCATAGAGAGCCATGGCCTTGCTCTGTCTCCAAAGGTCTGCAGGAGGAGCCCTCAGACCAAGACCCCAGTCGAGCATCTTGAGGAGGAGGAGAAAGTCCACTCAAAGGCACTCTGCCTGGCATCCCAGGCCTTCCCAGCTTGGTTCTGCCATTCTTCTCCACTCCTGACCCCACCCCTTCACCACAGGCCTAGCCTATGTCTTAGACAGCATAAGAAAGATAAGTAACCCTTGGTCCGTGCTCAGAACACTTACATGTGCCAGGTCCTGGTACTGTGCCACAGTCCTTGTCTTTCTGCAGCCCTATCAGGTGCCTATGGTCACGGGGACCTGCTGTTGACAGTCCCGTCCCACAGACTGAGCCTCGCGGGTCCAGAGTTCCCAAGTGGCAGATCTCAGCTCTGAAACATCACCGTCTTCTGTCCCATAAGCAGACCCTGCACCCAATCCAGTAGGAAAATGGCGCAGAGGGCCAGGAACGACACGGAAGGCATAAGAGGAGCTGAGGTGACTTCTACAAAGTACCCACGAGGTGTGGCCCAGAGATAACAATAAAGATAATGAAAATAGCATCCTGGAGAGAGAGAGACAGTGTGGACATCCCTCCTGCCATTTCCTGAGTTCCCATCAGACCAGGAGTTCTCTCGTAGTGCTCCACTCCCCTCAGCAGCCCGGCAAGGCAGTTATTGTTATTACCACTTCATGGAGGCTCCACTGAAGCCGGGGCCCTGAGTGTCTAAAGCCACACAGATCTCAAGCACCCAAGCAAGAACCTGGGCCACTCCTGCTTCCTCTGAATAGCAATGTAACAGCAATGACTCACCGGCATTTATTGGCCACTTTTCTGTGGCCAGCCTGGTAAACACTTGAAATGACAAGGTGACCCAGCTGTCAGCATCATTCTGTCTTGCCGACGGGGAACGTGAAGCTTAGAGGGTTGAGTAAACTGCTCAGGCTAAAGCATCTAGGATGTAGGGTAGCCAGGATTCAGACCCAGGTCCTCTGACCTCACATCTTCTAGTTCTCCACAAGGGAAAGAGGCTGTCTGTGTGTGGTGAGAAGTCGGTGAACGGGGACCTTGCACGAGCCTCTTTGTGACACTCCTTCAGCTCCTTTAGTCACTTGTTATCAGGCTTCCTGTTGTAGTTGGGGTGACTCTGCTTGATAGAGGTTCCAGCCTAAGACTCTGCCCATGGTGGGGCAGCCAGCTGTTCACCAACAGTTCACTTCCCCATCCCAAGGAGGCGATTATCCCCGGAAGGGACTGTTAGGTCAAGCCTACCGCTCCCTCCGAGTCCTTCGCAACTGCCAAAGGCTGGGCAAGGACGTCTCACCAAATGCCCGAGAGCAGAGTGGACGCACACAGCTCTGGCCAAGGAGGCTGAGAAGTGACTATGCTTCCCCACCTTCTTCCATCCCCTGCCCAGTAACCGGGAAGGATTCCCAGGTCCTAGGACTTGTGATAGGAGGAAGTTAGTTTCTCCACTTCCTAAGTGGAAACCCTAACCCCAAGTGATGGTATCTGAAGGAAGACACTCTGGGAGATAAAGAGGGAGGGACTCCATGACTCAATGGGATTGATGTCTGTAGATGACAGGAGACATCCTACCAGGTGAGGATAAAATGAAGTGATGTTCATCTACAAACTAAGAAATGGGCCATCACCAAGAATTGGAATCTGTTTCATATTTCTAGCTATTATCTCTCTGATAAACAATCTAAACTCTTCAAGGCTCATAAGGCCTTTCACAATCTGGGTTCTGTGACCTCTCCAGGCTCATCTGTCAACACTGTCCTTACCACTTTAAGATAAACTATGTAATAAATTTCATCAATCCCCAACACAGAGATTCTTCCTCCATATGGATTTTTGTACATGTTGTGTCTCTTTAGGAAACTCCTACTCACCCTTCAAGACCCCATTGTTGCATAGTCTCTCACTGAAGCCTTCCTTGACTTACCAAATGTGAAGAATCTATGCTCACAGGCACCCTGCTGTTGCACAGCTCATAGTACACCAGAAGTACTTGTTCCTGTCTATAACTCTCTGGCCAGACAACAGGCTCCTCTAGGGGTGAACTTGTGCTCATCAATTTTTATATCACCAATGACTTCCCAGATGTTTACATCTCTGCAAATCGTATGGGGTGTCCAGTTATGTCCCCACTAGGTAAATTTTAGCCTTAAGTGTAAATCCCCTACAAAGATGAAGCTGGGAAACCCGTTTTCTGTTCTCCTGGAGTAAATGATATAAGCCCAGGGACCTCCTATGCCTCTTTGGTCCAAAGTTCCTAAAAAGGCCTCTTCATGGTCTGAACCCTGACAGAGCCTTGAGACTTGTTCCTAAGACAGAGATGAAAACTGGAGAGAATAGCAAGTCTAGACTTAAACGGATTCAGTTACCTGCTTCAAGGTTCACTGTGAACAGAAGGCCTCTGTCTCTTCCTAGATAATCTAGGGCTATCTCTAGGTCCTAACTGGGGATGGTGGTGCATGCCTGTAATTCCAGCATTTGGGAGGATAGAGCAGGAAGGTCAAAGGTTCAAGGCCAACCTGGACTACATGAGACCTAATCCCCACTCCTAACCCCCGTAAAAAACCCCAAACTAGAGACAAGGGAAATGCCTCTATCAGTAAAGTGCTTTGCGTTCCAAGCATGGGGACCTGGGCTGGATTCCAGGCACCCACGGAGAAGCACATAATTCCAGAGCTGGGGAGGCAGAAACAGGAAAGTACCTGGGGTTCGCCTACGAGCCAGTTTTGCCCAGTCAGTGAGCTCCAGGTTCATTGAGTAACCTTGTCTCAAGCCCAAGGTGAAGGGCAATTGAAGAAGACACTAATGTCAACCTCTGACCACCACACACATGTGTACATGCCTGTAGCACACATGTATATGCATAAATATGTACATATATACAAAAAATTTTAAGCTAAAAAAATACCAAACCCAAACCAAGTCCCAGTCCTGGCACTTCCTGTGGGACTTGTTCAAGTCATGTGGTTAAATGGGAAAACACCACCAAACACATAGGATTGCTGTCAAAGCTTCGAGACTTCCTTCCTGGGTCTCTCTTTACTGCTCTCTCTGGTCTTGGGGATCAAGTCAGGGCCTCACACAACAGACAGGTGCCCTCCCCTGAGGTACACCTGCAGCCCAGGACTGACATGTTCTAGCATGAAAATGGGGATCTTAGGCAGGGCCTGGGGACCAGAGCAGCTGGCCTTCTTTCTTTCTCATCCCTCGGCTATCTTAGTTGGCCCTCTGCCTCTCTGAGAATCTTGACTGCTTTTGCAATGAGTTCATTCTGCAAACATACATACATATATATATCTATTTTTGTCACTAAGTTTTGGACACAGATATAGCAGAGCAACTTGGGGTTTTAAGTAAAGGAAGGGTCTGGGATCTGAAGAGATGGGAGAAAGGCCTGCAAGGAGAGGAAAAAAACCAAAGAAAGGAAGTCAGACCAGCGCAGGGAGGAAAGAACCCAGGACCAGAGAGCAAGCACAAAGGACACAAGAGAGACAGAGAGTACCTAGACAGGGGAGGGGGAAGGGAAGTCAAGGGTCCTGGGCCAGCCCTGGGAGGACAGAGACCACAGGGCTGCCGGTCCCACCCAGTCCTCAGCTGAGACTAACTTCAGTTCAACCCCAGTGCTCGGCTGCCATCAAGAGAAAAGCAAAGCCCTTTCTCCCACAGCTGGGTGAATTTGATATTCAATCAATGAAGATTAACTCGCCCAAGGTAAGGGGGCTTTCACATCCGTAAGGAAGTCAAATACGATTATGCAGATGAGAAAATTATCCTAAGATGAGGAGCTCTGCTCTATGATAATTGTGAGAGAGAGTGGACTCCCACACTGATTAGCATATCTCTAAGACCAGACTGATGATGGGGGAGGCGGGGATGAGCAGAGGTGACAGGAATCCCACCCACACAAGTTGGCCAGGGACATCTAGTCCCTGATGTCCTTGTCCGGAGAAGAGGACACTTGTCTTCAGACAGTGAGGACCCAGCAAAAGCTCTGATCCTAATGCACCCATGGTCACTCCCTGGACCAACTGGACCTCATCGTACCGGAGAGTGGTTCAGAACGGGGTTGCTTAGGCCCAGGCTTCTAGATCAGGGGGAAGCTGCTGGCCTCTGGCCTCAGCTTGGAGGGTCCCTGTCAGGTTCTCAGAACTCATGCACCTTAAAGTGCCCACAGAGATTAAAACTGGCGCCTGGGGGCACATCCCAGATCAACTAAATTAGGATCTCTGCAGTAGATTCTGGATGTTGTTTGTTTGTTTGTAGATAATTCTAGCTGGGTACGGTGGCTCAGGTCTGTAATTCCAGCACTTGTAGAAGCTAAGACAGGATGATCCTGAATTCAAGGCCAGCCTTGGCTATGTAGCTAGACCTTATCTTTAAAAGAGGCCAGACTTGTCTAAGCAGTGAGTTTCAGGTCAGCCAGCGCTATACAGCAAGACCTGTTGTTTGTTTGGTCTTTGTATCTTTGGTTTTTCGTTTTATTTTGTTTTTTTGGTTTTGTTTAGTTTGTTTGCTTTGTTTTTAAAAAGCATATTCACAAGAAGATAATTCCAAGGCACAAGCAGTGTTGAAAGCCCCCACCAAGAAGAAAGCATGGCATTCTAAATGCATGCCTCTATTACAAGTCCTTAGAGACACGCAGGTCTAAAGCTTCAAGAAGCCGTAGACCTTGAATGGGGTAGTCTTGGCGGGACTGGTGGGAATCTTAGAAGAGGTCAGAGAAGAGCTGAGGGTGGGCAGAGTAATCCAAAGCAGGGCCAGTCGAGGTCTGTGGGGGAGGTGTGGCAGAACCACTAACCCCAGCTCTTGTGTACTAGACGCGATATGTAGCCTGCTTGCCTGTCCTTTCTGACCCTTCGGCGGAGAGGGCATCTTCATTTGACAAGAAGAGGCAAGTGGCTCAGAGGCAAAGGGACTTGCCCAACACTGCAGTCAGGATTCAAACCCAACGCAGTAGGTCCTCAAACCCGTTAATAGACTTCATCTCCTGCCCTGGGGAGAAGTCATGGGGGTTCTGTACCTAAGGAAGTTACAGGCTAGCTTGGGGATCTCCAGTCTGTCCTCTGTGCTTAGAGACCACCTCATAGTGGTAGAGAGAAGAGAGCAAAGGTTTGGAAGGCAAAAGACTGTGTGTAATTCCTGTCTTTCATTGTGTGAACTTGAACAAGTCATTGCCCTCTTTGGCCAACAGGGACAAAGAGACCAAGTTCAGCCAACGGATTGAGACAAGGCCTGAGTCTAAACCATATGTTGTAGAGTTCAGACGACGCATCTGTTTCTCCTCCTTGAGGACCTGGAGTTAGCTGAAGTCAGTGAAGAATAAAACCCTGAGCTGGGAGGACAGCTCAGTCAGTGAAACATTTTTATGGGGATGTGAAAGCCCGAGTTCAATCCCCAGCACCCCTGTGAAAGACAGGAGAGGCCCTGCATATCTGTGATCCTAGCACTAGCACTGACACAGGCGGATCCCTGGACTGTGTGGCCAGCCTGGTCTAATAGGTGAGCTGCAGTTTCAATGAGAGACTCTGTCTCTAAAACAGTGGTTCCCGAGGAACGACACTTGAGGCTGACCTCTGACCTCCACAAGTTCATGTGCACATATGCACACATAAATAAATAATAAAGCAATCTTTGAAAAATAGGATAAAACCCTTCCTCCCTCCCTTCTCTGTGAACACATGATCACTGTAAACCTAAACCCCACCCATTCCCTTTAGCTGCCAGTCACTTTAACAGTGTGGCTGGGCACTCAGAGGTGAGGGGCCCCTACCCTTACTAGATTGATACTCCTATTTCTATATTGCCTTTTAGGAGCTTCCTTGAATGGCCAATTGAAAAGAAAAATAGAGAAGTAAGGAAAAGCAAAGACAAGGGTCTACGATGGCAGAAGGCAGATGCTCCCGAATCTATCTGAATGTCTACCCTGTGCCTGAGACTCTGACTTCTCTGTCTCTGTGTGTGTCCTGTATTTGTCTGGACGCTGCATGGGCGCATAAGCTACCAGTGTTGTGAGTTGTGTCTGCTTACCTGTGTGTGATGCACACAAGAGCCTGGGTGTATGTGTCAGCCAGGGTACCATCTGCATTCATGAGTGTGTATATAAGTGTGTATTAGTTAGAAGATTGTGTGACTGGGTTAGTGAGCCTTGGCTGGCAGCTGGGCATCAGTGTGGTTGGGTGTATCTGTGTAGATGGGCATGCAAGTATCTGTATACACTGCTGCGTGTATCTGTGTAGAATGCCAGTGGGTGTGTCAGGCTATGTATGTGTGTTCCAGTATAATGTCTAAGTGAGGAAGATGGGGATTCTTGTGAGGCTGGGGAAGAATGTAGTAACATGTGGGATGTATTTGTGTGTGTGTGTGTGTGTGTGTGTGTATGTCAGTCTCTGTGTGTGTGTCTGTGTCTGTGTGTGTGTGTGTTGGGTCATCAGTATGGGGAATATGTGGGGGTGGGCTGTATGAATGACTCTGTGGATCTGAATGAGTGTCTTTCATGGGTGAAAACCCTGTGTTTCTCAGGACCAGGCAGAGGGAACCAGATACTCTCCTCAAGAGAGTATCTATCCGTGTCTGTTAGGTAGCATATGTGCCTGTGTGGGGTGTGCCCATGTGTGGGGTGTGTGTGTGTGTGTGTGTGTGTGTGCGCGCTATGGGTATGGATGCATCTGCAGATCTGTGTATCTGAGAGGGGCTGCACCTCCCTAGCTTGGCTGGGCCCTGGCACTGTAAATCCATCAACTCCACATGATTTTGTCAGTGCTGACAGCTAACTTCAACATGACGACAAATCTGGCCCCAGAGGATATTAAGCAAAGACACATGAGCCTATAATTTTCTGCTTCCACGTGTGAGATGCTATAATAATCAAAAGAAAATGAGTTTCTAACTACCCCAGCTCTTTGTGCTGCCGCCTTCATGCCGGCTGCACTAATTGAATCACCCAGCACCACTGTATCAATGGTAACTTGGGTATTGGGGGGTAATCAGGCGTGCGGGGGGGACCAGCTTGGAGAGGTGCAGGGGCTTTTGTAAAGGTCCCATCTGCCTTGTGAGCCAAAGCTGCTGGCCGCCGCCTGCCTTTGACTGGACAAGAGAGTGACTGAAGGGCAGGGGAGGGACTGACCGGGAGGGGACACTGGGGGAGAAGCACCTGGGCCCAGATGCTGCAGTTTGGGTCCTGGTTCCCACACACTGTGTGGGATCTGGCCTTTGGAGGTAAGCCTACCTGGATTCATTCCTGGCCCTTAGCCCTTTATGTCATTTAGCCTCTGGGCTGGGTACAAAATAGCACAACTATTCACCTCATGGGGCACTGAGGATCAGTGGGACTCAGCAATTAAGCTACCCACCTCCCAGCTGTGCTCCAGAGAGGAGACATGCAGGAGCTGTGATGAATTTTCTCCCATTTTTGGTACCTTGTTCTGTTTGCTGGTCTCCGCGGCTTGTCACATTACCCCATTTTCTAGCTGAAGAAACTGAGGTTCTGTGAGATTAGGGGATTTGGCTACTTGAGAGATATGCTGTCTATACATATACTAATGTAGGGGATGGAAAGGAGGAGGAAATGTCCCCGGTGACTTCTAGGGGTCCCTCCAACAGTCTTGTGGCTCCATAGATACTAGTCATCTACCCTGCACGCCGTTCACCGTGTCACAGCCCGTGAACATCTGCGTCACCCTCACCAGCAGTTAACGAGGAAGAGTCACAATTATCATCTCACAAGTGAGCACCTGAAGCCCAAAGAGGTTAGGTAGCTTGCCCAAAGTCTCAGCGCTGGGAACCTGTCTCGCGCTCCTCATTTCAAATCCGTCTTTATCTATGTTGTTTTCAGAGATTCAGCGATATCCTATGTCCCTCTTGGCCTCTGAAAAATCTTCTAAACTAATGCCCTCGTTTGTCTCTAGGAGACAGCGTCTCTCGGCCTGGATCATTCCCTCTGAAATAAGGGGAAATTCCTCCATTCCCAGCCCCAGGATGCATCTCACCGTAAGGTAGGAGATTAGGGAGCTTGGAGGCCAGCCAGCCTAGCCAAAGCAGGGAGCTTCAGGTTCCTGCAGTGGGAGACCCTGGCTCAATAAACAAAGTGGACAATAATAGAGGAAGACACTGGCATCCTTGTGTGGCCTCCTCCTGGGTGCTCACAGGTGCACCACCCACAAACACATGTGTGCATACAACACACACACAGTAAACACCAAACAAACAAAAACCCATCATCCCTCTGTCAGTCTCTGGCTCAGCCCTCTGCTCAGACAGCAAGTTTTCACAGAGCAGCTGTTGTATGCCTGGAGCTAAGTGGAGAGCTAGGGGCTTCAAAGAGGAAATTGCTGTAATTCCGCCACTTTGTATAGCAAATTTTGGAACAAAGGACATAGGCTTTGGAGTCAGGACGGTCTGGGCTCTGATTTTGGTAATGTCACTGACTAGCTGGGGACCTTTGGGCTTATTGCTGAACTGTGATGTTCAGTTTTCAACACTGTAGAATGGGGTCACGTTACCCCTAGAAGAGGGAAAAGGCAAGGGTATCTGTTCTCACTGCTCCCGTTCACCTTGTACTAGAGATCCTGGTCAATTCAATAAGACAAGAAAGAGAAATTATATATATATTGGGGAAAAAATTTAAAAATTATTACAGAAAGCACGATCCTCTTCATAAAAATATAAAATAAAGTCAGCCCAAAACAAAAAAATTTTAAAAAGACACCAGGGCTATTAAGTTTAGCAAGATTGCAGAGCCAGAGATCAATACACCAAAACTTTGGTATTAATTTCTACATGCTGACAATAAACAATTGGAAATTGAAATAGAAATAGGGGCATTGATCCCATTTTACAAGTTTGCTGGAAGAAGTGAAAGGAAGTCATACTTATCTAGAAGTTTCAGGCTGTAAGCCTGCTAGAATCCTTTCCTGCAAGGGAAAAGAAGAGGCCAGAAGAGACCCACACTCAACTCCTATCTCCTCCCACTTGCCACAGACACAGAAAGGGAGCATTTCCTATAGGTCCTCAATATTGTTCTGGTTACAGATCTTAAGAACTGACCCACACATTTGGGGGATCTGGAGGTCAGAAAATAGATCATCAAATCTGGACCTTCTTGGAAAATGTGTTGGCCTGACTGAACACAGGAATGCTGTCCACCTTGGGAGCCGCCCAGGGACGAGCTGAGCCTTGATTTGTCTAAGCCAACATCGCTCTCACTCCTGCAGATCTTAATCCAGTCACAACCCAGATCACACCACAAGAAACCAAGGTGACTTCCCAAAGCACTGACTGGCTGGCAATGAAGACTTAACCCGACTCTAGAATAGGATAAAAGATTATACCCCACAACAGCCAGCAAAGCTCTAATACTCTCTCCAGCCAGCTCCCTAAATCTCATAGCTCACTACTCCATCCAACTTCCTTTCCCCCTTTTCTTTTATTTCTCCTAAAACCCCATCTCTGCCCTCTTGTCTCCACTGCTGGATCAGCCAGCTGGATGAGCTATTCTGCTCCAACTTTGGTCACTAACTGTCCTTTCCCTTTGCTGAACCTTCAACTCCATGTCTGCAGATGGTCACCTGATGACCCAGATATGGAAACAGGCAAGAAGAGAGGCCATCAGCCTTCCCACCTTCACATCCCAGGTCCTGCAGCCTTCCAGGTGCTCACAACCTTGTAGGAGGGAAAACACGACCTGAGGTGACATACACCACACCACAGTGACACTCCTCCAAGGTGCTCAGAAGCACAGCAGATGCAGACAGGGAATGGGAAAGGGACTACCTACCTGTAGGCGGTCACCTGAGAGGACACAAAGGAAGAAAAAGGAGTGAGTGTTGGCCCTTTGCCTGCTGGCACACTGTGTCCTTTATCTATTTTACCAACCTTCATCCCCAAAGTCTCCAGAGGTGGCAGCCCTTAAGTCTCAACATTTTGCTAAGTTGTAAACAAACTGAGGCCCATGAGGAAACTGTGTTTGAAAAACTCTCTCAAGGGTGTCCCTGCCTTAGAGCACCCCCCCCGTCAGGAATTCTTTCTCACTTTTCCTTAATAAATCTGCTTAGTCCTTGGCTGCCTCTCCTAACTAGCAAGCAGCTGACTCAGGGTGGCTTTGGTGGCCACTGATTCTCTGGGACCCTGAGTTAGGCTCACCAAGGGTCAGAGAAAGCTCCACCACACTCAGAGAGCCCACATCCCTGGAAGGTTCCCCTGGGGTTTGAAAGACATCAGCCGAAAACCTAAGCATGCTTCCCTTGTCACTCTGGCCTTCTCGCTTGTTCCCGAAAGTTGCCCCAAGCCCTCCACCATAAGCTACTCACGGATAGCCATTGCTGCCTTTCTGAGACCCTAAAGGGTATGGCTTTTTCTATCTTGTTTTTCTCCGTCTCCCTCCTCCAAGCAGCCTCTGGGATTTAAGCTTGCCTTCCTTGTTGTTTTCGCTTTCGAACTCCTATAAAATGGTCCTCAAGTTTCAAAAACCTCTGCCAGAGAGTAGCTAGCAAGGGTGGGACTTGAACACTTGCCTCTCTGCTTTCAAAACCCTTACTGAGGGCAGAGAAAGGGAAGGGAAGAGAGCTTCAAATGGCTTCTATGGAGAGGTGGGTGGAATGGGAGACTCTGATTTGGGGTACATCCGAGTAAGTAGGATCAGGCACAGAATCGTGTGTAGAGCATTCTACTTTTGGGGAAAGGTGGGCATACTGGATATACTTGAAGGGTTTTGTTCGTTCGTTTGGTTTTTGTTTTTTCATGAAAGACCTCTCTAGAAAAAGATGGGGACTTTAGAAGAAGGAGGGAAGGAGGCTTTGGGCAGGGGTTGATGGAGGACATTTCACACTCCTTCTCTCTTTTGGAAATTTCAATCATGAGAATGTGCTGCTCATTCATAAAGTAACCAAATTTTTCTAGAAAGAAACCATGCAAGCATTACACCGTAGCCTTAAAATTCAGAATCAAACAGTTCCCAGCTATGACTATACACCTGCTGTTATCTCAGGGATCAGAGCTGTGCTTGATCTTATGGCTTGGGTCTGTGGGAGACGGTTGTATGGGGAAGTAAGCCTAAGTCAGTGTAAGCCTCTGTGAGGTCATGGCCACATGTACCGTGCTCCCTCTCTCCTCTGATGGGCGAGGGCCTGTTGGACAGAGGAGTGTGGCTTCAGTAGGGATGTCTGAGATGGGACCGGACATTTGGGCAGTTGGGGCCGATTTGTCACCATTTTCACGGACAGACTTGAGAATTAAGTGGCATGAAATTGAGCACAGACCAGGATCCCCCCCAGAGACAGGCCGCCCTGCCCCAGAAGGAGAGAATGGAAAGGGGCAGGAGTGGGAGGGGTGGCCAGCCATGCTCAGCTGCTCCTGAGTGCAGATGGAGGAGAATAGAAGGGGGCTGGGCTCAGCTCCTCCTGCCGAACCTCTGCCCTCTGTTCTCAAACAAGCAGAGGCTCTGTTAGACCCCAGCTCCTGTCTGAGCCAGGGCTGGCTCCCTCAAGCCCAAGTGCCCTTAGAAGTCAAGGTTGGGGGTAGTCGACAGACCCAAACCTCACACAGGGAATCACTTAGACCTTTATTCTTATCTCAACATCTCTCACCACGTTTGCTGGGTACCCAGGAATAGGGAAAGAAGGAGGCTGAGTATCTTCTCCTGACTGGGATATAGGGTGGGGCTAGGGGTGAAGATGGAAGCTTCCACACTGGGAAGAGAGGAGAAGGTTAGAATATATGTACAGGGGAGAATTGGAGTCTGGGGTTCCAGTTTGGCCTGGTCCTCTTTTGTACCTTCATCTGTTCATCTGTCATAATAATGGTGACAGCCACCTGCTGGGGCTGTTCTAAGCACCGTGGGTACTTTGCAGCAATGCATATGATTGGCTGATTCCCTTCCAGGCAGCACTGTTATCAGTTCCTTCCCATTTTGCAGATGAGGGAACAGAGCAGTCAGCCAGTGAGTGACCTAGGCGAGACTTGCTGTTTCACATTCTGCTACCTCAGGGAGTAGAGAGGAGTCAATGAGATAAGGATATGTAAGTTTCTCACAAAGCACATGTGTGTCCACAGCCACCTGCTGTCAGTGCTGCTCAACTTGTTCTTTAGTGAAGGCACTGAAGGCTCAAATGCAAAAAGGTGTGAACTTGAAGGACCAGTCCAGAGCCTCGTAGTGCTTGCCAGGGATAGAAAACAAGCCCAGAAAGGAAAGGGAGGTGCAAAAGGCCAGTTGCAAGTGATTGCAGAGGTCACTTATGTGAGGCTGGAATTTAATGTTCTCCAGACTCCTGAGGGTCCTCCCTCCAGCTTTGGGGAGAGCATCTTACGTTACTCTTCAAGAAAGAAAGGTACCCCCATATCCAATGGCAGAAATGAGACCTAGCCCCAGGCTGGGTGGGGATGACAGGAGAAAACAGCCTCAATCTGCCATCCTGGCCACCTCCTCCTGGGCAGAGCTTTGCCCTACAATTAGGAAGGATGTGTTTGCCTCAGCGCCAGGCCCAACCAGCCCATGAAAGCCACGAAGAGCCCCGCAGGTGGCCAGGGGGAGGACAGGCCCCATGGTGTTTAATAGGGCCTAATCTGTGCCGGTGTTGTCGGAAAGGAAAATGAAAAACAGCCACGATTTTGTGGTTTAAAAATTAGCATGTGTGCCTACATCGTAAGCCCCTGGCTTGCATTACCATACAGATTTATCCCTGGCCCAGCACGTGGCCAAAATATGTAATTACACACAGGCTCGGGGTGGAAAAAGTTGCCCTTCTGTTTGCTATCTATATAATATGGGATTTTTAAAAGGAAAATCCAGAGCAGGGCCTCGGTGAGGGTGGCCCACCCTTCACTAGGATGCTGTCCATGGACTCTAGCGGAGGAGGGCTCAGCCCCATCTGCAGCCAGCGATGTGCTGCCACAGGATTGTTTGATTGAAGAGCTGTCTCCTGAGCTGGGGGATTGTGGACCAGGGATGGGAAGCCTTGTCATTAAATACTGTGTTCTCAAGTACAGTCATGTGTCACTTAAGATGGCACATATTCTGAGAAATCTGCTTTGGGCGACTTCATTATCATATGAACTTTACAAACCATGCTTACATGAGCTAAATTTGATGTCTTCTTGTGGGACCACCATTATATATGTGACCTCTTGATGATTGAAGCATTGTTGTGTAGCATGTGGCTGTCTGTATGTTGCCCTTCATTTAATCAACCTATTTAAAAGTTTTTATTATTTTATTTTGTGTGTATGCGTGTTTTGCCTGCATGTATGTCTGTGTACTACATATGTGCCTGGTACCTGTGGATGCCAGAAGAGGCCCTCAGACCCACTGGCGTTAAAGATAATTATGAGTAAGTCAGGCTTGATGGTGCACACCTTTATTCCCAACACTCGGGAGGCAGAGACAGGCGGATCTCTGTGAGTTCAATGCCAGCCTGGTCTGCAGAGTGAGTTTCAGGACAGACAGAACAGTTACACGGAGAAACCCTGTCTCAAAAACAAACAAACAAACAAGAAATCACCACCAAAAACAAAAAGATGACTGTGAGCAGCTACGTAATGTTATATAATGCTGAGAATCAAATCCGGGTCCTCTGGAAGATCAGCCAGTGCTCTTAACCACTGAACCATCTCTCCAGCCCCTGTATGCTGCCCTTTAATTTGTGGCATGAAATCTGGAAAGTAGGGATCTTATCCCACTTGAAAAAATGAGAAAACTGAGGCTTGTAAGTGAAAGAGCTATGAATTAAAATTTAGGACTCCAAAGTCTATGCCCTTCCCAATATTTGCTTGGTACAGCCCCAACCTCAGTAGGCTATCCTCATCCAACTCAGACATCTCAGATGACATCATTGCGAGAGCAAAATAGGTGATGGGTAAAGAGTTTGGGTATTGATATTCAATATGAAAACTGAAGGGAAATTCATAGTCAGATATGGTGGCACATGGATATAATCCCAGTACTAAGGAGACTGAGACAGGGGGATGGCCACAAGTTCAAGGTCAGCCCGGGCTATTTAGTAAGCCTCTGCATTGAAGGAAGAAGGAAGGAAGACAAAAAGGAGGGAAGCAAGGAACAGGCTCACATGGGGGCTGATGGTAGAGAGAGACAGACAAAGCGATGTTACCAGGTGTGATGACACAAGCTTTTAATCTCAGGACTGAGGAAGCAGACACTGACAGATTTCTAAGTTTGAGGACAGCCTGGCTTATATAGCTAGTTTCAGGTCAGTAAGAGCTATATAGTAAGACCCTATCTCAAAATGGGGGAGCAGGGGAAGAAGCAGAAGAATAAAAGAAGAGATGCCACACACCATCACAGAAGCTGATACATGGGACACAGAGTAGCTATAATAAATAAAGGATTGATGGAACGAATGGCCCAAGGCCCCCCAAATAAAAACTAGTGTCTTCATTCAGGGTTGAGTGGTAGATCATGTCCAGATAACTAAACAAGATGAATAAATCAATGTCCCAATTCAGGATCAATGTCCCAATCCTGAGGTGGATGGGAAAAGAAGTGAACATTCCCCATGTAGGAATCAATATCTCAGTGAAGATCTGCTTGAGGTCATCAACATCCCACTTGGGGATCAATGTCCCGATACAGAGTGGGTTGAGAGGAATCAATGTCTTTCCATAAGAATGTGTAAGAATGTCAGCATCCCAATGTAGAGATCAATGCCCCAATTCAGAGTTGGTTAAGGGAAATTGATGTGCTAGTGTGATTATCAATGCCCCAATATCAGGATCAATGACAGTCAATGGTATATAAGGATGGCTATAAAAGCCAATGTCCCCATGTGACGTTGATGATAGCCCAAGTCTCACTGTAGCATCAGTGAGTGTTCTGGTCCCAGGGTAGACCCCAACTTAACAATATATAAACAACAGGACCTGTTAGCCTTTCTTCTGGAAATCTCCTATTATTGCTCTAGAAACATAGTTCCCTGACTTCTTGGCCCTTCTAGGTCCCTGGCTAAGTCCTCCCCTGCAGAATATTTGGGTGGAGCCAGTGTTCTGCCCCAGTATGCCTCAACATGGTCATTTACAGTAGGCCCCTATGGAGGGCTCGTGTTTTGTGGTCTGATCCAAGAATCGCTTTATAAGTAAGTACAGAGGATGCCACCAACCCAGAAGTGGCAAAAGACAAACAGTTCTCGGGCTTCTCCAGACTCAGCCCAAAGCAGATGACAACTCCATGGGTTCTTATCCCTTCAGCCTGATGTGCCGCTAGAGCCTGGATACCATGGTATGCAGGCATGCCTCAGTTGTTGAAATGGTTGCTTCCCGCGTTTTGCAGCTGAGAAGAGAGTCAGCTAGAGAAGGGGCAGATGTAAAACAAGAAGCCTGATCCCCTGCCTGGTGGCTGAGCCCCCTCCAGCTGGCTCAGGTTGGCATGAAGATCTCCCGCAACTCCAGCCAACGCCTCCCCCCAACACACAGGGTTTCTGGGAGTGTGTTGTACAGTTTAGGCAAAGGGGTTAGAAGTGTCTGTCCCCACACAGTTCCTTTCTGTCACTCCTCGAAGAGAACCGCATGAAGACCCCTGTCACTTCCCAGGGTTGGAGGAGTCTGAGGGTGAGATGGGAAACCTCCAACCTCAGCTGCCCCAGGGGCTTAAGAAGAGGGTGTGATTTTTCTCTTGCTCAGACAAAGGCTGAGTCTGTGGCATCTGTCAGCTCACTCTTGTGTCTCACAGCTGCTCTGACAGTCAGACCCAAGGCAGGTGCCAGTTTGGAGAGGGAGGGGAAACCCGGCGCAAGCGTTCATACTCCCGATTCTTCCCCTCGCCCCTCCCGCGCATGCCTGCAAAGCCTCCTGTTGCCTAGCCCCATCTCATAAGTCTTCCCGGTGATAGCAGACCCAGAACCTTGGCGAGAACACCCCCAACCTCAACAGACAGGGCCCACTGCCTCTCCCGAGTGCTCGTCCTGCTGCCAGCACCCCTGCGCACCTTTATCCAGCCAAGATCTAGGAGGGAAGAGTCGTCTGGCAGGATACGAGACCCTTGTGCCTGATGAACTTCAGAGCTTCCTGTCTTGCTCAGAGCTTCTCTTCCAGGGACCAAAGGGCTTTCGGAAAACTTCCTTCGAGAGTGGAAGGAGAGGAGAGATGGGCAGTCACTGATGATGGGGGAGGAGAGTTGGGGGTATTTCACACTCATGCCTGCGTGAGTGCATGCGTGTGTGTAAGAACACGAACACAAGTCCAGACTAACACGCAGGCACGTTCCCATACATTTCTGCCTCCACACTGCATATGTGCGTACACTTCCCAGAGGGCCACATAATAGGTTGGATGCAATTCCAGGTCAAAAAGTTTGAAAGATGTTCACCATCTTTTTAAAAATATTTATCCATGGATATATTTATTTAGCTCATATTACCACCCCATTCCCCTGCTAAAAAGAACATTTTTAAGGTTATGACCTCTCCATTTGGATGAGTCATTGTGAAACCTACTACTGTCTACATATTTTATTGTTAATTCTGTAAGCAAGGGGATTATAGTAAGAGGGTGGGGTGGGATCCTGGTGGGCTTCCTTATTAAGAAGATGACGCAGGAGGAGAAAGAATAGTTCTGGGAAAGACGCTTAGGGGAGATGTATAAATTTTATACAAAGATGCTTCCAGGCCCCTCCGTGGTGCAGTCCTCTTGACCTCCTCCCCACTCCTAATCTCCCAGACGCCTCCCTCTTCTGCTCCCTGCCTGTCCCATGCCTCCCCCGGCCCTGCAACCCCCGCCCCTCCCCAGGGCCCCCTCCTCAGATGCAATCCCTCTGCTGTAATTTCTAGGGGAATTGCTTCATCTCGGGTGCAGATATATTTGTGTCAAGGTGCAGCTGCACAGATAGCCTTCCTCTATGCATAGTAAGAGGGTTGCAGAGAGAGAGGTTGTGCCCAGAGCAAGGCCTTATCAGAGCAAGCTGCCTGCCATTTATCTGATTCCCCATCAAATAGGAAAACGGGCCTCAGGCTGCTGCTTCCACTTTCCTTGGGAAAGCCATGGGGGGAATAATAATTTACTACAATCTTTTTGTTTCCAGCGCTCACCTTCAGCCTGACACAGCCCTGGATTTCTCCACCCCCACCCCACCCCCCCTTGCTCCCAGCTACTCTGGCCTAGGGGTTCTGAGTTGATCTGCAGCCCCTAGGGCTCCACCTCAGGGACACCCTCCCCCCAGAAATGCCCTTGCTGGTTGAGTGGACCTGCATAATGGATTGGCATAGGCTGGAGAGGGTAGCCTTTGGCATCAAGAAGAGTAGACACGGGGGGAAGGGGAAGCAGGGACCTAATAGGGAGTGGGGGAGGTTGGGCCTGGCTGCAGGGGCCTGGCTTCCTTCCCAGCCCCCACATGTGCATCAGATCCCCCATGCATGCACACACACAACGCACATGTGTTTGTCAGACTTGACCCAGTGAATATCCTTATATATGGACCCATCAGCACTTTTATCTATGGATGTCTGTCCATCTGTCTATCTATGTCTGGAGCGAAGATGAATGGAGCGCTGGGGTGGTTTCTGTTCGATGTCACAGACTTGGACCTCCCATCTCAGTTCACAATTCCAACAGCCAAGAACAAGCTCAAGACAAGATGACAGGAACAGGAGGGAGGGAGCAGTGGGTGAGGGAGAGGTCCCAGATGGGCCTGGCTGCCGGTTGGTATCTTGCTTCAGTCTCCCTGGCAGCCCATCTGGTACAGGAGCTGCAAGAGGTGGGCGGCGGGGAGGGCCTGGTCCCCACAGGCCTGCTGTAAATCACAGTTATGTGGGCCCGGGGGCAAGGGGTGGGCAGGGGGCAGGGGGCAGCCCCTGCTGCACACACAGGGTAAAGCAGAGAGGCCAGGGTCAGGTGCAGCTGTAAATCGTCACCTAAATGCTTCCAAGCAAAGGCTAATCAGGACAAAGTGACAGAACACACCCAGGACTAGCCTGGCTCCTGTGGGCACACATCTGTGCAAGTACACGCATGCTCACAAATACAGAGACGTGCAGGGACATGTTCTATATACAGAGCTGCTTGTACAAAGGTGTCACACCCCTACATAGGGCAAAGGACTCTGCTTTGGAATCCTGCCACCTCCCTGCTATGAGCAGCCTGATGGCCTCCCTGCCACCCTGGTGCTCCTGACTGCTCTTCTCACTGCATCTCCACAGATACCACCTTCATTCTGCTGCCCGGCTCCGCCCCACCCTCCTCCAATCTCACTCTAATGCATTGTTTTGGTTTTTTGTTTTTGTTTTGTTTTTTTAAGCACTCTTTCTGCATCTACCACAGTGATACACATCTTCCAACCTCTTTACAGAAGGATAAGGAAACTGAAGCCCAAACAGCCTTAATGATCTGTTCAAGGTTACTATTGCAGAATGTTTGTTTAACTATGCAAAGATGTGTTACATTTGTTTAACTATGTAAAGATGTGTTGTATTTGTTTATGTTGCAGAATATTTGTTTAATTATGTAAAGATGTTTTGTTGTTTTACCTTGCTTGTCTAAGGCACCTGATTGGTCTAGTTTTACCTTGCCTATATAAGGCACCTGATTGGTCTAGTTTTACCTTGCCTGTCTAAGGCACCTGATTGATTGGTCTAGTGAAAAGCTGGCCAATAACAAGGGAGGAGGTATAAGTGGGACTTTTGGGCAGGGAGAGTAAGTAGGAGGAGGGATTTAGGCTCAAGGAAGAAAGAAAAAGAGATGCCAGGGAAACACCGGGGGCCAGAAAGACACGGAGGAACCAGGAAAGTAGGATTTACAGAATGAAAGAAAAGTTAAAAGCCCTAAGGCAAAATGTAGATGAACAGAAACAAGTTAAATTAAGTTAAAAGAGCTGATGGAACAAGCCTAAGCTAAGGCCGAGCATCCATAATTGATAAGAAGTCTCTGTGTCTTTATTTGGGCATTGGTTGTCACCTTTGCCTTGGCAAAGTCAAGGGAAAGCTCATTCTGGATCCAACTTGGTCTTCCAGGTACAGCCTGCTCTCATCTGGAAATGTGGTAGAACTAGGCCTTCCTTCTCTTTATTCTTACACTAAGGC
The DNA here is from genome assembly GCF_018167655.1 of Microtus oregoni. Lineage (NCBI taxonomy): Eukaryota > Metazoa > Chordata > Mammalia > Rodentia > Cricetidae > Microtus > Microtus oregoni. The sequence continues at coordinate 14,054,364 of NW_024543074.1, forward strand.
AGGGAAGTGGGCATGGTGGTAAGGGTACCAGTTGGCAGCTAGAAGGAAAGGAAGAAGGGGATCTGTGCATTCTCAGAAGCAGAATCAGAGCAGCGAGGGGCTGGCTGAGAACTAGAAGGTACAAGGGTAAGAGAATATTTGTAGTGCACATGACAGAGGCCTGGTCTGGCTGCCGTGGCTGTTGGTATCTTCAGATGGAACAAGGCATTGGTACCTGAAGGAAGCAGAATTGGAGGTAAGTGGAGCATGAGCTCTTCAACTTGCCTTTGAAAACCCTCTATGGTCTTTCCTCCTGTGGAGGATTCTAGCAGCATGTGCCTAGAACTCTGGAGACATGCACATGTCTGGGCCAGCAGTCTTCAGGGTGGATCCCCTGGGATGCCACCCAGAGGCACAGGGCAGTCTCTGGGTACTAGATAGCATCTGGAAGTGGCCAGTTCTTCCACAGGTTCTATGCTGTGCCTGACTTTAGGCAACGGTGACAAGGTCTGAGAACAGCCGCTCTCTGCCCTGTTGCCCATTGCCTGTCTTCCCAGCACTGGGAAAGGACCAGACCTTTTAGAGTTTAAGCAAGTAAAGCAGATGGAGAATGCTGAAGCCCCTTTGCTGCATGTTGCCCAGATACTGGTTCTCCCCTGAAGACCAGTCCTATGTCCACTTCCAGCTGTATGGAAGTCTAAGATCTCAGCCCAGGTCACTGCCAGGGCACCAAGTCTTCCCTTCACCACCATGACTGCATCTGATGCAGATGGACAAGGCACGAAAGGATGGTTGATGTGATTAGAAGGAGGGGCTGCCCCAGACCTGGAGTCCTACCCGTCAGCTTCACCGACTTACCGAGTGGGTAGTGTGCACCCAGGTCGGGAGGCACCCACATTAGGTGGCACCCACACCAGGCTTCTAGTCTCAGTTCGTCTCACCCTAGGAGCCTGGAGCTGAGCTTCCAAAGTGGAGCCATGAAGAGAGAGGGCTGGGAGATAAAGAAAGGGCAGGGAGCAAGCAGGCAGACAGCTTGGCCTCAGCCCCAGCCAGCCCCACCCCCCACACCACCCCAGCACAGACAGTTTTCTTGGCGCTGAGAAAATGGTCAGCAGCTTGTCACAGTCCACTGACTCCAAACAGCTTTCTGGAAACATTGTTGGATTTAAATCCAAATGCAGAGACACCCATATACATGCCTGTCACTCCTCCTACCCCTGCCTTAAGCAGTTATCTCATGGCTACATACACACCATGTGGCTCAGCTCAGTTCAAAAGCATTTATTGAGTACCTATGTATTCTGGGCACTACCCTACAGACAGCTTCACAGCCTAAGAGGAGACACAGATGTGGGGAGCGGTCATCGCAGGGCAGAGAAGTGGCTGTAGTTACGGAAGTCCAGCAAAGCACAGGAGGGAGTAATTAACTGCATTCAGGGAGGGGACTTCTCAGAGAAAGTAATGTCAGCAAGGTTCCTGAGGATGCATAGGAGTTTGCCAGGTCGACAGGGTAGCACTTAGTCCTTTTTCTGTGCTAGGGATCAAACCCAAGCTTAGCAAGCATTCTACCATTGATCTCCATTCCAACCCCAAGTCATTTAATTTCAAACTTGGAACGAGATGGCCCAGACCTGAGTCTCAACTCTGTCTTGCTGGTTCTCTCCTACTCCTGATTTCCCATCTGTAAGATGGGCTGATAGAGCAAGCAGTGGAGGTTGCCGTACACCAGAGAGTATCAGGGTAGGAGAGGCCCCTCTGGGCCCTTCCTAGCAGAGACAAAGAACCAGATGTTCTTAGCAAACCCAAGGACTTGTGAGCAGAAGCAGCAGAAGGCTGACTCACAGGAAGGTCTATGCTGGGTTCTTGCGGCTGGGCTGTTCTCTGCACTGGTGAAGGGGACAGAAAGAGAAGTTAATAGATTACAGGGCTGGGCAGGAAGAAGAGAGGATTTTTCATTTTAAAATGTTCTGGAATAATTCATATTTGCTTTGCAGGACGGCATTGTGTGCTGTCAGCTCTGTAATAACTTCTAGACCTTTATTTATTGTTTTGCCTTAATGATTTCATGTTGCTCCAGTGTCGAGAATTCTTGGTGTCTTGTAACACATAAGGACAGCAAAGGCCCAGGCCGGGCAGACCAATGGGAGGGAGTCCTGCTCCCCTAATAGACCCTACCAGTCTCTGTGGAAGTGGCAGAACCCAGAGCAAGGAACTGAAGCACCCAAGCTAGGTGCAAAGTGAGGGCAATTCTCACATCATCCTTTGCAACCAGTGTTACTACCCCAGGATGGAAGTGTATGCTGAGCCTTGGGGAAACCATGGACTTGCACCTGATTTTGTATGACCAAGCCAGGATTCCCACAGGGGCCTGTGGGCTGCAGCCTTCGGTGGTCTGGTGGTCCCTCCACTTTGATAGCATAGGAACTAATTAGGGTAAAACTTTACATAAAGGTCCCCAGCACACAACTCAGGAGCATGAGGGTTTGTGGGTAGGGAGCAAGGCAAGCCTCTGTGTCTGATGAGCTGTGGGTAAGTCACAGCCACACAGAACAATTCATCTGTTGGCTGTGCCCTTGCTAGAACACAGTCCGCTGCACTCAGCTCCTAGGGCTGAGGTTCCACAACCAGACCTGTCTCGCAAATGTCCCATCAGGGACCCCTGTACCTCTGTTACTCTCCACTCTGGTTTCCTGATGGTTCTACTCCTACCTCCATCTCCAACCCCTTCTATGAAGCCAGGAAAGAAAGGGGAGAGGAAAAGGAGGCTTTCTTGGTTGCCAGGTGATTCTCTACCTTGCAGTCTGTGTGGTAAGGGACAGCTTCACTATGAACTTCCCACCAAGACCTGGAGGGCAGCGAGCTGTCCTGGGTAGGGAGAGGGCAGAGGAGTGGGAACGGGACTGGAATCACCAGACAGAGGAGAAAGAGAAAGGTGAGCTAGATCTGGAGTGGCTAGAGCAGACAGACAGCCCCTCCAGATGCTGAGGTCGCAGGCCTTTGGTCCAGAGGGCAGAGGACTGTGTGAAGGAGAGAGGCAGACAGGACCGTGCTCTCTGAACCTGAAGCCTAAAGAAGACCCAGGGCAGGTGGGGGTAAAGACAGCCAGCCAGAGAGGCTGGTGGGGAATAGAGACAGACCCTCAGGATTAGGAGAGGCCAGAGTTCAGAAAGAAGAGCTGTGGAAAAGAAATACACAACAGGCCCTGCACTGTGGCCACCGACACCACAACCAGGCCAGAGCTGGCATGGCCTGCAGTCCCTGCTTACTGGGCTCCACCAGGTTCGCCTGGCAGGCTGGATGGTAACAGGCTGCAGCAGGGGCAGATGGAGTGAGGAGGGGCCTGACCCCCAGCTCACCAGGGAATCTGCTCTTTGGAGTGCTACCACTGCTGCTCCTCAACCTCCTGCCTCTGGGAGCATGGTGAGGGAGACAGAAGTGGGGGAGGGGAAATGACAAGCAAGTGTTCACAGCCCAAGCTGCTACCTCCCTCTGCTCCCCTTGGCGGTCTGTCCCTGTCAGCAGCAGGTGCTCCCTGGACCCATGGGCTCTGGCAGAGACTAGGATGTCGTTGACTGGGGAAGGGATGCAGGAGAGACGGAGAAGGGAAAGATGCTGAAATGTGGACCTCTTAAAGGAGTGGAGGTAAGGTGAGGAAAGCCTCTTGAGGGAGATCCTTCTCCCCTCCTTTTGCAGCAAACACTTACTTTGCCTCAGCGCTTCACATGCTCTCGCTCTTTATTCCTCAGGCTTACCTTGAACTAACGAGCTCACATCATCCTCCTACCTCCGCCTCCCAGGTATCTAGGACTCCAGGCGCAGTCGTCACCTTTGTACCTGGTTTCCTCTTTCATTTCTCTTATTGTTTGTCCCTGGCATTTCTCTAACCAGCCTTCATTTCTTCAGTATGTTCCAGTCTGCCCCAGACTCCCTGCCACAACATTGTTGAGTGGCTGTGTGCAAACATGTGAACACTTGCATCCATGGCTCCAGGGAGTACTGGGTGTAGGAGTGTACACACATTCATGTGCGCATGCACACACACACAAGCATGCACACACACACATGAGCACACATGCACAAAGGAAACACATATATTCATGCGTCTGTCTGTACACATCCATGCACATGGAAGCCACCACACCTGCTGCAGCCCGGGCAGGTCTCTAGCTCTCACCAACAGAGCATTAACTGTGGCATAGTAACCCCAAACAATGATCAAGCCAGGAAAAAAAAATCTGTTTGGCTTTGCAGTCAAGGGCTGCTTGGCATATGGGATTTTTGGCAATGTATCTGCCTTCCTAGGTTAAGCTTGGGCTGATGTGGCTTCCCGCCTATCTGCAGCTTGACAGTACTGACTTATAGGGGAACCAGCCTCTTGGTTCCCGGATGCCAGGCCCCCTGCAGACCCTCCCAAAAACACCTCTCTTGCCATGGCAGTGATTGGGAAGCAGGTTCTCCTGTCCCATCCCCACAGATCAAAGTCTCACAGGGACAGTGAGGATTCGAACCCTGGGTCATCGAAGAGGAGGGAAACTGCAAAGCTTGAGTGAACGCAGGTGGGCCTGAGCCAGACCTGTGACTTCCCAGGCATGCCTCACCCGTCTGGAATGTGGCTGCCTCACCGTCTAGTCACGCCAGGCCCTTCTTCTGCGGCCAGGCTAGTAGGTGTGGATGGGCTGTAATGGGTTTGTGTTGAGCTACCCCTCCAGAGGGCCCTGTAGAAGGTTGTGTGCAGTGACGGGTGACAAAGTCTGTTCCCCACTGAGGGTAAATGCCCCGGGGACAACTCACCATGCAAGAGCAACATAGACCTGTCACCCTCCTGAGACAGGTAGAGCCACGCTTCCAGTGTTCATGAGTCCCTACTGTGCCTGCCTATCACTGGATCTGGAGGCAATACAACCATTTCAAACTTGGATATTGTTGTCTCCCTGCATGTGGCAGGTCAGCTTTCAGACACGGAATAGCTTTAGCAGAAAGTTAAAGGAAGCCACAGGCAGTGGTGGTGCACGCCTTTAATCCCAGAGACAGAGACAGGTGGATCTCTGTGAGGCCAGCCTGGTCTACAGAGTGAGTTCCAGGACAGGTTCCAAAGCTACAGAGAAACTCTATCTAAAAAACAAAAGCAGCAACAAAAAAAACAAAAGCAACAGCAAAAATGTAGGTAAGTATGAAAAGCAACTTCTGACTGAAGACTTGGAGGAAACTCTCCTGGTTGAAGAAGTACGACTTGATGTGGCCACAAAGGCAGAGATGTGCTTAGGTTTCCAAATGGCACTGTCTAAGGCCCAGGGTGGAATATTACATGAGCAGGTGACGGACGAGCAAGACTGTGAAAAGAGTGGTAGAGTTGGGATGTGATCTTGTGACTCAGGACAAAGAAACAGGGCTTCATAGGTCCATTAGAGATTGGAGCGTTGTCTTGTTTTGTTGGTTTGATTGTTTTTTTTTTTTCTTTTGAGATAGAGTCTCTTGTAGCCCAGGGCAGCCTCAAGCTTACTACGTAGCTGGGGATGGCCTTGAACTTGGATCTTCCTGCCTCCACCCTCAAGTGCTGAGATCACAGGTGTCTGCCACCACATCTGGTTTATTTGGTGATGGTGACTGAACACAGGGCTTCTCATCTGCTAGGCAAACACTCTACTCTACCAACAGACCTGCACCCCCAGTCCCACTGAGGACTGGGTGAACAGGGGAAGGTCTTGGGAACTCTTTCATTTAGAAAGCTTAATCTCCAGGTATAAGCAAGTTATATTGGAAACATGCATGCATGCAATGGGCATTCATGTTATATCTTCAGAAATGTACATATGCATGCAGATAGAGGGATAGGCACAAATTTTAGGGCTAATTCCTGAGTCTTTTAGTGTTTAAATTGCATTTCTTGATTTGGCTAGGGAAACATATTCAAACCGAATGAAAGACAAATGCATTGAGAAGTGAGGCCACTCTGCCCTGATCACACAGTTCGCTGTCGGCAAGCAAGCACAGTGACCAGCTGGAAAGCGTCCTTTCTGGTGATGTTCTCTGCTTAGACAAGCAAATATCTGGCTGTTTTGAGACATGGTCCCACTTTGTGACCAAAGCTATTTTCAAATCCCTAATCTTCCTACCCCAGGCCCCACCCCGCAATTCCTGGGATGGTGGGCATGTACCACTGCGTCCGCCTACATTTTTGTTACACATGTTCTTTTGAACCTCGCTTTTCTTCTTTAATAACATATGTTAAGTGTAGGTGAGATAGTTCAGCAGGTGAGAGCACTTGCTGCCAAGCCTGGGACCCCACACGATAGAAGAAGAGATCTGTTTCTTCCATGTTAGCCTCTGATCTCCACATGACTGTGCTCGTGCACACACGAGCATGTGCATGCACACACAAATTTAAAAACTTTGAGCCAGAAAAAATTAAAAGCATCAAATTCACTATACATTGATAACTGCAGTATTTTTCCCCAAAAAAGTTAAAAAATTTCTTCTTCCTGGAACATGTGGACAGAACTAAGCATCATGTGGCCAGTCCAGACTAGCTGACATGAATGTCTAAATTTTATGTTTGTAAAATTTTCCTGACCATGACAAGTAACAACTAGTAACTAACACATCTAAATGATGGAAAACACTCATAACCCATAAAATTACCTAAACCACCCACCCCACCTCTTGGGAATGTGAGTGTCATAGTCTCTAGATAACTTCCTGTTGTCTGGAGGTGATAGAATCTTTGGGGAACCTTGAAAAAGTTAGGATAATGGTCAAATCCTGGGAGAGCTAGCAATAACATTTGTTTCCTAGTCTCTGTACGATGGAAAAGTGCAAGACTTATCTGCATTCTTTACTAGAATAGTATATGAGGCTGACCCATCTTAGCTAGTGGCCTTGAAGCTGTTCTCAATGTACAATTCTGAGGAAACTAAAACAGAGGCACTCAGAGACCATTCTGAGATGCTGGATCACCTGAGCCACCTGTTTTCACTAGTGTCTGGTTTCCTTCTCGGGGTATTGTAGGTTTTGTAGATTTATTTCTTTATATCTATAGTGAGGATTTTCCAGGGATTTTTTTTCCTGATAAAACCAGATCTCTGTCAACATTGAAGGAATCCACAGCCTTTTGGTTTCTGTAGAAAAAAAATAAATTATAACTTCTTCCTCAAAAAAAAAAAAAAAAAAAAAAAACTTTGAGCCAGGATATCTCTAGGTGGCCTAGAACTCACTGTCTTAGTTAGGGTTTCCATTGCTATGATGAAAACACCATGACCAAAAGCAACTTGGGAAAGAAAAGTTTGGGTTTTTTTTTTTTTTAGTCAGTTTATTTGTTGTAGTTCCTAGAGAGGGGAATCTGGGAAACTTTTCAAAGAAGGTTGCATTTATGAAAGACCACAAAGCAGAGACGAAACAAAACTAAACAAACCACAGGGCAGAACAGGCTGATGTCTGTGCTTGGCCTCTGGGTGCATATTGAGCATCTAGGGTCACCTATAAGAGATGAGTGCATCATAGCCCAACAAGAGATTGTCACAGAGTATAAGAGCCACCATAGCGCCTGCTCACACGACAGAAGCAGCATGCTCTCCTGCAGGAACAAAGTGAGACTCTAAAACCTCCCAGAGAAGAGCAGCCTGAAATTATAACTTAAATAGCTTCACTGATTAATATTTGGATTTTTGAGACCAAGTTCTTATATTGATAGATTTTTATTTTATTTACTCTGACTGGCCTGGAATTTTCATTGTAGACCAGGCTGGCCTCAAACTTATAGAAACCTTTGTCATCTAAGTGCTGGGATTAAGGGCAAAGTGCCGCATGCTCAACTGGTAGATATTTTTGACATCTATATATTTACCTAGTTATTTATTTCTATTTAATGTATGTGTATATGTGATGTGGGTGGGTAAGCAGGCCATAGTGAATGTGTGGAGGTCAGAGGATAATTTTCAGGAACCAGTTCTTTCCTTCCACTGTGTGGGTTTCAAGAATTGAACAGACATCACATTTGGCTTCAAGCGCCTTAACATGGTAACCCCCCCTCCCTTGAGACATGGTCTCATGTTGTCTAGGCTGGTATCAAACTCACTGCATAGCCAATAACCTTGTACTCCCATCCCTCTGCCTCTCCACTACTAGAATTACAGGTGTGTGTCACCGTGTCCCAGAGATTAGTGTGTGCTACTCAAGGACTTTACCAACTGAGCTCTAGCCCCAGTCCTGAGAGAGGAGTTTTCAGTACAGAGCCAAAGCCCACCATGAACTTGCTATGCGGCCTAGAGTGGTCTTGAACATCTGCTCTTTCCCACTGAGTCTCCCCAGTGCTGGGATTACAGGTACATCCTCTACGCCTGGCTTAGCCTTGGATTTTCAGAAGAGAAACAAAAGATTTCCAGGTTGACTACAAAGCAGCTGGGGAGAAGGAGAAGCTTTCTAAGCCAAGGAAATATGAGCGCAAAGTTTCTGAGCTGTGTATGGCTGTCCTGGCTTCAGACACCCACCCCCAGCAGCTATGAAAGTTCATGTATAAAGCATTGGGGGACAGGCGTCAGGCTAGGGAAGGAGGGACTTGACAGGCTTTGGGGCAGGCCCTAGCTAGCAGGTTTCCAGATGGAGTGGGAAACAGCCTTGGTGTGCACTGGGACTTAGCAAGCTTGGCGACCTTCCCTTCAAAGCTGGGCCCCAGATTGAGAGCCGGAGGAGAGAAGCATGAGGCGTCAACTGCCAGCTCTGCCTGCTGTGCCGGCTGCTGAGCTGGGAGTCTCCCCTGCTTTCCTGTCCGTGGCTGCGACCCCGGCTAATCCAGCCTCCTGGCCCATCTGACACACGCTTCCACTTAACATTTTGTTAGAGACTCTATAAACGAGCTCTCCCTGACCTTCAATCCCTGGCTAATTGCTGGTTTCATGTACAAGACTAGCTTAATTTTACGTGATAATTACCTGAGAGGGGTGATACATATGGCATTGCATGTTGGAAATGTCAGGCCTGGAAATCTACCAAGTGGCCGCAGTCGGGGGCCGCGTGGGGAGAGGAGAACGCCTTGAGCAGACAAAGTTGTGGAGGCTCAGAGTCCTCTGCTAACACAGAACATCCAGGGATGCAGGCCACCTCTCATGTGCTGGGATTGCATAAGTACCACGAGCCCCCTGAGGCCAGAGGATGGCACTGAACCCCGTGAACTGGAGTCACAAGCAGTTGTGAGCTGCCGTGTGGGTGCAGGAAACCAAACCCAGGTTCTCTGCATGAGCTGTAAGTTCTCTTTACTGAGCCGTCTCTCCAGCCCCGTTGCAGTTTTTTAAAATGTCTTTAGAGAGGGCAGAACACAACTCAACCCTGGGATTACTGAGAGATAGAGCAGCAGGAGGTGCCCAGCGTGGGTGGATGTGGGTCCGATGTACCCTCAGCTAGAAGAACAAGACGAGGGGCCAGTGGAGATGATCCTTCTCGTACACCATAGAGTCCAAAGAGCTCAGAAGAACTCTGTGCTGCGAGGAAGGCAGGGGACCAGGAGGGCTTGGGATGACGCTTCGTGAAGGAGATATGGCTCAAGTTTGAAGGGCTACCGGCACTTGCATGGGTGAGACGGATGGAGGAGACAGTCCGGAAACTGCCTTAGTCTTCCTGGAAACGGTTTGGAGGAGAAGGAGATGTTTGTAAGAATGGAAGGTCTGGAGTGGAGAGGTAGCTCAGTTTGGGCATCGTGCTTGCCTGGCATTCAGGAGGCCCTGGGTTCAATCTATAGCACCGAATAGACTGGGTGTGGCGGGACGTGCCTGTGAACCTAGGACTTGGTGGGAAAATCCGAAGTTCAAGGCCATTCTACAAAATGAGTTCTATGTCTACATTTCTAGGATTACTTAGACTATAAAAAGTAACTTCATTTGTAGTGGGGGGGGGTGGTGGTGGTGGTACATATACTCAGGTATCCCAGCACCCGGGAGGCAGAGGCAGGCAGATCTCTGTGGGTTCGAGGTCAGTCTACAGAGCAAGTTCCAAACAGCCAAAGCTCCACAAAGAAACCCTGTCTCAAACAAACTAAACAAAAACAAACAAAACAAAAATGACAAAACGAGTTCTAGGCCAGCCTGTACATGAGATCCTGTCTCAGAAAACAAAAGAAGGGTTGGTGTTGTTGTTGGCTTGAGTTTGATCTCTGATCCACATGGCAGAAAGAAAGAGCCAAGTCCTGCAAGTTGTCCTCTGACCTCCACACATGCGCTGGGGCACCTGTGCCCTCCAACCCCATGCACACAAAATAAATAAAAATTTAAAAAGAAAGGGAAATAATGGAATTCCTATTGTTCCCCCAGCATTTCCAGTGTCTGGCGTTGTACTTGGCATGGAGGTGAGTGAAGACAATACAGTGTGTTGTCTACCTCCTGCCCTGCGGAGGGATTGCTCCATTTGTTTTCCTCCTCATTCAGAGAACAGAGCAAGGCAGGCAGAACCAGGTCCCCATGGCAGCAGGACGAGAGCATTTACATTAAGAAGGAGAAAGGAGGTACCTGGCTGTGTAGAGGCCCCTGCCGTGGGACACTCATGCGCGCGCACGCGCTCTCTCTCTCTCTCTCTCTCTCTCTCTCTCTCTCTCTCTCTCGTGCAAACCAACTAACTACATGATCATGTAAGAAACACAATCCCAGACGAAAGCAAACTCCACCAGCCCCCTTTGCCTCCTCATCCATAGAATTGTGGACTCTTGAGCTGTGTTGGAGTAAATTACAGCTTAATGAGATTTCAATTAACAAAAACAAATTAAAATCACTTTGGTAATTAAACTGCTGCGAACCTCACCAACAGCTCTCTCTCCGACCTCAGATTTCCATGGGGAAGGGGGATGGAGGACCCAGAGCAGGGCAGGGAGTTGTCTCAGAGGAGGGCATCTCCGGAGCCAAGGAGAAGCTATGTAGGAGCCAGGGTTTCGGGGAGTCAAGGGAACACACACACACAGGCAGGAGGTTGTAGTACATAGCCTGCAAAGTGGGCTTGGAACGGAAAGTCGTAGAGTGGCCCTGCCACTTGATGGCTGTGTCAGTGAAGGCACATTAAAACCTGCCTGAGCCTCAGAGACTTCATCTGTGAAATGGGGATAATGGCGTCCATGTCATTGAAGTGCACAGTGCATAAAGCATGTTCAGAAAAGTTCCTGTCCTCCTGCAGCGGCTTCTCACATGGGGGACTTCCCAGCGCCCTCAGCATTGCAGAGCCTGAACCCTAAGCCCCTCTTGGCCAATGCTCTCCCTCTGAGTTAGATGAGGGTCCCCCACAGACACCTCTTGGAGGTGAGGTTTCTCCAGGTTCCAGCCTACCCAGGCTCTCATCTCTTTCCATCAGAGCCAAAGCACTGTAAAACCTTTCTTGTCTCATACTCCTGGGAACAAATTGCGGGATTCCTGAGAAAGAGGATTCCAGCTCTTCCCACACTCCTGGAAAGTTTGCCACGTGCTGAGGCAAAGCTTTTCCCTCTGGGAATGACTCCCAAGATGTATGCAGGGTTGTAAGATGTAAGCAAGAATGTGCATGCCAGCATTATTGGAGCGGCAGACCAGGAGCAATCTAAAGTTTAAAGCCAGGCGAAGCACATCACAGGGTGTCTGTGTTCTGGAACCTGTGAAAGCAGGCATGTTTGCCAGAGAGACTGCCAGTGTATTTTCTGGATGATCCTAGAGGGGTGGTGGGGCTTGCGGCTTTGACAACATCAGAAACACAAGAGCTACAAGCTTTCCAAAATGTCATTTGGAGCTGGGCATGGTGGCCAGTGCCTGTAATTCCTGCAAAAGTGGGCAGATTGCTGAGTTTGAGGTCAATCTGGTCTATACAGCAACTTCTAAACCAACCAAAGCTATAGCCATCATTAAAAAGGAGGAGGAAGAGAAGGGGAGAAAGAGGAACAGGAGAATCAGCAGCCACCATTTGAAGATACCTATGTTGCCTCATGCCGATAATCCCTGCATCCAGGAAATGCAGGAGAAGGACCCCAACAACTTCCAGGCCAGTATCTTAGAGAGTTCCAGGCCTGCCAAGGTTAAATGGGGAGACTTTGTCTCAACAAAACAAAAACAGATAAATAAAAAACCCAACCACATTTCTAGGGACTGGAGTGGCTCAGTGGTTAAGTGCACTTGTTTTTGCAGAGGATCCAGGTTCTGTTCCCAGCACCCACATGGAGCCTCATAAGAGCTTTTTAACTCCAATTCCAGGGGATCTGATACCTTCTTCTGACCTCCACAGGTACACATATACACATACACACATACATACACTCAGACAAAACACTTATACACATAAAATTTAAAGACATTTGACATAGTTATTTATTTCTCTTACATATTTTATCATGTGTTTTTTAATTTTTATTATTTTTATTTTATGTATATGTATGGGTGTCTTGCCTGCATGTATGTCTGTATGTCATGTGCATGTCTGGTGCCTGTGGGGTCCAGAAGAGGACATAGAATCCCTGGAAGTGAAGTTACAGGTAATTATGTGATGCCCTGTGGTGGTGGGATCAGACCTGGGTCCTCTGGAAAAGTAGCCAGAGATCTTAACCACTGGTCCATCCCTCCATCCCCATATCTTACGGATTTTTAATAATAAAATTTTAGGGTTTAGGGGTGTAGCTCAGTGGTAGAGTGCTCGCCTAACAGTGCTTTGTATAAAACACTGGATTCAACACACTGTCAGAAATGAAATTTTATTATTTCCCCCCTTTTCCCCAAGTACTGGGAATCCAGCTCAGAGCTTCACACCTGCTGCTGGGCAAGCGTTCTACCACTGACCTACAGGCCCAGCCCAAGTTCAACTATTTTTAAATTTTATTTTTATTTTTAATTCTGTCTGCGTGTGTATGTGTACATGAACGCAGGTGCCCTCAGAGTCAGAACAGCTGGAGTTGCAATTACAGGCAGTTGCGAGCTATCCAGTAGGGACGCTGGGAATCAAGCTTGCTCTTCCGTGAGAGCAGTGTGCGGTTTCAACCTCTAAGATGTTTCTCCAGCTCCCAGAGTTTTAAGTTTTGAATCACTATTTGGTGCCTTCATTAGAGAGACTAGCACAGGAACCCAAAGATTTAACACTTAAAATTCTCAAAACTGAACATAGAATAAATCTAAAGAAAGTTTTAAGACAAATTTCTTTGTTTTTCATATTTGTGGCACTTAGACTTTTGAGGCTGTGGAAGTAAGAACATTAAGCTTCTCGAGACACCTGCATATGTGTGTTTTATATGTGATCATAAGTTTTGCCAATATGGGAATGTATATCACTTATATTTACACACACCACAAATGTTGCTTTTCTCCATAGTGCAAGAAATTAAGGGGTTTTTAATCTCATGTATGTCTTCATTTATACAGCAAGTTCTTTTCTGTGCCCACGGAGAGCTGAAATGAATAGACAGGATGAATCCTGCCTTAAGGAACTTGTTGCTGTTGATAAAAGCAGACAATGTGAACGCTGGAAGTGAGATGGTCCAATGATGGCTAGAAAGGTAGGGGGAGCCCTGGGCAGGGTGCCTGGGAGGCTGTTTGAGAGGAGGCAATGGGGAGGAGTGCAATACACATTTATTTCTTTATAATTAGACTAAAACAAAACTCTCTCTCTCTCTCTCTCTCTCTATATATATATATATATATATATATATGTATAAAGAAACATTTCATTCTTTAAATGAAAACATATATATATGTATATATATATATATATGTTTTCTTTTAATGAATCATAAGAGCCCATGGCCAGTTAGTAATAAAAGCAAAAGTAACCCTAAAACCCTGGCTCCTAGGCAATACTTTTTTCTTTTAAATTTTTAGTTCTAAGGTTAAGCATAGGGCCTCCCACATGCTAGACATATACTGTATCTTAGCTACACCCTCCGCCCTCGTTTGCTTGTTGTTTTGTTTGTTTGTTTGTTTTTGCTTAAGATATAGTCTCACTGTTTTGATGACCTGGAACTTGCTATGTAGACCTGGATCGCCTCAAACTTAGTACAAAGATCTGCCTTTTTCTGCTGCCCAAGTGTTAGGACTAAAGGTGTGTGCCACTGCCACACCAAACTGATTTTTTTTAAAATCCAGCACCAATACCCTGGGAAATTTGAACAGCATCTCAATCTTGAGTAATAGTGTACCCCCAAGGAGCAATGGATGTCTGTCTGATGCAGGGGGCCCTACTACCTACCTGCCTGGTGTCACTTGGGTCTTTCCCCTTCCATGCGTGCTTGATGGAGGAAGCTTGGTATGTTCACACGTGCACTTCTCCCGGATGGACAGGATGAATGGGAAACCTACTATCCACCTCATCTGGAGGGGGTGCCCCTCCCCTGGCCACCCTCTTCCTGATAGTGGAATTCCAGGCTTCCCAAGGATGACATCTGCTGTCCTGGAACTGATCAAGATCACCCCTGGAATCTCCCAGTCTTCTTCCCCAGCTCCCTGAAGTGCTGATCTTATAGGGCCTTCCCTACCTCTCCAGAGCCCTTTGCACTGAGCAGGGGAGAGCAGGCAGGGCAGGGCCGCCTCTAGGCAGCCAGTTGGGATGAGGGCTGCAGGGGTTCTGTGTTTGTGTAGCTGGTGCCCCATGAGTTGCAGCGTCCTTTCCCCCCCCAGACTCTATGTATCATGTTTTGTGCTGACTTCAGACAACCCAGGGAGGAGGACACAGAGTTGTACTTTCCAAGTAGCTAGCAACCCTTAATCAATGTTAATTGGCTCTAATTAGCATATGTTAATTAATGATATTTACTACAAATTAAAGGTATGAGTGCTCCCAGAGGGTTTCCTGTTCATCCAATTAGTGCCAATTAGTTGCAATTAACACGTGTAAATGAGATTCCATTGAACCCAAAACAAACAGTACAGAATCTCTGGATTCCCTCTCCGCACCTTTTCACTCTGCCAGGGGAGCTACAGTGTGTAGGGCCAGAGATGAGGGAGCAGGAGCAGAGAGGGCTGACCTTCAACAAGACTGGGATCCTCCAGACACCAGGAGTGAGAGACCAGGGAGAAGAGCAAAAAAGTGCAAGAGGGCCATGCAATCCTCTAGCATGCCTGCTTGCCTCTAGCTGCCTGCAGGAAGGTCTCAAAAAAGGCTCCTGGTCCTGGGCATGATCTTGAGATCTGGGGGCCATCTCGTGGGCTCGCCAGGCCTCAATCCAGTGTACTGTCCGAGGTAGGAGTTCAGTCAAAATTGGATTAAAAGCTGATTCCTGAAGCTGGGGCTGTAAATCATAGGTTGAGTGCCCACCTTGCACATACGAAGTTCCATTTCTAGCACCACAAAAAATAATGCCAGAGAGAGTCATTCAGTGTCCTCGAGGTCACTGAATAGTCCAAAGAGGCTATCCAAAGAACAAGACAACGCTTATGCCTATGACACTTTTTAATTGACTTTTACATCTATTTCTTTATTGTGTATGGATGGGCATGATTCTCTCACAGTAAGAATAGAGGTCAGAGGACAATGTACAGGAGTCTGCTCTCTCCTTCCAGTATGTGGATTCTGGGGATCATTCTGAAGTCATCAGACTTGGCAGCAAGTATCTTTACCCAGTGAACCATCTCAAAGGACTCTTATAAAATAATTTGATTATAATCTGGCTATACCAACCAAGATTTTACTTCACTGCTAGTGTTGCCATTTCTTAACTTTAGTTCTTTATTCCATGACTCTCCGAGATCCAAACTTCTGCCATGCTGGTGTCTGGAAAGAGAAACAGTCAGAACCAGGCATGGCAGTGCATGCCTGAAATCCCAGCACTCCAAAGGCTGAAGCAGGGATGACATAGTGAGTTCCAGACAGCCTGGGCTGCATAATGAGACCCAGTGTCAATAAAAGAAGAAAAGAAAAAGAAAAGGCCAGGCGGGACTGGCATGGATCACAAAGCACTCCCTGAAATACGCACTGCGCCTTCTGCGCAACTGTGACAGAAGATCTAGGGGGAATGAGATGGCTTGGTAGGTAAAAACTGGAGAAGGGCAGAGCTGGCTCCCAAAGTTGTCATCCGATCGCCACATGTACACCATAACTTTACATGTGTGTGTGCGTGTGTGCACACACACACACACACTAATTTTTAAAAGTCAACAAACCTTTTTAAAAAAAGCCACGTCTGGTGACACACACCTTTAATCCCAGCCTGGTCTACAAAGTGAGTTGCAGGACAGCCAGGGCTGTTACACAGAGAAATTCTGTCTCAAAACAACAACAAGTGCCCTCTCCCCAACCCACCCCCAAAAAACCCTGGTGTGGTGGTACATGCTTTTAACCCCAGCACTCAGGAGACAGAGGCAGATGGATCTCTGAGTTCGAGGCCAGCCTGGTCTACAGAGTGAATGCCAGGACAGCCAAGGCTACATAGAAAAACCCTGTCTTAAAAACAACAACAACAAAATCAAAACAAACAAACAAACAAAAAAAGAACAATTCCAGAACAAGCATAAAGAAGCTAGAAGATAAGATTTGGAAGGCCCAGCATGGTGGAGGTCAGCCTGGTCTATAGAGAGTTCCAGGCCAGCCAGGGCTACACAGAGAAACCTTGCCTTGAAAAACCAAAAGAAAAGTCCCAGTCACCTACCC
The DNA here is from genome assembly GCF_018167655.1 of Microtus oregoni. Lineage (NCBI taxonomy): Eukaryota > Metazoa > Chordata > Mammalia > Rodentia > Cricetidae > Microtus > Microtus oregoni. Next base: position 14,070,903 of record NW_024543074.1, read on the forward strand.
AGTCCCTTGCTTACTCCCATTTCACCTTTCTAGACCAAAATTTCCATTAAGGTTGATATTTGTTATTCGAAAATAGCTATTGTTGACTGGGTACTGGTTTAGGGTTACAGTTAGTTAATCCATGTCCTTGGAGGGCTCACATTCCAGTGTGTATTCTTATCTTCCTGGGTGAGACCTCTCTGCAGACAGATACACCTGGGTTCAGATCCCAGTCCTGTGTCTCAACAGCTGTCTTTCTGGAACTCAGTCTATTTATCTGTAACGTGAATATAAAACTTAACATGGTGTGTGTGTGTGTGTGTGTGTGTGTGTGTGTGTGTGTGTAGATGTGGGGGTACACCTATAGAAATCAGTGGTGGACATCATGTATATTGCTCTCTATCTTTTTATGTTTGGTTGGTTTTTGGTTTGTTTGTTTATTTTGCGATAGAGGCACACTATATAACTCTGGCTGTCCTGGAATACACTGTGTCGACTAAGCTGACCTCAAACTCAGAGAGTTCTGCCTTCTTCTGCCTCCTGAGTACTGGAATTAAAGGCATGCATCAGGGGCTGGAGAGATTGCTCAGAGGTTAAGAGCACTGACTGCTCTTGCAGAGGACCAGGGTTCAATTCCCAGCACCCACAAGTGGTCTGGAACTCTAGTCTAGGGGATCTGAAACCCTTTTCTGGCCATGACTACCAGAATTGTACCATGGTGCACAGTCAGACACACATACAAAATACTGCCATGCCTAGCTTCCTCATCTTTTTTTAAGAATTATTTATTTGGGGCTGGAGAGATGGCTCAGTGGTTAAGAGCATTGCCTGTTCTTCCAAAGGTCCTGAGTTCAATTCCCAGCAACCACATGGTGGCTCACAACCATCTGTAATGAGGTCTGGTGCCCTCTTCTGGCCTGCAGACATACACACAGAATATTGTATACATAATAAATAAATATAAGAATTTAAAAAAAATTATTTAGGGGTCTGGAGAGATGGCTCAGCGGTTAAGAGCATTGCCTGCTCTTCCAAAGGTCCTGAGTTCAATTCCCAGCAACCACATGGTGGCTCACAACCATCTGTAATGAGGTCTGGTGCCCTCTTCTGGCCTGCAGGCATATACACATAAAGAACATTGTATACATAATAAATAAATATTTAAAAAAAATTATTTATTTGTAGGTGTGTGTGTGTGTGTGTGTGTGTGTGTGTGTGTGTTTACATAAGTATAGGAGCCTGCATAGGCAAAAGGCATTGGATTTTCCTGGAGCTGGAATTTACAGACTGAATGCCAAGACCCAAATTTAGGTCCTCAGCAAGAGCAGTATATGCTCTTAATTGCTGAGCCATCTCTCCAGTCCCGCCTTATCTTTTAGGACAGACTCTCAGTTAACGGAGAGCTCACCAACTGGCTAGGCTGGCTAGTCAATGACCAGCATGCCTCTACCCTCCCATGTCCTCCCATACCCTGCTCTTAAGCAGGCGCTGGGGATCTGAACTCAAGTCCTGTGCTTGTGTGCACTTATACAACTGTAGCACTAAGTCATGTTGTTGGAAAGAATAAGCTTCCTCCTTGTCCCATTCTTCAGAGGGACAAAATCTGGAGTCGGAACTAGGACTACAGCTCAGTGTAGAATGAGTGCTTGTCCTTGTCCTGTATGCATGGGTGCTGGGTTCAATCCACAATACAAAAAAAAAAAAAAGGAAAGAGGAGGGAAAGAGGGAAGTAAACACCAGAAGCTCAGCCTGGGACCACAAATGAAATCTGATTAAGTTGTCCTCTCTATATCTGGTTCAGCCACCCAGGCATCTGGGCAGAAATTCAGTTTTTGGTTTTTGAAACAGGGTGTTGCTCAAACACACCACCCAATCTCCCCCTGCCTCCCGAGTGCAGGGATTGCGCTATGAGTTTCCATACTGTGCTTTGTCACGTTTTGCCAAGCTATCCGCATCTCCAGCCTCCTAATGCTGCCAGCTTTGGGGCACACCCTCCTTCACCCGAATAGCCTTTGTAAGCCATGAGAGACACAAGGGGAATCCAGAAAGGGTCCTTTTAACTCGCCAGGCAGAGATGGGCTTGCTCTTGCAAAACCCAAGGTGGACCTTTGCACAAGTCCTCAGGGCTCCTTTAGACTCAGCCAGGCCGCTCCAGGTCAAAGGGTACAGCAAGGACCGTTTTTTGTTCAAAACCCAGCCCCTACTTTGGTCTTGCTATGTGTCCTCCAGTGGGTGTTGTGTCACTTCAGATAGCCTTGGCATCCTTCCAGAAAGCAAGAGACTGTTGGGATGGTATCCTGGAAATTTGGGATGTCTTCTGTAGAACAGTGGCCTGATTTATACAGAATACATCCTATCATTCTCTTCCCCTTTCAAACATAAGAAACCACGCTTTATTTCTCTTCCCGGGGATCCCCTAAACCATGGTGACTTACTGCTCCTACCTGCCTACACGTCCCCTCCAATGCTTGACTTGATCTGACCCTCCTCTCTACAATGACAGTCACTATCTGGGACCAGCACATCTAATTCAAAGGGCCATATCTTCAAATGTCCTCTCACTTTGATCACACTCCCCCTTGGAGGCCAGAGAGAGGACCAAGGCTGATGGCATTGCCTGCGGAGAGCTCAGCGAGGCTATCATGGGGGAAGTGGCGTGGGGCTGTGGAAAGGACATCTACACTGGAGCCCTTGTGGTGCAACATTTATCTTCTACTCCCATCCCTCACCCCATGCCAGTGAGGATGTTTGGAGGAAACGAATGAAAAGACCCTTCTAGCTGCCCTTCCTTCCAGCATGGGTAAAACTGCCACTGTAGGATGCCCACTCCATGCCAGACACGGTGCTCAGCCTCTCACTTCCATTATTGCACAGAGGGGGGCTGAAATGAGCTCCACGTTCTTCTGCATATGGTGGATACCTTAGACTAAGCCTAGCTAGCTTTGGGATTGTTAACCAACCAATGTGGGCCATGGAAGGTGAAGCAGAATGCTTGCAGTAGAAGTGCTTTCTGTGTTCCCAAAGTTAGCGAGCAGACACGTGCACGCTCATCTCCTTCCCCTCTGGGTCTCGAAATCTTGGACATATAATAAAGAGACTGGGGTGACGGATGGGATATAGTCGTCCTGGTTTTTTGTTTTTTGGGGTTTTTTTTTGTTTATTTTGTTTTTTCACTTTCTATGTTATAATAAGGGCTCACAAACTACTTGCCCAGGCTGGCTTTGATTTTTTTTTTTTTATCCTTCTGCCTCAGTCTCCTGAATAGCTGGGATTACAAACCTGTGTCACCAGGCCCAACTAGATCCTGAGCTTTGAAGGATGAGATTATTCGGCCTCTAAACCAGGAATTCTGGGCACCCTGGAAAGTCTATGATGGAGAAACGGGTCACTAGAGAAGTGTCTGTTTTTATCCCACTAATACCTCTTGAGAAGTGATTTCTCTCTAAAGCCAAAGTTCCTAAGATGAGTCTTTATGTGGACACTTTGGGGGGTGGGGAGCCCTTGACTCCAGGAATGTAACAACAGAAAATAATTAAGGTCTAATGAGGTCAGTGTTCCACCTTAACACCTTTTCAGTTCCAGTTAAAGCCTCTGCTAATTTGCCAAGAAAAACCAGCCTCACTTGGGTTTTATTATTTGAATCACGTCCTGTCTCTTAATTTAAGCGAGAGACTCACATAAGGATTTTTTTTTTTAAATTACAATGCCGACTTTCTTCCAGTTGATTACGGTATATGACTCTCTGTTGGAAGGCCATTATTTTTTGCTATGATTTACAAAGCATTTAAAGCGAAATCAATGTAATAAATATTGAAGTATTGTAATAGATAATTCCATATATTCAGCATGAGACAGAGCACAGCCCCAGCTTCACAGTCAGGAGGGCAGCAGGGAGATGACGGGGTGGGGAGTCCCTTGGTAGCCACTTGAGGGGTGCTATCTCCTTCTTTTGCCCTGCATTCATTTAGCTAAAGTTCTCTGAGCACTCCTGAAGATCCTGAACAGTGGACTTGGAACTAGGGACATGTAGGTGCCAAGGTGTATCCTCCAAGTGCCAAGGAAAATGTCCATGCAATGGCCAGCTAGTAAATAGCAAGGCCGCCTGAGTAGATAATCACCAGTCCTTGGGATGGAGTGACTGAGCTGCTTAGCAGGGAAGAGATCTCTTGCGGGGGAGTCGATCTGGACGGGTCTTCTCTCCTTCTGCCTCTGCCATCCCTGTCCTACCCTCTTCCCTGCTCTGCTCCCCTTTATCTCTCTTTCCTCCAGACCTCTGCCTATAGCCCACATGTCCTTACCTCTGAGCTGCCGAGTTCAGGAGGAAACTGGCAGCTGTGACATGACAATGAGGAAAGGGGAGAGGAACGAATGAAAGAGGGTACCAGGTCTGCATCCACTGTCTGGAAGTGGCCTATTGGGGACCTGCTTGCCGGGGACAGAAGTCCAGTTCTGAGCTACCACCCATCTATTTGCCCCGGTCATCTCAAAAGCACTGAGGAGTGGCCTCCTTTCCAGCTCGTCACGTCTTTCTGCCTCTCGGAAGTTTCGTCATCTTCAGAGTAATTGCGCGAGTTTCATTGCTACTCCCAGGTTTGGATGCAGGAATTAAAGCCCACCAGTGAAGGAGTGCATGTGGACCGCCAGCCCACTGAGTGGAAGTACGCAAGCAACAGGCTTATCTGTGAATAAGGTGAGCATGCCAAGTGTCTGCATGCCTGGTGTGTGCACACCGCCGCTGGTGGGCATCCCTGGAAGGACTTCGAGGACTGTGAACCTGGGGCTTGTGATGGAGTGTTGGTGGCAATGTTCATGTGGGTGTTTAGCAGATCCCAGAGGATGGATTGCCCCTTTTACCTCCCTACCCCAAGCCTGAACTCAAGCCCCAAGTCCCTAGCTCTGAACAGACATCACCATAAATTTCAGGAAGGCCATGCAGAGGGACGGGAGCAGAGATGGGAGATTTACTACTAACTTGCTTCCTGACACCTCTTTGGCCCATCCCATAAAATAACAATATCGTCACATAAATCAGATGACATCTCAGGGGACTTTACCCTTGTCCTTGCAAGGTCTTTATGGGGAACTGGGGGGCATAAGGGGATGTTCCCTGACAACTGCAATTTCAGTGGACATGGGGGAATCTCAGATTTGGCAGATGCAGGAGGAAAGAGCGCTCACCATCAGACCCTAAGACAGAACCTAGTAGGGCTGAGAACCTAGAGGGACTGAGGTTGTACCTAAGTGGCAGAACCCTTGCCTACCATGCCTGTGGGCAGGGAGAGGAATTCAACAGTATTTTGAGGGAATTCCAGCTCTAATTCCTAGCTGAGTGATTTCAAGTTGCTTTGCCTCTCTAGGCCTTAGTTTACATCATTTTAAAGGCAGGGCAAAGAACTTCTACCTGATTGGGTGTGTGCGAGGATTTACTACGTGTGCCTCAGGATATGGCAGCTATCACACAGCACAAATGTTTTCCCTCCTCTAATATGGAAAAGCCTAGGCATTGTTCCCAGCAGAGGGACCACTGGGTGCTTGGCTCTGCAGAAATGACATCAGTCTGCTCCTCGTTCTCTGTCTTCTCTCTGTCTTTGCCTGTGAGGGTAGAAAGGCGGGCTCCTCGTTAGTTCACGTTATGGCTGTGACCTCATATCTCTCTCATTCTGCAAGCCTAGTTCATCGTCATAGAAAAGCCCAGAATTAGTAAGAGCAATGCCCCATGGAAACTGAGGTGAGTGGGCAAGAGAGAGGCGCAAAGACACTGGTACCATTCCTCGCGGGGATAGAAGGGCTCCGTCTAGTGGGTCTCACAGACAGGGTCACCCCAAAGGAGAAATCCTCTGATTGCAGCCTGACAACCATTCCCACGATCCGAGCGATGGAACTGGTCAGAGATGCCTGGTGCCTGAGGTAGGAGCGAGCCCTCAGTCCATGCACTGGGAAATCCCTGGGTGTCCTGTGCAGGCTCTTAGCACCCTTTCTCTTCCTCCACACAGCATCTTCAGCCGGTCAGGATGCCTCCCAGCTTTCCTTACTTTCTGGGCCTTACCTGCCCTCCCCTCACTCCTTCCTCGTTTATCCTTTACTCTTATCCTCCTCCTACGTTTCATTTTAAGGTGATTCTTGAGTCCTTCATCTATCTCTTCTTTCTTCATGTCGCCCTCTTTCCTCTTTCACAGCCTCTCTGGAGTGCCCTCTGCCAGAAATGGAACCCAGGGCTTCTGCAGAGTAAACAATGTCTCTTCTACATTTCTTCCTTGGCCTCCCCCTTCTTGGTGCTGCCTCCTCCATCATAGCCTTCATCTCCTCTTTGGTCTGCTTCAGGGAATCCCAGCACACATGTATGAAGATTGGGGATGGGGGTGGTGGTGCTCTGGCCAGAGCTCCTGCCCTGTCTTTAGCGCAGGAGAATCAGGAGTTCACCCACAGGGCAGCTGTCAGTGCTGGGCGAATGGATGAGTAAAAGTGGGGGTGGGGAGATGAAGCTGTGGGAGGGACTATCTTTAAGTAAAAAGGAAGGGAAGATGGTAGGTAGGATGATGGACTATTTCATAGCAAGCTCCACCTAGGTACCTCAGCCAGGACACCCAGTTGTCCTGCCTCCCTCGCTCCCTCCATCTTGAGCCCTACGGCCATCCCAGAAGCTCTCTCTTCACCAGCAAGGCCCATTTGCTTTTCTGATCTTCTGGACAAACCAAAGCACAGGAGGTCCCTCAGCTCCTGGACCACAACTTCAGCCGCCCTCATCTCCCACCGAGGGGCAGCTGGGATGAGGACCCTGGCAACCTGCTCACCGAGTGGTGTCTGGGCAGATTAGAGCCCCAGAGCCAGCAGACCTCTTAGGAGGCCTTTGTGGGGGAGGAGAAGGGGATTTTCCATTCTGTGAGCAACTGGATTACACAGTCAGGGGATCAGGGAAGAACTAGCTGCTTAAGCTGCTGCTTCACGGCCCAGCCTCTGCCGGGGCTCTCAGCCTCTCACTTCTCAGCGGGGATCTGAACAAGGTTTTCCTTGCTGCCTTTTGAGGTTTGGGCTTTTGTTTGTTTGTTTGTTTTTTGTGATCCAAATCAGGTTGAGAGGCAAAACTAAGTCTCATTTCCCACCCTGTCCTGCAGCTTTGACACAAAATAGGGGTGGGTACAAAAGAAATCAGCTCCCAATCCTCGCCTTCCACAAAGGTCTGGAGTTGGAGCTGAAAGAGAGCCTCGGAGTGGCGAGGTGACTTGATCTGAGTCACACAGTAGGGCGAGACAAGCAGGATGTTTTCCTGACTGTGCGGGCTTGTGGGAGCAAAATCTCTGCAGGATGAGCCATGTCCGTTCCAGAGTCCAGAAAATGTTAGAAGCGCTGCTGTCCTGCCTTACAAGTTAGTCCCTGGGCTTCCTGTTAATCAGCGTGCGCTTTGCAGCGAAAGGGTCCCTGCTCCCATTTGGTCTCTAAAGCTAAAGGGAACCACAGTGGATGGCAGGAGGCGGAGGCGTGGAGATGAGGTTTGAAGAATCCTAAATTTGGGAGCTTAGTAGTAGAGCATATAATTAGATTACCAGACCCTGACTCACACACACACACACACACACACACACACACACACACACAGAGAGAGAGAGAGAGAGAGAGAGACAGAGAGACAGAGAGACAGAGACAGAGAGACAGAGAGACAGAGAGACAGAAAGACAGAGACAGACAGATAGAGTCAGGACCAGAGGAACACAGAGACAAAGAGACAGAGAGAGAGAAGAAGAAAGTAATCTAAATGTAAGGTCTAACCTCGGTTTTACCGCTGACTTTCTGTGTGACCTTGAACAAGCCATCTCCCCTCTCTTAGCTGCAAAATGAATAGTAAAAACATTTTAACATATTTTCAAAATTTTATTGAAGACTGAGTAAGACAGGCTGGAAAACTCCAAGTACAGTACCTGATATATATTCCTTGTTCAGTAAATAACAGTAGAGGTAAAATTCCTTACCCAGGAGCTGTGCCCATTCTCCAGAGCCGGAGATCTGCTATGTAATCTGACGGTTGGCTCTTTTCCCCGGGAGGGCATATCCATCATGTGTAGCAGCCCCTGGCCTCCCCCACCTGGTCGAAGGTTACTGGGGGGTCATGCTCCACACCCTGCATCCATTTTCTAGGAAGATTCACCACATAAGAGGCCTCAGGACCCCACCCTAGCCCCATGTGGCCCCTAGAGGCCTCTTGATGACATAATGACCATCTCTGACCTTTCTGATGGCCTGTGCTCCCTCTAGTCAGAAAATTTCTGTGATCCTATGACCCCTACAAGCCCTACCCTGCTAATGGCTTTATGATCTTCCCCCATTGATTTCTCTGTGCCCTCCCTGCCCCACAGTCCCCTTTCAGTAGGTCCTCGTCAAAATAAACAACATTTATGACCAGAGCAAGATTCAAGGTCCACATTGCAAACAAATGCTGAGCCCTTTGAAGGTACCTGGGGAATCCATCATGTTCTGGGGCATCCTGGGGTGTGATGCTCCCCAGGCCCAGGGGGAGCAGGCTGGGAAAGGGCTCTCTGGATCAGGATGGAGGATCCAAGATTCCTGCACCATATCTGGGCTCCCTCTTCTGAAGCGGGAGACAGGCCAGAAAGGGAAAGAAGGACTGTGTCCTATTGGGGTTGAAATGTTCCTGTGGCCAAAGCCTGACTTGGAATGTCATCAGGGGAGGAGATAAAATGAAAGAGAAGGAAGAAAAAAATTAAAAGGGAAACAGAATGGACAGATGTAAACAGCACATGCCAAAGCATCCCAGCCCAGTCCTAACAGGGCCTCCCTCAGGCCTGACCGTCAACCCCAGTGCTCACATGCACAGAGGAGTCGTGCTGGTACAATGTTCCTAAAGAAAAGTGGTCCAGGCCAGGTGTGTAGCTCAGTGGTCGAATGCTTGCCTAGAATGTGCAAGGCCCTGGTTTCCATCCCCAATTAGAAAGAAGGAAAGAGAGGTGGGGAGAAAGAAGAAAGGGAGGAGAAAAGAAAAGAAATTTAAACACTATTTTAGAATGTACAGACAGGCTGACTGATGGGAGAAAGGAGACAGTAGGAAAGAGAACTAGTCTCTTAGAACCTGAAAATCAATCCTGAAATTGCTAACCCTGAAAGAGCAATGGGCACCCTCCCTCCACCACAATGAACTCTTCCCACCCCTTCCTCTAAACACCCTCCAATGGAGAGGGAGGGCTGCAGGGACAGCTGGTAGGGTTTGTCTCCAAGCCTCAGCCTGGCTCAGCCTCCTCCAGTGGGTTTGCTTTCAAGGGGGACAAGAACTGTTGTTAGAAAATATTAACGTGGGATTCCCAAAGGCCCGGGTCTGAGAGCAGCTTTCCAGGACACACAGCATAATGCTTCCTTCAGCATCAGAACTGGGCCATGGGCCTGGGGGCTGCTCTTCTCTGAATCCCAGCTGGGGGAGGGAAAGCACACTCCATCCATGTCTTCTCATTTTTCCTGCTAAATATAGCATGTTACCAAAACAGGTTAGGTGAGGAATCAGACAGGAAATTTGTGTCTGACCAGAGGTATCTATCCCATTGATTAGTTAGTGGCTTACATCATCTGCATAGGTGTCATATCATCAAAGCTGGATGAGTGAATCAGAACTAGGAGGTCTGCAAGAGCCGGAGATGCAGGTATGTGGTTTTTGTTTTGTTTTGTTGCAAGGCAATTATATTTTTTACAAAGTGATTCTCTTTCTAAATTGAAAGAATACTTACTTTTATCTGGCGGTGCATGCCTTTGATCCCAGCACTCCTGAAGCAGAGGCAGGTGGATCTCTGTGAGTTCGAGGCTAGCCTGGTCTACAGAGATAGGTCTACGATAGCCAGGGCTACACAGAGAAACCCTGTCTCAAAAAAAAAAAAAAAAACAAAATCAGAACTTTTTATGATCTCCAAGTGAATTTAGAATAGCCAGCAGGTGTGTGTGTGTGTGTGTGTGTGTGTGTGTGTCCTCCAGGACATAATATTTTAGGGGTAGAAGAACCTCAGAGAGCATCTGGACCAATGGTTCTTAACCTTGGCTGAACATGGAATCCCCTAGGAGTGTTCCTTGGTTTTTAAATAAGATGCTATGGACCGCTCTCTAAAGATGTTGATTGGATTGGTTTGGAGTCTAGGTATCTGGGTTTTTGTTTTTTTTCCTTGATGATGGTGCTGTTGCAGCCAGGGACGCAATCCATCCATGTAGGCCAATATTTCACTTTACAAATAGACTTTCCAAATAGCCACACAGCTGACCCATAGCAGAAGGGAGAGTAGAGGAGTGGATCCACTATCCCAGCCCTTCTATGTCTCTCTGGGATGCTTGGGAAATGAACGACAAAGGTGGGCATGGTGCCACAGGCCTGTAATCTCTGCACTGGGGAAGTTTTAGCATAAAATCTAGGCCAGCCTGGTCTACTTCGGAAGAGGGCGTGGGAGGGGAGCCTGAGACTTTTTGTGAGTGCCTCTGTCTACACAAACCAGCCTCCCAGTTCCATCTCCCAACCCTGCACTTCACGTTTTTGTCAGCGCCCAAGATGTCTGATACTTCGACCCTGTTCCTCTAAGTTTTCCATCTTAAAAATCTCTGGATTACTGTAGGAAAAAAAAACATGGAAATTTTTCCCTCTCTAAATCTGTCATCAGCTGCCAAGGGTCCCAGGGAAATTCTTGCTCCTTGGCTAGATGACACAGGGCCATCACTGTCAGCACGGCACGCGGGCGAGGGAAGGGGGGGGGGCTGCGGAGGGCAGTGATGACTAGCACAGATCAACAGACACATAAAGATGTTTAGGTACCTGTGCAGAGGCCCTCCTGTATGGGGCACACAGTCTGCAATCAGAACACTGCAGTGAGAATATTTACATATGGATGGTAAAGATCCATGTGTGGTTTGACACCCATGTGGATGTTTCTGTGGCAGTCTAAGTATGTGTATGAAAAAAATGTGTGTAAATGCATTAGAGACTCCGACATTGTGCCTTAGGTATGCACTGGTACAAGGACCTGGGATAGTAGGCAAGTGCATAAGCACAATTCACATCTACATTTTCCTGTGGAAGCACAAGGATGAAGCAGATATGTATGTGGCAGGCCAGCTGTGTGGCTGTGTGTGACAGGCAGTCTGTGTGTATGACGGTGCCGGTTTATGTGTGAGAGAGGTTTCTGCCGTTTCTATCACGCGTCTAAGTAATCACTGGGAAATGCATGTGTCGGGAAACAGTATCTTTCATGCTTAAATATGTCTCGGCATACATAAATGAAACATGATACTGTGCTGGGCGAGATGCTGCATATTAGTGTTGTTTGTCATTGATAGAATTAAATAATCCATGCAAAACCCTGGTAGCATTTCTTACAGTTTTATTTAACACTGTTTTGGCCAAGCAGCATTTGACTGGTGCCTACACACTACAGATCACTACAGCAAATGTGAAATTTGGAGATTATAACGTACAACACATTAGAAATATAGCAGACGAGTGTTATCTAAAAATCCCATCTGTCCCCACCTTTCCTTGGGCTCCCCTCTTTGCTTGCTTTCTTCCAGCCTAGTTGAGGGCCATCCCTCCACATTTTGCTAGGAGGCCTCTGCATCTGTGGTGAAGGGAAATAAAGAAAGGGGGGTAAGGATTTAGGGTTTGGGGAGAGATAACACTCCAGGCTCTGGATCTGGAATGTGTCTGCTCCTCCTAGTGCATCAGAAGCAAGCCCAAACCCTAGCGTGAGTAAAACAGGAAGACCAAGGCAAGCACCTTTACACTCCTGCAGGCCCTCAGCCTGACTGACGAAGTCACTCATCCAGAAGAGGGAAAACATCACATTTATCAAATTACTGGCAAATCCTTCCTGAAAAGAGCCATCAAATCGGGTCTCTGCTTCTTTTCTTTAAGAAGAAACTATATCCTTGCTGGGCAGTGGTGGCGCATGCCTTTAATTCCAGCACTTGGGAGGCAGAGGCAGGTGGATCTTTGTGAGTTCAAGGCCAGCCTGGTTTATCTAGTGAGTGCCAGTACAGCCAGGGCTATGTAGTGAGAACCAGTTTCAAAACAAAGCAAACAACAACAAAAAAAGACCGAAGGTTTAGCCAGCTGTGGTGGGAGACACCTTTAATCCCAGCACTTGAGGAGGCAGAGGCAGGCCTACAAAGTAAACTCTGTAACAGCTAGGGCCACACAGGAAAACAAAACAAAACAAAAAGAATGAAGGCTGGTAGGGGGACTTGAATGCCGGCTCCATTTCTATTATGAACGACCCGAGGCAAAGAGAAACTAGCTGACTGGGAAAGCAGGGTCTCCATCTGTAAGGCCAAACTCCGATGTGAGTAAGAAGGTGCTGGAAGAAGACCTTACCGGCTGCTGACACTTAAAAGAAGTCACACTTTATCGCAAAGAAGATAAATAAATGACCTTGCAGATTCTTCCGGATTTGCCCAGGACTCCACATGGAACCTTGTTCTCCTTGACGTTTTGTGGCTCCTATCCACGGAGCTCCTCCCTCTGCCCATCTCTCTGTCCTTGAAGTTCCTCTCACTGCTTTCTGTCCTACCCAAACATCCCAGCACGATGAGGCCAGGGAAGCTAAACCTAATCTGAGTAGCAACTGGACTTACCCCACTCTACAAATACTGTCATTACCAGCTAAGTAGTCACCAGCACTGCCTTCTCAGCGAACCTCCAGACTCTCCATCAGCCAGCCTGAGTGGGGACAGCTGGATGGCAGCATCAGTAAGTACCACACCATCCTCACACTGCTGAAGTTGAGAAGCTGGCCCTCCAAGGCCGTCTCCTGAGACAATATAGAAAAGAAGAAAAGGAAAGTAAAGAAGTCTCCTGATGTTTGGATTCAAAATGCGAACAGTAGACAGTAACACACACACACACACACACACACACACACGCATGCACGCACGCACGCTCTCCACAAAGACAAAAATCATGAATCATCTCCATGACTGAGCATTGCAGCATTAGGTAATATTCTCAGAGGCCCAAGGTTTTCAGCCAAATCCCAGGTCTAAGCACAAGGACACTGAATAAATCCCTCCCCTTATAAGAGGCCAGTCTGAGCAGATGGGACCACTCTTAAGTAAACTGGAGAGCCCCCCCACCCCCGCCCCTTTGCCCGGCTCAAAAGGAGAGGCAGGGGGCTGGCCCTCCTATCGTGGGAGCAGGAAGCCAACCTAGTGGCAGAGGCCGAAGCTGTTAATTCTGCAGCTCATGCTTGCATCTCCAACTCATCTCTCTGGGGGAAAGTATCCATCCCTTTGACCACACAACCTAAGGGGAGGTCAGGCTGGAGGAGGCTGCGGCAGAACAAGTGGTGGCCAGAGGTGAGAAACCAAACAGAGCTTGGAGAGCTGACCTGGCAGAAGGAGGTGAGAAGCAAGGACCACCCCTACCCCCACCACAGTTTATCTCCAGACCAAACTTGGATGTCACCTCACAGCCACCCCACTTACTGATAACCATCCTCATTAATATTAATTTTAAAAAATTACATTAGTGAAGAATGAGATAAGTAACTAAGCACTCAGAGGAGGGAGAGGGCATCTCAGAAGTTCTGTCTCCCCTCAACCGATATGGTACCAACTCCTACCCCAGGTCCTGCCCCCTTTCCCCAGGTGTGTCAGGAAGACACAAGGCAGGTGGATGGAGAAAGAGACAGACTCAGGCACCCCAGGTGCTCACCAAGAAATGCACAGACTGTGAAATTACACCAGGGCTGGACAACTTAGCACCACGCATGAACCCTTGGGGTATTGAAATAATTAACTTGCTAATCAGCTACACCTTGTTCTTTCCTTTCTCCCTGGAAAAACAAAAAAATGCAAATCGCCTTCCTATGTCAGTCACTTGGAAACAAACAATGCTTTTGAAGAAACACACCCTCTGTGACAGCCCAGACTAAAATGGGTCCTGGTGCATCCTGCTGCTTCCCCCTGCCCACCCCTGCCCACCCCAGCCCACCTGGCTTCCGAGAGCCCAAAGACAGAGATGCAGGGGTTTTCTATCCCCAGCAGAGCCTTTCCATCTCTGCTAAGCTTTCCCGTTTGGGCCCTCTTTAGCCTGCTTGCTGGCGCTAAACAGCCAAGATCCATGTGGAGAAAAGAGGATTGATTAGAATCATAATAATAATCCCTGGCATTCGTCCGGCTTTAGCGGTTACAAAGTGTTTTCACACATTATCTCATTCGGTCAGAGGAAGTCGGAGCTGGAAGGGACCTCGGCAATCATTTAGCCCAATCTCCTGCATATAGAAGGGGAAACTGAGGCCCAGAAAGGTTAAATAGCTTCTTCAAGGGCTGGCGATAGCGTGGCCAGGTAGCCTTGTTTATTGTCTAGAATCTTGTGCTGCCCAAGATCCTCTGAAATGAGGCAAGGAATATAATTGGCTTTTTTTTTTTTTTACTACATCACAAATACAAGCCAACAAGTCAAACAATTAACAAGACATGAAATGAATGAAGGCTACTCCTATAAGCAGTGGTCTCTGTAGGGGGAAGAGGGGAGACTGACAAGGAGGGGAGAGAGTGAGTCCGAGTTCAGATGGACAGGTTAATGCAAAGACACCCCCACACACACACACACACACAACGCCACTGTCTCTCTATGCTCATTCCCATCTCCTGGGGTTTAAAAATGAGAACGTTAGACACTTTGAGGTTTGGGGCTTAATGTGGAGCACGTTGGCAGGAAGGAGCTTTTCTTGAATTCTAATCTGGCACCTCCACTGGAGGGCTCACAGTATAATAGGTTTGTGTGTGCATGTGTGTGTCCACGCAAAACATTAGATGTAGCAGTGAAAAACACCCATCTTGATCCTTGTACACATCGGATAATTTGCAAATTAATGGCTCTTTCCCTCCAAGGCTCTGAGAAGGTTAAAAAAAAAAAAAAGCTTTCTGAAGAAAGGGATATGTGGCTAAAAGACAGAAACCAGAAATATAAATAGGGCAAAAGAAGCCACATAGACACAGTTCTGCCAGGAACATATCTCCTTGTGAAGGGCACATGTGTCCAGCCTTCCTCTGCTTCCTGTGGCTCTTAATTTAAAAGATAAAACTGCTTTGGTCCTCAGATGCCTGCTCTATTTGCAGATGTATTTATAAATGTGCAAGACACCATTTCTGGGTTCTAGGTTTTAAATTCATCACTTCTCACCCTTCATCTGCCTTCTGAAAACAAGTCTCCCTTTGCCTGTCAGTGGAACTTCTGTCTGCCCCCATTGCCCATGCCGGTTGGACGGTAAGCGGTTCCTTTGTGTGTTCATTTATTACTAAGCCCAACTCTTTTCCCTCTAAAACTCCTTCTTCTCCCTGTTGAGCTGACCATGCTTGTGGATTTATGAAGAGAGATGTTTTAGCAGAAATCCCCCAGAGTGTCCCATCAGCCCTAAATCCCAGGCCCGCTCACCCCCCCAAGACCCTATGACACACAGCATGCCAACACGGCTTCCTCTTGCCTATGCATTAGCCATCCATTGTGGCAACCTGACATCTCTCACACATAAAACCGTAAGAGAGAAATAAAATATCTGTCTCTTGGCGAAAATAAAGCTTTGCCTCCCTCCTGATGTATAGGATATAAAATAAAGCCGCGGCTCCAATAGTGGCTTTTCCTTATGCCGGAGTTGCCTTTGCACACACGGAGACAATGAAGACGGATGGTTTGGGACGAGGCCCAGCCTCCTGGGGCCGCCTTCACCCTCTTTTATTATAGTCTCTCTCCACCTCCCTGCCTTTTTCTTTCTTCTTCACTTTCTTCCCTTTCTGGTTTCTATTTGCCTTTTATATGCCCTTTTCTTTCTCTTCCCTGAAATTGTATTCCTTTTACTTGTTTTTCTCTTCCTTCTTTCTTCTTTTTTTTTTCCCTCTTAAAACATGACAGTGATGTTGAGAAGAAGCCAAGCGTCTCACCTCTTCTGACATACCAGCCACCTCTCTTGGTCTGCCCATCACCCCCAGCTCTCTCTGGACCTCTAGTCCCTAGTAGTAATACTGCTGTTACTGCTTGGGGACTTGCTTTGGTCAAATGTACAAAGGCCCCCAAGGGGCAATTAAGAATTGTGTTTAGTGAGGCTGCGAGTTATTTTGTTTCTCTAGGAAACTATGTGCCCTCCACTCGGGTCTCTGACTCTATTTACTTAGCCTCTAAGGAGGCCAACAGAAGACACTGCTACCTCAGAGGTTTGACAGTTGACCTTCACCTCCCAAAGCCTGGACACTCCAACAACAGACACATAGTGGACCTTGGGTCCCTTCAGCCAACTCAGCTACCAATAGACAGATCAGTCCCCTGCTTCTGTTCCCTAGAGTTGAGGCTTGAACATGGAGTGGGGTGAGTATGTGGAGCCTTCTCCCTGCCCACATAGAGCTGTCACACAGGCAGAGAGGCATGGCTACCTGCCTGCCTTCCCACCCATTAAACATTCTTCCCCACCCAGCAGCAGCCACTTCATTCCTCCTTCGTCCCCAGAGACCACAGCTTTGCCAGATGACAGCCACTCTGTGGACTTCCATGTCTGAATGGATTTCTGTAACTCTACAAGTTTTTCCTCATCCATGGCCTAGCCTCATCCCTTCTACTGCGTTCTCTTCATTCTTCTCAAGCTGTTTCCCCAGCCATCCTAAAAACCTCTCCAGCTCTGTCAGGGACTACAGCATGCATCTCTCCGAGGTCCTGGAAGAACAGACAGTGACTGCAGGTAGCTCCCTTGGGGGAGGACAAGAAAGTCAGAGTCACAGACTGTTGTGTGGGCCATGTCTAGCAGAGTAGTGAGTGATTTTCAGCGGAGACACTTAAGTCCCAGGTGCACATCTACCGAAGGTCCTCGGTGTGCATGATCTAGTCACTCTAAGTCTAGATGATCTTTGTTAACACTGCCCCAAACCTGGACAGGCAAGGCAGTCAGTCACATCTGTTAAACTCTGCCCAACAATGAGGGAGGTGCTGAGGATAAGGGATTAGAGCTGCCAACTTCAGAACAAACTCATTCTCAGTTCCAAAGGCTGCTAGTTTTGGGGGTCTTTCTCCCTCCCTCCTTTCCCACTTGATATCTCTCCAGATATCAGCAGTGACCACCACCATTAGGTAAAGGGGAGAGAGCCAATTAGTGAGAGGATTAATTACTCTGAGGCAGGCGCCCCGTTTGTCTTCCTTACGGGTGTGAGTGTGTGCTCACACAGAGGCACACGGGCACGCACCCAAATACACATTGTTGTCACGCTGTCTTAGATGTTTTATTTATTTGTTGGATTCCTGCCCAGTGCTGCTCACAGGCTTTCCATAGGCGTTAAGTCTCCCACCAGACTCCAACCTCCTTTCCTCCGGCCCAGGAATGTGCCTGTCACATGCACAGCCCACTTAGGTCCCAGTGGAAGACCCTGGTTGGAAGCTTCAGGACTCTTCAGCTTCTAGTTTCTCTCCACTAGCTTTTTTTTTCCCCCACACTGTATTATTCTGTAGCTCAGGCTTGCCTGGACATCTCTGAGTAGCAACCTTGAACTCAAGTACTGGGATTACAGCAGCGAACCACGACAAAGGGTATTTTTTTCCCCTTTCTTTGCTTCGTTCTTCCATGTGTTTCTCTGGACACATCTTCCCTCCCTTTACAGCCTCTTGCTTTTGGGTCTCTTCTTCACGCCTTTTCTATTCACTTCTGTCTCCTTCAACGCAACCTCTCTCTTCCATGGTGACTACCATTGCTCAGCTGGACTGACTGGGATCATCAGCATGCTCCACCTCGCTGCTGCTCTAACCATCCTCCCCATGCTCAGAGTCCCCCCAACCCTCATGCGAAGTCTGGATTGTTTATCTAGGCCAGGTGCATGTCATAATATTCGGCAGGATACTGCCCTTTCTTGGCTTCACTGTCCCTTCCCTACTACTGCCCAAGCTCGGTTTGGAAAATGCCTCCGGGGGCAAAGAGCACTCTGGAACATGGTTGCAAGGCCCACCTTTCCCAACTTCTCACCTTCAGTAATGCAGTGATAGGGGCAGGTACCCTTGCTTGGATTGGGGTTCCCGTCTGGGAAAGTGTAGAGAATAACTCACTTACTATGCTGTTCAGGGGAGACAACGATATAAACTAGAAAGAACTTCATATTAAGAGCCCAAACCTTGAGAGAGGGGAAGGGAAAGAAGAGGGTACTGGATCAGAGAGACTCTAGCAGAGCAGTTTTCCGTGTTGCATAAGCTGGATCTTCACAGGTCTGTGCGGAGTTTGTGTGGCTTCCAGGTGGCCGGGGTCCAGGGTGCATCTAGCTGGCTCCTTCCTTCCTCCCTACTAGACCTATGCTGCTGAATATTCGGGGTTTTTGTGGCTGGCAGCCCTAGGAGACTACTGTGGCATGGCTTCCTCTCCCTCTTCTGGGGACCTGGTCTGGACTAGAGGAAGGAAGTGGCCGCTTTAGGAATTAAATAGCAACCCACAGTGATAAGAAAGAACTGTCCCTGGTTGGTGGGAAACACTCCGGGCTGGACTAGGGGGTGTGGAGGATATGGGTTCAAGGACTCTGGACCCAAGAGGCAAGGGAGATCGGGTGTATGAGCCGGGAAGGCTGGTTAGTCCCAGTTCTGAGACAGGGTCTCTCCCTCCATTCGAACTGCTTTTGAGAAGCTTCTAAGAAGACAAATCTCGACTATGGAAGGCCGTCTGGGCCCTCTGGGACCTTTCCCGACGGTGCCTTGGGAGTAGGGTGGAGGAGAATGATGGCCAGGTGTCCAAATTGAATCTCAGGACACTCGCCGGGATATAAGTGACTGAGTGTCTATGTGAATTTGAGGTATGGAGAGTAGTAAAATGGGTGTATTTGAAATCGTGGACAGTGCGGTGGTGTAGGTGAGGGTGGAAGGTTGGGGATCTTCAGCGGTCATTTATACCTACACAGAGCTGAATTCGATGGATTCAGAGACGGCGGGTTTAGAAAGCTGGGTCCGTTTTCTCTCCTTGTCTCCACTACTGATTACATTTCAAAATAAGAGCTCAATGGAAACGGTGGAGGGGGAAAAAAAAAACATTAGTCTTGTGTGCTGTCACCGCCGAAGTGTTAAACATGGATTTTAGACAGAATCAAGGAACCAAGATACATGCCTTGCCTTGCCTTGCTCCCGCTCGCTCGTTGACATACACACATCCCAGAAGCCGGGATTGGCTCGGCGACCGGTTTTCTTCACCATCTGAACCCGGAGACATGCAGAACACAACACCCTAGAACCAGTGTCCTGTCTTCGCCCAACTCCCATCTTCTAAAGGGGCCTTCTCTCCCATTTCTTGGTCTCAAAGTCATTACACCCCCAAATCAGTAAAAACCTCTCCCCGACTACAGAAGGAAGATGCAAGTCGGAAAAGGCGGGCAACGGAGTCCAGTGGCACCCTACAGTTACCCGAGACAGCAATTTCTCAGTTGCCCCTCCCGGGCCCCTCTGCTTTGCACTGAAATAGCCCAGCTGCGCCGAGAGTGAGCCACCAGGGACCCGGGCGACTACAGGCTCCTGAGAGGGGCGGTTGAGTCCAGGGCGATAGCAGCTAGCTCTGAAACAGCTGAGGGTGGAGAGAGCCTGGGGACCGATGGCCCCTTCCTTTGGAAAGCCGCTTGGGAGTCGGGGTAATAATAGAGGATCCGGCGCTTCGCCGCACTTGGAACGTCTGGGGGTACCAAAATTCTTGATACTTGTTCTACGAAGTGTCGGGTCCGCAGGAAGACGCCCAGTCAGAACCCGAACCCGAAGAGCCCTCCCAATAGGTGGGAGAGCCGCCTTCTAACCCCCACTCAGTCCTGAGTCTAAGCCTAGAAAAAAAAACAGGAGAGGGGCTGTTGCGTGAGAGCTTGGCTGCGCTACTTGAGTCCACAGCTGCTCCACGCGAGTGTGGAAGTGGACAAGGGTAGCGAGAATGCTTTGGAAGTCTGACACTCGGGGCGCGGCGGGGGAGGGGGGGTCGCAGAGGAATCCTGTGAGGCAGGCCTTGGTGGTTGGTTCTACAAAGCAACTATCATGCCGGCGGGAAGGCAGAGCTACTGAAGAACTGAAGAGCTTCAGGGTTGCCGGGAGGTGCAAGAGAAAGCAGAAAGGGGGCGTTGGCACAGCTCTAAAAACTAACAATGCCATCCAACATAAGCCAGGTTCGGGGCAGCTTCTCTTTTCGCTGGAAGAGGGTATTCTGTTTGTGGACCCGAATTCACTGCCAGTCCAACTGCGTTTCGGCGCACTTTTCTCCTAATTTAGACCTGTGGAAGATCTGCCAGGTGCATAGATGAAGTAACTCAAAAGGCAGATTCTGAAATATCATCTAGATATGGCTGCAGGGACACCCTTACTTCCCTCGAAATTAGAGTAATGCACCTTCCTAGCATCTCCCCCAAACAGGGGGCAAAAGTAACACCTCTTTGAGACAAATTTGGGTTAAGCTTAGAAAAAATAAATCAGTCGCTACAGTTAACTTGAGTGTTACTGGAAACTAGAATCATTAAAAGGGCCAGCATCTGACTCCCACAACTAGGCAGATCCGCCCCTCCCCTCGGTAGACGGTGACCAGGAGTTTATAACGCAGACAAAATTAGGAAAGTGTATTAACCCTAAGGAGTGTACTCTGGTAGGTATGGTTCGCTGATGTCTGAAGAAACGAACTAGCTCAAGCCTGGAAAAAGGAAGGTCTGGGAGCCAGGCTACACTGCCAGTGCGCTGCACGCCTCCCTCCCCTGCAGCCGAGGTGCTGTCCCCCGCTGCAACCACCTCCCCCAGCCGCGAGAGTCCCGCGGTTTCCCACCTAGTCATTTGTTTTTGTTTGTAAAAGGTGTCTCCGGATCACAATTTTCTCACAACTTCTCGCCAGAGTTGCAACTCCTCACCCGAAGCTCTTCCCCACCCACTCCTTCTCGCGTCCTGGCGCCGCGCCTCCGGTTTCCCCGCCCCCATCAGGAAACCGCCCGAATCAACTTTCCAAGAGAGCACAGCGGGAGATCGACACTCGTGTCTCCCAGACACCCTGCCGGGTGGACTTTGGTTGGACTGGGGGAGGAGGCACCAAGAGACGGGGGGGGGGGGGGTAGATTAAGCTGCCAAGCGCCCCCTACCTCTCCAAAGACTCGAACTGTGCCGGGGGCAATTTCCAGGCCAAAGGAGCAAGAAGAGGAGGGCTGTTGACACCTACTGAATTGCAGAGCCAGTGTACCTGGACCTCCCAAGCTACAAGACCCAGTTACACTCTAATCCCAACCAGGCTTTCTCTGCCCCACCCCCACCCTCCCACGGAACTCTGGCCTCCTCCGCACCTTCTTTCATTCCCTGACACTGAAACCGACGCCTTACCAAACCTGGAAGGGGCCAGGACATCTCGCTGCCATCGCCGGTACCGCGCGGGGCTACCGCCACTGATCCTCTAAACGCGGTCTCCCCGCACTCTCCCCGGCCGGGGGGGAAAATGCAGAATGGTTTACAGAGGGACCGCGAGGCGCTGATTGGTCGCAGTTCGCCGTGACGTCGGCGGGCGCTGCATTAAGGCGAGGGGGCTTCCAGGGCTCAGCCAACAGCCAGGAACAGTGACCGAGCCGCTGGAGCTGGGAGAGACGCGCCGAAGACTGAGCCAGAAGACCAGAGACCTAGGGACGCGCGCTGGGAGAGAGCCAACAAGAAACCCGCGGACCGGACAGCGATACCGGCGAGCCGCACCGAACTGTTCCAGCTGCTGGCCTTCCGTAGCCGCTGCACCAGGACATTACTCTAAAGCTCTCCAAGGCGCCCCCTCCCCTTGGCTCCTCCCTTTGAACCAGAAAAAGAAAAAGAGAGGAAAAAAGAAAGGAAGGATACTAGAAAGGAAAGCCAGATTTGCCACCACAACAAAAGGGGGGAGGGAAAAAAATCGAGAGACTGTGGGGTTGAAACGCAAGCCGCGGGAGCGTGGGCCGAGCGATGCGGGGCTGCGCGCCCAAGCGGCCGCGAGTTGTGACTGAAGCCAGGATGCGCGGCCAGGCACGGTGAAGAGCCAGATCACATTGCCTTCCCGAAAGAGTCCAGGCGCGGGGAGGGCCGCTGCGAGGACACGGAAGGCCGCCTGGCAGGCCAACGGCCGAGGTGACAGGGCTGGGGCGGTGGGGAGCGAGCGAGTGCGCCCGGCTGCGTCCGCCCGAAGTTGTCCCTTTTCATTTTTGACTGGCAAAAACACTCTCCAAAGGGGGGTGGGGACCTAAGCATCAACTACAATCAACAAATCTACCCAACCTGCCCTCTCTCCCATCCCTTGGTCTGCCCTCGACCCCTTCCCAGGCCCAGCGCGGTCGCCCAGACTGTCCCGACTCTCTGCAAGAAGCCGACAACGTAGGATCCAAAGCGTTCTACTCCTGTGTTCTTTTCTTTCCGTGTTTTTTTTTTTTAAGGGAAAAACCCGGTGGTGGGCGGTCTGGCACGCACACACAACCTGCCTTCATACTTCGAGAAAAGCAGATGCACTTTGACTTCTGACAGCTCTACCTCAAGCCGGAGAGAACCCAGCGTCGCTTTCTTGAATCCCGAGCTCTTGCTGTCTTTCTTTTAACCGGTTTCAATTTTATTTATTTCCGTCCCGCCCCCTTTCTCGGTGACCTTCACTCCTTCTCCGGCTTTGGGCAGAAGAGCCGCTTTCTTGTCCGCTGGAGACTGATTTTCCTCGCCCGGTGAGCTGAGGTGGCGCTGCTCCAGCCCCGCGGCCCTGGGATTCCCGGGCTGCCCCCTACCAGCCTGGTCTCTCCCCTTTTGATTTGCTGGTGCGGTTTTTTTTGCTTGCCCGACTTGAGCGGGTTTTTTCTTTTTGGAGGCGCTGGGAAGCTCAGGCTGGTTGTCTTCAGGAGTCATCTCCTCGATTCTATTTGCCCCATCGATCGGAGCCTCACCGGACCAAACCAAAGACCATGGTGCACTGTGCGGGCTGCAAAAGGCCCATCCTGGACCGTTTCCTCTTGAACGTGCTGGACAGGGCCTGGCACGTCAAGTGCGTCCAGTGCTGTGAATGTAAATGCAACCTGACCGAGAAGTGCTTCTCCCGGGAAGGCAAGCTCTACTGTAAAAACGACTTCTTCCGGTGAGTACTTTCCTCCCGCGCCTCTGCTGCTCCCTCCCCACGGGCCCTTCCTGGCCGGCTTCGGATCAGAGGTCAGCGTGGCCGCATTAGGAGCTGCCTTTTCTCTCGGGCAGCCAAGTCCCTCTGGCTTCTACCTCTTAGGAAGTTGGGATGCCGAGATATCTGTCCTACTTGGTACTGGAAAGTGTGGTCCGTGTTTGGCTGCAGGTGCCTAGAAAAGAAAGGGTCTGAGCCGACTTCAGCTCAGAAGCCCCTCCACATCATTGGAGAGGTACAGCAGCCTCGGGGTTGCAGCTCCAGCTCGCCTTTCCCGAACCGAAGCTCTCCTGCAACCAACCGCCTTTTCCGGGCCTCCCAGATAGCTGCTCCTTCAAGTTGAGCTCAGAAGCTCCGGCTTTATTCCAGCCACTGACTTTTCCTTCTCCGAGAGGTCTTTTCCAAACTAGAGTCTCGGTGGTCGGGGTGGAAAAAAGCCGCAATAAAGAGCCCGCCCTTGAGGCCAATTCTGTATGCCTGGGGTCTCCCTAAACATTGATTGGCCTATAAGCGTAGACCTGGGAGAACGGTACCGTGCTGGCCTTGGCCCAGTGCCCAGCGCCGGCTCCTCTTCGCGGCCTTTCCAGCCGATTCCCCATCAGGAAGGCCACCTTCTGGCGAACACGCGGCTCATTAGAGCCGGGAAAAATTCTCCTCTGTTTACCATTTTGCTTATATTTTTTAAAACTGATTATTTGCCACAATCAAAGCTGAACTGGGAAGAATGACCTCAAATGTATATTGTATTTTCCACTGGTTTGAAATCCCACACTTTATTCCGCTATTTTGGTTTGTTTTGTGAGGACTGATCAAATCTGGGAAAGAGTTTGAAGCCACCGGGCCTCCTTAGCCCGAAGGACCAGGAAGCGCAGTCCCCAGTGACGATTCGGGACGTGCGGCTCCTGTTTGTAGAGGACCTGTGAAGCTAAGGGAGGTGCGAGCTGCTTTTGTGGAAAGGCTGAGCTTTGGGGCTTCGGCAGACTGCTCGGGTTTTTACTCTACAAGGGCTAGATCCGTGCCGGAGAAGCGCTAGCCCCACCGGCTTGCGGGGCTCTCAGAGCCTGACTAGCGGCTAAGCTCAGCGGGACTCCTGAAGCCCGCTCAACCTGGCCGCGACTCCCGCTAGCGCCAATCTGCCAGGCTTTTGCGCACGAACGTGGCAAATGCCCAGCTACAGCCACCAAGGCTCTCTCAGAGTCAGTGTTTGTTTACTCGGAGCGGGATCGGACTTTGCCAACCCGCGCCTGTGCTCAGGTCTTTTTGTGGTGAAAGCAAGGCAAAGCTAGCAGTATAGAGCGGGACCTTTCTGCGGAGCTCTTAGCTCGAATTTGACTTCTCTGAATCTAATCGGAAAATGTGTGCTCGGTTTCCCTTCTGCCCTTGTAGCCACTTGGAAACCTTTTCTCAGGACACTTTTTTCCCCTGGGGCATGAGGTTAGAGGTTAGGGGCAGTTTGGGCCGTTAACACTGACCGAATGTTTTCCCTCCCTTTTCCCTGATGTCCCGCGATCTCTCCTGCCTCCTCTTATGTTTAATAAATTTTTATATTCATTCTCTCTCCTTCTTCCTCTGGCGGCTTTTATTTCACCCTGTCTGCTGTACTTCTCTCTCATCTCCGCACACCCTACGCAGATGTTTCGGTACCAAATGTGCGGGGTGTGCGCAGGGCATATCTCCAAGCGATCTGGTGCGGAGAGCGCGAAGCAAAGTCTTTCACCTCAACTGCTTCACGTGCATGATGTGTAACAAGCAGCTTTCCACCGGCGAGGAGCTCTACATCATCGACGAGAACAAGTTCGTTTGTAAAGAGGATTACCTGAGTAACAGCAGTGTCGCCAAAGAGAACAGCCTCCACTCTGGTGAGACCAGGATTCCTAACTGGCTAGAGGGTGGGTATCGGGGAGGAAAGAAAGGACCCTGCTCATCACTCCTTTTTCTCTTCCCAGCCACCACAGGTAGTGACCCTAGTTTATCTCCAGATTCCCAAGACCCATCGCAGGACGATGCCAAGGACTCGGAAAGTGCCAACGTGTCAGACAAGGAAGGTGGGAGCAATGAAAATGATGACCAGAACCTAGGTGCCAAGCGCAGAGGACCCCGAACCACCATCAAAGCCAAGCAGTTGGAGACGTTGAAGGCAGCCTTTGCAGCTACACCCAAGCCTACACGCCATATCCGTGAGCAACTGGCCCAGGAGACTGGCCTCAACATGCGGGTCATCCAGGTCAGAACCCTGGTTGGCCACTCTGTTCCCCAAAGGCTCACATGGCCACTAAGGGAACCTAGGCTGAGCCTGGGAGAGCCCAGAGTTTTGGGGGTAGGAGAAGTGAATGGGACTAGGAAAAGGCTGACCTGATACATTGGAATATGAGAAAAAAGCCCCACAGAGGTGACAGTGGCTAATGGGACAAATGGGACGGGAGTGACTCGAGAGTGCGCCATACAGCTGGAGGAAAACACAATGTCCAACAGCACAGTGGCAACAGCTAAAGTCCATCTTTCTGTACACAGCTTATCCCTTTCTTGCCCTTGTTAAGGAGCAGAGAGGTGGCTCTGGGGTCCAGAGTCATTCAGTTCCTCTCGGTTCTGTACAATAAGCTCTCCCTCTATTTCCCCAACCCCAAATTTGTGCGTTTTGAGCCCCAGTTAGAAAACCGCCAGAGCAGAGGCTTGTCCTCCCCAAGGAGGTGGGGTGCCCAGGATTGAAGGAGAGATAGTTTGGTGGGAAGCCGGTTCCGCCTAGATGCAGCCTGATGTAGGATGGGGAGGCTAAGCCTTCTGCAGATAGCTGGGCCACTGCATTGGGAAGATGCTAAACTAGAGTGTGTCTGGGATACCAGGAGTCTGGCCCTGCCTGTACTGTGTGTCTAATCCGAAGTGCCTAGAGGCCAGGTGAGGGTGTGGGTGGATGCGCCTGTCCAAGTGTTAGAAGGGCAGCCTCTGGGAGGTTGTGTGAACCTGTGCTCATGAATATGGGTTTGTGTGCCTGTCACTATTGGAGAGAGGCTATGTCTAAGTATGTTTGGCACATCGAGATTTTGTGTGGGTGTGAAAAGAAGATTGTGGGTTTTGGTGTCACTACCCTTGGGAAACAATCAGCAGAAAGCTTTCTGTATCTCTGTCACTACATGATATGGGGGTAGGGACTAACAAGAGACCCTGAAAGGGAAGCTGTGTATATGACACTATTTTGAAGAGGTCCAGTGTCTATGATCCCTAAGATAATATAATGCTAAGCGTGTGATTGCTGGATATAGTGGGACTACAAAATCAGACAAGGCAGTAATCTGCTCAGCTCCCTTCTTGGGAATCCTGCACACCTACCCTTGGCCTGGTACTATTCATTCAGAGACCGCCACCACACACACACACACACACATTCACACACACCTAGTGGCAGTGGAGGAATGAGTGACTGGGCCCCCGTTGCACACCCGGCTGGCCAGTGGGGTCTCCGGGGTCTCATCCTGTGCCTGTGTACTTCAGGTCTGGTTCCAGAATCGACGTTCCAAGGAGCGGAGGATGAAACAGCTGAGCGCGCTGGGCGCGCGGCGCCACGCCTTTTTCCGCAGTCCCCGCCGGATGCGGCCACTGGTGGACCGCCTGGAGCCCGGCGAACTCATCCCCAACGGCCCCTTCTCCTTTTACGGAGGTGAGTGTGGCCGAGCGGCAAGCGGGCCTAGGCTGAGCCGGCTTCGCTGGAAGCGGGTGGCAGCGCGGGAAGTACCGCTTGCCTTCTGTTGAGGGGTAGGGGCAAAGACCCGGAGCAAGTTAGGGGAGGTGGCTGAAGTCCCAGCTCCGGTGAGAAAAGGGTCCCAGGAAGGGAGAAGCTCTGAGTTTTATGCCAAGTCTCCTCTCCTGCTCTGGTGCCTCTCGAACAGCCAGTTCCCCCGAGCTGCCCTGAGATGCCCGCAGCCAGGTCTTTCCTGCCCTGTGGTCTCACAAGACCCAGGGTTGTGCTTTGACACCTCCTTTCTGGTCGGCAGATTACCAGAGCGAGTACTATGGTCCCGGGGGCAACTACGACTTCTTCCCGCAAGGACCGCCGTCCTCGCAGGCCCAGACGCCAGTGGACCTACCCTTTGTGCCATCATCTGGGCCTTCGGGGACGCCGCTGGGAGGTCTGGACCACCCGCTGCCTGGCCACCACCCTTCCAGCGAGGCACAGCGATTCACCGACATCTTGGCACATCCCCCAGGGGACTCGCCCAGTCCTGAGCCCAGCCTGCCCGGGCCTCTCCACTCCATGTCAGCGGAGGTCTTCGGACCCAGTCCACCCTTCTCATCTCTGTCCGTCAATGGCGGGGCCAGCTACGGGAACCACCTGTCCCATCCTCCTGAAATGAACGAGGCAGCCGTGTGGTAGCGGGGCCTCGTATGGGCCACGGGATCTCGTGGTTGTACAGAGACTACAGAGACGAACTTTTATTTAAGAAAAAAAAATAGGAAAAAAAAACATATAAAAAGCAAGCCTCCTGCTCCTCTTCCTCCAGCCTCGGGGACCATTCTCACTATGGGGGAGACTGGACGGCAAAGGGGGTCCAAAATAGGATCCAAATCCGCCTCACGGTAGAGCTGGGATATCCACACACTGGCTGGCAAAACGCAGAACTGGGGCTCCTGAAGGGGAATTCTCAGCTATCCTCAACCTTCAACCTGAGTCTGGATCCGTGGACAGACTCCACCGGCAGCGGCTCCTCTGGCTAGCTGGAAGACGACTTTGACAGCTGCAGCCTTGAACAGTCCTGGGCAATGCCGGGAGCCTGGGGAGGGAAACCTAGAGGCCCGCTCAGCCGGGTGAGGGAGGAAAAGCTGTCGGGTCTTTCCAGTCAAGAGGGTCCTAGTTCTGGGAGATCTTAGTGTTGTCTCAGAGTTCAGCGACGACAACAAACTCTTAATAGCTTCAGAAACACCGACCTGCTGTGCATCAGGTGGGACTATATATATTTTTTGTCTATCTGGGTTTTTGATTTTTGTTTTTGCCAAAATTTCAAAATTTTAATGTAAAGCTCTCAATTCTTCTACCTTCACAAATCTCTCTCTCTCTCTCTCTCTCTCTCTCTCTCTCTCTCTCTCTCTCTCTCCACACACAACACACACACACACACACACAAAACACACACACACACCCGTCTCTCCACAGAATGGTCTCCAGCCACACCTCTCAGTAAAATGACTTGAACATCACCTCTACAAAAAAAGTACTCTACCTTCACATGAAAGTTTAAAAAAAAAAAGAGAGACTATTGAACTAAAAAACAGTCAACTGTTTACGTATAATGTTAAATTCAGGAGTTCAGTGTTTTACTAATATATCCTGTTTTGAAACCTCTTGTTCAAAAACAAAATGTTTTGAACAATCAACCAAAATTGTTCTTTTTCTTTTCCTGTAGATGTTCTGACAGATTTGCAGGGCTTGCGGCTCACTGTGCTAGTATGTAAAAAGGTGTTGTTTACACGAGGCAAAGGAAAAACATGATATTCCAGACAGTTGCCAAATAGAATAAATTATAGCACAAATACTGTAATGGTGCCTGGCACCAGCAACTTGAGAAAGTGTTAAAAAAAAGTGTTACAAGGTTTAAAAAAACATCTTTGCTAATTTTTAGTCCTGTTGAACATTCATGAAATTGTTAATATGACTTATATAGACCCACACAGGTTTTATTTTTGTGTCTTTAAAATAAAAGTCCAAAATATTTAAATTTTATGGTCAAATATGCAGTCAGCAGCTGCTACTTGTTCCTTTATATATTAAATTTCTCATATGTCTTTTATTGTTCTATAAACCTAAGCTTGTGTGACCTCCAGTGCATATTAGACCATTCACTGTATGAAAGAAAACATGTTGAATAAATTTGTGAGTTTTTAATAAAAATAGAAAACCTGATGTTTAGATAACTGGTGTGGCATCCCATGTTTTCAGCGATTGGAGGGAAGTCCCAAGGGCGCGCTGAGCAGACCCTCAGAAGTCAGTAGGGAGGGAGACAAGACTGGGGTGATGCTTTCACCTTGGCTCTGGCTGAAACCCTTCACCAAGCTCTCTTCTTTGCCTCTCGCTGTTATTAAATACAGATTTGCATTCTGTGGGTTTAACTGATAAAGTGATTTGCTGATAAGTTAATATAGAATTGGAAATGGAAATCAAATCCACAGCTAAAAGAGAGCGAATGATGCGGGTCTGAGATTAGGTGAGAGAGCCTGCACCCCCTTCTCCTCCCTGCACTTGCAAAGCCAGGCTTGGGAATGTCACATACCTGTAAATAGATAGTTAGACCTGGTCTTTTTCAGCTTCAATTCATTTTCCATAGATAATCCTGCTTTCTAATTTGGTGAGTTGAAAGATAACCTAACGTGAATATAAAGTATAACTAGCAATGAAATACTTTAATCCCTTTCACAGAACTGATACGGAATTGTTATTGGATGGTATTTACTACATTTGAAGTTTTCCAAAAGGAAAACTATTTTGTCTGGCATAGGATACGTATTAAGTTTCTGCAGAAGATGAACAAAAATAACTAATATAGAAATCAAATTGCAACTGAGAGTTAAGTTGCCAATAGATATAGGGTCTTGAGAATAGTTCAATCCCATCCAAACCTCCAATAGAAATGGAAGAAATGTGAATGTTTCTCCTATGAAATACTAATGTGTAGGTGTATGAGAGTTTTATTATCAGGGTCCCAGGGTTTCTTTATCATATTGCCTAGATTTCAGTCTGGATCATATCTTATTTTTTTAAATCATTTTTACATTAAATTATATGCAATTTCCAGTACCATTTCCTTATTTTGTAAGACAGAGCCAAGTTTATCTTTCCTGCAGAGAAGGCTTTAGAGTAAGCAATATTTCATTGCACCCCTTCGATGGCTTATCTAACTAATAACTATCAGGGAGGAATCTGGCTGTCTTCTTTCAGAAATAAAAATTTATGAAATACAAGGGAGACTTTGGAAACTCCTAGCCGCTGCATACAGCACATTTTCTTCATATGCAATCACTGGGTCTGCGTGTTTTCCCCGTTTAGCATTTATATGCATTAAACCACAGCTAACATTCATTATAGCCACCACCCTGGAACCCTCCCCCTTAAAACCATTCATTTAACTGAACGTATGCTCATCAGGAAGTGGCATTTTCCTATCAAGGGTACTAAATTATTTAGCAGCTTTACTGCGCTATCGGAGTATTTGATAAGAAATGCTTTAAGAGTTGAGCAGGCGGCATAGATTCAATTCTTGTGACTCCGTGCCAGTGGTCTTTTCCCTTGGCGGGTCTTTGTGAAACCCAGCGAAGACGGGAACAAGTGGTGATGCTCAGTGGTCTAATCTGGAACTGAGAGGGCTTGGGGAGGAAGAGAACAGGTAGTGGCTGGGTTGCATTCACAAATGCTGCCCACCTCTGGCCCAAGGGCACAGGGAACCATTCCTGGAGAGACTGCCAGGAAGGAGGGAAATGCCCTTTGGTCCCCTATCACCCCTTCCTATCTGAGAGCGAAGCCTCCTCACAGCTAAATTTGGCAAGCCCTTTTCTTCCTCAAGCCAGCTTAAAGCCCCCACTACTGTGCTTCCAGGGATCTGTAATTAGGGTTCCAGTCTGAGGGGGCTGCCATCTAAGCTGAGGAGGGACTTAAAGCTCCCCTACTCAACTTCTCCTGGTGTAAGGGCAGGCAAGAAGGCAGTGGAGAACCGGGACAGGCCCTTTCAGGGGTCTGGAACCCAAGGCTGATGTTGTTTAGGAAGACAGATAGGTCAGAATCTGGTTTCTGGAAACTTGAAACTGGCGGGTTTTGACCATCGGAGCGATGGCTAATTTAGTTACCTCTGCCTATGGGTGGCTATTCCTGCCACTTTGCAGCCCAGCCAGAGGGAGGTGAATCCTAAACCCTTTCTGTCTTTTTTCCAGAGGACAGATTGCTCACCTTTATGCTCCTCTCAGCTCAGCCCATCTGCTCTCCATTGGTTGACATTTCTTGAGGAAGCTGTACTGCCCTTTACTGGCCCCTCCCACAACCCACCCTCCATCTCCAATCCCACTCTACCCTAGTCTGAAGCCTTTCAGCCACTTCTCAAGAAACCAGAATGCAACCAGGGTAGGGGCCCCAGAACATTTGGGTGGTCTCTCCCTTGCCCTGTGCCTCAACTTCACTCAGTTGCACCGTAAACTCCACCGTTCTTTCTCCTTCACTCCTCTCCAGGAAGAAGATTCCTGGGGCAGAAAAGCAGGGGAAGCAGTTTTGTGGAGCTTAGGGTATGTCTGGCAAGAGTAAAGAGCTCTTGACTCCTTCCTAAAAATGTCCCCGGTTAGGGACAGCCAAGACAGGAGAGGGAGGGCTGGTAAAAGGCCTATGGCACCTTATGATCCTGTTTGCTCAGTTCAACTGGCCACAAATAGGCCAGCAGAGTGTCCTGTATGCGGAACAGTTTCAAGATGGTCTCTGTCCTGCTTCCCTTTCCACCTAGCTCTTCCCTCCTTACCTTTAAGGGCAGGTTCTTAGTGCCTGAAATAGCAAGGGAAGAGGATGGGGGGTGTAATTTACTAAACGTGGGGTGGGAGAACACTTCTGTTCCTTATGCCCAAGGCAATGGCAACTTGTAGAGGACAGAGGGGCACACTTTTGCTATGGAGGCTCTGACATAGGCACATGCCAGAAATCACAGAGGGCACACTTAAAAACAAGCAAGCCCTCTAACTACTCAGTAATACAAAGATTTTCTTTGCCTGGGTCTTTGTCTGGTCTGACATTCTTTGCCCTCCATGTCTGAAAGACTTTAAGACAGTCTCTGTTTCTCTTTTGTAGCCCTGGTCTTCTTCACTCAAGAGCCACTTAGGAAGGAGGCATGGGAGGGGAGCTACACTAAAGGAGTAGTCTCTTCTAGCCGGAATCTGAGGGTCTCTGCAGACTCTGAGTCAGGGACTGTCTTCCTGTGGCTTCCACTGGGGAGCTACCAGATACATACCTATATTGATCTGCTTTGGGATCCAATTGGCCTGGAGCATACTTACAAAATGGTACTGAGCTAGGGATCTAGAAATGGAAGAGTTCCTACTTAGCATGCACAAAACTCTGGGTTCAGTCCCTAGCACTGAATAAACAGGGTGTAGTGGCACAGGCCTATAATCTCCCTTGATTAAGGTATTCAAGGTCATCTTCAGCTACTTAGCCAGTTGGAAGCCAGCTTGGGCTAGAGACTCTGTATCCATGGACAAACAGGAACGAGGTACAGTCACAGTGTACTACTGTGTATTACTCATGTTTTTTTTTGTTTGTTTGGTTTTTTTTTTTGAGACAGGGTTTCTCTGTGTAGTCTTGGCTGTCCTGGAACTTGCTCTGTAGATCAGGTTGGCCTCAAACTCAAGAGAGCTGCCTGCCTCCACTTCCCACTGCTGGGATTAAAAGCCTCACTACCACCAGGCCTACTCATGTCTTTTTTTTTTTTTTTTTTTTTTTTGGATTTTTCAAGACAGGGTTTCTCCGTAGCTTTTGGTTCCTGTCCTGGAACTAGCTCTTGTAGACCAGGCTGGCCTCGAACTCACAGAGATCCGCCTGCCTCTGCCTCCCGAGTGCTGGGATTAAAGGCGTGCGCCACCACCGCCCGGCTTTACTCATGTCTTTTTTATTGAATGGCAGCTTTTCTGTTTACAGAAGATCTTAAGTCTTCACGGAAGACCTCCAACATATCAGCATAGGACGCTTTATGCTCAAATTTGTCATTCCTCATTGCAGTTCTTGTGTCCTGCCCAGAAGGCTGGTCACTGTGTGGAGACTCATCCTGTATTTCATCTAGCAGGGCCTGCCACGCAGTGGGCAGTCAAGGAACGGTCTATGAAGGGAAGAGAATGTAAAGTGATTGCGTATCTTCATGGGTCTGGGTGCAATTAAATTTATATCATTAAGGTCTGTATGTTTTGAGTCTAAGCATTTAATGTTAGAACCGAGTGAAGGGTCTCTCGTCTGCATTTGTTCTTCAGTTTCCGGGTCTGAGTCACTCCATCTTAGAACAGTAAAGCTATTAATATTGAGGAACGTGTAGTAGAGGAATTCTAACCGCTTGCCCCCTTTTGCCTGCCCAGGAAAGGGGGTACGGTCTTGATTTGTGGTACAACCATAGCGATCCCTAATTATACCTAAATAAAGATAAAGATCGCACTTGGCCGCACATTTACACAGGCAGGCCTCTCAGATCCTGGCTGCTCAGAGTTGGAAGATGTGTGCCTGGCTCCTCCACATTGTGGAAAACCCTGTTTGGAATCCCTGTCTGTGCTTGCTCGAGTACCTGAGGTTTGAGAGGCTTATCCTTTACTCCTTTCACAAATCAGCCAGCCATCAGGAGCCACGAGTACTTTACGCGCTTCCTTCCTAAACCAACCTCGCACAAAGCTCGAGGCATTATTTTGTGCTTAGGGGTCCCTGGAAGCTTGAAACGCAACCAACGGCCCTCGCCAGAGGCGGTCACGTGCCCCTGCGCGCTCCCGCGCCTCGCGCCGCGCGGGCCTGGTCTCCGGCGCACGCGCGTTAGGCCGGCTGCGCTCCCGCCCAGGTTTCGCGGGCCTGCGTCTCCAACCTAGCAACGCCTGTGGTGACGCGAAGCCCCGCCCCTCCGGCGCGCGCCTCCCGGAAGTTGCCTATCCGGGAGCTGAGCGCCGGCCCCGAAGGTTTCTGCTTGTCGTGTGGAGTAGTGTCCGGCGGGAGCGCCCGGGCAGAAACGTCGGGCTGGGGCTCGGGGCTGCACGTTCACCAGCGCAGCGACGACTGTGACCTGGTGACCATGGCGGGGTCGCAGCCCTTGGCTCTGCAGCTGGAACAGTTGTTGAATCCGAGACCGCGTGAGGCGGATCCTGAGGCCGACCCGGAGGAGGGTGAGGCCTGACTGGGGCCGACCACGTGCGGAGCTGTGGGCCGGGGCGGGCCGCTGGCCCTCGAGTCTGCCCTTCTTCCCTTTGCGCTGAGGAAAATTGTGTCTCGGGAGGGTTGACCCCTGGAGGGGTGGAGGGTGACACCTGCTGTGAACGTGCAGACCAGACTTGGGGGAGGCGGGGCGAGCACACGGACTCTGGCTGGGAGTAGCTGCAGGGAGCTACTGGCAGCCCACTGGCAGTTACTTAGGATGCCCTTCTCTGGTATTACCTTAGAAAGGAGAAGGAAGTCTGATGAGTTTCAGGTTTTTGTGTGTTTAAAGTTGACCGCCTCTAAAAACTTGCTTCGAAAAGGAAAAAAGTAGGATTCTCTGGTGCTGTTTAAGTAATGGTAGGTCTTAAGACATTTGCCCACGTTCTGATGACACATTGAGTCTCCTTAAGCCTGTTCTGAGACTAGCTGGGAGTAATTGTGCTTTAGGCTTGAGTCAGAGTTGTGAGGAAGGTATAATAAAAGAGATTAGGAGTCGTGGTGTAGGAATAGCAGGTGAGGAAATGGGTTTGTTTAAGCCAGGGTCAGTGAGGACAACTGGAGGGGTGGGACTGAGTGACTATAAACTTGTTGGCTGAGGAAGAATTAAGTTCCGTGGGCATGTGGCTGACATAGTTGGGGCCCTGAATTTAATTTTCAAAACCTTTAAAGAAAAAAAAAAACAAAAACACTATGGAAAAGGAGGAATCAGGCTAGATTTATAGAGTCAAGGCGTAGGAACAATCTACTAGTAGATGAAGGGAGGTAGCTTTCTATTCAGAAACAGACATCAATATGATAGTCATCTCCCTAGAGAGCAGAAATAAATTCCCTATTCCTGTAAGTTAGTGGAAATTGTATAGAGGACACTTAATGAATTGAAGGCAGGGCATATAACCCAGTTGGTAAGAGTACTCACCTAGCACAGAAAGGTGGCGTGTGGAGTTGAAATTGTTTAATTGAGTTCCTATTAAAGATTTTTTTTTTAACCTAAGATTCTATTTTCCTCCTTCCCCACAGCCACTAGAGCCAGAGTGATTGACAGGTTTGATGAAGGGGAAGAGGAGGAAGGTGATCTGGCAGTGAGCAGCATTAGAAAACTGGCATCCTCCCTCTTGGACACAGACAAGAGGTATTCTGGCAAGACCACTTCTAGGAAAGCTTGGAAAGAAGACCACTGGGAGCAGACTCTGCCAGGGTCCTCTGGTGAGTAGACAAACACGAAACTCTTCTTGCTGTTTCATTTATGGATGCCTTCTGGAAGTCAGTGTGTCTCTGCTCATTTTAGGAGAGACCATTGATTTGGTATTAGGAAGGGCCTTCGAGGTCACCACTTCACTTTAAGAGAATCCTAAAGCCCAGTGAGGCATGCTCCTGTTATTTCAGAACTAGGGGAGACTGAAGCAGGAGGATCAGAGTTCAAGACTGGCTACATAGTTCTGTACTAGCATATGCTACACCTGAGACCTAGTCTCAGAAGAACAAAAAAAAAAAAAACGAAACCTAAAACTCAGAAGAGTTACCAAGGTCAGATTAATGGCTCACCCTAATATGAGTGAAAAAAATGGGCAAGACATCCTAGGGATTGGCAGGGCTGTGTGTTAAAAGGCAGGTGGTGGCGCACACCTTTAATCCCAGCACTCAGGAGGCAGAGACAGGCCGATCTTTGTGAGTTTGAGACCAGCCAGGTCTACAGAGGAAGTTCCAGGACAGGCTCCAAAGCTACAGAGAAACCCTGTCTTGAAAACCAAAAAGAAAAAGTTGGATGTATGTGTTGCTTTTATATCTTGACCCTTTTTGTTTTTAAGTCTTACATTGAGACTCTGTGTATTAGTTATGAAACTGACCTTTTATCATTGTAAAAAGTAACAATGCTTCTGTCTTTCCTGAGAAAGAATTAGGATGTGAGTTTATAGTTTTAAGCAGTAGTAAGTTTCTCAAGATGGAATAAGTCTCCAGATATGGATATTGAGAAGATGCCATATGTTTTCTTTTAGGGAGTTCATGTTGAGATTGAGTTTTCACTGTGTGTCAGCCGCTGTAGTTAGCTCTTTAAGTTCTGAGAGCCTGGGACAAAGAGCCACCAAAATATTACCATAAAGTCTGGAGAGATAGTCCAGTGATTAAGAGCACTTGTTCTTTGGGGACCCAGGTTAGATTCCCAGCACCCACATGGAGACTCAGAACCATCCATGACTCCAGTTCCTCTGTAGGCACTAGAGATGAACATGGAGGCAAAATGCTTAGACGTAAGTAAATCTTTAAAAAGTAAAAATAGTACATCATTATCATTTGACTCTTTACAGTAGCCCGAGAAGTTGATAATTATTTATTCTCATTTTACAAATAAGAAAGTAAAGGGCTAATTGGTTAAGTAAAAGTGATACAGCTGCTAAGTAGAAGAGCCAGAATTTACATGAAAGCAGGCTGATTCTAATATCTCTGCTGTGTTGTATGGAAATTTCTTAATTTGAGAAGTGATTAAACTTAAAGGGTTCTACTGGTTTTTCACTTAACTTCTGTATTTTTAATTTTGACAGCCTATCTGAGGCTTTTTAAATTTGTGTGTTGTATTTATTTTCCCTTGAGGCAGTGTCTTGAATGGTCTGGGGTTACATGCTTTTTATTTCAGTACTTGGGAGGCAGAGGCACATGAATCTCTGAGTTCAAGACCAGTCTGGTCTTCCTAGCAAGTTCCAGCCACAGTAAGACCCTGTCTCCAAAAATCAAAAACAAGCAAACAAGAAAATTGGGACAGAGGGGCTGGAGAGATGACTCAGAAATTAATAGCACTGGTTGTTGTAACAGAGGTCCTGAGTTCAATTTCCAGAAACCACATGGTGGTTCACAACCATCTATAATGAGATCTGGTGTCCTGGCATACATGCAGGTAGAACACTGCATACATAATAAATACATAAAATCTTAAAAAAAAAATTAGGACAGAGGCTTACTATGTTCCTCTGGTTAGTCTTGAACATCGTATATACTGTACTACCATATTCAGCAAGTTAAGGCTTATTTCTTGAAAGAAGTACCAAAGACTTAATGTTTTCATAAACTCTTTATTTTACTTGGTTAAAGTTTCAACTCTTTCCCATAGACAACAGGACTGGTCCTGATTTTCTGGTAATCCTTTAGGTTCATGTACCTCCACTTTGCTACTTCCTTTTGTTCAGTCTCTAGTTCTTTTCCTTACCTCCTCTCAGTTTGATGAGCTCTTTCTTATGCTTCATAAGTAAATTTATAATATCTCCACATAAATCATCTCTAATCTCTAATCTTTTTTGGAAGGTCAGGTGGTTCTTTCTTTTAGGGAAGATGGGGATTGGAGTGTGGGGAGGATGAGAAAGGAACTTATTATTGTAGTATGACGCAGTATGTAGCCAAAGCTGGCCTTGAACTTGCTTTGACTCTCCTGCCTGGCTTCCAAATACCAGGATTACAGGTGTGTGTTAGTTTGGTACCTTTTCTATATACTATCTACTGATGATGTTGGAATGTATTATTGGCATGCCTTTCTAACACTCCCATAAGACAGCTTCTCTCCACAGGTATCCTAGTTTCATTTCTTTTGCTATGATAAAAATACTTTGGCAGAAAACAATGTAGGGAAGAATTGAGTTTATTTCAGTTTACATTTCTGGATTTTAGTTCATCGTAGCAGGAACATCTCAGTGACAGGAGCTGGAAGTAGCTGGTCATATCATGTCCAGATCAAGAGCAAAGAGGACGAATGCATCTTTACTTGCCTGCTGTCAGCTAGTTTTCTGTTTTTCCTGTCTTACACTGTTAGAACCCTCTGCATAGGTGCTGCCTACAATGGATTAGGTCTTTCTACATTAATTAACAATCAAAATAATCTCTTTAGACATGTCTACAGATCAACCTGGTCTACATAATTCGTCATTAAAGACTTTCTTCCCAGAGCTGGACATGATGGTGCATGCTTCTTTAATACCTGCACTCAGGAAACAGAGGCAAATGAGTATCTGAGTTTGAGGTCGGCTTGTCTACCAGAAATAAATAGTGAGATGCTATACCCCTTACCAAAAAAGACTTTCTTCTCAGGTGAGCTTAGGTTGTGTCAAATTGTATCAAATTGACAGTTAAAACTAACCAGTACAATCTATCCCTTGTCAATTTAACGTATAGACACATCACTTTAAGCCATAACTTTCTACGTGTTGTCCCCAAAGTCTCATATTAATACTATAAAATATAATCCAACTTCAAAAAAACCTTCAAAATCTTTAAAAGTCCAAAGTATCTTAACTCTGGTCTTCTATAATAAAATAAACAAGTTACATACTTACCAGCACAGCAGCTATTAAAGCCCTCTTTTAGTCTTGATAGCTAACACATGATAGGTGTTTGATTATTTGTATGCATTTGGAATAGCTAATGATAATTATTTTTTCAGATATAGCTGTGGGAAGACTGGTCTAACTCCCAAACACCAGCTGAAATGTTTTATTTATTTGTTTTTCTGAGACAAGGTTTACTGTGTAGCCCTGGCTTGTCTAGTGCTCATTATATAAACCAAGTTAGACTTGAACTCAAGCAGTCCTCCTGCCTCAACTTCCTGGGTACTGAGATTATAGTCATGAGCCACCATGGCTGGCATGAAGTTTTTTCAAAGCACTTTTTATTTTTTCCTGTAATTATATTTTTTGTGTCTGTCTTCACTATATTTTTTTAGATTGAACTCATGTTCTGTTTGTCTTTATTTCCCCTTAGCATTTTAGAAATAGTACATATATAGTAAATGTTTGTTCAGTTGAATAGAGCAAATAACATGTTTACTTTCATAGTAGATACTACAGTTCATTAATTGAAATGAAAGATGTGGCCCTAGTATTTTTCTATAGGTAAACCCCATTCCCCCTTTTTTTTTCTTTATGATTTAGACGAAGAAATATCTGATGAAGAAGAATCTGAAGATGGGGATTCAGTGGGCCTGGGCCTGGAAGAATCTGAGGAGGAAGAGGAGGCGGAGGAGCTAAGTGCTACTGAGGAAGAGGATGCTGACAATGATTTGAAGATCAGTCTGACTCAGAAGAAGGACAGAGGGCATTCTGCAGAAATGCCAGGCTTCAGTTTCCAGGGCATTAGTGATTTTGAGAAATTTACGGAAGGAATGGATGACCTTGGGAGCAGTGAGGAGGAGGAAGAAGAAGAGAGTGGCATGGAAGAAGGAGATGTGGAGGAAAACTTAGAAGATGAGAGGGAAGAAGACAGGAACAGTGAAGATGACGGTGTGGTGATGACTTTCTCCAGTGTCAAAGTTTCTGAGGAAGTGGAGAAAGGAAGAGCTGTGAAGAATCAGATAGGTGCGTATGCTTTTGCTACTTGCTTGTTTTTTTTTAGAGTTTCTATGTTAATCTGCTTTTTGATTTTGGTTGTTCTGTTTCTCCAGTACCCCTTCTGATTAGTCTGTGACATACCTCACTTTACCCAGAAGCCTGCACCCTAGTTCTTGTTTTACTGCTTAGCAGGCTCTGCTCTAACTTTGGGGAAGATTGAAGAGGAGCATGTTCTCTCCTTTTGTCATGTATTAGGGTTTCCTCTCTCCCAGCAAGTATTTCCATCAAGAGAGGGAGAGTTTATTTTCTAGAATGGAGAATGCTTCTATGGCATGAACATCATAACGCATGCTGCTTAGAGATTGATGCTTCTTCCTCTTCCTCCTTAGTCCCCAGAAAGAATTCCTGACTAAGAGATGGCTTCTCTTTCACTTTTTTCTTCAGCGTTGTGGGACCAGCTCTTGGAAGGAAGGATCAAACTACAGAAAGCTCTGTTGACTACCAATCAGTTGCCTCAACCAAATGTCTTTCCAGTCTTCAAGGACAAAGGTGGCCCAGAATTTGCCATTGCTCTAAAAAATAGTAAGAATACTCATATCATTTTGGGGGTATACTGAGTTGGATGTAAAAAAAAAAAATGTTTTCATTTAGTAATACTATAATGTAGAATATTAGTTTCAATTTTTCTTTTTTTTTTTTTTTTTTTTTTGGTTTTTCGAGACAGGATTTCGCTGTAGTTTTAGAGCCTGTCCTAGAACTCACTAGATCAGGCTGGCCTTGAACTCACAGAGTTACCTGCCTCTGCCTCCCTAGTGCTGGGATTAAAGGTGTGTGCCACCATCGCCTGGCTAGTTTCAATTCTTTATTTACACTTGATCTTATTCAAAAGGCTAAATAATCTGCAGCAGCGTTATCAAATGAAGGCAACTTTGAAGTAGATCAGGTGCTTGAGCCATGTCTGTTTTCCAATATTACTTGACATTCTTCTTTGGCTTTTTGAGTTACTTCTTAAAATTTTTTAGTTTTTTTTTTCTTTTGAGACAGGGCTTTTCTATGTAATGCTGGGTGTCCTGGAACTTGCTCTGTAGACCATACTGGCCTTGATCTCAGAGATCTGCCTGCCTCTGCCTCCCAAGTGCTGGGATTATGGGCATGTGCAACTACTCCTAGCTGAGTTACTTCTTAAATTCTTAGGGAAAACTATTTAAAAATCTATAGGTATAAAACAACAGGGAAAGAATGAGTAATTGAACTCAGTCCTGGTAGCTTATAGGATGTCTTCCTTTGTTAGGGCGGACTTTAGAACAAGTTAAATGGTATTATTCCTATCTTTCCTTTGAGTAACAAAGAGTGAGGGAAAAAACTGACTTCTGGGGAGAGAATCATTTCACTAAGCACAAAGAATTGTAGAGTGAAAAAGAATTTAAAAGTTGCTTGGTTTCTAATTCCTTCACTCTACAGATGAGAAAACTAGAGACAGCAGTTCACCCAAAAAAGTTTGCTCATGGGGCTGGAGAGATGGCTCAGTGGTTAAGAGCATTGCCTGCTCTTCCAGAGGTCCTGAGTTCAATTCCCAGCAACCACATGGTGGCTCACAACCATCTGTAAAGGGGTCTGGTGCCATCTTCCGGCCTGCAGGCATACACACAGACAGAATATTGTATACATAATAAATAAATAAAAAAAAAAAGTTTGCTCATGAATAGCAAATGTAAAACTCCAGCTTTTCTTCCTCTTAAACTAGGAGTCTGTCAAATAATATTGCCTCCTATGTGTCCAGTGACACCAAAGTGCCAGGGCACAGGAAAACATGTGCCCTGGTTGCCATGGTTATTCCTAACTTGTACACTGAGATGTTGTTTCCGTTTGCATTTTCAAACTTAAAAGCTAGTGCACTACCTGCGGTCCTGGTTACTTTGGAGGCAGAGGCAGGAGTATCCCTTGTGCCTAGGGATTTAAGGGCATGCTGAGTAATCAACTTGTCAAACGAAACAAAAACAAAAAAATTATGAAAACCAAATGTAACTGTTTTGATTAAGGTTTCTATTGCTGTGAAGAGGCACTGTGACCACTGCAACTGTTATATGGAAAACATTTAATTGAGGGGGTTTGCTTACAGTTTCAAAGGTTCTGTCATATCATGGTGGGGAGCATGGCAGCTTGCAGGCAGATGTGCTGAAATAATAGCTGAGAGAAAGTCCTACATCTTGCAGGTATCAGGAAGTCTTCTGACACACTGGGTGGTATCCTGAGCATAGGAAACCTCAAAAAGTCCATCCCCACAGTGACACTCTTTCTCCAACAAGGCCATACCCACTTCAACAAAGCCACACCTCCTAATAGTGCCATTCCCTATGAGATTATGGGGATCAATTACATTCAAACTACCATAGTAACCCTTTATAGTATGGACTTAGATTTGGAAGAAAACTGAGGACATCTAGTTTGGTACTGCCTCTAAATAGGATCACTTGAAAACAATTCAAGATGTGTATGTGCAACTTCGAGAACTTCTTTTCTTTTTTTAGACTGGGTCTTACTATGTAGACCTGGCTGGCCTCACAGAAATCTATCTTCTACTTCTCCAGTGCCAGGATTAAAGACATGTACCTCCATTCCTGGCAAAAGCATTTCTTTTGTAGGAGAATATGTGGTTAGAATGATTTCCTATAGACAGTTTTTTTGTTTTGTGGTCTGCCATACTCAAAGTTTGTTTTCTATGAAATCTGGGTAACCTTTTAAAAATTCTCTTGAGAATTGTATGTGTTGTGAGGTCTTCAAAAGAAGAAAGGAAACCATCTGACCTCTTCTCCTGACTTCCCTTCTTTTCCCTAAATACATGATACATTTTTTTTTTTTTTTTTTTTTTTAGATTTTTGGGGCATGTCTTTGCTATTTTTAGTGCCCTAGTATTCTCATTTCTGAGGATGCCTTTAGATGAGACCTAACTGGGATGTCTTAAATTTTTTTTTTTTTTTGGCTTTTTGAGACAGTTTCTCTGTGTAATATCTCTAGCTGTTCTAGAACTCACTCTGTAGACCTGGTTGGTCTTGAACTCACAGAGGTCCACCTGCCTTTGCCTTCTGAGTGCTGGGATTAAAAGCATGTGCTACCACTATCCAGCTGTTTTATTTTATTTATTTATTTTTAGCTTTTTCAAGACAGGGTTTCTCTGTAGTTTTGGAGCCTGTCCTGGAACTAGCTCTTGTAGACAAGGCTGGCCTCAAATTCACAGAGATCTGCTTGCCTCTGCCTCCCAAGTGCCGGGATTAAAGGTGTGAGCCACCACTGCCCAGCTATCCAGCTGTTTTAAACATTTTAGATTTAAGGTCTTTTTCATTTTATTACTCACTGATCTTCTTATCTGAGTCTTTATAAACACTCATTTTAAAATAGAGATATTTCTGGGTTAGCATCTGTCTTTGTTAGGGTTTCTGTTGCTCATTCTCTCATACACATACACACACTCATACAAATAATACATATTTAAAAGAAATTTTCATTGAATGCTTCTGAAAGGCAATGAGGAAATCACTAGAAACCTACCTTTCCATAGCAGTCTAAAAGGACAAGGTTTATAAGTATTACACTAGACACTACTTAATTTAAGCTATATAGGGATTCTGAATACTTGTAAGAAGATTATAAAAATACTGCAGACAGTGGGGAT
The DNA here is from genome assembly GCF_018167655.1 of Microtus oregoni. NCBI lineage: Eukaryota > Metazoa > Chordata > Mammalia > Rodentia > Cricetidae > Microtus > Microtus oregoni. The sequence goes on from NW_024543074.1 coordinate 14,113,830, forward strand.
GGTAGTTATACCAATGAGAACCATTCGTATAGCTGAACATTGCCCAATATCTTTCAATAGAAAAAGATAACTCCAGTACCTGTTATGGTGGGATGTGTGTCAGACATTGTACAATTAAGATGCTTTTTACATTGATTATGTCCTTTAATCCTCACAACCATATTATCCCTATCTTACTATAAAGTAACCTGGCCAAGACCACAGAGCTAATCAACTGCTGAGATGGTCTTAGGCAGAGTCTTTAGAGTACTTGGTTTAGCATACGAGCTTGTACTCCTAGTACTAGGGAAATGGAGGTAGGAGGATCAGAAGTTCAAGGCTATCCTTAACTGCAAAGCAAGCTGGAGTTCAGCCTGGCTACATGAGACACTGTCTCAAAAAAAAAAAAATGCTAAAAAAGATTACCTTTAATTTTTTTTGGATTAAAAAAAGAGAGGTAGAGGCAGAAGAATTAGTTCAAGGTTATCTTCCACTACAAAGCTAGTTCAAAGCCAGGCTAGGATACATGAGACCTGTTTAAAATTAAACAAACAAACCTAAGCAGTCTAACTTTAACTAGTCTATAAAACTAAGCAGACCAGGCATGATAGTTCATGCCTTTAAGTCTAGACCTCAAGATGAATAGGCAGGTAGATCTAAGTTTGAAACCAGTCTGATCTACATAGTAAACCAGGCCAGCAAGGGTTATTCAGTGAGACTTAGTTTCAGTTTAAAATAAATAAATAAATAAAATAAAATAAAAATAAATGCAAAAGCAAAGTGAATAAGCATTAAAGAGAGTATATCTACTGTTTGATCTGGAATTAGTTATAAATTTGGCCTGTTTCATGTCAGTCATAATAGAGCTATAAAACTGGTTATTCAGAATAATATACTAGAAAAATTATTATGAAAACTATCCAGATGGTGTGTATATAACACATTAAGTCATACTGTCATAAGAAGATGGAAGCAAACAAAACCTGTCTCCCTTCAGATGTGTAGAAATTCTGGTTATTAGATCCCTATCCTCTCAGAATGTAATACTAAATATCCTTCCTTCTCCCTCTTCTACCACAAACTACATTGTCAGACAGACAAACATCTGTCAGAATGACTGAAGTTCACCAGGAGGAGGTAATTGGTTAAATGTAAAAGATTAGAACGATCAGAAGTGTTATAAAGCAGAATTAAAGTAATATTCAAGTGACTAAAGAAATTAAATATGTGATGCTGTGGTGTTCAAAAGAAAATGGTCCCCAAAGAGGGTGGCACTATTAGGAGGTGTGGTATTGCTGGAGGAAGTGTGTCTCACTGTAGGGGCGGCTTAAGTTTCCCTCAGTATGACTTTCTGTAGACTTCTCGTTGCCTGCAAGTTGTAGAACTCTCAGCGATTCCTTCAGCACCACATCTACCTTAATGCTGACATGCTCTCTGCTGTGATGATAATGGAGTGAACCTGAATCTGTAAGTTGCCACCTCAATGAATGTTTTCTTTTATATAAGAGTGGTACATGGTCATGATATTTCTTCACAGCACAGAGAATGAGAACATGAAAGATCGAGCAAGCAATCACAAGTGCACACATTCCATAGCCCTTATGTGGAGGTCAGAGAACTTTGTTCAGTAACTTGTCTCCTTCTGTACTTATGTGACTTCAGGTTATGAGACTTGCAATACAAGTACTTTTTACCTGCTAAGCCATCTCACTGGTCCAATTTTGTAGTATTTTTCTTGGGCTTTGGGCTTTGGTAACACCAAATACACTGCCTACCTTTCTGATCTCTTCACAAGCTCTTTATATATATGATTTCTAATTTTTAAAATTATGTGTGTGCATTTGTGCACATGAGTGCAGGTACCTCTAGAGACCAGAAGAGGAGGGCATCAGATCTCCTGGCTGTAGTTAGAAGCAGTTGTGATCCACTTTACTTGGATTCTGGGAACTGAAGTCCAGTCCTGCAGGAGTGATAAGCACTCTTTACCTTTGAGACATCTCTCCAGCTCTTTCTACCAATGTAAACAATGAATACAGGATTCTGTCCTTAGGTTGTGGGTTGTGAATACTCAGTATGTGTTCTTGTACCATGGTTTACTCTCTTTCTGATAGCTTTTTTTTTAAATTTTTTTATTTTTTGGTTTTTCGAGACAGGGTTTCTCTGTGGCTTTGGAGCCTGTCCTGGAACTAGCTCTGTAGACCAGGCTGGTCTCGAACTCACAGAGATCAGCCTGCCTCTGCCTCCTGTGTGCTGGGATTAAAGGCGTGCGCTACCACCGCCCGGCTCTGATAGCTTTTTTTAAGGATTTATTTATTTATTATGTATACAGTGTTCTGCCTTCATATGACTGCAGGCAAGAAGAGGGCACCAGATCTCATTATAGATGGTTGCTGGGAATCCAACTCAGGACCTCTGGAAAAACAGTCTGTGCTCTTAACTTCTGATCTCTCCAGCCCTCCTCCCCCATAACTTTTAAAACAATAGACTTGTAACTATATTCTAGCACTGTAGACCCCTGAGAACCAAGTCTTTGTATGTTCTGCACTTTAAAATCTACCTTTCAGAAATGTAGTATTTCCTTGACTTTTCTAGTACCTGCACTTAGTCTCCAAGTGTTTTGCTCTTGCATGTTGGCAATTATATCTCTTGAACCATGAAGTGACTTCCTAATGTCTGTGTAGATTAAGATTAAGCATAGAATAACCTTAACAAAATTAAGGGATTTATTTATTTATTTACAGAAAGCTACTTCTGCCGGGCGATGGTGGCGCACGCCTTTAATCCCAGCACTCGGGAGGCAGAGGCAGGCGGATCTCTGTGAGTTCGAGACCAGCGAGGTCTACAGAGCTAGTTCCAGGACAGGCTCCAAAGCGCCACAGAGAAACCCTGTCTCGAAAAACCATAAAGAAAGCTACTTCTCCAAAGATAGTTAGCTTTCTCCCTCTGACTTTGATTTAACAAGTTTTACAACATCAGGAATTAGGCCTTTTATGTTGGTGATAACGATCTGCAAGGAAGAAGGCAGATTATTTAAGAACATGCCAGATGAATTTACAAACTACGTTATGTACATAGCCTATGTTAAAGTAGGAAGGTGAGCACAGTGGGAGCTGGGATTAAAGGTGTGCACCACCACTGCCTGGAATTCATGCCAGTCTTACTACATCTATCTTTATATTGACAACTTATTTCTTCTGGACTACTGTGAAGTAAATGATGTGTGTCCTTTCATTTTTTTAATACATCTTTTAGTGTGTATTCATAAAAGATAAAGGATTTAATTTTTTTTTAAAAAAAGATTTATTCATTTTATGTGTGAGTGTTTTGTCTGCATTTATTTATATGTACCTCATGCATACTTGTTGCCTTTGAGGCAGGAAGAAGGCATTGGATCTATTGGAACTGGAGTTGAATTAGGTTGTGAGCCACCATGTGGGTGCTGGGAATCAAACATAGGCCATCTGCAAAAGTATCATATGCACTTAACCACTGAACTGTCTCTCCAGCCCTAAAATCTTTTTTTTTTAATTTATTTATTATGTATACAATATTCTGTCTGTATGCCTGAAGGCCAGAAGAGGGCGCCAGACCACTTTACAGATGGTGTGAGCCACCATGTGGTTGCTGGGAATTGAACTCAGGACCTTTGGAAGAGCAGGCAATGCTCTTAACCACTGAGCCATCTCTCCAGCCCCCTCCAGCCCTAAAATCTTATTACTAGTTGCATGTGGCCCCCACCTTTAATGCCAGTGGATCTCTGAGTTGCAGGTCAGTCTGGTCTACATAGCAAGTTCCAAGGCAGTCAGGCCTATATAGTGAGATACTGTCTCAGAAAACCAATATTGTAACCATTATTCCACTTAAAAATATTAACAAGTTTGTTAACCGTGCTAGGAAATGAACCCAGGGCCTTGTGCATGCTAACAAATGTTCTGCCACTGAGCTTTACCATAGCTGGGCATTTAATTTTTAACAAGAATGACTGACTTGGACAGATGGGAGAATTGAGAGCATTTTTATAACAGGTACTCTGTTGTCTTCCCAGAGTTTGCTATACTGCTTTAAATGAAGTGATTATAGGAAAGCTAAACTTTAACCAAAGTAAGCTGACCTTTTAGTTAAATGGATGTTATTAATGTGTTTAATGAGATGCATTACAAACTGCAGCAAGCACCATGTTTCATTACAGGTCTAAAATGCAATATCATTAAAGACCTTTAATAGAAACAATGGTTGACATTTTGATATTTCCCATAAGCAAAACACCAGAAATACATATAACATAATGTAAATGTAGAGGAACTGTTAAAATTTTGACTTGCTTAAGAATTTAAAAACAAATTCTACTATTAGTAAAGTATATTTTCTTATTCCCCTCTTTATCGTTTTGTGGCCCCTTTTCCAAGACCCGCAATAATTTTGACTTGAATAGATTTTTCTTTGTTTCATTTTGCTTTTTGATATGGGCTCTTACTAGTAGCCCTTGCTGTCTTGCAACTGGCTATGCAGACTGGTTTGGCCTTAAACTCAAAAAGATATGCCTGCTTCTGCCTCCTGAGTGCTAGGATTAAAGGCAAGCACCAAAATGTCCTGCTGAATAGACTGTTTTGTTGTTATTGTTTTTAATTTAAATGCCCCTTTGAAATTTTATTTATTTTTGTTTTTCGAGACAGAGTTTCTCTGTGTAGCTCTGGCTTTCCTGGAACTAGCTCTGTAGACTAGGCTGGCCTCGAACTTACAGAGATCCATTTGCCTCTGCCTCCAAAGTGCTGGGATTAAAGGCCATGTGCCACCACCTCCTGGTTGAAGTTTTATTCTTATTACATATACTTCTTTTATGCCTGAGTATGCAGGTGTACCCTGTGTGTGTAATGCCCACAGAGGTCAGAAGAGGATGTTGGATCCCTTGGAACTGGAGTTACAGATGGTTGTGAGCCACCATGGAAGTGCTGGCAACTGAACCCTGGCCCTCTGAAAGAGCAACAAGTGTTCTTAATGGATGAACCATGGCTGTAGCCTCATAGACTAACATATCTAATAATAATTTGGCCATAGCACTTGGAGAATGGCATCTTCTTGGGGCTGAGCAGATGGCTCTGCAGGTGGAGGTACTTGGCATCTGGCCTACCAACCAGAGTTCAGTCCCTGTAGGCTATGGGAGAGAACTGATTCCCTTAAATTGTCTTCTGGCTTCTTCATGCATGCTGTGGTATACATGCATCACTCCACCAATAAATAAGTGTTAAAATTTTTTAACTAAAATAAATGAAAATTTCAAATTTTAAAAACCTTGGGTAGTCATGAAATTGTATTAAGCAATATTTTTATTTTACTTTTGGAGACTTAATTTTGGTTTTTTGAAACAGGGTTTCTCTGTGTAGTCCTGATAGCCTGGAATACCAGGCTGTCCATAGACCAGGCTGGCCTAGAACTCAGAGATCCACCTGCTTCTACCTCCCGAAAGGTGTGCTTTACCACTGCCCAGCTTCTTAGCATCTTTTGAACTATATGAATTCATTGTCTACTTCAAAATAAACAAAACTTGCCTGGTGTTGGTGGCATACACTTAGGAGACAGAGGCAGGCAGATCTCTGTGAGTTTGAGGCCAGCCTACTCTACATAGCTAGTTCCAGGACAGCTAGGGCTGTTACACAGAGAAACTGTGTCTCAAAAAACAAAAAACAGAAACAAAAAATGCTTAAGGAAAGATGGCATGTGGCTCACGACTTTAATCCCAGTGCTCAGGAGGCAGAGAGACATGCATATCTCTGAATTCCAGGCTAGCCTGGTGTACAGATTGAGTTCCAAGACAGCCAGGGCTATCTCTATAACAATAAAAATAATAAAACGAAATGCTAAGGACTAAAGTCCAATTGGCTCCACTATTTATATATTTCTTTCCTTCCTTCCTCCCTCCTTCCTTTTCTCCATCCTTCTCTCTCTTTTGTGTGTATGTGTACATGTTACATGCTCATATGAATGAATGAACATGTAGCTGGGATGTCTTTCTCAATTACTTGTCTACCTTGTTTTTGAGACTGTCTCTCACTGAACCTGAACTTTCTGTTTCTAACTAGATTAGCTAGTGAGCCTGCAGAATGCACCTGTGTCTCTGTGTCTCACCCATGGCACTAGTGTTGTGTGTCTGTGTGTTGGTTGCTGTTCCTGGTCTTTACATAGGTGTTAGGGATCCAAACTCAAGTCCTTTTGCTTTTACTGCGCTTTAGCCACTGAGTAAAGTTTTCCTTTAGACCAGAGTCTTGTTCTCACTGGTTTGGAACTTACTATATAGACCAGGCTGGTGATCCTGTAGCTTCTGTGTCCAGAATGCTGGGATCACCAGTGTGTACCACCATGCCCAGCTTTGGCTCTACCAGTCAGTTAAGTGTATAAAGATTCTAAGGGAGAAGACCAAGGATTAGGGACTAGGACATTTACAATAGCAGATACTTTTCCTTTTATTCCTGTCTGGTGATGGGCTTCAAACCCTTCACATTGTGTGTGTATGGCAAGCCCTCTACCACTGACTACATTTCCAGGTCTCCTCCTCTTCTTCCTCTTTCAAAGGTTTATTTATGTATTTTGTATATGTGGATGTTTTGTCTCCATGAATGTCTGCACACAGAAGATGGCATCATATCCAATGGGACTACAGTGAGCCACCATATGGTTACTGGGAAGAAAACTCAGAACCTCTGGAAATCCAGCCAGTGCTCTTAACCTCTGATCCATCTTTCTAGCCCCTCCAGCTCTCTTGCTGTTTTTTATTTTTTGTTTGTTTGAGATAGGCTTTCTCTGTGTAGTCCTGGCTCTCCTGGAACTCACTCTGTAAACCAGGCTGCTGTCCTGAAACCCACCTGCCTCTGCCTCCAAAGTGCTGGAATTAAAGGCATGTGCCATCGTTGCCTAGCTCCAGCTCTCTTACTGGGAGATGGACGGTAACTATGTAGATGGCTTGATCAAACACTTTTGAGGCTTTGCAGTGCGAGAGTAGAATGCTCCAGATATTTTACAGCACTTATCATCTTCTCCAAACCTGGTTAGATTAGGTGACAGGAGTCAGGTTCTTCTTGAGTTTCTTGTGTCTTTCTCGCTCTAGGTCCAAGCTTCAATTCTAGTAATAGAACTGTTGGGAAAGTGGTTCTGGCACTTCTGGATACTTTGCATGGACATTTTCTCTTTCTTTTCTTTTTTTTCTTTTCTTCTCATTTTCCCTTTTCTGAGACAGATTTTCTCTCTAGCCTTGGCTGTCTTGGACCTTGCTCTGTAGATCATCTAGCCTCAAACTCAGAAGTTCACCTGCCTCTGCCTCCTGAGTTCTGGGATTAAAGGCATGTACCACCATGCCCAGCCTACCTAGATTATTTTCAAATGATGCAAGATTCACAAGGGACAAGAAAATTGGGACTGTAATTGTTTGTAATCTTCCTGTCTAGCTGTATCATAAATCCGGATTTATGAGATTTGCATTTGCCAAAAAATTGGCAGAAGGGTTGTCAAGGACCGTGGAGCTCTGTCGCTAGTCAGTAGGTGAGCTGTCTCTACTGCTAATACAGCGTACCATTGTGAAGTTGATGGCCTGCTTCTGAACTGCTTCTTGGGCTGCAGTGGTGGCAAGCCCGAGGCACCTGCTGAGTGCATAGCTATGGATGGTGGTTCCTCCATGCTGGGGCCACTGTCCGTGTAGTTTTGCCCTCAAAAAACAAACCTGTTTTTGTTTTTTGTTTTGTTTTGTTTTTAATGTTAGAGGCTGAAGAGATGGCACTTGCTGCTCTTGCAGAGGACCTGGATTCAGTTCCTAGCACCTACATTGTGGCTCACAAACCATCTGTAGCTCTAGTTTCAGAGGATTTGATGCCTTCTTACAATTTAGGGTTGGTAGCTACATGTGTTTCAAATAAGCATAATATGAAAAAAGAATGTAAAAATGCTGTATTTTCACCAGGCATGATGGTACTTACTTTAAATCTTGGCACTTGGCAGGCAGACAGGTGGATCTTTAGGTTGGTAAATTACATGCTTAACATGCTCAAAGCCTGTGTTCAATCTTTAGCACCACAGAACAACAAAAAAGTCACAAGTAGCTAGAGATGCCTTTTGGTTTGTTCAAGGTCTCTCTGGAAATGTAATTGCTGAGACAAAGGAATTGTACTTTGTTTTCTTTTTTTAGCTTTTTGGGTTATATTGCCATGCTGTTCCTTAGAGGAATTATAACAATTTAAATTCTTGTCTGTAACATTCCTTTTCCTGCACTCTTGCCACCACAGGGCATTATTGATCTTTTATATTTCCTCAACTGTGGGTGGGAAATGAAAGCAATCATTTCTGAATAACTTTTCATTTGATATTTATATAATACCTGTTGACTTGGTTTTGCAGTGTAAGCTCTGTTTGGTTTGTTCTTTGAGAAGGGTTTCTGTGTAGGAATATTGGTCCCTATAAATGCCTACTTACTTTGTCCAACCTGGTTCACCGGGTATTTATGTTATATAGAAACTAAGGTGGGTCACAGAGCAAGAACTTTCCAATATAAGGATGTGGTGGAACTCTGTCCCCTGCTTCTCATGTGTATGCGTGTGTGTGTTTCTGTTTCTTGGGATCAAACCTTAGGGACTGGCACATGTTAGTGAGTATAGCCCCTGTCCCCAATGTGGTGGTGTTAGTTTCTTATTCCTTGACTCTATGTGTCCTTAAAAGATGAGCTTCAGTATAATCACAAAGCAATAAAAACTAACAGCAGCTTAAAAAGTGCTAAAACCAAGCTGGTCAGACAATTCATTTCCATGGCAGAAGGAATTTTTCATTGGAAAGAGGGTTAATATCTAGCCCTGGCTAGCCAGGAACTTAACCTCTGCCTCTGAGTGATTAAAGCCTTGTAAGAAACAGGGTCTTGCTAAGTAGCCCAGGCTGGCCTTGAGCTCCTTGTGAAATTAGGGGTGACCTTGAATTTGTAATCCTGTTTTAGCCTTCTTGACTGCTGGGAGTATGTGTCTGTGCCACCACACCTAGTTTAGTAACATTTTATCTGCAAGACTGGGGAGAAAAGTCAGTGGTAGAGTACTCGTGTAGTATACACAAAGCTATGATTTCAATCTCTAGCACTATTAAATAAAAATAAAATAGAAATAGTGAGGCATGGGGTAGGAAGCAGTCCTGATATGTTGCTAGTGTTTCACAGTGGGGTTACTCCTTCACAGTATTAATAGTGAAGTATAGACCATTGTATGTTGGAGCCTCGTGATAAGTATATTTAACTATATATGTATATTTAGCTAGCTCGATTGACTGTATATGCCTGGAGGCATGCGTGTGGAGGAGAGACAGAGACAGGCAGACAGATTCCAGTAAGCTTCTCATAATCTGGATTTAATGTGTAAAGTAACAACAAGGTTTTTTTTTTGTTGTTTTTGTTTTTTTTTTTTTTTTTTTTTTTTTTGGTATAACATCATCCCTAAATGTTCTCGGGGTAAAAAACAGACTATATTGTACTTTCTGAGAGGCAACACACTGATGTATTCATTGGTGTTCAGGAATTTCTGAGTCGTTTTGTCAGAGCTTTGGTTTGCATTATGGTTAGACTTTAAGACCTCACTGTTGTCTCGGATGCTGCTCTACTTTATTATAGTTGTTTTTATGACTTAAAGCTTATTCTTAAACTGCATTATTAAAGTCATGCATGAATATGATAAATAGTGCAGAAGGACTCAGGAAAACAGTATTCCTTTGCTTACATTCTTATTCTGTGCTCATGGTAGAGCGTGTTGGGCAAATACCCTACCACTGTGCCAATCTTAAGCTCCCTCACTCTCTGTTTGTTTAATTTTTCATTTGTTTGTATACATGTCTGCTTTGTGCTTCTCTCCCTGATTACCTCCGTCCCCACCCCCACCCCCAAATTTAGGGCATGCTAGCCAAAGTACTCTACTGCTGAGCCATTTTATACTTTTTTACTTATTTACTCTCTGATGTGAAGGACGAGAATATTACTGACAGGTTAACTAAGATTGGGATTGAGAATTGACTCTTAATTTTAAGAGCATGGTGGTCATCTGTGACCTTGATAAACAGATTCAGTAGAGTGATAGGATTATACACTTGACTGGAATGAATCCAAGAGAGAATAGGGGAAAAGAATTTTGAGGCAGCATAGAAAACTTTTAACGGATGCTGATTTAAAAGGACAGAGAAATGAGACATAAGAGAGAGGATGTAGCCAAGAGAAGAGAGGTTTTGAAGGTGGGAGCAATGTTTCCATATTGATAATGACTCAGTGGATGGGAATTGGGCATGTAGAAGAGGAAATCTGTATAGCATTTTGCTCAAGTAGTAAACAGAGTTGAGGTTGTGCATAAGTGGCCTTAGAAAGATGTATGTACAGATTAAGTGGGACGCGAGCAGAGTGATAGACGTAAGTGGAAAGGAGCCTATAAAAACTATCTTGGTCATTCACTTTTTTTTTTTAATAGAGACAGCAAGGTCACCGATTGTGAATGTGGAATATGAGGAGATAGTAGAAAAATCTCTGATGATATTAAATAGCTGTCCCACTAAAATTTTGCTTTCTCCTCTGTTCATGTAACCAGGACCTCAGTGCTTTATGCATATGTTAACTGTAAGAGTTGAAAATGAGCAGACTACATTCTAGTGTCATTATCATCACATTAACAATATCAAGACAGGGAAGAATTAGAAAATAATTTTTCTTTGTATGTGTTTATCCTTGAATGTGTAGGGGCCAGGTTAATGTCAGGAGGATGTCTTCCTCAGTTGCTTTTCTGTTTTTTCAACTAGACTGCATGTTGAGCTTCCAGAATTCACTTTTCTCTGCCTCCCAGTGCTTGGTTTCAAATGTGTGCTATGGTCCTGGGCATCTGGGTTTGTTCTCATGCTTGTTGTACAAACACTTTACCCACCAAGTTATTTCCCCAGCCCCTTCATTTTATTGAAATTAATTTTTAAAAAAATATTTATGTATATTAGTGTTTTGCCTGTGAGTTTGTCTTTGTACTACATGCATGCCTGGTACCTGTAGAGGTCAGAAGAGGGTGTTAGATCCTCTGGATGTAAGCCACTATGTGGGTGCAGAGAATTTAATTTAGGTCTTCTGGAAGAGCAACCAGAGTCTTTACCAGCTTTTTCTCCAACCTCTTTTTAAAAGATTTGTTGACAGGAAGTTTCTGTCCCACCTGGTCCTGCAGTCATTCAGTCCCAAAGAAATACACACAGAGGTCTACGCATTAATTACAGATTGATTAGCCTAGTAGCTCAGGCTTCTTATTAACTCTTATAACTTCCATTGGCCCTTAATTCTTGTCTGTGTTAGCCATGTGGGTTGGTACCTTTTTCGGTGAGGTAGTCACATCTTGCTTGCTCTGTGTCTGGCTTCCTCTCTGTCTGGGTCACAACTGCAGACTGACTATTTCCTCTCCCAGAATTCTCCTGTTCTCATTGCCCCACCTCTACTTCCTCCTTGGTTGCCCCGCCTCTACTTCCTGCCTGGCTACTGGCCAATCAACATTTTATTAAAATACAATTGACAGGATACATACCATTGTCCCACAGCAAAGATTTGTTAATTTTATGTGTGAGTGCTTGCATGTGTGTTTGTGCACCATGTGTGCCTGGTACCTGTGAGACCAGAAGAGGGTACCTGATCCCTGTTACTGCGGTTATAGTGGTTGTAAGATGCCTGATGTAGGTGCTGGGAGTTAAATGATGGAAGCCCACAATGATATATTTTTTATTGATTATGGACATATTTCTAGGTTGAAATTACATTCTAGGCATGAAAGTATTGGCCTTTTATCTATTTTCTTTTGCTATTGTAACAAGTTATCAAAAGTATGGCAACTTAACAGAACAGACTTCTTGTCTTACTGCTCTGGAGGTCAATAAAGGTGTTGGCACAGTGATGTTTGAGCTTTCATTGGCTGCCTCTGTGCATGGGGTCACATTTTTCTTTTGTTATCAGAACTATCAGGTCCATACCTCCAACTTCTTTTTTGACTTACATAGTCCAATTATATTATTGTCTCCATTCCTCCCTCTTATAAGGACTACTTGTCACCTTAGGATCTCAGGTTAATCTAAGATCAATTTTTCATCTCACGTCTTTCACATATCTGCAGAGTCCTTCTCACCATGTAAGATAGTAATATTTGGAGATTCTGACAAGCTTAGGAATGGTTAGTCAGCCAACTTTAGTATTCCAAGTATACCCTACTATCTTCTCCCACCCACAGGTTTTCAATAAGAAGGTGGTTGCTGCTTTATCTCATTGCCCTGAGATAGTCTTGGTGTTCTGTGTGAACAGCAGTGTTGAGCCTTACTGAGTCCTTTCACTATGAAGATCAGAGTCCAGTTTAGGAAAATCATTTAGTGTGTCTTTGCTACCTTAGTATAAGTCTGTTTCATCTATTACACAGGGTAGTTAGAGGACTTTATGTCTAGAAACTCAGTTTTTAATTCTAGAAAATCATCTTGAAATTATTTCATTTTCTTTATCCCTTCTGTTTTCTGCTCCTTCTGGGAGAGTTTTTATTTGGCTTTAGACTGCTCTATAGTTTTTTTCTTTCATCTCATCTTTTTTTTTTTACCCTCTCTCATTTTCTAAGACATTTCCTGAATTTTCATACCCTTTTTTTAAAATTTTTTAATGACTTTGGTTGTATTTTTGTCTTATTTCTTGGAAGATGTGCATGGTTCATGTTTCCTGAAGTGCATTCCTACTCTTCTTGAAGTTATTTCCTTTTGCTTTAACTCCACTACAACGTGTTAGTATCGTTTTTTTCAGTGACCCTTTTCACTTAAGTTTTAAGAGTAAGATACCAAAAAAACTGATTAAAAGCCTTGCATTTTGAATGCAACTTTGGTTTGTGGTTTTTATTGTTTTGTTGTGTTTGTTTTTTGTTGTTTGTGGTGGTGTTTATGTGTATGTGTGATTTTTTTTTTTTTTGAGGCAGGGTTTCTTTGTGTAGCCCTGGCTGTTCTTGAACTTGTTCTGTAGACTAGGCTTGCTTTGAACTTGAGATCCACTTCTGTTTCCCAAGTGCTAATTAAGCAGTCTTTTGGACTACATCCTAGCCTGGAAGTTTATATTCTTTTGTCATGTTTTCATTCCACATAATTCTTTTGAGCTTGATGCATACTTTTCTTTTAAAATATTTATTCATTCATGTGTATATATGTACATGATATATGTATAGGGGTGCAGTGGGGCTCCATGTGCCACAGAGCACCTATAGGGATCAACACTAGGAAGTCAGTTCACTCCTTCCTTTCTGTGTGACATTGAACTCAGGTTACCAGCCTTGTGTAGCAAGCTCCCACTAATCTGTCTGCACCATCACAACCCTTATTTTTCACCAGATATGTGTTCATTGCCCCTTAATATTAAACACCATTCACTTGAATGCTCATGCCAAAATTTGTTTCTAATTTGGGATTGTTACAGATCTGCGACAAACATATATGTATAATTGTATAGTCTCAGATTTTCATTTCTCTGGGTAATTGAAAATAGAATGGCTAGATCCCATGTTAAATGTGTTTTTAAACAACCCAGCTGTTTACCAAAGTGGTCACAGCCTTTTGAACCCAGAAGTGGGTCTATCTTCCAGAAACACTTGATTTGGCCACTGTATAAAATTTTAGACATTCTAATAATTATGTATTTCATTGTCTTTTTACGTTGTAGAATTGAATTGCTATATATATTCTGTCTTTGTCCTTCCTTTGTGAGTTACTTTAAAAAATTAATAGTTCAGAAGTGACTTTTTTACAAAGATGGAAGTTTTTACAGTGGCAAAAGAGTAGTCTTCGGGGGCTGGGGAGATGGGTAAGTGGTTAAAAGCATTAGTTACTCTTCCAGAAGACCCAGGTTTGAATCCCAGCACCGACATGGTGGCTCACCATCATCTGTAACTACAGTTCAGGGGACCCAATGCCCTCTTCTGGTCTTTGAGGGTACCAGTTACTCACATTATCTACCTGTAAGCAAAACACTAATACACATAAAATAAAAATAAATAAATCAAAAAAAAAACCCAAGAGAATAGTATTAAACAACAGATGAACCTCAACCAATGCTTTATATTAAAATCAATCCAAACTAGTTTATAACAACTTACAGTAAAACATAAAACTAATGTGTTTTCTAGACCACAGGGGAGTACAGTCTTTATGATCTTGGGTTAGGTAGAGATTTCTTGGACACCGTATCCATGGGACTAGAGAGAGGGCTCAGTTGTTAAGAGCACTGAATGCTCTTCCAGAAGACTTAGGTTCAAGTCCCACTATCCGCACATAGGCATACCCCTTTGTAACCAGTCCCAGGAGATCTGGTGCCCCTTTCTGGCCTTTGTTGGCATTTGCATTCATGTGGTGCACAGACACATGCAGTCCATAAAAGAAGAAATTAATAATTGTGCTGTCTGAATTAGAACCTTTTGTTCAGTGTTAACAGAATGAAAAGACAAGCTATAAGAAGAAACACTTGCAAGTCATATTCCAGACCCAAAAAAGAAAAGAAAAAGTACATCTAGAATATGTAAAGATTCTCAAAATGCAACAGAAAAATTACTTATTTAAAAACATGGACAAGGGCCAGTAATATGGCTCAGCTGGTAGATGCTTGTCACTAATGCTGAAGACAGGTTCAGTTCCCTGGTACCCAATGGTGGAAAGAGATGACCCAATCCTGAAAGTTGTCCTATAACCTTTACACATGCATCATGCTGTGTGCATGCTTACATGCGCATGCATACACAAAGAAATAAATGTAAAATAAATAAAAATAAACATAAAGATTGGACAGAACTCTTACCAAAGAAATGTGTGATGGCATATAAGTAGATGGAAAGACATCTCACCCAATCATATTCATGCAGTCATTACTGGAGATTCCTCTGTATTCTCATTAGAGTATGAAAGACTGACACCAACTTGGGGTTTTCCTAGGTTTCTGGTAGGAATGCAGAACAGTACAGCCATTTTGTAAAAACAGCTTAGAAAAAAGTTTTGTTTCTAAAAATAAACATAAGCATGTATTTACCACATGATCAAGATGCAGTGATCCCACTGTTAGATCTCACTAGAAAAATGAAAACATGTTCACACAAAGACTGGCACATAGACGTTTACAACAGCATTATTCATAATCAGCAATCCTGGAAACAGCCCAAATGTCTTTCAAACAAATTGAACAAATGCATAAACAAATTGTGGTATATTACTCAGCAATAAAAAGGAATCAGTCTCAGTGGTGTTATGCTAACTGAAAACCTCAAAAGGTTATTCACTTTAAAACTCCATTTATGTGATTTTCTGGGGGAGTGTTGGAACTATGGGGAAGAGAACAACTCAGTGGCAGCCAGTGGGCTAAGGGTGAGGGAAGGGTTTGACTACAAAGAGGCAGCCCAGCTTTTTTCTTTGTCTTGTATGAGTTTTCATTTTCCTCTCCAGTAGCCTCGTTTTCTTGGAGTGTTTCCCACCTGTTTTCCACTCTCTTACTGGTGAACCCTTCAGTTTGCCTTGATTGTGAGCGTTTTGCTTGTATTGAAGGAGGGGGGAGTGTAAATAGTTGTGAGCTTATTCCCAGATATCTCAGGAATATTTCTTATGGTAATGGATACATGATACAGTGCTTCTAGGGATAGAGGGATGATCTACATCAACCTATAGTGTCACTTTTGCTTGAAATATATATTTTTGGCACTAAAACCGTACCCAGAAGAGAATAATAGATTATATAAAGCTTCTGGATTTTGATGTGGGTTAGAACTGAAAAATGAGATGTCTTTAAACTATTTTTCCTTCTATCTTTGATAAGTGATATAATGTGGTTTGGACACTCAGAGATTCCTGAGATTCCAGGTTCTGGTTGATGATTTACTGCAAAATTGCTTATAAATTGAAGTAGAAAATGTTTTGCAGACCTGGCAGCTTTCTGGCTTCACACCCATTTGTCACCCAGCATTTCCCTTTGTATATAGAACAAGAATTAATTAGGCTGCACTGCAGGAAAAGTTTATGGCTATAATTTATATAGAATGAATTTCTTTTTAAAGAGACAGCATTGTTTTGTTATACATATATATATATAACTTGCAGTTTATATATGTATATAAATGTATATATATAATGTTTTGGTGGTGACGTGTTTTATTTTTGTTTTTCCTTAAAATTGTCTATGTAAGATTCAGGAGCAGATGCTCACTTTTCTGTCTAATGTGTTATGGTAGTGGAATAGAGGCTTTTTATAGTGATTGCTTTCTGATTGAGCTTGGTTTTTAATTTGGTGTGTTCTGGAGAGCACTCAGGTGCAGGTTTGCACTTCAGACGGCAGTCAGACTTGTCTGGTTTCCAGAGCTCCATATTCTTTTGGTCTCTTGGAAGACTTGGGATTCTGTCTTTCATAGATCTTGCTCATTCAATTAATGTTTTCATAATCAATGCAAGTCAGAACTTGCAATTTGTTCCTGATTTGTACATTAAAGAGCTCCATTAATTAAGAATCCTGGTGTTTGGCATGTTCCCGCAGGATCTGTGCATTATTTACATGGTGAAAATGTGAGAAGCGAGCTCCTTAGCTGTTCTGCAGTTGCAGTTAGTCTTGCCTTCTTGCTCTCTTCTTTCTTTTCTTTTTGCTTGTGAATAACAGTTGTTTCACAACTCATTGAAACCCCTTAGGGATACATTGTACCAAAATAGGAACAAATGATTCAAATGAGAGGTCTGTGGAAGAAGAGTAAAAAGGAAATCTTTTATTTAAAGGGAAACACAAACCCTGAAAAAGTATGTAGAATTTATGTGTTTGGTTTTGTGGTTCTCTCTCTTGGCATAAATGTAGGAAATGTACTAGAGTTGAGTGGTAATTCTGTTTCCTCTCAGATTGCTCCTCCCCTATAGTTATAACTCTACTTACAAATGAAGTACTTTTTTTGTTGTTTTTCAAGACAGGGTTTCTCTTTGTAGTCTTGGCTGTCCTGGAACTCATTCTGTAGACCAGACTGGTCTCAAACTTACAGAGATCCACCTGCTTCTGTCTCCGGACTGCTATGCTAGTATTAATGGCGTGCATCACCGCCGCCCAACTACAAATGATGAAGTTACTTTTTATAATTCAAGTAATCTTAAAAATGTAGGCAAACACAGAAATACGCTATGTGAAGAGGGCTTTTTCATCACTTTGAGCCTGATACTGATGACACATAACTTTAATTCCAGCAGTTGGGATGGGAGGTAGAGGCAGTTTGATCTCTGTGAGTTCAAGGATAGCCTGGTCTACAGAGTGAGTTCCTGGATAGCCAGGGCTACACAGAGAAACTTTATCTTATAAAACAAAACAAAACAAAACAATGGGTTTTCTTGTGGTTTCTCTGGAATTCTTGTTCTAAGCCAGTGGTTGTTTCCATCTTGATGTGTGAGAGGTATATTGATGGGAAGCATGAAATAAGACCACCATCTCAGCCACTTCTTCCTGTTTGACATAGCTCATATTTACCGACTCACACCATAGTTTCCTGATACTAGCTGCCCCATTTTTCTCAATACCATAGGAAACTACCACACATTTCCCAAAAGAATGCAGGTATTTATTTGAGATGGGCTTGCTATGTAGCCTAGACTAGCCTTGAATGCACGATCCTCCTGCTTTGGCCTCCCAAATGTTGGAATGTGCCACCATGCCTGAAATCCCTTGCCCCCCCCCCCCGGTTTTTTAATGGGGCTTAATTCTTAGTTCAATTTGTACTTATGTTCTTTCTCCCTGCCTTTCTTGAGGCAGGTATCTCAGTCACACCTGGAATTCATTATTTAGCTCAGACTGGCTTTACATCTGTGGTAATCCTCGTCTCAGCCCCTTGAGTGCTACTTTATAGGTCAGAGCACCCATCCTGGCTGTTCTTCCCTTATGTTAAAAATATATATAACACTATAATTTATCTTAAAAATGTAAATAGAGCCAGAGGTGGTTGCACATGCCTATGATCCCAAGACTTGGGAGGTGGAGGTATAAGAATGAAGAGTTATGGTCATTCTCTCGGATATAGCCAGTTCAAGGCCAATCAGGGGCCTAGAGAGATGGTTTAGCAGTTAAGAGCAGTGGCTTAAATTCAATTCATAGCACCCAATAGCTGCCTATAATTATAATTCTAGGGGGTCTAATACTCTCTTCTGGTCTCCATGGATACTAGCCATGCACAAGGTATGTAGATAGACATACAAGGAAGACATCCATGCACATAAAATATTTTTATCTCTCTATTTAAAAAATAGAAATTCAAGGTCAGTCAAAGCTTCTTGGTACCAAGTCTCAAAAGCTTTTAAGAAGGGTCAGGGGAGATGACTTGTGGGTAAGAACACTTGCTGAATAAGCATGAGAACCTGAGTTGGGATTCTCAGCAGACCATAAAACATAGGACTTAGCTGCTTGTGCCTATAACCTTAGTGCTAGTAGCAGTCAGAGACAAGAAGATCTCTGGGGCTTGCTAGCCACCAGCCTAGCTGAAAAACTATCAAACTCCAGGTTCAGAGGTACCCTGCGTCAAAGGAATAATGTGATGCAGGATAGATGAGGACATCCAGCAATCTCCTCTAGCCTCTACAGGCATGTGTGCCTCCACATATATGACACACACATGAGAAAGACAAATGAAATATTATAGATGTATATACGAAATAGTACAGGAGAGCATAAAAGAGAAAAACAAAATTTAGCGAACAACTTTTGGATTCAGCTCTTAAGATCCAGGCACTTTACATGGGTAACTGAGTTGCAAACAAGCACTCCTCAGCTATCTCACCAGCCCTCCTCACTTTAAAATTTGTCATTAAGTAATTTCTTTGTTTTGCTATTTCTTTTGTTTTGTTTTTAGTGCTAGGGATAGAGCCCAGTGCTTTCTACACACTGTATATATGTTTGCTATCCTTGAGCCAACCACACTTACCTTTATATTATGTGTATGTGTTTTTGTCTGCATGTATGTCTTTTTATTATTATTTTATTTGTATGAGTGTTTTGCCTGCCTGCATGTATGTATGCTATGTGTGGGTACCCATGGAGGCCAGAGGAGAGAGTTGAATCCTCTTGACCTGGAGGATGGTTGTGAGAGGTCCTCTGCAAGAGCAACAAATCCTCTAAACTGCTGAGGCATCTCTCCAGCCCCATCTTTTCTTTTAAATACAGTATATATCCATTATATGAAATTTGGAAAAAGCTAAGCAAAATTAGGCAATGGTCTCCTGATTCTAGCAATTAAGAGCCATGTGCTTTAAAGCTAGTCTTGGTATCTCAGACATGTAATTCTAGCCCTCGAAAGTTAAAGGCAGGAGTGTGTGTGTGTGTGTGTGTGTGTGTGTGTGTGTGAGCGCGCGCGCACGTGCGTGTGTGCATGCAGTTAAGTGTTTTCAATATTTTGGTATGTGGTTTTATTTCTTCTAGATGTTAATAGTGATATTTTATTTATGTTTTAATAAATAAAGCTTGGATGAAGACCAGAAGGTAAAGCTAAGCCACTAGAGGCCAGGCAATAGTGTCACACACCTTTAATTCCAGGATTTGGGAGACAGGCAGATGGATCTCTGTAAGTTTAAGGCCACCCTAGGCTACACAAGATCAATGCAGAAACACATCTAGGCGGTGGTGGCTCGCGCCTTTAATCGCAGCACTAGAGAGGAGTATAAACCAGGATGAGAGAGGATCTTGTTCTTTCAGTCTGAGGATTTCTTAGAGGCAAGAGCTCTCTAGTGGCTTGGCTGCTTGGGTTTTTTTTTTTTTTTTTTTTTTTTCTGATCTTCAGGTTGAACCTCAATATTTGTCTCTGGGGTTTTTTTTATTATTATTTGTGCTACAAGATGTTTCTTTTTTGTGTATATAGTTAGAAAATAGGACCTATTCAAAATTGTTCTGTATTCTGACTTTTTCTGTGTAACAGAGATCATGACTGTTTTTCCATGTCATTAAAGGTTCTACAGCATTATTTCTAATGATAACATAGAATTTCATCATATGGGTAGTTTAACCAATTCTTTATTGTTGGATATTGGATTGTTTCAAGGTCTTCATTTTTCTAAATGATAAACAATTACATCTTTGTTACTGAATCTTATATCCAGGGTTACCTGGTTACAGAAAATGTGTCTAGATGTGGAATCTGTGCATTTCCCAGAATAGTTGAAACTTGAAGGCTTTTGATCCCTATCACCAAACTGCCCTCCAGAAAAGTTTTGTCAGCTTACATTCTTGCCTTGTTTATATGAATGTCAGTTTCTTATCCTTGTCAATCCTGGGTATTGTAATTTTGTTTCATCTTTGCTGCTTTGATAGGTGGGAAATGATGTGCTTATTCTAATTTACATTTCTTTTAATTTATGTTTCACAGTATTTAATGAGGGCAAGTATTTTCTACATTACAATTATTGACCCTTGTTATTTCTTTTGTGAATCAAATAGGAAGAAATTTAAACTGGTTCTAGGAATGGATGCTCTCCTTGTTAGTCAAGGAGAAAACTACCTCGTATTCCTCCTAGTTATTCTTTTCTTCCCTCTCCTCTCCTCCCTTCTTCTCCTCTCTCCTCCCTTCCAGAGATAGCCCCTTACTCTAAGGCCCAGGTTGACTTTGAACTCAGGATCCTCCCACATTAGCCCATAGTAAAACTAATCTGTATACTATCACACAATTTCCTAGTTTGGCATTTGATTTTAACCTGTTTCTTCTTTTTGCTAGATTTTTTTTTTTATTGATACGGAGAAGTAAATTTACCTTAGAAGAAGACTCCCTCCTAGATAGATAGATAGATAGATAGATGAAAGACACAGAGAGAGAGACTTACAGACAGACAGACTTTTTTTGAGACAGGGTTTCTCTTTGTTGTTCTGGCTGTGAACTTACTATGTAGACCAGGCTAGCCTCGAATTTATAGCGCTCCACCTACCCCTGTTTCCCAAGTGCTGGGATTAAAGGTTGTACTACCACATCTGGCCTATTTTCTATTTTATTTTAATTTAAATTTTATTTATTTATTATGTATACAACATTCTGCCTCGATGTATGCCCGCACGCCAGAGGTGGGCGCCAGATCTCAGTACAGATGGTTGTGAGCCACCATGTGGTTGGTGGGAATTGAACTCAGGACCTCTGGAAGAGCAGCCAGTGCTCTTAACCTCTGAGCCATCTCTCCAGCCCCCTATTTTCTATTTTAATTTAATCTTATTTTATGTGTTTGAGTGTTTTGCCTCCATGTATATCTGTGCATCACATGTGTGCCTGGTGCCCACAGAGGCCAGAAGAGAGTGTCAGATCCCCTAGAACTGAAGTCACAGACTATGTGGGTGTTGGGAATTGTTAGATCTTCTGGAAGAACAGCTAGTGCTCTTGATCATTGAGTACTACCAACCCTATCTCTTCATATTCTTAGAGATATTTGTTTGTTTTGAGTTTTACTAACTTGGTACATATTATACGGCTCATGTTAGCCTCAAATTTGTGACTGCCTTAGCTTCTTGAGTTCTTGGATTACAGGCATGCCCTACCTGCCAAATTTTTCTTCATTTGATCTTAATTGCCCTTTTAAAAAGTCAGAGGCAACTGGGCGGTGGTGGTGCATGCCTTTAATCCCAGCACTCTGGAGTCAGAGCAGGCAGAACTCAGAACTCTTGAGTTTAAGGCCAGCCTGGTCTACAGGGTGAGTTCCAGGACAGCTAGGGCTCTTTTTGAAATAGTTTGTTAATAACAGTCATGTTGCCTGTAAATATTTAAATACATGACTAAAAATGAGGGCGCTTCTTATGCAATCATCATCTCTCTTAAGCAAGTAATAGTTTCAGTAATTTTGTAACATGCCTATTCCATATTTGGATTGCTTCATTTTTTTTAATGGTTTGGTTTATTTATGCCAAGCTCCATTTGTATATACCTTTTTAAAGAGTTGCCCAAGAACTTTTCTGATTAAAATAAAATAAACAGTTTCTTACAAATGAACAACAAAGATATTTGTAGTGTTTTTACAAAACCTGTTATAAACAATGCTAAAAATACTTTTTTTTTTGCCTATCTCTTTACTTTGAAATCTGTTTTTTTATGATTAATTTCTAGCTGTGGAAGGAAACATGCATGTGTATAATGCTGATACATTTTTGCCTGACTGCTTTCTGGATGTGTAGAGCTAATTAAACTCTTTCTTATTTGTTATGAATGGAATCTTTTCCTTAAATTCTTGACACCATCAAGAATTATCAAAAAATATTGTATTTTATTAATATATGTGTATTTTTTCAGTATTGGGGATTTAACCCAGGGTCTTGCACATTCTAGGGAGATACTATACCTCTGAGCTTCATTCCCAGGCCAAGAAATTGGTTAAAGAAAATATGATGTTAGATATCATTTATCACATAGCTTTAAATTTTTTATGTCTTGTAATTATTTGTTGTTGTTTTTAGAGTAAATTTAAGCATCTGTGTTTGGTCATTTGAATTTCTGAGACTCATTAATCCATTACTTAACACTGTCTTTTAGAATACATGTGTTTATCTCCTCCTAGTGGGACCTGATTTTTATTAACATTTGGGCTTCCTTTAATTTTCCCACATTGTTTTTTCAATTGTGGGAACCAAATTTGTATGTAATTTTTTTATTGAGTAGTAGTATTGTAAAGGGAGATTATTACCATTTTTTTAGTAATTGAAGAAAGGTTTTGGGAGTTGGGAAGGTGACTCAGTGTTTAAGAATGCTGTTTTTCCAGAGGACCCAAGTTGGGTCACAGCTCCAGTGCTGGCTTACAGTTGCCTGTAACTCTAGCTCAGGGGTCTCTGATGCCCTTTTTGGCCCCAGAGGGTACCCACACTCATGTGCATTTCCCCCACATACACATATTTAAATCAATCTTAAAGTATTTTGAAATTATTATTTTAAAATTTATTATAAAATTGTTGCCGAAAAGAAATCACACACTGAAATTAATCAGACCAAAGACTTTACAATTCAGTGAACTTCTTTGTAGTTTCGGTGACTTTTCAGAATGGAAGCTGTGGAGCTTCACGTTGGATTTTATATTTTTATATAGAATAAAATACTACTCAAGCCGGGCAGTGGTGGCGCACGCCTTTAATCCCAGCACTTGGGAGGCAGAGCCAAGCGGATCTCTGAGTTCGAGGCCATCCTGGTCTACAAGAGCTAGTTCCAGGACAGGCTCCAAAGCTACGGAGAAACCCTGTCTCAAAAAAACAAAACAAAACAAAAAAAACTTTTTGGGCTGGAGAGATGGCTCAGTGGTTAAGAGCATTGCCTGCTCTTCCAAAGGTCCTGAGTTCAATTCCCGGCAACCACATGGTGGCTCACAACCATCTGTAATGAGGTCTGGTGCCCTCTCTGGCCTGCAGGCATACACACAGACAGAATATTGTATGCATAATAAATAAATAAATATAAAAAAAAAAAAAAAAAAAAAAATACTACTCAGCTTTAAAGAAGAATTTGCAGGAAAATGGATGGACTTAGAATGTATAATATTAAGTGAAGTCACACAACCTCAGAAAATAATTAAGATAATTATGTATTTATTTGTTTAATCTGTTCTAGAGATTAAACTTGGGGCCTTGTGCATACTAGGCAAGTGCTGTACAGCGGAGCCATGCCCTCAGCAATATTAGTAACTGAAAATTTGATTGCACTTGGTTCCCCATGTAGTTTTGCTACGTAATCCACAAAGATGCATTAATGCAGAAAACGAAAACTTCAGGTTTTTTTTTAAAAAAAGCTTATAATAATGTTTTCTTCTTTTACAAAATGGAAATAACAACAGCACTTACTCTAAAGGATTGCTGGAAAGATTTAAATGAGTTAGTGGAATATTTTCTTAGGGTATATAGGCCTCTGGCCACGGTATTTGTTTCTTCTTGAAAAGACTATGTGAATAAATATTAGACTATATGTAAAGGTGTTTGAAGTTCTTGAAATTAACATAGAGATTATGTGTCAAGAAGATTAGGAAGCTGGGCCTTGTGGTGCCTCTCCAAGATCCCAGCACTAGTTAGAAGGATCTGGAGTTTAAGATCATCCTGGCTACTTCCTGAATTTGAGGCCAGCCGGGGCTACATGAAACCCTATGCCTGAAAATAAAAAACAAAATAAAGTACACATAAAACAAAAATAGATTAGAATGTCACTTAAATATATCTCTATCTATATATTCAACAATATAGAATAGATTCACCTCTATTTGAATGTATTCAACAACACAGACTCCACCATTTACCCATCCTAAGCATAGCGAAGGAGTACAGCCCTTGATTTCGAAGTACTCATAGGAAAAAGTGGGTTTTAGTAAACTGCTTTGAATGCAGGAAACAGTATTTATATAGTTTTATATGAATACAGCCTCTCAAAGTGATTCATTGGAGTTGGTGAATAAACAACCCTTGGTCTTACTAGTAGTAAAAATTGAGACATTCTTTGCATTTTTAAGGCTCAGTTTAGTAAGCACTAACAATGACTAAGTCTTCATGAGAATGTGCTTATTGTACGATTTTTAAATTCCTAAGCCTGGAGCTGGGATTGGCTCAGTTGGTACAGTGTTTGCCTAACATGCCAAAAGCCCTAGGCCAGTCCCCAACACAACTTAGGTATGCTACTGCAGACCTGTAATTGCAGTACTCTGGAGGTTGAAGCATGAGGATTAGAAGTTCATGGTCATCCTCGGGAATTCATCCTGTGTTTGCATTTAGAATTAGACATAATAGTGTGGTCAGATATTTTGCCATTGACTTTCCAAAATGAAAACATTCATAGGAATTCATTCTGGTCAATATATTAGGTGCTGGAGTGACAGGCTGAGTTATGTCTCTGACCTGAAGCAGCTTGAACGTATTGAAATCAGATTTATAAGCCTGTTGTGTTGGTGCACATCTTTTATTTCAGCCCTAGGGAGGCAGAGGCAGGCAGATCTCTTAGTTCAAGAACAGCCTGACCTACAGAGTGAGTTCCTAGGATAGCCAAGGCTACACAGAAAAACCATGTCTTGAAAAACTGGAGCAGTGAGGGAAAAGAAAAAGTAATTTCCCAAAAAGGAAAATTCATTTCTCTCTCTTTACATACAAAGTATATTCAGAATCCAGGATACTTAAAATCCAAGTTTTAGTGCAATGTGATTTTATCAATGATAGAAATGACCCTGAGAGAAGAGTAATTAATTCTATATGAAATCTTGATATTTCAAAGGGGTACTTACCAAGTCCCCCTTTTCATTGGATTTATTGTATATCCATAGGATTTTGAAAAGTTAATCAGGGGCCTGGAGAGAGGGCTCAGCAGTTAAGAGAAGTTAGACTCAGCTTTACAGTAGGGAAGAACCATCCCTTTTTTAGTAGAAGCCCCAGTGTCATTGAGGCTGGTGGACTCCTCACTGTCTTACACGAACTGAGAGAGGCTGGCTTCTAATTTTATTTTTAATAACTTTCCTTACTTCACAGTTTACTTTAAATTTTAATAAAATTTTAAATTATGAAAGTAATATATACTTATAAAATATTCAAGCAGTTCAAAAGTATATGCAGTACAAATGATAGTATCCCCACTCTTCCTGGATAACTGCTGCTAGGCAGTTTAAATACACTTGTAAATAAACTCGGATTTTAAGTACCTTGTATTCTGAACATTTATTTCTTTTTGTTTAAAGGGGGCAGAAATGAAATTTTCTTTTTGGGAAAGTACTCAAGAGCAGTGTAGGTTGTCCAGGATCTGTGCAGGAAGGTAACTGTTGCAGATTTCTGGAAGTACATTGATCAGTTAGATTGCTGTGTCCTATAGGGCTTTTTAAGGATTTATTGACACTTCATCAAGGTATTTGAGAGAGTATTCAGGGAAACCTAAGAAATTCTACTGTTCCCTTCTCTTCCTTATAAATTCATGCCTGGTCAGAAATTACAGCTTGAGTGGGATGTCCCTCCACACAACTCAAATGCACTCTATTTATCATGTTATTTAGTGTGGCAGTAATGTAAAATGTTGAGGATTTTTTTCTTTTTGTTTCTTTCTGCACAGGCAGCCCACCCAGCATATATTTCACCATATGTCTCTTCATCTCTCCCTCATTCCAACTTCTACTCACTTCCCCAATTCCCTACATCATTCTCTTAAACAGAAAAAAAAAATAAGTTTTGTCCACTGAGTCCTCTTTCTTATTTTATTTAATATATCTTGAGTTGAATGTTTCTCACAAAAACACTTTGCATTTTGAATTAGTCCATCAAGCTGTTTTCTCCATAGACTGCATTGTACAGCCATGCCCTCTGAGATGTGAAAACCCAAGTCTGCTTATGGCTTAGCCGTCATGATTTTAGAATATAAGTCCCTGTACTCTGCTTGGAAAAGTTATTCTTGTTGTTATTTTTATACCATTAAGAAAATTGTTCTTTTGATCCACAGAAATACTAGCACAGAAGTACCCTTCTCCCCATACTGTCCAGCCCCTGCCCTAGCAAGCAGTCTGTCTAAATCTGTGCATATACGAACGCACACACCTGAATATCTGCATCCTTACATGGAAATATACAAATCCTAGTTGGACATACACTGGAGATGATAGCCATTCATCCAAATGGTGCTTGTTGAGGAATTGTAACCTGCCGTCCTCTTTCTTACTAGTAATGCCATTCTGCTTGGGGAATATAGAACAAGCCCAAACAGTAATACTGACAGAATTCAGAATTATGATACAGTGGAGCCTTCACGTAATTCTTTGTTGAAGAAGTTAGGGCCTAAATGTTAAGGCTTATTGTTATTCTGAGTTGATAATCTCTGCCTTGCTTTAATAATTTTTCCTCATGCCTGGGTAGCCTGCGAGTTGCACAATAATCACTCACACAGCTTTGTAATCAATGCCCAAAGTAATAGGATTCCTCTGGCCACCGGCAATTAATAAATTTGTGTCTTTTTTAAAACACTAGCAAGTCGGGCCTGAAATACGACTGACTGGCTCTCCTCATTTGCATATTTATTGCAGTGGAAAAATTCTTACCAGATGATTGATGCTGAGCCTGCCTCTTGAATTCCAAGCAGCACATTATTATGAAATGAAAAATGCTGGCCATACAGTTGATTAAAGTTGAAGACAGTGGAATCGGTGTTTTTTAAGATTGTGGGAGAATTAAAGGCATATTTTAATAGATGTTGACAAGAAGTGAACTAACAAAAGCAAAGCAAAGGATTTGCTTGAAAAGATTTAATCAAACGTCTTTCTTGGGGGATTAATTGCTGGGGATGACTAGTGCAAGTGGCAGGCTTGTGTGGATTTGAATGAAAAGTATTGTTCTCGGCCAGTCTTTCCTGTGTCATTTTTGACCTGTACTTTAGCTCTAGTTCTGGAGTTACTTTTTATGGGGTGGGGCGGGGGAAGAGGAAAGACACTCTTATAATCTGCAAATTCTAGTCCAGTGCATCTGTCTGGAGTGATGAGGGAGAGCTTTTGTGTATTTGGGTGTAAATAATTGTTTGTTTGCATATTTATTTACAATAACTGTATAGACATCTAAAAAGTGGCAAAGCAAGCTTTATTTTACTTTATACATTCATACTCTTCTCATTTCCCCTCCTTCCACTGCCAAAAAAATGCATTTACTAGTTTATAATCTAATTAATACACATCCGAACTGATTCTACGTCTACAGTTGTGTTAGTGTTGGGCAATCTAGATGAATTGGGAAAAGTAAGCTTGTTGGGTGAAGAGGGTATTAGACTGATGACATTTTACATTTAGAAATGCTTGCAAATGAGTA
Organism: Microtus oregoni; assembly: GCF_018167655.1. Lineage (NCBI taxonomy): Eukaryota > Metazoa > Chordata > Mammalia > Rodentia > Cricetidae > Microtus > Microtus oregoni. The sequence continues at coordinate 14,141,581 of NW_024543074.1, forward strand.
GCATATAAATGAATGTTGGGATCCGTGAATACCAGTCCAGTCCAGTCCAACCTTAGTGCTGTAGCTCAACACATGCAACTCTGTAAATGAAAAGATTTTGAGCATGTGGGAGATGATGGTTTCATAGTAGCAGACCTTTTTGTTTCTAAAGCTTTTAGAGAAATATCTAAAATATGCCAGACAATAATACAGCTTTTGTTTTTACCTCATTTTTAAAAATAAGATCAACAAAGAAAGAATTGCCTACATTTTATAAGTAAGAAAATTGATGCTCAAAGAGATTAAATTGGTCCACTCAGCAGAGCATGATTAATTAGTAACAGAATTTAGGCTCTGAACTCTCAGTAAAGTGCTCTTTCCCTTGTTCTCTACTCAGAATTATTCCTACCCAGCGCTGGTAGTCACATGCTTATATTGAGTTTTGCTGGTGTTGGGAAGCAGTGTCTTTCTTAATCTCCTCTTAAAGGAAAAGCTTTTGGAAATGGACCATGTGGGGCAAACTAAACACAAATATCCATGACAGTCTCCATTTGTTTTGTGGCCTTATGCCAAGAGGATTTGAGTATTGAGTCTTCACTGCTTCTCTTAACTTTTTAACTCTGTAATCATTGGCAGAAAAATCAGAGATGAATTAGAAACTGTTGATTTCAGTCTATCTATTATTCATAGTTTTGGACAAATAGAATTCAGTCCTATATGAATAATAAAGAGGGTATTTATTTGCTTTGCTGGGGAAGAATTTAAAGAATTCACTGTTGGATTTGAGTTTCCAGATTCTTTACTCTTGTCATCTGTGGCTTTGAGGAAGCCTCTCACCTTCAGTAGAGGATTGCTCCACTATGTCTATACATTTTACACACCATCTCTTTATTTATGTCATGTGTTTGGAGGTCAGAGGACGTCTTATGGGAGTCAGTTCTCTCCTTCAACCATGTGGATCCCAGGGATCAAAATTTAGGTCATTAGGCTTAGTAGTAAGCACTTTACTGGATGAGCCGTCTTACAAACCCAGCTTTTGCATGCCAGACAGAAGTGTGGCCTTCATATTGGTAAAGAAGTGAAAACTGAGTTCTGTCTTCTAAATCTGTTTATGGGAAGTTATCTGTGTAGTGGCCACTGTGATAATTGCTTTGATTAACTGTGTGTGAGGGCAGTAGGGGGTGCTTAAAAACGTAATTATAGAGTTCATTTCTGGCCAGTCTCTTGACACTTTGAATGAAGCTTATACTTAAGAGCTACTTTCTGAGTGGGTGCAAGAAACGAGAACATGCGAGAGTATTATCAGAAGGCACTTGGATTTACTGAATGCCAGCTCTCTGTTGTCTTGTTAGATTGATAAAGCTGTTGAATGGATCTACAGTAGATTAAAAAAAATACCAACTGGAATAAAATAAAAAGTGCTTGAGGGCTGGAGAGATGGCTCAGAGGTTAAGAGCACTGACTGCTCTTCCGGAGGTCCTGAGTTCAATTCCCAGCAACCACATGGTGGCTCACAACCATCTGTACTGAGATCTGGCGCCCTCCTCTGGCGTGCGGGCATACATCGAGGCAGAATGTTGTATACATAATAAATAAAAAAATCTTAAAAAAAAAAAAAGTGCTTGAGAGGGCTGGAGAGATGGCTCAGCGGTTAAGAGCACTGACTGCTCTTCCTGAAGACCTAGGTTCAATTCCAAGCACCCACATGGCAACTCACAGCTGTCTGTAACTCTAGGATCCAATACCCTCACACAGACATACATGCAGGCAAGACACTGATGCATATAAAAATAAATAATTAAAAAAAGAATGCTTGGGAGTAGCCATTAAAAGTTACCAACTTAACCCAGGCGGTTGTGGTGCATGCCTTTAATCCCAGCATAGGCAGGTGGATCTTGGTGAGTTCAAGGCCAGCCTAGTCTACAGAGTAAGTTACAGGTTCCAGAGTTACAGAGAAAAGCCAAAAAAAAAAAAAAAAAGAAAGGTTGTAGTCTTTCAGTGGGCAGTAGCAGTGCACCCCTTTAATCCCAGTATTTCGGAGGCAAAAGGAGGTGGCTCTGAGTTTGAGGCCAGCCTTGTTCTACAGACAGTTCTAGGACAGCCAGGGCTAAGCAGAGAAACTCTGTCTCGAAAAACCATAAAAAGAAAAGAAAAAAGTTGTCTTTCATTAGATCCCTTCATGGTTCTCTTGGTTATGCCACATTTTGGAGTTGAACTGTTACTTGCCAATTGGCAAGCAGCTATGGCACACACTGTTTTGTAGCTTCTTTCTTTTAAAAGCACTTTTATATTAACTAATTTTTTTAAAATATGTGTATGAGTGTTTTGCCTGCATGCATGCATGTGCACCACTTATGTGCCTGGTATCTCTTGAGATCAGAAAAAGGCATTGGATCTCCTGGAACTGGAATTACTGATTGTTGTGAGCCATCATGTGTGTGTGTTGGGAACTGAACTCCACTTAGGTTACAAGTGCTCTTAACTGGTGGGCCGTCTCTCCAGCCCCCGTAGTTTCTTCTATCACTGGTGTTTTAGTGGAAAAGAGGTGCTTCTTTCTTCTTTTTCACCTTCCATTATGTTAAAGAACATGCAGCATAGCAGCAAGTTTACCATTCTCCCCTAGAGACAAGGTTTCTATCCCTGGCTGGCCTTAAATCCCTTATATATCTGAGAATGGCCTTGACCTTCTGATCCTCCTGCTGCTACCTCCTAAGTGTGGGACTGCAGGCGTGTCCATGCCCAGTCTATGTGGTTACTGGTTATCAAACATGGGGCCTCATGTATGGTAGGCAAGCATGCTATCAACAGAGCTACATTACACACACACACTCTTTTAAAAAAAAAATTTTAATGTATCGTTTACTAGCGTTTGATATCGTTCACTAGAATTGTGATTGTGGTGGCCCATGCTAATAATCCTAGCATTTGGGAGGCAGATGTGGGAGGATCACAAGTTTGGGGCCAGTCTGGGTTACATAGTAATATACTGTCTTAATGCAAAACTGTGAATAAATAAACCATGCCTTTGTGCAACCAGTATCTAGAACTTTTTCATCTGTGCCCACTAAATAAGTCTTCATTTCTTTCTTCTCCTGAAACTCCTGCAATAGCCATTCTCTTCTCCATCACTGATTTTATTTGGGGAAGGAGTGAGACAGGATTTTTCTGCATAGCACTGGATACCTTGGATCTTACCTTGTAGACCAGACTGACCTCAAGCTCACAGAGATCCACCTTTCTCTGCCTCTAAATTGCTAGGTCTTTTTTTTTTTTCCTTTTCTTTTTTCTTTTGTTTTTGGTTTTTGAGACTGGGTATCTCTGTGTACCCCTGACTGTCCTGGAACTCAATCTGTAGTTCAGGCTGACCTCAAACACAGAGATCCACCTGCCTCTGCCTCCCAAGTGCTGGAATTAAAGGTATGCACCACACTGCCTGGTTTATCCCTGATTTTAATTTAAGTGGATCATACTTTTTGTTTATTTCTGATTGGCTGATTTACTTAGGGATCATCAAAAGTCATGTGTGTTAAAACACCTGCCATACTTCTCTTCCTTTTAAAGTCCATAATACTGTGATCTTCGGCTTTAAATTATTGGGTTTTTTTTTTTCAGTTTTTGTTTTGTTCGTTGGTTGGTTGTTTCAGATAGTAGTGCTGGTTTGAACCAAAGACCTTTTTTATGCTAGGTAACTGCTCTCATACTGAATTATATCCGTGTTTTTATTGATGTTTTTATTGTGGTGAACTATTTTTGACATAAATCTACCTTTATTGAACCATTTTAAGTGTACAATTCAGTGTCATTAGGTACATTTGCATCGTTGTACAAACCATTACCTACCACTGTCTCCAGAACATGTTCTTACCCCAAATTGTTCTATTAAGCATTAATTCTCCATTTCCTCTCTTCTCTATGAATTGTAGTCTTTTAGTTACCTCATGTTAGTAGAGTTATGTTTCTTTTATACATTTAGCGAATTCTATCTAACCTAATATTTTCAAAATTTAGTGTAGTGATCTGTCCATCTGTCTTCATGAGACCGGGTTTTGCTGTGTAGCCCAGTCTGTTCTTAAACTGTGATCCTCCTGCTTCAGCCTCAGAAATACTGCGATTACAGGCAGGCACTACCAACCTGGCTTGTTTCTTTATTTTTATTTTCTCAGTGCTGAGTTGGCCCAAGAATTTTTTTTTTCTTTAAGAACCTACAACTACCAGCTTACATTATAATTACATTGTTTCTCCATTCCTTTTTTTTCCTTACAAATCTTCTCATATACCTACCTCTCCTTGCTCGCCTTTTTTTGTTTGTTTGGGGTTTTTTTTGTTTTGTTTTGTTTTTTGTTTTTTGATTTTTTTTTTTTTTTTTGAGACAGGTTTCTCTGTAGCTTTGGAGCCTGTCCTGGAACTAGCTCTTGTAGACCAGGTTTCTTGCTCACTTTCAAATCCATGCCCTCTTTTTTCTTTAATTGTTGTTACATGTGTATGTGTGTGTTTGTATATAATTAAATATTAGTTTCTCAGTCCGTATAGTGTTACTTGTATGTATATATGTATGCGTGTGTATGTATGTTTTCAGAGTTGATCATTTGATAATGAATAACCAGTTGGTATACTGTTCCCTGGAGAAGACTTTCTTCTGCTCTCAGCATTCCTTATTTGCCTGTAGTTTTTTGTGTAGGAATGAGGCCTCATAGGCTTACCTTGGCCCTCTTTGACATGTCTATCATTGAACTTGTTTATCTCATGTTCAGGCAGTCATGTTGGTGAGACTTTATGGGTATAGTTTCTGACATTACTAGGCGACATAATCTCACAGCAAACTCTGTTAGTCTGGCTCTTATAATCTTTCTGCTCTCTCTTCCATGTTTGTTCCCTAAGCCTTAGATTTAGGAATTGTTTTGTAAATGCATCCTTTGGGATTGGGCTCCACAGCTCTGCGTTTTGATTGATTGTGATTTTCTGTCTGTTGTAAAGAGAAATTTTCTTGATGAAGGGCGAGGACTAGAGATAAATATTTAAAGTGTAGTTAGGGATTAAGTTGGTTTGTAAATTGGTAGTTGTAGGTTCTCCAAGATTCATGACTTCAATGGTCATGGGTAGTTTGGTAGGTTTCCAGTGCCAGGCATGTTTTCCTTCTTGTTAAATGGGTCTTAAGTCTGCTTAGAGAACTGTTGGTTACTGCTGAGCTATGCATGCTACTACTGTACCCTATGGTTATTGAACCATGCTGGTTGTTGTTGCAGTTCCTAGGTATAGCTGGGTGGTTGCTTTCCTTCTCTGGAAGCTTGTGTAGCACCTATTGGTACCATGAAAGCTAGTCCCCAGGAAGCAGGCATTCAGGTCAGTTCCATCTCTGGGGCCTCTGGATCCTAGGTCTGAAGTACATGTGATGTCTTCAGCAACAGGTAATCTTCCACCTCGGCAGGCAACCAAGGGCAGTAGCAATAGCCTGTGTGCTTTGTGTTTTGATGTCTCTTGGACAATCCTGAGCAACAACTCAAAGGAAGGCTTTTCATTATGGTTTTTGTTAGGTGTTCTTTGGTTCTTGGAGGGGCAATTATGAGCCGACATGAGAAAACTGAATTCAAACTGCATATGCATATTTATATTTGGACTTACAGGTATTAAATTTTTTTTTAGATAGATAGTAAATAGTATGATTTCTTATGACTTTATCAGGCATCCTTACTATGATTTTGCCCTCCTTCTTCCTTCCTTCCTTCTGTATTTATCTCCTCCCTTCTTTCACTTGAGCCCCACTTTGTTCCCATTCCTCTGATTTGTACCCTGGCACTTTCCTTTCTATCACCCCCCCCCCAATCCTGGCAATGTTCCCTTTTTACTTTCTTGATCTTTTGCAGTTATTCCAGGATGTATACTCACATCTAAAGATTTGGAGCTAAGAGCCCCTGATGAGTGAGAACATGCAACAATTCTCTTCTGGGTGTGGGGTACCTCAATCAATATGATCTTTTCTAGTTCTACCCATTTACCTGCAAAATTAATGATTTCAACTGAATCAGTTTTTCAGAAACAATGGATTTGTAGTTTCACTTTAGAAAATAGGATTTCTCTTTTACAAATTAACTGAGTTAAGGATGCAGCTCACTTGCCTAGCAGCATGTGAAGCCCTAGACAGAGGAAAAGTCAAACTAACACACTTCCATGATTGCATGAGCATTCACACATGTGCATTATCCTAGAAAAACAATAAAACCAAACCTATACTTGTTTCTAGGAAATAGGGTAAAACAGTGACAAAATGGGATATATTTTCCCTACCCCTCTGTGTTTTCATGGGCTCCTTTTTGAGTGTTTTCCTAGTAAAGTATTTTTGCCTTTAAAATTATTATATCTTTATCCTTCTTTATTCCACTATTCATTTGTAGTAGAATTTGCTTTATTTTATTCATTTTGTCTCTTCCCATTTCCCAAAAGCTGACTTACAGAAAAATGGCTTTGTACAAGAGTCCATCTGCTTCTTTTTATGAACTAGCTTGCTATGCTTGCAGGTCAGTCTTGACTTGTGATCCTCCTGCCTCATCCTCCTGGGTGGTCTGAGTTTATGAGCTACCATTTCTGGCTCTGTTTTATTTTTTGTTCTTCATCTTTATGGTGGAAAACTTTTGTTTTATTTTGTTTCTAGAGATAGAACATAAACAGTTGATAATCTTGTTCTAGGACACAGGCATTTGGGTTGTTTTTTGTTTTTTGTTTTTTTAGGAAGTACGTAATAATCTGTAAGTCCTTTCAAGTGGCATGGACATACGCTGATTATGAATGTGTTAAGTGTTACAGAATTCATGAGATATGATCAGGAATATCATTTAAATAAGGAAATTGTATTTATATAGTTTTATATGCAGATACTTTAAAGACATGTAAAGTTGTTTTGGGTCATGGAGTTCCTTCTGGCTAGTCTGGGAAGGCTTTTTCAGGTTACTTAGCCTTTTAGCCTTATGCTAAAATAGAATGACATCATGGATGGAACTATTGTTTAACATGTGTTGGTGGTACCCCATTGATGAATTGGCTAGCATAGAAAATTTAAAGAGGCTGCCCATGCTGGGTGGGGAGAGGGAGACCAGAAAGAATCATAGAATAAGACTTTTTTTTTTTTTAAATCACTTAGTAAAAGTTTGTGTATGTTGAAGTTAGTGTGGAGTAAATGCAGAGGTTGTTGAATGAAAATAGAGATGCTTGTGCAATTATAGCTTGGAAAAGAGAAAAGAAGTGATTGAACTATGGCCAAAGATGAGCAATTATCAGTGATAATATGAATGGGAAGTTGGGGAATTCATAGCCAATTACGTGTATTGAGTTACAGGCATCCAAATGTCAGTGGTCTGTGGAAACAGTGCAGAAAAAAATACAGTGAAGGGGAAAATATTAGGTGGAAGAAAATTCTATTTCTGAGATGGCAGGTTTGAATTGTGGTAGGGTATTAAGGCAGAGATTGCCTGGCAGTTACTGAAGATGTGGGGAATTTGATTATCAGAGATAAATCTGGGTGCTCTCAACAAATAAACATTGATTATCAATACTTGGCGAACTCTTTAGTAGGGTTATTCTAATACAGAAGGCAGGATTTCAGGGGTCTAGGGTTGTAGCCCTGACTATCCTGGGATTCACTGTGTAGATCATGTTGGCCTCACATTCACAGAGACTCACCTACCTCTGCCTCCCTAATACTGAGAATAAAGGTATCTGAAACCATGAAACTAGAGATCGAGTTTTTAATGTTTTTGGTTTGTTTGAGAAAAGGTTTTTAGCCCAGGCTCACTTCCCTTTGTAGTACAGAGAATGACTTAGATCTCCTGATCCAAGTTGCTCCACCTCCTGAGTACTGAGATTATAGATGGACCCCCATGCCTAGTTTATGATGGTACTTAATATCAAACTCAGGGCATTTATGAATGCTAGGCAGTCAGTCTGCCAACTGAGTCACAGTCCCCAATTATTTTTTGAGTTCTTAATTATAAATTGTATGCCTAATCCTGACTAACTGTACTATTACAGATGCATTCTGATGGATGTAAGAGCCAAGTGAGAATATTGTCTCTATGAGTAAACCCATTACTCCTGCACAATCTTTCCTGGGTAACCCCAAATGGTCTGGTGCCTGAGTCTCCCAAATTCTGTCCATGTATAAATTAATATACATTTCAGTACTGAAAGTTGGAAATTATTAATTTGGGTTTTTTTTTTGGTTGACTTTGCTTTGTTTTTTGTTTTTGTATGGTATGCATTCATATGTGTATACATGTCTCATGTATGGGTACATTTAGTTGTTCTCCACATTATTCACTAGAGTCACAGACTCTCCTTTAAGACTTGAGCTTGCTCTTTTGACTAATCTAGTTAGCCAGCTTGTTCTGGGGTTGCCATCTCAGCTTTTCAAGAGCTAGGATTCCTAGTGGGCCACCATGCTTGCCTGGCTGGCATTTACCTAAGTTTGAAAATCTGAACCCTGGTCCTCATACTTACACAGCAAATGCTTTACCCACTGAGCCATGTCTCTAGCCCCCTAACTTGGGTTTTGCATATGAACACTTTCTGTAAGATATGTTTGGAGATTGAGAGACGGATTTGTAGCTCAGATCAGAGGCAGATGAGATCTGGTCAGGGAGAGAGAGAATTGAATTGTATTCTTCAGACAATGACTTTTTGAAGGAATTGCTGACAAAGGCATCACCCAAAGAGATCTGTGGGTAGCCTGTAGGATATACCCAAGGAACTTAGTATTAAGGGGAAATTGTATTAGTTATGATAACAGGCAAGGAATTTATGAAACTTAATGACTTTAAGAACTGACCACTGGGCTGGAGAAATGGCTCAGTTGTTAAGAGGATTTGTGTTCAATTTCCAGCATCCACATGGTAGCTCACAACTGTCTGTAACTCCAGTCCAGGAAATCTGACACCTTCACACCAGTGCACATAAAATAAATTTAAAATAAATAAATTTTAAAAAAGACCTGGCCACTGAAATCTTTCTATCTGCAGAAGCACCCCCACATGCTATCTTGCTTGTTCCTTACTACCATGTGAGACAGGCACTGTGATGATTTCCATGGAGAGTACTGACTGTCTCCTGCCTCTGTCTCTGCATTCTTCCCAGCCAGAACTACTAAGGAGACAGTGAATGACAGTCATCTGCCATTGTAGAGAGTTGTAAATGACTAATTATCCCCTCTCTGTGCTTTATTTCTATCCCAGGTCACAAAGCACTTAAAGCATTGTTAAGGTCATTGGTGGATCTTCAGGAAGAGTTGCTTTTCCAGTACCCAGACACTAGATATCTAGTAAATGGGATGAAACCCCAGACGGAGAGGTAAGGAGGAAGCAGAACCATAGGTTTACTTATTTGTATTTTTGTTTGGACAGATTCCTATCCTCTATGAAAAACAAAGTCGTGTCCTTCCCATACAGGTAGATAGGAAGTTTGATAACAATTGAAGTAGAGCCACTTTCGGGGTTTTTTTTTTTTTTTTTGGTTTTTCGAGATAGGGTTTCTCTGTAGCTTTGGTGCCTGTCCCGGAACTCACTCTGTAGACCAGGCTGGCCTCGAACTCACAGAGATCCACCTGCCTCTTCCTCCCGAGTGCTGGGATTAAAGGCATGTGCCACCATTGCCCGGCTTACAGCCACTTTTGTATTTAACTGGTGGTAAGAACAGGAAGATAGAGATTAGACTGCTTTTTCTAACTTTGTTGTACCTGCTTATCTTTGTAGCCTTAGGCAAAACACTTGCCTTCTCTTTTCTATAATAATTAGTAGATTAAAATCATATTTTGAATATTTATGCTTAATTAATGTTCTGAAATATTTTGTGCCTATGCCATGAACTCAGGTATAACCATGTCCTTGAGCACTGTCTATGTGTTGGAACCAGTAGTACAGTGAGTGCAGTTGGCTAAGTAGATGGAGGCTAAAGTATATTTTCATAGTGGTTTTCATCACGTGTGCAGTTGTCCCTCTGTATTCAAGGGGGAATGGTTCTGAAACCCTTCATGGATACTCATGGATGTTGAGTTCTGTGTACCTCCTTCTATGAACTTTATCATCCCTGAATTGTTTTTAATATCAATTACAAAGCGTAAATACTAGGTAGATAGTTGCTTAGGAAGTAATGATAAGAGTGAAACCCTGCCCATGTTTGGAATGTGAACTTCCTCTGCTGTTTTTGATCTGTATTTCAAGTTAGTGCTAATTTTTTTTCACATGTAGCTTCTCTTCACTTGGTTCAATTATTATTCACTTCTTCTTAGCAGTTGGTTATGGAAATATGTTTCTCTTATTGATTTGGGGATTTAAGGTCACAGAAATGTATGTGTTTAATTTTTAAAGTTTTAATGTTTCTCCTGTAGTGCCTGCTTCCTATACATTTCAAGTAATGTTTTTACAACCTCATTTCTTTTTATGATGTGCTTACATTAAAAAAAATTGAAACTCAAGTGCTTTTGATTTTATTTGAAAATTTCTGTGAGTCTTTGATTGTCCTTATGAACTTTAAAAAAATTTAATCTTTATTTTTATTGTATGTGTTTAGGTGTTTTGCCTGCATGTATGTTTGTGCGCCATGTATAAGCAGTGCCTTTGGGGGCCAGAAGAGGGTGTCATATTCCCCTGGAACTGAAATTAGACAGTTGTAAGCCATCATGTGGTGCTGTGGATCAAACTCAGTTTCTCTGGAAGGGCAACCAGTGCTCTTAACTACTGAGCCGTCTTCTCAAACATACAAAAAAAAATTATTCTCATCTTGCTGATATAGTATAGTTATAATGGGTAGGGTCTAAATACTTGACATGAACCTGGTCTGTTACTTAAGTAGTGTTTACATTGGACTTAATGTTCTTACTGATTTTTTAGTGAGGAGATTTCTAGTGAAGATGATGAGCTAGTAGAAGAGAAGAAGAAGAAGAAGCAAAGAAAGGGCCCACCAAAGAGGAAGCTAGAAATGGAGAACTATCCCAGCTTCATGGCAAAGCGCTTTGCTGACTTTACAGTCTACAGGAACCGTACACTGCAGAAGTGGCATGATAAAACCAAGCTTGCTTCTGGAAAACTCGGCAAGGTATGTGTGTGTCTTAGGGTTTCTATTGCTGTGAAGAGACACCATGACCACAGCAACTCTTACAAAGGAAAACATTTAATTAGGGCTGGCTTCAGTTCAGAGGCTTAGTCCATTATCATCATTGTGAGAAGCATGGTAGTGTGCAGGCAGACAATGGAACTGGAGACGAGCTGAGAGTTCTACATCTTGATCTGCAGGTACCAGAAGCAACTGTGGCTCACAGTGGGCATAGTTTGAGCATATGAGACCTCAAAGCCCACCCCTACAGTGACACACTTCCTCCAGCAAGGCCACGCCCATTCTAACAAGGCCACACCTCCCAATAGTGCCACTACTTATGAGCCAAGCATTCAAACACATGATTCTGTGGGGGCCATACCTATTCAAACCACCTCTCTCTCTCTCTCTCTCTCTCTCTGTGTGTGTGTGTGTGTGACAACTGAAGCATTTGTGAGCAATAGGAAATGCAGTTTATTTATGTGATGTAATAATAAGCAATTATTTCTGTTCTCAGATTCTTTGAACTGCTTCTAGTACTATAGGTTGTACCATTTGATTTTAGCTTTATTAGAATGTTTTATCCTGGAAAGGAAGCCTGGTTCAGGTGATGAAAGTATGAAATACTTTAAATAAGCAGATTTGAAAACATTATTGAGGGAGCAGAAGAAAATGATGACTGTTTGAAGATTTTTCTGAGAATAGATATAGCTACTGACATACTCAGCCTTTAACAGAAAATCCTCCAGACACAGAAAAAGAAGCCAGCATCGCTGCCTCTAGCACCGACCTACATTACCTGACACTGGTTAATTTTATTGCAGGGTTTCGGTGCCTTTGAACGATCCATATTGACTCAGATTGATCACATTCTGATGGACAAAGAAAGATTGCTTCGAAGGACACAAACCAAGCGCTCAGTCTACCAAGTTCTTGGCAAACCTGAACCGGCCCCTGCGCCTGTAGCAGAGAGTTTGCCAGGAGAACCGGTAAGAACTCTGGGACACATGAGCTTTTAAGAACCAGTTTCTGGTGGCTAGTTAAATGTGGAATCAACTCTTGTGAGAAGTTAGTGAGAAAAGAAACAGCACTGTTCTGCTGGATTGTTAGCATGAGGCCTTATAAATCTCTTGATTTTGCATTTGATTTAGGAGTTTGGCAGAATAATTGTTTAAAATCCACTTTTTAAGATTTAGGGGATTTTGTTGGTTGTGGTTGTTTCTGTGATCTGGTGATCAAACCCAGGGGTTCACATGCTGTGCAAATCCTCTACTACTGTTCTATATTCTAGACCTTAAGATTAAGTTTCAAAGTTATTGTGTAGAAATGGCAACATGAACATTTGTTTAATGTTGTCTTTGGTACTCTAGAGCATGATCTGAAAGTGGAATATTAAAATTCCTTTGTTCAAAAGGAAACATTATTTATTTGAGGGAATTTTTTGTTGTGTTTTGTTTGTTTATTTTTTTGAGACAGTGTTTCTCTGTGTACCAGCTCTGGCTGTCTTGGAACTCGCTCTGTAGATCAGGATGGCCTCAAATTTACAGAAATCCTCTTGCCTCTGCCTCCCTAGTGCTGGGATTAAAGGTGCATGCCATCGCTCAGCTGAGGGGGATATTTTGAGACAGAATCTCTCTACATAGTTTTGATTCCCTTGGAACTCACTCTGTAGACCAGGCTGGCCTTGAACTCAAAGAAATCTACCTGCTTCTACTTCCTAAGTGCTGGGATTAAAGGCCTGTAACATAACCCCTGGTTTGTTTTTGTTCATTTGTGTATGAGTGTTTTACCTCCATGTATGGCTGTGCACACACTGTGAGCATCCAGTGTCTGTGGAGGCAAGAAGAAGATATTGGATCCTCTGGAACTGGAGTTAATGTATAGCTGTTAGCCATCATATGGGTGCTGGGAACTGAATCTGGGTCCTCTGTAAGAATAGCAAGTGCTCTCAACCACTGAGCAATCTCTTAAGGCCACCACATTTTAATTTTATAGTTTATGTTTTTTTTTTAAGATTTTATTTATTATGTATACAATACAGTGTGCTGCCTCCATGTATGCCTGCACGCCAGAGAGGGCACCAGATCTCATTGTAGATGGTTGTGAGCCACCATGTGGTTGCTGGGAATTGAACTCAGGACCTCTGGAAGAACAGTCAGCATCCTTAACCTCTGAGCCATCTCTCCAGCCCGTAGTTTATGTTTTTTATGTTTATATGTTTATAGATCTCTTAAAAAATTGTTAGGAGAGGCTGGAGAGTTGGCTTAGCAGTTAAGAGCACTGGCTGTTCTTCTAGAGGACCCACTTCAATTCCCAGTGTCCACATGGCAGCTTATAACTGTCTGTAACTCCAGTTTCAGGTGATCTGACAATGTCACGCAGATTTGCATGCAGGTAAAACATGAACACACATGAAATAAAAATAAATAAAATAAGATAAAAAATAGTAGAATTACATTACTTTCCTCTTCCTTTTCCTCCTTCCAACCCCTTCCATACCCCTCCTACTCTCAAATTGGCAGCCTCCTTTTTTGGTTATTATTTTTACATATATATTTACATACATACATATATATACATATACACATTCATACATATGTATATGTATACACAAAGATATAAAATACCTGTTGAGTCTTTTTTTTTTGTTTGTGTATGTATGGTTGTATGATTTCAGGGATGTCCTCTTCATTCATATTGGATAACCAGTAAGGGATCTCATTACTAGAGAGGCTAATTCTCCCTTTTCTTGTAGTCTTTTGTGTGTGGGTAAGACTCTGAAATTTTTCCCCTTTCATGTTACACATTTTTATTTTTTAATTTCCAAAAAAAAAATATACTCAATACTTTTTAATTTCATATGAAATTTAAATTTTTTCCTTTTCTGAAAATTCCAATCATTGTTTCTATAAACTTTATGTATATGACATATGTAACATATAAATGTGATTCTTTTTCTTTTTAAATATTTATTTCATTTTTAGAATATGTATGTGTGTTTATGTGGGTATGTTCATATACCCACAGGTCAGAGGTACTGGATCCTCTGGAACTGGACTTATAAGTGGTTGTGAGCCTGTTGATGTATGTGTTGGGAATTGAACTTTCGTCCTCTGGAAGAACAGTACATGCATGCACTTAGCCACCAAGCCATCTCTCTAGTACCCCTTAAAAATTATCAAAAAAAGTTGGTTTTTTTCCCCATAGTTTCATTACACACACACACACACACCCCAGATGGTGTGTACTTTAAGCATCTTCTCTCCCATTATCCTCTTTTTTTCCCTCCCCCCCTCCCACTAAACTCTTCCTTCTTCTAGGCAATTTCCTCCTACTTTCATTTTCTGTGTGTTTGTGGCCCACTCCTTTTAATTAGGCGTGCCTACACCATTGGGTGAAAGATTATTTACTTGAGTAAGGGCAACTTAGCACTGAAAAATATGGCTCTCGTCCCCTGAACAGCCATTAACTGCCTATCACAGCACCTCAGGGGTCCTTTTGTAAAATTAAGTCAAATGGTATATGCGCATTTAAAAAAATAATCTGAAATGTCACTATATTTAAACATTATAATTTAAAAATATATTCTAGATACTTTATCATAGCATGAAAATCTACCTTATGAATGGGAGGAGGGGAGGAGGTGGACATTTTTAATAAAAAAAAGAAAAGAAAATCTACCTTATGTTTTTCTTTCTGTAAAGAATTCCATTGTATGCTATGCAGGGAGGTAGTGTCTTATACCTTTAGTCTGGTCTATAGAAGTTGTTTGAGGACAGCAGGGGTACACGGAGAAACTCTGTCTTGAAAAAAAAAATAATTTTGTTGTATAACTGACTGTAAGCTATAACTTAGTCAAACTTGATGTTTCTGTTGTCTCCAGTTTTAGAAGCAAACTATAGGAAACATTTCTAAATATTTCTGTTTATTTGCATGAATGTTTAAATGATCTTTTTTTTTTTTTTTTTTTTTTTTTTGCTTTTTCGAGACAGCGTTTCTCTGTGGTTTTGGAGCCTGTCCTGGAACTAGCTCTTGTAGACCAGGCTGGTCTCGAACTCACAGAGATCCGCCTGCCTCTGCCTCCCAAGTGCTGGGATTAAAGGTGTGCGCCACCACCGCCCGGCTTGTTTAGATGATTTTGTTGTTTTGTTTTTGTTTGTTTGAGACAGGGTTTCTCTATATCACTTTGGAGCCTGTCCTGGAACTCACTCTGTAGACCAGGGTGGTCTCAGAGACCCTCCTGCTTCTGCCTCCCAAGTACTGGGATTAAAGGCATACATCACCACTGCCCAGCATATGGATGAAGTTTTAGAAGTAAAAATGTTAAAGAAAATAAAATAAATCGTGATAGATGTTACCAAATTGCCTCCCAAAAGAGTCCTATTAATTCCAGTCCCTCTATCTGTTTTCCAAGTCCTGGATGTTGCCAGTCTGAAAGGTGAAAAATAGTATTTTCTTATTTGAATTTGTGTGGATTTTGTTAGAATGAGCTTAAACATTACTATGATTATTTTTATGCTTCTTTATTCTGTCAACTGCCTGTTAATCTTTTCCACCCCTTTTTTTGAGACCAGGGTTTTCTTGATTTTTTAAAATATAAAACAACATTTATTTATTTATTTATTTATTTATTTATTTATTTATTTATGAGTTTTTAGCTGGGCTTGGTGGCCCATACCTTTAATTACAGCATTCTCTGCATTCAGGATCAGCCTGGTCAACAGAAGGAGTTTCAGGATAGACAGGGCTACACTGTGAAACTGCCTTGAAAAACGATAGATAGATAGATAGATAGATAGATAGATAGATAGATAGATAGATATTTCTTATATCTTAAGGAAAATGTGCTTTTCCCCTTTAGACAATAGTACTTTGAGTAGCATGACAGACTTCCTGATATTCACACCCTTTTACTCCCTGCTGATGTAGGAGATCCTTCCTCAAGTCCCTGCCAATGCTCACCTGAAGGATTTGGATGAAGAAATATTTGATGATGATGACTTTTACCACCAGGTATGAATTTTGTATATTCTTCTTTTGTTAAAAACAAGCCATATTTTTGCATTTTAAATCCACTGGTAGCATTCTCTGAATGAAAGGTGATTTATTTTGAATAAACAAGGAGTTAGAACTCCTATATTTGGGATTGTCTTAAATGGTGTCATTCTGGATTGTTTTCTTTGGTTTTGTGTTTTTCTTTTGAGATGAAAATAGCTGCAGCTATTTTGTGAACACTGCTCTGGTCTAAGTTATCTGTAAAACAATTTAAGTTTCTTTTAGTCGATTATTTATTCTTTGTCTTCCACTGGGTGCTTTTTGTTTATTTTTGTTTTTGAGACAGTCTCACTGTGTACCAGGCCAAGGCAACCTCAAACTGGTAGCACTGCTTAAGTCTCCTGAGTGCTGGGATTACATGTGTGTACCTGTGACCCTGGCTGTTGAGTCAAACCTCTCTTCTCCGACTCTGGGTACTAGCCATCAAACCCAAAACCTTGTGCATGCTAGACAAACTCAGGCTTGCACATGCTAGCTAGCAAGAACTGGGATCCTAGGCTTTTGAGTTACATTTCTGGTTCTATGACCTAATTCAGTCTTTTGTTGTGTTAAAAACATATTTTATTTTCTTGTTTGTATGTCTGTTTACTATGAATGTGTTTTGTGCCGAAGGAGGCCAGAAGAGCGAGTATCAGATCTCATGGAACTGAACTTGGAACCCACATAGACGGTCCATGTGGGTGCTGGGAATTTATCCCCAGGTCCTTTCCCAGAGCAGTAAATACTATTAATCATTGAGCCACTTCAAACAGCCCCTTTATTGTAATTTTTGTGTATATTTAAATAAGCTTAATGAATATTAAAATGTAATCTACTGATAATTTTTCCATTTGTCTACCTAATATTTTAAAAGAGATAATCAGTAAAAATTGACATATGGTCCAGTTGTCAAGTTTTTATTTTCTTCTTGTTTATTTGTTCGGGCTTTTTTGAGACAGCTTCTCACTGTGTTAGCCTTGAACTTGCAGTTTTTCTGCTTCTACCTCCCGTGTGCCGAGTGAGATACAGAGTATGCCACCTATTCTCTCAACCTACTGCGTGTCTCTTCAGGAGAGTTTCTCCAATTTTTCTGAAATTATTTGCTTTCCAGATACTCTTTTTTAGTAATACTGGTGCTTGTTTAGATGAACTAAATGTTTGAGATACTCTAAAGGTCTACAGTAACTTTCTATATTCCTGAGTCTCTTGATAAGCTATATTATTAATGAAATATGCTTCCTTGCCCAGTGGAAAGTTGAGGATACTCCTCACCAGTGATGCCTGGTTTTTGTTGAGCCATTGCTTACCAAGATAAGATTTTACTCTCTTAAATGTTTAGTTAGTTTTTCCCAGAGAATTTGCAGCAATTTGTTGATATATTTACTTCTCATATGAATATGAAGTAAGAAACCTCTTAGGAAAATTATAAGTAAAACAAAAACAGGTAATCTATATTGGGAATGCCTCTCACTTGCCATGTAAAGAGAGACTTGTTATTTGTATATTTGTGTGCATTCAGTGTACATGTAGTACCTGTGTCCAGAAAAGGGTGTTGGACCCCAATTCCATGGAGCTAGAGTTACAGGTGGTTTTGAACTATCTGATGTGGGTGTTAGGAATCAAACCCCAGTTTGCTACAAAAGCAGCAAGTACTCTTGCCTTCCTGAGCCCTCTCTCTAGCCCCATTCACCCTCCCTCCCCCCAAGTCAGGGTTTCTCTTTGTAACAGCCTTGGTTTTCCTGGAACTTGCTCTGTAGACCAGCCTTACCTTAAACTCACAAAGATCCACCTGCCTCTGCCTCCTGAGTACTAGGATTAAAGGCATGCACCGCCACCACCCAGCTCAGCCCCATCATTTTTAATATTTGATTAAAATTATTGCCATAAGTGAATGTGAAAAGTATATTGAGGAGAGAGTATTGGCCTCAACTGCCTCAGTCAGGGGTCTTGATTCTTTTTCTTTTCTCCTGTTCTCAAACACATTTGTCAGAAGGACAGGTTACATTCTGGAGAGTCTAAAGATGTGCTTGATATAGGATATGAATGCTAACTAATTGTGTGAGATCAGGGGAAAGAATCAAAAAATGTTCTAGTCCTCATTAATTGAAGTGTACATTGCTGGAATAAAAGTGCATTGTGAGTTAAATAGTCTAAAGAAGGTAAACTGAAATTGCTGGGAAGAAATCAGTTCCACTGGCAAGATCGGGGGGTCTTGAAGATTATTTCCCCCTTATTTCTTTGTTTTCCCTTATTTTTATTTATTTATCTATTTATTTAAATTCTGAAGATCTGTTTAAGGAATAGCATTACTTGATTGGTTCTTCATCCTAATTAATAATTTTAACTTCAATAAATTCTGATTTCAGAGTTATGACTAGTCACATCTTAGCTTTTCCCCTTTCTGGTTAATTGGGGTGCTGAGGTTAATCTAAATTAAAACTTAAACTAATAGAGGTCAGTAAGGCAGCTGAAACACCTGAGTGAAACAAATGGGGCTGCCAGGCACAACTTTATCTTGGCTGTTTCCCAAGAGGGAAGTGGCAGCAAATTGGAGTTGTTTCAGCCTTCTGTAAAGGTGAATGATGGGTGACACTTGTTAATGTACAGCGTCTCCGGAAGCATTCCAGATTGCTTTGCTTCTGTACCAACTGCTGCCATCCTTGCACACTCGGTAGGAACTGGACCAGTTGCCAACATCTGGCGGCACAGTGAGGCACGGGTGCAAGTCTTGAAACCCCACAGATTCTAAATATGCTGCTTAGAACTGTGCAAGCTTTAATCACTTACCACTCTTTGGCAGCAGGCTACGACAGCTTATCCTAGCCTCGTACATCACATCCTGACATCTGCTGAGCTGCAAGGCAGCTGCACATTCATTTTCTTTTCTTGCCTTTTCTCATTTCTTCTTATTCCTCTCCTACTCACTGCCCCTTTACTCCCCCAGTCTCTTCCCTTCAGTCCCCCCCCCTCCCCCGCCAGTATGCTGCGTGGAAGAGATGATCTGTAAAGATTACTGCTTCATTGTGTGCAAGTAATTGTGGTGATGCCAGGCCCTTGACAGACACAGCGTAGCACCTGTTCTGCTGACCTGGTTAATTTCTTCTGTTGAGTGGGATTTGCCAGAGATTGGAACTGAAGCCAATTCAATGATAAGGCTAAAGAAAATGGCTGTATGTTTTCTGTCACCTCCCAATTAAATTGGCTTCATAAAGTGCTTTCCTTATTTGTCAGGGTAGTGAGCCTGAGCTAAGAGTCACATTCAGAAGAGGTACAATGTGTTACAATAGGCTTGTGAGTTTCTTTCTTTTCTTTTTTACTCTTTTGTCTTTTTAAAATATGGTCATGTGGTTGAAGTAGATGGTAAATATAATACATTTCTCACACACATACCCCTTTTTAACATACTTGAGGCAAAACTCTTTGGGACCATGTTTTGTAAGGAAGAGATTATAGCCACATTGAATTTTAATGTTCCATTGTAAGGTTTTAAAGGCTTACTTGGGTAATTCAGGTATTATGAGGCTGTGTGAATACCCTAACTACTGAGAATGATGTCTAGGGTCAGCTCCCCCCCACACCTGCTCACACATCCACTTTCATTTCCACTCTTTGTTTCTTAATGGCCCTTGATCTTTAAAAGCATGCCTACTTTATTTAATAATAATGGTACAGGTATTAACATGCACACACACATACTTATACACTCATGCATATTTATACACAAAAAATGGGGGCTAAAAGTGGCATTATAAATTTTTTCTTTCTTTCTGTCTGTCTGACTGAGGCAGGGTCTCTTGAGCTCACTATGTAGGCCAGGCTGATCTGAAACTCACAGAGATCCATTTTCCTCGGCCTCCTGAGTTTTAGGATTGAAGGCAAGTGTCACCATGCCAACTTAATTTTATTTATTTTCCTTTTTTAAATTACTTTAATTGTTATATTTGTGTTAATTATTTTTCTGTATTGTCATGACAGAACACTCTGACTGAAAGCAGCTTATGGAAGAGAGTGTTTATTTGGGTTTCTGGTTCCTTAAGGAAGGCATGTCAGCAGGCAGGCAGTTGGAGCATGGAGCTAAGAGCTCTCACATCCTTAATATCAAGCATGGAGTAGAGCAAACTGTAAACACAGCAAGGCTGTATACTTTCAAAGACCTACGGTAGTGGTGTACTTCCTCTAACAATACGACACCTCCTAAAACCTCACCAAATCAAGTGCTTAAATGTCCAAGCCTATTTATGTGTGTGTGTGTGCATGCGCGCGCACTTGTGCACTACAGCACGTATGTGGACAACTTGCAGGAGTCAATTCTCTCCACCTTGTGCATCTTAGGGATAGAACTCAGGTAGTCACATTTGACAAGTGTCTTTACCTAGTACTGAGCCATTTCACTGACTTGAATTTTCTACTTTTGAGACAGCCTCACTGTGTCTGGACGGCCTAGAACTCTCAGTCCTCCTATCTCAGCCTCACCAGTGGTTTACAATTTTATTGCAGTTTATTTATTTTGTGTCTGTATGTGGGTATTATGCAAGTATATGCATGGTCCATATGTGGAGGCCAGAGGACAACTCACCCGAGTCAGATCTTTCCTCCTGCCGTATGGATCCCAGGGGTCAAATTCAGATCATTAGACTTGGCTTGGTGGCACACACCTTTACTTCCTGAGCCATCTTGCTGGCCTAATCATACCATTTGAAAGATTCTTTTATTATATAATTCATTTATCTATTTGTATGTGTGAGTGAGTGTGCACACACATAGGTGGCTGCAGTACAGCTTTGCACGTGTGAGCTCAGATTGTTGGACTTGGTAGCAAGCACTTTCAGCCCTCAGCCATCTTGCGAGCTCCTCGTCTTAGAAGTTTTAGAGCTGAAAGACTTAGAAGAAGAGTTTTAAAAGTTAAGTAACCTCCGAAAAACAAACACACACACACACACACACACACACACACACAGAGCAAATGGCAATATTAGCCTCAATCTCTAGGCTGCCTAGACTAAATTTTGTTCTTTAGGTGTACTTTTATTTCTTAAATATTTCATTCTTGAGCCATAAAAAAAATTACAGCTTTACGGTTTTCAGTTTGTAAATAAATACGTTTTGTTTTTTTAGACCTGGAAGAAATATTATGTTGTTAGAAAGTAATTTTTTTCTTTAGAAGGCGAATGATTTATTGAACTCCTGTTACTTAATAATTCTAATGAAAAAATTAGTTTTATAGTTTTGATACTGGTTTGTATGGAAGCTGGATGTGGAAGGTGTGGTGTAGTTGGCGTGAAGGCTTTGTGAAAGGCTGAGTCCCTTCTGCAGGAAAGCAGTGCATATCCTTTGGAATGGAACCAGTTTGCATTTGGTCTGTCTCTTGTCAGAGCTCATCCTTAAAGACAGCTTCACAAAACATCATATGAACATGAAAGATGGTCATTTAGAAATGTTTTCAGTACCTTTTTTTCATTTTCATGATTCTGTCTGCTACTTTATGACGTTTTTTTTTTTTTTTAATGTGCTACCTACATCACCACCACTTACAGTTTTTCTTTTGTTTGCTTTTTTAAATCCTGGGTAGCTTTTTCTTGATGAACCCGAATTCTTTTGGGGGGGGGGGGATTTTTGTTTCTTTATTTGTTTGTTTTGTTTTTTGAGACAGGGTTTCTCTGCAGCTTTTGGAGCCTGTCCTGGAACTAGCTCTTGTAGACCAGGCTGGCTGCGAACTCACAGAGATCCACCTGGCCCTGCCTCTCGAATACTGTGATTAAAGGCATGTGCCAACACTGCCCAGCTATTCTGGGTAAGCCTGAATTTTAAATGATTTGGGCACAAGTATTCTCTGAGCACTGTTTATATCTCAGCTTCCTGGTGTAGATGTGTGGTTGACAGACATCTTTATTTGATCCTTGTAAGATTTGGTGTTGTAATGTGATTGCCCTTAACAATAGCTATATAAAGTGACTGGACTTTTCATATCCTAGACCTCAGACTAGTTTCTTGTCACCTCGTGAGTTATTTTGTTCAGAAAGCCCTAGTTGAACTTAGATGTTGCCAGATCAATATCCATATTCTTAAGGGTTCATTAGGATTTTGTATGTTGCTTCCAGCTCTTTTTAGTTTTGATCTGGTTTGTCTTGTTAATTTGAATCTTGCCAGGGATATCTAGAGAAAGGCATAACAGGCTTTGCTTTTTTGGTGATCATTTTGGTGGGTTGGAGTTTTCCTTTTATTTACCATTAGGACATGACTAGAAAATGACCTTGCTACATGCTAGACGTCTCTATCCAAGATATTTGATAATTCCATAAACAAGTAATTACTGATTTGATGAACTATTAAAAGTTGATCAGGTTGAGAAGTAGAGAAGTGATAAGTTGTCTGACAAGATGGTTTTTCTTTAACTTAGTGAGTGATTAATATGGACAGTTGCTGTGGTTGCTTTAATTGTATGCATTTAAATGGAAATGAAAATAAGTGGCATCTCAGGCCATCGTTGAAGTTAATGGTAGTGCAGTCCTCTTGCTGTTGGCATGCAACTTCCCAGTGGCCCAACTAATGGTTATTAACATGTTAGGAAATCTGATATGAATCTCTTCTTGCTCTTGCCAATACATTAGTGGAGAATAGATGCCTTTTACAAGAGCAGTCTTTTGTTTTTAATTTTATTTTTAAATGTTTGTATTTGGGATCTGGATAGTGTCTCTTAAAAGGCTAATGAAATTTATTGCACACAGAACATGAAAATAAATCTGAAAATTGACATGCTGAAGATAAAACAAAGAGCTTGCCATTTTGTTTTTGGGGGACATAGTAATAATGTTTTTTAAAAACACTAATTAGCAATGTCTAATTAAATTCTAACGATCACAAGGTTATTTTATGTCCTGTGTGTAAGAATTTTATTTGCAATACATGATAACTTGTATACTGTCTCTTTAGACACTTAGCATTAATAATGCTGTCATTATTATTGTCATTATTGAGAGCCAAGTATGGCATCAGCACCAGCCTTTGGTCACTAGCTTGCATTATCATGGAGAACAGAAGGACAAAAGGTACTTTTTACTGACTTAATTTTGTTTTCTTGATTCGGAGTCTCGTGTAGCCCAGGCTGGCTTTGAACACTCAGTCCTGCTGCCTTTACCTTCCAAGTACAATGACTACAGGCCTGTGGCACCACACTCAGCGAAGCCAAATATTAAATGCCAGGTCCAGAAGAAGTCTCACCAAACTGCAGCATGAAGGGAAAGTATATGACTGGATCAGGGCTTCACTACTTCGCCTTGGAATGCCTGAAATTCTTTATGGAGACCAAGCTGGCCTTGAGTTCACAGAGATCCTTCTACCTCAGCCTCCCAAGTGCTGGGATTAAAGGAGTAACATCACCATACCTAGCACCTTTATTTATTTCGGTTCTTTGTTTTAAAAAGTATTAGATGTATGACTTACATACCACTGCTTCCTTCATTAATGGCAAAACTATAGAACAAAATTTAAGCAATAAAATTTATTAGACTAGGCAGGAAAGAAGGAGGATTAGCTTCGAACTGTTGGGAGAAACTTTTTTTATTTTTTTTTTTATGTTTGATGTTCCTTTTTTTTTAAATTTATTTATTTATTAAGGATTTCTGCCTCCTCCCCGCCACCGCCTCCCATTTTCCTCCCCCTCTCCCGATCAAGTCCCCCTCCCTCATCAGCTCGAAGAGCAATCAGGGTTCCCTGACCTGTGGGAAGCCCAAGGACCGCCCACCTCCATCCAGGTCTAGTAAGGTGAGCATCCAAACTGCCTAGGCTCCCCCAAAGCCAGTACGTGCAGTAGGATCAAAAACCCACTGCCATTGTTCTTGTGTTCTCAGTAGTTCTCATTGTCCGCTATGTTCAGCTAGTCCTGTTTTATCCCATGCTTTTTCAGACCCAGGCCAGCTGGCCTTGGTGAGTTCCTGATAAAACATCCCCATTGTCTCAGTGTGTGGGTGTACCCCTCGCGGTCCTGAGTTCCTTGCTCGTGCTCCCTCTCCTTCTGCTCCTGATTTGGACCTTGAGATTTCTGTCCGGTGCTCCAATGTGGGTCTCTGTCTCTGTGGGAGAAACTTTCTTAAATATAAATGGTACCATGAAAGTTTATTAGTCAAATGTGTGGTCAGAACTGCCACTTGTAGTTATAAGGCTAATATATACTGGCTGCATATAAATTAAATATAGGATCCTAGCAGTATTTTTGTAGGTGCAGGTGAAGAATTTAGTACTTCTCAAGAAATAAGAAATTACCTCCTCACTTAGATAGGCATATTGACTTGGTACTAAGTTCTGTTTAATGTATTTTTCTTTCAAAGTAACTCAAAGGGAGAATGCTCTAACAAAGAAGAGGGTAAGTTAATAATATCTTCCAAAATGTGTGTGCGTTGTAGATCTAAATTTGAACATAATTAGCCCCAAGGAGTGACTGGGGAGATCAGTCCTCACATAGAATCAGAACATTAAAATGCAAGTGTTCTTAATTCCAGCTTGATTTTTCAAGACAGGGTTTCTCTGTTGCTTTAGAGCCTGACCTGGAACTCACTCTGTAGACCAGGCTGGCCTCAAATTCACAGAGATCCACCTGCTTCTGCCTCCTGAGTGCTGGGATTAAAGGCGTACAGCACCACCACCCGGCCTGGCTTGATTTTCTTTGTAGTACATTATGCTACCTTTTGATTGGACAAATTTGAAAATCTACTTGAGAACACTGGATGGTTCACATGTATCATTTTAATGCAGCTTTGGCCATTCTATTAACATTTATTGTGCCAGATGATGGATTTATAGAGGCTAATCTGCTGAATTCCCCCCCACCCCAAGGATTCCTAACAAGAGGGAGGTTCTCTCTAATTTTGTGTAGTTGCGTAACTCCTCTTTCAAAATATGACTTGAGCTAGGTGAGTTGGTGCATACATTTAATCCATAATTTAATACTTGATATTAGAAGCAGGTGAATCTCTAGTAGTTGAAGGGCAGCCTAGGGAACACACGAAGTGTCTCAAAAAAAAATTTTTTTTGACCTAAATACCAGGTATGCCTTTATTCTCACTACTCAGGAGGTAGAGTCAGGCAGATTTATGAGCTTAAGACCAGTCTGGTCTACATAGCAAACTTTCAAGCTAGTCAGGGCTAAATAGCAAGACTCTGTATTTAATTAATAATTAATTAATTCTTTATTTTCAAGAATGCAGTCATTGTTGGAAACCAGATTTTAAGAGGAATCTTCAGATTGATGATGGTGTTGTCTACCTTTTGGCTGTTTGGAGTTTTCTGTAATTAAAAAAAAAAGGAGAAAACCCTATGTGTTGTGAATAGTAGCATGTGCTTCTAATTTCAGCACTCTAAAGCGTACAGTGGGAAGATTGTGAGTTTGAGGCTAACACTTGATTTTGATCAGTGTTAATCACAGCAGCAGAACAAATGTGAGAATACCATATAAAGGTGGAAGGAGAGAACTGACTTCACATTGTCCTCTGACCTAACGTGTGTTATGGTATGTGTGTATGAGTGCACATGTGCACAAATTTAGAGCCAGTAAGATGTCTCCACAGGTAAAGGTGCTTGTTGCCAAGTCTTAAAACCTGGCACCCACATGGCAGAAGAAGAGAACCAGTTCCTGCATGTTTTCCTCTGTCCTGCACAAGTGTATTATGGCATGCATGTTATCTTCCCCCCCACACCCCACATATATGTGCATACCTACACACAGTAGATAAATTAAAATAGCCAGCATTGATGCAAGTGACATTAAAGAGTCATTAGAAGTCCAATGTCATTTTAATACCATTAGCAAGTAGAACATTACAAAGAAAGAAAACAGACCAGTATTTCTTACGCATATTGATATAAAAGTCAGCAAGCTTAGGGATGAGTGTGTGGTTCAGTGATAGAGCTTGCCTACCGTGTGCAAGACCCTGGAATTGATCCTTTGTTCTGTAAAACCAAAAGTCCAAAAATTCAATCCATCAGTATATTAGAAAGATTATATACAATGACCAAGTGGTATTTATCCAAGGCCAATTTAATACAAAATATTAAACAAAGTAATATAATACATTCTGTCAATAACATAAGTTAACAAAACAATTATTTTGATAGTTGCATAAATAGTATTTAACATCTTTTCATGAGAAAACAATCAGCATACATTTAAGTTCTCATCTGAGTGTTCTGTCTTATCTGCAAGGTTGGGAGGTACTAGGAAAACAGTCTCAAAAGATCCTAGAGTTAGGAGTCAGCGAGTTAGTAAATGAGCACAGGCACAAAGGCCTGTTTCTCCAGTAGCCATGTGGCACTGGTTGAGTTCAGACACTGAGATTTAATGTAGTTGATGTTTTGCCAAGGAAATACAGACACAGGATCCCTTCTGAAATTCTGGGATGAAAAAGTTCCCAATGGTAACTGTGTTTATGTGGCAAGCTTGCTATGGTGCAGCACCTTGTCGAAATGGTTCTGAATCCATAATCTTACTTATCCCACTCTTTCATTACTGTTGGTGATTGCAAATTGGTACAGTCACCCTCGAAATCAGTGTGGATAACCTTCAAAAAATTAAAAGTAAATCTACATTACTGGGTGGTGGTGGTGTGAAGGCGTAAGTCACAAACAATCCCACACCAGTTTGGAATTATGATTAATAGAATGGTTATTTATTTAAAGGGGAAAACTTACAGATCACCGTCCCAGACAACAGCCTCTGCACAATCAGGAAAGGAGCCTAATCGCCAAAAGCGGAGCCAGAAGCCAGAGAGAGAGAGAGAGGAGAGGGAAGTGGCCACTTTTTTTTAAAGGGAGAGAGACCACACCCAGCTGCTGTTGGCTGAAGGAGAGGAAGGAGCTCCCGCAACAGTGGTGCACTCAGGAGGCAGAAGCAGGCAGATCTCTGTGAGTTTGAGACCAGCCTGATCTACAAAATGAATTCCAGGATAGCCAGGACTGTTACACAGAGGAATCCTATTATGACTGTGGTGTGTGGGGAAGCTGGGAGTGGGAATCTATCATGTGACCCAGCTATACCACACTCTGTGGCATCCTATCCATGTTCATTGCTGCTCTCTTCACAATAGCCTAAGAAACAGAAACAACATAAATGCCCTTCAACTGATGAATGGATAATGAAAATGTGGTACATGTACACTATGGAATACTATTCGGATCTAAAGAAAAATGAAATCATGAAAATTTCAAGTAAGTGGAATTAGGAATTAGATTGAGTGAGGTAACTCAGACCCAGGAACACATGTGTGTTTGACTTTGGGGTGCTGCCCAGCTTGCTGAGGCATTTATGCTATATGCACTTTGTTTTGTTTCCTTCCTAAAATTCTAAAACTTTTGAACTTTAAGATTCTATCCCTAGTAAGGGGTTGTGGATCTGTATAACAAAGGGACAGCGTATAGGAGAGTAGAGGATATATGTATACCAGGAGAAGTTGTCCTGAGTAACCATGGGATCATTATTTACCTGATAAGGAAGGTTGAGCACTGGAGAAGAGGATGAGGGATACTGAAAAGATGGCAGAGTCAATAGAGTATTGATTCTAGTGGAGCTGAAGAATTATTGGCATCTGAAAGCTAGGCTGTGAAAAGAGAGTTTGTTTCTGCTAGGCTTTTAGTCCTTAACGAAACGTAATTACAGAACACAAATTAGTTCTCCATCTAGTTTCTTATCTGTGAATCCTCCAGCTTGGTGAGATTGCTCAATTCTTTCAACACAAATGATAGATTATATGATACTATTAAAAGAAATATTTCTAAAGTGTCCAGAAATTGAGTTATAGCCCAAAGGACACCCCTCACCTTTATAACAGATTAAAAAATACTTAACAAAATATATATCTGGGGACCAAGAGGCCAGAATGTTTGCAAGGGGGACTGTTGTAAAACTTAACCAACAGCACCTTCACTCTTTGTTACTTTTAGTAAAGATTTGAAAGAGTAGATTGATGCTATTAAATTGTTTTTAATGTAGTAAGAAGGAATGAAAAGCAAATTGCCAAAAAGTTCCCTAGCATTCAAATTGCTATGTTCATACATCAGAGTCTGATGCTGGTTGTGATTTTCTTACACTTCTGGTAAATTATTAGACATTAAAACTCTCTATATTATGTCTAAAGAAATTTATGGGTTCTGATACGAAGATTTTCTGTTCTAATAAATTTTAAGCCAAGTGGCCAAGCATGGTGAAATATTATGGCCTTTGAAAACAGTACCACTTCATTTGGCTTCTAAACTTGTCATCCTTCCAAATTTTAGTCCAGGTACAGCACAACTGAGTCAAAGTAAAAAAGATAACTGAGTCCTTAAAGACCTAGGCAGAAAAAAAAAAAGACCTAGGCAGGGAGAGACTTAGACAGACTTACCCCTGCTTTCGACTGTATATTCTCTGCCCTAGTAACCAAAGGTAAATCATTCTTAACTTCAGAATTAAGATGTTTCTTGGAATTTATCCACTCATTCTGATTTCCTTCTGTTCTAGTCTTTATTTTCTCCTAATGTAGTTTTTCTATAAAAGCTGAATAGTTTTTGTACTGTTTCTAAGGTGACTTCTTACTACTTGACTCAGGAAAATGCATTGAATGATAATGTATGAGTGGCATTCTTGCAGGGATATATGTAAAAATACTATGTTCCCTGCCCTCAAGAAGCCGGTAGCTAAGTATAGCAGATGTTGTAAACAACAGAAACACTTACTGTGAGGGCCTATTAAAGAATACAGAAGAAGGAGAGATCACTAATGGTTCTAAAGGCCCTAGGAAGGAGCTAATTTTCGTTTGATCGGGTTAGTGGAAGAAGAAATTTTAGGCAGTAGAGTTGAGGAGTAAGTGAATCCTGTGGAAAGAAGTTAGAGAAACATAAACCCTGTGGGGAATGAATCATTTTATGTTGAACTTACACTATAGGTGCACACAGAAATTCCTTCCCAAATATTTAAAATTATAGTATATGCAAATGTATTTTTTATGAGCCTCAAGATGTGGACCTGGCAGGAATGAAAAGCAAGTGCAATTGAGGTGCATTTTGTGAAATTCCAAAATAAGCAATAGAAATATTATTAAAAAATTATCACAAGTGACTTCTTTTACAGTTAATTAGATGTATGTATGTATGTTTTTTGAAACAGGGCCTCACTTTGTAGCCTTAGCTGTCCTGTAACTCCCTATGTAAACCTGAACTCAAGAGAGATCCACCTGCTTTTATCTTCCAAATAATTCCAAATGCCAGAATTAAAGGCATACACTATTATCACACCTAATTTTAGGGTTAATTTGAAAGACTAGGGAGCTCAAAGTAAAAATGAGGTAGTAAAGTAGGAGCCAGATCAAGGAAAAATTCTTTTGGGAAAGTGAACAGAAGAAAGAGTAAATGGTTTTTTGTTGTTGTTGTTTTTTTTCTTTTTTTTTTGTATGTGGGTATTTATTTATTTATTTATTTATTTTGAGACAGAGTCTGTGCAGCTCAGCGTTGCCTTGAATTTGCTGTAAGGGAGGGTACCCAAATCTCTTTATTCTCCAGTTTTTACCTCTGCTGGAATTACAGGCCTTTATTCTGCTTTTGTACCTCATTGGGTGAGGGTCTGAACACACAGAAATTGGGCTATGTCTGTGTACCAGGGAGAAAGGTGTTAGGAATCCTTCCCCTCCGGTAGAGTTTTTTAGCATTTTCCTTCTTCAGGGTCTGTGTCTATGGACTTTGGAAGCCTGAGAAGTGGGAGTAACTCAGATCACAAATGTAGAAAGCCTGGGAGTATGTGGTCTTAAACCCAAATTCTTTAAAAAATGACTTGGCCTTTTAACAGCGTGCTAAGAAAGATCACTGGAGAAGTCTTTTCAACAAGAGGACATCCATTAAATGAAAGAGTAAGGGTGGACCTCTCTCTGCCTTTCTATCATATACCACACACAGAGTTAACTCAGAATGGATCTTATAAACTGGAAAACTCTTAAATTAACTTATAGGAGTAAATCTTCCTGACTTTGAGCTACATGATGATTTCCTATATATAACATTAAAAGTACAAATAGCAGAGGAAAAATAGATTATATCAAAATTAACAACTTAACTTACTTATGTAAATGATACTATCAAGATAAGGGGAAAGATCTTCCCCTTATAAGGACTTATGGTACACCTTGATAACAACACAACCCAGCTTCATTTGTTTTAAGATTTTGTGTGTGTGAGTGAGTGTTTTGCCTACAGTTATGTCTGTACATTGTGTGTATGTAGTATCCTTAGAGGCCAGAAGAAGGTATTGGATCCTTCTGAGACTGGAGTTACAGATGGTTGTGAGCTACAGTGGGTCCTGGGGACTAGACCTGGGTCCTCCTGAAGAGGAGCCAGTGCTCTTGACCACCAAACCATCTCTCCAGTCCCCATCAACTTTAAAATGGATAAAGAATCCGAATAGACATTTCTCCATGGAGATACATGAGTAATCAGTAAATACAGGAAGACGTCCCACATGGCTTGTCATCAGGGACATGCATATCCAGACAACAATAAGATATGACTTCTTACTCTTAGGATGTCTGGAAAGAAACTAGTGCTGCATTACCTTACTTAATAACTGTCCATGGGTAATATGCTGATGACATTTTATTTCTTCTGAAATTTTAAACCCAATCAGCTAGACAGACAGATAGATCAGTTGCATCTTCTCCATTGAGAGTGATTAAGAAGAGTTGTATGAAGTTCTTAAGTCATAAGGATGCATACCAGGATGTGTGTAGAACACAGAGTACTTGTGAGCAAACACAGTACCAACTTGGTGCTTGAGTGGCTGCTGCTGCTGATCCTCTGCAGTTGTGCGACTCTGGTTTCTAGCCTTTGCAGGAGTGTGGTGCTCTCCTCCAGATGAGGCAGTTCTGTTGTGCTGGAGCAGCCTTCCCTGAGCACTTGCTCCCCAGTGGCCAGGACTGTCCAGGCGCAAGGGATTAGGGGTGATTAAGAAAACCAGAAATAGTGGTTGTAATCTCTTATGTGGCTGGAACAAGGTAGGGCAGTAAAATGCAGTCATTTCATTCTTTTCTGTTCATTAAAAAATTATTATTATTATTAACCTCGCCCCTCACCTATTCGCCAGCCTTGGTTCTCACAGAACATTGACTAGGAAGCAGAGCCCATTTGCACTGAGCCCTAGGGCAGAGCTGTTTACTCAGCAACCGCGTTACACAGGTTTACCATGTCGTGTGTCTGTGTAGCACTGGATTTGGATCTTGTATTTAGCTGCCAGAAGTGACTGTGATGAAGTAGGAGAGATAAACTGATAGATTGGCTGCCAGAAAGATGTTGGGAATCAATCAGATAAACAGGGTAGAGAAATAGCGTGCTGTTTTCTAGTGATAATAAACTGGTGGCCTCTGGTCCCTGCATTTTTAAACGTAATTGCTGTGGTAATAATGCCCAAAATAAGCAAATGAGAAAACTTCACAGGAGGATTTTTAATTGCGATTGAGATATCCTTTCCTTTGTGCAGTAAAGCTGTGTCTTATGGAGGTGGATATTTTTATAGATTTTACTTCTTCACTTCAGTGCCTGCTTACGTTCACAGATGAGAATTAGAAAGTAAACTACTTTCATAGGAATTTATTTCTTCTCCATCCTAGCACAGGCTTCAGCTATTTAGTTTGGTGAAATATCTGTATTACTACCTATGACTTACTATAAAATAATTGCTTGTTTTTGTGAAGAAACAAATTTTAAAGACAAACCTGTATTATTGATAGATGTTTAGCAGGAACTAGTTTATTTTAGATTTCTCTGAGATGTCTGGAAACCTAATTTCTGTTTTCATTTCTTTCCTTGTAGCACTTATAGTAGAGATGACACCAAATTTATTGTTGCAGCTTAAAATTCTTGTCTTTTAATGTTTTGACACCTTTACACTGAGGGCTCTAAGGTCCTATGCAGGTTCCTAAGTGTGTGGAAGGTATAGATTGAGATTGTTATTGGATGCAGTGGAGTACCAGGATTAAGAGGAGAATGGGTGAATAACGTTAGAACCCCCATGGAAATTAACCCAGAAGGATGGAGACACAAATGACTTCTTAGTTCCTCTGGACTTTGGTGACTATGTGTATGTGTTTGTGTCCTGTCTGGTTAGGTCAGTTGGTATCATTGGCATAGCAGAATACAATTGTATAAAGCAAGAGGGTGAAGTCCACACTCTTCATTATTGACAGTCAAGACTTCCACTCAGGGAAGACTTTTTGAATCCTGGGGTTATAGTTCTGAAGTTAACTCTACACCATTATCCCACTGGTTGGAAGCTGATGCATTTCCCTTTCCATCCACAGCCCTTCCTACCTGACCTTTTAAAAATTATCCATTGTTGATGAGACAAGCAAAACTGGTTGTAAAAGCAGTAAGAGGAATGTTGCTTGCTCATTGATTCATTTGAAACAAACTGTAGTACCGTAAGTCATCCAAATGGATGTCTCTTCTCAGCTATTGTGATAGCTACCTTTGAAAACTATATAAATATAGAAGGACTAATGGAAATTCTCCCTTATTGACTGTAGCTTAAGAGTGGTCATTATGCCTTTCAGAATTCCTTCTGTGTTCTTTTAAGCCAGTTGTTGCTAGGAGATGATAATAACTCAGTTGCTATCCTTTTTCCTTAGCTCCTTCGAGAACTCATAGAGCGAAAGACCAGCTCCTTGGATCCAAACGATCAGGTAGCTATGGGAAGGTAAGTTAGATATATGGTTTTCTGTTCATTCATGCTGCCTATGTAGTAGTTTCTCCCATTGGGTACTCTCAATTTAGCCTCCAAGGCAGTGACTGGTCCGATAATTACCAGTCTCTCTTATGCTCTTCACCCTTAGTGGGGGTTGTGTTTATATCCATAGCAATCTTTACTAAGGCTCTTGTTCCCATGCATCATCTTGTGCTTTGAAAATACAAAGGGCATTTAGAGTGCTACCTAGTGAGTGGTGTGCATTTAAATAACCATGAGCATGAAAAGAAACAAAAACTGCAGATATCAAAAAGAGATTTTGGACAGAGCAGCATTTTGAATAGGCAATGAAAAATTAGTTGATGGAGTAATTTGAATTTTGTATTTGAATTTTCATATTTGAATTTTGGGATAGGATATTGTTGATATTTCCTGTATCTTTGGAATGTTGTAGGAGTGTTTTCTGTATAGTTAATGTGATAGAGCAAATTGCATTTAAGTGGTGATTATATTGTACATTTATCTGACTTTACAATAAAATAGATTATGGTAATTAAGATTATATTAAGATTACAGTAATTGGATTTCCCTAGATCCCCCCCCCCCATGTTGAGCTTTCCTTGTGTAAGTCAGGTAAAATGACTAGCTGCTACTGTAATTTCCCGTTAGCATTTGTTCACAGGTGCAGTTTGTGGAGATCTTTCTAGCTTGGTTTCAAATCCCTTATTTAAAAAATAAGTTCCCAGATACATAAATCCTATGTGGACCCTGATCTATATAAACCAGCTGTGAAAAAAGAGTTAATCATTTAGGGAGCTTGAGACTGATGAATATTGAGTAATATTATTTATTGTATAAGGTTTCTTGTATTTTTTTGATTTTTTTTTAAAGGTAATAATGGGGGGGGGGGTGCTGGAGAGATGGCTCAGAGGTTAAGAGCACTGGCTGCTCTTCCAGAGGTCCTGAGTTCAATTCCCACCAACCACATGGTGGCTCACAACCATCTGTAATGAGATCTGGCACCCTCCTCTGGCGTGCAGGCATACATTGAGGCAGAATGTTGTATACATAATAAATAAATAAATAAATAAATCTTTTTTTTTTTTAAAAAAAAGGTAATAGTAATAAAATTACAATCAGTTCAGGTTGTGGCACACACCTTTTTAAATCCCAGTACCCAAGATACAGAGACAGGTGGACCTTTATGACTTTGAGGTCAGCTTAGTCTGCCTTTTATTTTTAAAGCTTTTTTTTTTTATTGATTTTTATTGAGCTCTACATTTTTCTTTGCTCCCTTCCCTGCCTCACCCCTCCCTTCTTTAACCTTCCCCCAAGGTCCCCATGCTCCCAATTTACTTAGGAGATCTTGCCTTTTTCTACTTCCCATGTAGATTGTATCTATGAAGTCTCTCTTAGCGTCATTATTGTTGTCTAAGTTCTCTGGGATTGTGGTTTGTAGATTGGTTTTCTTTGCTTTATGTTTAAAAACCACCTATGAGTGAGTACATGTGATAATTGTCTTTCTGTGTCTGGGTTACCTCACTCAAAATAATGTTTTTCTAGCTCCATTCATTTTCCTGCAAAATTCAAGATGTCATTTTTTTTCTGCTGTGTAGTACTCCATTGTGTAAATGTAACACATTTTCTTTATCCATTCTTTAGTCGTGGGGCATTTAGGTTGTTTTTAGGTTCTGGCTATGACAAACAAAGCTGCTATGAACATAGCTGAGCACACGTCCTTGTGGTACAATTGAGCATTCTTTGGATATATACCCAAAAGTAATATTACTGGGTCTTGAGGAAGGTTTCCTAATTTTCTGAGAAATCGCCACATTGACATCCAAAGGGGCTGTACCAGTTTGCATTCCCACCAGCAATGCGGAAGTGTTCCCTTTTCCCCCACAACCTCTCCAGCATAAGTTTTCATCAGTGTTTTTGATCTTGGCCATTCTTACAGGTGAAAGATGGAATCTCAGAGTTGTTTTGATTTGCATTTCTCTGGTGACTAAGGAGGTTGAACATTTCCTTAAGTGTCTTTCAGCCATTTTAGATTCCTCTGTTGAGAGTTCTCTGTTTAGGTCTGTACTCCATTTTTTTTTTATTGGGTGTGTTCTTTTGGTGACCAATTTCTTGAGTTCTTTGTATATCTTGGAGATCTGACCTCTGTCTGATGTGGGGTTAGTGAAGATCTTTTCCCGTTCTGCAGGCTGTCGTTTTGTCTTGTTAACTGTGTCCTTTGCTTTACAGAAGCTTTTCAGTTTCAGGAGGTCCCATATATTAATTGTTTCTCTCAGTGCCTGTGCTGCTGGGGTTATATTTAAGAAGTGGTCACCTGTGCCAATGCATTCAAGTGTACTTCCCACTTTCTCTTCTATAAGGTTCAGTGTCAAACTTTCACTGTTTGCTGATGATCTGATAGTTTACATAAGCGATCCCAAAAATTCTACCAAGTCTGCCTGTCTTAAAAAGTAAAAATAAAAGAGATTATATTGAGGGAGGAGGAAAAAGAGTCTTTACCTTTTATTAAGACACACTTAAATATTATAGATAGAATATAATTATTATATGTAGAAAATATAAACAAGTATAAGATTAATGAATAATTAAGAGCAGATGACCCAGGTTTGGTTCCCAAAATTCACAAAGTGGAAGGAGACTCCCTGAGTTGTCCTCTGACCTCTGTACATGTGCTGTAGTATGTGTAGGCATGGACAAGTGAGTGCACACACATCTAGATAAATAAATAAGTGTAAATTTTTAATTAGAAAGGAAAATAAAAAATACTGAGTATTAGCAAGGGAAAATAAAAGTTAGAGAATTGAGCTAACATGGTGGTGTCCTTAACCTCAACACTTGGGAGACAGAGGCAGATTCGAGGAGAGCCAGGGCTGCATAGAGAAACTTTGTCTCAGGAAACTAAAAGAGAGAGGAGGGTGATGAGAATGTAATTAAAAATGAATTGATGCTTTCAGACAAACCAGCACTTGCAGCATCTAGAGACTGTGCACAAGCCAAAACAGCGGAAACTCAAGTGGCTTGTACTCTATGGACTTTTCTGCAAACTGACAGATTGAGTGCTTGTGACAGCAACTCCAGATACTGGGGAGCATTGTTAACCAGATTTGCTGTAGAATTTCCCACCTGCTATTTGTTTTTTTACCATTGCACAAATCCTCTCCAAGACACTTTGGCCCTGAGGAATTTGGTTGGTGGTGTGGTTTTTTTTGTTTGTTTGTTTGTTTTGTTTTGTTGTTGTTGTTTTGTCTGCAGGGTTATTAGTGAGAAAAAACAACTTTTCAATATTCATAGCTGTTTCTTTGGATGATGTTGCATAACATGGCTTGTGAATTTCCCAGGCAGTGGCTTGCAATCCAGAAACTACGAAGCAAGATCCGAAAGAAAGTAGATAGAAAAGCCAGCAAAGGAAGGAAACTTCGGTAAGTTTGTGGGAAGCCAATGTACTTTGTTGCTTCTCTTTCATTTTGATTGTCCTGTCTTTCTTTCTCTTGACCATTTTAGCCTCGATTTTGTTTTTTGAGACAGGTTGACCTTGAACTAAAAGTCTCCTGCCTGAGCCTCTTGAGTGTTAATATTCTGGCATATTCTTCCACACACACCCACTGCTCACAATTCTGTTTTTATGGATGATAAAAATAACAAATTGATGTTTAAATGTTTTTATGAACATTTTTTTTACTCTAAAAGGGAAATACAGTTTATTGAATGTTCTATTGTTGTCAATGGATGTATAAAATATAGTAGTGTTTCCCTGAAAGAAATAATTAGAAAACAAAGGAAAGATGATTATTTTAGCTTTAAAAAGACAAAGTGAAAGACTTTGAAAATGTTAACAGTATACTTACATGGGATGAGGAATATAATTTTTATGGGAAAATAGAAGTATTTTTGATGTATGAAGATACTCCACTCTGCACTAATAATGAGTCTAAGGAAAGTACAGACAGGGCTGGAGAGATGGTACAGTGGTTAAGAGCACACACTGTTCTTACACAAGATAAGTTTGATTCCCAGCAGCCTTATCAGGCAGCTCCAGGGGATCTGATGCCCTTCTGACCTCATGGATGTACACATGTATACATAAATAGATAATAGTAGAAAATACATTTTTTAGAAAGAAAGATACAGACAAAAGACAGAGCAAGAGAGTAGGAACTGACATTTCTATATTTTTAGATTTATGTCCTGAGGCTAGAGTGGGGTAATATCATCTGACAAAAGCTCAGTGTCAAAGAATCTGCTGATAGTTCAGGTGCATGCCAAAAACCATCTTTATATGTATGCTTTTAGATAGATAGCTAATCTTACATCACTAGAGAGCCTTTCTTTTATTAGATTTCCTTTAGACAGATATGGATCTGTTTTACTTTTGAATGTCTTCAGACGATACATGCCTGTAACCTTAGCACTCAGGAGGTGCAGTCAGGAGTATTGTAAGTTGGAAGCCAGCCTGAACTACTAGAGGGAGAAAACAAACTTCACAAAAACAGATTTCATAATCACTTTACCTTGTTCGGGATTTAACAAAACTCACCAGGAAATGCTGATTCAGCTCTGCAGAAGTGCACAGGAGCTACCACTTTTCTCACCGTTCAGCCGAAACTGTTAGAATCTTTCCAGTTTTCTCCTGTGTTGAAATGTGCAGCTCTTGTGCTTCTCTGGGCATTTTTACTGTGTGATTAAGAGGGTGACTCTAGCCACACTGCCTAAGTTTGGGTTCCAGTTCAGACAGTGACTAGTGCATGCTTTGGGAGACCTTAAACTCTTTATGCTGGTTTCTTCATTTGTAAAATGGGCATGATAAACACTCAGAACCAGGTTGTGGTGGTGAGATTAAATGAAGAAGTATATGGAGCTCTCAGAATAGTGCTAGGTTCCTGGTAAGCGTTGTAGTGTAGCAGTATTGACCGCCATTGTAGCTGTTACTGTTGCTGTCATTCTTCTAAGACTGCTGGGTCAGTCGGCCACCCTCGTGCTTGTTTCCTTCCACGGTTCCATTCCTTTTTCTGTACCAGTCTGTCTCTTTTTCCCCATGGGGATTTAAAAAATGTTACTAACAGTATGTTATAAATGGCAACTATAGTCTTTATTGTTAGTTCAGGTTACACTCCAGGACTGTGTATAAGACTAGCTTACTGGGGTCTCTCCAGAGGAACAATTGGAAGACATGGGTTCAAGTCTTGACTCTGTCTGGTCATGCTATTTTGGATCTTTATTCTCTATTCCTCACTGTTCTCATTTATTAATTAAAGGAGATAATCCCTTCTTGATAGATTTGTTATGGGTATTAAGTGAACTAATGTGTAGATATCTAGTACACAGTAAACATTCTCTTATGTTTCTATAATGGTGTTTCTCTTGGGAATAAATTATATCTTCCAAAGAATTGAGAGAGGCCAGCTGTGATGGTATAATCTGTAATCTTAGCACTGAGGAGACTAACGCAGGAAGATCAAAAGCTTGAGGCCTACTTTGGCTACATAGAGACCCGGCTTCCTATAAAGTAAAAAAGGAGAGGGAGGAAACAAGAAAATATTCTACATTTTTGTTACTGTGAATTTTTAAATTGTTAGAACCAAGAGCTGTATGTACCCTTTGTGCTCAAGAATAGTATTACTTTACCTTTCAGATAGCTCAACCTCACTACCAACTGCAGTGCCTTGTAGCTAGTAGTCAGTCAGAAAGTGCCTTGGATAAAAATGATGATAATACTACAATGATTGGCTGTGACTGTAAGCAAAGCATAGATTTAAAAACCTGGGTCTGGAAGTGGTGCACACCAGCAGTGTGCCTGCCGAGAATGCATGAGGCTCTGCTTTCAATCCTTAGAGGAAAAAGAAAAGTCAAGGTTGGTATTGGAAAGCAGGTACTCTTCTGTTATGGTAACTGATTGAGAGCATGGGACTACTGCTCAGATCGAAAGACGTTGGTCAGGATTTTTATTTATCAGGTTGAAAGAAAACAGTATTGTGTGTGGGGGTGTATGTGTGTATGCACATGTGTATGGGAGGCCCGAGGTTGACACTGGGTGTCTTCCTCAGCTGCTCTCTATCATTTATATTGACCTAGGCTTTCTCACTTGAACCCAAAGCTAGTCTAGGCAGTTTGCTGGGGTGGGGGATGGGGTTGCTTCCTTTTTAACACAGAATTATAGGCAGTAATCAGCTATACCTGCTTAGCGTTTGCATGGGTGGTGAGTAGCCAAACTCTGGTGGTTATGCTTCTTTGGCAAACCATTTCCACTGATCAGGATTTTATTTTAATGAAACTTGCTTTTATTATCTTAATTTATGAAGTTAATTTCATTAAACTGCTAATTAGACGTATGTGTCACTGCAATTATGTAACTTGGTAGTGGTTGCAATCCCTACCTGCCCAAATATTCAGAGACATTAAAATCTTATTCTGGCAACATCTATTCAAGAGACATGCTTAAGCAAAACAAGACT
This sequence comes from Microtus oregoni, assembly GCF_018167655.1. Classification (NCBI taxonomy): domain Eukaryota; kingdom Metazoa; phylum Chordata; class Mammalia; order Rodentia; family Cricetidae; genus Microtus; species Microtus oregoni. The sequence goes on from NW_024543074.1 coordinate 14,180,821, forward strand.
TAAGGTTAAAAATAAGAGGGACTGTAGTCGGTAGATCAAGTCTGGAAAAGCAGGCAGACCTTGCAGAGGGTGATTCCTTGCTGTTGGTGGGTGCTACATTAAGGTGTGCAGCCTGCACAGGAAGACTGCAAGGTGCCGCGTCCCCACTGAACCATGAGAGACTGATTAGACCAGGTGGAAGCAAAAAGAGTATTATTTGTATAAACATTTGCCTGTTTGAGACAGTGGGGCCATCTTGGGAATTTCAGGCTTAAAGTGAAGGTAGAGGAATGGCAGGCAGTGAGGCTTGGTGTGCAGGTGAGTGCTAGATCACAGCCCCTCTTGCAGTTTGGGCTTTGTTCTGTTGACCACCATGAAGCATTTAGAGATTCCATGCAGAGAAGTATTGTCATCACTCTAGTGTTTTAGAAAGACGATTCTAGCGTTTTGTGAACTAGGACTAGAAATTTTTGAGAGCAAGGGCTTGATGAAAGAGCTGATACGCTGAACCATGAATTCAGGTGAAGACTTAGTATTTCATAGTGACTTCATGAAGATTGTGAGTAGGCTAGAATGGTCACCAGCATATGCTACAAGGAGAAAATCTGTTTTGTTTTTTGTTGTTGTTGAGAGAAAGAGTGGATTCTGTTTAGAATATGTTAAATTTCATACAACCTTGAAAGGTCTTTTTTTGTTTGTTTTTTTATCAAGGACAGGATTTCTCCACTGTAGCCCTGGCTGTCCTAGAACTCACTCTGTATGCCTGGCATAAGTGAGTTCCAGGCCAGTTAGAACTACATAATGAGACCCTGTCCAAAAAGAAAAGAAAAAGTTTGAGGGGAAACAAATATCCTCATGGTCTCAAATTATTGTTAGTATACACAAGGCCCTGTACTCAGTCCCAGTATCACTGAAAACACAGAAAAAAAATCCTTTTTGAGTCAGGTGTGGTGATTCACACTTATAATCTCAGCACCCTGGAAACCAGGACAAGAGGATTGTTTCAGTTTTATGACCAGCCTGAATTGTAATATGAGCTCTGTCACAAACAAAATCTTTTAATTTTTACTTTGTGTAAAATGTTTGTAAAGAAAAGAAACTAGGGGGCTGGAGAGATGGCTCAGTGGTTAAGAGCATCACCTGCTCTTCCAAAGGTCCTGAGTTCAATTTCCGGCAACCACATGGTGGCTCACAACCATCTGTAATGAGGTCTGGTGCCCTCTTCTGGCCTGCAGACATACAGACAGAATATTGTATACATAACAAATATTAAAGAAAAGAAAAGAAACTATATAGATGTCTTTTTATATGTGGTATAACAACATTAAATAAATTCTATAGACACAAGAGCACTCTAAAGGTGTGAAGACAGTGCAAACTATTAAGCACAGTCATTTGTTGCTTACCAAGAGGAGGACCTGTTAGGTGACCTACTTACACATTTACAGAAAGCTAGTTATTGTAGCCTATGACACAAAGACTCTGTAGCCATCACTAACCAAAATATTATATGTGGGGGATAACTGCATTGCAGTTTTGTTTTTAAACTGTGTTTGTGCATGTGGGTATATATTTTTTTCTGTTACTCTTGAGTTGAAAAAAATTCATGCTGTTATTTTGTAAAATTCGTTTGTTGAAAAAAGAATGAAGTTTGGGAGGTTTAGATATGTGTGATTGAATAGGGACTTATTTGATATCTGTAAAATGTTTCTAAAACTGTAATAATTATGCATGAGGATATTTATTGGATTTTTGTTTTTAAATGTTTTGCTCTAAAAGTAGTTTTAGGTATTTATCTATGTTTTTGGTTGTGGGGCAGTCATCCAAGCTTTTTCTAATAGGAAGATTAAAAGGGGTACATTGTGGAATTCTCTGGTATAATCTGATTTGTATTAAGTGATGTGTTTAATTCACTTTATCTGGAAATTTCAAAGACTGTATACAAAAATACATTTTATATATTGCCAGGAAGTACAGGTGCAGTAGATTAAATTTCATGACATCTCAAACTAAAAAATGACCGCAGAGTTGTTCAGAACTTCATTGTGCTCCTTCAGGTAAAGGTGGGATTGTGAAAGAACCAGCACGTTCCTGTGGAGATGATAGTTGTAGGAGTCTTTCCTGGCTGGGAAACCAGTATCAGTGAATGGCATTGTTGGCACTGCCTGTTCTCTTGCCAGTCCTCTTGCTAGTATGTGACTTTAATGGCACTGAAAACTAAGATGCACACAGAGGAGGAAGCTAATGTAGTTGGGCCCGCATTGATTTTTATCTGGAATAATATTTAAAGGTTTATGTATGCACAAAGACACAAATGTATTGTTTCCCCTCCTATTTAGCTATGATTTAGATGTGTCTATGTTTAACTGTGATTTTCACTATTCTGTTAGCAGACTGTTTCCTATTGCATTAAGGGGAAAAGAGAATACAGTTACAAATGCCTGTGATCTTTCCCCTCTCCACTCTGGAACCCAAGTCCATGGGATCACTCATGGGGTTCAATTGGTAGAATATGTTTTCTTTGCTGAGTTAATGATTGCTAATGTTGGTGTCTGTTTTCTTGCTTTATTTAGGTTTCATGTCCTTAGCAAGCTCCTGAGTTTCATGGCACCTATTGACCACACTTCAATGAATGATGATGCCAGGTGAGCAATAGATTACTTTTATATCTCAAGTGGCTTCATGAGAGCCTGGTATTGACCAGTTCTACAGCCTATTGCCCTCCTGTTTCTTATCAGTTATTGGCATTGAAACAGGGTCCTTGTCATGTGTTTACTCCCATGATTACTATAAAGCCAAATCAAAATTTCCATAAATCTCAACACTGCCACATAGTGGTTTTGTTTTGTCTCAGCATTAGTCCACTGACCTGGGCCATCAGAGCCCCTGTCCATGGCAAAGTCAGTGCTCTGTGTGTTGTGCTGTGTGCATATGCTCTCTATGCAACACTCAGGAGTGGAAGTGTAGCTTCTGTTGTCTTTGTTAAAGCTGCTGTTGGGGATTACAGACTTTATTATTTTATAAAAGAAGTATGTGTTCATGAAGCTGAAATGATAGGATATATCCAGGGGAAGTGTTGCTATTCATTACTATTCAGAGATAGCACTTTATTGTTATTTATTTTAAGGCAGAGTCTTATTATGTAACCCAGACTGGCCTAGAACTCAGAGTTCTGCCTGCTTCTGTTTCCCAAGTGCTGAGATTAAAGACATGTGCTATATTGACTTACTTTATTTATTTATTTAGTTAGTTAGTTGTTAATTTATTTTTATTTCTTAAAATTCTTAGCTCAGGCAAGACTAGAACTCTTTATAGTCTAGACTGGCTTGACACTCATCCTTCTGTCTTATTCTCCCAAGTGAAGGATTACAGATGTTCGCCATCTCACACAGCTAATTTTAAAAAATTAATTAATTAGCTGTGTGAGATGGCGAACACCTGTAATCCTTCACTTGCCATCTCACACAGCTAATTTTAAAAAATTAATTAATTAAACCCTGTCTCGAAAAACCAAAAAAAAATTAATTAATTAAAAGAATAATTTCTTGTGCTTGCATTTGGGAGCATGGGACAAGTGTATTTCTGTGAGTTCAAGGCTAGCCTGGTCTACATAGCAAGTTCTAGACCAGCCAAGGGTTGCATAGTGAGTTTCTGTTGAAGAAGGGGGAGGAAGAGGAGGACGAATTATCTCTTTTCTATTTATTAATTTGCATTCTACTCTAATGAAGAGAATCCCCTTTCTTGTATTTATTTACCATCGAGTGATCCATTTATAGCAACATGGGCTCCTGCTTTCCTGTCTTACTCAATGAATTATTTTGATATTAAAATGTATAGATTGGTGGAAGCCCCTTCAAGCTGGTTAGTATCCATTTGGTATGACACCCGACATTCTTTGTTTCCTTGTTGTTTGGCACATGATACTTAAAGTTTATCTGTTTTGTTTGGTAGTTTGTTCTTAGACAGGGTTTCACTACATAGCCCTAGCTGGCCTGGAACTCTTTTATAGACCAGGCTGGCCTCCACCATACTGGGCTTATCATAGCTATCTAATACCTTTCTTGTGCTTGTTCTGGAATTACTCTTTGTTTGTTTGGTTTTTGTTTTTATTGTTTTGTTGCTGTAGTTGTTTTTCAATTCCGAGACAGGATTTCTCTGTGTATCCCTGGCTATCCTGGAACTCCCTGTGTAGAACAGGCTGGCCTCAAACTAACAAAGTTCTCCCTGCCTCTGCCTCCCGAGTGCTGGGACTAAAGGCATACACCAGCACTACCTGGCCTGTGAGCATTTTTATGTCATTAAAATAATTTTTAACTTTAATCCCAGCACTCGGGAGTCAGAGGCAGGCGGATCTCTGTGAGTTCGAGACCAACCTGGTCTATAGAGCTTGTTCCAGGACAGGCTCCAAAGCCACAGAGAAACCCTGTCTCGAAAAACAAACAAACAAATAAATTAATTAATTAAATTAAATTAAATTAAATAATTATTAAGGGGCTGGAAAGTTGGCTCAGAGGTTAAGAGCACTGGCTGTTTTTCCAGAGGTCCTGAGTTCAATTCACAGCAACCACATGGTGGCTCACAACTGTCTGTAAAGAGGATCTGTTGCCCTCTCCTGGTATGCAGACAGAATAATGTATACACAGTAAATAAATAAATCTTTTAAAAAAATAATAATTTTTAAGATTCAAATGACTTGGTCTATATAGTGAGTTTCAGGACAGCCAGGACTTTCACAGAGAAATCCTGTCTCGAAAGACCAAAAAGGAACAATAAATAAATAAGTAAAATTACTATATTTTTAAACAATTTATTCTTATTTTGGAGCTAGAGAGATGGCTCAGCAGTTAAGAGCACTGGCTGCTCTTCCAGAGGACCTGAGTTCGATTCCCAGCGACCACTTGACAGCTCACAATTTATTCTTACTTTATGTGCATTGGTGTTTGCTTTTTTGTTGTTTGTTTTTTTTTTTATGTCTATGTGAGAGTGTCAGATCTTGGAATTACAGACAGTTGTTAGCTGCCATGTAGGTGCTGGGAATTGAACCTGGATTCTCTGGAAGAGCAGTCAGTGTTCTTAACCGCTGAGTCATCTCTCTGGCCCCCGACTATAATATTTTTATATCGTTTAGCCATTCGCTGACTGGTAGACATTATTTTATCACAAATAATGCTGTGGCGGTATTTTAGTGTAAACATTTGCCAAGTGGTTGTAGGTTGGCGTGGTTTTGCCAGGTGTCACAGGTAACCTTTCAACTTGCTACCAAACCTCATCAGATCACTTTGCCTCTTGCCTGTGAAAATAGTAGATCTATGGGTATAGGCAAGCACAGTTGGCTGTTTTTCAATTTGACTTGTTTGACTATAAAGTAGCTTGTGGATAATCCTACATACCCTTGTATCTGTTTTGTGACCACATTTTTCTCAAGTGCTTTAGAAGTGGATGCCTAGGTATGGTTGCCTTTTTAGTAGCTTTGGATCTAATCATTTGAAAGTTCCAAAGTAAAAGCTGAGTGCTGTTATTCACATCTGTAATCCCTGCACTTGAGAGGTGGTGGTGAAAGTATCAAGAGTTCAGGGGGTGGGAGAATCCAGTGAAGAGATGACTTAGTGGTTAGAAGCATGTACTGCTCTTCCAGAAGACCTGAGTTCAGTTCCTACCAACCACATCAGATGGCTAGCAATTGACTACAATTCCTGCTTGAAGGGGATCCAACTCTTTCAGCCTCTTCAAGCTCCTGCATTTACATGCCCATACCTACACACAAAACACACACAAAATTTTTTAAATTGAAAGTAAATCTTTAAAAAAAAAAAAAAAGATCGTGGAGACTAGAGAGATGACTCAGTGCTTTCAAGGACCTGGTTAGATTCCCAGCACCCACATGGTGGCTTACAGCTATTTGTTACTCCATTTCCAGGAGATTTGACACCCTCTTGTTGCTTCTATGGACACAGGCACATATGGTACTCATACATACATGCAGGCAAAACACTTGTACACATAAAATTAAAATAAAATATCTTTAAAAATTCATGATGAGAAGTCTGGAGAGAAGACTTAGTAGTTAAAGTGCTTATTCTTCTTTCAGAGAACCTCAGTTTGGTTCCTAGCACCCAGGTTTAATGGCTTGCCAACTGCCTGTAATTTTAGCTTCAAGGGAGTTCATGTCCTCTTCTGGTCTCCATGGGCATCTGTTTGCATAAATGTGCATACCCGCACAAATAAAACTAAAGTAAATTAAAAAAAAATAATAAAGGAGAGGGCTGGAGAGATGTCTTAACAGTTAAGAGCACACACTACTCTTGGAGAGAACCCAAGTTCAGTTCCCAGCACCTACATCAGCTGTCTCACAACCGCCTGTAATGCTAACTTTAGCTCCAGTAGTTCTGATGCCTCTGGGTTCTAAGGGTGTCTGCAGTCAGGTGCATATATCTATACACATACAGACATACACACACTTAAAAAAGTAAAAAACAAATCTAAGAAAACAAACATAAGGCTATTCGTTAACTACATAGTAAGTTGGAAAGCTAGCCGAGTTACGTGAGACCGTGTCTCAAAAGTTGTAAAGTAAATTAAGTGTGTCTTTGTTGTCCTGTCTGAAAAACAAGGGAAAATGTATTAATAAGAAAGCTAGGTGTTATTTTGGAATCAGGCTTTCTCTGAGTAGCTCAGATTGGCCTTGAACTTAAAATTATCCTTCCTCTACCTCTTGAATACTGGAATTACAAGGATGTACCACTATACCAGTTTGAGGTTATATTATTAGCTCAGACAGTAAATGAATAGTAGTAAGTTCTTTTGAGTACATTACTATGGAACCATTTATAGAGTCCAGTTTTCCATTTCTTAGTTGGAAGCTCTCTTTTCTTTCCCTCTGTCCCTTCCTCCCTTCCTTCCTCTCTTCCTCCTTCCTTCCTCCCCCACTCTCCTTTCTTTCTTTCCAGGCTCTTATGCATCATACACTGACCTCAAACTTGCTATATGGCAGAGGATGACCTTAAACTTCAGATCCTCCTGCCTTTACCTCCTAAGTGCTGGGATTACAGCTGTGCATTACCATGCATTTTTTTGTTGTCGTTGTTGTTGTTGTTGTTGTTGTTCAGTGCTGGAGATTGAAAGGGTTTCAAGCATGCTAGGCAAGTACCATACCAACTGACCTGAATCTCTAACCCTGCATTTTTCTTATATTACTTGGTACCCCAAAGGTTCTTTGTTTCTCAGAATGTTATCTATACTTATCCTTTTTAATGCTGTATTACATGCTACACTTGCAAATTATTGAAAAGCCAGTCATGGTGGTACTCACCCATAATCTGAGCACTTGAGAAGCTGAGCCAGGAAGATCAAGAATTCAAGACCAATCTGTCTCATACAATGGGACCCTCATCTCAAACCAAAAACAAAACAAAAAAAGTATTCGAGAACGAGTGCAACAGTTAGAATCATTTGATACTGGACACTTAAGAAGCATAGGGCTAGAGCTGCTTACATCTCTTGTCTCTCCTGACCCTGTGGTCCTAAGGTAGATGCCAGCTTTAGTCACCAAACATCTACTTGAGACAGGAAGAGGAGGAAAGAATGGTGCCGGCCATATCTGTGGGCTCTTGTTTTGCGTAAAAGCTTTCCCAGAATTCCTTGCAGCAGCCCCCCCCCCTTTTTTTAATTCCTTTGACCAGGTCTGTGATGCATTGCCACCTCAGATAGAACAGTAAAGAAGGGGTTAGGTTTGCATCATTTGGTCAGCAGACCTATAACACTCTGTAGTTAAAGGATTGTTGTTGTTGTTGTATAATAGTTACCAGCATCTTTCTTTTGTCGATTAGCTCCATGATAAAGAAGTTGACAGTGGTCTTGTGACTTTAGAACTGAACATTTGTGTTTTGCTGTTGTTTTGTTAGTTTTGAAACAGGGTCTGTTTGTAGCCCAGCCTGTCCTGGAAAGGCTATTGTGCTCACTATGTAGACCAGACTGGTCTCGAACTCAGATCTGCCTGCTTTTACCTCCTGAGTGCTGGGATCAAAGGTGTTCACCACCGCACCCTGCACTGAGCATGTGTTTTCTCACAGGGCACTCATTCATATTGTGTTTCCTGAGGGTGAAGTGTTCGTCATCTGCTCTGGCTTTGGCCTCTAAATGAACTATGAGTACTGTAACTGAAGATTAGCATTTCTCCTTCTAGAATCAAAGCTTCTGGGACTGGTAGTCATTAGTTTACCTTAAGTAAAAAAGGAGAGAGCAGTAGCATGACCTCTTTTGTGAGTTTTGTTTTTGTTCATTTGAGAGTGTCTTGCTGTGCATCCCATGCTGGACTTGAACTCATAAACTTCGTCCATCAGCTTCTTGAATGCTTGGATTGCAGGTGTATGTATGCCACCATGATTGGCCCTTGTTTTGTTTTTCTTCAGTAGGAAAACTAAATTGAAAGTAATGTGGTACAGTCAGGACACTGTAACCATAGATTTTGTATCTAGATTCTACTGAAAAAATTTAGGTCCTGGGAGATAAAGCATGAGGACTTCCGTTGGAATCCCCAGAACCCAAGTAAATTCTGGTGCAATAGTGTGCATCTGTAGTCCAGTTCACTTACAGTGAGATGGGAAATAGGTGCAAGAGCATCCCTACAATTTAATGGGCCAGCTAGCCTGGAGTACACAGCAGTGAACAAGAGACCTTGTCTAGTATAAGGTAGACAGGGCTAGCAAGATGGCTTATTGGATAAAGGCTCTTGCCAACAAGATAGATATGAGTTCGATTCCTGGAACCCACATGGTAGAGGGAAAGAATTGACTTCCAAAAGTCTTCCTCTGACCTCCTCACAGATATACCCACATATAATACAGTAAATAAGTATAAAAAATAAAAATAAAACAAGGTGGAAGACAAAGACTGACACCCAAGGTTGTCCTGACCTCCACGTAGATACCACGGCATACATGTGCCTGCACTCACAGTCATGAGTTTTGTGCTCACACATACACATACATGCACATACATAATAAAATATTTAAAGAAAGAAAAATTATATATGGGCTTGGAGATATAGCTTAGCTGTAGGACACTTGCCTAGTGTGCCTAAGGTTGTGGATATGATCCCAGATCCACTAAAATGGGATGGAAGGGAGCGGTGAGAGAGGGAGGGCAGTTATTGTTGACTGAGGCTGCTTGTTCATTTCCCGGCTGCTCAGACCCAAAGTAATCTCACAGAAACTATATTAATTACAACACTGCTTGTTTAATAGCTTATGCCTATTTTTAGCTAACTCTTACATCTTAAATTAACTCATAATTCTTGTCTGTGTTAGCCATATGGCTTGGTACCTTTTATCAGTGAGGCATTCTCATCTTGCTTCCTCAGCATCTGGGTGACAACTGCAGACTGAACCTTTTCTCTTCCCAGAATTCTCATATTCTGGTCTCCCCGCCTATACTTCTTGCCTGACTACTGGCCAATCAGCATTTTATTAAACCAATACAAGTGACAAATCCTTTCAGGGTACAAGACCATTGTCCCACAGTAAGTTATGTATGTATAGAACATGCCTTTCCATGGCATTATACTAAACATTACAGTAAACGATGATTACATAGCTCATATAATACATACTGAATTCAATAGTAAGTCGCGATGCTTATCTAGTAGTTGGCAGAAGTTTACGCAAGTGCTATACTGTTTTATATAAAACTAAAGCCTCTGCAGATGTTGGTATGGTATGTTCCCCATGAATGCAAAGGGAGATAGTTGTCATTGCAGTGGTGGGTTCTAGTGTCTTAGGGGAAGGGAGGTGTCCTGAAGCCAGTCTGCCATGTGTTTTAAGGGACCACTGTATTGTGGTATTCATCCAGTAGTATTCTGCTTTGTGTTTCATTTTTATGTCATGATGGAAAATGTTCACGGTTGTTTGAATGTCACTGTCTCCTCAGACTGCCTTCCTCAAGTGAACAGTTTGGGGTTTGCTAACTTACAGATAAATCATTCTTGCAATGGATATGCGAGAACAGAAATTTAAACAATGAGAATATTTGATTGTTTTTCTTCTGATTTTGAGTTAGAGAAGGACTTTATAAGCATAATGCAGGGACCAGATACCACATAGGTCTCACTGTGAAAGACATCAGAACCAAAGTTCGTAGGGAAATGACAAACTAGAACAAGTTAGGCAGTGCTCTGCTGTAAGTAGAGTATCTGCAGCTTCCTCATATTGCAGCAGTTGTAGGGAGCATGTGTCAGCATGAAGGCTGGAAAATTATACAGTAAAAATGTAAAGAAATGCAAATTAAGATAATGAGATACTGTTTTTTTCTCTTTTGCTGAAAAACATTAAAAGGACTAGTAATCTGCAGTGATGGTGTGGGGAGTGAACTTTCATGTACTGTCGCCGTGTGTGTGTGTGTGTGTGTGTGTGTGTGTGTGTGTGTGTGTAAGGAGCTTTTCTAGGATCTGTTTTGCAATATTGTTTATAATGTTGAAAAATAAATAATTCAAATAACCAGTTCTGTGGGGAACTGGTTGAATAAAACTTTTTATGAAATTATAAGCAATTATTGAGAAAGAAGTAGTTTTGTATAACACTCAGTAGAAAAGGTAGCCTGCAAAACACTTATCATAGCCGGGCGGTGGTGGCGCACACCTTTAATCCCAGCTCTCGGGAGGCAGAGGCAGGTGGATCTCTGGGAGTTTGAGGCCAGCCTGGTGGTCTACAAGAGCTAGTTCCGGGACAGGCACCAAAAGCTACAGAGAAACCCTGTCTCGAAAAACCAAAAAAAAAAAAAAAACACTTATATTATAATTCTATTTCTGAGTTAACAAGATAAACAAGTTGAGTCTCCATTGTTCAGATGATCAGAACAGAAGATTTAGGAGTTTCCCAGGTTTGGGAATATTTGCATAGACTTCACCAATTGCCTCCAGAATAAGAAAATCTGAAATAAAACAGGTGCCACACTTTTCAGCTATTTGAGCAGCATGTTGGTACTCAAAATTTCAGATTTTAGGGGCTAGCATGCATCTTAATGGAACAGCCCTTGCCCAGCTTCCCTGAAGGTCAGTTCACAGCGCTGCAAAAACAGAACAAAGCACAAGTTTAAGATTTTCATATGGATGGTACCCAACATTTATAAAGCAGCACTCCATTTCCATAGTATCCAGTGCCCCTTCTGAACTCCACACTCCAGGCAAGCAATGTGAACTTTCACCAGTGTACATACATACAGGCAAAACACACATAAAACAAAATGAATAAATTAAAATGTAAAAGTTAAAAAACACTAAGCAGGCATATGGTATCCTCCTGTGTCTGTATTAGAGTGTGTATCCTCAGTAATTACCAGTGGGGAAGGGACTGGATGACAAGGAGTCAAGAGACAAGCAGTGCTGTGGTTCTCCTGCCTCCAGGCTACCCCTAACCTACTCTATGAGAGAACTCATGCTGTCTCTTATTAAGAAGTGAGAAGCCTTTGATGTTTATTGCTGGGGGCTGAGGAGAGGGTAAGTAAATGATACTCTTACTCTATTGTGTGTCTGTAGTATTTGAACTTTCTACAATAAGTTTGTATTGCTTTGTATCAACATCAACAGAAAGCTATTTTCAGTTTCTGGAATTACATATATGAACCATGGAGGCAGCGGGAAGGTTCTGATATTCCTCTGTTGGAGTATGTAAAGTGAAAGATGGCCTCTCCCCCGGTGGTTCATACCCTAAGCTGACTGTGGCACCTAGCTACTTCTTTTCATGCTCCCTTCCCCAACTGTGGTATCATGTAGGTAGGCAACACAGCACTCCCTGCACTCTTGAAGTTTTCTTCCCAGAAGCAGCTCCCCCACAGTTCTGAGTTGATCCAGGTCTGGGGGTTGCCTTCATCTCTGCAGGTGTTCCTTGGCTCCAGGCTATTGTTTGCAAATAAGCCTGAATTGGATTTATACCCAGTGGGTCTAGGGGCTCTTGAGTGCTCATCCTTGACTCTCCCATATCCCTGTCCAGTTTGAGCTCAGTACATTCCGATTGGATGGATTGGACTGAAATGGGAATGCACTCATTAAGAGAAAGAGGACCTCTGTAACACAGGAAGTTAAATATCCTTGTGGTCTGTGGAAGGGCAGTGTGGCATCCCCACCTTGTCCCCTGTGGAGTATTCTCTAGTTAGTTAATTCTTGCTGATAAAAATTCTTTCCTCACACTAGGAATTTTTGTCTTAAGTGATCTGTTAAAAAAAAAAAGCCTTTTTAAATGCAAAGTGGCCCAGCTGAGCTCTTGTGTCATCTCTTCCCTCGGGCACTTTCGTTAGTGAGAATCTTGTGTGATCCTGATGTGTCCTATGTCCAGTAGGGATGCACTCCAATTCTGAGGGAGACGGCACATGTGTCTGGCACACATTTTCAGAATTGAAAGAATTTTAATGTGTTGGCACAAGGGTTACCATGAGCCTTAAAACAAGCCCAGCTTCACCACACTCTGCACTGAGCAACACTGGTTTACCTGTCCAAGGCAGAATGTCCTGTGGGTCTTTAGAGACCGCTAGCAATGGACTCTGGAGAACAGGCATGAACTGCCACTCTGCACAGGTTCTCACTTTCCCTCTGGCTTATGGACAGAGGTCTTTTTAAGATAGTTAAGGATTTTGAGAAGCCGAGCTCCCCTTACCTGGTGTGAGTACTGACCCCAGAGTTTACTGTGGTCAGTAAACTTCATGACCTTTCTCTGCTCTGCTGATGGCAAAGCACTGGGAGATGGGGAGATTAGCTGCCTTTTGCTGTCTATGCTAGGCACTTGGAGACTGACTTTGAAGATGTGAGGTTTTGTCACGGGTGGTGCAGGTAGATGTCAAACACGTGCCCTTGCCAAGACCCTAAGACTTGCTGAGAAGGTGTCTGTGGTTAAACCGCACTGACACTGGCTTCTGCTCTTGGCAGGGACAGGGCGTCTAAGCAGTGACAATCAGCTGGGTACAGACCAGAGAAAAGTGATGTGGCTGCGTTTGCTACCACTTCTGAGAGGGTTCCCCCACCAGATTGATTCTGGCACTGGCCTTTTTTTGTTGTTGTTGTTGTTTTGGTTGTTGTTGTTGTTTTTTCGAGACAGGGTTTCTCTGTGGTTTTGGAGCCTGTCCTGGAACTAGCTCTTGTAGACCAGGCTGGTCTCGAACTCACAGAGATCCGCCTGCCTCTGCCTCCCGAGTGCTGGGATTAAGGCGTGCGCCACCACCGCCTGGCTTGGCACTGGCCCTTTTAAATGCAGGTTATGGCATTTTTCTGGGTAGCTTATTTCTTGTAACTCTTATTATAAACATAATGGCAACATTAGCATTTAGAATTGTTTGGTTCCTTTGCAACAAAACAAACAAAAACACCAAATTCTCTTAGTAATAAACAGCAGCCTTATCCTCTCTCCCTTAATAAAACATCACAAGGAGAAGGACCCTTTAATGGTAAGTATTGTGTACTGAACACATTATTGTTTTACATCCAAGTTTAAGAAATGTACAAATAGGGGGCTGGAGAGATGGCTCAGAGGTTAAGAGCATTGCTTGCTCTTCCAATGGTCCTGAGTTCAATTCCCAGCAACCACATGGTGGCTCACAACCATCTGTAATGGGGCCTGGTGCCCTCTCCTCGTCTGCTAGCATACACACAAACAGAATTTATATTCATAATAAATAAATAAATATTTAAAAAAAACAAAAGAAATGTACAAATGTAAGCCCATCTTGTAAAGTACTTTGTCAACATCACAGCCATGTTGCTCCTGAGGTGCCTTGATATCATAGAATTCCTACAGGCATTTTGTCTTTGGCTTGCCATTTTTGTGTATGGATCTGCAATCTACATGCAGGCATGTTCACCACTCTCCTGTCCTGTCCCCAGCCCATAACCCCTGCTTTCTTAAAGCTCCCCTGCCTATTGTGCTGTTTTTATTGCATAGAAGCAGGCATTGGCCTTGATGAGCTCTTGTGCTGTAGCTTGCATGACATTGAGAGCTCATCTGCTCATGATCCCAGGAAACATCTGTTGGGTAAGAACTTCAGGCAAGAATGGTTAAAATACAGATGTTTTCTCTGAGGCTGCTTATCTCCTAAGAAGACACAGGTTATTCTGACAGGTGAAGCAAGTCTGGGCAGATATGCAACATTGATCTAATCAGCAGAACAAGAGCCCCACTCTAACTGGTATTACCTTTTACCAGTGTCATTAAAGGCGCCCATTACTCTTTTATTAGCTGCTCCCTCTCTTCCTTATCAGATTGCAGAGCAAACATAACTCACGGTAGTGATTTGATCTCTGTTAAAGAGGATTACGGCTTTGCATTAACTGGATTGACATAGTTTATAATTCACTTGTTGATACTCAGGCGGGTGTTGGCACGTGCCTGACCTCCCCCAGCAGTGCTGAAGGGAAAGGACCCCCATATATCATCATTAAAGATGGCACTCAGTACAGACAGGAGATCCAGCCTTTCCTCCAGTAACAGCAAAAAGGACAAAAGGAACACTCTCAAATTCAAGCCTGAGACTTGGTCCAGACTCTCAAAACTGTCCTGAAAAGAAAATAGTACTGTTGTGTCTTTGCTTCTCCGGTTTGCTGCTGTTCGGCCTCTCACTCTAGAGAATTTGAGCTGTCAGATTGAAGTTTGGTTCCAAGCAGGATAGAGAGTGATAAAAGCGCATCTTCTTAATCACACTGTGGACACAAGCAGATAAGCCCTTCAGCGTGGGGCTTTGTGCTGCAGTGTTCATTTCTGTAGCCACACTTTCAGCATTTCCTCGTGATTTGAAATTCTTTTCCCTTCTAAGGGTATTGCATATTCTTTAAAGTGGTTCTAGATGTTTTTCTTAAGGATTTGTTTTAAATTTATTATGAGATTCTAAATGTAGCATCTTACAGATACTGCTTTAACCATAGCCAAAGTGGCTTCCAAGTATGTAGCTCAGCTTTCCACCTTTCTCTTGATTGGCCATTTCACACATATTATTAATGTTTCCTACAGTGATCCCAGCTGACATCAGATTGCTAAGGTGTGTAGACCATTTTTGTTTCTTCGTAATGCCTTAGTTGCTCTGTTTTTTCTACCCTGAGTTGACTACCCAGTTCTGATCAGCAGTGAATGACTGTGAAAGACAGTGAGGGGCGTGTTACTCCCTGAGCACTACTGTGTCATACCTCGAATCCCAAACCTGCCCTCCTTCCACGTTCCATTCAGCCCTTATCAGAAGGCAGCAGCGAAATGGCCGACATGGTCTATGTTTTGTGATTAAAACATTAAGACATGGAGTAATTAAATAACTTGCTTAAGTTAAAAGCAAGTTGTGAACTAGAGTGTCACAGAGTACAGCCTGCTAACCTCTGCTGCTGCTGCGGAGTTTGTCTCTCAACCAAAGACAAAATTTTAACTTGCCTAGAGTAAATTCTTTTGTAAAGGGACATTATTTATATAAGGAAAGCTTTGCTTGCAGGCTGTTTACATTTTGGTACAAATCACGAATTCCCCAAGCCTGCCCTGTGGTTATTCTGTCTGGCGCAGAAGGCCTAGACTTTGTGATAAGCTTTGCCCTACATCCAGTCCTGAGTATCGTGTCCATTTGCTCCCATAGACCTAGTTCCACTATTCCAGACCTGTCACCTCATCCTTGGAGTACCTTTTCTTCTATAGTGAAAATAATACATGTGTTTGGAAGAAAATTTGGAAAATATGGAAAGCACAAAGTTCTTCTAGCACCCTGCACTTTTTTTTAATGTGTGTTTGTTTGTTTTGTGTGTATTCATGTACCTGCTCTGGCACATATGGAGGTCAGGAAACAACTTGAGGGAATTGGTTCTTTCATTCCATCATGTGGATTCCAGGAACCATGTCTGGAGCCTGGCCTTTACCAGCTGAACCATCTTAGCAACCCTGCTTTTATCTTTTACAAAGAATTATTGTATGTGTATTTTATTCAGACAAGTACATACATGTCTCTATATTTTTATTTCAGTTGCTTTGTATTGTAAGCATTTTGGTGCACTTGTTTTTTGTTTTTTTTTTAAACACACAGTAACAAAATTCATTACAAGACCTTTTTTGTTGTGGGGCATTACAGCTACTTTTACATATCTATAAATGTCCGTACTGTGTTTGTGCTTGGCAGTCCTCCCTCCATACCAGGAGCTGTCCCCACGTCCTCTAGTTCTCTCTGACTTCTGTTCCTGTACTCGAGTTTTGTTTAATACAGAATGTTGTGCTGTGCTCTCTCCAGTTCTTGGCTCCCTGACTTTTTTGAGTTCAGGTGTCCATCTTGTGACCATGTGACTGTCACAGTGATTGCATCAGCTCTCCATGTGCTCCACCTTCACCTTCCTTGATTCCCTGGAAGGAGTATGCTTTTCTTTACCTGTAGAATGAACTTATTTAGTCTGCCTCGTCTCCATTCCTGTGTCCTTGTCACGTGTTAAAATAACGTGCTTTTATACCATCCTTTTGTGAGTCTTTCTCTGTCTCACAGGCAGTTCCCAAATAACCACACCAAGACTTATTATTATTATGAAAGCTAGGCTGATAACTTAGGCTTGTTTCTAACTAACTCTTATAACTTAAATTAACCCATGTCTATTAATCTGTGTACTGCCATGTTCCTCATGAATGTTACCTCTCCTCTAGCATGTTTTACTTATTCTCCGTTTGGTTGGCAACTCTGCCTTCTTCTCAACATTCTCTCTGTCCTGAAAACCCTACCTAGATGATTGGCTATTGAGCTTTTCATTAAACCAGTCTGAGTGATAAATCTTCAGTGTACAAAAAGATTATTCCACACAGTCATCCAATCTGGGCTATATCCCAGAACACACTCACACTATGCACTCACTGCCCTTCCCTGTGGAAATGTCCAGTCATCTGAGATCCAGGCACTTGCCTTTCCTCATTCCTTCTGAGGGGGTGACTCTTTCTGTCTGAACCCTTCCCTGTCTTGTTGGCTCCTCTCTTATGATATTTATTGTAGTTTACGAAAACACTTACTAGAGGGTTTTTCTTGCTAAGAACATTAAGTCATAAGTACAAGAGAGTGGCTGTTGTCAAGATATTAGCCCAGAAGAGTATCTTTTAACCCTAACTGTATTCTGCCTATTTAAAAACATTTTTGTAGCACAGGTATTGTTTTCAAGACAATTTATTTAAGGCCTTCTAAGTCACTGTCAGCACTCAAAGCCAGAGGACTGACTGGAGGTGAGTATGTCCACTATAGTGCTCATGTGCGGTATGGCCCAAAATACCTTCTCTGTGTGTCTTAGTGTCTTTCTTTATAAAGTGAAAACACTTAACCCTTCCCGGTCATCTTTTTTTTTTCTTCAAAGAATGAAATGCCCTTTTTTTCATGTTTGTTAGTAGAGAAGACTATTTTAAATGCATTCTTTATGAATAATATTTAAATAAATAAAGTTTGTGTTTCCACACATCTGCATGTACCCTTGTTGCTTTGCCTAGGCGCAGCAACATTTCCATTTCTGCACCAGCTCAGAAGTAGTACAGGCTTCCTTCCCAGAGTGCCTGTGAAGGCTGCTCTTACAGTTCTGTGCACAAGGACCCGTAAGATCATTTTGAGAATAGCACTGTAAGATGGACTCCATTGCAGATGCCTCTCCAAACTGTCTGACTCCTTCAGGGTGCTGTCCTCCTGCATCATCTACAAGTATTTCAGATTCATCACCACCATGTCACCTTGTAATTATGTCTTCATTCTTGAGCACTGCACTGCTGGCCACCACCTGGTTACATTATTCATGGTTTACAGCCATGTTGGAAAAATCTCTTGAGATGAGGAGTCAAATATTAGGGATCTCTGACACCCAGCCCTTGTTTAGAGTGTGTTTGAGGTCATTTTTACTTGGATTATCCTAGGAGAAAAATCCTCTAAAAACACACGTTTTCCATCAGTTCTTGAATTTTGTATTCTACTTTTGGTTTTTCTCTTGACCATCATGATGATTTTTATACCAGGTTGGATTTCTGGTGACCTCCTACAAATTACTGGTTATTGTAAAAACATGGTGAGCTCCAACAGGACTCTGGGTGACTAGTGGAAGCTATAGGCTGCTTTTAGAATTGTCCCATTTAAGAAGAAAATAGTAGTAGAACAGATTCTGTTTGTACATCAGTAAGGGATCATAAACCTGGTTACTTCTTTTATTATTTGATTTTGTTATGAAAAGAAAGCCTAAAAAGGGGGCATCTGTGTCCAGGGTGGGGTCATTACACTCCTGGGATGAGGCCTTGGAGGAGCAGCCACACCTTGTATTTATCCACGGCTCCCCCTGGGAAGCAGTGCACTTTATAAGCATTAACTCATTTACTCTCTGGGCACTTCTACTTAAAAGGTAAATAAGGCTGAAGGCTTTTTCTTCTTCAAAACAGATGAGGAAAACCAGCCAAAGAGGAAAATGACTTGAGCAGAGGCTGGCTAGGTGGGGTCAAAATGGGGCTGTGGTGTTGTCCTGGACAAATCTCCTTTCTCCTCCTTGGGGCAGTGGGGGCTGGGCCTTTGTGTGGAGTGTGAAATGCTGCAAAGACGAGCAATTGTTCTTCAATGCTTTGTGCTCCTTTATAAGAAAGAAGAAATCAATA
The DNA here is from genome assembly GCF_018167655.1 of Microtus oregoni. Taxonomy (NCBI): domain Eukaryota; kingdom Metazoa; phylum Chordata; class Mammalia; order Rodentia; family Cricetidae; genus Microtus; species Microtus oregoni. The sequence goes on from NW_024543074.1 coordinate 14,199,387, forward strand.
CACATTTTCTCATACACACACATGGCAGCCCTCCACCTCTCCCGCAGCTCAATCCTGCAGGGGGAGGCATGGCTATCTAAGCCAGCAGGATACACCAGCTTCCAGGAAAAGGCATGAAAACTCCTCATTCTGCACTTAGCAGTCAAGCTCTCTAAAGCCAACCATAACACTGGCTAAGGCCATCACAATGACTGCGGGAGCTAGTTGGTCCAGCTGGAATGGACCAGTGCAGTGCTGTAGTGCCTGAGGGTTCTTAGGGAGTGTAGTGACAGGAGGTATACCTAGCACAGACTCTGTTCAGAACTCTTTCCTAGTTTATGGAGAAGTTCTTTGAAGGATACTGTTAGGAAATAAAAAGATGGAGGCAGTAATTTTTATCTTTTCAATTATCATACAGCTAATCATAAAGCTGGGCATGTCAGCTCATAATCTCCATACTTTAGAGGCTGAGGCAGGAAGATCACTATAAATTCAAGGCCAGCTTGGACTTTACAGTGATGGCCCTATCTGAAGTTAGAGTCTTATTATCATTTTAAAAGACAGCATTGATATCTGGAATTCAGTTACAGCTTATGCCAATCAACAGTTTAGGATGAATAACAATTTTTGCTACTATAAACAGAATGATGGGTTCAAGTGACAGAATGGCTTTGCAGGGCAAGGGGGATTCTATGCAGGTGAGCAGCTCTGGAGAGACTGTGAGTCCGTCACACAGAAGAGACATGAGATAGGGAGCAAGTAAGTTGTCCAGATGCAAGAGGAAGGAGGGTAGAAGAGGAACTGAAAGGCAGAACAAGGAGCTCATGGAGCCTGACCAAGTGGTCCTTGGCTTCATGATAACAGGCCAGCATGCTGGCCCTGCCAAAGGGAAGAGCGGTGCGTGCACCTGGCCCAGTCTCTGCTGACATGAACTCCCTGCCTGGTTTTTTACAGTTCCCACTCCTTAGAAGCTGAGGTTCTGTGGAGTGATAACTGAATCCTATGCAGCCCCAGGCCCTTGTGTTCCTTAGGCCACAGCCCTGGTGTGAACGCCAGTGTGCCTAGACACCAGCTTTACCTTCTCTGCCGCTAAGCAAGTGATTCACATCTAAGCAGCGAACCATCCCATGGCTTTTAACAGGAGCCATTGGAGGGACTGCTCTTTGAAAAGAGAGCTTCATCTTCCTGAAGCCAGCAGTCTTGAAACTGTAAACAAAACAGTGGCCAACTCTATTGCTAGCATCGTGGTGGCCTGATGTTAATATTAAACATCTCCGGTAAGGCAGAGTGCCCTGTGCCCAGCTTCAGAATTAAAATAAATAAAAATAAGAGAAAACCTGTTTTGTTTTGTTTTGTTTTTTTTAAAAAAAAAAGCAGTAAGGTGATTTGTCGTCTTTCCTTTGTGAGGCCATTTGTCTTCTCTCACATCAAATCTGTTATAAAACAGTCACTGTGAACGTAGAAATCATCCCAGGAATGTAGAATATTGATGCACAGGAGCAGGGCTCCTTTTGTCTAAACTCCCACCCCCAACAAGCTCAATAAGGTAAGTTATTTTTCTCTAAAAGAGTGTGAAAGACTTGACGGTGCTGGGAGAACTGGTAGGAGTTTGCAGTATTTCCCATCTTTGTTAATGTGTGGTGAATTTATAACCAACACTGAGGAGAAAGCCTTCACCAGTTCCCACTGTTGCCCCTCTTTCTCCTTCAGTCTCCCCATCTTTTCAGGTCCTTTGTTTGGGGCCTGGACCTGCTTCTTTAAACATTTATAAATCTTGAGTCTGTCTGATCTTTAGGAGACAGGCCAGAGCCACATGTCACCAACTGTAATTTAGAGCTGTAGAACTAAAAGCATCTGCAGGGGTTTGAAAGACCTAGTTCTGACCTGACCGAAAGAGTGCATTGGAATAGCCCTTCTCAGGTCTCCTTCAAGCTCTGGGAAGATAGTGATGAGAGCAGGCAGCCTGGGTAATTTATGGGCTCCAAGCTGCCTCCTAGTCCCCTTTGAAATGAGTTGTGTACTGCCACCTTGTGGTGGATTGGTACATCTGCAATTTGCTATCTGGAAAACGGGGACAGATTGAGATTACTTTGCACCCAGACTCTGGTGATGAATGACACTGGAGAGATTCTCTGGGTCATTTACTATTTTACTATTTTGCTAGACTCATTCATATCAAATAGTTCCCAGGAAGACTTTTTTTTTTTTTTTAGAAAAAGACAAAGAAGTAGGTCTTCTATGCGAAGTTGCTACTTTTCTTTTTCTACTACTCCCTTTGTATGGAGTGTGTGTGTGTGTGTACGTACGTGCATGCTTGTGATGGGAGGATGAGTGGATGTGGCTTCATTCCTGGTTTGGGTTGGGATATGTGTCAGCCACTTTTGGTGGTGGTAGGAGAATAAAGGGAGCCTACATTGACCTCCTTAGCTATACACAGGAATCATAGGCTTTCTGCCCCATGATTTCATTGTGTTATTGGCAGCCAACTGTGAGGTGTCAAGGCAGCCAGTCGCTCCTCATACATGTGTGACAGAGACACTGCTTTGTGCTCCAGAGACAGCATTTTATGGCAGATGCCATAGTCTTACTGATCAAGAAGCTGCAGTTTACTCAAGCCAAGGTGGGAACCACCTATGACAGCAGGTTGCAGCCTTGTACACCATTATTACTGTGCTGTAGGCTACTGCTATGCTCACTTTTCCTGCTTGGATATTTAAGACAGTGAGCAGTTACTCCTTGGTCTTATTTATCTCCTTAGAAAGAAAAAGAAACAATGCACAGCCATGGCCTCTAGCACACTCTTTCCAGCAGTTAGAATGCAGGCATCTTACTGGAAGAGGGTTCTTTATTTAGGTGCTATTGGCACTTGCCAAGTGATAATTGAAAGGCACCTTCCAGTAGGTATTTAGAATGCCTGAGCCTACTGGTTGAAGAGAGTAGAATTCTGAAGGCAGGGGATGTATGTGTTCAAAATGTAGGAGGCTAGCCAGGATCTAGCTCGGTGTTACGGTACGTGTCTGAGACGTGGAAGGCCCTGGATATGCTCCTAGCACATGCGCACACTCAAAGACATGTGCTGATAGACGCCTCTGTGCCCACAGACCTGTCTGGACTCCACCAGCAACGCTACAGTTGATGCAGTGCTAGGATTGGCACAGAGGGTCTGAGGGCCTTACCTAGAAAGGCAAATTGAAGGCTTCCGGAATTCAGACAGTCTGCCAGGAAGATTTCCAGCAGCAATGGAAAGAGCTGAGGGTCTGAAGCTGAGCAGCATGCTGTAGGGCACAGCCATCCACCTTGCTTCTGTCCTGGCTCTGGGGGTGAGGGCCAGTGGGTTAGTGTTGTCTGGGCGGGTGTTTGAAAATGGCCACCTATCTAATCTGATGTCTGTTGTTCTTTGTCTTTTTTGCTATATTTTTCTTTTGGGTTTTTATTGTTATTTGATTTTTTTGTTTTGTTTTGTGGGTTTGTTTTTGTTTTTAGATTTTAAAAAAATGTGTATGTATCTATGTGAATCTGCATATTAGTGCAGGTGCATGCAGAGGCCAGAAGAACATATCAGATCCCCTAAATACTGGATTGATAGGCAGTTGTGAGCCACCCAAAGTGGGTGCTAGGAACCAAAATTGGATCTTCTGCAAGGATGCACTCTTAAAAGCTGAGGCTTTTCTCCAGCCACCTGTTTTGTCTTTGTAATCTTGCACAATAGTTAGTGAAGTTTAGGTTTGTTGATAGAAGTTTCTGTTCTACCCAGTCCCACAACCGTTCAGTCCCAAAGAAACATGCAGAGGCCTACATTAACTATAAACTGGTTGGCCTCATAGTTCAGGCTTCTTATTAACTAACTCTTTCATCTTAAATTAACCCATAATTTTTGTCTGTGTAAGCCACATGCTTGGTACATACTGTAAACCATTTGGAGGTTTGGTTTTCTGTTTGTTTTTGTGTGTGTTGTTTTTTGTTGTTGTTGTTCTGAATCTGTCTTTACTGTATATTTCTCTTTTCCTGACCACACGAGTTTTTAATTTGCTAAGCGATATGGCTAGGATTAAAACCATGGCTTTGACAGTTGGATCCACACATTCCAGCTTTCTGAGAGTCTAGCTTCATGGCAGAGATACTGGCAGGAACCATGTTTATTGCCACAACTCTATGGAGTTTTAAGATTCCTGTCACCACCAAGAAGCATGCTGTCAGGTGTTCAGAAACATCATTTAAGTGTTTGGTGGCAGGACCTTTTAAAAGAGCCGCAAGGTTTTTGCAACTAAAAATTAGTCAGGAAGCCTCTCTTTTGTGAGACATTCTTGCCTCTAGCAAACAGAGCCCACCTGAGAAAATGCTGCTACCAAGAAGCCCTGCTTAACTCTGTTGTTTTGTGTCTAAAATTACTTCCTAAGCTCTCTCAGGTTTTATGTGGATGTACTTGTTTACATTGGGCGCCATTTGTTGGCAGAGGTTTCTGTCCTGCCCAGTCCTACAGCTGTTCAATCCCAAAGAAACACAGAGATCTACATTAATTATAAACGGTTGGATGTAGATGAATGTGATAAAGTGGTCCTACACTAGCTCAGAATTGAGTTTAGTAAAGGGTTCTTTATTTAGGGGTAGACTCACAGATCAACAGTCCTCTGCATGATTGGGAACAGGAACCATATCCAGCAGCCCAGAGAGAGAGAGAGAGGACTCTGCAAGCTTTACACTGCATTTATAGTACAAGAGACCACACCCAAGTGGGCTGGTATCTTTTAAAGTCTATTGGCTGAAGGAGTTCCCACAGCACCTCCCCCTTTAAATAAGAGAGTCCCAAACCCAATATAAAACTATATACAGTAAGAACAAATATCAAGTATAAAATTTAGAATAAACAATATCAAACAAGAAACATGCTAAATGTTTCAATAATTATCCTATCCTAAGGAGTCTAAGTCTTGTATTAGAAATGACTTGACTAAGACATGAGAGGAAAGTAACTACGATTATCTAGTCTTCAACTCCATCAAAGACCTGAGAAAGAAAATAACATTACTTGAGTACAATCAAGCAACTTCCAAAATGTGCAATAAATGACAGAGACAACTGGCTACCTGGGCTACCTAGAGTCTCACTTGCAGTGTTGAAGCAACCAACTTTGGCTACGGCCTAAAGTAACTGACAGCCCATTTTCAGAGGCAGGAAAATTTTCAAAACCATCTCACCCTGTCTTGGCAGTCTTTTTTCTTGTATCCTGCTTGTCCTGTCCGGTCACCATGCATTTTGTCAATGGTAGAGGCATGGGCAGTTCTTTGCCCAAAGGCCAGTTTTGCCAAGAAGAAAACAAGCTCCAAGTGGAGTGTCTTCAGTGCCCAACATATTCTTGGGAATAGATCAGTGCTGCCAGTTTCAACAGTTTAAATAACCCTCAGTTATTTAAATGCCATATTCTACAGTTCTTTGAGGTGGTGGAATATTACCTATCTAAAGACCCTGATCAGTCTTAACTATAAGAATGGCAAGCATGGATGACCATTGACCTGTAATTCTTAATACCTATATAAGTTAAAGAGTAAGGCCTGATATTAGAATATTAAACAATCTTTAAACAACTGTGCAGCAAATGAGGACAATGGCTTTAAAATGTAAACAGTGTATAAGTATCTTGATCAGAGGTAGAAATGTATAGTGCAAAATAATAGATATATCCTAAAATTGTATCAATATATAAAATGTCGCAAGCAGAGGTAGAAATATGCATGCATACAATATGACAGAATAACTTTGCATATATACTTACAAATATTGTAAACAGAAATAGGAACTTATTAAATATAACTAATATAATTTGAATTTGTATCATTCTATAAGAGTCTTTACTAATGTAAATTGTCTATAAATAATAGCTCACAAATATTCACTCTATTGCTCACTATTATTATTAGTGTGTGTATAAAACCTACCTATTATCCCATCCAATTCCTGCCCTCTTTTTTTGTAAATTGTTGTCAAAACACAAATAGGAAAAGGTGTTAGTGACACTTTTGGTCAGGGTACTGTAGGCACCAGTGGACTTATCTATATAAGAAGCCTTCACCTTGTCTACTTGGAGCCTTCTTGCAAGGTTTTAATCTTGATCTGGACCTTGTTCAGCATGACACTGGTGGAATTAGAATTGTTAGTCTCCTGCCTGTGTATGCTATCACTGTCCCTGCGTCTCGAATGTATGTAGAAGGCCATGTTCAGGCTGCCACCCTGTAGTGCTTAGTGTGGGGTTTGTAGTGTGCAGGCGAGGTAGAGAGCAGAAAGCAGAGGTGGTCCGGGTGCTTTCTAAGTATGCTGTGGGTATTTAGGGTTGCCTGGCCCCGAGAGCCAACAGATGAATATTTTCAGATTAATCAAAGACATGTATATAGGTTTGAAGCTATCTTTCTCTTTTTTTCTCCTTTCTTCTCTTCCAATTTTAGGCAGGTTCTTGGTATATAGCCCAGGCTGGCTTTTAACTTGAGATCAATTTGCCTCAGCCTCCCAAGTGCTGAAACCACAGGCCTGGTTCAAATTATACCCTTAATCAGAAGGGCAGGTTACTGTGTTGCAGGGTGCGTTTGGAAGACGTGTGACTCACTTGGAGACCATGATCTAGTTTTAAAGGGTGGACAGGTTTTTCTGGGGAACAATGGGTCAGCTGCTTTCTTTGTGGTACCCACAAAAGCAGCAGGGACTGGGGTTGTCTTGGAGTTTGGGGAGTTCAGGCCACAGTAGGAGGAGCATGGTCTTCGAGAAAGCAGATAGAGTTCAGAGCTGGATGCTGCAAGCTACTGACCTAGCAAATTAAAAGCCCTGCATAGGCCATTTGCAGGTTTAATACACTGTTTGCCCAAATAGCATCATGAAAGACAATTATCTGTATTGCAGTTCTGTGAGAAGTGCACACATAAAGCTGAGGGCTGTGTTGTGCACACACACTTATTTTACTAAGGAATGTGCAAATCTTCACCCACCAGAGTGCTGCTTGCATTTCTCAGCTGAAGCCAGACGCACCACTCTCCCTTCCTTCAGAAGACACAGTAAACCACATCCTTGTTCACACGTGCACACACTCTGTCTTTATGGAAGATGGCTGCTACTGCATGATCATTTTTTTCCAGAAACAAGTTTTATTGTAATATAGTAAAAATATTAAATTAGAAAATGCCTCACTAAGGGTTATAAAACCTTACTACACTAGAGATAGGTAATTATCCCCTCTGCAGCCTAAATGACAGTTTAAAAGAAATAAAAATGCTCATGCTCATTACTTGCTTTTGTAGGTTGTAATAAAGGGTGAGTTAAATTTTAATTCAAGGAAGAGCCCCTGCCATCGACCCTTCCACCCTGGGTCCAAATCCCAGTAATTACTCTGTTGCCTGTTCTCCTGTGTAATTCTAGCGTTCATACCTGGGCTACAGTGGACATTGCCACTGGCCAGTGAGAGCAAGGATACAAGAGATAAAGCAGGGCGGCGTTTCAGATCAGAGATTCTTAGCTTTGCTCCCAGTGTGATGAGGAGCAGGATTCTGTTCTTGAAACAGAAGCTTACCAGGTTCACTGTGCAGAACCTGATGAACCTGCTCCTGACACGTGACCCCTCAGTGGACAGTAACTGCTGTCTTTGTCCAATGCACTATGCTGCCATTGCAGAGGCAAGTGGAATCATTTGCTTAGGGACAATGATAGCTCTCAATATAAGCCGGCAGGGTGAGTCTGGGAGGGAATAAAAGAATAATAGCCCTGTGCCTGTTTCTCCCCTCAGCCGGAGTCACCTTGAAGTCATGCTGTCCTTTTTGTCAAGCAGCTATCTCCTTCATGTTTCGTTTTTTTGGTTGAAATGGCTAGAGAGGCTTGTGTGTGTTGGCAGATTGTCAGGCCACAGCGCAAGGAATGAAGGCTGGGCAGGGCTGCTGGGATCTGCAGGGCAGCACGTGGGTGTTCATTTGCATTTGGGGTGAGGTCTTCCTCCTTTGTAGGACTGGACAGATGCCTAGAGCTGGGGAACAACAGTAATGTTTGGGGTTCAGGGCTGGTTGGCACTTTAGGATGAGGCTTCCAGCAAATTCATGTGACTATAAAATGCCTGTAATAAAACTGAAGATCCTCTGTCATTTTCTGTCCACAGTTTCTCTGCCTGCACAGTGACCCCTTCAGGACAGAGCTGATCTACATCTGACTTCTGCCATTCAGGGTTTTCCATCTCCCTTCCTCCTTCATTTCCTCCCTCCTTGCCTCCCTCTGCTTTGATGTCCTTTCTGCTGGGGTTCCATCTCTTACTCTATAGCTACAGCAGGATGAATGCTGAAAAGCTGAGCCAGCATCATGGCACAATCCTGTAATCTTAGCATTGGTGGCAGAGGAGACAGGCTACAAGTTAGAGTCAGACCGGACCCTATTAGACAGGACAAATTAAGACTACTTGCAAAGATGGCTTTTGTTGCATCAGGGTGGCTGCTGGAAGTTCTCAGGCAGCAGGAACACCTTCAGAAACTATTTTCTTAATATGATGGCAGACTGTTGAGAGCCAGATCTGAAGGTGTCAGTCTGGAGTGACTTTCCCCTGGGATGCAGACTCCTGTTTCATCAAGAGTCCTGTGGCTGTTCTGATTCTAGGCAGTCACTGTTCCTATGGACAGAAGCAGATATGGACCCTTGCCTCAGTTAGATGTGGCCCTAGGGTTGTTTACTGGGTCTCAGGGATTCATATCCCATGGGTCTGGGCTGTTGGAGCTTTGAGCCTCTTCCTGTGGGGTAACTCTGCTCCATCCACAGAGGAAATGCCCAGAACCTGGTTCCCCTAGCAAGGCTTCTTCACTCCCACACCCCAAACTACATTCTCTGCCATTTCCCTCACTGATCCACGTGCATTGCGTACAACAGCAATAGAAGTTGTAGTGGTCACTCACTCTATTTTAAAGGTTTATTCTTCCGTGTGTGTGAGTTTGTACATGTCTGAAGAGGGCATCAAGTTGCCTGGAGCTGGAATTACAGGTAACTGTTAGCTGCCTGGCGTGGGCACGGGGAAACAAACTGGTGTTTTGAAGAGCAGCAAGTTCTCTTAACCTCCAAGCCACCTCTCCAGCCCCTTATCACCATACTTTTAATGTCCAAATTGAGCTTTAGAGTTAGGCATTGGTATATACCTGTAATCCCAGCACTTGAAGGACAGAGGCAGTAGGATCCAGAATATGAAGCTGGTGTCAAAAGTAGTAAGACCCTACCTATCTCAAAACTATAATGGGTTATGGGGATGACCCAGTTGATAAAGCAGTTGCTGTACAAATGAGGACCTGTGTTTGATCTCAGCACCCACATAAAAGGCCAGGAAAGGGTGGTGCACACTTACAACCCCAGTACTGGGGAGGCAGAGACAGGAGGATCCCTAGAGCTTATTGCTCTTCCAGCCATAGGCCAGAGAAGCCATCTCAGCACACAGGTGGTCGGCTCCTAAAGAAAGTCCCAGCATACATGGGTAGCTAGTTTTATTTTGTTGGTGTATGGTGTGTATTATATTCTTGTATACATGTTATGTATTCAGGTCCCTACAAAGGTCACAGGGAGGAGCCAGCCATCTTCCTCTTGGCTGAACCTAGAGTGCACTTTTTCCAGCTAGCTTAGCTGACCCACAAGCCCCAATGACCCTCCTGTTTCCCCTCTCACCTCCCACCCCCAACTCTGAGGTCACTGAGTGCATGGTTACATGTAGTTCTTCACATGGGCACTGGAGGTCTGAACTCAGGCTTATACATACAGCAAGCATTTTACTTAGTGAGCTGCCTCCTCGGTCCAATAATGTTAATTTTTAAAATCCAACTTTAAAAATAAATTAGACAATTAAATTATTTCTTAGACTGAGATTAGAGAAAGGGGTGTGGGGGAGGGGAAGAGCCTGGTTCTGTTCTGAACCTCTGCACATATGATCATAATTGGAATCTTGTTGCCGGGTCATTTTCATTGTTTTTCAAGTACTGCCAAGTCCTAGAAAATGTATGAAAACTAAATTATATCCCCTACATCCCATGTCTGATTGAATCCTCTCGGTGCGTGCCAGTCTCATATATCCTATTAAAATATTCAATCTTGTTTTCTTACTTGAAGAGCCTGTCTGTAAAGGGCAAACTTACAGAAAACTCATTCCCTGGAGACAGGGTGTCCAGCCACACTGGGCTATTTACATGTTTCACTGTGTGATTGGCTGCTTCTGCGTTTCTTCCTCCCTTGTATTTGTGAATAAGCACGCCGAGATGTGGTTCCTAATTATACGGCTATGTTTTCTATTGAAGAAACAGATGAAGGTGTTTTCCAGCTTCTTGGTTTCTTTTTAACCTTGAAAAGTTAAGCAGCATGTTAACCAGTTTGTTTTATTTCCTAGGACCGAGTTGTATCGATCTCTTTTCGGCCAGCTCAACCCTCCTGACATGGACCATGGGGATTGAACTCACTGTCCTCTCACTCCAAACTCCCGACCCCCACCCCAGGACCCACCTGGTGCTTCAAGGACAGATGACTTCAGGGTGCAGCACTGGGGATCCCTGGGACCGTGCTCTTCTGGGAGCGTGTACCTTACATCCAGGAAAGCTCAGCCTCTGAGTCTTTTAACATTCATAGATATTGTCAGGGCTAGAGCCATGGCTCAGGGGTTAAGAGCACTTACTGCTCTTGCAGAGGACCCAAGTTCAGTTCCTAGCACCTACACCCAGTGTCTCAGAACAGCCTCTAACTCCAGTTCCAGGGGATGGGGATTCGGTGCCATCACGTGGCCTCTGTAAATCACCAGCACTCAGGTGTGTACTCACTCCCACACAGACGAAATTAAAACTTAAATAAATCTTTTTAAAGAAATCTGTGGTCATCAGTGTGAGTTACTGAGCTAGAGGAGATAGTTTAGAGTAAATTGACAATGACACCTGCTGGAAGGATTTGTGGTTTTCTGCTTAAATCGTCTACTTGTACAAAACTCCATTTCCTGCTGGGTGGTGGTGCATGCTTTAATCAGGCTGATCTCTGTGGGTTTGAGGCTAGCCTGGTCTACAAAGCTAGTTCCAGAAGAGCCAGGGCTACACAGAAACCCTGTCTTGGGAAAAAAAAAAAAAAAAAAAAACAAACATCTCCATTTCTTTTTTTTTTTTTATTTACTTATTTATTATGTATACAATATTCTGTCTGTGTGTATGCCTGCAGGCCAGAAGAGGGCACCAGACCTCATTACAGATGGTTGTGAGCCACCATGTGGTTGCTGGGAATTGAACTCAGGACCTTTGGAAGAGCAGGCAATGCTCTTAACCGCTGAGCCATCTCTCCAGCCCCAACACCTCCATTTCTTGTCCATTCATCCCTGAACAGACGTTCAGGTTGTCGGGTTGTTCCCACATCTCGACTGTTGTGAATGGCACTGCGGTAACTGTTGGCTCGTCTGACCGTCACTGACTTCCGTTCCTTTGGTGCTTACACTGAACCGGGACTGCTGGGGCAGATGGTGGTTCTGTTTTGTGTGTCCGTGTGCATGTTTGTGTGCTCATGCAGTGCTGGGAACCCAGGACTTCACATGCTCTGAGCATGTGTTCTGCTTCCCAGCCCCTCTTCAGGTTTGGAGGAGCGTCCATGCTGTGCTTCACAATGGCCGCTCCAGCTTTCAGCCCAAATAGTGTCCAAAGGCTCACCTTGCTGCTCTGCCAGCATTTGTCATGACTTATCTTTGGTAAAAGCCATTTTACCAAGTGATGCCTCGGCATGCTTTCATTTGCCCCTCGCAAACAATCAGCTATGTCTAGCTTTCTCTAATGAACCTCTTGGCCATTTGTGTATCTTCTTTTGAGAAGTCTATTCTCAATGTGGATGTTTGTTCTAAGTATGGATGGGTGGAGAAAATGTGGTATAAGTGCACAGAGAAATTCTATTCAGCCTTTAACCAATAAAGGATTCTTTCTTTGGTGATGACTTAGACAATCCTAGAGGACACTGTTAAATGAAATAAGCCAGGAACAGAGACAAAGATCTCAGCTGTAAGCCAAGTATAAAGCAGTTAATTCCCACATGCAGAGGAGGATGGTTGTTAGGTTTCAGCTAGGAGGGGATGGAGGAGTCAGCTTTGAGGTCCAGAGTAATGGGAATAAATTCCACATGTCTCACCACAAAAATGTGATCAGTGTGGCCCTGGATCTGGTAAAGACTCAGTTCAGCCACTTCATGCTGTGTGCATCAGAATGTCATGCTTAAGACCATGGATATATATGCTTAGGATTTTTCAATGAAAAAATAACAGTTGGGGCTGGAAAGATGGCTCAGGGGTTAAGAGCACTGGCTGCTCCTCCAGAAGACCTGAGTTCAATTCCCAGCAACCACATGGTGGCTCACAACCATCTGTAATGAGGTCTGGCGCCCTCTTCTGGCCTGCAGGCATGCATGCAGGAAGAATACTGTATACCTACTAAAGAAAGCTTAAAGAAAGAAAAGAAAAAATAACAGTTTGGGCCAGAGGGTGTAGCCCATTGGTGGAGCACTTGCCCGGCATGCAGAGGCCCTCAGTTCCATCTCTAGCACTGAAAGCAAAATACTAATTACTAAATCCATGAAAGAAACACCTGTGCTGCTTTGGGTAGATGAGCACTGGCTTGGCTAGACTCTGAGAGTACGGGTCCATAAACCCACTTCTGGGCCCTGAGAATTCCTACTTGACAGTTTACAGCTAGGGAGCCGGAAGCCCACACTAACTTCTCTCATGCTGCCTCTTCATCCCAGCTCTGGCGGCAGGAAGAGGCAGACAGATTTGACTTCAAGGCCAGCCTGGTCTACAGAGTGAGTTCTAGGACAGCCAGGGCTTTTTAGAGATACAAGGAGAAGGAAGAATTCCTCAGGCTCTTCTCTCCCCATTCCTATGTCACTGGGATAATCCAGCAGGAGGCAGTGGGCCACTTGTTTTTCATCCACAGGTCAAAAGCTGGAGATTAAATCCCCAAGAGGAGGATATATTGGCCTGCTGTATCAATATCTGCCATGTGGAGTGTGGTCATCTCAGGCTGGCACACACTACTCCTTTGCCCCAATTTTTTATTTAGAGCAACTGAGTAAGAGCACAGATAATGGCTCCAGACCTGGGTGCAGATTCAGTTAATAACCAGCATCTATAAAGTCAGGTTTGGATAGTGTAGCCCAGTGACAAAGTTTCTTGCACAGGAATCCCATGTATGTTTCACTACCAAAGGGCCAAGCTCCAAGCAAGGAGTGTTGGGGGAATGTGTACCACAGTTATTCTGTGGAGGCCATGGCTTTCCATCTCTTCTTCATTGTGCTTCTCCATATTGATCCCAAGGAACCTTAGGCTTGACTGTTGAGGAAATGCATAAATTTAGGCTGTCTCCAGTCATTCAAAAGGTAAGTCAGCCAAAGTCAGTGGGTCCCACGCACAGGCAACACAGACACTGCTCAAAGAACAGGGAGGAGGGGGGGGGGCGAGCATCTGGGAGGCTGATGGGACCCAGAAGGACACAAGTCGCTCCTGATGAGGAAGAAGGCTGAAATAGATCAAAATATCTGGAGCCCAGCAAGTTCAATTAAAATGAGGTATAGACAGGCGAGATGAAGAAGGAAGGAAGAGAATTCTCACTGAAGGGGAGGTGTGCATTTTAAAATGCAGAAGACCGCCCTCCTGCCAGCCAGGAATAAATTGGAAACTATTTTAGTTGACATGGATCCTGCAATTCAACTGTTACTAGAAAGGCAGATTAGTTGATAGATTTGCATTTTAATAAAACTAATACTTTACATTTGGTAGCTAATGCCGATTTCCAAATGAGTTGGTAAGTCATTGAGAGTTTCCACCCGAGCCCACTGCAGTGGTGACTGATTTTTGCCCAGCCTACTGGCCTCACACATCACACTCAGAAGCTATTATCCCTCACGGTCCAGAGAGGTGGCTGCAGCATCTGCCAGTGCAGGTTGGCTCTGAGGATGGACAAGGTGGTAAGGCCAGCTTCTTGCTTTATTTTTAGGTTAAAAAAATTAATAAGCTGCACCTGTCATCCCGTCACCCAGAAGTAACAGTGCTGGCCGCTTAGAATGGCACAGGCCTGAGGCAGAAGAATTGCAAGTTCGAGGCTAGTCTGGTCTACATAGACCCCATGATAATGACTATATGTTATTTTAACTAGGTAATAATTACTCTGTTATATAAATGAAGTGATCCCCTGACCTTTGCATGGGTGGATGCACTCTTCTCCAACAGCCATACCCTCAGTGAGAGTGACGGTAGGCACAAGACTTGGACCCCCTACCCCTTTCCCCCGCTGAGATAGATGCCGGCCCAGGACTGAATTTGCTGGGCACTCATCCACCACTGAGCTGCTCCTTCGTGTCCAGGTCTTGATTTTTCTTTGGGATTTGAAATTTTTCATTTTCACTTTTAAAGACAATAAAACCCAAATACTTGGGGTGGGGTGCAGCTCATCGGTAGGGTGTGCTCGGCATGAGTGAGACTCAATCACTAGCAATAAAAACCCATAAAACCAGAGCACCTACGTAGCCATATGTACCCCTACACTACTCCACAAAACACACAGGCCCCCCAATGAGAAGCAGCAGGCACGTGTTCTCCAGGCCCTGGAAAGGCTAGCGTCCCTCTTGGTACACACGCCAAGCTGGACCCGCTCATTTAGAGGGGGCGTCAGATGTGTCGCCAGCTCCTCCTTGGACACTTCTCTGCACTGCGTGTGTCTATGCTGCAGCGATGTCGTAGGTTTATGTCTTGTTCCCAGGGAATCCTTGCCGTAGTCCTCCCGTGGGGATCAAGTGGCTGCCTGTAAGGTACCTGACTGGCAAGAAGGTGGGTAGTCAGGAAGATAGCTGTCCTCCGCCTCCGCAGCGCCTGTGCCTCCAGATGCCTGTGATTGCTTCTGACTTCCCCTGCACCCGCCTCTAGCACCGTCAGCCTGAGAGTCAGGTAGGTTCTCACCTCATGGGGCTCCTCAGCCTGCTCTGCACTTGGTCTTGGTAGGTGTTTTCTTTACAAGGTGTCCTCCAAGACCCCTTCCTCAACACCATGTGCAAACCAAGTATCAGGAGGAGCCACTGGGCCCGCCTGCTGACTGTATGTTGCCAGCTGAGGAAAGACTAACTTTCCTCCTACTAGGAATCTGAACGGGCTAGGCAGCCAGAGATAAAACACCCAAGACGATGCAGCTAAGTGGTGTGCACTTTGAGAGGCAGGAGGACTGGGAGTTCAAGGCCAGCCTGAGCTGCAGGAGGCCCTGCCTCAAAAGACAAACAGCAAAACAAAGAGCTAGGTGTAGTGGTGCACACCAATAATCCCAGCACTCGGGAGGCAGAGGCAGGTGGATCTCTGTGAGTCAGAGGCCAGCCTGGTCTACAGATGAGTTCCGGGGCAGCCAGGGCTGAGGAGTTCGGCCATCGTGGAGAAGGCTTATCCAAAGGTGAGCTCATCAGTGGGAAAGGCATCTGCCCGTCTACGTTACTGTAATGCTGTTCACAATTGCTAAGACAGATGTGATAGTGTGTGCCCATAATCCCTGGGCTTGGGAGGCAGAAGCCACACATTTAAATCCAGGGCTGCATAGCAAGACCCCCCCCCACACACACACACACCCAAAAAAAAAGGAAAAAAAAAAGACTCAAAGTGTTCCTTAACTGCTGAGCAAAATGTAGTCCGTATGCGCAGTGGAATAGTCCCCACTGTGAAGGACAAGTCCTGTGTCTCTGACACTGGAGCGAGGCCACACGCTCTCACTCCCGCCAAGTCTAGTAAGGATGCTGATCTTACCAAAGTTCAGAGCAGGGGTTACAGAGCTGGGGGGCAGGGATGAGGGGAGGGTTCCGGCACTTAGAAAGGAGACAGTGTATTCTGGTGCTCTACAGTGTATTTTAAAGAAGCAAAAAGAGGACTGAGTGTTCTCAGCACAAAGCCAGGCTGGGTGTTTGTTGTTGTTGCGCACACACACACACACATACACCTCGTCCCACCCCTCACCCCGCCTGGTGAGGCACTACAGTAGATACATATAGCAACATGGTACCGCCTGTGTGCAGTTTTCTTTTCTCTCTCTCTCTCTCTCTCTCTCTCTCTTCTCTCTCTCTCTCTGTGTGTGTGTGTGTGTGTGTGTAGCCCTGGCTGTTGTAGACCAGGCTGGCTTCAAACTATGATCCTCCTGCCTTTGCCTCCTGAGTGCTGGGTTTAAAAGCGTGTGCCACTACTGCCTGGCCAAGTGTTTATTTTTTAAAAGACCAATTAATCACAATTGTTGGAAGTATGGAAGGAAGGAGGAAAAGAAGAAAAGGATGGAGGGAAAGAGAGGAAGAGGGAGCAGGAGATAACAGGAGAGGGGGAGGAAAGCGGGGAGGGAGAGAGAGAGAGAGAGAGAGAGAGAGAGAGAGAGAGAGAGAGAGAGAACAAGCCAGCCAGCCATTTCCTTTTAGATGAATTAGTTAGTCCGTGTGGACCGAGACGGGTTCTCCCCTGGGTCGGACTGCGACGTGAGAGGAGACCAGGAGCAGGGAGGGGCCTGGGGCAGGGAGGAGCCTGGGGGCAGGGAGGGACCTGGGGCAGGGAGGAGCCTGGGGGCAGGGAGGAGCCTGGGGCAGGGAGGAGCCTGGGGGCAGGGAGGGGCCTGGGGGAGGGAGGGGCCTGGGGGCAGGGAGGGGCCTGGGGCAGGGAGGAGCCTGGGGCAGGGAGGAGCCTGGGGCTGCGGGCTCACGACACTGGGACACGGGACAGGGTCCCTCCACTGCCTTTTCTGCTGCTTGCTAATTTTCCGTCTGGAACCTCATTGACCTCACCCAGTCTCTTGCTGTTCAGGTGGACCCCTGGGCTTGTGCTTTGGGGACGGGCTGGGTCCTGAGTGGCGCTTGTCTCTGTGAACAGGACCTTTTGGTTTTGAAGTGTAGCGACCACATTTTCTCTTTTCTTCCTTTCTCCTTCATAACAAAAAAAAAAAAAAAAAAAAAAAAAAAAACAAGCCTGACTGTCATTTGGTAAGTTCATTAACTAATTCTCTTCAGTCCAAGGGATCCATATCAGCCTGCGATTTGTGTATATTCAATTTGTCGGACAGCTCTATTGACGAAGTCCTCATTACCTGCACGTTTTTGTGCAGGGAGGCTGGAGTAAGCAGCCTGCTGCCTTATCTGACGGCTGTTCCCAAGTCTGGCTATAGATTTCCCACTGCCCTGTGGGTGTCTGGAAGGGTCATTTTAGCAGCATTTACATTCCTGAGGAGTTCAGGGCTTTATTTCCCCTGGTCCGGGGTTCTCAGAGTTCATTTGTTGAGGTCAAGGACGCTGAATTCTCAAGAAAGGAAATTTAACAGAATATGGAGAGGGAAGAAAAGCCAATGTGCCGCCATCACTCACAGGGTAAAAGGAGACAGCCTGACTGTCACAAGGCCCCTGCCCACCCTGCTTCTGGCTCCTTAGAGCGGCACAGAGAACACCTTAGTCGCCTTGGTAGTGGTAGGCGCTATGGCGGTTCTCCTCCCCTCCCCGTGCCGCAGCCTGCACACGTGTTCTTTGTGTTGACATCCAGCGCAGGGGCCACGGTAAACAGGGCTTTAGGCACACGGGGCTTGGGGACGCTAGCACAGAGCTGTGGTGGAAGACAGGGGAGGAAATCAGCTCAGGGTCCCTGCCAGTAAAGAGATGGTGAGGGATAGCGCGGGCTTCTGCGATCCTCTGGGTGGAGGACGACAGCTCAGAGGTTAAGGGCATGCAGGGCCCTTTTAGTCGACTGGGGTTCCAGCACCTAGGTCAGGTTGGCTCACAGCTGCCTGTCACCCCAGCTCCAGGCGCTCTGAACCCCTCTTCTGGACATCAAAGACACACTCTCACAGGTACAGCTTCCTACACTCACTCTATCCTCAAAAAAAAAAAAAAAAATCAGTCTTGGAGCTGGAGATAGCTTAGTGCTTAAAAGCACTGGCTGCTCTTCCAGAAACCCTGGGTTCAGTTCCCAACGTCCATGTGGTGACTCACAGCCATCTGTAACTCTAGTCCCAGGGGATCGGATGGCCTCCATTGTCACCATGCACACATGTGATACACAGATATAGATGCAGGCCAAACACCTATATTCATAAATAAATAAGCAAAATTTAAAATCAGATATAGCTTTTTAAAGATAGAGACGTGAACAAGACTAGGGTCTTTGCCAATGATGGGTCAGTCGAGCCCAGTTTTTAGGGTCTGCGATGGGCAGTGGCTGCCTCAGGATTTAGGACGTTGCTCCTGGCTCTACTCAGCTCTCTACCTCACTACTGTGAGACGGGCTCCAGCTGGGGCCTAGAGGGGTCTGTTTTCACAGGTGGCCCCGTACACACGAGCATCCACTGGAGTTGCTGCTCCTATTCCTGGAAGCCTGAGTCTGAACCCACTCTCAGGTGTGGGTCATTTGCCCAAGGATTCGGCTGTGATGTTCTGAACGCTTCCTCCTGGGCCTTCCTGGGCCTTCCGGCCTGGCTCAGAGTCCATTGCATCAGGAGGACCTATGCATTAGCATCAGGTGATGGGAAAGGAGCTCAGAGCAAAAAAATTAGCAGAGCTCTGCAGTTCCTTTCCACAGAGAGCATCCAGGGCGGCTGCTGGCCAAGCTAGGGCAAGTGTAGGCCCCCCTCTGTTTGTGGTGATGGCCAGGTATGAGCCCCCCCAATCCTGTGGTGATGGCCAGGCATGGGTCCCCCCTCTGTCCCGTGGTGATGTCTGTGGAGCCTAAGAAGTGCTTCTGACTCTAGGAGGGGCTTGGGGCATCTAGACCATAGTTACCTCTGATGGCCCTTTCTAGGGTGATGTTGATTCGGCCCTGTCAGCCAGGTGTAAGCTTTCGCACCCTTGCAGAGGGGCTGCCTGAGGTAGACAGTTCACCCCTGAATAACTAGTCCCCAAACTTTTGTGAGTCAAGAAACCGCAAATTGAAAGTTGGATAACTGGTTAATAGATGCCGTCCCGGCCTTACTTCCCACACCTGTGCCGGCTCAGCAGGCAGAGCTCGCAGGCCCTGGAAGACGGTGGGAGTGTGGTAGCTCCAGAACTCTCTGTCCTGGGATCTGCGGTGAGTGAAAGCGGAGAAGTGGGTGGTTTGGCATCTAGCGCCCAGCGCAGTGGCGGGAGGGTGAGCGCCTCCTGAGAGAATCTGCTGGGGACAGACTCCCCGAGGCCATACAATTATTTTCCAGTTTGACTCCTGTGTCCTCTCAAGTCTTAGCACGCTGCTCTTGGCTTTACGGGCCAGATGGAAGCCGAACAGGGAACGCTTTTGAGTGTGATAACTCTATTGTTTGAGAAGATAGGCAGAAATGGGCAGAGGGGCTTCTGAATCCACTTATTGGCACCCTAGCAGGCACAGGGGCCTTCTGCACCCACCCCCCAAGAGGCTGCAATGTTCTCCCAGGATCCTGAATCGGAGGCTCTCCTATAGGGTACAAAGCTTTGCTCCCAGGGGACCAGGCCTAGGTGTGTATGAGTGTTTCCTGTGGGGTGGGCTGCTGCCTAGGTGTGTATGCGCGTCTCCTGTGGAGTGGGCTGCCCTGCAGCAGGCCCCTCTAGCCCCTGGAGCCCTGAGGGGACCGTTTTAAGGTCACGTCTCAACTCTGGAGGAGGGTGAGAGGGGATGGATGGAAGCCCTAGTTCCCGGTATATAATTAGACGGGAGTCCTCCTGGAGGTGCAAAAAAGAGGCCAAGGACAACCTAAGCAAAGCCTAGAGATTGCGGCTCACAGTGGCCCGGGCAAGCAGGCCAAGGGAGATTTCGTCTCTGGCCAGCAGGTTAGGAGGGCCCTTTCAGAGAGGAGCATCCCTAGCTTCCTTTGGGGGTTTTCTGTCCCAAGTGGGAGCTCAAGGGGAGCTAGCAGCAACTGTGGCTCTGTCACTGGTGGCCCCTGTGGCCCCTGGCTGCTGTGAGTACCGTAAACCTGTGGGCCTCCTTATTTACAACAAGATCCCCACCCCACCCCCAGGCCGGCTCTTCTGAGCTCATCTTTAAGCGATGGTGAAAACGTGTGTCTTAGTAGCTACAGATAGGGCGGGTGTGCATTCTGCGAACCTGTGTTCAGAAGCTCCTTCCAGAGCTAGGACTTTTCGTCTCCCCTTCCTCTCCCCCATCCCCAGAAGAGAATTTCAACTTCAAGACAAACAACTTCATTTACAAGTGTGCCTCTAATTAGCTGCAGAATTAGGAAAGCCGAGTTTTCCCCCACAGATCGGCTAAACCCTCGAGGGAGCCTGGTGGAATAGAGAGAATCGCATTTCCAATTATTTTGTTGAATTGCTAATTTAGTTATTGTGCCTGGTGTAATTGTGATGGGTATTGGGTGTGCAATTCAATTTGTTTTAAATATTTGTGGGAAGGCTGATCAGTAATGGAGCTGACCTATTTTATGGCCCAAATTGAGAAAAAAAAAGACTAAAACATAACAGCCACAAGATATAGTTTGTTTCCATTTTTATTCGGCGCTCTCTCATCCCTCTTAAGACCACGGATGCAACAAAAGGGTTAAATCAAAAGACGACAGCATTTTGATCTTCTCCCTTTGAAGGCAGAACTGGCCCTGGGTAAGTTTAGTATACGGTTGGACGCTGGAGCATTCTGCAGGGCTGAGTAGTCTCCTCCCCATTGCCTCTGGACCTACAAGTGACCCGGGGAGCCGTCTTGGGAACTGTGTAAACCTTGGAAGGGATACCTGCAGTGGAGTACTCGGTCATCTCTGGGAGGGGGGACTCCACTGGCTGATGTCCAGGGTGGAGCCCGGTGCCTGCACGGAGGGAAAGGACCTTTGGTTCATGAGCTTGGAGCCCAGGGCTTGGTGACCAGGGTCCTAGCCCCACACGGGCTGCTCACACAGCTCCTACTGCTCACCTGGAGCCTCACACTGCTAAGCAGAGCCCTAGAAGAGTTTGAGAAAAGCCAACAGTAAAAATGGGTCAGAAGGGCAGTTGTATGATTTGATCCTAAAAGGGTTCAGTTTTTAGTCCAGTTTGCTTATAAAAGAGCCTGGGGCTGACACTCCTCTTCAGGGGAGACAGTGACAAAGCTGCGGCTGGGCACCTCCTTTAACAAGGTTTACTAGAGGACCCAGAGACAGCAGCTGAGGGTGCATCCTGGTGCCGAGAAGGGGAAGCCACGAGAGAAAACAAACAAAAACCCAGCAGTCAGAGAGGGCATCTGGGGCAGGTGCGCCAGGAGAGTCTGGGCGCTGGTGCACGGTGCCCCTTGTCACTCTTGTCCCTTCGGGCACACTTTGTAGCTTTTACTATTTATGCGGCTCAAAATCCACTCCTTTGGGGCATAAGATTTTATCTTTTGTGTGTGTGTCTGTACTGCACGCATGCCTGGAGCGTGCAGAGGCAGAAGAGGGCATTACGTCCCTTGGAACTAGAGTTACAGCCGGCTGTGTGTCATTATGTGAACACTGGGAATCAAACCCTGGTCCTGTGGAAGAGCAGCCAGTGCTCTTAACTGCTGAGCCATCTCTTCAGCCCCCCAATCCACCCACCGTAAACCTCTAGTTCCGTGGTTCTCAATAAGTCTGTAGAGTTGTAATGACAGGAACGGTCCAGTTTTAGGGTATTTTCATCACCACCCCTCACCGGGCTCCTCCATTCTGATAGTCAGTGCATCCCTGCCCCGGGCCCAGGAATAACTTACTTCCCGAAGCTGCAAGCACCATTCCTAGATGTTTTCTATAAAAAGCTCAGACAAGTAGCTTCTGTCAGGCACGAAGCCCATCTCTCAGGCAGCTCATCCACCATACGGCTAATGCCACATTTTGTGTGCCTGCTCAGCTCTGGAGAGAGGGTGCACACGACTGATGATGAACGCACGGCTTTGTGGGCCACACTCTCATTTCTCTTGGGGAAGCAGGGCATTCCTGGCTGTGTAAGTTAGGGGTGACTTCATGGTTCACTTTTTATGAACTTGACAGAGTTTTTCCACAGCCCTGTTTCTCCACAGTCAGCCGATGCTTCCTGGCAGCCTTCTGTCTGCGACCATCTTAGTGAGGACCCTCAGCAAGGCTTCCAAGCGCTCATCCCTGCACCCGATGTGGGAAGAGTGCTCAGACCTTTGTTAGCCATTTGTTTATTTTTAATGGACTCATCTTAGTGTGTTGATTCCGTGTACATTTTGAATGTGAGACCTTTATTAGATAAATGGTTGGCTTGTCTTCCTTTTCTTAATAACAGACGCATTTTGAAATACAAAACATTTAATTTTGGCAAAACTTGAGCTAGGTGTGTGGTGCACTCCTTTGACCCCAGACCTCAGGAGGCAGAGGCAGGTGGATATCTGGGTTTGAAGTCAGCCTGGTCTATATAGTTCCAGGCAGCCAGGGCTACATAGTTTAAAAAAAAATCTGACTTCTTTTTTCTGTTATGGTGTTAGTGTCACTTATAAGAAGGCTTTGTCTCCCAAAGTCACACACGTGCCGACAGCTTCTCTCAAGTCAGAGCTCTCCCAGTTTTTGTCTGCTTGGTTTGTGAGACAGGCGCTTGCCATGAGCCCAGGATCCTCCTGCCCAAGTCTCCTGAGTCCAGGCTCACCCGGCCAGTTCTTACACATGTGTCTGCTATCTGCCTGCCTTTGGTCTGGGTGGAAGTCTGAGAATACAGTTTTATGTACAGATAGTCTTCACAGACCATCTGCTGACAGATTTTCCTGAGACTTTAGTCCAAAATCATCTGACCATAAATGTAAGATTCATAGACTCTGCCTGCTTTATACTGCGTCTGGTTTTGAAATCAGTCATCTTAAATACCGTAGATATTTCTCAGAATTGTTTTGGCTGTCTGATCTCTTGCCTTTCCATAACATTTTAGGGTAAATTTGTTAATTCTTTTTTTGAGATAGCCCAGGCTGACCTCAAACTCCCAGCACTCCCGGGTTATGCTGGGGATCAAACCCAGGGCTTCGTGCGTGCGTGCTAAGCAAGCCCTTCTCCCACAGAGCTCCACCCCAGGCTCCACACTGTTGATTTCTATAAGGAAGCCTGCTGAGTTGGGCATGGGTACACACACCTTTTCTTGGGAGGCTGAGGCATAGGACTGTTTGAGGCCCTGCATTAAAAAATACCATGAAAACCAAATAAAACTTTGCAGGTCAGTCTGGGAGAACTGCCATCTGAACCCCAAGACTCTGACTCACAAGTGTGGGATCCACTTTTCCTTTGCTCCTGTCTAGTTTCTCTCAGCAGTGTTATAACTTCTCGTGGACAAATCACAGTCCTTCTGTGAGATTACTAAATATCTGTTTTTGGTGCTGTTAATGGAACTCATTTCCATTCATTGGTTTCTCCTTGCTAGCATACAGAGATAAGAATCTTATTTGTTTTGTGATTTTTTGTTTGTTTGTTTGTTTGAAACAAGGTCTCACTATGCAGCCCAGGCTGGCCTGGAACTAGGTAGCGCAGGCTGGTCCTGAACTCATGACAGTCCTCGAGCTTCAGCCTGTAAGGGTGAGCCACCATGCCTGGTACAACCCAGGTTTCTAAGTGTTTTTCATGATCTCTCAGCCTGTAATTTTCTTTAGCGTACAGCCCCCTGTTGAGTGGCTAGCGTAGGTGTGCGGCCTTATTTCATCTCAGTGAGCATCATCAGGCCCTCGTGACTTGCTTTCTCAGGACAAGGTTGTTCTCAGTTTGTGAGGATTGTGGTGTGGATTGGTGCTGGACGTCCAAATGCATTTGCTGACACTACTCTATGGCCAGAGGGTTCATTCTGCCCTTTATTGATGTGTGTTACATTGATTTTGGATTTTAAACTAATCTTGTACTCCTGGGATGAATGGCAACTGGCTATGGGGCATACCTTTAAAAAATTAACATTACTGAACTGCTTGCTCATATTTGTTAAGATTTTTGTGCTATTTGAGACAGGGTCTCACCATGTGGCCCTGACTGGCCTGAGCTGTGCTCAGACTCACAAGAGATTTGCCACCGGACGGTGGTGGCGCACGCCTTTAATCCCAGCACTTGGGAGGCAGAGGCAGGCGGATCTCTGTGAGTTCAAGACCAGCCTGATCTACAAGAGCTAGTTCCAGGACAGGCTCCAAAACCACAGAGAAACCCTGTCTTGAAAAACCAAAAAAAAAAAAAGGAGATTTGCCTGCCTCTGCCTTCTGAGTGCTAGGATTAAAGAATTGCACCACCATGCCTGGACCTGCCAATGTTTTTGGCATCAGTGTTCATGATGAACAGGTGCTTCCTGTGGCTTTCGTATCAAGGCACTGGCCTAATGGAATGAACCAGGTGTGCCCTCTTCTCCATCACAGGAGGCAGAAGCTTCTCTTTAGATCTGAGCATGTGCTCCTAGGAGGCTCTTACAATCCTGGCCCTGTGCACCCTGGTGCCCTTTCCTCTCTCACTTTCTTTCTATATTTTATATAAATGGATATTTTGTTTGCATGTCTGCACATCAGAGGAGGGTATCTGCCCCCGCGGGACTACAGTTACAGATGGCTGTGAGCTGCCATGTGCGTACTGGAAATTGAACCCAGGTCCTCTGGAAGAACAGTCAGGGTTCAGTGTTTTTATTTATTTATTTGCTTATTTGTTTACTTATTTATTGAAGCAGGGTTTCTCTGTGTAACAGCCTTGGCTGCCCTGGAACTCACTCTATAGACCAGGCTGGCCTCGAACTCACAGAGATTCTCCTGCTTCTGCCTCCCAAGTGCTAGGATTAAAGGAGTGCGCCACCACCTGATGTGGTCAATGTTCATAACTGCCGAGCCACCTCTCCAGTCCTTCATTCCTAATTTGGGAAGTTTGTCTGGTGTGGCCTTTTTAAAAAGCTAACTTTTGGGGCTGGAGCAATGGCTCATTGGTTAAGAGCACCTGTCTGTAATTCCAGTGCAGGGGATCCAATACCCTCATATGGACATACATGTAGGCAAAATACCAATGCACATAAAAGTAAATATAAAAAAAAGCTGATTTTGGCTTTGCAGGTTTTTCTCCATCTTCACCATTTTCTTTCATTCACGTTTACCTTTCTCCTGCATTCCATTTGCTTTGGGCTTTCTGCTCTCTGTCCAGGATTGGATGTTGGTCTTGAGCAACAGTTAGACTATCGCTCCAGGTCCAGATCTGCTACTGTTAAATGACTTTCCCTTCCCTCCTCCTTAAAAAAATTACTTTTTCTGTGTATGGTTGTTTTGACTGCATGTTTGTCTGTGCACCGTGTGTGCCCAGTGCCCACAGGAGCCAGAAGAGGGCACAGCATCAGATGTGCTGGAACTGGAGTTACAGGCTGTTGTGAGCTGCCTTGTGGGCACTGGGAATCAAACCCTGGTTCCCTGCAAGAGCAGCACTCTTAGTTGCTGAGCCATCTCTCCAGGCTGCCATTTCCTTTTTTACTTTTCCTTGAGACAGCATCTCACTTTGTAGCCATGGCTGGCCTCCAATTCTCTCCATCCTTCTCCCTCCACCTCCCACATGCTGGGATTATAGGCATCTGCTACCATGTATATTTCTGCACCACTTGTGTCTCTTTTCCACTGTTAATTTTGCCTTTTGTATTTTGGGACTGGTTGCTAGGAGTGATTACTATAGCTCCACGACAGATGGGTGTGTTTATTATAAATGTCTGCTTGTCTCTAGAGATAATTTTTTTTTTTTGAGATGGGGTCTCTCTACATAGCCCTGGCTGTCCTGGAACTAGACCAGGCTAGCACTGAACAGAGTTGCTGGAATTAAAGCCATGTGTCATTAAGCATGGCCTATCTAATCATATCTTCAATGGATACATTCCCCAGCATTAACAAAGCTATAAAACCCTTAAGACTTGTTTGCACACCCAGGTTTTCTGCACATTTACTTCGAACCTGATTTTGAATATAGTGTTTCTGGTACACACTATTTTTGTAATTGGTGGATTATTTTTTTCTGCTAGTCTCTATCTTTTGATTATAGTGTTAATTCCCTTGAAATTCAAAATAATGTTTGTGGACAGGAGGCAATCTGGCCAATATTGTCATCCCACTGATTGCCAGAGTCCCCTTAGCTCATCTCCGCCTTCCTTGCGCTCCACGTGCGTCCTAACAAAGCTGATGGGACTGTTCTTTGCACAGCTGGCTCTTCTGCTAGACCCTGTGATAAGGTCTCAGGTTTGATAGAACTTCTGATTTGTCCCTCATTGAATATCTTATATGTTGAATAGCATGCCATTTTTGTAGCATATATGTGTAGATCCCATATAGTGGTTAAATAAATGTGATACCCTGAAGCATGCATTTAAAAATGCTAAGCATATTTATGCTTCTCTGTACCAGATTTCCAAACCTTTTCATCCCACCCCAGCCTTGGCTACTTTATTCTCTCTCTCTCTCTCTCTCTCTCTCTCTCTCTCTCTCTCTCTCGTGTGTGCACATGTGTATGTAACTTTATGTCAACAGTTACCTGGGCTGACTCCACTTCCCGCCTATTGTGAAGATTGCCCGTGAGCTTGGCACTATCTCACTCCTTCAGTTGTTGGGGAGATGTATCTAGAATGGATCTCTGGATCATATGGAGTGCTGTTTAAAAGGTTTTGGTGAGGGACGGGGGAGGTGAAGAGATGACTCAGTGTTTACTGCTCTTCCAGAGGATCCCATGTTCTTTTTTGGCCTCCACAGGCACCTGCATAATATGGTATACATGTGACCAACACACAAATAAACAATGAAAAGGTTTTGGTGGAACTATTTTCCTAGCCGTTTTTGTATCTATCTCCACGTTCTTAGCGACACTCACTTTAACATCAGTCATCCTAACATACTCGAGGTGACACCTTGCTGTGCTCTGTCATTCTCTATCAGTGATGCTATCAACAATGTTTCCGGTCACTCATGTGTCCCCTGCAGAGAGATATGTAAGTACTTCACTTACATGGGCTTTGCTTCTGCAGAGATGAGCTCTTTATATATTTTAGATATCAACCCCTTATCGTCATAAGATATGCACATATGACTGATGTTGTCATACTTGTGGTTGTCCTAAGGATATCCAGCAGGCTAGAAATCAGTACAATTCTGGCAATGTCTAGAAGCATGGTTCTAATGCAGCGGTCTTTCTTCTTCCTCTTCTGTGCAATTGTCATGCATGGTATATTATAAAATATACATTTTTTTTAAACTTGCATTTCCATTTATGGGAGGTGGCATGTGCCAGTGTATACATGTGGCAGTCAGGAGACAACTCTCTGGAGTTGGTGCCTTCCGTCCACCATGTGGGTTCTGGGGATTGAACTTGGGTTGTCAAACTTGCTTATAAGTCTTTACCACCGGGGCCATCTTGCTGGTCCACTCTTTAACTGAATTTTTAAGACAAGGTCTCGTTATACAGTTCAGGTTGCGTTGAACTTGGAATCTTTCTGGCCAGGCAGGTACAGCTACACTGGGCATAACTGTGTATCTATTGGTGGCTACAGAAAATATAGGATTTTTGTATTATCCATGGTATTTCTCTTTCCTGGAGCCTTATCTCTTTGTAGATTTGAATTGCTACTTGAAATCATCTTTTTAATTGAATGACTGCTGCCCTGTATCTATTACCTTTTATGGGAATGTCTTTATTTTACCTTTACTTATTTTAGAGATAGTTTTTCTATCCTAATGGCTCCTTTTCTTTATCCCCCCCCCCCCCGCCCCGAGACAGGGTTTCTTGTGTGTAGTCCTGAGTGTCCTGTAACTCAGAGATCCACCTGCCTCTGACTCCTGGGATTAAACATATGTGCTACCACGACCTGGCTTTTCCTTTTTAAAAATTATTTTTATTATTTAAAATTTTACATGTGTGTACCAGATGCCTGTGGAGAACAGAATAGGGTATTAGACCCCCAGGAGCTTGAATCGTAGACAGCTGTGATCTGCCCAGTAAGGGTGCTGGAAACTGAACTCAGGCCCTCTGAAAGAGCGGCAAGTGCTCACTGCTGAGCCATCTCTCCAGTCTCTATCCTCAGGATTCTTGGTTGCCTTTTTTTTTTTTCTCACACAGTATCAGTTCATTGCCTCCTAGTGATGGCGTGGGGCGTGTCTTGCTATCCCCTGTACAATTTGCTCAGGCTCTCATCTTTTAGTCATTTGATTGTGTTTCCTTCTCTTGGTGTTGATGGAGCTTCTTGGTTATCTGATTGGGCAGTTTTCTCCAGTTACCTTTCTGCTCCTTCTCTGCCTCTGGCTCTACTGGCATGTTCAGGGTTGCTGCGTTAGAATTTAAGGCTATTTATTCTTTTGTTCTTGTTTTCCCAGTTTTTTTTTTTTTTTTTTTTTTTTTTTTTTTTTTTTTTTACATCAGATGCTTCTACTGCTATCTTCAGTTTACATGGCCGCTTTCCAGAGTCTGTCCACATTCTAGCACATTTTAGTCATTTTTGTTTGACAGGGTCTCTGTGATCCTCCTGCCTTTGCCTCCTGGATGTTAGGATTGCAGGCATGCATCCACTCATTAGGATGTCTTTAAAAATATGTTTCTTTATTGAGATTCTCCATTGGCTAATTCACTGTTGCACACTCTGTTTCCTTTCATTGGTTCTGTTGAATTGAATGCAGCAGGGCCTTGTGTATGTTAAGCACATGCTGTCACTGAGCCACATTCCTGACCCTGATCATTTTGTTGTGTTTCGAGACAGGGTTTCTCTGTAGCTTTGGAGCCTGTCCTGGAACTAGCTCTTGTAGACCAGGCTGGCCTCGAACTCACAGAGATCCACCTTCCTCTGCCTCCCGAGTGCTGGGATTAGAGGCGTGCGCCACCACCGTCCAGCCCCTTATCATATTTGTAATAGATGATTTGAGGTCTCTAAATTCAACATCTGTACACACACAGAAGATCTGACTTTTTCCCGTGGGGATGAGTTTTTATTTGAATGTATCAGTTCTGGTTGAGAAAAAAAGGGTATCAATTTTAGTAATTAGAGGCTCTCAACTTTCCCTTTGTTAAGGAGGTTCTTATTTATTATCATTATTTTTGGTTAAGGCTAGCTCTTATATATAGCTCAGGCTGGTCCTGAACTTGCTATACAACGAAGGCAGCTTTGAACTGCTGACCTTCCTGCTCCTCCCTCCCAAGCTTTTTCTTAACACCTCTGCTTAATCTGTGGATTTGGTTTCCCATACGGCACAAGAGGCAATGTTCCCATCCTCTCCCAGCTTCGTAAGCCACCCTGTGCCTATGGTCAATGGTTTGGGCAGATATTCCTCCTTTGTTGTCTATTTGTGTTTATCTGAGGGTGCACACTCAGTTTGAAAGTCAGCCCTAGCTTGCACTTTTTCCCTATTCAGGTATTCTAGCAAGACCTCCATGGCTGTCTCACTTCCCACTCTGACAACCTGGGTAGGCTGCTGGTCTGATGTCAGGATCATGCCAGGCTAGGTGGGCACTGGTCTTCCCCACATATTCACCAGTTACTACTGCCAGTGGGCATGGGGTGATACTTGGACATCAGCTTTATCCAAGACTCCAGATTAGAATGTTTTTAGAGCCTGATGCAATCATGGGATCTCCTCACTCCTTTCTTTGCATCCCAGGGAAAGCAAGTGTTACTCCAGAAGGCCTTTGAGCCTTTTGGTGAAGGTAGCCAGGCTCAGCGGCCAGTCTTCTGATGGCTGCATTGTTCCTCATTGTTCACTTCTGCTTGGCATTCATGTCTACTCAATGTCTAGATGATCCCTGGACCAAAAGGGATAATGGATAATTCCCTGACAAAGTCCTATGGGTGATGATGGGTCCTTAGTCTTCTAAGGAATGGACAGGTAGGGCTGGTAAAATGGCTCAGTGGGTAAGTCCTTGCCACACAGCTTAATAAACTGTGCTTGGTCTCCTGAACCCATGCTGTCCTCTGACCTCCACATGTGCACTATGGCACACTTGTGCCTTGAGAACGTGCTAGTGACACCCAGCAGTAGAGTCGTGATGACTGATGGGACTTCTTGGCGGGAGCCTTCCCAAGGGTGGGAAAAAGAGCTCTGCTCAGGTTCATCGAGTCCAGTTTTGAGGCAGGGTCTTGTTATGACCTGGCCTGGAACTTGCTGTGATTCTCTTGTTCCTGCCTCCAGAGTGCTGGGATTACAGGTGTGCACCACCACGCCCAGCTTTATCTGCACTCTGTGGTGTGGCTATCGAAGGGCCCTGGTAGGACAGGCAGAATGCCGTTAGCCTTTCCTATAGCCAAGTGTGAGCTTTTAGTGTGGTTTCAATCTCTCAGCTCTAGCCACCTTCCTGCTTACGATAGAATGAGAGAGT
Source organism: Microtus oregoni (assembly GCF_018167655.1). Classification (NCBI taxonomy): domain Eukaryota; kingdom Metazoa; phylum Chordata; class Mammalia; order Rodentia; family Cricetidae; genus Microtus; species Microtus oregoni. The sequence goes on from NW_024543074.1 coordinate 14,229,569, forward strand.
CATGATGGTCTAGACCACTCTGGTTTCATGTCCTCTTGGGTAGAGGTGCCATTATCCTACTTGATCGACAGCTGCAGGACACCCTTCTTTGGGTGACGCTGCTCACTGAAGCTGTCCTAGTACCATTACTTTATAACTGCCCACCAGGATTTTCAGCCACCGCGAGGCATCCAGTTATGTCCAGGACTAGAGAAACTCCAGTAGACACAAAGACAACTCATGTCTGAGGTGCATGCACTTTCAGAATAAAGAGAACAGCTGTTAGTCTCCCATTATTTTCTGTACTTCTTGTCCGGGTGACCCTGCCAACTCGTGGACAATACATACACAAGAGAGGTGAGCTTGGATCCAGAGTTCATGGCACCCAGGACAGTGAACCAGGCGCCCTGGTCTAACCCTTCCACATACTGACCCACACTCAGGTATCAGAGGCATCTAAGAGCAGGGACACTGACTTCATTTCTGACACCTGTTTGCTTTGTCCATCACCCCCCAAAAAACTACTTTGCTTTCATCCAGCACCCCAGTAGTTCTGAATAACTGCAGACACCACATTCCTCCTCTTTCCTGACAAGAGGCTTTGACCCTCATTGTCTGTGTACTCACATCGTGCCTCAGAGCTCTTTGTCTCCCTGGGTGGATCAAGGGCAGTATGATGCTATCCCAGAAGCAACTGCCAGTGCTAGCTGAGCCCATACCCTGGCCCTGGCTGGCTCTCAGCCGCTGGCCCGGATTCTGTGCTGACTCAGGATTCCCTGCTCACAGGGTGCAGCTGCAGGCAAAGAAGCAGTTCTCACTGGATTCTGTATCCGCCTCCTACTTCTTGTTTTGAGGCAGTCTCATATATAGATCAGGGTGGCCTAGATCTCAAGCCTCCCTTCCTGCCCCTCTTTCTAGAACACTGACTTAGGGTAGTTCAAGTTAGTATTATATCTTGACATATCATTTTATAAAAAAAAAAAATCACCCTCTGCTTTACAAACAAAACACAACCCCTAAACCAGAATCAAGTTTAATAATCAGCCAAGAGTTCCTTATCGCTTTCTTTGCTTGCAGTTCTTTCAGATGCTGCCTCAATTCCCCAGAGACACAGAGCTGGTCCTGAGGAACTGGTGGGGTGTCAAGGGCACACAATCATGTCTTTCCTGATCCTAGTACCATACATGCTCAGACTTCAAAACCCAGGAGACCTAAACACTGCCCCCAAAATCTTCAAGGGTGGGGTGGTCCCAGAGCTCATGGTGCTGAGGACACTGGAAATCCTGCATGCAGGCAGTTTTTCTCTGGAGCCAGTATCCATAAACAGGCTAAATCCCTTCTTTCTGATGTCTTTCCTGTCCCTGCTCTAAACCATTTCTCTCTTGGGAACTCCCACTCAGATCTCAGCAGTGAGCACGCTGTAGAACACTCTACGGAAACATTATTAAAGAACTCGTAATTATCTGGAGGGATCTGGAGTACTGGTAGTGCCCTATGACAAGGGGGCCAAGGCCAGCTTTGGACAGATACCCCATTCATTCTCAGCAATTTTAGGAGACAAAACCTCGTTGGTTGGTACTGTACAGTCAAGGAGGGGCTCTCCCTTCTCTCAGTCCCCAATGAACGTGGGACAAGAAAATGGGTGGCTGGCAATGGATTGAAATGACAAACGGTGGCTCTTCTACAAATGTGGAGGTTTATTTCAACAAAATGTGAAAAGAGTGCATTGGACTGAAGCCCCTTGCTCGTTGGCGTGTGTGTCCATCGAATTCTCACTGACACGAGTGAAGGCTGCTTTGTGAACGAAGTGAACAGATAATATGGCAATCTCAGTTCAAGCAAGTCTAGGTCAATATATCATTCATCCTCCTCCCTCAGTAACCTTGCATGTGTAATGGGCTGTGGGACCATCAGATTGCTTATGTGTTGTGGTTCTGACTTCTCCATATGAAAAGCCCCTGTCCTGGGGATGGGGCAGCAGGGAAAGGGGAGTTAGAAACACAGCCCATCTCACCTCTGAAGAAATGCCAGGACAGGCTTCCAGGAGGGTAAAACTTTCATACCACCAGCGATGTGTGGGACTGGATGTGCTGGAGTGATGCGGAGGCTGGAGACAAATCCCATCCTTACCCAGCAGGTAAGCAGAGAACCAGGGGCCAGGGAAGCTTCCTTCTGGACTAAGGATGCTCTCCACCTGCTCCTGCCTGCCTGTTCCTTCCACCAGGGCTCGTGGGAGCAGAACAGTTTGCATCCAGTCCCCCAGATGTCCACTTGCAATACTTGTGATGTGGAGCTGATGAGAAGTCCTCTGGAATACCAGAACGAGATGTTCCTGAAGAGGAGGCCAGCTCTTTCTGTAGAATCCAGGGTTAAGGCTCAGACTGAAGTATTCATGCCAATGGTTTCTGGGGCATCTTAGTGATTTCCTCCTGGGTCTCCAGTGAGAAACATTAGTCATACTGCAGGCACTGGAGGCTACAGCACTGACCATCTCCACTCTTGTAGTGGGAACACCGAGGCTCCTTTCTTGGATAAATGGGTTGTTAAGCTCTGCAGCTCACCTCTGAGGAGGCCCTGTTGCGGGCCTTGGAGAACCCAGAAAGTCTGGAAATACCAGCACCATGACTGAACTGTAAGGAATCTTAGGGGTAGGTGAATTCTTGTTCCCTGGATGCTTTCTCACACCAGGAAGGCCAGTGTCTGGTGCTGAAAGCCCAGCTGTCATCAAGGTGGACCTGCCATACTTTCTGCCAGGAATAGGGATGAGTAACTTTGTAGGCATGGCCCCACAGTGACAATCTTTCCAGTCCTCAGAAGAGACTTCTGTCTTGGACTACTCTCTGATAGGAAAGATAGTCTCCTTTTAGCTCACCACCTCAGGCTCTGCATTGCCTGCCTCCAAACACCCACACAGAGGTTATGGCATTGGCCTTTAGCTCCTGGGTATATAAGCAAGGTGGTGGCAGGTTGGCCATCTCCCCAGGTGTACTGAGAAGCCACTCAAGGTTGAGAGTGTTTTAATTGCAAAAATGACTTGATCTGCTTTTCAGCCTGCCTCTTAAATCATGGTTTTGCCCTCGTCTCTCATAAATAGGTATCTTGGTATAGTTAAATGGGGACTGTTCCTCTCCAGTGCCTGGTGTGTGCCAGGCTGCACATGGGGCAGTGATGGATGGACTTGAGTCTCCTCCATCCTCAGCCCCAGCCCTCCCCTGCTGCCTGCAGCTGCAGCTGTGGCTCATTGGGCAGGGGCTGCAGACGCTTGGACACTGTCCCCACAGCCCTGTGCTGGGGTGGGCAGGACAGGAGGCGGTCCTGCTTTTAGTCTAGTAAGACCTCATGGTACAGGCATGTACCCTTCATTGCCTTCTAGTCCTGTGCATGGAAAGAGGACTGTCAGCAGAGCTGGGCTAACAAATACTGAACCGGGTATGTGTGACTGGGCTTTGTGATCTACAGCCCAGGATGTCATGCAGAACCTGACACATTCAAGGGGAAGCAAATGCCACTCTGACTCCAGTACCGGGCGTCCGGTGCCTTCTCATTACAGTGGTTTCAGATGTAAGAGGCAGCCCTAGCTCTCTTCTCCAGAGACAGGGCAGGAATGGGTGAGAAGCATCTCCTACGTGGAAGGGGAATCCATGGTGGAGAGGATCCTTACAACTTCTGCTCGCTGAGTGGGTGAGATGTGCTGGGTCATATGGACGATGGAATCCATGGCAACTTCTGGATTGGCCTGTACCAAGCTGGAGAGAAGATTGGAGAAGGTGAAGAAAAGATAAAAAGCAGTGTCTAGACTGGGGCACTTAAGAATTGCCTGACAGACATGCTGACAAGGGCAGCTGTGCACAGTGAGCCCACCACCTCATGAGTTCTCCTTTGTTCAAACATCCCTAGCAGCTAAGGACTGTATAAAAGGCACTAGAAAACATTTTGCGATGTTAAAAAATAAGGAGCAATTAAAAAATAAACCCCAGCCAGGCCTTTAATCCTAGCACTTGGGCAGTAGAGATGGGGAGATATCTTGAGTATTTGAGGCCAGCCTGGTCTACACAGACAAACCCTGTCTTAAAAAATCTAAATAAGCTGGGTGGTGGTGGTGGCGCTTTTAACCCCAGCACTCGGGAGGCAGAGACAGGCAACTCCTCTGAGTTCCAGGACAGCCAGGGCAACACAGGAAAACCCTGTCTTGAAAAAACCTTAATCCCAGCACTCGGGAGGCAGAGGCAGGCGGATCTCTGTGAGTTCGAGACCAGCTTGGTCTACAAGAGATAGTTCCAGGACAGGCTCCAAAACCACAGAGAAACCCTGTCTCGAAAAACCAAAAAATAAAAAGAAAAACATAAATAAACCCCAAAACAAAAACAGTGGGGACATGTCATGGGAAAATGGTCTTTTATTCTGTAACTTGTATTATTTTTAACAAAATGCTGATTGGCCAGTAGCCAGGCAGGAAGTATAGGTGGAGCAATGAGAACAGGAGAATTTTTGGATGAGGAAAAGTCATTCTACAGTTGTCATCCAGACAGAGAGGAACCAAGATGTGACTGCCTTGCCGAAAAAGGTACCGAGTCATGTGGCTAGCACAGATAAGAATTGTGGGCTAATATAAGTTAAAAGAGTTAATAAGAAACCTGAGATACTAGGCCAATCAGTTTATAATTAATGTAGACCTCTGTGTGATTTCTTTGGGACTTAACAACTGTGGGAACTGGGCAGGACAGAAACCTCAGTCCACAGGGACACACTGACAAAGGTGCCTGAATGAAGGGCCCTTTCTAGACAAATATGCATTATTTTGGTGCCATATATCCCAGAAGTAAACCCTAAAATAAAGGAAGTAGGAATTTCCTAGTCTACATCAATAATGTAGAAATGTATCAGGGAAGACAGGAACTGCTGCTTACAGAGTTTAAGTGAGGGCATAATTGGGGAAGCAGAGTACAGTTCACAGTAAAGATTCTTCAGGCACGATAGCTTCTCTGGCCTGCAAGTGTCTTCCCACAGGTTAGTTAGTGAGTAGCAAGGCAGAGGGGGTGATGGTCAGTAATTATACAGTGGTGAAATCCAGAAACAGCTTGGCTAGGTGATAGAAATTAACACCAGGGGCATATGAACTTTGGGTGACTTTCAGTGGGGCTACTCTGTGATGGACAGAATATCACACATGTGATACAGATACAATACAGAACTCAAACCACAGAGAAACATTAGATAGCCTAAAAATAAGTGATGATGTTCTACAAATGGAGGACTGGGGCAAGGCAGTGCTGGGGATACCAATGTGCTCTAGCATTGAGCCCACGCTCATAGGGAAAACTCTCCATAAAAGCATTTAGTCAGTAACTTACCAAACTTGATGGTTTTACTGTAGCCACATAGGAGAATTTCTGTCCTTAGAGAGTTGCACACAATTTTGATAAGGTAAACATTTAAATGACAGGCGAATTACTAGTGCTAGCTTCTACTTTGCAGCTTTTCCCTCAGTAATATATTTCCAAGTAGTTTTATGGACATCTCCCAAGGAGATGTCAGCCTTCCTGCCTTTCAAAATCATCCACTTGGTTTGAGTATCTGTACCTAGAGTGAATGCATGTGTAAAAATCAGCAGAGAGAGAGAGCTGTGTCTCAGGGATATTTCTGCATCTATTGGTCAACTATAGCAGTTCCAGACAGGGGAACCACAGGGATCAGAACAGCATTATCTCATAGTTTATTATAAAACTTTTCAAGGACCCTGCTGGTGGCCTCACCTGCGGATCTGCTTGAGGACGTAGTCCCTGCTGATGTATTTGATGTTCTCCTCTATCACTGAGCGGACACCATCTTCCTCTGTCAGTTGCTTCTCCAGCCACTCCACCAGGTCCTTATTATTGTCCCAAACGTAAGCCTGCAAACAATCAAGTCCTGGTCAAATGCCATGGACTAGTCCTGGAAACCTGATTGCCCAGGATCTCAAAAACTTTCTTGGCATAAAAACATTGTTCACAATTCTCCTTTACTGTTCAGGTCTGGGGAGGAGGGGGCAGGTTCCCAGCGGGGAGCTGCCTTCCTCTCTCTTCCTTCCTTTGATTTTCAGGCACTCACATGGGAGTCTGTCCTATGAGGCTCTGTTCTCTACTGTCCCACAACAGTAGGTCTGCGAGGAGCAGGGTACTTAAGAGTGTGACTGGGAGGGAAAGATGTATGTGGCTGTCTCTTTTTGGAAGAACGGAGACACTGACCCTGAAGTGCAATTCCAGTTCCAGCAAGATGTGGCAGACGAGGCTCTGTTTGTGCCTTAGTTCTCTAGCTGGGAAAGCCTTCTGTGGCTGGACCACTTCTTTAAAGGACACATGGGAGCAAGACGTAGAGGACAACACACAATACAACATGGATACTGATATGGAGGAATTTCTTGTTGCTACAGTGTTACTACCAAGCCAGAAACCCACCCCACTTTATTAGCTATGAGAGCACTGCAGAGGGTCAAGAAGTCTATAGCCCTGAGAGTCTCAACAGCCCACCTCTCGCCTCCTTTCTTTCAAGATCATTTAGCGAAGTATTTCTGAGGCAGCTGACTACATAATAATTCAGGAGTATGTTAGAAGCCTAATAGCCTTCTCCTTACTCTCTTCTCTCATTTCTTTACAAATCATTTAGAATCGTTTTGTTAATGGTTTCCGGAAAACCAAGTACCACCATTAGGGCTCATTCATATTTATGTCATTTTGTTTGGGTAATTAAACACAAAGCTCGTCATTTAAAGGTGTGCTATCCTTTTCTGTTATCACTAACGAAGTCAAAGTCAGAATGACAATGAGTTTGGCGCAGTAATTTAATAGGTGGGCACTGTAGGGACTCTGAGGCTTGTGTTGTGGCTTCAGAAAATCCAGATAGACACAAGCAATGGCACAAAAGCCACAGCTGTAACCTCAGGCCCTGCATAGTGCGGAGTAAACATTCACAAACGAAGCATCCAGCATCAGGAAACTGGGCTGTCTTCTCACCTACTGCATGCTTTTAAAAATACCTTTTATTGCTAGGTGTGATGGCTCACACCTTTTATCCTAGCACCTATCAGGCTGAGGCAGGTGGATAGGGAGTCCAAGGCCAGCCTGGGATACACTAAGTTATGATTAGCCAAGGGTACAGAGTGAGACCCTGTCTCACAAAAGCAAACAACCAAACTATGCAACCAAACTATGGTTTCCTTTCAGACTCACTTCCTTCCCTGACTTAGTCGGTGGGCTGGCTGTGCCCGACTGTTCACTATGCTGAATCACAGGTTCCCAGGATTAATGTGAGCCTTTTCCAGCAGTCTTGTCTCTTTCCTGGCTCTGGATTTGCCCACCTTGGGCATCTCTGACAGAGATCAGCTCCCCCTCACAGAACAAGCTGGGAACTACCCACCTCCATGTTTTACTTGGGAGTACTCCTCTCTGAGGGTCTGCAATAGGGAAATACTTTTGCTCCACAGGAAAGCTGTAGCTAGCCCTGCTGACAATGAGCCTTGCTCATGTGGTCTCCTTTATACCTGGACTCCAGCCACTGGCACCTTTATAAACTTGGCCGTTTCCACTGTTGGTGATTAAGAGTTCCCTGTGGCTAGAGGACTTCACAGCTTCCCCAACTTAGAAGGATTTGTTGGAGAGAGGAGCAAAAAATAAAACAATGGCGGCTTCTTGAGCTTCAGAAGGAAACCAAACAAAACCCAACTAGATTCACTCAGGAGTTCCAAAGCCTTTAGTTTAGGAGAATATTTAATACTCTTATTAATCATTTTTAATCCGTTTGCTTTTAATTAAGAAACAGCATGATGCTTTGCTATCAACATATGCCAGGGAGCAGATTAATTGTGGCTTAAGATAACTCTCCTTGATTGGTGTAATGTATTAGCTAACGAGATGCTGGCTTCTAACGATGCTCACACACTACACTGGAGAAAGGCAGCTACCCTCTAGAGTAAATACTCCTGCCTTCCCCTCCTGCAGGCACAAACTACAGTAGGTGTTTAAACATTTAAAACAGTCCCCAGGCAGAATAACAGACAGCAACACATTCCAAGTTTTTAGATTCTAAAAATATGGACCCTGCATATAAAACATGCTGTTTATTCCGGACACAACTGGATGACACCACCAAGTCTGAAGCCCACAGTACATGAAGACAGAGGACTCTGAGTTCTGACCAATTAAATTTTAGCAAAAAGAAAAACTTTTGTACACACAGGGCTATGTTTTCCCTCAATCTGTCTGGGGGGCTTACCATGCTCTAAGCTATTCTCTTGCACTCAGGAAAAGCAAGTTGCCTTCTGGGACAGCCATAAGACTCACTAATCCAGTCATGAGGAAGGGCAGTTCCAAGGGGGAAAGCCATTATCACTTTCTTCCTTAGAATTATAAAAAATGTAGCTATTTGCCTTCCTACGATTCCAGAGTAGATCTTAAACAAGTGTGAAATGCTGGGCTGCTAGCCCCACGACAGCCTTGGGCCCGTATCGCCCGCCTGACATCCCAGCCAGAGCATCTTAATATCAATAAAATATCAACAATTAAACATCACAACACTGGCTTGCCTTACACGTTCACCAGACAACTCTCTCTTTCTGCATCAATGGATAAGTAAGTATCTCAGGCACCACTCAGCCTCACTAATTATATGTAATAATTAGTCTAGCTTACAAAATCTAAATGACCTGTTTGAAAAGGTTCATTTCTAATGCACTGGACAGCTGTTAAGCTCTCCCTAAGCAATAGTTGTACAGGTCCAGGGAGTGACTGGTGGCTGTGAGCCTCGACTATCACGCCTACAAATGACTTCACCATGTGAGTTACTTAGAGATGCTACCAGCTGAAGAAATACCTGGTGTAGACATACATCCTAGAAAGGAAGTTGCTTTTAATGTATCTATGTTTCTAAGGTTATGACCTTCTAAAGCCCAAGATGCAATGTGATTTCTTTCAGAGTCTCTGTGGCACAACCCCAAAAGACCATGTGAACAGTGGCTTGCTAGATTTTATGGCTGGGCCAGGCAATTCTTGCCTATTTTCCCCTTACCTCATCCCTCGCTGATACACCAGGCCATCTGTGGGTGCATGAGACAGTAGAGACCTTATCAACAGTGCTCTCTCTGATCCCCATTCCATTGGAACTCCAGAATAAGAGGAAGTGGGTAACTGGACAATTAGAATGAATTAGGGCATAAGCCCTGGGGATACTAGTGTGAGTCTGGTAGTCCTTCCAGAATGAGTCAGTTCACCTAGTCTCATGCTTTGACTTTGCTTATGTGCTCTCTTTCTCTCTCATCCTCTCCCCCACCCCCCAGGCTCTCACCATATATTCCTGGCTAACCCGAACTCATAGAAGATCACATCCTTGAGCTCTGGGATTAAAGGTATGCTCTATCATGTCTGGCTGCTATTTAATGTATAACATGCTTTACTTTTGACATTTAAACCCACTGAGTCCTGTGACACCATAAACATTATCCCCAATTCATACATGAGGGAATGGAGGCTCAAATTATGTGTCCAATCAAATAGAAGCTAGGAACTTCTTTTTAAGTGAGTTTGTGAGATCCCAAAAATTTACATTTGTTCCCCAATGTTCCAAGCAGTCTTTGTTTCTCTGTGTAGCCCCAGTTGTCCTGAAACTCTATAGACCAGGCTGGTCTCAAGTGTTGGGATTACAAGCATGCACAATCACTGCCTGGCTCCATGCAATGTTTTAATTGTGATTTCTCCTGTCAGAGTCTTCAGGCAGAGAACCAATTAGCCTATTGGGAAAACTGCATACTTCAAATTGTGGAGCTAGAAATCAAGAGAGAAACCATCCCCATGAAGCAAGCAAGTGCCATGTTTGTACAACCAAATTCAATCCACAGCTCTTGGAACCTTTTCCTTAGGGAGTTGTAGCGATGCTGTTGCTTTTACCCACGGTGAGACCATGAACTATAAACCCAACTACTTCCTAGAGCTCATGGGATGGAGGTCTCTAAGGGGAACAAAAGATTCATATCGCTCAATTTTCCATTCTAAAATATTTTGCCAGGATCAAGAAAACAAAATCTCTGGGGGAAAACAATACAAAACATGGCTAATAAATGCCTGTCACTACATGCCTTCTTTACCAGTAACAGCAGCAAAGGTCTTGGTACCCAAGAGGACTCTACCAGTCTTTGCATTTGAGGGAAACAGACATGAAATCTGTCATTATTTGAAGACCCTGCCACCATACAGAGTGCTCTCAGCCACTTCTTAATATCAGGCAGCTTATACAGTAGCCCTTCAGAGGCAACTCTACAACTTGAACACTGCAGCACTTTCTTCTCTCAAGGGCGCTGCAGATTTTATCACCTATCCCACACTCAGGGCCTGCTGAGCCTGCAGAATGTGGCAGGAGGTTTCAAAGCCATATGTCCTGACTTCACAGGATCACTTGTCCTTCCTTTCTCTTTCCCCTGTCTCCTAGGATGAGAGCTCACGGGAAAGGCAATCTTCTGTAAACACAAGCAAGGGAAATAGTATCAACTGGTACTCAGTGTGAAGAAAGCCTCTTCCTGAGCTGTGAGCCTGCAGTGTCTTCTTGCACTCAATCCAGCAAGGAGCCTGTGCACACACAGCTCCCCATTCATGAGAGATAGCAATGGCCTGTTTCTTTAGACACACTGCCCCCTGGGAGGATGCCACTAAGAGTAAGTGAGGGGACCTATCTATTCACTTCATGCTTGGAGGGAGGCTATTCCTTCTCCTCATCCTTGTGCCCACCAAGGCTGTGCATGTCCATTAGTGACTAATGTGGTAGGGAGGCGTATGGGCCACACACACACACTCCATTTACCTAGCCGACCACTCTTAACTGGAGAACAACCTCTTATTTTACACTTGCATGACTTTCAATGCCAACTTCCACTAGAAGCTGCGAGTAGCCACTGACAAAATTGTCTCACTCAATTATGATGCCACAGACTGACCTTAACCTCAACCAAATGTCAGAGAATGTCCCACTCCCCTGCTGCAAATCTGAAATATTTATCCAAGAAGCTTTCCAATCATAAAGAAACAGGCAGACTTAACACAAAGGTGACTCTTAGAACACTCCACATGACTGGCTTTAAAACTGACGGCGAGTCTTACAGTTCCTTGATAAGAAAAGTTGTTAGCAAAGACTCCAGGTAGCATGAGGAGACTGGAGTGACCCTCTGTAAGACAAGGCACTTCATGCCACCACCAACTAATCACTCTCCATCAATATCCGACAATCGCCAAAGATTTTGATCACATAGGTAATATATTACAAAATATATCTGTTTAGTGTAGCCTGATAAAACAGGACCGGCAAGATAGCTCAGTGGTGAAAAGCACTTGCTGTCCAGCCTGAAGTCCTGACTTTGATCCCATGAACCAACATAGTAGAAGAAGAGAACCAATTCCTTCAAGTCATCTTATGACTTCTCCATGTAAACTGTGGCATGCCCAGACTGACACACAAAATAAATGTTTTTTAAAATGTATATAGTAACACTAAAAAAGGTTAATCTTTTCCTTGGGACTCTAATTCAGGAGTGCACACATCATACAAGCAAGAGCTCTTTCCCTTAGCCACCCACATTTGCCCTTAATTTTACTTAGTAAAAATGTAGACATAAAGGTTTAGCTTTCCCTTCCCTATTTCTTGTGGACTGTTTTGTGAAACCCAGGGATGAATGTTGACTTCAGGCTTGTCCTGTCTGTAATTCTAATGCAAGAACACTGGGTACACTGTCTTGTTAAGAGGCCCTTCTATGAGATCACCCTAAGATGCCAGATGCATTCCTACTGGCAGGGCAGGCATGTTCTTCCAGCTCAGATGTAAAACCAAAACTATAGTCTTAGCATCGTTTGTGTGCATGTGTGTGTGAGATCATCACATCTATTAGGCTTCCTGAGGAGTGTAATTCGGCTGCTTACAATCTTCTTCCAGACAGTGCAGACACCTCTGCAGCTTAGGCAGTTGGGTTTCTACCTAGTCAACTATTCTCTGAGTCATCCTGCCAGATACATGCTGACTTTGCTAGCATACCTTGAACACACAATTGCTTCAGCTTGGAGCATTGTTTCTATCCCTGCTCCACCAACACAACTTTTCTTCTGGTTTATTAGGTCTCTGTTGAGACATCCCTTCCTCCAGAAATCTTGCTCTTCCAACTTCAAAATTGGGTATCTACTCTGTGCAATATGACTATGCTCTTTGTTGGGTTTAATACCAGCCTTGCTGCTGGGTAGGACAACACAAGCTCTCTGTGGGCAGGCATACTGCTTCTCACTGTTAAGTCCCCAGGGTCTAGTTCAGTGTCTGGCATGTTTTAAGTGTTCAAAAACGGTTTGCTGAATGACTATATGGGCTGCAGATGGGCTCTTCTAGCTTTTCTAACATATCATAGCATATTATTTGGCTGTAATTTGGAATGGTAGAGGATCTGGGTTTTAGGTTCCTTGTACTCCCTACCCCTAAAGGCCTGAAGATTCTTAGCTGACAACCTTTGTAACTCTCATGGTTGGCTGTCAGCATCTAGGTTTGTAGGTGCTTCACCTACCTTTACTGTGCCTTCCACTTCTACAAACCAGCGTCTCAACATGGCCTGGATCTGGCCGTCAGTCAATTCAGGGTTGGCATTGTGGATTTTCTTCTTGACCAAGTCCTCTAGCAGGAGACGCCTCAGCCGCCAGTAGAAGAAAGTACGGGATGTTTTCCAATCTAAGATGTCCTAGACTCCCAGAAGAGCACAGAGGAATTAGTGTAGACATTCTGGCACTAGCACTCAATCTGAAGAAACCCCACAGCCATAAAAAGCCACTCTCCAGAAAAGCCCTTTAGAGACCCCAAAGATGGCTTAAACTCCCTACACCCCCAGTACATCCCTAAAATCACAGAACACTGTGCACAGCCAGTATTCTGGCAAATGCTATCCTACACATGATTGTAGTTCTGAGGAAGAGGCTAAATTCCCAGAGAACTAGAAAGGGAAAAATATGTTCTGAGCAGACAACTCAACTTTCATGCAGATCAATGGTGAATTAGCTATCACCATAACTTTGACATTGTAATAATTCAGTCTGAGGATCACCTATTTTGCTGTTCACCAATGAAGAGCTTGCCTGAGGATTCCATGGAAACCTAAATCATTTTGTTTTAGATGGCAGTGGATACAGAAAGGGGGAAATATCTCTTAAAAAATCTGAAATGGGGGGCTGGAGAGATGGCTCAGAGGTTAAGAGCATTGCCTGTTCTTCCAAAGGTCCTGAGTTCAATTCCCAGCAACCACATGGTGGCTCACAACCATCTGTAATGAGGTCTGGTGCCCTCTTCTGGCCTGCAAGCACACACAGAGAAAGAATATTGTATACATAATAAATAATAAATATTTAAAAAATATCTGAAATGGTTTGATCTGCATAAGCTGTGTTGATATGGCTCTAGCAGCTCCCTACTTGTGGGCCTATGTCACTTGCAGGGCTCTGATAAGTCAGAAATGGCAACTGGTGGTACTTACATTAATAACACCCTTCTCCTGCATCCGGCCTGGTGTGTCGTGCAAGTCAGCAAACTGCACAGCTACCTGATGGTAAATGGGAATTAGGAACTCCTCCCGTTCCTTCAACTTGTTCTCCAGTTCCTTTCGCTCAGTGGGGCTTAGCTCTGGGGTGCCTGCAATTATATAAACCTGCCTGTCACATTGCAGGGATCAGGAATCTTGGCACAGATGTAGTCACAGTCCTTCCTGCTAGGACCTGGCTTTCCATTGCATCACTCTTTGCTACATAACAGACTCTGTGAGATAGTACTCCTGTCCTTGCTTTGTCACAGAGAGCCCATGTGTCTTCTTTTCCCTACAGGTCATGAGTATGAAAGTAGTGGTGGCAATCAATCCTGCTCTCCAGGTCTCTCTTAAACAGGAAAAGTGACCACCTGAAGGTCTGTACCTCTCTCATCGGTCCACTGTCCAACAGCAAGGCTCCTCTATCCCCACAGTCAAGATACCATGCCCACCATTAGAGTAGTTGGACTAGTCCAAATATAGAATTTTGTAGGTGAGCTTCCCCTGGGACAAGAGTATAGGCCAGCAGCTCTGGTTTTAGCCAGTCCTCAATAGGTGCCTGTGAAACTGCTAAGCACTAAGATCACCCCTAAGTCGTAAGCTGCTGTATTCCTTAGCTTCTAATGTCAGATTTGAATATTCTTAAACTCAAAGTAGTACAATTCAACCAAGTAGAACCAGATTCATGTAACTCAGATCAGTCCTGACCCAATCTCTGACCAGGTGACAAAACTCTAGGTCTTAGGCTAAAAGAGAGGAAACAGAGAAAGAGAAGAGCAGATCCTGTGTGGACTGCTAAGCATGGAACACACAGTACCATCACCTCATCAGAGATGATGCTCTTGTTACAAGGAAGACCATCTCCATCTACTGGGTTTTGGTAGAGGTTCTTGCTATGTTGTGCTTCCCTCCCTAATTACTTTCAGAGTGGGGTCTGCAATCAATAATGAAAATTTATCTGCCCGCCCAGCAAAGCTGAGTACATCTAACTGAAGGAACAATAGGTGACATCTCTGGTGCAGGAGTTATCTGATATGTTTTGTCACTAACGCTGACAAATACACAAGCACAGGTGATGTGCTGCAGCAGAGAAAGGCCTGTTTCAAGCATATGCCTGTGTGGGAACATCTCTTGTTTTTTATGCCACTATGAATCATATGCTATGAATAGCTTTGGGCTGCTGTGTGAGCCGGAAGTATCACACATAAGCAAATGCTAACTAAGCAAGGATGGGACTCTAGCATTTAGTTTTATTTTATGTGACTTTTTGGATGCCTAGCTCCACCTCTCCATTTTAAAACTGTGAGAAAAGCTGGGCGGTGGTGGCGCACACCTTTAATCCCAGCACTCAGGAGGCAGAGGCAGGCAGATCTCTGTGAGTTCGAGGCCAGTCTGGTCTAGAAGAGCTAGTTCCAGGACAGGAACCAAAAAAGCTACGGAGAAACCCTGTCTCGAAAATCAAAACAAACAAACAACAACAACAACAAAAAAAAACCTGTGAGAAGCAGTCACTGACCTGCTGTCTCAGACCCCATTTAGTCTTACCAACTCCTGAGGATGTATTCTTCTTAGCATCTTACAAGTAAACATACAGATACCAAGAACTTGTGTGAGTCATCAAGGCCACAGATGAAGAAAGTGACAGCCAGGACTCAGGGCAGCACTGCCCTGAAGCTGTTGGACAGTGACACACTGCCTTTCTTACTTGCAGAGGACTACTACTTCTGTAGTAGTGGACCCTTCCAATTCAGGCTAAGTCATGTGGAAGTCACCTTAGTCCTATTGTGTAGCAAAGACAAAAGAACGTCTGCCATGTTCTCAGCAGCACCAAGATTTAAAGGAGCTTCTCCTTTACTATGAGGTTGAAGATGTAAAAATGCTGGGCCCTCAGGAACGGCAGGACTTTCATGAAGAAAGTTCAGCAGGGAACTCCAAACCCTTCAAGATTCTTCTTCTAGGTAAGCAGCTGACATTGTACTTGAACGCACGTATGCATCTACATGGGCCATATATAACATGCCACTTATTGTGCGTCAGGCCTGCACATGAAGCTTTCAGGATCATAGACCTCATAAGTCAACACACACATGATTCAGACCTAGGCTGGACAGCTGTTAACCCTGCTGCTAAGCTGAATCCTTCAGTGCTGCCAAGTATTTTCCAGGTCGCTTCACATACATTATCTCTGATCCTTATACCTTCCTTATAGACAAACTATCCATTTTACAAGCCAGAATAAGAAGAGACTCTGAAATGGAAAGTGGTACCTAGCTGGTAAGTAACACAGTCAGAATTTACACCTGGGTCTGGCCACCCCCAATGCCTGTGTTTGTCCTCCTTAATGGTACCAAAAGTGGCCAAGCAGATCTCCTGACAGTAGCTGGACTGTTGGTTCCTTGTGTTTGCAGAATTAAGAGCAGCCTCAACACTTGGATGCAGGAGGAGGAACTACAGGCTGAAGAGAGCCTTTAGGAGGAGTGGGGGAGCGCAGGCCAATTGTGCTAGAGTTTCAAAGGAATAATGAAATAAATACTATGGTGCTCTTGTTTTCTCAGGAGTTAGAAAATGAGGCAGTGTTTCCCAAAGGCCACCTCAGAAAAGAAACAGGGCAAGGAGAGGTGTTGAGAAGACTTAAACATGTAAGAAGGTCCAGAGTCTGTGTATTTTGTTTTGAGGAAAAGTGTCTCTAATCTTTTATGTCCTAGAAGCAGAAGGCTGCTCTCAGGTGGGTGCTACCCTTGTGCTGTACACGGAGGGCCTGCTGTAGCACAGCAGCCAGCCCCGGTAATGATTTAGGGGAGATTAACAAATATGTCAATGTCTATTTTCTGCTTAATTTAAAAGCGGCGTCTATAAAGATTTTTGACTTCTGAACCCTGTTCTCCTGGAAGAAAGAAGGTAAGAATGAGGAGGGGATGAAGAGTGATTATCCTATCATTGATCGTTTGTCAGGAGCATTTCTTATTCACTGGACTATTGTAAAAAGCTAAGCTCACGATCAATCCTGTAAGCTCCCTGTACAATTAAATATCTTGGAATGGTTTTCTTTCTTTTCTAGCCAGATTGCAGGGCCTCAGGGTTTTTAGGAAAGCAAGTGTGAGTGTGTGTGTGTGAGAGAGTGTGTGTGTGTGTGTGTGTGTTTAAGAATATGCTCTACAGCCATTCTCTTCTGGAGTCCTGCTCCTGTCCCTTCACAAAATCCAAGTTCCCATTAAATCCTAAAACACCAACATATGATTATAGAACCAACATACAAGAGTTAAACACAGATGAGGCATTGCTAGCCTAATCAAGTGTGAAGAGCTAATATCACTGAGAAGCTACGTATGATGCTTCCATTTACTCTAACACATTAGACCTGAAAGGTCATGACCTCAAAGATGAGGAGACTAAGAGACAAGTAACTTGCTCAATGCTACAGAGCCAGGAAACCAGAGCTAGGTGTTGTGGCCTACAGAGTCTAGCCATAGTCCTGGATCTCTATGTATTCTTTTAGATTCATTTGTTTTATCTGTATTAGTGCTTCATTTTTATGTGTGTGTGCACCACATGTGGACCTGGCACCTACACAGGTCAGATCAGCGTCTACATCAGATCCTCTAGAACTGGAGTTACAAGTACTGTGAGCTACCATGTGTGTGCGTGGTCTGGTCCTCTGGAAGAGTAACAAGTGATCTAACTACTGTACTATTTCTTCAGCTATAATTCTGGGACTTTAAAACAGCTTAAACTGATCTACATGTATCCGAAGCCAGCAGCCAGCAGCCATACCTGAAGCCAGGACAAGCAGTACCACCAGAGGAGCTACTGGCTTCTGCAGCAGCTGTTTAACACAGAAGGTGGCAGGTGAGGGTCAGCCCTACCCTAGGTCCTAGCAGACACAGGGAGGAGTTTTAAAACCAAGAATAATGACCCTCAGCACACCCCTCAGTCTAAGTGCAGCTTCTCGTTTACAACCCTAATCTGAGAAATGGGGATAAAGTTTTATTTAAAAAAATATTAAAGATAAAATTTTTAAAAATTTAATTTATTTATATTTTATGTATGAGGGTTCTACATGTATACCTGTATGGCAGAAAAGGGCATCAAATTCTATTATAGATGGTGGTGAAATAACACAAGGTTGCTGGAAAATGAACTCAGGACCTCTGGAAGAGCAGTCAGTGCTCTTAACTGCTGAGCCATCTCTCCAGCCCAATATTAAAGTTTTTAAAAACAAAACAAATGGATGGAAATAGAAAACACTATCCTGAGTGAGGTAAGCCAGACCCAAAAAGAGGAACATGGGATGTACTCACTCATATTTGGTTTCTAGCCATAAATAAAGGACATTGAGCCTATAATTCATGTTCCTAGAGAAGCTAAATAAGGTGAATCCAAAGACAAACACATAGGCATCCTCAGGAATATTAACCTTCATCAGGCGATGAAAGGAGACAGAGACAGAGGCCCACACGGGAGCACCGGACAGAAATCTCAAGGTCCAAATCAGGAGCAGAAGGAGACGGAGCACGAGCAAGGAACTCAGGACCACGAGGGGTGCACCCACACACTAAGACAATGGGGATGTTCTATTGGGATCTCACCAAGGCCAGCTGGCCTAGGTCTGAAAAAGCATGGGATAAATCCGGACTAGCTGAACATAGCGGACAATGAGGAATACTGAGAATTCAAGAACAATTGCAGTGGGTTTTTGATCCTACTGCACGTACTGGCTTTGTGGGAGCCTAGGCAGTTTGAATGCTCACCTTACGAGACCTGGATAGAGGTGGGCAGTCCTTGGGCTTCCCACAGGTCAGGGAACCCTGATTGCTCTTCGAGCAGATGAGGGGGGGGACTTGATCGGGGGAGGGGGAGGGAAATGGGAAGCAGTTGTGGGGACGAGGCAGAAATCCTTAATAAATAAATAAATTTAAAAAAAAATAAAATAAAAAAAAACATTCTTAACTTTCCTTATAAAGGGGCTATAAAAATTTAACCTAACTTTTAACTTTTAATTTTTATTTTAAACCTAAGCTTAATTTTAACTTTTATAGACTCTTCTTCGTTATCTTAAAAGAGAAGTTTGCTTTGATTGGTTAAATATGAGATATACAAGAGATAAGAGCTGGATTACCCTCCCTGCAGGGCTCCTGAACACCACAGATATTAGGTCTTGATACTGAAAAGCCACAATAACTGAATTCTTCTTCAGGATCAAAGACATCAATACAAGTAGCAGTTAGAAGAACTATGCACTCATGTTTTCTTTGTTGGGAAAAAACTCCTCTATGAAGATAGTAAAAAAAAATCATCTAAAGTATCTCCATATTTCCATATCCATAACAGGAGTGCTTTAAAAAGCAAAAAACCAAAAGCCAAAACCCACAAAAACCATTCTTGAGAAACTGTAAGTCAGACCTTGTTTTAAGTGCCCCAAGGGAGCTATTTAGAATGAACTTTGCAGTGAGTCCTTTGGTAAAGCAAATAATCCTTCTGTAATGGGAATAATTTTTCTCAATGTATCTAGGTTTCTCCTGACCCACAGTCCTATTTTCATGTCTGCTTTTTTGTTTTTTCAAAAGGGGGCACACCTACCTAAATACAACTGCATATCATTGCATTTTGATTCTAAGTGCGATCTTCTCAGGGGATGTCTGATCCTGAAGTTCCTTGCAGTAGTGTTAGTAATTGCTTGTTCATATTTAAATAACCATTATATTAACTCAGACTTCCAAATAAGAATAAAAATCAAATAATTCTCCCTTCAATTCTGCCCCCTTACCTCATACAGACATGGCCACATGAGAAAGTGAGGAAACAACAGAGAATTTTCTGAATTCTGGTATAGAGATCTCTCTACAGCCTTTGTTATTTTCTCTCCCTAATCTGTTCTCCCTAAATCTGACAGGAATCTGGGCCAATTGAGAACAAGTAGGGAAGAGGGCCTTGGACATATTCTGACAATGGTCTTTAGGTAGAGAGAGGCCTGGATTTAATGAACAAAATCCCTGCCAAGTCCTAACTGTGAATCAGACCTTTCTGGTGGGAGTGGGGTGGAAGGTGGGAGTGGGAATAGGGGAGGGGGCACACAGGTGCTTCTGAAGTGTAATTAATTGAATTGGATTGGGATCAAACTAAAACAGCTCCCCCATAAATGTCACAGTCTCACGAAATTTCATCAAGCCAAACAGGCTTTGAATTAAAGTGAGGGTAGGTTTTTAGCTACTACCAACTTAAGGTAAGATCTCATTTACTTTCATGACAAAAAAAAAAAATACTTTCCTCAGCTTCCTCACCACACAGGACACTCCAAGCACTACAGGGGAGACACCACTTTCAAGGCATATAAACTGGGACATCTTTATTTCTTAGTCTCAACTTCCGAGGCAGATCCTCTTTCTGCCTCAGAAAAGCAATACTGGGTCTTTTTAGTTGATAACAGCTTGAAGGGGTAGGAAAATGCATGATTTGACAGTAACCCTGAATCTCCACCACCCAAGATAATCCTTTCCAGGTCATTTTTGTTGATAAAGAGGTAGCTCTGGAGAAAGGCATTCTGGAAGTTTCTACATGCATATCTGCAACTGCACAAATCTTCAACTGCACCAGGTACCTCAGGTCATTAGGTGGTGGTTAGTTAGGTGCTAGTTAGGCCTGAAGGATCAAGCGAGGGCCAGGAAGGCGCTGAACGTGTCAGCCATCAGGGAGGTTTCATATGGGAAGAACTATGGAGCTACATGGCAGGGTGCCCAGCTGTTTGGGAACAGGGCCATGACAGAGAACAAGGGTCTCCCTACCTGACTCCTTTGCCTGGGTGCTTGCTGTACTGAGGGAAAGGGACATCAGGAAGCTAATAACTGCTTTGCATTTGGGCTGCATAGTTCTGTCTCCATCTAAATTGATACGTCATTTCACTCTGCATGTAAAGAGGAGGCTCAATAAAGATCTAGGGGAGAACCCGGCTCACAGTTCAGCAAAGGCCAGGCTAGCACAGCACTTCTGCTCCCCAGCCATTCCTCTGCTCTGGTTCTGAGAGGCAGCACAGGGGTTGACACTGGAAGACTGGGACTCTGTTTCCAGGGAAGGAATTTGATTTCCTTAAGTCCAAAATGATCAGATGTAATCCTCCCTTCGATGACTTTAGCAAGGCATGCACTGAGAACACAGGGTCAGAACTGGCTCAGCAATGAGACATTCTGCTATCTGAACTTAGTTCACTTACTTTTAAGGGCAATTATTTTGCTGTTGTTACTGTAGATCTGCAAACTTCTTACCCAAACCAGCCACAGAAAATGGTTAAAAAGTAAACTCCTGATTTCAATCCTTAGCTCTCTTATGTCATGTATCTATCAAATAAAGAGTTTGGAAGAGATGAAGTTAACTGTTCAGAAATTATTATTCATATCCTTAGAGAATGAACTGTAATTTTGTGCAGTCTCCACCGGTTAGTCTAGGTGCTCTGTGAATGCTCCCCAGTACAGAGGCTGACTTGGAAGGAGATCAGAAACACAAGATAACAACCACTCCCATAGGCTTTCTCCTAAATCAGATTTCCTCTGTGCAGTTGGTTTTAGCTCACAAAGGGATAGAATCCCTGTTTGATTTAGACCAGGCTCAGTATTCAGCTTAGGGATTGAGAATTCTATTCTGTGCCCTCACGAACATTTATTGTATATTGTGGAAGACTCGTTTAATCTTGCTTTTTTTGCTTCAATTTCCCAATCTGAAAAATAAGGTCATTTTTCACCTACTTTGTAAAAGGTATTTTGGTAGTCTTTTGGTAAGGGATTGTGAAAGAAGTCAGAATACAGTGTAAACTCTCCCCACATTGGGTTTCTATTATGTTGTAGTGCATCCAAGCCAATTTGCTACATCACAACTACTTGAGTAGTCTCCGAAAGGCTGCAAATACCTGTAAGTAACATATCAGTGCTTAGACAACTATTTCTAATTTATGTCAAGATACCTTGGGTCAGAGCTTGCTTCATATTTAGCAGACTATAAATTCATTCATTCATTCATTCGTCGTCTTCTTTTTTTTTTTGAGACAGGGTTTCTCTGAGTAGCCCTGCTATCCTGAAATTCTCTCTGGAGACCAGGCTGCCCTTGAATTCGGGGATCCACCTTCCTCTGACTCCCAAATGCTGGGCACAGATCCTTTTTTGAATGTCATTGTTTGGTCAAGGTTAACTAAATATGATTTTCTTCAGCATAGATAGGAAATTGATAATGAGATGATTCCTAACAAATGATTAAATGGCCATCATTTGGGAGTCTCCTCCCTCTTCCCTACACATGCTTCTATAGTTAAAGGTGCTTCTGTGAGAAGGAAGCTCTGGCCCCACACCCCTCACCACCCAGTTCTTGTGCACACAGATGTGGAGAGGATCCTCTTACTACTACCCCGTTACTCAAAGGGATGATAACAGCCATTGGGGGGTTAAAAAGAGGCAGTGAACCCCCAGTTAATGAGTAGGAATTCAGCAGGCAGTGCAAGATAAATGGGGCTCTCTCTGCTTCTGCTAGAGTCAGCATGAACTGCGGCCCCGCGGCTTGTTTGTGGCAAATGGAGTGCGCGAAATATCAAAGGGCAGTGATCCAGAAGAAGACCGACTTTGACAAATTTTAAATTGGCCAGAAAGAAAACCAGGGGAAAAAAAAAGGAACAAAAATAAATGAAAGAAAATTAGGCAATTCTTTGTGTCCTACAATTGTGGCATTGCTGCCTTTGTACAGAATTATTGGTAAAACAGCAGCGACGATCACTGGATGCCGGGAGCAATTATGAGCCACCTAAGTGAGATGCTTATCAGTGGGTGAAGCTTTTAGAGCTTCGCTGTGTACAGTTGTAAGTAACTCACTCTTGGGTTGCAGTCACTTTAATTAAAGTGTATGGGGTTGGTCAGAAGTAATTATCCTGTTTGGAAAAGAAAGGGGGGAAAATACCTCAACAAATCTGGCGGCAATAGATTTCAGAACAACTTCTGCCAGTTTCCCTCTGTACATGTGCTTTCCCTAGGAAGGGTCAGGCTGCGGCTGGGTTAGTTTTTGGTTGCTGTAACCTGACAGCAAACAATGGGGGCACAAACTGATTAT
This sequence comes from Microtus oregoni, assembly GCF_018167655.1. Lineage (NCBI taxonomy): Eukaryota > Metazoa > Chordata > Mammalia > Rodentia > Cricetidae > Microtus > Microtus oregoni. The sequence goes on from NW_024543074.1 coordinate 14,252,184, forward strand.
TGAAACTCAAGTCACCACTTTTGGCCAGGTTCCATTGCTTAGACATGCAGCCTCAACACTAAAGGCACTCAGGAGGGTGTCTGATCCTACATGGTAAAGATAATAGAATGTCCAAATAGTATTACATTAAACTGTTCCCTGGACCATAAATGAGCTGGCGTCTTTCTGCTCCTCCCATTCACTAGGTTGTACTACTTCTTAAACATAACCTTTCTATTCCTTTAGAAAAACAAAAACACAATAAAACAAAACAAATTATCCTAAGCAATCTTTACTGACATAGCAAGTGGCTCAATGGAAGAAAACCAGTGTTTTAAAAGTATCCAAAAGTCATTATAGGGCTCCTACAGTTTAGTCTTCTTCCAAGAGCTCTGAAAACACACAAGCAACAGAGAACTGGCTAGATGCACGATGTGCACATGCTCCAAGGGCACGACTGCTGCAGTCACTGTATCGAGGCATATAGTGCACAATCTTTACTTCCATTTTCTGTAGCTCAGGCTGACCCCAGAACACTGTCTGGGGAGAAACTAGCTTTTCTAGACTCATAACCCCCAGAAATGAGACAGGCTGTCCAGAGACTACAGAAATAAGAAATATTTAAGTTGCAGATATTCTTCACCTGATTAGCCTGTCTCCCAAAGCAACCTCTAGTTAATGATACTCTACAAGAACATCCCATTAAGTGGGTTATTTGCACTTTAAGGAAATATCAGAAGAAAAATCATGTGACTTTTCTTTTTCAGTAATCTACCTTCCCTCCTATCACACTATTTCATTCTACCAGGGTTCTTACCACATAGAGGATAGTAAATAAAGATCATCATGAATTTGATCAAATGCTTCAGTGCCTCCTCCCCTGACCTATGAATGCACTCATTACAAATCAGCTGAATGGCTCATTGATTTGCCAGGAGAACAAGCAGACGTACCCAATCGCTCAGCCAAGTGGATGTAGACTGGATCTACCCGACGCATGGTTTTCACCAAATCCTTTTTGCGGAATTTGATTTCTACTGTCCCTTCTGGTTCCAGAACAGATCCCCTGGATGCAAAAAAGAAAATAAAGCAGAGGACACAGAATGAAATCAGTTATAATTTGTGGACCAGGAAATAGCTTCATTACTGTTTTAGCCACCCATGGTTCTCAGAAGTTACCCCTGGGAAAAAAGGCAGACACCTAAGATGTATCTAAGCAAGGTATGAGAAAGGTCTAACATAAAGCAATGTAAACAATTCTCATTATCCCACCATAGATCTCCATCTCAAGGAGAGAATACAGACTCCACCACTGACAGCTGATGAAGGTGACAGGCATCACATTTTTGTTTTTCAGAAAAGCAAACAAAACAAAAATCCCAAAAGGTAGGCCCCTAGCAGAGGAACTACCTCCAGTTCTTGGGCTGTACTTGTGTGTGGGTGGGGGTACTGTTGATGACTGTCCTGTACCACAGCTGTTAATCTGCTCCTGAAACCAGACACACTAGGCCAGGCTGCTGAGAGGCAATAGATCTTTCTCTCTCTTTCTGTTGTTTTTTAGTTTCTTTGTATAACAGTCCTGGCTGTTGTGGAACTCTCTTTGTAGACCAGGCTGTCCTTGAACTCACTGAGATCTGCCTGCCTCTGCCTCCCAAATGCTAGGATTAAAGGTGTATGCCACCACCGCCCAGCTAGATAAAAATTTCTTACTGGACTTAAAAAAATTGTTTAGGGCAGGGTTTCTGGTATTAGAGTATCATTAATATTCACTGTAAGAAACTTTGAGGCCTTCACTTTGCTAACTTCCATAGCACCAGACAGGATGCTTTATCTACTTCTCTGATCTAGTATCAGGGAATAGTTTAGGACTTAAAAATAATAAACTTGGGCTGGAGAGATGGCTCAGAGGTTAAGAGCATTGCCTGCTCTTCCAAAGGTCCTGAGTTCAATTCCCAGCAACCACATGGTGGCTCACAACCATCTGTAATGAGGTCTGGTGCCCTCTTCTGGCCTGCAGGCATACATGCAGACAGAATATTGTACACATAATAAATAAATAAATATTAAAAAAAATAATAATAATAAACTTGTAGGTATAGAATATCAGCTTAGGGATTCAATGGTGAAACTATTGCATATTCCCAAGCAGCCTTTGAAGTAGAAGGCTAAGATTTGAGGAGAAAGAAAGAAGTAGGTGTTCCAATAAAATGATGACATGCAGTTAAAGTATACAGACAATGATGCTGATGTTTGTTGGAAAGGATCATGAACACATTATGAGAGGGTGCTGGGCTTGATGTGTCTTATTTAGTTTCAAGAACTTCCTTCTTACAGATGTGGGCTTCTCTGTAGTTTTTTGAGGGTTTGTAAACAGAGTTCTTTAGCCATCTTAGAATACCAGAGTAAAGCCTTGGGCTCCAAGAGAAGGGAGCAGCTTTGATTTGGAGTCAGTACGTGGGTTATGTGGTGTATATCAATAACTACTGAGCTCATTAACAGGAGACACAGTTCCAGAAGAGCAAAGGCCACTCCAAATTTACCTACAATTAGTGGAATAAAACCTAGAACTTGGCTAGAGAGATAGTTCAGTGGTTAAAAGTGCTTGCTATTCTTCCTGAGGACCTGTATTTGATTCTTAGCACTCATGATGGCTTTTACAACTGTCTAAGTCCAGCTCCAGGGATCTGACACCCTCTTCTGACCTGTATAGACAGACCCAACACCTGACATACATTCACACAGACACTTGCACATATGCGTAAATAAAAACAAATCTTATACACACACACACACTAACAAAAACAACCCCTAGAAGTCCTGATTACATTTGAGTTTTTCATTCCTTTAATCTTCCTTTGCTCCAAAAAGAGATGGTTAAGAGTCATATCCAAACAGGAAGGGAGAATCTGAGTTTGGAAGGGCCTGAGAAAGAGAACTTTGTTATAAAATGATGTGGGATGGAGACTGGGATAAGAAAACCTGACTCCAGCCTGGTTTTCTTCTCATGCAAGCAGACACTATTTAGATAGCCTGTTTTTTTCTCACCTTAGAGTCCTTTGGGAATGGAAAGATTCAAATGAAATTGTCTTGGCTATAATTTTCCCTAGGGGTAGGGAGACCAAAAGCTAGAGGATCCCCAGAGGCAGTGAATGCAATAAAGAAGGCATAATACCTGCTTTCTCGGTCAGCATACATCTCCATGTGCCGAGGGTTGATGGTAGGGTCAATCACAACCCAAGAACCACCCCGCAGCTCAGCTTGGGGAGGAATGTAAACCATAACAGGCTGGGAACATTCTCGCAAACCATCCACAATGTAAGCGCCAAACTTGAGCACTTGGTCATACATATCTATGGAGAACAAGACAAATTAGAAATAATCAAACTTCTCTTCAAAGCATATATAGAAAACAGACTATGATGGCACATTGTATCTCCATGGGAGAAGTGACAGGACTGAGAGTTCCAGCTACCAGGAGTCATATGATAATCCCAAAGGCAACAGAGATTGGTGCATCTGCCTGTACCCCACTCAAGACTTCAGAGGAGCTTCAAAAAGCACAAGACAGAAATTCAGTCATTCATAAGATACAGTATGCAAAGCCCACGATTAAATATCCATTTTATACCCTCCTTGCATTTCAGTATTCAGGTTTCACCACATTAATTCATACTTGCTCTACAAACGTTACATATTTTTCATGTCAATATGTGATATCTCTCACTACATTAAGTTTTCTGAAGGAAGGAACTATTCTAGCTTTTTTCAATTCCTTTCACGATTCTTAGAGTACAATGAGTTCTTAAAATATGCAGCTAAATTTTTTTTTAAATATGCAGCTAATGGCAATGGGTCCTGAAAAAAATTCATTCTTAAAAGCTGGAGCCAGGGGTGTTAGGGTACACCTATAATCCCTGTTCTTGGGAGGCCGAGGGAGGAGAATTGTGAGTTGTAAGGCCAGCCTGGACCACAGGATAAGTTCCAGTTCAGTCTGAGCAACTTAGTGAAACCTTGCTTCAAAAATAAGATAAAAACTGGACTTTTCATCCCTGTATACACAAAAGACCTGCCCAGTACTGAAACATACTCAGTGCTTAAAGTCAGTACTGAATGAGTGAATGAGCACACATACTTTTGAAAGAACATAAAAATTATTTAGTAATTGTATTTTTATAGAATAATGAGTAGGAAATTACATATGCACACTCACATATGAAATCTCACATGGCCACATGAAGAGCCAACCTTTCCATTCTGTTCGAGAATACTCAGTAGTCCCCCAAAGGCCAGGACCAGCTTACAAAGACCCCTGGTGCATAAATGAGCGAGTCCTTGGGATCAATCCTTTATTTCCCGGTGTTTTATGGGCTGCTTCCCATTTCCCAGCTCCCTAAAGTTTAAACATTGCTAGTGTTAAGGCTCTGATCCCAGACATTTAATGAGTACTTCAGTGGAGCCACAAAGGATCCTTCCCAAACAATAAAGACAGATTCAACCAGGCTCCACGTTTCCTATCCAGACAGGACTTCAATTCGGAATAAATCAATTCTGAAAACCAAGGCAAAGAAGCATTTTTCAGGAAGTTAAGAGCAAACCAAATAGAAACTTCCATTGTAGTTACGAGCAAATTAAATTGCTACTTTCTCCAGAGTAAAAATGGCTCTGTATTCAGAACACCAGTGAGCACAGCTTAGTTTGAGGCATAGGCCTTTGGCCATTGCTCTAGCCTGGCTTATCTGTAAGGACTTCAGGAATTCCAAGTTTCTCCTAGTCTGTGTGGAGCATGTATGGTCATATACTCTGTATATATGGTCAGAGTGAAGACATTTATTTCGTTGGGTGGAAAGCAAAGACCAAAAAATTTACTGCTAATTGCACAACTGCTGTATGAAGAGCAGGAATAAAGGACTTTAAGCACTTTACGCTAATTCTGTACTTATGAAAATAATTGCTCAGCTCAAATTATTTTAACTAAATTAATTCTTTAGTGGATATTTCAACCAATGCTACATAATAAAATAATTGTGTAATTAGCAGTACATTTTTCAGTATTGCCAAGAGAACAGTTTCAGAACAAGTAGCAGAAAGGAGCGGCCCTCTTGGTATATGCACTGAAGAGAAAAGGAAAATGTAGATAAAAGATGAAAATAAACACAAGATAGAAAATAAGTCATTTGACTTGAAAATGATATTACAGGTAAATGAAGACAGTCTCCAGCCACTTTCCTCATTTTTGTTAAAAGTGAATTTATATGAAAATCTATCTGGTTAACAGAGCTACTCTCCAAAGAGCATTCATTTAATACTAAAAAGACACCACCTGACTTCACACTATACAGAATTAAGATAAAGCTAAGTGCAGATTTTCCATTTTTTTTTTTTTGTGAAAAGGATTTTGGTTTTTCCTTATCATCTGGGTAGATTACTGTATACCAGGAATCATGACTGTACACATACATACTCATGTGTCCAGGTATAAATAAACAACATTAATAATCAGAATATTATCTTTTTTCTATATCTATGTTATAGCTAGTAAAAGGAAGTTTAGTTAAGTAAGACTAAATGGCAGAGATGACATTCAAATGCAGTTTTCCTTTTGAGATAGGGTTTCACCATGTAGCTAGGCTGGCCTTGACCTTACGATTCTCCTGTCTTTGCCTCCTGATTGCTGAGACTGCAAGTATGCATTTCCATGTCCAGCTTCAAACGTACATCTTACAACTTTAAATTACCATTCTACTGCCTCACTTTACTCATTCTTACTGCTAGGAGAGAGGGTGAGGCTTGAGAGGAATCTGTAACATCTAATGGCTGACTTCACTAAACCAGAAGACACTTGAGTGATTGAACCTATCTAACTCTGGCCTGGATTTCCTTTATGTTCAGAGATGTCAGGAACTGTACTGATGGAACTAGAAGTTATGTGAAGGATCTGGCTGCCAAACAAATACCTTTAGGTACTAAAACTGATGTAGAAAAGGGACTTTAGGCTTCTTTAAAGCTGCCATGCTTAGAGCTAAAATAACACTTTCATGTCCTCTAAATACCATCTCCCCTGGAACACCAACAGACCCATAATGCAATTGCCACAGCGTCTTCAAACAGGCTATTCAATATAAACACAAAGCAAGTTCTACAAACCAGGTATTTTCAAACAATGATCTGACATACAAATGTCTGAAATGCCTTCATATTTAAAAACCAGAGTAAAAACTTAGCTAGAACATAGCGGACAATGAGGACTACTGAGAACTCAAGAACAATGGCAATGGGTTTTTGATGCTACTGCACGTACTGGCTTTGGGGGAGCCTAGGAAGTTTGGATGCTCACCTTACTAGACCTGGATGGAGGTGGGCAGTCCTTGGACTTCCCACAGGTCAGGGAACCCTGATTGCTCTTCGAGCTGATGAGGGAGGGGGACTTGATCGGGGGAGGGGGAGGGAAATGGGAGGCGGTGGCGGGGAGGAGGCAGAAATCCTTAATAAATAAATAAATTAAAAAAAAGAATATCGGGGAGGGGGGATCTCCAAGGGTTTATGCTGACTGGAGTCAGTTCAGAGAAATTTAAAGTCATGTATGTGCTTGCCATTTCTGGTGCCTGAAAAATGCAACTGGACTGGAAATGGAAATATTGATCCAATCTTGATTGGAGAGGAAGGAGCTTTCTAGCATCCTGGAAAAGTACATCTGCATGAATGGTGATCACACCCAGCACCCAGGTATCATCTCTGCCTGGGGCCTTCAGTGTTACACAACATGGATAAATTGTGGCAGTCACAGGCACCAAACAAGGGAAGGGGTATGGAAGTATTTTCATAGTGCCCCATACTCGCAAACTGGAACAGATCTTATTGGCTTAGGCAAGATTATATTAGGCAGTGAGGTAAACATTAGGCATACACAAGCTGCATACATGTAATGTCTCTCATGAGTTCATTATGGCTGGCGGACATTGTATTTCAACATCCAAGTAATGAGAGACTTTAAAATAGACTTTCATTCCAGTTAAAGTTTTCAATAAATATGGTTTTTTATTGTTATTTATAACCTGTCCTAGGAAAAAATAGTAAGTATAACACAAAAAGCCAACCCTGTAGCACCAGCAGTGAGGCGGCTTAATATCACTGGGATTTGCATCCTATCAAGCTATTCACACTGAGGCTGGGACCCTGGTGCTAATTTCTAGTAAATTTCACGCTTGATGTCTCCCTGTTGTGGGTCATTGCCGGTTCGTCTAAATAAACTGCTTCCAAATGGTTCTTCCATCTAAATATTCAGCCAGCTTTTATAATTTAATTTTGCATTATGCTGAATAGCCTTCCGGCCAGATAGAACTCATTGGAAAAAAAGCACCAATACCATCTTGACAAGCTTTTATTTATTTATTTATATATTTTACTGCTCGAATTAGACCTCCTAGGCCGACTAGTAAAGAGTTTTTTTTCCCCCTCTCCACTAATGTCAATTTTCAGCATAGCAAGAGCTGTCTCTAATCTTTTCCTACTCATTACACACAATTTTGGAGTCATTTTACCCACAGTGCAGTCGGCTCCTGGCTGTGTGTTTGTGTGCACTGAGGGATGGCATAATTGTTTATTTTCCCTCCCTGCATAATCCCCAGCCAGTATTGAAACCAAAACTGCAAACATCTCCCCAAGGGATGTGAAGAATGACAAGAGGCTCTTAGTTTAGGTCCCTTTACATGAGATAATATGTGGGAAACAGCCAGACCTGTATGTACACAGGAGAGGTTGTTCTTTCCCTTCTTGATTTCACACAGATCTCGATCTCCCCTAAAGTCTATCTGTCTTATATGATGTGTAAATGCATGCATCACACCAAAATTAAGAAGAAATAACCTTGCTCTGGACTATATTAGGCCAATAACTAATTTCCAACCAGGGACAGGAAGGAGGGGATGGCAGTTATTATTTAATGAGTAGGGGTTTTTTTTTCAAGCAAGAATTTTATTTATAATATTTAGTCCATTTACAATTGGCAAATTAAGGAAAATATCTATCCTATCTTTGTAATTCTAAAGTTTTATATTTAATTTATCTCTTATTTTAACTAAGGAAAACTATAACTATCAATCTTCAACTCTTTGAAGATCTCAGAAAGATATAATATTGTCTTACAATGCACTTTCTGTTTACTTAGATAATGAGTAGGTTTTAAGGTGAAGATGTTAAGTTTGGGACAGAAGTAACACTAATTGTTAAACAGCACTACCAATACCTGTACACTCAGAAATCATTAAGATGAGGATTATGTGTATTTCACCACAATTAAAAATAACTTTTTTGAGACAAGAAGTTACTATACAGAGGAAACTAATTTTGAATTTGCTGTAACGTTGACAGAACAAACAAAAACCAAAAATCATTTCTGAACTCTAGCTATTTCTTCCTGCAATAACTACAGACATTTCCAAAGGAGGGGAAAATAGACAAATGATAACTTTCTCAAGATACCAGGGATGTTCCAAGGTGATTCATTTTGTTCCTGGACTCTGGTCGAGAGAGAGAGGGAGAGAGAGAGAGAGAGAGAGAGAGAGAGAGGGAGGGAGGGAGGGAGGGGGAGAGGGAGAGGGAGAGGGAGAGAGAGAGAGAGAGAGAGAGAGAGAGAGAGAGAGAGATTGGCAGGCAGGATGGTTCAGTGGGTAAAGGCACTCAGGGAGCAAATCTGGCCAACAGAGTTGGATCCTGAACTCATGGAAAGGACAGAATTGGCTTCGTGTGTGCTTATATGTATATGCATTTTATACACACACACTTAAAAAGAGAGATGGATCTACATTTTTCTATCAACTCTGTCATTTTTTAAGCTAGTCACTTAAAGAGATTTACTTACCCCAAGCCTCAACTCATGTAAACTGCAGACAACAGTTTGACATGTCTCTTAGAGGTGGTGTGTGTTATGATTACAGGAAGCAACATGAAAGCAGTTAATATAGCTTCCAGTGCAAGATTCATTAACCCTTCCACACCATACTGAGAACTTGCTATGTAACCCAGAATGGCCTCAAACTCATGCCAATCCTCCTGCCTCAGCCTCCCAAATGCCTTCAATGAATCTTAATTTTGTTATTAATGTTTCAGGGCTTAGCCACCAGTAAGGAACTGATGCCAAAACAGGCAGCAGAGTTGAAGCTTTTAGTAGAAGTGACAACTCTGACCTCTAGATAAGGTAGGACAGACAAGTGACTCCCTGTCAGTGTGTCAACGAGAGTGTATTCTTAGAGCTTTGCAGTGAAGTCACTAAGGAACAAAATCACTGAATTTTCAGGTCTCAGCATAAAATATACTGCAAAGGAAGTGGGACCAAGTGAAACTGAATGCTAACTGGATCTCACATGTATGAATGGAAAGAGTGTTAACACCCCCCATCCCAGCATTCACATGGTATCCTCTCTTGAATACCCTGGTATTTTGCTTGTATATTACAGCTTTATCATGCTACCCAAAGAAATGTTTTTCTTGACTCATTGAAGCAATAACTGTTTCTGAGTTTCTTCCTTGCTTCAGAGACAGCTAATAAAGTTACACATAGGAATTCAGTAAAAGTGTGTAGGGTTGACCTGATTAAACCATACATTCCTTTTCTCATGGTATTTTCTTTTTTTTTTTTTTTTTTTTTGGTTTTTTCGAGACAGGGTTTCTCTGTGGCTTTGGAGCCTGTTCTGGAACTAGCTCTGTAGACCAGGCTGGCCTCGAACTCACAGAGATCCGCCTGCCTCTGCCTCCCGAGTGCTGGGATTAAAGGCGTGCGCCACCACCGCCCAGCTCTCATGGTATTTTCATAGATGATTCACATTTATATTTAAAAAAAAAGTACACAAGAGGCTGGTACTTTACTTGATTCAGTAAGTAAAGGGGCTTGCTATCACATCTTAACAACTTGAGCTGGAATTCTAGGACCTGTATGATGAGAGAAGAGAACCAATTCCCACAAGTTGTCCTCTGATCCACCCTCTCTACAACCAAATATAATAACAAAATTAAAGTACATCAGTGGGGCTGGTGGGATTGCTCAATGGTCAGAGCATTTATTTCTCTTGCATTGAACCTAGGTTTAGTTCCCAGAACCCACATCTTGGCTCACACACATTTCTAACTACAGTTTGAGGTGATCTGACATCCTTTTCTGGCCTCCACAGGTACCAGGCATACGTGTGGTGTACATAAGTATAAAATAGGCAAAACACCTAGACACATTAAAAAATCCTTTAAAAAAGCATAAGCATTAAACTGTATGTATAGTCAAAGCCTTCTCCAGGTAAAGGAGAGTAAATATGGGTTTTTTGATGAATGCAAAAAACAGTAATAACAGCTTTTCATTTTCTCAATGAGGCCTGGCAAGCGTATGTCACAGGTAAAAATTATGAGCCGGGCGATGGTGGCGCACGCCTTTAATCCCAGCACTCGGGAGGCAGAGGCATGCGGATCTCTGTGAGTATGAGACCAGCCTGGTCTACAGAGCTAGTTCCAGGACAGGCTCCAAAGCCACAGAGAAACCCTGTCTCGAAAAACCAAAAAAAAAAAAAACAACCAAAAAAAAAATTATGACTATCTCTACAAGGGAGAGCTCTCTCAGGCTATTCCTCTCTCAGAAAGTTGAGGCGCTCCTGCTCACAGCTTTGTGCAGGCTCTCTATGGAGAGCTCATTACTTCACACTTCTTCGCTCTCAGCAATCTCAATCACTCCAGCATGTCAGCTCCTTCCATTTCCCCATCCCATCTATTCCTTTAGAATCCTGAGGTGAATGAAGAATGCACCCACCCACATATTCTTGCAGCCTGTGGGTGCAGATGCTGGCCTTTGCATAGCTGTGGGTGTCTGTCCTTATAAGAAGCAATCCTTCTTGTCTCTCTTTGGACTGTCCACAGTGTCGCTGTTCATGGAGGGTTCTTATTTAATGATGACACTGGCTGCCTAATCACTAAGAAATTCCCATGGCATGGACTAGAGCCTTCATACTAATGGTCTAATCTGCTGGAGCCACAGGCCTAGGGCTGTTGGTGGATAATAATAAAACATACTAAAAATTGCCACAAAGAACGGCCAGTCTCTGGTACAGACTTTCTTCATTTTTTTCCAGTTACTGCTAATTTCTGAACACATCTTGGTCATTGGAGCCTGTCAGAGAGTGATGTGAATGAAGAACATGTGCAGAGAAGAGGGTGGGAACCAGTGAAACACTATTTCCCAGGACCACCAGAGCAGTCTAACATCTACCTATGAAAGCCAAATCTTCAACAGTAGCCTATCTATACAATACTAGATTATTCTGGGTTTTTTTTGTAAGATTAGAAGACATTATCTGTTTTTGGCAGGTGGAGGAAAGGGGGATGTTTGAGACAGGTTTTCTCTGTATAGTTCAGACTGTCCTAGAACTTGATCTGTAGATCAGGATGGTCTCGAATTCACCAAGCTCAGCTTAGATGACATATTGTTCCAGTATCTCAAAGTATGTCAGGTCACAGGTGACAAGTTGTTAGCACACCCAAAGGATCTCTATTACTTTTACTCTGTCAACAACCTCTTCCAACACCCTCCTAGTTTCTGCCTAGTGATCACTGATACCCCTTGGAGCCTAGGGCAGACCAGCCACTTTCTTCCCAGCCCATTAGTCACCTTTCATCCCACCAGAGAAGCCTCTCCAGTTGGCAAAGACCATTAGAGGTAGCCCTTCACGGTTGAAGTCCTTGATAGCCTGATAGGTCTTAAATGCAGAGTCTGGGAACCAAACCTGGCCAGCCTGCTGAATTATCTGTTAAGGAGAAAGTCAAAAAAGAGCCAATTAACAACAGTTTGAAGGAGAACCTCCCCCAGCTAATCAATATGACGTTTATTAAAAATAGTAAACTCAAGATCAAACCAAGACTGTTGTTCATCATGAGGATGATCCTTGAAGTGAAAAGAAAGGATCCTGGCTCCCTAACCCTGTTCAACACTCTTCTCTTGGGAGCCTGACTATACATTAGTCCTTAGACAAAAGGAGGAGTTGAACTGCTTCTCCCAATCAGTAATAGGAACCCTTTTCAGAGGCAACTCAATTATATTACTATCTTTTTCTTTCTATTCTTTTATGTATGTTTGTACATGCGGGTGAACATGTGCATACCTATGTGTGCATGTACGCGAAGGCTAGGAATCAACAATGGATGTCATTCTCAGGTCCCATCTACTTTGATTTTTTGAGACAGGGTCACTCACTGACTTAAATTTACTTAAGTAGCTGAGGCTGGTTGGTCAGTAAGCCCCAGGAATTCCCCTGTCTTTGCCTCCCCAGTGTTGGGATTACAGGCATGTGCCATCACATATAATCTGTTTTTGTTTTGTTTTGTTTTTCAGAGACAGGGTTTTTCTATGTAGCTTTGGAACCTGTCCTGGAATTAGCTCTGTAGACCAGGCTGGCCTCGAACTCACAGAGACCCACCTGCCTCTGCCTTCCTAGAGCTGGGCTTAAAGGCATGCACCACCACCACCCAACTGGAATCCTTCTTTAAGAAAAATAAAAGATGGGGCTGTTGCTTCCACATCTGGCCTTCTGGAGACTGTGCTATCACTCCTAGGTGTAGTTCAGAAGCTGGACCAGATGAGCATCAGTGCTCACTGCCTCTGCTACACTAGTGCCCCAACAAAAGCAGACTGCTTTCTAGCATCACTAAGACCACTACAGAGGCCTTTTCACATAAAACTTCTGCTTGCAGTGATCCAGAGGCATCTTGAAAGTGATCACAGTGTTCTGCAATAATTTAAGCTAGCTGCCACCCTTCCCTCTAAAATCTGGTGGCTTGCAATACTGTCAATATATCTGTGGGCACTGTAGTACAAAGGTACTCCAAGCACAGCACAAGATGTATTTGAGGTGACCAACCTTGGCTTCAGAATCCAGGTTTGCAGGATCAGCTGGAATACTGAGTTCCACGGTTCGGGTTTCTACAGCAACTACTCCCACAGGTATTCCCCCTAACCTGGGGGTGAGGGGGGAGAAACAAGCCACACCGGAACATAATGCATGTTACTATTATAATTAGGCATTTATTTTTATTCATACACAAACATTGAGGGAAAACTGGAAGCAGACAGTAGGGGTGAGTTTGATGCTTCTAGGGGTTAAATGTGAGACTTCTGACGGTTGGTATTTATTTCACAAATATGAAGGAAAAGTCCCTTCACACTCACTCATATTCTAAAATGCCCAACAGGACAAATTCAAACTGAATGCTGTATTAGCGGAGCCTCAACAGCCTAGTGCAATGTCTACTTCTGTGGTTATGAAATCAAACTTCCCAGTTTGCTGTTAATCAGCACTTTGATGGTGGGACAAAGCCTGAAACTGCTGGTCTTATGGAATAGAGTTATGGTAGTTAAACAAACCACTGCCCTTCCTTCAGTGGAAAAAAAACAGAGACAGAAATATTTAGTAATAATCTTGGTGAATTCTATATCAGAATCAGATAATTTGAAAGCTATGTTAAGATTCAGAAGTTTGAAGCTTCTGTCTATATATTCAGTAATAATCTCCCATATTGGTCCTCATTAAGATTTCCTAGAACTAATCAGAGATGAAGGGAAGAAGGAAGAGAAACCAAGAGGGCGATGCCAAGTGTAAGGTGAATCCTTTACTCTGGAAAATGTGACTCCATCTTCATTCTGCCAGTTGCTTTCCTCTGGGCTGGGGCTGGGCTGAGTTATACTCTCATTCCCTACAATGTGTCTGTAACAAACTTTTCCATGAAGGATGGTCTTTAGCTATTACATCAACTACTGGAAATGGATTCTTTCCATCACAAGAGATCTAACTGGAGCTGAGTGGAGACCACCCACCACCCTCTTGTCACTTGCCTGCACTGAATCAGAATCAAAAGCTCTCTAGACAACCAGACAATGAGCAGGAGGTACACAGGAGGGTTCAGAAATATTTCTGTTCACAATGATTAACACTCCAACAAGAAACTTGTAATTGCAAAAGCCACCCTAAATCGGTAACTTATAACTTATATATTAGGGCCCATGTGACCTAATAAAGAACATCTTTATCCGAGTATTACAGTTATTTATTGAAGTTGAAAACAGCTCAGAACAACTTCTGTTTTCTATTATACTTCATATAAATTTTATCAGGCTAGCACATGAAGATGCTACATCTTGTTTTATAGTGTGTCCCTGGACAAGGTGCCATGGAATAATAAAAGACAATTTACAGCCAATAGCACACATATTCCAAACATACATACCAAAGATGAGTTTTGGCAGCACTTACAGTAACAATCCCAGAAGAATACATTTATATTTATTTCTTGAAATGCCACTGCCTTTGAAAGAAGCTAGCTCCATTTGTTTTATATACTTCTGAGCATGTGTATGTGTTTGGAGTAAGAAGCCCAGAACTCATCAGATGGAAAGAAAGGAAAAAGTCAGAGTGAGTGTTGTAATAAACAATACCTGAGCTAACCAAAGTCAAGCTTGACTAGTCTTGGTTGCAGAGTAATCCCTATTCTAATCTTAAGGGTAAAACATTGTTCTCTCATATCCCACAGGAAGATCTTAACGACTCTAGCAAAAAGTTTGACTTTGGAAAGCTTAAAGACTATCATGTATTTTATATACAGGAAAAATGAAACAGAATAAACAAAAACATTGATTTTCATATAACATGAGACCCTGTAACTAGCTGTATGTCCCACTTCCACTTCCTCAGCAGGAATTTTACCAACACAAAGTAATTCTCATAGGGATGCTATAGCTAAGGGTGAGAGAAAGGACCTGACACTTGAAAGAAAATGAGCAGCTAGTTTCCCAGTTCCTGTCTCAGATGACTCCTATTCAGTGTCACAATGGAAGGCCCTGTCTGTGGGATTTGCCATCTGATGGCTCCTTGTCACTGGCTGCATGAAGCATGCTGACCTGATGTACTGAGAGAACCACAAAGCCTAGAATTATTTTCAAGGCTAGCATCTAAATCTCAAGCCAATGTGGCATGTTGGAGAATCTTGAGCAGGTGCCTCTTTTCACCAAGATAAGAAAAACTGATTGCCCCCTGGAGGAAGGTGAGCTCCTGATGCAGGTCTCTCAGGCAGTGTGTCTGCAGCACAGACCTAGATTAAGATCAGCCTTGGCAGGTGCTCGTTATAGCAAGCACGACAGATTATTTTGTACCGAGCTTGCTGTTGAGTGAAGCACTTCTTAGAGTGGGTATTAAAATTTAATAAAAACTTCAATTTCCCACTTGAAAAATATGGGTATCCAAGCAACCTATGCCAGCTTATTTTACTCACTCCTGTTTCAGATTAAAAATTTTTTTTTCAACTCAAATCTGATTCTAGTCTAATACAATGCAATATTATAAGTCACTTCAGTAGTCATGATGTCAGAAAGAGACTCCTCTCGGGGTACAGGAAAAATCATGTGGTGTCTGCTTCTGAGAGAAAGCGGTCTTGTGAGGGGGGGCTTGATTGGTGATGGCTATTGTAGTGTAGCTTTGTGGGTCCCAAAGAGTTTCTCTTGCAGAAGTATAAAAAGGAAATACTGTCAAAATCAGCCTTCAGATTAAGTACATCATTAGAATGACACACTGAACAGCTACAGGGACCAGTAGACTACCTTGGCTATGTCTACCATGTAATACTTAGAAAACCCAGACAACGTCTCACTGGTAAACGCTATGACCATTCCTTCCCTAATTTTACTTGGGAAGAAAAAGTTTTCAGAACAAAAGAGGTCTTACCTGGCTCTACCAACCACCACAGTCTGTGCCCAAGGTTGCATAATCTCTGAGAAAGATCCATAGTCAAAAAATCCACTCAACCATTGGCCTTTCTGGGCTGTGAAGGAAAAGGAAAAGGAAAAGGGGTGGGGTGGGAAGGAAACAAAGAGCATGAAGATAGTCTACCTGTTGACATCGCACTGGGACGATGAGTTTAAGGTGGGATTTAGGAACTTATTTTGAGGAGTTTGTTGTTTCTAACCATATTATAAGAGAGGGAAGCATTAAACAACTGAGCGTCCATCTGCCTTCAGAAATCATTCTCTATTTCATTTGCTAGTCTGCATGTCATTTATCAGCAAAAGCATCATTTATTGTTAAACGATGGGGTTCAGCTAGCAGAGAGTTTGTGTGCTTTTAAATAAATAGCTTGGCTTTTTTCAAGACACCACAAACATCTGTCAAGAGGCAGCCAAGTCATTAAAGATGCTTTTAAAATGCTTATTTCTATTTTAGAACTTGCCTGACAATTTTGTTTGATTCCACTGATTTTCTTTTAATGGGAAGATGAAAACATAAGTATTAATGATCAGATGAAGATTCAGACTTGAAAATAAATAAGAGATTCAGTCTCTGCCAGAAATGCAACAATACAGACTCACTTTATTTATGGTTGACAAAGTATAATCTTTCTACATGAAGGGCCATGACTACATGCCCGTGACAGAACAGAAACATAATGGTTAAGATATGTACACTTAAAAAAAAGATACACACACTTAATAACATCACTTCCCTTCTTCATCCAGCTCCATATACTGGGAAGGCATGTAACTTTCACTACCTTAGTTTAAGATAAAACTTTTGTCTCACAGGCTCATGTATGTTTGACCAAGAGCCTATAAAGGCCTCTGCAAATAACTGTTTTCTCATTTGCCCTCTCAGCTCACAGTTTCTCAGTGATTCTTCTAATTTGAACATGGCCCTCCACCCCCAAAACCTCAAGTCCAAAACCAATTAAAAGTGGAGATCTGAGCAAGCTAACCTCTGCTGACTTAAACAGGACGGAGAGTGTTTTATCAAGACTAAACTTGTAATTACTGTGTTCTACATTCCTTGCCTCTATGGCCCCAGTGTAAAATGTGATCATCCATTTCAAAATTATCTCCCTATCGTGAGCCCAAAGCCGATCGTTTAGATTCTGGTCTCGTGTTGGGCGTCAGTTTGAAGAATATCACGGCACTATCTCCTCTAATAAATGACTTTAACTTTTCACCTAGAAGATATCTGCTTTAACTTATCATAGGGAATCATCTGCTTTCTTTAACGCTTCCACTAAATTAAAATCTGCAGTCACTCGATTTGGGAGCGAGTGTTAGCTGCACCTAGACAGCAGGATGAATTACTAGAGAGTCAATGAAAATATATTATCCAAAACACTAGAAAACTTAGCTTATCACAAATTTCATTTTATTCTGTGGGTCTTATTAATAATGACCCAGATAATGCCCATCTCCACATGTACTTCTGTTTACCTTATGAAACAAAGGTGTTTTGCTTTTTGAGACAATCATATACAGGCTAGACTTGAACTTGCAATCCTCCTGCTTCGTCCTCTTAAGTGCTGAATTAAATGAATATACCATTATGCTTTGCAAAAGGCCCAAATTCTGGTGAAGGTTCTAAATCAGACTGGTTCTAGTTTCATCAAGAGACTGAAATTTTAACTTTATATGCCTGGGTCATTTTATGATATTTACTTTGATGATAATGATTTGGAACTACAGAATTAATTTCAAAATCAGAACATTTACTTGTTTCAAAACCCTGAGTTGCAGGTTAGAAGGATAGCTAAGTGTTACAATTCTTGCCTGGTATGCCTAAGACTCCGGGTTCAGTCTCCAGTACCCCCACAGCAAAACTGCCCTGTCTTACATGGTGATTAAGGAGGAAAGGGACCGTTGGTTATGCTAGCTGGACTTGATGGTCCCACAAGGAATGTCACTCACTCTAGCTCAGGGTATACCTAGATGTTACTGAGGTGCTCCCCTATATTTCCCAGGAGAATACCCACTGAGCTTTGCTCTGAATTTAGATAAGACCCACTTAATTCCCAGAAAAGTCCTGGGTTTTTAAGGCCAATCACTATGTCAGACTTACGGTTCTCACCAACATCATGTATAAAAATGAGAAAAGATGACTTTGGTGATTTTTCTATGTAAGAAAAAGCAATTTTAATAAGGTTAATAAGAGAAGACATAGAAAAAAGAGTTATGGCTATAAATTAAAGTGTGGTTATAAATTAAAACTAACAGAATTCTCTTAATTTTTCTAGAATATCTACAATTAGACATCAGGATGAAGCCCCAGCATTAAAATAGTACCAGTGGGATCTTGCAAAAATAAGATGTATATATGGAAGTGCTTTTACATCAGACTCTACCTTGAGTGGTCTCTACTATATCTTCTTTATAAATAAGGAAGACTTATTTCAGCAGAATCACAATTATCCTTAAATTTAACAAACTTTTAAACAGTTTTTAATTTTTTTTTAACTTTAGATGTATGGGTGTTTTACCTGAGTGTATGTCTGTGCACCAGTGCATGCTTGGTACCCAAAGGAGGACAGAACAGGGTGTCTGATTCCCTTGGATCTGGAGTTACAGGAGGTTTGAACCACCATGTGGGTGCTGGAGATTGAACCTCTGGAAGAAGAGCCAGTGCTCTTAACTGCTAAACCATCTCTCCAACCCCCTACAATTCATTTTTTATTTTAATATGTACAGTATTTTGCCCACATGTGTGTCTGTATGCCAGGTGTGTATCTGGTGCCCAGGGAGGCCAGAAAAGCATGCCGATTCCCCTGCAATGGGAGTTACAGATGGTTGTGGGCCGCCACGTGGTTTCTGGGAATTGAACCCATGTCTGGAAAAGCAGCTGGTGATCTTAACTGCTGAACAATCTCTCCAGCCCCTGCAACCCATTCTTTTATGTATAGTATTTTAAAAATAAATAGTAACAATAAACACATGACAAAGGACAAACACTTCCTAACACCATTTGGTCAAAATAGGGGTCAGGTATGGGGGTGGTTCATGCCTGAAATCTTAGGAGTTGGCAGACTCAAGCAAAAAATTTGAATAAAAGCCAACTTGGGTTACATAGCAAGTTCCAGGCCAACTGGGGCTACAAACTGAAACCTTATCTCAACAACAACAACAAAAAAAAGTAAAACAGTCCACTTGGGGTTTTACAAAAGGAGATTTTCTACAACTGCCAAGTGGTGATGGATGGAGATAGAGACAAAGACCCACACTGGAGCACTGGACTGAGCTCCCAAGGTCGCAATGAGGAGTGGAAGGAGGGAGAAGATGAGCAAGGAAGTCAAGACCACGAGGGGTGCACCCACCCACTGAGACAGTGGGGCTGATCTATTGGGAGCTCACCAAGGCCAGCAGGACTGTGACTGAAAAAGCATGGGATAAAACCGGACTCTCTGAACATGGCGAACAATGAGGCCAAGGACAATGGCACGGGGTTTTGATCCAACTACATGTTCTGGCTTTGTGGGAGCCTAGCCAGTTTGGATGTTCACCTTCCTAGACATGGATGGAGGGGGGAGGACCTTGGACTTTCCACAGGGTAGGGAACCCTGACTGCTCTTTGGACTGGAGAGGGAGGGGGAGAGGAGTGGGGGGAGGGGGAGAAGGGTGGGAGGAGGGGGAGGGAAATGGGAGGCTGGGTGGAGGGGGAAACTTTTTTTTCTTTTTTCTTCCTTTTCTCAATAAAAAAAATAAAAATAAATTTAGATATATAGAGATATTCATTTTTTCTGCAGTGTGTATGTGTAGGTATGTAGTGTTTTGTGGCATGTGAGGAAAAGAGGACACCTTAGATGTCATCATCACTCAGGTGCCATCTACTGGCCTGGAACTATAGTACACTAAGTGGGATGGCCAGCAAGCCCTAAGGATCCACTGATCCATCTGTGTTGTCCAAGTCACCTCCGCCCCACTCCCACTCCCAACCCCTGCCCCACGCCGAGACTACAAGCATATGCTACCATGCCCAGCTTTTGAAAATTTTGAAGTTCAAATGATAGAACTCCAGATTTAAAAAAGCATTTTAGTGGGGGCTGGAGAGATGGCTCAGTGGTTAAGAGCAACCCAGCAACCACATGGTGGCTCACAACCATCTGTAATGAAGTCTGGTGCCCTCTTCTGGCCTGGAGACATACACGCAAACAGAATATTGTATACATAATAAATAAATAAATATTTTTTTAAAAAAGGCATTTTACTATCAATACTGTTGTAACCAGTATCATAAGAAGAATATGAGGGTGGTAGTCAGCAAAAGTTTGCTCAGAAGAGTACAGCTGAATTCTACATTTAAGGTATAGAGACATTTTCTCAAGGTTACTCCATTAATCTGTTTTCTCCCACCTTTTGTTTTGGAAACATGGTTTAACTATGCATCTAAGGCTATCTGAATCACTATGTAGCCCAAGCTGGCTTTATACTGCTGGTGATCCTTGTGCCTCAGCCTCCCAAGTGCTAAGACTGTAGGCATGAACACTTATAGCTGACTCAATGCTCTTTTTAGACACTAGTTGGCCAGAGTCTGGTCCTTAGTCATAGATGTAGCTCAGTGATAAAGTGCTTATCTAGCACAAATGAGGCTCTGGGTTTGATTCCTCAGAATCCCCATGTCCACCCTAACAAAAAGAATTCCTAGTCCTTTAAAGACAGTGATTTTATCGCTTATACCGAATTAAGCCTTTTAACTCACTAAGTTCCTTAGTAAAAGAAGGTATGTATTGGTGGCTACACCAGCTATGACTAAATGAGTGAATAATAAAGTTCACTTTTTTTCCTGTTTGCTCACAAAGATTCTGGGTTTGTTTTTTTTTTTTTTTACATTTTCTTCATACATTTTCTATATTTCTAGGTATTTAGCAGCAATTTCTTAGTAATATGCTTTTGTGCTGGGGTTGGACAGTGCCTAGCTAGAGCTTGATGACCAGAATACCATGAGGTCCTTAAACATATACGTACTTGGGTGAGGACGGCCTGCCAGCATCCACCGAGGATCATATGGGGCCTTTGTGGGAACGAACTCGATGATTCTATCTATAGGATCCTTGGAATTCAGGAGAGGAACTGAACTATGCACGCTCTAAAGAAAGACCAGGAGAGAAAGATCACACCCATCAGCAATGTCAGTCTTATACCTCAACTCAATGCAACAGCTCCAGACAGAGGCAGCAAGGCCCACTACAGAACTACAGCCATCGGTCCTGATCATCGAAGCTGAAGCATACATTATGTGTCAAGGAACATGCACAGTTCCCAATTCTCATTTAAAAGCCTGACACACAGTGGTACATTGTGACCACTGTGCCCTTGCTCTTTGAGAAGCAAGCTCCTGGAGCAAAAATGGCTACTACAGGAAGGAAACTCATAGGGATGAGGAAGTCTTAGTATTTGGGCATGTGAACATATATATGCCATGAACATATCTGTTGCTAGAAAACAGCAGGGCTTAGTGAGATCCAAAGGTATTCTAAAGGTAGAAGGTAAAAGGCAGCTTCAAGAAAAAGAAATATACAGGTTTCAGAGAAATACTTCATTAAAAATTATTCAATAGGATATATCAAACACATTAAGCTGTGGCAGAAATGGAGGGAAGGGCTCACCTTGGGCATGTACGACAGCCATTGTAGGACTGTGAAAACCCCCTCAAAGTCATCACAAACAGTAGAGTGGGTGACCCCGTTGTTGTGCATGATCTGGATACCCCCAAGCTGATTGTTGGAGGTATACACTTCCCGACCAAGGACCTAGACAAACCAGCAAGTAAAAAGATATTTGTTTCTACAGATATAACAATGGATATTCTTTCTTAATTCTCACTAAAATGGTTTTTTTTTTCTTTCCTCCACCAGACAAAAATAACCCCATTTTCTGTGCCCTGTTCAGAGGAACTTCCAGGATTTCCTTTCTTAAAACACAAAAAGATCTTTAACAATTACATACACTGTTGCAGTTTTAAAACCATCAAGCTCTCCCTTTCTAGAAGCCACCACAGGCATGTGCAGTGGACTTTAACTCTGGGCTGAAATTATGGTAGGTAGGCTGGGTAAACCCTGGGGCACTGGCTACATCTTTATATACAGGTCTGGTAGAGTTATACGTGTACACACACACACACACACACACACACACACAGAGCGTATATTGAAGAAATGCTATGGGGTTGGTACCTCATTTTTCTAAAGGATTAGCTTTTTCCTTATATCTGATTTTTAAAGTTGGCATACTATCTCCGTCCCCCATCACTAAACCAGACAAAATCCTGAAGCAGTTCATGACACACAACAAACCCCCTAAGACTCCAGTCTCTTTGTGTGCTGGGTGTGAGGCTGTGATTTATTTCCCAAGCCTGTTTCCCTCTGAGGCCTCACCCCAGTGTCTCTGGAGGACTTTACCCTTGTCAGGTTGGGGGCACTTGCAAACGGAAACTACAAAGTTTCCTTTAAAGAAGAAAAAAGAAAGAAAAAAATATTCTTGGACTTGGAAATTGTAGGGTTTCGTTTCTTCCTGAAGATTGGTTAATAATTTCTTCCAGGGAGGGAGGTTTTCTGACCCAGCAGATGGAAGTCAGGCGGCCTGATCACTGACTATTGCAAACTGCTGAGTGTGTAGTAATTGCCAGTCATCTAGGGTAGCCCTGGAGAGCGCTAAACAGTTGTGGAGTGCTCACTGTATGTTCTCTTTTCTGTTCACTCTCTTCTCTTTTAAAAAACAACATAAATTTCTTTTTACTAACTTTTATTCATTTTAGCCTCTTGGGAGAACCTAAACAAATTAAGGGCCAACAAACTCTGCCTATATATTTTCAATTGGCCCTTTCTTATTAGCGGCTTGGAAGGGTTCCTCTGCATGTTGGGTCAGCCCCCTACATCAAGACCTTCCAAAGACTGAGCAAGTTGGTGACCAAAATAATAACCTCACTGTGATCCTGCTGGCTTTAGTACCATTTAACTTCAGCTATGAAAGGCATAGCGAGTTTTCTGAAAAGAATATGGAGAGCAAAATTGCTCTCCGATTACTGCTTTCCTTGATAAGAAAGCACAGGGAACAAGCCTTTCCAGGCAGCCCTAAGCCAAGTAACATGCTGGCAGCTCCTTTGAAGGAGCCGGTGAACAGGGGAGACCATATCTGACCAGTGGGCTGCCATCCTCCTCTCAGTCTGTCTTTAATCTTAGCCCAGGCACTGCAGCTCTTTTCTCATTCTCCTGCTGTCTCTTTCCATTTGCCCTCTCTCTGACTGATACACTGATCTCTCGGTCACTTGGCTTTCTGCTCCACTGAGTCCATATTACTAATAACACCTCCGCCACGGCCAGTTTACCTCATGAAGGCAAGAGCACATCATTACAAAATAAACTCATAACTTTGACATTCTAGCAAATACATGCCGTTTGTTATTTTTATGGCTTTAGTCTTTCTAACAGGCAGAGGGCATTACATACCTGTTTCATTTATATCTTTAAGCGTGTGTACACACGTATTCTTGCACATTCACCAGGAAACAAAACAGAACAAAAAATCAGACCACTACAAATTTCTAAAGCAGTCAGTTGATAGGGGACTCTGGTGGAGGCAGAAGGCCCGTCATTCAGGGAGGCCACGCTCTGATCTGACTCTGATTTTATGGCTGTCATAAACCCGATGGCCCACAACTGGTCCTTCTGGGACAGACTGCTTCTCTGCTAGAAGTCATTCAGTGTGATCAGCAGTATTTTTAATTATTAAAATAAAATTGGAAAGGAGAAATGAAATAAAAAGGAGACACTGTGCTGACCCTGAATATCTGATATTCACAATTTATGTCAGGAGCCAGATATTCCCTGTTGCATAGGAAAGAGGTATTTTCTGTTTAGAAACATTATTTTTAGTCCAACTTCTAATACTTAATGATGTCTAATTATAAGAACACTGGGCAGTTAAGAAACTAGCAATGAGCTAATGAAGGACCAAGCTCAGACAAAGGAACCTAAGCCAAATAAGAACAGCTGCGTGAAGTGCATCATCTTAAATGTCTTTACCCTCTTTTCAATGAGTTGAAGAGGACATCCAGAACCAGGCAACTCCCAGCCACTTACTATACTAATTGTTAATTTTTAATTCTATACTAATTGCTATTTTTAACCCAGCACACAATTCTTTGAACCCTAATTCTACATTTTCAAAGTAGGAACAAGACTCAGTAACTTAGTACATCTTCTCACTCAAGCTCTGATGCTTTAGAAATGTTCAGAAAAGCAGCATTTCTACATTTCTTTTCCTCTGGGTTCCAAAGAAACCCTAGAGCTCACAACAACTGTACTAACAAATGCTTACTATCTGAGAAAATTCATTTAATTTATTAATAAAAGAGAAATAATAGGACAGACTAACCGAGCATCCAAAGAACCCTTTCTGATCAGTGTTAGCTTTGGGAAATGGGGGTGGGGTAGATATGGAAACACAGAAATGAAGCCCTTCCTTAACTACAAACAAACAGCAACAATCACAGTTACTCAACAATCAAGAGAAAAGCACACCCCTGGTTATCTTCAGCTGCCTGTAGGTTTGGAGTATGCACCAGTGAGATGAGAGCTCTCATAATAGCTACTGATTTGTAGGGGTCATTGCTGACTCAAGTGGTTTTAATGATTTCAGAATACTTACAATGAAAGCTCCAACCAAGGAAGCAAAATCTGGGCTAGGACAGATTCTATTCTGCCTAACTCTGAAACGATTATGCAGGGATAGCCACAAAAGTCCTACTGGCAACTAAAAAATAAAAAGCACCCACAAGAAATCACTGTTTTTCTCAATATGTAGGCCTACAACCCTTGAGAAAAAGCTGTGGGTCAACAGTGCTCTGTCATCGAATTTTCATCAAGCAGGTAGCTTCATTTGTCACTTATTTAAACTTTGACAGAGGCATATCTGTATTAGTCAAATTCCTTGCAATGTTTGTGGTTCTTGAATCACTCCCCTTACATTTTCTACTACATGAGACAATCTTCTAATTTATTTGTCTAACAAGCATCTACCACCATTAAACACAAGAGACATTCAAAAGGGCATTCCTGAGACCACCTTTGTCCTCTAGTTCTAAGTGGCCAAAGCAGTTCTATGGAATAAGAAAAGCACCATTCCAGGGTCCTTTGCTTAGGAGTGCCCAGGCCACAGAACCAAAAGGTTAAATCTGAGAGCAAAGAGGATCTTTATGCAGTCTTGCTATATACTTAAGCTTCATTGAATGCTCCACTTATTGTAGCTGGCAGACCTAAGAATTAAAGTATCTCATGAAAGCCAGTGATTAGTAGAGATGCAATTGTTAAAGGTTTCACCAACGGTGCTATAGAGCCTGCAGAAATGCTGAGATGCCTAAGAGCTATAAATAAATGCAGTCATACATTCAAAGGCCGCTGTTGCTGCTGCTGCTGCTTATCCAGAGACACTGCAGACAGCTCAGGTTTACCACAGCTGACAGGCAATGAAAACAGTCTAATATACCGCCTGCTCTCACCCTTAAATCCCTTTTTGGAGATCAAGATAAACACATTCTTCCTTTCCCCAGTGCTCCAGACGTTTGACTGAAGTGGCAGAGCACTGTGAGGGTCTGTGCAAATGAAATCACTATGTAATACTGAATGTGTATTAGTATTTACTTGTCAGGATATGTGTCAGTAGAGGTATTGAGATTTTCAAGTTTCACTGATGCAACTTGTCTCGATTTTTAAAATATTGCTTTTATCATATTATTTTAGGGACCTTTAGAGTTATATGCAAACATCATGTGATAATATGGAAAATAATGATGGTGCATATCAATTAATAATAAAAAAGGAAATTTGCATGTTTCTTCCCTTTTTAATAATCTTTGGAGAGTCAGGGCATTTACTATTTTAACAGGGAGCACAAAATTCCTCCCAACCTGAGAATCAGGCTACACAAGTGGAGTCCTTGATGCAATCTTCTCATAGTATTTCCATTCTCCAGAAGGTAAATTTACTGAGCAATCATCATCACTGGATGTCATGCATGATTCTAGGTATTAAATTTACTCTGGGATGCTATTGATAAAGGATTGGGAGGGCAGAAAGATATGAGCAAAAGCAGATAGGAATAGTGGAAAAGTGGTTAACAGGGACAAAAGAGAGAGAGGATGAAATAGAAGGGGCAAAGGAGAGAAAGGGGGAAGGGGAAAAATGGTAACAGTACATCTATTCAGTGCTGCTAGCATCCTCCTTGACCTGAGAGAACAACATTTTTAAAAGCTGACAAGTAATTCAATCTCCAATTAACAATTCTAAGTGGTGCTGCACATATTATTGTGTAAATGTTTCTCCAGAAATATATCCATGGATGAATAGAATTAAATTTCCTGGTAGCAAGAGACAATACCTCTGTTACCAAAACTATTTGGATGTTACAAAATACACAGCTAAAGGGTTATGCTTCTTTCTGTACCTTTGTTGTCACTGCTAGCGCTGGCAAACTGGAGAGCCAGCTGGCAGCTGGTGGGTTAGGCTTGGGGGTAGAGAGGAAGCCCAAAGACACACATTGTTGGGTAGTGGGGCTGATTTGAACCATAGTTTGAGTCAAGATAATCCCCTTGCAAGCCTCAAAACTCTTTCAATAAGAAACAAATTCTGTTGTGATTGAGTTTGCTGAAGAGCGAACTTGGGCAAAGAGACTTGTTACCAGTGGCAAGAAAATAATTTGATTTTGTTTCAAATGTACTTTAAAACAAATGTCTTGCTATGTATCCCATGCTGGCCTCAAACTGAGCATCTTGTCCTGGCTTTCTTAAGGTAGGTGTATGCCATCATTCTCTAACGGTAAAGTATTCAGCTACAAGGACACTGAGATACAGACCAGAAAAAGTACTGCGAGACCTCTGCTTATTGAGAACACAAGCACAAACTCACCAGCAGGACAATGAGGATTTGATGGTGGTGTGGGTAAGAGACAGAGACTGAATTATAATGCAAAGGGATAGAGAAGATCCATAGACAGTTGGCCTGTCAAATGTGAGAGAAAATGCATAGGCTTCCGGATAGAAAGCTGATTGCCAAAAGAAATCACTCATCCCAGGGATCCATCAACTAAGTACTCATTTAGCTAGAGACCTGAAAGTACTGACAATAAATCAATTCTAAATATGGAAATACTTAGCATTTTAAATAAGTCTGGTTTAGAGCCAGGTGAGGTGACTCATGCCTGTGATCCCAGCTCTTGGGAACTGGAGGTAGGAAAATCAGGAGTTGTGGCCAGTTTCAACTACACAAGGCCCTGTTTCAAAAGAAAACCAAGGGGGTGGGGAATTATTGAGGTTTAATTCACATGTAACAAACGTGTCCATTTATGGTGTAAAATTCTATGACATTGACTGTGGTGATATTTTGTTTGTGTTTTAACAAATAAAGCTTGCCTGAAGATCAGAATGTGGAGCTAGTCACACTAGCTAGCCATAGAGACCAGGCAGTGGTGGCGCACACCTTTAATCCCAACACTAGGGAGGTGGAGACACGAGCTCAGCATTCAGTCTGGGGTTTCGTACAGACAAAATTTAATCTGAGGATTTCTAGAGACAGGATTGCCCATTTGGTCTGAGCACTGGTAGAGGTAAGAACTAGTGGCTTCTATGATCTTTCAGCATTTATCCCTATAATTGACTTGGGATTTTATTATTAAGACCAATTAGAATTCACACAACAATTGGCAAACATAAATATTTAGTCAAAACCAGTACCACAATGACATAGGATCATGTCTATCATCATGCTCCCTAGTGCCCTCTGCCTACTCCTAACAACCACCGACTTCATTTCTGCTCTGTGTGCTTTGCCTTTTGTAAGATGGCACATAAACAGATTGCGAGTGTGCAGCATTCGGAACCTAGGTTCTTATGGGTATCATAATGAATGCATTGCATTCATTCATACAGTCCAAATGTAGGCAGCTCCTTTGCACAGCTGGGCACCACAACTCAGTCATTTATTTGTCAGTTTGGTAGGCATATAGGTTGCTGTCAGTTTGAGAAGAGATTATAAAGAAAGCTGTTACAAACGTTTGGAGACAGTTAACTTTTGGATTGGATGGTAAGTGTATAGCTAAGTTAATAAAAGAAACAAAAACCAAAAACACAATTTCAAAGTAGCAATACTATTTTGCATTTCTTTCAATAGTGTACAGAGTTCTAGCTATCCTAATCCTCATCAGTATTTGGAATTTGTCAGTTAAACATTTAAAAAAAAAATGCTTTTTGGTGGGATGTAGTTCCGTGGTAGAGCACTTACTGAGGATCTTTCAAGTTTAGGGTTTGGTTTCTATCACCATAAACAAACAACAAAAAGCTGCTATCATTTATGGAAAAAAAAACGTAATGCTGTGAAACTTGGTTTTAATTTCCCTAATGTGTGGTGACAAACATAATTTCATGTACTTATTTTCCATCCTCACAGAGAGTCTACTCAAATGTCTTTGCCCATGTATTTAACTATTGGGTTGTTTTCTTATTGAGTTCTGAGAATTCTTTGTGTATTCTGGATTATGTCTCTTATCAAATATGTTTTCCACAGATATTCCTGTAAATGAGAAGTTTATTTTAAATACCATGAAATCAGGAATCATGGTATCTCTACAGCATAAGAGCAACCTTACAGAAAACAGAAATGCAATCAATTCCAAGGACCACACAGAAACTCAACACTGACATATTTGAGCAAGTTGCGCTACTAGGAACAGAAGTCTTATGCTATGTGTAGTATAAAAGGGAAACAAGTGATTTGTTCCTTTTTGCTCTCCTTGGTGCAGGTGCTTGGTGATGTTTGTGAACTGTTTCTGGTTCCTACCTTGTCCTTTAACATTTATTGTTTGTGTGTGTGTGTGCATGTGAAAAGACAATCTGTTGGAGTCGGTGCTCTCCTTTCATCATGTGGGATTGGGATGGAAATCAGTTCCTTAGACTTGGCATCAAGTGCCCTTACCAGTTGAGCCATCCCTCTAGACTTCTTCAAAAACATCTCTACATGGGCTAGTATTAAATCAGTAACTCTAGTCATATATTATCAGGGCTGCTCTAAGTTGTATAAACTTGCTTTATTGAGAAAAGATATCTTATCAATGAGTCAGGTAGAAAATGAAGGTATCCAAAAGTTGATTACCTGTTAAGATGGCCTATCATATTTGCATCTTACGTTATTGACTAAACTGGGGTGAATTCTTCCCCTTGATAACACTGGTCTTTCACTTTTTCAGATATGCATGCTATTTTAAAGAATTTAAATCCTAGGCACCAAGACATCATTAAAATTAGGAATTGGTCAAGACTCAAGCACAAGAACAATAAGCCCAGGCATAGCAATCTGGAGTTCAATCTAAAAAGCTCTTTAAGCTTCTCTCATGATTCAACTCTCCTGCCTGTGTACATTAGCTGATAAGATTGTGTGGTGATGGCCACTCTGAAGGAGAGGGGACATAGATTTGGATCCATGCACAGGGAACATCTCCTAGAATGATGAACAGCCAGGAGTCAGATTTCTAAACAGTCTCGAGTCCCAAGTCTTTATCATATTCACACAGCAGTCTGTGCACAGCAAGGGCTTAGGTCTATCTTTCTCAGAAAAGACTGGAGTCCCTGCATTTCTAATCTACCAACATGTGCAGTTCTTGCACTTTTAATTTATGGACATTGGGGGGGCCCCTCTGACTTGGGAACATATTGGCTTGGTCTAATGCTTGGAGATTATTAAACTTGGAGCTGTGTTCCACTATCAGGTGTACAGATCTTTTATTTAGAAGATATGGTGCTCTAAATGCACAAAGAGCTCCCTGTCACCTTCACATTAAAGCCCCTAGTGCCTGGTAAATGGAATTATATAGCTGTCATCTCCTTTCCCCAAAGTTTTAAGAGTACAATGGGCTCATTTTTTCACACTCCATTCCAGCTTCAGAACTAAGAGACCTACTTTGTATTGATTTAAGGTCTCAGAAATAAATAAACCTGCTTCACTGCTGTGATTCACAACAAATTCATGATACACTATTGCATGATATATTTCAAGCTCTGGCTCCAGCTCTCTTTTTTCTCTGGTGAGTGATGGGGGAGGTGGGAGGTAGCAGGGAGCTGCAAAGCTGACAGCCTGATGGTTATTGGAGATGGCTGAGGACTGCAAATCCAAGAGGAGACACTATTGGAGGAATACAGGATTTTTAACTGAGAGGTGAGGGTGAGAAGCTAATTTACTTGATTTCCAGGCTGGGGTTGGGAAAGAAGAAAGGTTGAAGAGAGATGAGAGGACTAACAGGGTAGTAAGCTTCAAGTGAAGAATAATCTGAAATAGAGCTATGAACATGTATAGAAAGAGAAAAGTGAAGAAAACATACCAAACAATGGTGTAATGAAAGGATGATTAGAGAAATAAGAAGCTGAGGACAAGGTTCTGCCTAAGAGGACCACGTTCACAAACATAAGTGGGCACTTAGCTTGAGTTCAGGGGAAATGCTGTACTAGCAGCAGGAAATGAAGAGACCCTTTTGAACCACAGAATGTATGAAGTAGAGACTCTTCTTCATTTCATACTCAAAAGACACCCCAGAATCTTGGAAGGTAAAATGGTTATTCTGGGGATGGGGTAGAGATACATCAGAGGTCCACATATATAAGGTGATTTAGAGACTGCATACTGAAGTGAGGGCATAAATTCTGGCAGGTTAGTTTTTGTTTGTGTACTCTCAAGGCTTTCTGTGCCTTCAAACTATGACACTTTTACTAATTCTACTAAACACTGTACTCAAAGAATTTTAGCTATTATTCCTAAAGGACTATCCCCTAGCCCAAAGTATGATTTTTGACAATGCAGCTGATAACAAAACAGAAGGAAACTGGGCCCCAAAACTTCTGCATGACACTGCAGGAGATCCCGGAGTCTCTGTGACACAATTAACTTTTGAGTGTTTTCTTTCTCTCCAGGGTCTCACCACACAGCTCTGGCTGTTCTGGAATTCACTACTTACCAAGATGACCTCAAATTCAAAAAGATCCAGCTGCCTCTGCTGGGATTAAAGACATGAACCACTATGCCCTTCAAGATAAATTTTAATTATGTAATTTTACTATTATATACCATAATATGTAATTTTTTAAAAAAATTCCACTCTTATAACCCATTCTTTCTGTTCTAGTCTAACATAGTTCCATACTTCCAGACCAATACACATCTTCATAACATTAGACTATTATCAATTAAAAGGAATTGAAGAGCTTTTCTGGACTTCCATTTTAAGGTAAACAATATATTGTATGATTCCCATTTTTATTGTTGTTGCTTGTTTGTTTTCACAACAGGGTTTCTCTGTGTAGCCCTGGCTGTCCTGGAACTCACTTTGTAGACCAGGCTGCTCTCATACTCAAAGATCCGCCTGCTTCTGTCTCCCGAGTACTAGAATTAGAGGTGTGCGCCATCACTGCCAGTTTATGCTTCCCATTTTACACAAAGGATTAAAGTCCAAAGTTGCTTGTACAACGGGGACTGCCCAAAAGCCTTTTTTTTTTTTTTTTTTTGGTTAAAGGTTTGGTTAAAGGTGTGTTGGTTAGTTTTTGACAACTTGACAGAAACTAGATTCTCCTGGGAAGAGGAAATCTCAGTTGAAGAAGAACTGCCTCCATCAAATTGGCACGTGGGGATGTATAGGGGGGGAATTTTGTTGATTAATGATTGATGTGTGAGGGCCCAGCAAACTGTGGCAGTGCCACCATTGGACAGGTAGTTGTACATTGGACTACACTGTACAAGAGAGCAGACTGAACAACCTATAGGGAACAAGCCAGTTAGCAGTTTTCCGTCCAGTGTTCTGCCACTGCTTCTGCTTGAGTTCCTACCTGACTTTCTTCAAAGATAAACTGTGATCAGAATGTGTAAGTCAAATAAACCCTCTTCTCCCTAAGTAGCTTTGGCCATGGCGTTTCCCACAGAAACAAAAATCAAATGAGAACATTCTAGAACTCCAAAAACTTTTAGCACATTTCTGCTATTTTTGTCAATGTGAGCATTCCTACATCTGTATTCAGGGTCCCAGAGCAGAGACGCAGGCTTTTCCTTCTATCTAGAAGCTCTGTACTTGAACTTGTTTTCCCAAGTTGTTAGTATTGGGGCCATTATAGTCACATGGGGCACTCTTAGGTAGTCAGAGGTAACTTTTGTAATAGAAATCTGAATGACGGGATGGAGAGATGGCTCAGAGGTTAAAAGCATTGACTGCTCTTACAGAGGTCCTGAGTTCAATTCCTGGCAACCACATGATGGCTTACAGCCATCTATGATGAGATCTGGTGCCCTCTTCTGGCCTGCAAGTATACATGCAGACAGAACACTCTATACATAATAAACAAAACTTTAAAAAACTCATATTCATACACACACACTCACACACACACAGAAATCTGAATGGTAATCCCACTGTGTAGTATCTCCAAGCCAGTACTCAGGACGAGGCTGGTTATAGGTCACTAAGACTTGGTAACAGAGTCAGGAATACTTAGTATGGTTTTCCACAAATCTGAGGAGCATCAAAGGAAAACCAAAACAGCTGGGACCAGATTTACCAACATTTTGTCAATGTATAGAAGATGAACTTGACAATTAAGAAGATCTGGCCACTACAATATTCTCTAAGAACTCATTCAAACTGTCAATGCAAAGCTTACCTAGACAATATGCTAAACAGCCTCTTCACAAAGGAGAGATTCCATTTGGAGCTATAGAAACATAGGGACTTTCTATTGCAAAAATAGGTAGTGAGGGACTTTAAAAATGCTAATTGATGGAATAATGCTTTGAGTGATTAGGGCTATTGTATCAACAAATCCTTGGGGACCTTTGGAAACAGATGACTGACACATATACTACCGTATCATAACCAAACATGGTGCCTCTCCTATTAATGGTGTTCCAAAGTGTGTTAATGGTCTTTAGATAACATCTACTGGGAACACCAATATGTGAATGTACTACTACAGTAAAAAAAAGACATCTAACTTCTCTCTCTCTCTCAGAATCTTTGCCTTAAGAGAGCCAGAAAGTTTAAAGAATACTGTGTTTATATTTCTTTTCCAGGGTCTGGATAATAAACTGTGGTCAGTACAGACCTGGAATGTACTTTAGAGAAACTACAACAGCACCAGTAGTTTCCTGTATTAGTTCATCTAATCCCCACAAAAGCTGTGGTACATAAGTATTATAACGGGCTCCCATTTAAAAATTAGTAAAACTTAAATACACGTTAGGGGGTGGGGAAATTGCTCAAGGTGATACTCTGTATGTGGTAGAAACAAAAATTAAACCTGAGGAGCTTGGCTTGAGTCTTATGTTCCTAGTCTATGTAACCTCTTTCTGTCAAAGAGACAATGCCATCTCTTCCACAGTGATAGCTGAGAAATATCTCCTTCTTAACTCTCTCACACTGTATATGACAGCATCATGAGTGAGCATGAATTGTACTGTATAAGTCCCTGTTCCCACAAATAAGTCTCCTTCATATAAACCCTAGTCCTATGTTCGAGAGTCAGATGTCACAACACACATTTCATGCTGCATGGTGCAATTTTTTTGGACCAAATCTCAAAAGCAAGATTAGGGTTAAAGAGATGGCTCAGTGGATGAGAGCACATACTGTTCTTCCAGAGAGCCTCAGTTCAATTCCCAGTGTCCACATCAGGCAGCTTATACCTCCCTTTGACTCCAGCTATAAGGGAACCCAATGCCTCTGGTCAGAACAAGCACCTACAATTACGTGTACACTCTCACCACACATACACATAATTAAAAAATAAAAATGAATCTTAAAGAATAGCAAGATTAGCAAACTTAGCCCTTAGAGGACTTAGAGCTCTCAATCATGTGTACTTTTTTTCTTGATAGATTCAGTGGAAAAAGGGGTCTAACTTTACCAAAGGGAAAGAGATTATGGGATTTCTTTTCTTCCTAAAAGAGAAAGAGCTTTAAAAAAATGTTTGCCACAAGGAAGTCACATATAACCTTCAGAGTTATCTATCCCCCACACATCACAGCCATTAGTAGAGTCCTTAGCTCCACAGGCAACTGCTGTCCAGAGCACACCCATAAACCACAAATTCTGATTGCTGTCCAATGATGGGATTTCATCAAGTCTGGGGCTGAGAGATAGCAGGCTCTGGCCTATATCAGTGCTCCCTTACAACAGAGGTTCCTCTAGCCTGGCTGCTACGGGGCATTATGTTAAACATGAGAAATAGAAACTGAGAGGTGCTCAAGGAAGGGAAATATTTATGTTACCACAAATGTCCAAAAGGCACCCTAGCTTAGGAGTTTATAACTACAATCATCTCAGCTCCCCAAGGGTCTATGCTGCCAACTTGAAACTTCAAGTATACAACTGCTGCTTCTGTCATACCAGCATGAGTCCCTTTAGACCAGGTAGTCAGTCAGACCCTTCAGGTTGGCCCCATCATCCTAGCTACCTGCAGCTTAGAGTTTCTGAAGTTCTGCCTACTGTAACCTTGAGAGACACAAAGAAGCAAATCCTATGAACTTCTACTTATGCCATCACTCTCAACACTCTTGGACACTAAGCAGAGACCTGGGCCCTTTTTGATGAAACTTAAGTTCTAACTCATCCAATCTTCCACTTGTTTCAGTTTTGTCTGGGCCAGGATACCACTAGTCAAATCCCCAAACAACAAGAAATTGGAAAGAAGCTCTTGATTTTTGAGTTCTAAACATCATTTGGGTTACCCCCAATCACCAGCTCACTGCCTTTGGTTTAAGTGTCAATTCTATATCACAACAGCCAAATCCAGAAACCCTCTCTCTCCTTGACTTGGCAATATTCTGAATACTTCACAATTAACTGCAGGTAACAAAACAAGGCAGGTGTGGAAGGAACATAAATACTCTGATCACCAGGGGAAAAGAATAAAAATACAAATGTGGAAGATACCCTATAGTTTTGAAACAAAATATACAGCATTAGAGAACAGTGCTGGAGAATAAAATGTACAGAAAACTCAACAAAAAAGGAAGAAGGAGAAGAAGAATTACAGCAGCAATACTTTTATTTATTATGCAGGTTACTATAGTAGGAAAAGAGGGAAGAAGAAATCTCTTAAAACTATTTGGAAGTGAAAAGTAGGAAGGTGTACACTAGAAACAGGTCAGCATCATCACATACACAGAAATGGAACGCAGCCATAAAAGCCAATGCACACAGGCAATGTAATAAGTTGGAAATTGTATGTGCTGAAGCTTCTTATCTTTTAAATGCACAAACAGTTTGCACGTTGCTGCATTACATGAGGAAGATATGTGGCATGTCAACACTTCTTCTCCCAATCTCCCATGATAAGTTAAATCAGTGATGGGGCTTGAGAGGGTGGGAAGGGTTTGGAAAAAATCCAGGAGAAAGAAAGTTTTTAAAAAATCTCTGTCTCAGCAAAAGTTTTCATTAAAATTTTAGACAAATGATCCCTGTGTCCTTCTCTCTTGCTGCCTGGGGCTCCATGCTATTTCTATGCAAATAACAACCTCGTGGTTTATATCTTATTATTTCCACCGGAGCTGCAGCGACATGACCTGAGACGTGTAAGAGGTGGGATGGGGGGAGGGATGGAAAGGAGAGAGAGACAGAGAGAGGGTGAGAGAGATGGAGTGGGTGTTCACTCAAGTGTGAAAAAATATTGTCAGGAGTGAGCGTCAAGAACAAAAAAAATTGCAGGGATAACGTGTTTATTTCAGTCCCCTCACTCCCACCCCACCCCCACCCTTGCAAACCAGCACCTTTTAAAATTCATTGGGCATCAGGCGATCATGCACAATCCATCTGCTTTCACTTTATCATTTGCATTTCATGCCTCCTGGCTTTTGATGTGCTGATACTTTGATGCAGTCAGGAGATTCGCATTATCATTATTTCAATTTTCAAAGGGGTCAACGGGATCAGCACTTGCACACACAAAATCTTTTTTTCCCTATAACCTCTGTACACCCCTTTCTTATTCTTCACCCTAATGTTTAACATAAAGGATAAAGACTCCAAAAGGTGAGTATCAGATGTTTACAGGCTGATACTATATATAAGCCTGCATGTACCACCTACATTTCCACGCTGTACACAGGTACACAAATACAGTGAGCAAATGGTCAAGGTTTAAAATGAAGCCGCACAGTACTTCAAACACACAAAGGCTTTCTCACACATGAACACTCTGAGAGAAGCACATTCAGAAAAAAAAGAGTGGGAATCTACAAGCGAGACATAGAAACAACTCACATGAAAGACATACACTAAGAGTGACTAGCACAACTCTGGAGTAAGTGAGATAGAAAGAAATGTACACAGAGAACAGTGAGCAGAGACTAGAAAGAGTAAGGATATTAGAAGACAGTATTTGGGAGTGAGTCTGAGGAAGCAATCTGAGACAGGGAGCTCTCTGATAGCTTTCCTTTTCATTCTGAGAAGCAAGGGGGCCAAAAGGACATTCCTAATGAACTTGCATGAAATTGGTTGTTTTTCTAGCAGCAAGACTTTGTACTTAAGAGGTGCAGACATGAAGATAGAAAAGCAGGTGGAGCAGGATTAAGTAACCTCTACAAAGAACACTCCCTTCAACTAAAATGATCACATTCTTCTGGAAACAAGCTACAACAGAGCCTCCCCTCAGTAACTAGGCCTTTCTCTAACAAGCAGCCTTATAGGCTAGGGAAAAGAATACTGAATTTGATCAAAACAGATTTTAAGAAAGAAACCTCTAGTGTTTTCTTCTTGTCACAAATGAAATTAACTAACAAGATGCATGCGAGTCCCTCAAAACGGATTGCTGTTACAACAATCTGTGTATGTAACATACTGGGTGTGTGTGTGTGTGTGTGTGCGCACGCGCACACACTAATGTAACCATGTGCACTTCAGAGACACAATCTCTGTCCACATAAGAAAACATCACAGAAATAAAGGGGCATGTGTCATTTTAAAATTCTATCCTCATAGAACATGGTGTCTAAAACTCTCTTCAATGTTCACCAAAATCTCATCCTTAGATAATATCTAAAGAGCAACTTAAAAAATTAAGATTCTCAGCAATTTTTCTCAGTGCAATAATCTTCAATGGTGGCAGTTCTTTACTTTCATTTCCAGTCTGGTACTGCTTTGTCTTTCCTTAGAAAGAAAAGCAAATCCAAAGGACATAGTTCATAGGAAGGCAGAGAACAAGCTCCCACATCAAACAATCCCCCTAATTTCTGATATTCCCTCAAGCTAATTAGACAATGAAATTATCTACCATTTTTTTTAAGTGTGAAGGATAGGATTTCCACCTAGTCCCTATTATTTCATTAAAAACCAAGCCTTAAGAAAAATATTAAAAAGCACTTCTACTATACAAGTGTTCTTTTTCAGAGATTTCTCAAAATAGCAAAATTGTACATCCTTAACCCCCCGATCAGTATTTAACCTATACTGCAAAGCCAAGGGACATGAACACAGTTTCCAGTACATCATGGCATGTGTATAACTCTACAAAAGCAGTCACCAAGTCACATAAGGGAGATCCATGAAAACCTACACTTTGTGTCAAGTACTTGTATGTTTTCTTTAGCTTCACAAAATAAAGGTGCAAAATAACACCCCTCTTCTGCAGACAAGAAAGATGTAGAGCTGAAGGTTATACACTTATACAATGTAATCCAAGTAATCTCAAACTATTCCAAACAAATTCCATACATATATTTCCTGCTAGAGAGAAAATAAAGTCCAGATGCCAAAAGTGTATGTGAGAGACAGAGATACTGAGGGAAGAGGTTTCACTGTCTTGTTAGTTTCACTCTCTTTTACCCCTTTTAGAAGAGCCTTACAAGCGTATATGGATCACTACATTCTGAAGGTACACGTCTTGGTTTTTCCTTCCTCAGCAATTCATCTATGCACCCCCAATCATTTTACCACTCATTATTTACTGAGCACTTCCACTACGCAAATGTTCTTTTTCAGAGGTGTATTTATAAATTTCTCAAAACATTAAAACTGCACATCCCCAATACTTTGGCCAGTGTTAAATTCATACTGTAGAGTTAAAAAACAAAAAAACAAAAAAAACAAAAGCTAGTACACTTAGGACATGATGGCTTCCTATGCGAGACCATATCTCTTCACATATCAAAGGCTGGGACAAAACAGAAGTACTCAATTCTTAGTTTTTCTAGACAGAGACTAGAATATGGCCTGTTCAGAACAGAGGTGATGGAGGAAGGTCACTGGTTAAATAAAGAAACTGCCTTGGCCCTGATAGGACAGAAAATTAGGTAGGTGGAGTAAACAGAACAGAATGCTGGGAGGAAGAGGAAGTGAGCTCAGACGCCATGCCACTCTCCTCTCCAGGGCAGACGCGATGAAGCTCCAACCCAGGATGGACGTAGGCTAGAATCTTCCCTGTAAGCGCACCTTGGGGTGCTACACACATAAATAGAAATGGGAAATCAAGATGTAAGAATTAGCCAGTAAGAAGCTAGAGCAAATGGGCCAGGCAGTGTTTAAATGAATACAATTTGTGTGTTGTTATTTCTGGTGTAAAGGTAGCCGGGAGCTGAGCAGTGGGAAGCAGCCCACAGCTCTCACTACAGTTATATAGTTTTTTCTCTAATATACATATATTATAATATATACCATAAATATCATATATCACACACATATAATACATACTTACATTTTTATATTATATGATATTATGGATATATAATATACACACATACACACTCAAGACTAGGAATCATGCCTGGTACACAAAGAGGTACTCAAAATATTTAACTGAATAAAATGAATGAATGAATGAATGAATGGGTAAGCAAGTCAATGAGTAAACACTACAGGAGGAGCCACACTAGAGGCTGCCGTCTAGTCAGCACCTTGAATTAAAAAGTCATTCTTTTTAATCATTAAACAATTTCATATACTTGTTCCAAACCCTGGCAACTTACTTTGTTGAGGGCACCAGCTCCTGTCAGAATTAAGTGAGAATTCTCAACCTGGATTGTTCTTTGTCCCAGTCGGACAAGGTAAGCCCCGATACCAATGGCCCGGCATGTAACCTTTAAGAAAAGAATAAATTGTGTATGTCATTTACTTATGTCTTCTCCCATGCTTTAAAAACAAAAGTACAGATTAAATGTACAAAATTCACATGATCAAAAACCATTGTTTTTTTATGAAGTCTAATAATAATATAAAACCCACCCAAATTCCAGGTCAAATAGGGACAAAATTCATTGAATAATTTAAGTATTAAATGCTCCAGGAGTCATGGTCCATTTATTTGTCTGTTTTACAGATGCCTGTCATCCCCATAACATGCAGAAGTAAGTTAAGTACTAAGAAGAAATTCAAACTGTTAAAAACCTGGTAGAATAGTTAGAGAAATAAGAATGAAACTAAATGCTGAAATAAGCCTAGGTTTGTTTAGGAAATCCAGTAACTTATATCATCCCATGTTGCTGTTTCTTGTGTATGATTATGATAAATTTGTAGACGTATCATTTTCAGGAAATAATGCCATTTAGGACTGAATGGCAGTGAGAAAGGGTAGAAATAAACCCAGCCACACACCCAGCTGTTCAATAAATTTAATACCTTGTGGAGAATGGGGGATATAGCTTAATAGTAGAGAGCTCTTGCCTAGTTTATGTGAGTTCCCTAGCACTGAAATGAATCATCATTCTAGGAATATTTACCAGGCTGATGGTGATGATCTCATCATAAGCCAATGAGGATTCTCCAGCAATCATTCCAGAACCCCGAAGGTTCTCTGCTCCAAGTCCTTCTTCTTTCCCAATAATATCAGTTATCTTATACCTATGGGATACAACCATGACAAATCACAAAGGTTAAATACAGTAATAGTAACTCATAAACAGAACAACAATCATTATAATACTATTTAATACAAGTGCTTTAATTCTATGTATGTTCTTCCTGCCTAAGCCTCTCCATCTTAGCTTGGATACTACTTACTTGAGAGTGATATTCTGTGTCAGAAACAACAAAACATGGAATTTAGCAGCTATGTTAAAGTTCATTGGTACAAACAGTGTTATGGCTCTGGGGATAAAACTTTCTGTAAGTGGGGATTATAATATCTAAGATATGGGAAACATGACAGTTAAAGCAACAAAATGGCATGACACATCTCAGATTTTAAAAGCCCTTTCTTACATATTTGGAAACATTTAAAATACCAGGGCCACAGGGCAGTGGTGGCACATGTCTTTAATCCCAGCACTCGTGAGGCAGAGGCAAGCAGATCTCTGTGAGTTCAAGCCCAGCCTGATCTACAAGAGTTAGTTCCAGGACAGAGAAACCGTGTCTCAAAAAATGAAAGAAAGAAAGGAAGGAAGGAAGGAAGGAAGGAAAGAAGGAAGGAAGGAAGGCAGGCAAGCCAATATATGCCATAAACACTAAATAATCTTTGACAATTTTAAATAGGAATAAAAAGTACAAATAAAGAGGAAGTGGGAATTCTCATCCCTCTCCTTTCCAAAGATTATAATAAAGAGGAAGGTCAAAACGATGTGTCCCCCTACACATAGCTAGTATACTGGCAAGGGGTCCTGGCGATGGTTCTTTGAAGGGACTGTTGTGATGTATGCACAAGTGAAATGCTGACAAGGTGCCGAGAAAGCAGACAGTGGGTCTAGTGGGAGCCACTCATCTGTCTTCCCAGCAGGGGTTAGGAGGGATAGCTGACAATGGTAAATGGGAGATAGGGAACAGAGTTAATAAAAGGAAGGATCCACAGCACCATACATACACATGCACAAATATACATGCACACACATACACGTAAAGTACAAGGCTGGAGGCAGAGATAGGCATTAATGATTTATTATTCTTGGCACAGGGCAAGAATTATGTTTTATTTTAACTTTCATAAGCTGAAATAATAAAATTACGACTCCATAATGGCTCTTAAACTCCCCATCCTTGTATTTTTCTGCTTCTTTCTGTCGATCCCTCCACTGGTTCCCTTGTTTTGTCTTCGCTGTAGTCTGTGACTGGATCTCTGCTTCTCAGATTGCTCTAAGCTTTCTATTTTTAGCCTTTCCCAATACCAAGATATTCCGTTTTTTTCTCCCCTATATATCTAGACTTCAGATTCTAGAGTTATGTCATAAATAAAGCTAATCTTCCTTTAGAAAGAGACATGAAGAAGCTGGCAAAACTCTACTCACTATACCCAAGGCACCACAGTGAACCCCTAGGGACACTGGAGTATATTTTTAGAAAAGTACTATGGCATGTGCTATCTGTTAGACCCTTTAGGAAGCTCAGAGATCACCATAAGATAGAATATTGTCAAAAGAAATGCAGCGCTATCTTTACAAAGCCAGGCTTTCAGTTTCTGTGGAACAAATGCAAGCTTTCACAAAAACCAAGGAAGTACAAGAGGTGAGGGTGGTTATATGCAAGGTGACTTCAAGGTCTGAATAGTCTGTAAACACAGTTAACACACTATTAATAAGTTATTGTAATTATTTAAGAATTAATTAGTTAGGTACTAGTCTAAGACGTTAAAAATAGAGGTATGAGGGATATGAAATTTCAAGACCATCCTTAGCTGCATAGTGGCTTCAAGGCTAGCCTGAGGTACAGAAACCTATTTCAACACTCTCCAAGTCCCTACCCAGAAAAGCAAAAATGAGATATTTCCCCCAATTCACATGCATTACTTTATTCAAATGATCATTAACATCATAGGATAGAAACATATTAGGATGCTGTTTGCATTTAACTACTTAATTTAAAAAAATTAGTTCTCTGTTTAGTTTAGAAGTGCTCTAAAAATATTTTATGATACTGAAGGTGCCATGAGCCTGGTAGTGGTGGCGCACACCTTTAATCCCAGCACTCTGGAGGCAGGGGCAGGTGGATCTCTATGAGCTCGAGGCCAGAATGGTCTACAGAGCAAATTCCAGAACAGCCAAGGCTATACAGAAAAACCCTGTCTTGAAAAAAAAAAAAAACCAAGCAAACAACAAACAAAAAAACCCAAAATATGCCATGAACTAAGGAAGTCTGAAAACCTATGGCATAGCCTATATGAAGAAACTATAAAACATGAAAAAAAATACACTTCAATAAATAGAAAAACATGACATGCTTCTTTTTGGGAAATTAAACAG
The DNA here is from genome assembly GCF_018167655.1 of Microtus oregoni. Taxonomy (NCBI): domain Eukaryota; kingdom Metazoa; phylum Chordata; class Mammalia; order Rodentia; family Cricetidae; genus Microtus; species Microtus oregoni. Next base: position 14,294,151 of record NW_024543074.1, read on the forward strand.
AAAGATGTCAGATCCTTATAAATGATATATAAAACCAATACAATCCAAATTAAAGTCACTATGGAAAGTTTTTGGTGATCAAAACATGTGCTAGGCCATGGGTTTGTTTTCCAGTATTACAAAATTAAAAAACCATATCAGCTAATTACAACTTGAAAAAAAAGTGAGAAATACATCTAATAACAATAGTTAAATAGTGTGGAATGACCCAAGAATATAAGAATTAGTCAATAAATAGTGCAGCAGTTAACACTGTAGAAAATACTTTCAGAGAGGTTATCAAAACGTTCAAGCCTCGCTGGTAATCAAAATTGCAAGATAAAGTTGCTGTTCTTAAAATATTCATTATTGTAATATAGTAATTATTGTTTTATTAACAATAACTAAAACATAGTGATGACAGCACAGTTAGAACAGAGGAAAGAAGTCCTATCACATACTCAATGACCGAGAATGCAGATCTTGGGAGGGCAATTTGAAAAATTTTAAAGACCTTTTAATATCAACTTTTGATCTGTGAATATCTAGAAATTAATCCAAAGGGTTATACAGCACCCTGTGTTTAACATCCCCTCCCCTCCCATTCTTGCAATTTATATTCAAACACTTGATGCTGTTGCATTCAACTACTTACACAGAAACATTAGTGTATATTCTAGCTTATGAATATAGTGGGAAGAAAATTGGCATAGTGAGGGTACCATGAACAAAGAAAGCTTGAGAACCTAATTAGGAACAGTCCTAAAAGCGTATGTAAAGGAATACTCAGCTGAAAGATGCAATAGTGAAAAGCTGGAAATGGCCTGATTTTCAAAGATAATATATTTATTATGATGAAATGTTATGCAACTACTAAACTTCATGTTTATTTCAGAAGGAAGATTAGGTTTATTTGTAATGTAACCCTAATCTAAATATAAGAAATTCCCCTAAAATAATTTTTAGTTCAAAGGATAAATTGAAAAGAAATTCTTATCTGCTATAGTCCCAATTACATAGAAAGAAAAGATAACAAATATAGAAATGACAGTAAGAATAATATAAATTCATAATTGTGGCTTCAGGGTAGGCTTGTGGCTGGTGTTTTACTTTTTGTTCAGATTTACACATTTCATAGTTTCTCAAATGAGTAAATAATATAAATATTACCTAAAAGCCTCCATCAATTGCAGAGCTCTCCAGATAATAAGTAGTAAAGCTAAGGCACAAATCTTAACATGTTTAGATTGTACAAGAGTTATTCAAAGATGTAGGAACACAAAGTAAGGAAATATTCTCTTTTCTTTGAGACTCATGGCCAAATTCATCTGAAATATAAATACCCACCTGGATTCGCCTTCATCCTCTACATGTTCACAGTGGACAGAATTCAGAGCACTGACTCTTTTATAATCCTGGGGTGTCAGATATAAATACTTGTAACCCTATAAAGCAAAAACAGTTTTTAACTCATTGTCTGTCATTTTCACATAACCAAAACAGTCAAAAATATAATGAAGCTTGTTCCAAAATGATAAAAAAAATAGCCTGCTTTAAAATGATAAATCATTTGAGTTATTGTCTAACAGAACACTAGCATAGGCAGTTTGGAAAATGAAGTTCCTATATTTTAGTCACTGACTGTCTACCCATGAAACAAGATACCCTATAGTTACAATTTCAGGTATGTTCCATTCATTTCACTCTTCAATAGGGTTAAAGGGTCATTTTCAGGTCTTTAGTGACACTTCTATTAGATATATCAACATGGAATTCAGAAACTGTAAATTATTGCTCTTCACTCAAATTCATATCATTGTCAAAATAGAGAGGGGTAAAGAATGAATGAAAGGATCACAAATCTGAGAGACTAACATTGAAACCAGAAGTCTAAGCAGTACAAACAGTCTGAGCACAAAATTCATACTTTTGCATTTTTCAATAAATAAACTCTATTTATATTCAAAAACTGTATTAATACTTAGTGGTTTATTTGCATGCATACACATACAAACTTATAGTTAAGGCAGAGAACCATGTGATATATGTTTAACATGCTATATGTATTTATAAATTAGCATTTTTCTGTACACTAAGATGTGGCACAACCATCATGACTAATTCTGAGTTCTTTCATTACCCAAAAGAAACCCAAACTTGCTAATGATCACTACGGATTTCCATATACTTTATAGGTGAAATTTAATGAACTATAATTTACATTTACTAAAATCCACTGTAATCCAAAATTACATTTACTAAAATTTACTTTGTTATAAACTTTCATTTTTGAGGCATTGTTTGACTGTGCTTCCCAGGCTGGCCTTAGCATCTAGAGGACTTAGATCACAGATTTCAGCAACCATACCTGGATTTAGTTATTATAATCTGATGAGTTTTGATAAATGTGTATACTTATGTAAGCACCACCACAATAAAAATAAGGAAAATTTTTATTATACTTTGAAATAGTCTTAAATATATGAAAAGTAGGTAGGAAAAGAAACCGAGAAAAAGGAGCCATGAAGGTATATAGAAAACCAAGAGAAGAAGCATTTTAAAAGATAAAGCAGAACAATGGAGTCAAATGCTGCCTGATCACCAAATAAATACTAAGATAAGGACTGAGAATTCAATGTCAAATTTAAAACACACAATTTTTGGTGACCTTGATAAAAGTAACTCAATTATAATGGTTCAGGTGTGAGCTTCACAGAAGGGGGCTCAAGAAAATGAGAAGAGAGCCTGGAGATAGAGCGGACAACTCTTTGAAGAAGTTTTGCTCTAAAGGAAAGAAGGATGGGAGTGAGTTACTGGAGGGAAACGTGTCTGTATGTCAAGGGGAGTTCCAGGAGAGAGGGAAAAGGTGATGATGAGCCAGAACTGAGAAGATCAAGGGTATAAATGGAGAGATGGTTTTAGGAAGGGGTGGGGATTGTGCAATTAATTAAAGCTCAGGAGTAAGGTAGAGAGGAGTGGAGGCAGACACAGGAAGTGCTCATCTGTACAACAAGGCAGAGTTTTTTGGCTTGCTTTTCTTGTCTTGTAGTACTGGGGACAAACCTGGCATGGAAGTACCTTGGGAGGCAAGGACTAATACTGAGTAGGAATGAAGGTAAGGGAAGAGGGTTGGGAGGGCCTTAGGAAAGAGGAGATGTGAAACCATCATCCAAGAGTTTAAAAGGCTAAGATTTAAAAAGTAGGATGAGTCAGAGAACATTTTACTCCATTTATGTTCAGTTGCACAAGTGCACATGTGGAGGAAGTAGACAAAGTTAGTTTTAAAAAAGGTCTTACTTCTAAAAGGATAGAGTAAACAGAATGAACAGAAACAGAAAAAGGTGACAATTATAATGTTATGATGAACCTTGGAATTTAAAGAAGTTGAATGAGCCAGGTACAGGTCTTAATCCCAGCAGAGGCAGGTAGACCTCTGTAAATTCAAGGACAACAGGGTCAATATGGGGCATCCCAGACAAGCTAAAGTTCCATAAAGAAATCTGTCTCAAAACAAAACAACAACAAAACAATAAAAACCGACCAAACAAGTTGAATGAAAGAGTGGGAAATGGAAAGAACAAAAAAGTAGTAGAATTGCAGTATTTGTAGGCTTAAAGGACTGTTAGATTTTGAGTATATAGGAAAACTGGGTACATGGAACACATATGATGATTTTTTTGCGAGTCCAATTCTTGTTCCACTGTTAGCTGCTACATAAGTGTGTGGGATTCCTTTTGCTCTGGTGAGTTCAGAAGCTTTGAGGACAATAGGATGGAAGGGTAGCAAAGAGAGATGCTTGAAATATATTCTAGAGAAACTGAGCAAGGATGGGACCATTAGAGGAGAGAATCTTTCCCAGTTATGGGAAGGATTATCTATGTGAGTATAGCAATTCCCAAAAATTAATACAGGACTAAGCAACATTGGAGAAAGTAACACTATACTTAGAATTAAAAGATGCAAAGTAGAAGAGGCGGCTCAGGGGTTAAAAGTGCTTATTGCAAGCTGGGAGGTTGTGGCACATGCCTTTAATCCCAGAACTTGGGATCAGAGACAGGTTTGAGTTTGTGAGTTTGGGGCCAGCTTGGTCTATAAAGTGAGTTCCAGGACAGCCAGGGCTGTTTCATAGAGAAATCTTGTCTCAAACCAACCAACCAACCAACCAACAAAAAAGCCAAAACAACAACAGAAAAACTGCTTACTGCTACTGCTCTCGCAGAGCCCAGGTCCAATCCCTACTGTCTATATGGCAGCGTGCAGTGGCTGTGACGTCACTTCCAGAGGCTCCAACACCCTCTTTTGTTGTCCACAGGCACAGGTACACACTGTATACATACAGATATACCAAATGCACACACATTTTATTTGTATAAAATAAATAAATTTGGGGACTGGAGAAGACCAGATTTCAATTCCCAAATCTATGTTGGGCAGCGCACAACAGCCTGTAACTCCAGCTCCAACTCCAGGGGTTCTGATACCCTCTTCTGGCCTTCGATGGTACCTGCATAGATGCATAATCCACCCCCCCATACACAATAAAAAAATTAAATAAATCATGCTTTTTAAAAGATGTAAAGAAAAAGAGGCCATGATCAAAGGGTAGGGAATAAGAAGAAGTAGCGTGAAAACATGAGACTATAAGATGGGATTCCCTCCACCTCCCAGGGAAAAGGGTCTGAAAGTGGCAATGAGAATTAAAAAATAGTGTTCCCCCTCCAGGTAAATAACACAAGGGAAGAAGAAAACAGCTGCTACTTAAGAATTAAACAAGGAATTAGTGTCTCTAGAGTCAGTTTCCAAGTAGAAAAGCAGGTTTTTGAAAAACTGATGATGTAAGAGATTTTGTTGATGATTGGTAACTGCTCCCAGAAACCACAGTGGAATATTTTAAAGATAGATATTTTGGGTTTACCATGTGTCATACTAAATGCATTGTTATTAGTTCATCTAAGGTTCAGCCACAAAAACAGTCACCTGTAAAAAGCTGGAGAAAAAGACCAGATGAACATGCTGAAAGCCTGTCTCTAACATGCAGTCTTTAGTTTGGATGCTGTCTGTCTCTCAGTGTGAAGACTGAAGCCTTGAGCATTCGAAGCAAGTGCACTATCAATGGGCTACACTCCAGCTCTTAAGGAAGGTGGTTTTCTTGTTTTGCTTTAAATTACAATTATTTTATGTATTATATGAAGGGGAATAGGTGTGCATGTAGTGGTCAGAGAACTTATGATAAATGACTCTTTCCTTCTACCAAGTGATCCTGGGGATTGGACTCGGGTCTTCAGGGCTGGCAGCATCCACCATACTTTCAGCCACCTTACTGGGCCCTAAGGAATTTTCTTAAGTAATTTTGTAAATGCTGTCTTTTAAACTTAAACCTTTTCCTTTCTTCCTCTCACATACACGAACATATCCCCATGCATAAACAAACAGAGTCATGAAGTGCTATCTCCTTGTAGGCTGTACCTTGTAGGGATCCTCTGGATCTACCCAGGCCACATGGAACATATGACGGATTTCTTCTGCCAGTCCAATTCTAGCTCCACTGTTGGCTGCCACATAGATGCGTGGGATACCTTCTGCCCTGGCAAGTTCAGAAGCTCTGAGAAACAGCAAATCCTCTTGAGGCCCAAAGGACCCAATTCGATATGTAATGTCATTGCCAATGACGATGATATCTCGGCCATCTGGATATTCAGGGCTTTTAAGGCTCATTTTCCAAGCTACCATGCCAATCTAAAAAAGACAGAAACAAATAAATAGAGCGTCATACATGCATTTATTTTTCAAGTTCTTCGAGAATAAGACACTAGATTTAGACACATCCTTCAGAAGATAGGCATTGTGAAAGAACAAAATTACTTCTTGGAAAGTAGAACAATATTCTAGAACACTGCTTCATATTATTACAGTATATCCCAAAGTTGTCTCAATTCTTCAGTGCAATTACTTAAAGAAAATGAAAAAACTCCACATCTAAATGCACTCAAGATTACATGTTGAAGAATGTTATGGCAGTGGAGGTAAGTCTAGAATGTCCATTTTACCAAACTGTACATTAAGACACTATATTCAGCTTTTTTTTAAAAAATATTTATTTATTTATTATGTATACAATTTTCTGTCTGTGTGTATGCCTGAAGGTCAGAAGAGGGCGCCAGACCTCTTTACAGATGGTTGTGAGCCACCATGTGGTTGCTGGGAATCGAACTCGGGTCCTTTGGAAGAGCAGGCAATGCTCTTAACCACTGAGCCATCTCTCCAGCCCTATATTCAGCTTTTTAGTGAGATTTGTTTCAATAAATATTTAGCACGTAAGGGATAGAAAGAACATCACTTCTCACAGACTGCCCAACTTTTGTGATCCGAGGCCCTTGTGCTCTCTACTCTATGAAAGACAGAGATTCTTCACTGGCTTGGTCCAGGTGTTTTCCATTTCTGCAAGGATTTTCTATCACTCAGCACTGTATCTATGAGAGCAACTCTTGCTGCTTTCTTCAGCTCCAGAAAACCAAAGGATGCACACAGCTAATCTCTTGATGCACTATGATGTATGTAAATCTCTGCTCTCTGTTCAGTGGCATCTGACCAGCCACACAAACAAATGATATAGACTTGACAGTGGTGCCATGTCTCTTTTCAAACTCTCACAGCCCTCTCCTTTTTAATCCCCTTCTACATGAGAGCTACTCAATCCTACTTGTTTATTTGCTAGTCCCATTTCTTTCCTATTCACTTACACCTCACTTACAGCTGCAGTTTTTCATGTCTGCCTGTCTGTTTCCCATATACCTGGATAACTAATGCTTTCTATTCTTTTCTCCTCTTTGTTTTCCTGTCTCCTGCTTCTCTCTCTACCCCCACACAAATGCCCAAACACAAAGCCTACCAGATGAGTCCAGCCACATCTACAGCACTGGTCCCTCATCCCCAGGCTGCTGCACATCACCTCATTGGGGAACTGGCCATCAGGAAGGGCCATTAACAGATGTAAATAGCAGCATTCCTGGAAAACCATATGCATCACCCAGACTCAACCCGGCCAGTGATCATAAGCTCTGAGTACACATTCCTCAATCCAATTGCACATCCACTCTAATCAGGCTGGTTGAGGCTTTCTACACAGTTATTTGTGATCCTCTGCATTAAGAAATAGGTATGAAACACCCAGTGATAAATATAAGCTTTTTTTTTAATATATCATACCATTGGCCAAACACAAAATGAATGTAATATAGGGGAAAATTCCAATCACTTTCTGAGATAAGGTATCACTCTATCTGCTAATTAAAGACAAATAAGGGAAAAGAAGCCTACCATCAGAATGCGGCACAGAGAAACCCCAAATATCAGTATAATCTTGGATTTCTTTTAAAGAAAAAAAAAGATCAAAACAACAAGAAGGCTTTAATATATTGCCTGTGTGAGAGAAAATATTTTTTTCTACATTTTCAAGTGCTGTCCTCACTAAACCACTCATTTGTTTGTCAGAAAAGAAAAGCTATCCACTGTCTACTTTCTTTTAAATGTATTTGTAGTTAGGAAGACTGGGTTTTACACCAAATTTTATGCTATATTAACCTTAGCAACCTAGGCTACTTTATATACAAGCCCTGAAGAATCTACTTCAGCATTTGTGTGTTAATGTAAACACTGTGACTGTGTGGCCCTGGGCAGACAGATAATACTCTTATCTTTCCTTATTATCTAGGGACTCCTGTGCCACTTGGGCAGTTAGTTCAGCAACGGTCAGGTCATTATGCTTGCAAAATTGACTTCTAATTAGGTGTCAACATAGCAGCACCAAGAACAATTTTCTTCCCCTCTTCAGTTTTTTAAGGCAGATCGTGTTAGTTAGCTTTGGATGACCTGGAACTTGTTAAGTAGTCCAAGATGGCCTGAACTCACAATCCTGCTTCAGCCTCCTGTGTTGGGATTACTAACACACAACACCGCACCTGGCTTTACACATTATTCATTCTTTTATCAATTATCTTTCATCAATCAGCCCCTGCTCCCTACCACCTACATTAAACATACAACAACAGAATTGAGAGTGTTAGGCTAGTCTCAGTACAGTAAGGGTCCTTACAAGAAAATATTCAGTTTGAGTTAACACAATGAACACATGAAGAAACATCTGTGGTTCAATTAACATTAAAATTTGGATTTCATTGCTAATCAAACAGTAGGGCATATAAGGGTAAACAGAGGCTTTGGAGTCAACCAAATTTAGAACTAAATCAAGGATCTATCATTTATTAGCTTAGTGACCTTGGTGTGTGTGTGTGTGTGTATATATATATAAAGATTTTTTAAATATATTTATTTATTTAATATGTATACAATATTCTGTCTGTGTGTATGTCTGCAGGCCAGAACAGGGCACCAGACCTCATTACAGACGGTTGTGAGCCACCATGTGGTTGCCGGAAATTGAACTCAGGACCTTTGGAAGAGCAGATAATGCTCTTAACAGCTGAGCCATCTCTCCAGCCCCACCTTGATATATATTTAACTTTATTGAACTTCAACGTCCCTATATGAACAACCAAAGAACACCCATGAGTTTGATGAATTACTAGAAGCAGGACTCTGTATGAAATACAACATACAAAGCTTGCCCTTTTCTTTCCTCTTTTAAAGTTTCACTCAAACTCTATTTCCTTATTAAAGTTTCTCCATCCTAAATTGACTCCTGTATTCTCTGATCTCTTATTAAGTTCTTCATGCAGAGAATCTATATGATAATAGATAAGATACCATGTAGAAGTCATTAACTCTTTTTTTTTTTTTTGAGACAACTTTTTACTTTGTAGCTCAGGTTGGTGCAGAACTCACTATGTAGCACTGGATTGTCCTCAAACTCATGGCAACCCTCCCATCTCAGTCTCTTGAATGCTGAGATTGCGTGCATGTCTAATCATGCACAGAATAGTCACTTCACTAAAACAATACTAGCTTGGAAATACCTGGAGAATAGTCAGCACTATGGATTAAAACACTGGTCATGAGCAACATCAAAAGACTACAGATTAAGAATACTAAGTGCCTTTAAGTGAATCTATAAATTAAGAACAACACCTGTTGTCAAATGAATACCTACCACATGCTACATTGCACTAGAAGTTGACAAACACGGACAATGATTAAGAGATTAAGTAAGTCAAGTTGTCTTGGATCAAATATCAACTTCATACTAGTTGTAAAACCTTGTACACAACAACCTTTGACAGTCTCAATTTCCCTAACGATAAAATGGAACTTTTCTTAAGGTATTATTGGGAAGAGCACGGCAAAGTAGTACAGAATTTCATACACAAATACTCTCAATGTAGTTGTTATCATAATACAAAGGTGGCTGTTACTGGAAACTGGGGCAGAAAGTAACTTTTGAGAGGGGGGGTTTCCTGGGAAATCAACCCATGGCTCCACACATACTAGGTACACACTCTAACACTGAGCTATATACTCAGCCCAATACCTTGTTTTTATAGCTAGTGTGAATTACTTATTTTTCAAGCTAAGGACAACAGAAAAAGAAACGCTCTTTCTTTGCTAGAGAAATGATAGAAGTATATTTCGGAATATTATTAGTGTCTTTAGCTAAATACAATATGGATTATGAATATTAATTATAGCACAAACATAAATGTCACTGACCCCTAACTACAATGTGGTTTCATGGATTGGATCCTGGAATAGAAAAAGGATATTATTAGAAAAAAAACTAGTGAAGTTCACAACAAGTTTGTTTATTTTATAGAACTTCAGCAAGCATAATTTCTTCATTTTGAAAATTCTACTATGATTATATGATGTTAATACAAGGGGATATAAAGAATAAAGTTCAGTGGTAGAGTGTACACTACAGCATTTATTTTATAGAACTGCAGCAATGATAATTTCTTCATTTTGAAAATTCTATTATGATTATAAGATGTTAATACAAGGGGATATAAAGAGTATAGTTCAGTGGTAGAGTGTACACTACAGCACACACACACATGCATGCAAGTGTGTAGGGAAGCTGCATGAAAAAAGAACTCTCTATTTTGTTTCTGTGACTCCTCTGAATCTACAATTACTTTAAAATAGTGCAAACCTGTAATTCAAGCATTCTGAAGGCAAAAGCAGGGGGATTACAAACTTGTAGTTCCAGACTAGCCTGGGCTCTTATTATGTCTATTTCTTTCTCTGTACTTATGGAATAACTGTTTTCTTACACACACCTTTTTAAAAAAGCAAAGCAAATTGGATATTTGGGTCAATTGTTAGTATCCTGGACAGCATTACTCTGAATAGCATTACAATCATGAAACTGCTAAGTGCATGATCCTGACAGTCAAAACATTTAAGATGTTGACAGATGGAGCAAGAAGAGAATGGAGACAAAGTATAAAAAAGGACATGCTACTGGAATTTCATGTGGATAAAAGTTATGGGTATGTCAAAGAGGAGAAAAGTGCAGAGTTTTGGTCTTTGGCAAGGAAGAAATGTTTAGTCAATTTAAGCTGATGAGGGAGGGGGACTTGATTGGGGGAGGGGGAGGGAAATGGGAGGCGGTGGCGGGGAGGAGGCAGAAATCTTTAATAAATAAATATTTTAAAAAAAGAATTTTTGATTGTTTCTTTATTTCAGCCTCAAAAACAAAGTGATGGCTTTGAACATTATGAATAGCTTGAAAACTATGATGTAGCACACAACTAAAAAAGAGCTTAAAATACATGCATAATTGTAACAGGCAAAACAGTATGGTCATTAAGGATATAGATTCAGAAGTCAGATTCCTAGAAATTGAGTGTGTTGGCACAAGCTTGTAATCTCAGTACTTGGGAGGCAAGAAGGCACTACAAGATACCTCTATAAAACCAGCCTTTAGGAGGATGGTTTTAAATTCCAGGCCAATAAGGATTATAAAACAACAGCCTAAATCAAAACCAACAGAAAGAACTACCTTAGGCTGTTGGAAGTAGCATTTTGTTTTTAAAAGAAAAAGTGCTCTGTGGTGCTGTGGTAGAATGTAAGCATATGTATACACAGGTTTATACAATATTAATATCTCTACCTGAGAAGAAACTGCTTCTCATTGTATTTCTGGTCTGATGGTTAAATACATATTTATATTTTTAAAGTCAATATTTGTATAATAGGCAAGAACAGTGCCTATCAGCTAAATACATATTTAGGACTGTACCACATGTATTACAAACATGTACTAAAATCGAAAGCCTATATTTATACAGATCCTTTCATCTTGAAGGGGACTAAAGAGCTTACAAACATATGTACATAAAAGGGCGTTAGTACTGATAGGCAGGCAAGGTGTCAGTTCCCCACTTCCCTATGTCTCTTAGCAGTCCTAGCTAGGAATACACAGAGTGTCAACAGACACAGGCCTGTAACAGCTGCAAAGACATTAACATAGTAATCCAGTTGTAACACACAGGCACTAAGGACAGCAGCTGGAAAACAGCAACTGCTTTCCTCTGGTGCAGAAGCACCATGGCCATTTCCAGCTTTGTGTTTTTAAATTATTCTCTACCAAACTCAACTAATCACTTGACAAAATTGAATTTGATACTGAAAATGGTTTCTGAATGCAAAACACTTCGTCTGATGATTGAACACTAGGTTGAAAACGCTTCCTCTTGCCCTTGATTTAAAGAGGAGGGTGAGGGGCAGGGTTACAACAGTCAGGAGAAAAGACTCAACATTTTCTAAGAATAGCTTTGTCTCAGAGGATTCAGCATTACATCAAAAGACAGTTATATCCTCCCCTCCCCATTTAATTAGGACACCATAAATTTTTCAGCCCAGTTAGTTTATATATGTGGGTCTATATTATATACACAACGACGATCTCATATCGGTAACTGCAGTTCTGGCAGAATATATGCAGAGGACAATGTGACTAGCAAGGCAGCTCACATGAACTTTGCCTAAGCCCAACCAGCCTTGTATATGAACAGAAAAACCACCAAGGGAAATTTCATCACTGAGTCTTTTTTTTCTCCAATACTTTTTCCCCCTCTCGTATTTTATGTAGGAAAAATCTGGTAAAAATGAAACTCCAGGACCGAAGCCTGAAGAGGACGGAAAGACTGCAGAAGCAACCAAAGAGCAACCTGTGGCCTATTTGTCTACGTGGGCAGCTTCGTGTCTAATGAGTTTCCAAGTGGCTTCTAGGTGCTGGCAGCACAAGCATCCTATTCCCTGGCCAAATCCTGTCTACAGAATTTACTAACCAAGCAGTCCTATGTACTTATCACTTAAAATTATGTTTTCATTGATGTAGACAGCCACAAGTAAGTTTTAAAATACTAAATTTCAGGTATATATGTATTTTCAAAACAGAACTTTCAGTGGGCAGGCTTCTTAGGAGTAGGGTTATCAATTCAAGCTAATTATTTTAAGGTAAAAAGGGGAGGCAGACCACAAGAGCTACAGTGAATACGCTAAATAGCAGCAGAAATAAGTGTTTATTTTCCCTATGGAAGACCTAAGGAAGTAAATAATTCTCTGGCCACATTCTGATCGGGAATAAACATGCTCAAATGAGGGAGGAGGGGATAGGGAGGGGAAAGCAAGCAGAAGAGAACAGTCTTATTTAACTGTTTTTATGTGGGTAAAATGATTTGTGCCATGGTATTTCCATAAGAAGTGGGACCATTATTTTCCTGTAGAAACACATTTGGTTTGAAAAGTATCACTGGACAGGACGTGAAAATCAAACCAAATGAATTATTCACAACCTCCGATCAGAGGTGATCATTATTTCTGATGCTCCAAACAGTGATTAGGATTCTACCCTGAGATGTCATTTTCTCACTGAGTAACACCAGCAATAGAAAAAGGCATTATCTATCTATCCATATATGTATTTTTTCTCCTGGGAGGACCCTGGTTTAATGTTACTATAACAGATACAAAAAAAAAAAACCCACAATAATGTTAACATTTATTCTGCTGGTACCCATAAACGCCATTAGTCTGACATACAGTGTCAACACTAATCATGACCCAAAATTAACACCAAAATTGGCATCAACACTAATTGTACTATCAGTGTGACTAGAATATACAAATGGACACAAGCATTTCCCAAAGCTGTTGTCATAAAATTGCAACATTAAGTTCAACAGAAAAATGTAAAGGAAAAGCTAAGGGGGAAAACATGACAGGGTTTTGCTTTTGAGGGTGCTAGATTGTGGGAGCAGAAAGGAAATCTTTGCCATGGTTGACTTTCTTCTCTCCATACTTTAAGATCAGCTATAGAAATGCTTTCCTTCATAGATTTAGGTACAGGCTGGCTGTAGCTGAATCAGGTATATTTTATCATTTTCCCTGTTAAAGTCTACAATAGCTATTGTTCTAGTTCTACTTGCAGGGCTCTGGAGTGGGAACACAAGAACCCTAGACTGTCACAGCTGAGATGGGTGGTGACACTGCATCACAAAAATGAGAAAAACAAGACCTGGAAAGAATGAACTTGAATCTGAGCTTTTGTGGGGGGTACTTATATCAAAATTTACCTTTTGTCCTTTTAAATATAGATATAGCAAATCGAAGCTATACTTTTAATTAGAAACTATCAATAATGCTTTAAAAAATAACAAAATACAGAAAATATTAGAAGCCTTTAAAAGATGTATTTTAAGTCACAACATAATGTGGTATTGGACTTAATTTCTCTTTGTGAAAACTATGCTGAAAATAGTTAATGCCTTCCATGTATCTGCCTGATACAGCATGTTTCATTGTCTAATGCCATGTAATCACATGAGTTCAAGACAATTTTCATGACATCTGAAAAAATTAGTTTTTTATGCCTTACTTAATGTAAAGTTACCTCAATCCCTCTAATTAAAAGTTGACATGTGGGTAAGTATCATTGTTATTAGAAAAAAAATTCACCTATATGGAAATATAACTAAAGATGGAAATAATAATCATGTATTAGGGAATAATTTATCCTCGGGATATTTACATACATCAAACCACAGTAATTTTATATATCAAAACTCAGTATTTTAATTTTGTTGAACATGCCATGGAGTACACACATACCAGTAGTACTTGAGAAACAGAGCACAGGATTGACTGGTACAGAAGCTAACTAAGTAAGCCACTGCAGTTCTAAAAGCATTGGCTGTTAATCGCAAGGATAGATGTTGATCTCTGGTACACCATGCCTCATTCTTGGGAGTCATTTAAACTTAGAATATATAAAAACCTCTGGCAAGAGTATTCTTCTAAGGGCCATCTCTAGGACTGACATCTGGACAGATGTCAAAGGAAAACCTGAAAGTCCTGCGTTAGTGCAAAACAGGAACTTTAGAATTTTTTCAGTTAATTAAGCTCACTGAACTTCGGCTTGTTAACAATCAGTCAAAACTAACTAACCAACCTGATGAGAAATCTCCAATGCCAGCAAAAGCCATTTGGAATGAATTCTAAGAAAAACATATGCACTCAAAAGAACAGTATTAGAAATTCGATAGAAGTAACTCCATTTGGGCAGACTTATTTTTCAAAATCAGCCTCAAACATTTTCTAATGTAGGGATGGAAGAACATTTTAGACAAAAACATAGAGCAAATATACTTACTTTGACTAGGGAGAAAAGTATGTTATTGTTTTTTTTTTTTAAAAAAAAAACCTGTCTTACCACAAATCCCATAAAATGTTTCTCTATGTCTAGATTTTTCTATCTTGCTAAGCCCTGAGGCTGGAATTGAACCCAGAGTCTTGTCATGTCAGACAGGCACTTTATCACTGAGCTTCATCTGCTGCCTTTGGAAGGAGTCAGTGTTTTCTTCTTCCTTTAAAGGCCTTCATAGAAAGTATGGCTCTGTACTCAATACAAATTAGGAGTATTTGTGTGCACCTAGTAGTTGGTTATGTCTCCCTTCTCCTGAAGATTTCAGGTACTTAAATACTTTCTCCTGTCTTCAGGCATAGATTGGTGGCTGGGATTCCTCAACAATTTCAGAGGTCTTGTGCTCTCTTTATATTTTTGTTCTGAGCCTGCCTGTAATGGCTGAGCCATCTCTCCAGCCCTGGTCTGCTTCTCTAAGGGCTCGTTCTTAGATCACACACCTCAGCACAATTCTAACAAACTGCTCTTCTAACACATACCTCACAAGACAATACTGACTTAATTTTAATATTCAGCATTTAAAAAGGCAAACTAATTTCAAAGAATTAAGCAATACAATTTATCTAGACTGACTTCACATTCTTGAAGCTATTTTGAGGTTGAGTCAAAAAACAATATATAAAAACATAGTGCCAAACCAGAAATATACTTGGGTCCTGAGTGTTCAGGAGAAATAAAAAGTAATTTTTTTTTACTCAAGTCCACAAACACTCTCCAGGCAGTTTTAGGCAATAATGGAATCCGCGAGAATTTGAATTTGTGATAAGTCAAGTTCTATCAGTTACTTTTCTCATCAGATAGACTAGACAGGCACAGTGGCAGTCAGATCTCTATGAGAGAAACCTCCTTGTCTTGGGGGTGGGGTAAAAGAGGGTAACACTATCTGCAGTTAGGAGCCAGATAGCATCAATGGAAGTCCACATTCCATGGAAAATGGGTCAACACATTCCTCTGGAGATAAATCTCTCTGGAAATACCTCAGACGTGTGAATATTAGACAGAAATGCATCTCCTAGGTGATTCTAGCACTAGTTAGGTTGACAATGAAGATTAAACATCATATCAACCAATTCTTCACTAAGTATAGAAAGGGTCAGGCCTCTTATCATCATCTTCTTCCCTCCACCTCTCTTCCTTCTTCCCTTCCTTCCTTTCCCTGTTGAGATAGTTTCTCCACCTAGTTCTGGCTGTCCTAGAATGTACTATGTAGACCAGAATGGCCTCAAATTCACAAGATCCTCCTGCCTCTGCCTCCCAAGTGCTGGGAAATATTATTTAATGCTCAAATTAAACTTTCAAAGAAGTTGGGTGGTTGGAGGCACATGACTTTAATCCCAGGAGGCAGAGGTAGGTGGATCTCTGTGAGTTTAAGGCCTACAAAGTGAGTTCCAGGACAGCCAGGACAGTTACACAAAGAAACCATGTCTCAAAAACAAATAAACAAAAAAACAGAACAACAATAATAACAACAAAACTTTCAAAGAAATGCAGCCTCAAATCAAGAATCACAGTCACAATTGTAGAATCTTAGTGGCTGGTAGTTGATGTTTCTTCATATTTTTTTCTATATTGTTTAAAGAATTTTTAAATTAAAATCAAAAAGACTGGTCAAGAAGCTCAGTAGGTAAAAACACTTATTACAAAGAGTGCTAACCTGAGTTTGAGACTTGGGACATACACGAGTTGTTATCTGAGATCCATCCACCTGTGTGCCATCACTCACTCTCTCTCTCTCTCTCTCTCTCTCTCTCTCTCTCTCTCACACACACACACACACACACACACACACGCTAAATAGAAAAGGACAATAGCACACTGTAAATAGTTAACCGGCCTTTCCATCTCTCTCCTGAAGAGGTAGCTTCTGCCTTGGCTCCTCTCCTCTCCCCTGCTCTCCTCTTTCCCCTTCCTTCCTTCCCTCCTTTCCCTCTCCCCTCCATAACCCACTAAATAAATACCCACTTTCTCTGAAAAAAAGACCAGTTAAATGATAATTAAATACAGATATAGGTATGTTAAGTAGTTTCAAAGCTAAATTCCTAATATCCACTATCCCCACTATTTTATTCCTGAGAATAAAAAGCAGAAATGAAGTAAAGTTAACAGTCATGATGGCAGCCAGTCTTTAAATTTTAATTTATATTACTTTATTTCCTATTTAAGCATTTTCTTCTTTAAAAAAAAATGTGCCAGGTCATGATGTGGATTCAACACATTTTCAATGAGAGTTAAAATGTAAAATGCCAACTGAATATTACAGGAACATTAGAGAAAACCTACTACGGTAACAAAATAAAGAATAAAAAGAAATGAAGGAAACAGTGGGTTTGTCTCACTAAACAGGGGAATTCACAAAGCTTCTCTGAATGTTAAAACTGCTGAGAAGGAAAAACCCTGACACCTAGTGCCCAGCTGGAAAAGCAAAGCCTCGGAGTCACTCCTTCACATGGCAGCTCATGCAGAGGTGACTATTAAAATGCATTAAATGTGGAACATACTTTCCTCCCAGGAACAAAAAAAGAGAGAGAGAGAGGGGAGAGGGAGAGGGAGAGGAAGAGGAGAGGGAGAGGGAGAGGGAGAGAGAGAGGAGAGAGGAGAGAGAGAGAGAGAGAGAGAGAGAGAGAGAGAGAGAAAGAAAGAAAGAAATTCTTATGCCATGCTAGGATGGGAGTCTATCGTTATCACCCCTGATTGGGGCACCTTGCTATTGTAACTATCCTAAACAGTGTTTCCTCATCTCAGTGGTCCACGATGACAAGGGTGATGGGAAGGAATTATAAAAGCCCATGTTCTAGGAACTTGATCTCCATCTGCAATAAAATTTCTGTAAGAGTAGCTTCTTTATCACATTGTCACCATTATAGATTCCTGATCAAGTTCAATAACTATTAAAAAAATAATAAAATGCTAATGGACTTATTTCAGAACAAGTAAGAATATAACCACATAAAAGCCCAGTTTTTCCTTTGTTCTAGCAGGCAAAGTTAAGTTGTTCTCTGTTGAATCTATTATAGCCTTTGGCTTGTTCTTAGCCTGAGCTTTTTAATAACTAGGTTTAGTACAAAAAGAAGCTGTGCTGGATTGCAAAGTGTTACTCAAAATGTTCCCACCTGCAATTATAACTTCCACCAAATGATCAAAATAGGTTAGCAAATTGGCAGAAAAATGAAAACAATTCCTCCAAAACAGAGAAGTAGTAAAGCAGACTGGATGGATAGTTGCGTTTCTTCTGTAGCTCTGAAGCGCACATTCATCTAGCTATGTATTTACATATAGTGCTCATCACTGCAGCACCAGAGCAGCTAGAAAGGAAATCAGTTTAGTCTCTGTTGCAATCACATTTCCCTCAATTTTCATCTTTACTTGAAACTATTAAGAAAATCCCAGGCAACTCATCTTTGGAGCTATTTGCAAGTAATGTAGTTCTCAGATTTGGTCCACATCATTCTTATTCCCACTCTAAATTCATATTAAATGCAATACCATTCAAACCTGACAATGAAAAAAGTGTCCTATACTTCTCACCAGGAATTAGGTAGCATTTCCTCACTTACATCTTTTTTGATGGGGAAGAGACACTACAGGAAGAAGAAAGTAAGCTAACACAGAGCCAGAAAAGCTCTCTCATGGTTTAAGCACAGGTACAATGTTGAGAATGCAGGTCACTTCTCTGCTGAAATAGCCAATATCTTCCTCAAATGGCAAACAGGTTACCTAAAACTAAATGGAACTGAATCAGCCCAAGTCCTGGTGCTATCACCATTTTACCCATTTGCCATCCTAGTAAAAAAAAGTAAGGGAAGAAGGCAACAAGGTAACCAGTGGTCTGATAGGTGCACATTTTCTGCCTCTGGCTGTAAGGAGAAGCACCTCAATTCATGGAAAAACTACATAAGAATCTCATGTCTTATCCCCATTCCTAATATCCGTGTGCTAGCTTTTAAAGCCAGAAACTCCAATACTTCAAGGTAATTCAGTATCACCTACAATGATGACCTGGTAGCGCTGTCACTCTGGAGAGCACCACATTATGATGATTTAGTGTCTATGTAGTATCAAGGCATTTACATTGAGCCTTGGCTCTCAGAACATTAACAGGTCAAATTTTATTCTTTTCTAAATAAAGCCATATCTCAAGGCTCTGTTCTGATGCCCATTCTCTTTGGCAAAGGACAGATTTGCTCCAAATCCTATCAGCAAGAGCTCACTTGTTTCTTCTCATACCATTCTTCAGGTAATATGTAGAGTACCGGGCTCATGACAAACTTCTCGCTTTCGAAAAAGAAAATTAAACTGCAGTAGTATAAAGCCAATGTGCCCTGACAAAACTGGGTTCAGTGCAGTGAAACATATCCTACTGACAGCTGTCCCTCAGAGTTGAAAGCTGAAACTCGATCCTTAGACTGGCAAGTCTCTCAATGTACACATTCCACTGTATGTCCAAGCTATTGGAAACAGAGCTTGATTCTAATACCTTAACCTCATTCCTGTCTTGCAGTATCCTATAATCTAGCTAAGATCACTGACCTCACCAGTCATCCTGGGCATCAGTTATTGACTGCTCACAAAAGAACATCAGGCTCACTCTTCCTGAACTCTTAGGCTCAGAAACAGTAAGCTAACATGCAGGCTCAATCCTACTCAATCATCTGAAGAAAGGGAAAAGAAAACACATAACGTAGAAAGGGAAAGAAAGAGTAATGTGAAAAGTGATAAAAAGCAACAGTCATTTTCACAAATGCTGTTAGCTTTCTGGTTTCACAACTATTAAGGCATTGGGCAAACGAAAACTCGTAGTAACTACTGTAGACTGCCACTCACTGCAGTAGCTATTCCTTTTATACTGAGGTTTGTTAGGTCTTAAAGGGGTTAAAAATAAAACCTTTAATATTTTTGTTCCTGTGTGTGTGTCCGTGTCTCTGTGTGTGTGTGGTCTTTGGGTACAGAGTTCCGTATAATAAGACTATTTGTATTCATACTGGCAGAGTAAACACTACATGTTCATGCCCAGGCAGCTCTGTGCTTGTAATTTCAGCAAGAACAGAGCTCTGTCCCTCTGGGACTTCACTATTCCCCCAGTCTCCATTCACTCAAACATAGAATGAGAACAGAAAGAAAGCAGAAGAAAGATAATGGCAAGAGGTTTCACACAGCATTGCAGCTAGCTTTCACATGGCCAAACAACAAAACAAAACAAAACAAAACAAAAACCCTCGTCTTATGTTTTAATTACATTAGTTAAAACTATTTTACTCTCAGCCTCATGTTCACAAGGCCGCTTTCTATTCCTCAACAGCTATTAAATGAATCAAAATTACAGACTAGCACTACAAAGCTTTTTTTTTTTTTCTGCTGAGGGGATTGCAAGCAGAAGCCATACAGTAGGTACAAAGTGCTGCTTCAACTTTATGTGTTGATGAATATGTGTATTCTCTTGGCAACACCTGCCACCTCCACCCCATCATTGTGCCATTTGTTGAGGCACCAGGTTGGACCAACTCCTACAACTCTAAGCCTCTGCATACGGTTCAGTGCTTGTCTCCATCCTAATGCTTCATCATCTACTCCCGCAGACTATGTTGTGGTACACAACAGTTATATACCTTGTACACAAAACAAATATATATATTTGTTGTTGTTTGTTTTTGTTTGTTTGTTTGTTTTAGAGACAAGGTTTCTCTGTGTATCTCTTGTGGTCCTCCTGAAACTCACACTGTAGACCAGGCTGGCCTCAAACTCACAGATATTCACCTGCCTCTGCCTCCCTGAGTGCTGGGATTAAAGGCATGTGCCACCACTGCCTGGCTAGAACAAATATTTTTGAAAAGAATACTGGATCTGGGCTTGGTGGCACATGCTTTTAATTACAGCAGAGACAACAGAGTTCAAAGCCATAGAACATAGTGAGTTCTAAGACAGCCAGAGCAGGAAATAGAGATCCTATTTCAAACGAAGAACCAACCAAACAAACAAAAACAAAAAACAAACAAAAAAATTATTGATTTTTGGTTTTTCAAGACAAGGTTTCTCTGTGTAACCCTGTCTATTCTGGAACTTGCTCTGTAGACCAGACTGGTCTTAAACTCAGAGATCCATCTGTCTCTGTCTCCCAAGTGCTGGGATTGAAGGCATATGCCACTGAAGCCTGGCTCAGATAAAGGTTATTTAAGGAATGAGTTTAGTTAGGGGTTAATAAAAACACCTGAATTTTTAGGTATGCTAATATTTCTATCATTGTATCTCAGCATAATCAAAATCTTAAGGATCTTACTGTATGGAGAAGAATATGAGGGGAAACAGGAGAATATATCTTTATGTCATTATTAATATGGTACTACATGAGAAAAGTTATTAATCCTAGAAAATGCTTTCTGATTTTTATGTTTCTTTGTTTCAAGACAGGAACACATACAGCCCAGGTTAACCTTGAACTTCTAGCTTTCCTGCATCAGCTTCCAAATGCTGGTATGCAACATAACACATGACTAGAAAATGTGTTTATTTTTTAAATTTTTATTATTTTAAGACTAATAATTTATTATAGTTTTCATTTAAAACATTTTTAAATATATTTTGATTATATCCCCTCCCCTAAGTCTTTCTAGATCCTTTCCTGATCCATCCCCATCCAAAATTTTTAATGACTATTCAAATCAGGCAGGTCTGGTGGCATACTTCTCTAATCTCAGCACTCTCAAGGCAGACGCAGGAGGGTCTTTGTGAGTTTACAACCAGTCTGGTATAGATAGTGAGTTCCAGGCCACCCAGGCTTATGTAGTGAGTGAGAGTTCAAAACAAACAAACAAACAAACAAATGAATAAATACATGAGTTTTGTGTTTCTTTTAAAACTGTTGGCTCTCACCAAGTCCTTTAGGAAGAATTTCTTTATCACACTCACAATATCACTAAATCCAATGAATCAAGTGTAAAAAAAAGATACCTAAAAATCTCAAAATTCCAAATTAATAAAAGATAATAATCTATTCTCATGTATCTTCAATTATGAACTCACTAATCTTGCTCCACTTAAAATCTGACCTTCATTTCTATTTTGAAGCAAATCTTAGACCTTTGATTTTGTAAAGACATTGTATTAGCATGCATGCCCCCCAGAAAATAACACTCCTTTTCAAAAAGCAAAATTGTAATACCATTATTATACCTAAAAAATTCACAGTAATTTCTTGGTTTGGTCCATTCTCTCTCTGAGGAAACTGACCAAGAATGCTTTCCTGACTCTGCCACTCGAGTAGCTCCTACTGTGTAGTAATAGCTCTCATGAGCGGCTGGTACTAGTGGACAGAGAGATAGAAAGGGAGAAGGGTATAACTACTTGCCTCATTTCCTCCTGGAAGCCTGTTCATATGGACCAACTGGCCTTGATCATCCAACACCAGCTCAGTGTATGTCAGCATGTCAGAAGGTAGAGGGGGTGAGGGAAGGAATGCTTGAGTGGACATAGATTCCCAGAGTTTGATGAGCGACTAATGGAAGAAAGAAGATTGACTTATCAGTGGCATTTCAACAGAATAAAAATCACAGTCAAACTCAGTCACTCTGACTCTGCTTTCTTTTCCAAGAGCTCTAGGGAAAGTATGAGCCTTAGACCAAATGCTTCAACATTGATGCTCAGCAAACACACTTGTGGCCAATTTTACACCATTTTCAGTATGTCAAAAGTCAGGTACTTCCCAACACAGTCAAACTACTGAAGGACCTTGAAATAGCACTGGAGCATTAACACATACAATAGCCCTAACACCAACCCAGAAAGAATAAAATAAAAAAACTCAAATAAAAGGCATCAGCCAGGTTTGGTGCTCATGTCTCTAATCTCTGTCTCAATACTTGTAGGCTGAGGCAGGTTCATCTCTAAAACAAATCCAAGAAAGCCAGACTTAAGTTTCTACTGCAGGTTAAGGGAAGATCCCTTAACTACTTTTCACAGCAATAGATCCACATATGAGAATTAGTTAAGATGTGGATGACTATTTATAAGTATAGCTAAATTAAATTTCAAATTTGAGAATACAGACATACCCATGCATTTACAAAAACATTCATGATTACCGTTTCCTATTTCTTATGTATATAAATTAACTTCTTTATGAAGTTCTGTCCATGCTTGTCTTAAACACCTAAAGCCCAAATGACTCGGACACATTTATGTG
This sequence comes from Microtus oregoni, assembly GCF_018167655.1. Lineage (NCBI taxonomy): Eukaryota > Metazoa > Chordata > Mammalia > Rodentia > Cricetidae > Microtus > Microtus oregoni. The sequence goes on from NW_024543074.1 coordinate 14,316,965, forward strand.
TCCTAGCTGTGTCCCTTGTCAATTACAAGTACTGACACTGAGAATCAGAATCACATACAGTTGTCAGGGTCATGACATCATAAAATTGAGGTAATGAGTGAAGGTCTGTGCTCTGAGATAGGATGGTTTAAGTAAATGGTTACCTAAAAGTAACTTGCTTTTGTGAATACTACAGGAATCACAGACTACTAAATAAGTCCACAGATAAATATTACATTAAGATTCAAATATAATAATATTGAAAGTACTGATATTGATAGAGACTTGAGAAGACCTACGACAAAGATATTTTTAAAAGAAATCCCTTATCCTCTGATGCTCTATTCTTTATCTGTTGTATTCTCTGCTTGTGATATATACCCCCCTACTTTTGATGGGAAATCTGCAGTATAGAGAGGGTTCACCATCATAAAAGTCAAGGAATTTTTCATATAGAGGAAGAGTTTCATAATGTCACTTTTTTCATGCTAGGTTTTTATTTAATAATAGCAAATCTACAGAAGAAGTTATACCTACAACTATATACAGTGGTGCTATCTTCTTGTCTGTGCTACCTATAATGACTCTCATCTTGGCTTAGGTTAAGAGATTATCCTGGAAAGTAAGTAAATGAAACCTCATTCCACTCCTCTCTTTAATATTTCTAATTCGAACACAGACTTAATACATGTGTAACTCCTCACATAGGTCCTTGTAGACATAATGTGGCAAGGGTTTACTTGAGACGTCTCTTCTCATCATTCCTCATGAAGCACCTGAGTTAGAAGACACTAAGTCATTAATGAGACGAAATTAGAATAGCGTCAAGATACTTCCAGCCTGTGAGTGCCCTTCTCTAGGAAAAGTTACACATGATGGAAACTTAAAGAAGCCTCAAACTCTCGTCTGTTAGCCACTTTTACCTGTCGAAACATTTCTGGGATATCATATATATATGTTGTTCCTAAGGACTGCGCCTGAAATCTCTTTGACTGAAGAAGGTCTTTGGTCACATATGGAGTATTGATTAACATTCCGTGCAGTGGTCCCTGTTTGTCTCCATATGCCTGAAACATGATCTGTGGGGAAAAAACAGAATGCACAGACAGTTAAGAGATAAATAGAAAATAAAATAGTTGCCTATAGCATTGTTTTCCACAATGTTATTTCTTAAAAAACAGATGGGGGTGGGGAGAAGTGCTTAATGGCGGAGACTTGCCTCATGTCACTGGGTATTTGGTATTGTCCCTTCTCTGCCACTTAACCAACTCTAAAATAGTGATGTGCTATTTATACTAGACTGTTCTTAGTTTGGGATTAGGTGACATCAACAAAAACGTCCAGTGTAAATTTCACATCTCAGAGACAGAGTGATAGCACTTGCCTTCTAAACTGACTTGAATCTTGGATACTAAAAAATGAAGCATGCCAGCTAACTAAACAAAACAGTTCTAGTATTTAAGTCGAGGAGCAGCTATATACTAGAGAAAATTCTTGTTCTTGGGCCAGATCAAGGTTCTACCACTTGATCATGCATTAGAAGGTTCTTTGTAGTATTATTAGCCACATAAAGGATCCAAATACTTTTGTCAGAGTAAGTATATTTCATTCACTCACCTAATTAATTCTTGTTAGCTCATAAGACACAGCCTATGATAAAATCACTATATTTTATTAAATTACATATAAACACACACATGTATGTATGTATGTATGTATGTATTTCTCTCTAGTATACTGCCTCTAACTAGTGAATTCCTGCAATTGCTGGATTATCACATAATGAAACCACCACACCAGTTTTTAATCATTTTTTAACTCAAATATTTCTAGAAGAGTACTTCATACTCCATATATTTAGATAGTTTTATTTGCTCATGAATATTTATAAGGGATGCCATTATTTCAATTCAATTAATATTTATTGAGTGCTCAGAGGTTGTATAACACTAAACTAGGCACTTTATGTATGAACACATAAAATATAGATTCCCAACACACTGAATACAAATGGAGATTGGAATGAAAAGGTATATATATATTCCCATCTGTTTGGACCTAAAATATAAGCACAAGTGTACCATTAATGAAAAGATCCATGGATTTGATATATATGCATAGAATGGAATTAAATACTAACCTAAACCTGAAGGTCATCCATCTAAGTGACTCCTTAGCATCTGAGCTCAGAGGAATAAGAGTGCTCTGGTGACTTGTCAATTAGGTCTTATTCTGGGCAAACATATCCTAGGCTGTTTAAAGTCCCCAGAGTGGAACCTCCAGTTCTCTTCTAAAAGACCAAGGGGGAAAGTTACCAGGTGGGAGACAGCAGCAGCAGTAACACCTTGGGAGTTAAAAGAACTAGTCATATTTTTAAAAAAAAAAACAGATTTCAGGTGTTTTGGCAAGAGTACAATATGAGAAAACTGGATTTGGGACAAAGACTGAATCAAAGTAAGAAAAAGAAATAAAAGCAGCAGGTTCAAGACTGTGAGACAACTCAGCCAGTAAACTACCTGCCACCAAGCCTGACAACCTGAGTTTAATGCTATGCCTAGAACTGAACCTGATTCCTGTAAGCTGTTCTGATCTCTCTCTCCCCTCTCTCTCTCTCTCTCTCTCTCTCTCTCTCTCTCTCTCTCTCTCTCTCACACACACACCACACACCTGGTAAAATTAAAAACATCAGTAACATCAGTAGTTTTGAACTACTATATTTCCTGTTAAGAGAGGCAAAGCTGTAAGTACAGGGTTTAAAACTCAATTCTGCAAGCTCTGGGATGAAGTTAGAATAGCCATTTAAAGCAATATAACTATGCAGTAAGGAAAAGGACTGAAGAAAGCTGCATGCGTTTATACATTGTTGCTGGAATTTAAAATGGTAACCATTTAGTGGCTTGTAAGTCTCTTATAATAGTAAAAAATAGTTACTACAAACTAGCAATTATAGACTCCTATGCATTTAATCAGGAAAAATAAAAATTTACCTACATAAAGATTAACAAATAGTAGCTGGGCATAGTGGCACATGCCTTTAACCTCAGCAGAGATAGGAGGATCTCTTTAAACTTTAAGGCCAGTCTGGTCTACATATTAAGTTCCAGGACAGCCAGAAGGACATAGTAAGACTATGTCTCAAATAAAACAAAACCAAAAGACAAAGATTTACAAATGAATGCACATTACAGATTTATTCTTAACAACTCAAATTTGGAAATAAAACTTCAGTAATTGAATGGATATAAACATTTTGGTAAATCTAAAAATGGAATACTACTCAATAATGAAAAAGAGCATACTCATAGTCCTTGCAACATAGATGAACCACCAAAACATTATGTTAAACAAAACAAGTAGGATAAAGAATAGAATGAATTGTCTGATGTAATTTACATGCAACTAAAGGACACGCAAAACTATATACAGCAACAGAAAGCAGATCTCAGTGGTTGCCTAAGGCTGCAATTGGTGTTCTGTCTTTCACTGAAAAGAAGAGAAACTTTGTGGGGTGACAAGAAATTCTCTATAATGACTCTGATGACATATATCATGTACAACTGTCAGACTTAAAGCAAATGGAGCAAAAGAAACCATTTTGGTACATGTAAACTATACAAAAATGTAAACTCAATAAAGGTGACTTTAAACTGTTCACTTTACTTTCCTCACTGGAAGTCAATTTATTTAAGTAACAAACTACCCAAACCTTTTCTTCCTACTTAGGACTGCCTGAAATTGTTCATTTCAGCCTATAGGACAAAACCATACAAGAAACATGAAACTCAAGCAAGTTAACTTTTCTTCTCATTGGCAATAAACAATGTGCTAGGGCAAGAGTTTGGTAGTAATGGACCCTAAATGAAGCCCCAAATGACCTTTTACATTAGCTCCATTTTCTCCTATGATAAACATAGTAATTAAAAGTTGGTAGAGGTCATGTTTTACCAGTTTGAAAACATATACAGGTTTTATTTATATCTCCCATTGAAGGCTGCAGCAGGGCTTCTCATAGAGAACCATCACTGACCTACACAGTGGGCACCCTTAGAGCCCTGAATGTTTTTATTTTATAATGTCTCTTATCATATCATGGAAGCATCAATTACTCATCTATCTTTTCCCATTATAATATACATTTCTTAATGAGGAACTGCTTTGTAGCCATAGTTTCTGACACACTATACGTAGTCAGTAAATATTAAATAAGTAAATGAACAAATGATAAACATGGTTCCATATTATATCGATTTCTAAAGAAAGAGGAAATGAAGTTCAGTAATAAGCACCAAGTAGGCACTGGTGCACAGGAACTGGCTAGAGGCTGCTGTGGTCAGTTCCTGCCTCTGTCACTGCTTTCAACCTAGCTTCCATGCCACAGGAAGGCTCGGCAACCTCCAGGGCTTTTAAATATGCTGGCACCCTTCAGGTCGAGGGCAGCTTATTCACTCTTACAGATGCCTATTAAGTGTTTATTTTGTGCCAGGCACAATACTAAATCTCTGCTGAAGGCACCTGTGCCTTTCATGCGCCTGTGTCACCACCATCTAGCATCGGGGAAATCTAAGAGCTTTCTAATAAAGAGAAATGGGAAAAAAGAAGAAGAAACCTGTGAAGAAAAAACATTTATCAGAAACATTAAAATCTCAAGTGGCCTTCTTATTTTACAGAAGAATAGGCCTGCCTTGAAGCCATTGTAGAAGTTAATTAAAAGCATCCCTAACCATGGAAAGTCCTGACTGAAAATGTCCTTAAGGTTGTCCTGAAAAACATCACATGCAGCAAAATTATTGAGCACTCTTTCCCTGTGCTCTGTGCATGCTGTTCTAACTGCTTTCTTCTTAAAGGATAGACTTCTTTGGTGATCTAACTGAGAATCAAAAAACAAAATGAAAGGTCACTAAGAAAACTGCCTAAACTAGGATTTTAAAAAATTCATCTCCAAAGCAGAGACAAAAATGTCTTTTCCTGCCTCCATTCCTAGATAAAAACAAGAGCCACATAATTGCTTCCCAGAACCAAATGCATTGAACAGTCTAAAACCCTTGTATTCTGGTACAAGTACACCCTTTATTAGGAGTACATTCTTCAAGTATACACTGAAGCCCTAAAATAACATATTACACCTCTGAAGATGTGTGCATACCACAGAAAATGGCCCAAATGTTTAGAAACTAAGGTGGCAAGCCAATTATAATAGGATGCTCTATTATCATAGAATAAACATGCTTATTCATTTTTCATTTTTGCATTCCCAAAATTTTTCCCTGGAAAATGGGTTATGGCTTCTTACTTTGCTCATGTATAGGCATACAGCACTCTAAACTCAGTGAAAGAAAGTGAGCATGAGTGAATGAAATGTACAAGTATGAAGAAGACACTGCTTGGCTCTGTTCCTGATATGATTCTATGGTGAAATTTCCTCTTTTGAAAGACAGAAGTTGATAAATTCCAGACTGTCCCCTTTCCTCATCTGCCAGTGAAAGGCTGCACTAGGAACAGGAAAACAAATCAGATCAGGAAATCTAGATTACTTAGCAAAAGTGCCCCCGGAAACCATAAACATCTGAACTGCATAATTATCTGTGGAGTTGGTTCACCTGGCCTGTTAAAGCATGTCAATATTTGACAAAAGGTTATGGTTTTATAGCATGCGTGATCAAGAGGCACAAAGTCGTTTTCAAAGGTAAAGGACAAACCAATGGGGTTTGGGGGTTATTATGTGTTGGATCAAATAAAACCTTGGAGGAGTCTGCTTGACTACTGTACCTGTGCTGTCCTGGAGTCAGTCACTTCCTTATACAGGCTGATGTCCAAGTAATAGCCAGACTCATTTGTCAGGAAGAGGCGGATGGGAATTGCTTTTCCAGTTGTTGTCAGGCGAATGTTGATTTTCAGTTCTGCCTGGAGGACGCGCAATTTCCACAGCCGACTTCCATAGCGCATTACCATGCTCCGCACAGATTCTTCAATCTGACACAGTTACAATACCAAGTGTAAAACCAAAATACTTTGCAACTAAAATTTGTTCTAAGTTTGCACATCTTTGCTAAAGAATATTGGAAAAAGATGCCGGTTTATGGAGATAGGTACCACACTTACAAAGAGAACTCATGTGGTTTATTCTCCCCTTCCTTCTTAGTTTTTATAGTCAATCTGACACAATCCAGAGTCACCTGAAAAGAAGGACCTCAATGGAAGGATTGCCTTGGCTGGACTGTCTTGTTAGATTAAGAAGGGTCAGGACATTGTAGGCAGCACTATTCCTAGGTAGGTGGGTCGAGCTGTATAAAAAGAAAGCTAATTGAGTATGAGCTAGTAGGGAAGCCAATAAGCAGTCTTCCTCTACGGTGTCTACTCTAGGTTCCTACCTTGAGTTCCTGTACTGACTTTCTTCAATTATGAACTGTGATCTGGAAGTAGAACCTGAAATAAATCCTTTCCTTCCTTGCATTGCTTTTGGTTGTAGGTGTTTTGTTTGTTTGTTTGTTTATCATAGCAGCAGAAAGAAACTAGGACACTACCCAACCTACTATTATTTGGAACAAGTTAGAAGCAATTTCATGCTGGTTTGGTATTTGAGTGGTTTTCTTTTGACTCACAACCCCGAAATCTGTACAACTCCTTTCCCTTTCCCAATTATATTCATACTCTATATCAAAGATCTGCAATATCTAAAATTAAAAGCCAGGGGATTTAAGAGAAAGCCCCAAATAAGAATAAAATCCCTGGTTAAATAGCTATTAAGTAGCATTTCTATGCATGGTAACTATGTTTCATTGCACTTACAGGACCTTAAATCAACACAGCAATTACCACCATGAGCTTTTTTCTACAAAATTTTATTAAACTTGATAATGTATGTCTCTTAGTAAATTGCACAAATTAAAGAAAGGCAATTTGTAGGCTGTGCCAGCATGTTCCCTCTAAACACTAGCGATCTCAACTTTGGTCACTGCCAAGTCCAACTGGGATTTACGGAGATGAGATATTCCCTCATTTCCCAGAAGCTTTGTATTGAGACAGCTTGGTATTCTTGGTTTTCAGAGTTAGAAAACTTATTTTTACTGGATATCCCTAGATGTGACTTTATAGGTTGGCAAGATGTCTTAGTGGATGAAGGCACTTGTCACCAAGCCTGAGAACTTAAAGATCCTTGGAACCCACATGGTGCAAGGGAAGAACCAAGTCTCATCAAGTAAATAAATGTATAAATGGTTTTGCTACCAACATGCTAAATCAATAACTGTTCCCAATAGGGCTTGAAGTACCAGAGCATTCTGAAGGGTCTTTCTACAGTGCTGTCTCAGCACTTAGAATGCCTTAAGATTACCTTACATGTCCTGATCATGGTTTTCCTGTAGAATGTATCACCCTGCATGTATTTCATTTCTGTACCACAGAACTTTAACTTAGAATAGGCCGGGCGGTGGTGGCGCATGCCTTTAATCCCAGCACTCGGGAGGCAGAGGCAGGCGGATCTCTGTGAGTTCGAGACCAGCCTGGTCTACAAGAGCTAGTTCCAGGACAGGCTCCAAAACCACAGAGAAACCCTGTCTCGAAAAACCACAAAAAAAAAAAAAAAGAATAGGTCTCTATTTTTTAATTTATTTATTATGTATATAGTGTTCTGGGCACCAGATCTCATTATAGATTATGATATGAGCCATCATGTGATTGCTGGGAATTGAACTCAGGACCAAATCGGAACAGCAGTCAGTTCTTTTAACCTCTGAGCCATCTCTCCAGCCCTAGAATAGGTTTCAAGTAGATAACTTCCCCGTTCCTACATTATGCTTACTAATGAAGATACGTTTATCCATTCCTTTCTTGAGAGGATAAAAGCTAACGATCTGTGTGTATGGGAAACAACAGTGATCTGTGACTAGCAAAGCAGAGTCTGAGTACTCAGAGTAGGGGGTACATAAAGGCTGATGTTTTAAAAATAAAATTACTCATAGAGAAAAAGCCAACTAAAAATACACAGTGTCCTGGCCATACTGTAAGACTTCTAATTTTTTGGTGCTGAAGTGAAATTTTGCTGTCAGATCATGCAAATTGAGACTCAAAGAACAAGTTTACAAACAGACAGAATTATCCCATCATTAGCTTGGGGTTTAGAAGAGAAAAAAAAATAGGAAAATTTCTCAGGTCTTGGGCATTAAGTTCAATGGGTAAAATCGGAACTGAGGATACAGTTCAGATGGCAGAGTGATTGGGTAGCATGTAAAAAGCCCTGGATTTGATCCCCAGCACTGTATGATATACTGCATTATAGCCCAGCAGTGAATAACTCAGTACTGCATTACCCAGTACTATATAATCCAGCACTGTATAACCCAGCACTTGGAAGGTTGAGGGAGAAGGATCAGAAACTCAAGATCATTCTTTGCTACAAGTTTGAGGCTAGTTTGGTGTACATGTGACATGTACATTTTAAAAAAGAAGACAAGTGATGTAGAGAAAGGTAGATATTGATTGACAGTCCTAACCAAATGTACAGCAACCCAGGAGAAAGACAGAAATACCAGGAACAGAGGCACTTGCCCTTATTTCAACTAAGATAAAAGCTAAGTACAGAATCATCTTCTTTTCTTCCCTTAAATTGTACAGAACACAGTTCAGAAAACAGACTCAGGGACAAAAACAGATATATCATGTGAACTTTCTTACAATCAAATTATCTCACTGTGGAGAATAGGGTAGACATTTTCAGACAGTGTTGCACCTAAGCAAGGCCACTCATTAGTAGTATTTAATGCATAAAGGCAATAATTTAGCCAAAATGTCCAATATAGCAAAATTAATCAGTTTAGATAAGGAATCCTGGGATATCATATAAAATAGGACACCACATGGCAAATATTACAAAACCAGTATCAATGGAGAAACTATTTATTTAATTATTTTGTGTACAGTGTTCTATCTGCATGTATCCTGGCAGGCCAGAGAGGGCACCAGATCTCATTACAGATAGTTGTAAGCCACCATGTGGTTGCTGGGAACTGAACTCAGGACCTCTGGAAGAACATCCAGTGCTCTTAACCTCTGAGCCATCTCTCCAGCCCTAAAGAAGTTCTTATTACAGCAAATAAGTGACACAGCACCTTCCATTTTGAGAACTATTTCTAATGGCTAAGTAAAACAATTTTGGAATTATCCTATGAAACTCAACCTGTGACTTTAAAAAATTAAAAAGACAACCTGAGGACATGAATATCTGTTTCCAAATCTAAGTGAGTCACACACAAATGAGTCACTTTTTGGGGACAGACAGAGAAATTGTGGGAAATGTACCTTTGATGGGTCCATGATGACTGTGGGCACAAAGTTGAGGAAGATGTGGTTACAGTCAGTGCGGACATTTGTATTATTAAAAGCAACTTCCAATTCATCCATGGCTTCCAGGAGCAGCCGCTCCCCTTCATTTTGTAGATACTCAAAAGAAGCTTCCTATATAAGAAGAAAATTACCACCATTAATGTGCTTTAAAAGCAATAAAGAAGGGATGGGGAAATGGTTCAATGGGTAAAGTGTTGGCTGGGAAAACACAGACTTAAGTTTAGATTTCCAGTGCTCAAGAAAAAGCTGGAGCGGTGCCCTACATCGGAAACCCTAGCACCAAGGGAAGGTGGGGAATGGAGACAGGTGAATCAGAAGGTTCACTGACCAGCCAGTCTAGCTGAAACTATAAGTTCCAGGTTCAATGAGAGCTACTGTTCTCAAACAAAAAACAAAGTAGAGAATGATAGAGGTGCATATGTGCTTAAACAAACAAACAGTAATAAAAATTAAATGGTTAGTAACAGAGGAAGATATCTTCATGTCAACTTCTGGCCACATGTGCTTGAATGGGGAGGTGTACATGCATCCCACCTCTACCCCCAAAGCAATAATTTAAGAAGCAATATGAGAACACAGTAAGGTATCTATCTGCTTATACATTGTTTAACTTTCTCTTGGTTGTAAGTCTATTGACTGTAGGAGGCAAAGGCTGGCGAGGGTTAAATAGAGTCTCTGCCAGCCCTTTCTCCAGCCTTTAACAATATAATTTCCACTAAGAAGTAGAGATGCTAGGCATTGCCAGAGCTAAAACCCCAATATGATTATGTTTCACATATGCCAAACAGAACACTTTAGAAAAAAGACCTGTTTAGCACAAAATGCTAAAGGAAGTTTATGGCAATGGCAATGGGATGCAATAGTTAGCATATAGCATAGGAGGAAGCCCACACATGAAGACAGGTTTATGTAACGGTTACTGTAACTTTCTCGTTATTCGTTACCATTACCCAAGTCTTTGTGGTTTTTGTCTGTTAAGCATTGTTTTCTTTCTTCAAGTAAGTGCTCTCATGCTTCTATTATCAAGAAAAATCAAATTAAAGAAAAATGAGCCTTTATTATTTGGAAGATTGGAGAATGACAAAGACAAAAGCTTTGATTCAAATAGTAAAACTCTGATTTTGAGCCATGACTAATTCTCTGTCCTTTCCCTAATGGATAACTTCCCATTAAAGTAAAGGACTCACCTTTGTGACCAGATCAGAATGCCTGATGATTGCACGGACAAAGAACCTGTAGTCAGTTACTTCTGTGCCCACTTCCACCTTAGCTGCCCCAAGATACAAGTGCATCTTGTGATTAGCACATGGAATGGCAGTGAGGTCAAAATTTCTCATCCGGTTCAGCTCCAATTGGAAAGCCAGAGCAGGCTCAAGGTGACGATAAATGCGGTCCTCCTCAAACTGAGCACAAGAATCAGAGGGAAAAACAGATCACATGAGGCAGTTGCAAAATTACTTTATGATTGTGTTGATAAAACAGATTCTTAAAGATTGAACCCAGTAACTGACATCTGTGAGGCTGAGGCAGGAAGATCATCCAAATTTTGAGGCTATCATGGGGATTGAGGATGTGGATCAGAGGTAGAGTACTTGCCTAACGTGTGAACATGTGGGTTCAATCCCTAGCACCACAATAAATAACTAAAATAAAATACAAAATAAAACAAGGCTATAGGTTTACATAGTGAGTTAGAGGATCGCTTAGGTTACAGGGTAAAACTCTATCTATAATAAGGAGTGGAAGGGGTCTCAAAAATAGAAACATAAGTTGTAATATACTAATGAGACACATACAAAACTACTGAATAGCTTACATAATAACAGGTGCTCTAGCACCAAACAAAAAACCAAAGACATAGGCAGGTGCATCTCTTTTAGTTTTAGGTCAGGTCTAAATAGAGTTCCAGGCCAGCCAGTGCTACACTGTAAGATTCTGTCATTCCAAAAAATACTAAGTAAAAACAACATGAACTAAAATCTTCAATTCCCTCAGAACTTCTGAAGCATTTAATACTGTTAAAAAAAAAAACAACCAACTATGCAGATTGCTTCACATTAATTAGTATCTACTTCACAAGATAGTGTTACGGGCTCACCCAAGTAGAATGATGCTTAATGGTGAGACTCATATCTTATCACGTAGTAAGAAATAAACATCATATATTAAGATGGTATTTGGCTTTGGGGAAAATCCCAATAGTTACATCATCACTTATATATAAAAAGTTTATAAATACATTTCCTACATTGCTGAATATAAATTATTCTGCTAGAAAGCATGTCAATTAAGTCATTGGGAAAGACACCTAAAATATAAGCTAGTAAGAGGGAGAAATCAACTCTGTATGAAATTTTATACTTTAAAACTAAAAAAAAAACATATGGATAAAAAGAAGAGCTCGATATAAATCAACTGTCTTGTAGGTTACAAGAATAATTCTACTAAACTGGGCGGTATTGGTGCACACCATTAATCTCATCACTCAGGAGAGAGGCAGGCCAATCACTGTGAATTCGAGGTCAGCCTGGTCTACAGAGTTAGTTCCAGAACAGGCTCCAAAGCTACAGAGAAACCATGTCTCGAAAACCCAAAAACAATAATCCTACTAAAAAGGAACAAAAAATAGAATAACTTTACGAAATAAAGCATTCCTTAATAATACATCAAAATTGTTCTAAAGGAAAGGGATGTTTTTGAAGCCTTCTTTGGGTCAAGACATTTGATTATTTCTTTAACTCTTTCTTAAGGAAGTATGCTTTAGAAAAAAAAGAATGGCAGCAATGGCCTATTCATAGTACAAAAAGGTAAGGGAAAGAGAAAAGGATGGAATGGAGGACAAACAGAGGAAGGAGGAGGAGGCAGGGAGGAGAGAGGGAAATAAAGAGAGGCAATGAAGTAAATCATCCTTACCTTATCCCTTGCTCGGAATGTGAAAAATTTGGGAAATTCTCTCTGAGATAAAGAAGAAGGCAAAATGTGTTAGTTCTTCAGGGAATGGCTCTTTGGGGATATAACACATTGTATGACCTCTGTCAAATATCTAGAAGACAGTTCCTAAAAAACATGCTCTTTATCTGAGCTTACTCCAGGTACCCTCTGGATAATCATCACTTTGACCCCACTTGGGAATTACTAAATTATTAATCTACCTTTAGTATCTATCATCTCTGAAGAAAGAGTTCATTTTTATCTCTCAAGTAGAAAAAAAGAGTCTTCCTGTGTGTTACTCTTGGCACAACCTGGCAAATAAAAACAATATGCCCTATACTAGAACCACTGCAATGAGTCTTACTAGACTGATTTCCCAAGCTTCTCTTTAAGAAAACTCTTCAATTGTAAACTAGTCAAGTAAATTTTAAGTCTATGGTGTTTTGTCTCTACCCCTACTCCAACATTCAATCTGAAACTGATGATTTCAAGGATTTAATAATAACATTTCAAGACAAAGGAAGCAGTGGATTCTACTTTGGTCACCAGTGCTCTGCCTAGGAAAGAGAGGAGTGAGACCAGTGAACTTGAAATCATTAGGCCTTTCTGCACAGCATTACACAAGAAAGCAACCAATTTACTAGAACCCTATTAATTAACAAAGATGAATTCAATTAGCAGAGTTCATTAGTTTCTGAAATTTAACTTATTAACACCAAATACTCCTGTTTCTCGGATGGGAAGCTCTCCTGGCAGTGCTGCAATGAGTCATTACTATTTCCTCTCTAGGAGGTTCCATTAGGTACCTTCTTCATTATGAGTGCAATATAATCAAGGGAAAGTTGGCATAAAGCAGAGAGATCAGGACCAGCTAGCTACACATTCTTCAGGACCCTTGAAGAAAAAATGGACTCAAAATCTACTAGGTAGAGGGCACTCTCCTGTGTCTTTTAAGGGAATGATCACAGTCCCTGTTTTACAGATAAGCAAGGCTTAGCTCAAGGGGAAAATCAAACAAAGTCTCTCATGACAGAAACCGTGCCTTTGGCCTCCCAAGCATAGAGCATTATCTTTTTATTCTTGTTATAATCAAAATTGCTCATTTAAATATGTTTTTCATTGGTGAGACCAAAAACAAACAAACAAACAAACAACACGGAAATTAAGACAGATTAGTAATGGCACACACCTTTAATGCCAGCAGCCACACTAGTCAGCCATATAGGCCAGACAGTGGTGGCACACACCTTTAATTCCAGCAGCCACACCAGTTAGCCATAAAGGCTGGGCAGTGGTGGTGCACACCTTTGATCCCAGCACTAGAGAGAAATATAAAATGGGAGGAGACAGGTCTCAGTCTCAATCTGAGGATTCACACGGAGGCAGGATTGCCAAATTTCGGTTTGAGGTAGAGGTAAGAGCCAGTGGGTGGCTTCTTTGCTTTTTTGATCTTCAGGTTGAACCCCAATATCTTTCTCTGGGTTTTTATTAATTGTGCTACATTTGGCACCAAACGTTTGAAGTACAAATTCACAAAAAAGCTATCTGCCTATCCAGATATGCCAGATACCGGCATAGGCCAGAGCTAAAGTGGAGAGGTTCACTGCTCTACTGGCTAGATTTTTCTTTCTTTCTTTTTTTTCTTCTGGTGGGCTCTTCCTGAACCCCCTTCTCAGGCTGCTGTCAAATTAGGTAGCTGCCTTGAAATCCAATCAGACATTTATTGTTCTATGCAGCAGCAATAAGCCTCACATCTTCATCAACATTGGCAGCAGATTTGGTAAGACAATTGGTAATTCTTTTTTTTTTAAGACTTTTTTTTTTAATTGAGAAAAGAAGAAAAAAAAACATAAACAAAAAAACAAGTTTCCACCTCCTCCCAGCCTCCCATTTCCCTCCCCCTCCTCCCACCCTTCTCTCCCTCCTCCCACCCTTCTCCCCTCCCCCCACTCCTCTCCCCCTCCCTCTCCAGTTCACAGAGCCGTCCGGGTTCCCTGCCTGTGGTAAGTCCTAGGTCCTCCCCCCTCCGTCCATATCTAGGAAGGTGAACATCCAAACTGGCTAGGCTCCCACAAAGCCAAAGGGAGGAATTAGTTAAAAGAGGTTTTTTTTTTTTTTTCCACATTAAAATCTGGGAAAAACCATTACAATGGAGGGATTTATGTCTCTGTATGATAATATGCTGGACAGTTTGAAAACAGAAAGGTTAAATGAGAGGATAACTAATTTAGATGGGATTTATGTAGTATCAATTGTAAACATTATCAGCATTAAAATAATTGTTTTATCACTAAAAAAGTTGGCTAATCTGAATGATAAGATATAGGTCTTAGAAAAATCTAATAAAACAGATCATAAAGATATTCAAAACTAGACAGAGGAATTTAATGGAGAACTAATTTCAGCATAGCAATATAAGAATAGAGAGGAACAGCCTAAGGTTTTCAGACAACCAACTTTAATATATCCAGTAACCATACAGGAATTATCAAATGGCAGAGGCTCTGTTAAAGGCTAAGCGGACTCCTGTGCCAATGTTAGATTTAAGGAGATTCAAGAAAGCAACAGTCTCATATGGCATGCATTCACCTTTTGTGAAGCATATGTTAGAATCATGGTCAATTTGTAATAGAATTATCCCTAAAGACTGGGTAGAACTGGTTAATGAATGGTGTTTTAGAGTCTGGTCCACAACTACAATGGAGTACCTGGTTCAGAGAAGAGGATAAGATTATTGAACAGCAAAGTAAAACTAAACGTAGGGAATTCTCCTAAGATCAAATTCTTAGAAAAGGAGATTATGCTGCTATAGAAAGGAGGCTGAATATGATGATCCCACCCTGGATTTATGCTATGCAACAGCTCTGAATGCCTGGGACAGAATTGGAGAAATAGAAAAGAAAACTGAGTCATTAGCTAAAGTTATACAGGGCTCAAGGGAAGCCTTTACAGATTTCTTTCAAAGAATGACTTCGGTAGTAAATAGAATGATACCAAATTCAGAAGCTAGACAAGTAATAATTGAATCCCTGGCTTTTGAAAATGTCAATTCTCTATGCAGATGGATAATGAGGCTGTCAAAGGCAAGTTCAGCACCTATGGAGGACTGGATTCGAGATATAATTAATATTGAATCTCATGACCCTGATGATGCATGGATAGGAGAGGTAATTTCCAGAGGTTTGAGGAAAAATCGAAATGTCCAATGTTATAATTGTGGCAAACAAGGTCACCTTAAAAGGGATTGTACATGGGGCATTCCTAGAAACGATGTTTTTTCTAAGAATAGTCTAGTCAGAACACGCCTCTCTTCTGGATTATGTGGAAGATGTGGCAAAGTCAGGCATTGGTCAAATGAATACAGGTTAATGAGGGATATTCATGTTAATCCTTTGCCATCAGGAAACTATGTGATGGGCCTCTGGCAGGCCTCTATGCCAAATATGGTTCAGTTGTTTCCTACCATCATAGAGGAAACTCCATCTCAGAGCAATGAAAGAACCTAATGACTACTGTAAGAAAGCATACTACTCTGAATAATAGAACACCTATAGAAGAGAGAACAAAAAGTTCAGGAAAACCATAAGAGTATTTTGGTAAACTATAAATGAACAAAGACCAAAATTAAAAATACAAATAAGCGATGTTGTCATTGAAGGTCTGGAAGACACAGGTGCGGGTGTAAAAATAATTTCATCAGAATCTGGGCATACAAATTGGCCTCTTCAGTTGTAAATTCAATTGTAAATGTTCAGTTTTTAGGGACTGGAATTTTATCTCAGGTAAAATAGAATGTGAGGCAGTTCGAATGTATAGGGCCAGAAAGACAGAGAGGAATATTAAAAGCATATGTAGTTAACATAGCAATGAGTTTGTGGGGACATGATTTGTTTTAGCAATGGAATACTCAGATTAATATTTTTGCAATCTTATAAACAAACCATAAATTAACAGAAAAATATTAGAAGGTTTTATAAAGAACAGTCACCAACCATTCAGAATGAACAAAAACAGGGCACAACAGCTGCTGATATTTTAGAGGCACCAACAGCCCTACCTTTAAAATGGTTGACAGACAAACCTGTATTTAGAACAGCAGTTTCTCTGTTCTTAAAGGCCATTGCTTAAACCTTAGATGGTGACAAGGACTTAAATAGGCCCAGGAAACTATCAGCTGAAGCTGAGAAAGAATTGGCTTTGATTGAAGAGAAATTACAGAAGGCACATGTTGATCAAGTGGAAACAAATCTTAATGGCATTCTGGTCATATTACCCTCCCAACATTCCCCTACATGAATTTTAATGCAGAGGGAACATATTACCTTAGAACAGATCTTTTTATCACATGAACTTAGTAAAACACTAAAAACTTAAGTGGAGTTAATTCTAAAAGGAAAATTTGGACTTCATCAATTAGCAGGACTAGCCCCAGCAGTAATAGTAATACCTTTTAATAATGGTAAAATTGTCAAACTATGGGAAGAAAGTAAACCCTGGCAAAGAGCATGCAGTAATATTTTGGGAGAGATTAGCAACAACTATCTCAAAAGCAAGAGAATTCAACATATAAAGAAAACTAGCTGGGTCCTTCCTTGAATTTTACAGGACACACCAATAACTAGAGCCCCTACAATCTATACTGATGGAAATTAAGTCAGGAAAGGGAGGTTACAAATCAGAAAATTTAAGTAAAGTGGAGCAAAGCTATCATGATTCTGTTCAAGAGTCAGAACTGTATGCTATTCTCATGGTACTAAGGGATTTTAGAGACCCTCTCAATGTAAGGTACTGATTCTCAATATGCAGAAAGAGTGGTTTTGCATATTGAAACCACTGAATTTATACCAGATGTCACAGAATTGACATTATTATTTACTCAAATACAAGATACAATCAGGAATAGTAATCATCCCATAAACATAACACACATAGATCCCATATGGGTCTGCCACGTCCTCTAACACAAGGTAATGCAGAAATCAATCAATTATTGATTGGAAAGGTGTTGAAGGTCTCAGAATTACACAAAAAACATCATGCCAATAGCAAAGGTTTATAAATAGACTTTTCCATCACATGACAACAAGCCAAGGAAATTATAAGAAATTGTCCTACTTATTTTTTATACAACTAAACACCATTACCTCCAGAAAATAACCCAAAGGGGACTCAAAGGAATGAAATCTGGCAAATGGATGTGTTCCATTTTGTAGAATTTGGAAGACTAAAATATGTACATTACCATTGATACCTATTCAGGTTTTCAATAGGAAACTGCTTTGAGTTTGGAAAAGGGTGGTTCAATAATCACACATTTGCTAGAAGTTATAGGCATCATGAATATACTTGTACAAATAAAGACAGACAATGCTCCAGCATATGTCTTTAAGAATATGAAAGAGTTTTTTGTTTATTATAATATAAAGCATATTACAAGCCATACAGACCAGGCAGTGGTAGCACATACCTTAAACCCCAGCAATTACACTAGTTAGCCATAGAGGCTGGGTAGTAGTGATGCATGTCTTTAATTGCAGCACAACAGAGGAATATAAAGCGGACAGTAGATTATATACTCTGAACTTCACATAGTCTAGTTCTAGTTTTATTCTAGAGAGATCTAGCTTCCAGACTACCACCTAAAAGTAAAACATAATGAAAAGAAAGAGAAACAAATCATTCCATGGGTTTTTCTTGAAAGAAGTTAGTAAAATTGTAAGATAACATTTAACATACTTTTCTATCTGCTGAAATGAGGAGGTACTAATATGTCATTTTGGCATACATTTTCCCCATTTTTATTAAAAAACAAAACAGTAAAAACAAAAAAAATTTAATAGAAGTGCTCTTTTCTGCCAAATCAATTAATCAAAATTGTAGACATGAAAATCAAACAGTTTGAATGGAAATACCTTCACTGCATATAATAAAAGAGCTCCATTTTGGCAAAGTGTGAAATATCTGTAAGGTGACAAGAAAGAGTTAAACTATCAATTTAAAAAAAAAATTCATTCTGTGTGGTTGTGCACCTTTATTCCTAGGACTAAGGAATCAGATGCAGGTTGATGGATTTCTGTGAGTTCCAGTGGCTATGTAGTGAGACCCTGTCTCAAAAAAACTAAAACTAAAACAACAACCAAGAAATAGCCCCTCAAAAACAAACAACAAATGCCCACTTTTGTCACGGAGAGCTGAGAAGTTATCTGAGGTGATGGAAGTAAACCTCCTCCAAGTTCTGAGGAGATTTTTGATACACTGAAATTCAGAACATTTACAATAGGGTTGGCATGAAATGTCTGCAAAAAAAGGAAAGTAGGAATATTAATACATTATTTGGGAGACCAGAAGTCTGAAGGGTTTCATAAAAAGCCTGGGATAAAACCGGACTCTCTGAACATAGCGGACAATGAGGACTACTGAGAACTCAAGAACAATGGCAATGGGTTTCTGATCCTACTGCACGCACTGGCTTTGCGGGAGACTAAGCAGTTTGGATGCTCAACTTACTAGACCTGGATGGAGGTGGGGGTTCCTTGGACTTCCCACAGGACAGGGAACCCTGATTGCTTTTCGGGCTGAGGAGGTGGGGTGGACTTAATTGGGGGAGGGGGAAGGAAATGGGAGGCAGTGGCGGGGAAGAGACAGAAATCTTTAATAAATAAATAAATTAAAAAAAAAAGTCAACTGTTGGCACTCAAAAGGCAAATTACTCCAAAACATCAGGAAAAAAACAAAGCCAGGAATGGAGACATAGGCCTTTAATCCCAGCACTTGGGAGGCAGAGACAGGAGAACTTCTATGAGTTTGAGGACAGCCTGGTCTACATTACGAGTTCCAGAACAGCCATGGCGGTTACACAGTGAAACCCTGTCTCGAAAAATCATAAGCAAAAACAAAACAAAATAAAACAACAAAAAAAAAATTCTGATCGTATGGTTTTAGTAACTTCAGCATTTCACCTCATTTCCATGCTGCCAATTTTCCCACTAACAGCATTCCTGCTTATTCCATCACTAATGTAATTGCTTTCCAGGCATGCTCTAGTGTTATGGGCAAATATCATAATTGAATGTACAAAAAGAAAGCCCTCTTAGTGTTATGGTACCAAAAAAAAAAAAACAAAACAAAACAAAAGAATGCAACATTTCTCAGGAAGAAATTATACCCCTGCTGTGTTCTAATCAGCCAACCATCATCAAGACAATCAAAATAATTTGCCTAAATTAGCCAATCAAGACACCCTGCAAATCAGAGAATGTAAAAACCTGAAAGAGAAAGCATCATAGCTGATTATGATACTAATAATCGTGTTAAAAACCTAATGAGATGAAGAAATTGGGAGCTTGCTGGTGCAATTCTCTTTTACCTCAACATGCTGAGAACAAATTATATAGACTGTAATTAAAACAAAACCCTAACCAAACCTAGCTAGTCAGTCTACTAGTAAACAACTAACTACATTGCAAAAAGAAAAGAAGTGCAAACTACTAACTATGAGCCATGATAACTGTTTAGGATAGGAATCTCCTCCCTCAAGGCCTAAACAATCTAAAATACTTCACCTTACATGAGAGTCACTCACATGTAAGCAATCGTGAAAGGACAACTAGCTCTTGAGAGATTTGTGGCAATTTTTAAAATCCCACAAGCACTTAAAGCCCCCCCCCACAAAAAGAAAACAATTAAAACACAAACTATAAGTGTGATTTACAATCCTGTCACAGTATTTGGACCTTAAGTTTTTGTTTTAAAAGAGAGGAAGAAATAGTAAAAACACACATTTTAATATCCTTGAAAATATCTCTGCTAAAAAAAGAAAATAAAGAGGAATCAAATTTTTTAAAATATAAATATACCAATTAGCTCTTTCTGCTATACATTTTGGAATTTAAGACCTAAACTATTAGTGTAACTAACTGCAACTTAACAGAGAAATTCAAAAGCCAAACTGTAAGGTTATACAGGGTGGCATATGTCTATAGTTGCAGTACTTGAGGGATTGAGGTTACAGAGTAAGATCCTGTTGTCTCTTCTTCTCCCCAACACACACACACACACACACACACACACACACACACACACACAAAACACACAAAGAAAAAGAAAGAAACAACAACAATAAAAAAAACCACAAGCAAACAAAAAACAATTTAAGAAATCTCATTTCTTTTCAGGGTCAGGGTTCTTTTCTTTTTTAAAAAATGCAACATATATATTTAAAAGGACAGACTTGTTTTTCCTCCAACTTCCTATTATAGCATTAATTTCAAACTGTTCTTTGCTTCACATTAAGGAGACTTGACTTAATTACATGGCTGAAAACAGATTCCAAACCCAGTGTTTTTATTGCTGGCATAATAGCTGTTTCAGAGTAAGAGTCTGTGTATAAAGTCAAGCAATCAAGGCAGCAGCAGACATATCAGTGGCCAGCTTTCTTGAGACAATCATGATCACACAATACAGTACTGAGATGCTTATGGACTTCACTGGCATCAGAATAAACACCTCACAGTATACCGGCACTCCACGAATCCCTCCTTTTGTCTGGCCCTTATTTGTCTAATGGTTCTAGGGCAGTACAAAACATCCATGACTTTGAAGAGCAGTTTGTTTCACTCCACATGAACCAATGTTGTTCTTAACAAAACTTGGTAACTTTTCTCTTCTCCTTGCTGCACATGGACACAGCCTCAGTTCTATTCAGTAACACAGTATAGAACAGAAGGAACTGCATTACATCACCATGGATTACCAAGCAGCCAGCGAGATCAAGGGATTCATCTCTAACACTGCTGGAAGGCTTCCTCTTTTTCACATTACACTAACTATGGGCCAAGCATGTATCAGACAACATGACAGAAGCTAAGCATTCTTCATGAATGGCAAGCTACCACCATCAGAAAAACTCAAAGCAGCACCAGGACTATAGTCCTGAACTTGTACAGTTCTGCCAAGGTTCCCTAGAGGTTCAGTAATAGTTGCCATTGTCCCTACAAACACAATCATCATTTCTAAGAAATAATGATTGAAAGCGTCTCATTCCTTAAAGCAAATTCAGCCTACGACTAAATTGTAAATGTTCACTTGACTCCAAAGCAGGCTTTAATACACTAATGAAAAATGAAGGCATTTATAATTTCCTGATTTCCTACCTGATGCTACTATAAACGAAAACTGGACAATAACAGCTGGAAGACCACCCTGTTAGCCTCATCAACTAGTAGATTTGGTCTGTGCACATCCCTAAGCAACCTAAATTCAGAAGTATAAGGACAGCAGGAAGATTAAAAAATTAAAGCAGTTAGACTCTAGGACACGATACAGATTTGAAAATAAGAAATTTTTTTGCTATTGCTTTTGTGGTTTTATTGTTGTTATATTTAGTATGAGTTTCATATATATAGTAATAAATATGTTAGTGATATCAAAGAATTTTGGCTTTCTGAAAATTTTAGGGGACATTTTTATTTGACCATGGAATGATAATAGAAAAGCAGTCATTGTACCATACACATTATGATACTATATGCACTTTTAGCAAAAAGTAAAAAAAATTATAAATTCATGTTAGTCTATTTAATAATATGCTATTAATCCAATATTGGTAATAAAAAGTGAGCTTACCAAATGTGTAGGAGCCTAGCCCAATTCTGACACATGTCCAGGGCCTCACTCTGTGGTATGCGTACTTTAATTCTGAGAGCATCTACCAGCCACAGTGTTTATTCATGGACACTCATAGTCTATCCCCAAGTATCAATTTTATTCCCTAGGCTTCTGATTTTTCTTCCTAAAACCCCAGGGTTCTCTCTAAGCTCCTCATACTTCTCCACTGACTCCAGTTTCCTGTCTGAAGTTATTGATTGATATATACCTGAACTCTGCTGGATTTCCTGACATCAATAACACAAGGGAGTTGTGTAGTCCACTACATTTCCTAAAGAATTTCAGAAAAATCTTAGCTATTAGCTTGCAGGGGAGGCTTCTCTATAGACTAAATAGATCAGCAAGATGACTGAATGAGGGAAAACAAAATACCAAATGCCTTTAGTTTAGAAAGTCCCTTCCAGGGGCTGGAGAGATGGCTCAGTGGTTAAGAGCATTGCCTGTTCTTCCAAAGGTCCTGAGTTCAATTCCCAGCAACCACATGGTGGCTCACAACCATCTGTAAAGAGGTCTGGTGCCCTCTTCTGGCCTGCAGACATGCACACAGACAGAATATTGTCTACAAAATAAATAAATAAATAAATAAATAAATAAATAAATATTTAAAAGAAAGTCCCTTCCAGAACTCAAAATGACTCCTGCTCATTTTTAACAATGCTCACTATTATTATTAAAAAATATTATTTTATTATATTATTAAAAATGAACAGTACTTGAATAACAGCTTAATTGTTTTAATTGCTACAATAAAAAAATAGGAAAAACAAGAACAGTAAAAATTTCTTCAGGAAAACCAAGATTTCCTAATATCCTTGGAATCTTACTAGGCTACAAAGAAGCAATTTATAATGAAACATTTTGACTACAATCAGTCATTTTGATTGATATTATGAATATAGGCTAGGTTTCTGGTCTTAATCACTATCTTCATACTGGCTATGATCTCAGTGTAAACTAAAGTTCACACAGTTACTATTAGCTTAACTTTCCTTCCAATAAAACCTTATATTTATTTATTAAAACCTTAATATTTATTTATTCCTGCTCTTGGAATTAACATACAAAATTGCAACTTGACCTCTACAAAAGCATTTTAAGCAATAAATTACTGGTCTTCAGAACTGAGGTTTCTTGGTATCAGAACTTGGATCCGTTTTTAGTAGAAACTAAGACCTCAAGAGTAACTGGTACTGCTTTCTTACTTATTGTGTGCACAGGGAAAAGGTTTGGTGAGTTCCTTCTTATTCAACAAAGGCAATGTACACTCTCATCTTTATCGACAACTCAGAGTTACACTGAGATTTCCAATGTAGTGTTTAAAAGAAGAAGAAACTTATGCTGAAATATTAGGTAGAATTAAAAAGTCATTCCCATACTTTATAGGGATGATACTCAAGTATAATCCTTTCATATAACGCAGCTGTATTCTGCTTAAGTAATCAGTGGCAAAGACAAAACCTCTGATAGTTGATACCTTTACTTACATGAAATCTCTGATCCACCTCATAGTTGACTTGTTTTCTGAAATCCTTTCACATTAAAAAAAAGGAAAGAGAAGAATAAATTAGCAGAATGATGAGTTTAGAAAGTCCTTCCCAGAATACCAATTATCAAGTCTTTTAAAAATTAAATTTATAGAGAAATAGTTATTTTTTTACATAGAATCTATAAATAACATACTATTGTAACTCTATTTCTTATCTTTAAAAGTGTGATGGCAGTCGGATGGTGGCGAGGCAGAGATATCTGGATCTCCATGAGTTCGAAACCAGCATGGTCTATAGAGTTCCAGAACAGCTAGAGCTGTTTGCTAAACAGAGAAATCCTGTAGCAAAAAAGTGAAAGCCAAAATATGTGATGGCAACATAAACACTAGACAGATATAATTCAAACGTCAATACCTTTTGTGCAACCAGGAACGTAAGTCGTCGGATCCCATGCTCAACCAGAATAGCTTTCTGTGAACAAACATAAAACGTAAAATAGATGACAACCAAATTTTACCTTACTTAGTCTTTACAAGATTCTAACTGGAATAAGCACCCTTTCTGGGATAAAGATCTAATCTCAGAATCTTTTTTTTTAAAAAGGTTTATTTATTTATTATGTACACAGTATTCAGCCTCCATGTATGCCTGCAGGCCAGAAGAGGGCACCAAACCTCTTTAAAGATGGTTGTGAGCCACCATGTGGTTGCTGGGAATTGAACTCAGGACCTCTGGAAGAGCAGCCAGTGCTCTTAACCTCTGAGTCATCTCTCCAACCCTAATCTCAGAATCTTCATTGCTCCTGGAATTAAATGTGAAGGAATAGAGGTTCTACTAATCAGGAGGAAAGGGAAAGAGAACTCTGCAGAGAAGCAAGAGTTATATGAACTCTTAGAGGTAGTTGACCTCCAGGTAAAACATACTGGAATGCTTACTGTTAACTGTCTACATGACAATCTAGAATCATATAGGAAGAGAGTCTCAATGAGGGATTATTTAGAGCAGGATGGTCTGTTGGCATGTCTGTTTGTTTGCTTGGTCTTGTTTTTTTAATTTTGTTTTGTTTTGGTTCAGGTTTTTCAAGAGAAGGTTTCTCTGTGTAACAGCCCTGGCTATCCCAGAATTCATTCTGTAGACCAGGCTAATCTCAAACTCAAGAGATCCACCTGCCTCTGTCTTCTGAGTGTTGGGATTAAAGGTGGGTGCCACCACTGCCCTTGTGAGCATGTCTATATGGGGTATTTTTTTTAAAAAAAGTTTATTTTATTATTATTTTCTGTGTTATGGGTGTTTTGCCTAAGTGTATCTCTGTGAATCACATATATTCAGTGCCCAAGAAAGTCAGAAAACGCCATCAACTCTCCTGGAACTGAAGTTTAAAGAAGGTTGTGAGCTGTCCTGGGAATTCAACCCAAATGCTCTGGAAGAGCCAGTGTTCTTAACT
The DNA here is from genome assembly GCF_018167655.1 of Microtus oregoni. Lineage (NCBI taxonomy): Eukaryota > Metazoa > Chordata > Mammalia > Rodentia > Cricetidae > Microtus > Microtus oregoni. The sequence continues at coordinate 14,341,811 of NW_024543074.1, forward strand.
GATGAGTCATCTCTCCAGCCCGTTTGAGGGTAATCTTGATTGCGTTAACTGAAGTGGGAAGACCTATCTCTTGTGAGTCAGTTTTAATGATGTGAGCCCTAGTAGCTTGAATAACTTCAGGACAGGCCTCATTCCAATGAGAGTTGTAGGGCAACACAAGTTGGACTTATTGGAAAAAAAAAAAAAAAGAAAACTCAGAGTTGGGTGGGAAGTGACGTAAGGTGGAAATGAGATGAGTCTGGATGTGGATGAATATGATCAAAACAGATTGTCTAAAATAGTTGAGGAATTAATAAAAATATTATGGAGAGAAGGCACCCAGTTAAGACATATTTCTCTTCTAGAGGACTAGAATTCAATTCCCAAGGACGCAATTCAGGAAGCTCACAACTATCTGTAAAGTCAAAAGTACCTTCTGTGGGCACCTTCACTTATGTGCACATCTCCATAAACAGAAAAAAACCCACATGCATGCAATAATATATATATAAATATGTTTATATATATATACATACACACACACACATATATATATTTTAAATTGTAAATAAATAAAAAGCCACCAGGATTGGTGGTACAGTCTGTAATCCCAACACCCAGGAGGATGCAGGAGAAGGATCATGACTTCAAAAACAACGCTCTACTTGGTATAGGTAAACAAGATGTTATAAGTCAACAGAGGACAGTGGTTTCAAGATAGCCTTAATGAGTCTTGAACTCCCAAACTAAGCTTTCCTCAATTCTGTACTGTTTGTTTGCTTCAAAACACAAACAAACAGTAGGTTTTAAATGTCCTCACAAAGGAGCTACATGGTAATAAGCAGGAAAGCAATCTCACAAACTGAATTATTTGGGAGAATTCATGAATAATAGAAAGAAAAAGATATGTAGACTTTTACAGCCCTCAGTAAGACTGCAGTTGGATTACATTCCTAGCTATATAACATGAACTAACAGTTTATAGACAAATTATTTTTTTAATCATTCAAATTACATTTTTTGAGGCTAGAGAGATGGGTCAGTGGTTAAAACCACTGGCAGTTCTTTCAGGGGACACAGATTTGATCCCCAGCACCCATATAGCAGATCATAACCAGCCACAACTCCAGCACTAGGGTATCCAACATTCTCTTCTTGCTTCCATATATATAAATATAGCACACAAACATACATGTAGGCAAAACACTCACACACACCAAATAAAATTAAAGATTACATTTATCTACTCATTTGTTTATGTCTATATGGGTGTGAGTCCTGGGGATTGAGAGCAGGTCATCAGGCTTGGTAGCAGGTGTCTGAGACATCTTGCTGGTCTCCAAATCTTAACATTCAAGATAATATATAGGCCAGGTGGTAGTAGCAGACCTCTATGAATTAGAAGCAAGCCTGGTCTACAAAGCGAGTTCCAAGACAGCTAGAGCTGTTACATAGAGAAACCCTGTCTTGGGTAGGGTGGGGATGATATCTAAGTATTTTGTTTTTTATGTTTTATTTTTTGTTTTTCCAGGACAGGGTTTTTTTGCATAGCCTTGGCTGTCCTGGAACTCACTTTGTAGACCAGGCTGACCTCAAACTCATAGATCTGCCTGCCTCTGGCTCCTGAGTGCTGAGATTAAAGGTGTGCACCATTATGCTTGTCAAGTTTTTGTTTTTTCAATTCCAAATTTTTTTCTTATAAAGAAGCAAGTGTCTAGACCTTTCCCCGCCCATTTCTAGATTTCTGCTATGATATTACTGAGTAAAAAACATTGTTATTATTGATACTATAAGCAAAACCTAATAGGAAAAATCTATTTTCTATAGGCAAACTTTCATGATAAATTCCTAGGTCAAATAAAAGTAAACATTAGTCTAACACATTTAAAAATTAGCCATACTGTCATCATACTCTTCAGTATAAGTAAACAAATACTGACATTACAATAAAAATAAAATGTGCTAAAAGAAAGGCGATGTGGAGATGTTCTCAGTATGCTGAGCAACAGAAACACTTCGGACACCAACAAAGAATTCCACTACAGCCGAAGCCTTCAAAGACAAGCATCAATAGCTATGTTCTGGCAAGGGAAGAAAATAACTTTAATAATGCCATGATTTAAAATCAAAATTGTTATTGCTTTTAAAATTCCACAAGTGGCTGACAATAACAGCAGAGCAACAGGATTCTGATTACATTGTAATAATGCAGGTCTCACAGCAAGTCCACAGCTATTACCCAGCGATTAGGCATCATCACCTGGAGAAACTCCATTTACACTGACTGCTTCAATCTCCTCTACAAGTCATTTACAAATATATGATCCTAATTTCTAGGAGAGAAAAAAAGACATGCTGGGACTAGAAGATTATTTGGACTATTTGGATCAACCTATTTGATAGTTTAATGTGTGCTTTAAAAAAAAAACTTTTTCTAAACTGCTAGAAGTATGATTATGAAGTGAAAAACAAAATAAATTATTACTCTAGTATTTTTTTCCAAAATTGCTTTTCTCTCCTCTTCTCACATCTATTTTAAAAATATGTAGATGAACATAGCAAATCTTCCAAGGTAAGCATCTTAACTGATGCTTTCTTTAGGCTCCTAGTGTTAGCATTCTGTCTTGACCCTTCCTAATGCCTTAAGCAAAGACACCAGATTTCCCTTTGCCTCAATGTATGAAAATGAAGGAAACTCTTTAGATCACTGCATAAGGGTATGCAATCTTAGGTCTTAGAAAAACAAAAAGCCTAAAATTGTGAAAACACAATCAAATACAGGCTATTTGTATCTAAAAAAAAATCTAGACAGAAACTTTCATTGACTGCCATGTATATCAGGACTCCTTCACTGAGATAACCTTGGTTACTGACCAAAGGTTAATTTTATGTAGTAACCACATACTTCTCTAGAAGAACAATCTCCTTGTGTTGGCCACTGCAATTCCAACATCAGTTCACCTGTTCTGAGAGTGTCAGAGTAAATGCTACTTGTATTAATTACTACATTATATTCTCCCTAGGTATTTTTATCTGTTATGAATGCCAAGGACACTTAACTTTTTAGAGTGCTAAATTAAGTTTTAAAATATCTACTAAGTTCTTTATAATAAGCAGTCAGTGCTATTCCTTCAAATGTAACACATGGGTATGACTATTACAGGCAGTTTTAAGAGCAGACTCTGACATCTATCACATATCATGAGTATAGTTCAGTAGCAGAGCAGTTGTCTGGTATGGAGGAGGCCAGGGATTTCTATTCCCAGATCATCACCACTGTTCATTACTGTCTTAAACATGACTATTCAGTTGCCCTCACTAGAATTGATGAGGATAAAAATGTATCATTTTCTAAATATTATAGATCTGACATGAAAGGCTTTGCTCTATTATCTTCCACTTGGTTATAAAACAGTATTAATTAACCTCTCAGAACATGAGCTTTTCCATGTGTACACCAGAATAACTCCTGACTCATGTAAAACTTGTGAGATTGTAGAAAAGTGCAAAAAAATTGAGATAGATTTTCTTTATAAATATACATTACTGTTTAAAGATGTAAGCTGCCACTTATCTCAAATACTTGGGAAGTAGAGGAAGGTATATCTCTTTGAGTTTGAGGCTAACCTGGTATACATAGTGAATTCCAGGTCACAGTGACATCTTGTCTCAGAACAACAACAACAAAATCCCCCACAACAAAAAGCAAAAAAAAAAAAAAAGCTGTATGTGAGCACACACACACACACATATATACCCTCTCTTGTATGTATCTATGCTGATCAAGTAGTAATCATTTAAAAGATGAAGTTAGGTTAGCTATTTGATAAAATTTGATATAATTCCTTCAGAACTGAGGGAGGGGGAAGGGCACACGAGAGACAGGAACACATCTCAGGAGAAGCAATAAAAATGACAAGAATCTAAGTGTTGAGTATGGAGTTTAATAACAATATGATATACACTCAAGTGACAACAACAACAATATCAAAAACCTGAAAAGGTAGCTGGAAGTATTGCAAATATTTTAATTGTGGGGGGAGGCAGAAGACAGCATAGAAAGAACCTGCATGGAGTTGGGTACATATGGAGCTTGCCACAAAATGGAAATATTCAGCAGTGAATTCAAGATTAAACAATGAATGTTCAAAACTAAAACTCTAGGAGAGATTAGAAAACATACTTTAAAAAAAATGAGTATCTGAGGTCTGATCATAAAAAAGATATTCATTATAGATAATTAAATTACTTTGGAATTTTCTTCCAGTAGGCAAAACTAGCCATAGTCTTGAGAGTTATGATAAAAGACAATCAATGAAAAACCTTCCAAGTAAGCCAGGCATGGTTAATTCCAGCACTCAGAAGGCAGAGGCAGGTGGGTCTCTGTGAGTTCAAAGTCAGCCTGCTGCTGTACAAAGCAAGTTCCAGGACAGCCAGGGCAGTTATACAGGGAAATCCTGTCAAAAAAAAAAAAAAAAAAAAAAAAAAAACCAACCTCACAAGTAGAAAAAGCCACCAACACCTTTAACCTAGTCAAAGACTCACATTTTGCTGGGTGAACTCTCTGAACATAGCTGCAAGCTTGTCATCTTCAATATCACCATCAGTCTTGATAGCCACATTCAGAATGTGTATTGGTTCGTCCCTGGGGACCTGTAAACCAAGAATACAAACCAAAGAAGATTATGAAGCTGGCTGCTACAAAAACTGGAATAAGTCACAGTACCTAGTAGAACAGTAACAATAGGATATTTTGGTTTGCTACTCAGTAGTAAAAAGCACACTCAAGCTACTGCCCAACTGTCATAGCAGAGCTAAATAAAGCACATAAAACATCAAGAGCAGCAGTTTAAGGTAGCTTCAATTCTTGAAACAAACTTGAAAGTCACGGTGTCTCCAGCAAAATGGGAGTTAAACAATCTGCAGGAGGGAAAGAAAGCTGTGTAACATAGTCCCATTTACTATATATAGTTCCTCACATGGTATCAAATGATGGACTTATCAAAACATGGGAAAACAAGGGAGGGAAAGAACAGAACATTCATTTACTGAGAAATCAGAAGAAGGGATTTCATTTAATAAAAGGACACCTTTAAAAACAAAATATCAAATTCCACCTTTAGAGTTTATATCCATTTATTTTTTTTTTTAATATTTCAAGACAGGGTTTTTCTGTGTAATTGGTGGCATGCACCACCACCACCTGGCTCCATTTATTATTTTTTACAAGTATTTTGAAGAGACATACAAAATCAAGTAATATAGCACACTATAAAAGTACCATTCCAAAGTCAGAAAGATATAGTATAGTACAAGTCCATGTCTGGAGCTGGTTGTGGTGGTGCATGTCTTTAATCACAGCACTTGGGAGGCAGAGGCAAGTTGATCTCTGTAAGCTAGAGGCCAGCCTGGTCTACAGAGTGAGAGCCAGGAAAGCAGGACTACACAGAGAAACTGTCTTTAAAAACCAAAACAACAAAACAAAAAAATAAGTACTATGTCTGAGAGAGAAAAGTAGTCTTCCAAAGGGAGTACCATACCTTGTCCTCATCATAGAGCGATGTATGACCAGACTCTGGGAATGTGGGACTTTGGGGTGGGGAGTCACAGAAGCAGCCCATTATTTCATCAAAGATCCTAAAAAATCACCAGAGAAACATCCACAATAAAAACTCAAGTGGCAGGAAACTAATGTTGCCAAGGTAGATCAGTCTAAAAGAATAATCTATCCTATAGTGTGCTCAACAGTCAGCAGAATAGAAATACCAATAGCTAGAAATGACATGCAAAATATCACCAAGTGGCAGAAATTAGGAGGATGGATTGTTTAAACTTTAATAAACCTATATATTTTTTCTTTTAAAAAAATGATATAAAGCTTTTTTGATTTTGTTTTGTTTTCATATGTAAGATATGTGCAGTGCTGTCATCATCGCTCTTAAAGTAACAGAAGGAGCCTGGGACTGGAGCAGCGACAGGCCAATGTAATTACCCCTCCCCCTAGGGTAATGCATCAGTATACATCAAGAGATAGATGCTGAATGCATTTAATCAAAAGATGTATCGTCTCTAGTGGGGCTCACTCTAGTGTTGTGTTTAATTTCTCCTGACATTTCACTCATCACAGAGCAGACAGCTTCTTCTGTTAGTTCCTGAGGAAAAGATGATTGTTTCTTTTTTCTTTTTTTTCCTGTCCAGGCTTTATACTGCAAGGAGAAGCTAAGAGTCTCAACAAGGAGTAGAAATCAGAAGATATCTATCTCTCTGAGGGTATATACAATGAAGGCTGTATCTCTTTGGCTGGCTCATGACTCTTCAGGGGAAGCTTTATTTTTCAGTAAGGTGATATTCCCCAAAACTAGAAGTCCATGGCTTCCCTTGTACAGACACAGTCCTAATGCCTTACCTGACAAAATCCTCAAAGGTCCGGAAAGAGACCATTCCGCCCATTCGCTGACAAGGTGGAGTGAACGAGTTGTCCAGCAGAACATCGCTGACACTAGCTACATGAGTCATGCCATAGTGGTTGAGGTTGGAGGCAAAGGACATTCTAAACAGTAAATCAAGTTCATTAGACAAGGAGCAAGGATTGGGAGATTAACAAGAGAAAAGGAGTGTGGAGAAAACTTTCATGTAGGGTCAGGTTACAGAGCAGATATGGTTTTTGTTGCTATTGTTCATTTTCAGTTTTGGTTTTTTCCCCACTACAGATAAGGTTGTAGCAAGATTCGTACTTTGTTTGAATTTTTCAGAACTATATTTTTGTCACTCCAAAAGTTCTTCAGATAGACATCTAAGGACTACCAGAGATGTTATGGTAGTTTTTAACACAATGGTTTGATATATTGGGTGAACAAGCAGTACATAGGGGTTAAAAACCATCCTGCATCTTCCCCATCTCCTTTTCTCCAAAAAAAAAAAAAAAAAAAAAAGTAGACAAGCCAAGTGAGTAACCATTATTCAACATTTAAGACATTTTTCCTTAGGAATTGTAATAGGTTAAACATTCCCAGACACAGTTTTATAAATATCAAATAGTAATTCTAATTAAGAAGAATGAAGTAGTTTAGTAAATAATTCTAGCAAGTTATTTATGGAACAGAAGTCCTCTAAAGGAACTTTATTGAGGTATTTATCCTTTCTATTGGTAGACTGAGAGATTTACTGATTAGAGTTTTCCTTTTCTGAAAGAGTTTAAGCCCATATTGCAAAAGTTCCTTTTTAAATTTAAACACTTTTGTACTAGAGCAAAAATATCTCTACTGAAAGCCTTATTAACTTTTAGCAAGCTACAAAAGCAGAGCATTGGTCTCAAAGTATGTGTAAGCATGACAAGCAGTTGCTAAATGGAGATGCTTAAAGAGAGCTGCATTGATTTGTCCAATCTAAATCCATAATGAATATGAATATTCTTTGATGCATCTCAGCAGAATGTACTTATAAATAATATCATAAGGTATTAATGATTGACCAATCGGGACAGCCTGTTAGAAAGGACCAAGTAAAAGGATGCCACCAGGATTCGTAAGACACATTACTGGCACATCGATCTGAAGTAAGTTCAGAGTGAGATGATGACACCTGCACTTTGGAAAACTATTTTAAAAATCTCCCTGAAGAACACCACCTGCAATGTTGCAGGAGGAAGAGAGAACAATGAACGTGAGCTTGAGGTCTGGGCCCTCTGAAAAATCATATTTATAAAAGGCAATGAGGTGCTTTGTAGGATGGGAATGTTGCTCACACAGACTAAAGAGACTCACACTCATGGTTTTTATTCTTTTGGTAAGCGATGGCAATAGGAAAGGAACTTCATTTTTCAACAGTATTGGGAAAAAGAAGGCAGATTGAAAGAGGAAACCATTGATACCATGAGTGAAACAAACAAATGAAGCACACATCAAGCAAGTCTTATATATGGTGCTCACTAGAAACTGGGATTCTGAGCTGTATTAACTCAGAAATGCTATTATCCTGATTTCTAGGATCACCAAGTACACTTATCAAAGGAGCAAGTTTGTGAGGCACCTTTTCTATTTGCCTATCACTACACAGGAAAGAGACAAAGGGTTCCAGAAAACATTTAAACAGAACCCCCTCTAAATAAGCTAACAGGCTGGGTTTGTGGCAAACATAGGGTTAAACATCTTTTTCACTTGATGGAACCCCATGGGAAATATATACATGATTCAGTTTCCCTCTACCACTGTGCTCACGGGCCCGAACAGTTAAGGTTGGCAGAACTGAACCAAGCTTACATTCTAAGGGAAGACCAAGGGCTTAGAAAAGCATACTCCCTGCCACCCACATTTAAATAGAGCTATAAGGCTGTAATTTGTTTTAGTTACATAGTATTTTAAAGGGAGAGAAAAAATGTAAGATTATAAACATTTTCACATGCAGCATCTACAAAGATTTTGCCATCAACTTGTCACTGCTTTAGCATTTTGTGGATTTAGTCCAGTCAGAATTGCTATCCTCTCAAACTTGCATGTGACCTTGCTTGGCTGAGGAAGCAGAGAAATGCAAAACACATATTAAAGTATCAGTTGCATATATAGACTTGGAAACTTCTCTCATGGCTCAATGTAACAAGACTTAATATATTTTTCCAGTGATACTCTTACAAGTATAAAATAAAATGACTTTTAAATCATAATACTTTAGAAAAACAGTTAACAAACGAAACATGAGATCAGCTATTTCTGGACTTTTATTCCTTTTTATTCTAAAAAGAGAAGCAAATTAGAGAAACTAAAAATTGAAAATACTATGAAAAATTTGCCAGGCTAAGAAGAGTAACCTTAAGGGTTTCTCCTCTGAAAGCCCCAGCTCTAATGAGAACTCAGCAAGATGTTGCCAGCAATGCTGAACATCAGCTGACATACTCCCTCTCACGCAGAGCTCAAAGTGGTCTTTGCCACACTGACACTTTTCAAGTACTTTTGGAACAGCTGAAGACATGTTTTCCAAACAGAAAGAGCAACTCAGTATGCCCAAGGGGAACCTGAGGATTCCCTAGCAGAAGATAACACATTAGCTTATTGACTATAGTATTGTCTTTTACCTTGTTTCACTATTTTACGTTACTGGGGGAGGGTGCTTTTAGTTGGAAAAGAAACTAAATATACGGTACCTGTTTAGCGTGGGGATGTTCCCTCTGTAATTAAACAACCACAGTTAGTTACTGATAGGTTAGTGAAAGCCATAATAAAAGAATTGACAGAGTAGATACAGACCAGTCACCAGGAGCTCCAGTTTAGCAGCTCTGGTATCAGCAAATGTAATTAAGTGCTCATTACCCTTCAATCCCCATGGTGCCTCCAAAGAGGCATCCTCCTGACCTACCTCACCACAGCAGCTGTTGAGGAAAGGGTCCAGATGTATTTACCATGGATTTTTTTTTAAAAAAAAAAGATTTATTTATTATGTATATAGTGTTCTTTCTGCACGTATTTCTGAAGGCCAGAAGAGGGCACCAGATCTCATTACAGATGGTTATGAGCTACCATCTGGTTGCTGGGAATTGAACTCAGGACTTCTGGAAGAACAGGTAGTGCTCTTAAAGCACTAAGCCATCTCTCCAGTCCCAGATTTTTTTTCTCTAAATAACTCTCATTACAAAAAAATAATGTTGTGTAGAGGTAAAACATGGATTGGTAAATAGTCAAGCTATATCATATCATACATTAAAACATGAAATATGATCCCTGACAAAATTTCTAAATTATTCCTTGCTCCTATTATAAAGGCACAATAAGATGATGGTTCCATAGCTCCTACTGCCTTATTGCTTTTCTGGAATATGTAATGGATCTACAATCTCCTCTAAGGAAATTAATCTATTGATGCAGACACCCTGAAATTCAGCCACCTCTTCCTTTCTGAAAGGCACCAGGATTCTTAAGGCAAAGGAGTTTATGAGTACTGAAAATTCTGAGGAACCTAAGTTATACTACTAGTGTGATAAAACTTGCTACAATTAATACTCTTTAATTAAATGAGTTTAGGATAACTATTTTTAATTGTTATTAGTTTGAAAACTCTAGGCATTTCATAAATAAAACTGTACCTAAGTTTGACTAGTTTTAACTTCTTTATAAAGGATGTGCCAAATTCATGAAAGAAAGATTGAGACAGGTGGTGGTGGTGGTGGTGATGCACACCTTTAATCCCAGAATTAGGGAAGCAGAGGTAGGCGGATCTCTAGTGCAAGCAGCCTGGTCTACAGAGTGAGTTATAGGATAAGCCAGGGACACACAGAGAAAGCCTGTCTTGAAATAAACAAACAAGCAAGCAAGCAAACAGACTGAATTACACAGAGGAAATAAGGCAAGACTCTTGAATTCTCTTTGGTATTTGAAAGTATTTCTCAGAATTTTGATGTCAGATGTTTGCAAACAGAAAAATGAATTAAACAAAAACTCTTACTTTCAAAGTTAAAGTAGCAAAGGAATATCGGCCACAATTTAGGGGCACTGTAAAGAGGGTTGACTGGTTGCTTTCTTAACCCTCTTACATTCTTTTAACAGCACAGAATCATTATTAGGGTTTTCTGGCACACAGAAGTCTTAATGGGCAGAACATACTGGGGAGTACTGCTGATGTGTGGGAAGGAGGATTAGAGAAAGAAAATTATGCATTTTCCAAGGCAGTGAAAGGAGCAAGGTAGACTGAACTGGCCATATAAATAAAAGGTTGTGACATATCACTGCACACAAACTATACACCTTGTGTGATTTGTGAGCAGTGATGCTCTTTGTACTAAACCTGTGTCAGGGCGAGCTCATAAGACAACAAGAGCTACTTGAAGTGCAAAACTCTTTACTGTCTGGATTCCATGAGCTCTCACTTAGGAAAATGGAACCTCATGAATACAGGAAATACACAGATTCTACAGCAAAGCTGGAGGTAGCTAAACAGAAAATTTAGGACAGATAGTCAAAAAAAAAAAAACACTGAAGTGCTTTAACTCTTTTGTTTTACTCTAAACAATGAAGTCACTAGCACAGTGGTTCTCTTACTAGGAACCCAGTTCAGAGAGAAGAAACCTATAACCAAAGCAATCTCTGACTCCATTCATCTAGGTTTGCAGAGTTTCAGAACCAGAACAAGTCAACTGTTAACCAAATTTTTAAACTAATAAAATGGACTCATTATTTCTGTAGCTACCCTAGTTCCCTCAGGGCATCTTCACAGATGAAGGCTGAGTTTTCAGAAGAACAAGGTCTAAATTTAAAAGCACATCAACCAAAAGCTAGTCTCCACCAGAAATTTTCAAGTTCTCATAGGGAGCCCCTGTTGCTTTGTCATAGGAAATACTTTTTACACAGTGGGGCAAAAGGGGTGGGGGGCAAAACCTCCCAATATTGTCATTTAATTAAAAGAATGGTTCCAAATCAAATCAATCATCCTCATTGGTAGAGTAAGAATTTAGGGGTCATAAAAAAGTTGAATGAGAGGAAAAGACAAACTATCTTTTAACAGGCCAATGCTTAGTCATATCATTAAAGATTATTTGTACAGGAGCTGTTATCAGATCAGTTAAGAATTTGATCAACATCAATATAGACTTTAAAGGACAATAGAAGTTTTCTGAGTTCTGAAATTCTTGACATTAAGTTACTTCTCATTTTATTGAACCACCAGCCTAGAATGGCTACGGAGCCTGTATGAATGCAAAGTTAGAGTTCTAGCTGAGTCCTCTTTAATATAACACTGACTTCTCTGACCGTTTCAAGTTCTTTGAGCCTTATATAACCCCTTACAGCCGAATTTCATTTTGCTTGGTTTTAGATAGCCCCTAATAGATCTAATATCATATAAAAATGTTCCTGGTTATTTTGTCTTCTAACTGAAAGAAAAAGAAAAAAGAACCCTATAAAAATGATAGGGATGCATGCAAATCAGCAGTGGTTATATCAAGCTGTGGCTGAGAGTTAGTACAGGGCAAATCTTTTGAAATTAAGTAACAAAGCAGAAACAGAAGAGGTCGGCTGAGTAACCTACTGGCAGCCAGTAACAATAGTACCACAGGAGAAAGAGCAATTTGACTGGCTGTGACCAGTGGTGGTCTCCTCATGTGACTGTATTTCAGCAGAAGAATCCAAATCAAGAACTGTAAAATATGTCTGAACAACAAATTTCCCTTGGTGTCCCTCCCCAATCTCCTCACAGTTCAGATGCCCTGATTCCATAGCAAAGCTTCAGTTTACAATAAAATGATCATTGCCTCATTCATTTGCAGCCTCTTCAAAGCCCCTTCTTTGCTCTGACGGAAGATTGTGCTCTTCCTGAAACAGGAATGCCAACAGGGTTACAATACATTACTGCTGCCTGCTGTATAATTAGCTACCAATCCACAGCACAAAACCACAGGGATTTACAGATGCCCTCGATTCTGCTTTTCCTTCCCCCTAGAACCAGCTAGTCTTCCCTGACAAGAAGACCTTGGGCTACACTAATATTATATTGAGAGTTTTAAACTCAACTCTCCAATCTTACAAGTCCTGAGTGCCAAAATAATACAGCAGAGGCTAGAAGCTGAGCCATGGACACAGGAAAGCACTTTGGTAAGCACTTAAACCTGCTGAGAATCTTCTCTTCTGCCGGATGCTTGCATTTTATCAACAGACTACCCTGAATGAAGAAAGCAAGCACTGTAGGATTATATTTATTTATAGCTCATTCTACCCTGCTAACTACAATCAAGTGTTCCCATTGCTAAAAATGCTACAAGTTGGATGACTTGAGTGTCTCAGTACTATCCAAAAGAGGGTTCTAATCTCTGGATGTCAAAGATTATCAACATTCTCAAGAATGAAGGCAGGCTGCTGATTAGTCAGTCACATTAAAGATTTCTCATTTCTAACTTTCTTCACAAATAAAAAGAAGGTCTAAAGACTACTGACCAACAACTAAAAACCTAAGGTGCCAAACCACTAAACCCAGCTATGAACAAAAACAAAACATGTTATCAGGGAAGAACACAGCCAACCTCTTCTGAATGTAAGGCATGAGGAAAGCAAAGTACCTGAGCTAAGGCGCTCAAACACAGAGGGCCAGATTTACAGGGAACAAACACCACAGAAGGTGCAATGCAACCCAACTTAACTAAAGCATGGATTTTTATCTAAGAAATAGGTAGAAACACTAAAGGTCCTTACCCATTATGAAATATGCATGGAAATATACAGCAAGTACATATACACCTTCATCACTAGCATCATCTTTCATACTTAAGTGAATCATGAAATAAGTTTTAAAAACTGCCTAAGTTAACTACTGTGTGTTACATACAAAATTTATTTTCAGTTTTAAGTTTTGTACTCCCAGACTGTCAACAATATAGAGCCAAATGCAGTCACAGAACTTACATCATAATGTGCTTTAGACAGATTTGTATAATGTAAATATATTTTAGAATTTTCACTACACAGAGTAACTGAAAAACTTGTTTTCTACATTATTCTGAGACATTTAATATGTTCAAGATTAGGTGAAATCCCTAATATCAAATCATCTAACAAACCTTCAAAAATAAAGGCATTAGGATAATGGTTCAGCATAACAAGGTTTTGGCATTTTTAGCACTAGTGAATGATACTATTGTTTCAGAAGTGGAAAGGGGTGGGGACGGGAGTGGGGTGAGGTGGAGGGAATACAAATACAACAGACCTTAAGCCTTAATGAGAAAAATGGCAAATGATAAAGCCTGAGCTCTAGGATCAATCCAAGTCAAAAACTAGTTGAACTCAAAGAGCTGGGCTCATGGACTCTGAAAACTAAGAATTAGTTTCCTGAAGCAGAGAAGCTGTCCCAACTACACTTACATAAGAAAATAACTGAGGAACCCTACATACATCTCCTCAAGGATAACTGCTAACTGGCTACAATTCACAGTTTAAAACTGATTCTTGGAAAATGAAAATTATACATAATAGCAAATAAAATCTAAATTCTAAGATTTTCTTTTTTTAAAAGGAAATATACGAAAATAGACGTGTCACGGGTCCCTAATTACCTTTTAGCTACTAGTCAAGCGAAGGGAATAAGAAGAAAAAGGTGACTCTAGACCAGGGACGTCTGAATAAACAGGGTGCTCTGATGAGCAACACAAAGGAAGCCAAGTAAGCTGAAACTACAGTCCCCAGAGAAAACCGGGCAATTTTAAGTTCAAGAAGAAAATAACACACCAAATAAAGGATGCCTAGTAAGGATGAGGGAGGAAATCACAGGGATTAGCAAAGAACTAGCATCCTATTTAAAACAAAGAAAATCATCGAGGGAACTAGAGATGACTCGGAGGCTGTTCCAGAGAAATGCAGCTTAATTCCCCAGCACCCACATGGTGCCTCACAACCATTTATAACTCCAGTTTCTGGAGACCCAATGCCCTCTCCTGGCCTCTGAGGACACTGGGCATGGACATGGGACATGATGCAGACATATATTCAGGCAAAACATGTACATAAAAATAAATAGAATACTGAAGAAAAGCCTTGTGAAAACTTTATAAATTAATTAACCAAGTGTACTAAAAAGGAGTCTTCCCTTGTTTAGAGCTGCCCTACTCACTTGCAAATGTGCTTTTGCCTATGTTTCAACAATCTAAGCAAGTATAACAAATATAAATCTAATAAAACATAGGCCTTCAATACAAAAGGTATCTGAAGCATTTTCCTGAACAAACAACAAAACCCACTGCTGCTGTCAGGTTACAGACAAAGAACCATGTTCTATTCCAACGTATGGGGATCAAATCAATAGTGGGAATTCTAGCAGTTTTTATAGCTATGACAACTTACAAAGACATTCCTAACACCATGCTGAACAATTTTAGTCAAGGACTAGGAAATGCAAAAGTAACTGGTTAAATACAATGTTGTTTTTAAGCCAGCATGTCTGTAATCCTTCCATTTAGGAAGTAAAGACAGGAGGATCTAGAATTCAAAGTCATTCTTAGATACATATTAAGTTCGAGACCAGCCTTGGCTGTATTTTAAGGCCTTGTCTCAAAAAGATACCTGCCACTCAAAAAAGTATTTTCTTCCCCAATTTTTTTTTTTTTTTTTTGAGACAGGGTTTCTCTGTGGTTTTGGAGCCTGTCCTGGAACTAGCTCTTGTAGACCAGGCTGGTCTCGAACTCACAGAGATCCACCTGCCTCTGCCTCCCAAGTGCTGGGATTAAAGGCGTGCGCCACCACCACCCGGCTCCCCAAAAATTTTTTATTTGTTAACTCCAGTTGGGAGAAAAGGTTTAATCTGTTTTGCATTGGTATGTGATTCTACATCCTCTATTTTAACAGAGCAATTATTGAAGTATGTGTAAAGTGTTATAATTCTGTATCTGGTGTGGTACTTCCTATAACTACTAAGAATAGCAACCTAAGATGTGTTTTACCCCCTCTCTCCTAAGAACAAGACCACGAATATAAAATAAAAGGACTCAATATAATTGTCCTAATTAAATTTTGGCCTAGATTTGAGCTGAACAGTATGGCAGTAACTACCTATGTATGGTCATGGAGTGATAGACAGGTAGCTAGTCTATATTGAAGTATGTTATATATGTAAAATTAACTGAATTTCAAGGACTAAATATGAATAAGAAAACAAATATTACATTAATATTTTATTATATATTAAAAAGATATTTCATTTTATTGATTTTAATGACATGTTATTACAATAGTTTCTTTTTATACTTTCAAAAGTAGCAAGTGGGAAATTTAAAATTACATATGTGGCTTACATTAGATTCTACTACACTGTGTTGAACTATTAGAGGAACTTTACAAACAGTCACTGAAAGGACTCTAATCCAAAATAAATCAGGGATAGGATACCAGAATACCAATATATGTGTGTGTTTTTTTTAAAGATACTATTTAAATAATTTTGATAATCCTTAGAACACAATGAAAGAAAAATAGTGGAGTTATAAAAATTAGCTAAGAAGGGGGGAACAGGTTTATTGTGAGTCCAGCCATTTTCTCAGTTGCCAGCAGAAAGACTCTAAATCCTTGGAGTTTCCCAAGCAGTGGGAGCACATTTTGCTATTTATGCCTCCCACGCATCTCATCTAAGCTTATGCTAAGAGATGACATGACTCCAGACAGAAACTGGTCCGTCACTACAAATACCAACTATGTGGTCAAAGGGTTAGTGCTTTGTCCTAGCCTGACCTCTGGGGAGGAAAGATCGAGTACATTCACATGGCTTATAATTTGTGCCATCATGCCTATGAAATAAAATCCTGATAAGAACCCAACACAAGATTGTTAGGAGTTTCCTGACTGGTGAATGCACGGATGTGCTGAGAAGGAAAAGGTGGTGTGCCTTGATTCTACAGAGGAAGAACAATGACACTGGATTTGAAGTTCTCCCAGACTTCCTCCATAGGTTTCATTTGCCTAGTCCTGATCTTTAGTCTTTATAATAAAACTAGGGCAAAGCACAATGAGGTACAACCATACACCTAGCCCTCAGGAAACTGAGGTAGAGGGGCTGTGAATTGAGGGGGCAGCCTGAATGACATAAGAGCTTTGACAGAGCTGCAAAATAAAACTGTGGTGCTTAGGTTCTGCAAAATTATTAAACTTAGGAAACTGTAGAGACCACCACCACCACCTTTGCAGTACATTGATCAGAAATATGGGAGGCCTAGGGATGTTCCACGGAAGGCCATGTGCTTGCTTGATAGTATCTG
The DNA here is from genome assembly GCF_018167655.1 of Microtus oregoni. Taxonomy (NCBI): domain Eukaryota; kingdom Metazoa; phylum Chordata; class Mammalia; order Rodentia; family Cricetidae; genus Microtus; species Microtus oregoni. The sequence goes on from NW_024543074.1 coordinate 14,358,501, forward strand.
GTCAAATCTGATATGGGTAGAATCAAAATTTAATTGTAATCCATCAATTGGAATCAGAATAAGGTTATAATTCCAAATATATTTGTAAGCAAATATAAAATCTTATCAAATATAAAATCAAATTGCAAATCTATAACTTTCTGAATAAGCTATTCTCTGAAACTGAATATATTATTCTGAGGTCAAATGTAATCATCAGATCCTAAACTTATATTTAAAAAAAAGGCTTTAGAGCTTAAATTAATTTACACATTTATAGATTTGTGTGTGTGTGTGCAAATGCATGCTCAGGTGTGAACATACACACATTCTTGCCTGTCTCTCCCACTCCAGTATGGGGTTACAAATGTATTCCTTGTACCTGGCTTTCACATGGGTGCTGGGGATCTAAACTTAGGTCCTCATCTTTGTGTGATAAGTGTTTTACTGACTAAGCATCTCTTCAGCAGATATTTAAAATTTTCACAAAGATTATTTAACTTTATTTTGCATTTGTCTTCACTTGCACATCCATATAAACACTATTTCTACTAATAATAATAACATTCCAGCAACTTTACAATTACATACATAATCAATGGAAACTTTAGAACCTATAGATTATATTTCTTTTCAAACCTGGCCTTTATTCATGGGAGTATATACATTATGTCTGTTGGGAGAGACAAAAACATTTTGAAGCCATATCAGCACTAACCAAGACTTACTTTCTTCATGTATAAAGGTGAATAAGGCTTCTAAACAAAACAGTTAAGCATTACTTTCAATTTCTAGTCATCTTTTTTTTTCATCAAACTAGACAAATAGCCTCAAAATTTAAAAGACAGTGCCAGAGAGACAACTCCTGCAAGATATCTTCACATGTATATACACAGACAACACATACACACACACAAATGTAAAAAGAAAAAAGTAAGATAGGGTGAGAGCAATTCACAAAGACAAGGGGAGCAATGTGGAAGGAAGTCATCAGAATGAGCCCTGCAGGCTGACTACAAATCACTGCCCACAAGAAAGAGGCAGGAGAAAGCAGAAAGAAAGAGAGGTTGTCTTGAGAATTACAGAGAATTAAGTATAGCATGTAGTTCTCTACAATTATTCAAGGAATGCTGGAAAAGAAAGACCTAGTGTCAAGCCCATATGTGCCACAAGTACTTCGATGCTAGATGAAGGACAACCATTCGTTTCTAGAAAATGAGATTCTGAAATCCATGGAGGCAAAAACGCACTGAGATGCTTGCTAAATCAAGGATATATGCTTTTCTCTGCCAGCCACAAGATATTTTTTGAGGTGGAAAAGTGAAAGGATCTTCTGAGACAAAGAAGAGACATACTTTTCCTGAAGATGCCTCTGTTATCAGTCGACCTCTGCTGGATCAACAGTGGCATCCAGTGGCCAAAAGTCTCAGCACAGACTTCTTTGTCTCCAGAAAGACTCTATTGCTTTGGGTGAAGTGGCAATTCAGAACAAAACCATTTCTGATGTCTATAACTAAGGATCCCCAAAGACATAGTGGTTTGTAATACCATGCGAAGAACCAAAGGCAATAAAGAAGAAATGGAGAGAAGCAGAGTATGATTGGCTGTGGTATTTATATTTCCTGTGGTATTACTAAAAAGAATAAAAATACAGGAGGGAATGAACATGTGTATCTTGGAAATCTTAGAATTTCACTGTCACAGAATGTTTTTAAATGGGTATAAAAATAATTTCATTTTAGACCCAAAGTAAAACCAAATTTACATATGCACATTTTAAAGGACGTGGGAAGAGAAAAATAATGGAACTAGATGGCCAATTAAGCAACTGATCTATATTTAAGAAGTTTGGCTTTCAAGTGTAAATAGAAAAGAAAAGAAAAAGAAAAAGAAAAAGAAAAGCCTGACTGGTTTACCACTGTTAAATTCGGGTGTTAATGTTAAGGCAGAAGGAGACTGGCTCAGGTAGATTAACCCTAGTTAGCACATGACAAAGCAGAACTTGTACACAGCATTCTTGTCTGTTTCAACTGATGTCTTAAATTAGAGTATGTGTTGGGGGTGGTCTGTCAAGTCAAATGTTCATGTGAGAAAGGAAAGAAGGAATCAAAAGAAAGGAAGAGAGAAAAAATGGAGGGAGGTGAGAGGGTGGTCTTTAATTACATATACAAACAAGAATGAACAGAATAACCCTAACCACCTAGAAACACGCTGCTTCTCCCCAGAAGACACAGGCATCAAGAAGCTCTTCTCTCTCAGTTCAAATCTGTCCATTTGTTTATTTATATTTCTTGTTGCAAATATCAAGAAATTGTCATTTAGCACTCCCCTTGACTATGTCTTAGGCCACTGGCTAGTTCAGGTGTATGTACCAGCTCAAGCTCACCTGTTTGGATGAGATGTGGGCAGCATGAACTGAAATTCCACCACGCAGGTGTTGTCCTTAAGCTGGCGGTGTTGTACGCTGTTAAGTTCATAGGCAATATAAGCCCTTCGAACATATACCTGGTTAAAAAATAATCCCTAGTAAATATACTTCAGAAACAGAAATGAAGAGGATGGCTGGAACAAGGAAATGTCTTGAAAAGAGATGGCAGTTTGCCCTGAGAGGCCCAAGGCCCTGAACATAACACCTTGTTTTAATTGTTAAAGCTGGAGTTTCAGTGCTTCACCCATGATTGTAATACAATGAAATAAAATGAGGCTGCTAGGTATATGATAAACCTTTCACACTAACCTACACGCTGGAGGTTTCCCCTTTAGCAAGAGAACATACAAAATCATGACTACTAATTCATTAGCGTAACAGAAGAGAAATCAAGCAGTTAGAAAAGCAAGAGGTGCTTATTCCAGGCTACTTTTTTTTATCTATCTTGTACCACCACCACCACCTCCAATCTTACTGCCCCAAATCAGTTCTGAAGGATTTCCATCCTCAACTACCTGAAAAAGCAGTGAGGAATAATGTGACATGTAATATCTCAAATCCACTAACTCTATCCAATAGTTAAAGAAACAGCAACAGAGTATATCTCAGCAAAGACCAGCAGTTCACACTCCCAGACTTCGTATTCAATTTGCCATGCACATAACATGCTACATGAGGTTCTATCAGCAGGTGAGGCATATGAGGAGGCATTTCATTAAATGACATGAAAGCCTGGAAAAACACCAAGATATTTCAAATATTTGATATTTACTGAGTAGGATACTTTACACTTTACCCACAGAGTACAAATAAAAAATAACTCAAGAAAGCTAACAACAGACTATGTGATGTTCTATTACATGAAATCACTGAAAAAACTTCTCCCTCTCATTTTCAAAATATATCTACTTGGCTATGTTAAGGAAGCATTCAGGGTTTGCAATTTTTGTGTTTAATGAGGTGGTATGCTGTGGTGCAACAGAACAGTCTTTGGAGTCAGACTGTCCCAAGTTCAAATAAATCTGTATTTTCTGGGCAAGTCACCTCACCTCAAAGTCTCGCTTTTTTTTAATGTTATAGAACTACAGGATTAGATGGAAAAGTAATGCACCTAAACCACAGTTCATTAGACACTATAGAACTAACATTTGCTCAAATCACAAAATGGTAAGATATAATAGGTAGATTTATGCTTGAGTCTTATTTATTATGAAATAGGAAAATTCAAATATCTGGAAAACAGACTATTTAAAAATTTGGCAGTTATTTCCCTGTTATTAGACCTAGGAGCTGGTGATTAATGCAGATAAAACAGCAGGAAAAGTAGCCAAGTAAGCATTTAGTGTTCCAGAAGAAAAGACGAAGAGAAAAGAAGGGGCATGACATGGATCAGACAGAAAACTCCAGCAAACCCATGGAGAGGATTGTACCACAAACCAGAATACTCACCTCCAGAGCTGCCATCCTCACCACCTGGTTGCTGTGGTAAAAAAAGTTTGGTAGGACATCGAAAATAGATGTTTCCGAAAGGATGAGTTTCTGAAAGGCAAAGGATATCGAAATACTCAGTGCGACCTAAAAATTCTACTGGTTCATATATGCTGTATATGAACATAATGGTTTTGGAGAACATAATAATACCTTGTCCCACAGGTTTGCCTTAAGGATTAGATGGGTTAAGACATACAAAATTCTTAGAATGTTTATCAAAATGTATCAATAATATGCCAATATAAGTGCTTATGAACATTATCATTTCAGACCTCTATTTGTATTTTTTCAAATACTCCACTATCAGAAATTCCGGGTTTGAAAGCTAATAGAAACCCTAGATTTACACTATGAACCACAGAATAAAAATCTACCTCTTTCCGCTTCTAGATTCCCTAGGAGGAAAGCCTACAGGAAGTATGGAGATTCCTTTGGCCAATTAACAATGGTACCCTGGTTTCCAAGGAGGAGAACACAAAGGCACCCCTGAGAAAATGATGTTATTTAAAAAATAGTTGAAGTCCTTCATTTGTAGCAAAATTATCCAATAATTTTATAAAACCGGCTCTTTATAAAATGTAATGTAAGCATTAAAATAAAATTAAAATTAGATGATATTTAAATAGTTTTGTCTCCAGAAGAGGAACAGTCATCTATGTATGCATCTAATTCAAGCATCAGAAATCAAATACCGTTGCCAATTAATTCTGGTGTAGAATGCTTTCAAAAGATAGAAACTTCAATAGGACACTTCTATCAAAAAAGGCCCATTTGATTTTTAAAGCTGAGCTATAATCATGCAATATTTTTATAAAAAAAACAAACATCATTTTTAAAATTCAAGGAATAAAATTTCATTACACAGAAGTCAAATTAATTTATTAAATCTTTAACTGAAATATGCTTATGGAATAAAAGGAACAGGAGTGTGAAGTGGTAGGTGGGGCCACTATAAATACCTGCAGATTCTCAATGCAAAACTGGTGTCCATACATGTCAATGGCTGATAAGAAGATAGACTCTACTTGGTTATGGCGGAGCTCATATGATGGCAAATGGGAAGCAATAAGAACCTAGAGTGAAGGCAACACAAGAGGTATAAGTTCCTGAGGGAGTGATTATTCTAGGCTCATATTAGGTCGCCTGATACAAAAGCAATAAATATAAATCTATAAATGCAGACATCCAAGATAAAACAGAGAACAAATAAAACAACGTCTAGGTCCTGTAGTATAATGTCAATGCTTCCAAATACTGAATCTCAGTTGCTTCTCACCATGATTTGTGCTGTGGACAATATCCCATAGAGGTAGGTGGGAGGGAGAGCAAACAACTTCAATCAAGTTCCATTAGTGCATGTGATTTACCTTTGCAAAGCTGCTAGTCTTGGGGACTGCATGACTAGCTGTTAATTGGGAATCAGGTCTGGCAAGGAGCAACTGTGGGGAAGGTGGATGCAGTATAGCTAGTCTTTTGCAACTTTGTAGTAGAAAGAGAAGAAAAGCTGCTTTGACAGCCCCAGGTACTCAGCGCCAAAAAAAAGGCATCAGGAGCTAACACTGACACATGTGAGGGGCAGAACGTAAAAGCAGTGTCACAAACAAACAGGGAGTCAGTAGGACCTGAATATCCTCAGCAGGTCACTGAGAGGTTCAATAACTTTGAGGAGTTCAGTGACATGGATACAATTGTAGAAAAAGCAGAAGGTCACTGAGCAGCTTCAAATGCTGTGTCCTTGTCAATGCCCATGCAATGAAAACACAAAGGGAGTGCGAACTCTCAGCTTCCCCGCAGAAACCTTTTGGAATGGAAATGAGGACTACAGGGTGAAGCTAACTGGACTTCTCTGGGGTTGTTCTGATTGCTAGTGCTGAAGATTCATGACATTATCTTTCTGCTTTCCACACTTGATTATTTTCTATATACTTACAACTTTTCATCTGTCTCTAAGCTCCCTTTGGGAAGTAAAAAATACTGAGTTCGTTTCCTTCCCTCAGTTTCCTTTCCTACACCTGACCCTGGTTTGTTACTACAGTGAGGGCTGGCAGAGAAGATAGAGAACAATACCAGTATTTTATAAAGTGAGAAACCCAACAATAACCATGTACTTTGTCTTTAAAAAAATACTTTATCAGATGAAAACATTGCATTATCGTTGTGAAAGTGCATTGTGCCCAAAACTGTACAAATGATGAGAAATGAGAAATATCACTCTTTCAAGATAACTAGCAAATGTTCTTACCTGACGAGCCCGCAGCGCCACTTTAGCATTGGTGGTCTTGCTGAGTTGAGTTAGGTCTGTGAGGATATTTAGCAGCTCATCTGTAAGTGTAGGGTCCCGTCCACACAACTGATCCTAAGTGTTTATGTGGAAAGGAACACATAAACTTATATTATAAAACAACTCTGGTGGACAGAACCTAAAACAGGGAAAGGAAACACCTCTACTGCTGAGCTGCATCTTAAGCACTGTTCTCCTTCCTTCTCCTCTTGATCATCAGCCATTGCTGGAGGAATTTCTGTACCATACTTACCTTCCCTCATATAGGGATATTCTTTATCCCTGTATAGACCTTTATCACAGAAGTACAAGTGAGAGCATGGGACTGGAACATGGTTCCACACCTAAGAGCACTTGCTGCTCTTGCAAGTGCACAAGGACCAGGTTTGATTTCTAGGACCCACATAGTGGCTCTAAACCATTTTTAACTCCAAGTAATTCCTAGGGATCTGACACCCTCTTCTGGACTAAGAGAATACCAGGTATGCATGTAGACAAAAAGAGTCATAGCCAATAAAAATAAATCTAAAATATCGTTTTTTAAAAAAGGCATAGGACATTTGGCCTCTGAGAGAGACATGCATTTCCCAAAACACGTTTACCAAAACCAGCAATACTTTCCAGGTCACAAGGCAAAAATACTTTTGGAATATTCAATACCATTATGCTAGGAAGAAGGCATCTCAAACCTTCTCCCCAACAGACCTTCTGGCTCAAATTATGTGAGAAAATTATGTCTAACCCTAGATTTTCACTATACAATCAATACCCAGTGGTTTATTTCCCACCCCTCCTAGGCATAAACAAAAAAGGGAAACTAAAACTCAATTTCATCTTTTGCGGATAAACAATAAGCAAAACAGAACCTTAGCAGATATGTACATCAGCAAGACAAGACCATAAGAAGATAAAAAGCAAAAACATAGTAAGAGCAGGTAGAGAGACCAAGATAAGTTCCTCTATCCTAACCCTTCCTTTCCTAGCACCCCTATAATGTATAAACACATTGCTGTCTGAGTTATTTACATCAATCATGAGAACAGTCCCCTAAAACTTCTTAAAACATGCAAGCATTCTAGGTCAAATAATTTGCAAACATTGCAAATAACTAGGCTAAGGGCTAACAGCTGCAAAAATCAATGAAATAAAGCCATTCACTTCTCCAACCTCCAGCATTTTTTGGATAGGGAACAAGCCCTTTGAAAGCAACTTAGGTTGAGGAAAAATTAAGTTATCCTCTTGTTTAACTACAGATCCTATTCTAACTTGAAAAACAAAACCAAATGAAATATATAAAGTCATGTTTCTTTTCATGAGAGAGAGGAAATGAGAAAGAAGGTAGGGGGAAAACAGCATCTGCTTAAAAAAAGGGGGGGTGGGATGGGGGTGGGAGAAAATATGAAAATTCAGTGAAAAAACAAAACATGAAGTAATTATTTATTCCCAAGTACAGGGTGACAATCTTCCTGGGCTCCCCATGACACAGCATAAAAACCAGAGCTTTACAGAGGCCAAAATCAAATATAGTTTGGAGGGAACTCCATTTGTATTAGTTTTTCTTAACTTAGAAGTTTTCCATTCAAATATTTGAAATTATAGACGGTTGTGAGTTGACAAGTGAGTACTGGGAACTGAACTTGGTCCTGTACAAGAATAAGCAATTGCTCTTAACAACTGAGCCTCTTCAATCCTCAAGTATTATTTTCTCCACTGTCGTTGAAAATCGAAAAAGATTAGCAATAATAAATAATATGTGGAGTAACTCTTCAACATTCTTTTGGCCTTGATCCAGACACAGTGTTAAGAGCCTGAAGGAACAATCAGTGTTCTTCAGAATCACTCATGCTAAGTGCCAACATTCAGCAGGGTACTAACAGCCCCAGACGCACTCTGTCTAAGCTTCCTTTGGACAACCGGACAGACCAAGATTGCCGATCCATTCTGTTAAATTTCATTAAAATGCCATCAGAGGGCAACCATGTTGACAGATGTGTTTCCAAAACAAAACAGCACACCTAAAATTCCCTAAAACCAACAACAAAAATGTTCATTTAAATAATCTATCGGCTAACTTTAAGTCATTTGCTGAAACTATTGACCACCTCTGGTCAGGACATTACAACACAGTTATTTCTAGCTTTTATTCTCCTCCTAGATGTTTGCTAAGAAATATTTTAGATTTTCAGAAATAAAGTAATATACTTAAAGTAGCAATCCAGGGCCAAATTTACACAACTAGTAAATAGAAAAGCCCAACAGAACTAAATATAATTTTAACATCGTACATATTAGGTGCCCCAAAAGAGGCAATTCAAAACAGAAGGAATAAGGCCTTAGATATAATACCCTCAAAACCTTAACTACTTACCATTTAGCTGAGTAAGGTTTCCTCCTGAGAAAGATGTTATAAATTTATCAATCAGTTGCTTTTATTCAGTGTGATTCGTTAGCTTTAAGTGTCAACTTGACAAAATCTAGAAGCACCTGGGAAGAGTTTCTCAATGTGGGTTTGCCTATGGGCATATCTGTGGGGAGTTGTCTTAATTAATGTGGTAAGACCAAACCCATGATGGGTAGCACAATTCCCTAGACAGGGTACTCTGAACTGTGCAAAAGTGGAGAAATCAAGCTGAGCACAGGCAAACAAGTGAGCATGCATGTATTTCTTTCTCTCTGCTCTTGACTGTAGATGTGATGTGACTACCTATTTAAGTTCCTGCCTTGACTTCTCTCCACAATAATAAAATTTAACCTGGCCTTGAAAGCTAAAATAAACTTCTTTTACCCTAAATTGCTTTGTATGCAGGTATTTTATGGGCAAACAGAAATAAAACTGAACATTAATTAAATATGAGATTTCCGAAAAAGATTTTGCTTTTTACCTATACACTGGATAAATTACATGTAGTTATGATAAAAGAAAGAAGGAAAGAAACTGGTCTGCATTTTACATGCTCTGTGTGAATCAAATCAGAGGCTTCTACACACAGCATGTTTCACGAAAGCAAGTTCTTGTGAACAAAAGCACTGGAGAAGTCTACTCAATAGAAATTTGCTTAGCAGTCCTTGGGGCAAGTTACACTATGCAACATATGTTAACAACTGCAAAGGAACACAGCACCTCTCCATTGGTGCAATTTGATTTTCTTGATTCCCTCCTTTAGGTTCAAAGGCCCAGAAGTCATCATCTGGCTCAGCAAAGTACACATCAACATTCTTACTTCTAGAAAGCAGAGATTGGAATGCCGGGCACATAAACATCAATCAGGAGACCAAAGTAAGCAAAGAAAGGTGACCAAAAGAGAACACAAGCTGGGGGAATTGAAATGCTACCATGTCCCAGTGACATCTGTAAAAGACAGTAAGATCTAGACAAAAAGGAATCCAAACAACTAAATGCCTCTTACAAGCTACTACCATTACTGCAAATGTTGGGGAGGACACTGTCAAAAAGGAAAATATGCCTGACATTCAGAAATACAAAAATAGGTTGGAAAGGGGCACCATCTGAGACTTTCCCTTATCTATAAGTCACTGATAGCTGGCTCTGTGCTCAATCATAACAATTAATTTGATATCAAAATTTTTACAATAAGGTGAAAATAATATTTGAAAAGAAGTTAGTGATATGCAAGACTATAGATACTATTATGCTTACTAAGTCTTGCTTTTAGAAGGAAAAAAGAAGATGTTAAAATAGAGAAACGGGTAAATCCAGCTGCCAGAGCTCAGCCTGCTATGAAGAAAGTTGGGCACTATCCATGCAGGTAAGAAATAATCAGGATGACAAGGTGGGGGAAAAACAGCAGCAAGTCAGGGTCCCATTGGCTTCTGGCTGTCCTGACTGGCAAAGGCAGCAAGCAAAGCCTCAAACTGGTTCTCTGACAGAGCCCAACGCCTCTGCAGCACCCCCGTGTAATTACACACTTGAGTGACTGGACTCTGAAGAAAATTGAAGGCCTGAGCTCCGAACAGCTGCCATTTTCTCTCTCCATCACACCAGCGTGATTACTTGAGAAATGAACAGCCCCGGCTCAAAGCTACTCCAGAATTCTCAGAGGAAATATGGCTCCGTGTTCCAATAATGAGATTCTTAAGGCAAGCGTTACTTACAATCACTCCGCAAAAGGAGCGAGCCGAGCCCCTATATCTTACAAATTAGAATTTAAGAAACCCAGCGACAGTCCTGGACGATCATTACTCTTCTGCTGCTCCAAGGATTCTGGGCTTTGGTCTATTTTTAGTGCAGAAAACTGTTAAGTTCTTAAAAAGGTAATCATAATAAGATGAAAAATTTGCCATAATTAGCTTCCTCTAAAGGCAAATTTCGGCCCCATTTTGGTCCACACTGACGGATCCTTCGACTTTCTAATCATTACCATTTTCTGTCAGAAAGTCTTGACTTTCTCCAAGTGTAATCCTTGCATTAAAATTTGAAAAAGAAAGTAGTATTTCTAAGGGAAAATAAACAGTAAGTTGCTATAAATTATAAATTCTTTGCAGAAAACTATCTCATGGGAAAGTTAAAACAGTTCTTTGTGCCAACATTTCCGCCCATCTCAAAGGCCTGGTTTCTTCAAAAAGCCATTCTAGGGTAGCAAAAGGTAATGAACTCTCCCTATGACGTGTTTTTTTAAAGCGGCTACCTAAAAAATGCTATATCTGATACAGCCAACCAGCGTGGCAGATGGCTGAGTGAGTGGCAATGCTGTCAATGAGAGACACAAGGAAAACTGTTTCCTTTCATTCTGAGGGATTACATAAAAAATGGCAATGAAGATTTATAAGGGGTTTTCCCTTCCATAAAGAAATGATGGAATTAAAAGTATAAGGAATGTTCATTCCACAAAACACTGGTAAAGGGAGTTCAGGGAGTGAACTGCACTTCAGTCTCTGGCAAGGCAAAAGTGCAGCAGCAGGTCCTGTCCTCTAAAAGCAGCCCTATTGTTCTCAAACACTGCATACTAGCTCAGCCAGGAAGAACTGGGAGTGGAGAACTTGAAATCAACATGAAAACCCTCAACTCTGCAAACTTCTAGCAGAGGCAAATGTATCTGATTTCAACTCAGTTGTCAGTTTTATTCCCCCTCCTATTTTCTACTAATTTTTGTATTAGTCAGAAACAGGGACAAAAGAACTGATGCACTGAAATATAATACCCTGAGCATAGATTTTCATGTAAATCAAAGAAGAAAAGGCCAAAGAAGATGCTGTATACATTTAATTGCCTTCTTGGAGGGGGAGGGTAAGTACTAAATTTCTCATATTTTATTACTTTTCTGACACGAGAACCAGTACTTGCACTGCTGGATGTACACAAGAGTTAATGTGCAGCAGCACACTGCTTAGAGGAAACTGCATAAGAAAGCTGTCGTCAAGCTAACAGAAATGGCCAGGCATTTACAAGTGGGGCAAAGACAGCTAAGTTTCTGTACACAGCCTTCCTAACTGTCGGGCACTGCTTTAGATACAGCAACTACTTATCCGCAGCCCAGGCTCCACTTACCATAATTATAAGACAGCAGCTTTTGTTCTGAGACAGACAGAAACAGACAGACAGACAGACACACCATTTTGCATAACATCAACCAACCTTACAAGTTCTGGAAACAGCAAAAACAACAAACCTGATACTCACAATAAGCATTGTGACCAGAAGATTCTTTTTGGTGACCTGAGCGTGGGAGAAGATGTAGTTCAGTACAGTGTTCATGTCACTTTTGTTCTCTTCTCGAAGGGCAAACACACATTTGTCGTAGTGGCCTGCAAGTGGTAAAGAAAATTGTTCCTCACCATGTAACCATGAAGCCTCAGCCTTACATGCTATTGGCTGTTTCTTAATGCCTGTAACATACTTGATAAGCAGTGAGAAGAAAAACCTTAAGGATTTTTTTTTTCATGGAATTAGACAGAACGAGCATGTGGGCCATAAAAGAAACACTAGACCAGGAGTCATGAGACTCCATGGGATCCCAAAACCTGGAACCAAGGTCTGGCTCTATTATCAATTCACTATGTCAATTACTTGACCTCTTTGAGTCTTGATTTTACTTAGAAAAGGGATATGCCTTTTAGGGATATGCCTCTAAAATAAAGGTGGGAAGAGTATGACTCCAATTCTACTTTTTTCTCTTCATGATCTTATTTGTTCTCTTGGAATAATTTCCTTAAAAGAGAAAGTTTCATGCTTAAAAATAAATGTCAAGGACTGGGAAGATGCTCAGCAGGTACAATGCTTGCCTCACAAGCACCAGCTCCTGAGTATGATCCTAAGACCCATATAAAAATGTCCAACATTGTGTCACATGTTTATAACCCTAGAGTTAGAGGCAGACAACAGAAAAATCTCTGGGACTTGTTGAACAACCAATTTAATTAGTGAACCTTAGGCCAAACAGAGACCTTGTATCAAAAGAAAGAATGGCATTTCTGACCAACAGTTGTCTTTCACACCTATACAGGTACATACACTCACACATAGGAACATGAATACATGTAGGCAAACATAAATATATATTAACAAAATAAACATTGAAATCATTAATCCTGTCATCTTTCCGGTCTACTCCAGCTTGACACATCTAACTCATTGAGAATGCTTCACCCTAACTACTAAGAACTGTTTTAGCTCAAAAAATAAAACTGCAATATATTGGGGATCAATATTTCCATTGTAAGACAAGGAAAAGCAATGTCCAGATTTCTAAATTTCTACATCCAAACCACAGTGTACATGATGTGGAGCCTCACATACACCAAAGGCTATAGGGTGTATAGTTCTGCATGCTTTGCCGGCCTTCTGTAAGACACCAGAGGCAGGGTAATGCTGGGCAGGAAAGCTGAGTTCTGCTACATAAACAAATCTCTGACATATGTACGTATGTATCTATGAAGGAGCATAAGTGATACATGACTCTAAATTAAATTTCCAAGAAAGGAAAATTAGGGTTTATATATTTGTGGGCAAGAATTTTATGAAATCACAATATGAAAGGATTATCACACCATTCAGATTCCGTGTTTAACTACAGTGATGTTTAAAATGTGTCACTGTGTTTTCCTAGAATAACATTTCCTAACTTATGTTTTAAATATCAGAAATTAACAAAAATAGTATATTTCAAAATGAAATTAGTATATTTGAAAAACACTAGACTATACTAGCTAGAAAGCAGCCAATCAAATAAAAGATCCAATTTTGATAAAATGGGGGAATGTTTAAAAATTAGTTGCCCTTAAGCTAAAGATGTAGCTGAATGGTAGAGCACTTGTCTACCATGTCCGATCTCCAGCATGGCCTTAAATAAAGTGGTTGTCCTGTACTCCCTCTACAGAAACACAGCTTTGTAGTGACAAAAGAAATACTCTGGGCAGCAGTCATTATTAGGAGCAAGGGAAATAAAAAGAACATATTCAACTGAGGTGAGGAGACACAGGAGCAAATAATAACAAGTAGTCACTCTTAAAAAAAAAACAAAACTTCTGTTGTGATGGACAAAAGAGGATGTGGGAAGATGGTTCAGTGGTTAAAAGCACTTAATGCTCTTGCAGAAGACCCCGGTTCAGTTCCCAGGACTCACATCTGATGGCTAACAATGATCCATAATTCCAACTCCAGGTAATCTAATACCCTCTTGTGGCTCCCACAGGGCACTACTTATGTGTACAACCTCCCCTCACACATATACATATAATTAAAAATGAGTGCAAAAAAAAAAAGGAGAAGAAGAGGAGGAGGTGGTGGAGGAGGAAGAGGAGGAGGAGGAGGGAGGGGGAGGAGGAGGAGGAGGGAGGAGGGAGGAGGAGGAGGAGGAAGAGGAAGACGAGTCCCAGTGAGTGCAGAAGCCAGAGGTCTGGACACAGACCAAGGACTCACTTCAATGAACACCTGCAAGTAAAGTTGTACAGACTAAAGAGTATAATGTGTAACTCACTGTGTCACACTACGGCCTCCACGATGAGATTTTTTTTCTCTTGCTCTTTTAAATTTTATTTTGGGAGAGAAGTTGCAGGGGAAGAAGGGTGGATACAAAGGGGGGACAGGAAGATGAATGGGATTGAGATACATGATATGAAATCCACAAATCCCCAAAGAATCAATAAAATTTAATCCAAAAAAAAAAAAAAGAATATAGGAGCACACTGGCTGCTCTTCCAGAAGGCTTGGATTTGAGTTCCAGCACCAACATAGCAGGTTGCAACCATGTGTAGCTCCAGTTCCAGGGGGAACAGGATATGATGCACAGACATACATTGAACCAAAATACCGAAACACACAAAATAAAAATAAAGCTCTTTTAAAAATTATTTTATGTGTATGGGTGTTCTGACTGTAAGTGCTTGTACACTACATGCATGCGATGTGTCATTAGAGGCCAGAGGAGGGTGGCCATACAGCTGCTGAGCAGACTGTCTACATTGAATTCTTCTTTTAAAACACAAAACAAAACAAAACCCTTAAATACATAAAATATAAACTAAAAGTTGAAATGAATCAATAACATTGTACTATTTCAAATGAATAAATGCCTATGTGCTATTTCAATTTTTTTTTTTCATTTTGTTTGAAGACAGACTTCTCTGTGTAGTCCTGGCTGTCTTGAAACTTGCTCTATACCAGGCTGGCCACAAACTCAGAGATCTGACTGCCTCTGCCTCCTAAGTGTTGGGATAAGGAATGTGAGCCATCACTTTCTGACTCTGAAATTTTTTTCTTTAAATAAATAAATATATATATGTGTGTGTGTGTGTGTGTGTGTGTGTTCATACATATACATATACATATAAACACATCTTTAAAAAACAAGAAAGAGTATTACTGTTATTTTATGTGTATTCCACATGTACACAGGAGCTCAGCAAGGACGGAAGAGGTGTGGAAGCCTTGGCAGCTGTGCAGTAAGTCCTCTTACTGATGAACCATCTCTCCAGTTATAATCTCCTAGACCCCCTCCCTAGTTCTCGGTATACGGTACAATGCTGGCCTTAAATTTGGCAATCTTTTTGCCTCAGATTCCCACATGCTAGAAGAATGAACCAAAATATTCACCTTCAAAGCTTCTAAATTTAAAAATACATTTAGTGCCTCTTAATACCCCTATCTACTATATGTTCTTCAAAACAATTACTGAGCTGAATTTTTTGCTTTCTTTACATCTGTCAACAATATATCTAACTTCTTTCTTCCTGGTTTTGACCTTGATAAAACAGAAGCACACTATGTACTGATTCACTTGTTTATATGTGTTCCTAAGGAATCATCTATTTTTAGTGCTATACAATATTCCACTGTAGGAATATCCTAGAAATCAAAAAGTCATTCTATTTGTAAATATTTAGAGGGCTTCCTCTTTATTTTTTTTGCTATTATGAATAGTAGTAACACAAAAATGGTACTTATATCTTAGAATAAGATTACTACACTAAAGAGCAAAAATAAAAACAACTTTATCAAAGACTTACTAGATATGGACATGCTGTTTTCTGAAGCAATCATGCCATTTGCACTGCCATTCCCAAGTGCAGTATAATGTAATTGTAAAATCTGTGATTTGGGTTCCTATTTCTGTAATTGGTAATGGGAGTGAGTATTTTCTTGAAGTTTATGGATTATTTGTGCTTCCTCTTCTGTGAAATATCTTTTTCTCTCTCTTGCCCATTTTTATGTTCCATTGCATTTTACATACTAGTACTAATCCTATCATAGGTATAAATTTTATAAATAGCTCCTTTCACTTTGTAGCCTATGTTCTCGATTTCTTAACAGTACATGGGATGAAGAGAAGTTCCTGAGCAGACAGATGAATCAGTTGTTTCCATTACAGAATGCACTTCTTGTCAGTAGTATGATAACCTCTTCTTTATCCTGAGGTCATAAGGATATCCTAAAATTTCATAATTTAGCCTATTTGATAGATGTTTAAATCTTTACTTTACTTGAAATTGGTCCTGAGTGTACGGAATGAAGTGTGGATGCCTCGCTCCTGATCTTGGTATTGTTTAACTATGCTTCTCCTTTTCCTCTTGATCACAATGCCTGCTCTATCAAGAAATGAATCATATGCATATGGATCTACTTCTGGGTAATTATGTTTCTTTTATCTATAACTCTGTCCTTTCTTAGATGTCACAGCTGTTTAATTAAGATGGCTTTATATGCAAATCTTGGTATCTCATGCAACAAGTATTTTTTATTTTCTATTGCTTTAGAATTCGTCTTGTTGTTTCAAACAGAATCTCACTGGGTAGCCCTAGCACTTGCTGTGGAGACCAGGCTGGTCTTGAATATACACCAATCCTTCTGCCTGTCTTCTGAGTGCCGGGATTACAGCTACAGCTACTTTGGAAATATCTTGTCTATTGTCAGAATTCTGTGTAAATCTTAGAATCAGCTTGATAAGTCTCACAAAGATACCTAGAGGTGTGCTTATTAGAATGCTAACAGGTTGACAAAGTGAATTTAGCAATAACTGATACCTTTGTAACAGTGTCTTGTTCTTGATATTACACTACTGTTCACTCATTAGAATTCCCACCAGAAGAGAAGTGCATGCTTTTAATTGTATTTGTACCTTTATATTTTATGGGTTCTAACTGCAATTTTAAATAGTATATTTTTCAAAACTGTTTTTCTAAACAATTGTTATAAAGAGGTCTTTTCAGGCTGTACCTGATGGCACATACCTGAATCTCAAATGGCACTTGGGAGGCAGGGGGGAGATCTCTATGAATTCAAGGCAAGCCTGATCTACAAAGCAAGTGGGAGGCAGGCCACAGCTAAAGAATGAGAAAAATTCTCATTCTCAAAAGTAAGTAGTTAAAAAGAAATATTTTCCGAAGTGTTGAGGACTGAACCCAGGACCTCATGCATGATAGCCAAGTGCTCTAGTCTGGAGTTACACCCCAGCTACAACTGAATTTTTATTTTTTTTAACTTTTTTTACTCTTTTAGTTTTTCAAGACAGAGCTGTCCTGGAACTTGCTTTGTAAACCAGGCTGGCCTCAAACTCACAGAGATCCCCATACCTCTGCCTCTTGAGTACTGGGATTAAAGGCCAATGACACTATGCCCGGCTGCAACTGAATTTTATGTTTGATTTGTTTGTTTGCTTGAGATCCTGCCTCTTTCTCCCAAATAAAGGTGCTCACCACTAAGCCTTGCAGGTTTGACTTTCATACTTAGAAATTTTTGTTTGGTTTTAAATAATTTAGTAATAAACTTGGGGGTTCTTTGAGCCTTCCAAGTAGGCACTGAATTTCTTGGTGGCCAATCTTAATTACCACAAGTTCTCAAACCTTTATATTTTTTGAGACAAGGTCTCATGTAGCCAAGAGTGGCCTTGAACTTCTGATACTCTTCTGTCATCATCTCCCAAGCTCTGGGATTTGAAGGGAATGTCTTCATGCTCTAAGATTTCCTAAATCCTTTTCTTATCTTACTGCAATAGCAAGGACACCCAGCATGACGCTGAATGGACACAGTGAGGCCACTGCTTTCATCTTAAAAGTAGAATTTTGAACAAGTTGCCATTATGTATGACTTAATCATGAGAAATGTTTGTGGGTCATCTTAACAAGTTTAAATATTCCATTTCAGGAGTAAAGATGTAACTTATTGATTTATCCCCAGCATAGGAGTAGAGGTGGGAACACGCCAACTAGCAAAAATATCATTTCATTCCATACTGATCTTTGTCCAATATTTTTATCCCTAATATCTTGAGATAATGACTCTGTTTATTCTTTCTTACTATATTAGTACATGATAGATTGACTGCCCCTGAATTTATCAACCTTGCTTTAATTGGCATAAAGCCAACGTTATTTAACTTGCTAATATCTGCTTCGGCGATTTAACTGGTCATAAAGGGTAGAGACATCTCTTAAATGCTGCAAAAGTGAGCAGAGCATGGGAAGAGAGAACTTGGTGTTACACTGCCATCTTGTGGCAGGATGCCATAAACAACAGTATGTAGCTTTAAAATCTTAACCAAGGTATTTATTTCTCTCTTAAAGACTATCCATCATTTAGTGAAGCTCTTCAGAGAAAGTCAGGGATAAATTCCAACCAAATGACACACTAAAAAGTAGTGAAGATTTTAAGCCCTTCCCATATGCCTGTGGTTCAACCCTTGGATTAGTTGCTGAGAGGCAAGCTCTTCAGACAGGGAATTTCAATTTCAAGCTGATCATGGCTCAACCAACTCTCACTACACAAGGTCAAGAAGATGTCAACAGGGAATAATAATCTCTACAAGAACATTTCAACCCTTCCTCAGAAGCACACGGGAGTTCCAGTTTCACCAAGCTATGTTATGTTAGTGTTCTTTTTCATACTGGTGAGGTATAGAGGTTTTAGTTTTTCAGGGAAGTGAGAAAGAAAGTTTGTTAATGGGAAGAAAGTGTTAGTGTCAGGATGAACTGGCTTAGCTCTTACACAGTAATCAGAGTTACAGACTTCCTTAGAGAGTCCTTAGGACAAAGCTTACCATTCTGAAACTGTGTCTCTACACGCAGGTACTGTCGGAGCAGATCCATCACCACAGCCTTCATGTGGCCACGGATGCCACTTCGGTACCTATGAAGCAGGATAGGCCAATGCTATTAAATAAGCTCAATGGGCAAAATTACTTTCTAGACTTTCCCCTGAACTGCCTTCCCTCTGAATATCAGACAGGCTTGTAGCTTGTATTTTCAGGTTGAAAATTCAAACATATTAACTTAAATTCTAAGCTGAAAAGTAACTTCAGTGCATAAATCTTTTATAAAGGAAAAGCAGAAAAGGAAAATAAAAAGCACCCCTACTCTTCATTCCCCAGACTTTGTATCTTTATCTAATGACACTGTGGAATTAGCTTATACTGCTGAGTCATCATCTAGCTTCAAATGGCTAAGGAACTTTTGAAAAATTTAAGTATCTTGAAATTAAAAATGCTCTGGATAGCTCTTTATTTCTAATACCTGGACAAATAAAATACAAACAATAAACACATTGGAGTCTACGTTAAAAGAAAAATTAGGATCTTCATCAAAACAGCAATAAAAAGAAAACAATAGGATTTAGAGGCCATAATAACTGACAGAATATTATGAAAACAGCAGAAATACTGAATGAGTTAGGTCATAATGATAAGATAGCAAAAAGACACAAGGCACTTTCTGAAAGATAAAGTTCTTTCGTCTCTCTTAAAGTTAGATTTGAAGTAAATGTTTACATGCCCAATTGAAAGCAAAGAAGGCATGAGACTCTGGAGACCCATGTGACTACCTCTGCACCAGCTGGACAATGCTCTGGGTGTTCATGAAGAAGACTTCCCGCTCAGATTTCCGGTTCAGTGTAGCTGCATGACTATCTAAGATGTTGGCAATCTAAGGCAAAAGAAGTAAGAAAAATGAAGCCCTTCCTGTCAAAGGGACCCAATGCACATTCTCTACATCACCACCACTACCAAAGAAATCTTCTTGGTTATATAATAAGATAACTCCTATCTTTGACATGTTGTTGGCAGTAAAAAGTTACTAGAAATTTAGAAGCTTGCTAAATAAACAAAGAATTTCTAACTCTTTCCACCCTTTCCCAGATACACTAATAATTCCATCACAGAACTACATTAACTAGAAACTGTGATGGGCAAAAGTTGGTCTAAGGTCAAAATCCACACCTTACTCCTTACTTCCCCAGCTTTACTCCCTATATAACCCTGCATTATAGCAAAGGATAAGGACTGCTGAGGTAGTCGGAGAGGGTCAGGCAAACAGATTACCAATATCCTTCATGTCACTCTTACAAAAACAACTCTAATCAGGGACTCTTCCCGAAAGCAAAGTGATAAGGAATACAAAGCCAAAGCTCACTTTTCCTCACAGAGTATAAGATATTCTACATGTACATATAGTGCTGCCTTATTGGGCTCATATCCTGAGGCAGTTTTGTAAAGGATTCAATGCTTACAGTGGGAAAATCACACAGTAGGAAGGAGCCAAACAGAGAGGGCTCCTAGAGCATGAATTCCAGTGGCAGTCAACAGAATATAATGACAGTGTTACTCCATAAATACCTGCTGGCTGGGAAACTGACAGAGAACTGATGTGATGTTGCTAGCATACTGAGCCATTTCCTTCTTAATAGACTTCTCCACATTGAGGGGGATACGGCCAGAAACACTGGTCATGATATCCTGCAACTCTAGAAGAGGCAGGGAGGGATCTCTGAGAGTCTTCATCAATCGTTCTACCCAGTCTTTTACCTGAGGAGAAAAAAGTAATCAAATAGGATACAAGGTCAATACAATTCCCAAAATATAATGAGAAAACTGAATCTACTCTACTTCAATGTTCATGCTTACTTTAGATTTATTTCTTTTATGTGCATGGAAGTGCATCACATGAGTGCTTGGGAGTTACAGACGATTCTGAACCACCATGTAAATGCTGGGAACACATGTTCATCAAGAACAAGTACTGTTAACACTGAGCCTTCTCTCCAGTCCCCAGCGCTTACTTTAAAAGTGCAGCATAAACATCAAACACTGCCCCAGCCTATAGTTCAAAAAGAAATAATCCCAAGCAAATGACAAAACTAAGAAGGACTCAAAATGTCAAGTCAATTCAAGCATGGTGTTATATGCTTTTAATCCTAGCATTTGGGAGGCAGAAGCAGAGGCAGACAGACCTCTGTGAGTTTGAATTTGAGGTCAGCCTGGTCTCCACAGTCTTGAGTTCTAGGATAGCCAGAGCTACATAGAGAAACCCTGTTTCCAATAAGTAAGCAAGTAAGTAAATAAGTAAATAAATAAATAGCTTCAAGTCCAACAACAAAATGTGGGAACATAGCAGGTCAAACAACCTTTCCCACTAAAAACATTCTTTATGAGCTCAAGATGTAACTCAGTGGTACAGTGCTTAAGGCCCTGGGTTCAATCCCAAGCACCAAAAAGGAGGTAAGGTGGGGGAATCAATCTTAAAAGTTCCTCCTGAGATGTGAAGTTACTCTAGAGAATCAATACATCTGTACACCCCTTCCCAGGAAAGCAACTCATACCCTGCAGCTGAAGAAAGGATCTGGAAGGCAGTATCCACTCATCACATTAACTAGGTTATCTAGGACATAGTGGAACACTCGATGGAGCTTCTCGCCTCTGAGAGCTGTGCTCTGGATCTGTGGCAGGCTACCTGTGTGAAGTTCAGCCTGTGGATCATAAAAAATCATCATTCATTACCATCTGCTCTGGACATAAACACTATCACAATTCAGTCACCATCAAAACTGAGATATCCTTTCATGGTACAGACCTATTTGGAGTGAAGTCAGTGAATGAAACACTACGAGAAAATGACAGAATCTCAGCTTTATACTGGCTAATGCAAACTCCAGTTCCACAGTACTACAGGCACAAATACAAAGGACAAAACCAGCAGGAAAAAAAATAATTATGAAAAAAAATGACAAGAAGTTAACTGTGGTGGCACATACTTCCAGGACAGGCTCCAAAGTCACAGAGAAACCCTGTCTCGAAAAAAACCAAAAAAAAAAAAACCAAAAAACTTGGGAGATAGAGGCAAGAAGAGGAGTTCAAGATGAAAAGAAAGAAAGGACGGGGTAAGAGCACTCACTGCACAAGCATTAGAACCTGAGTTCAGATCCTTAGGACCTATACAAAAAAATCTGGGCTGGACCACACCGGCACTGTTAGGGGACAGAAGCAGAACTGCTGGCGCTTGCTGGCTGCCAGCCTAGCTCAGGTTCAGTGAAAACCATCTCCAGGGAATGAGGTGGAGAGTGATAAAGTAGGTCACCTAATGCCCTCCTCTGACACACAAACACATGAATAGCACATACATACTCTGACATACATACATGCAAAATGGGAGGAAGGAGGTGAAGAAGGAAAGGAGGAAAAGATTGGAGAGGAGACGAGTTGTCATTCAAGTTCCTCCAAGTTCCTGTGTTACTCGCTCTTGGAGTGATATCCTAATGCCTTCCTTACCTGTTGGACTTTACTGGGGTTGTCCAGCTGCATTTTGGCTATCACACAGCCAGGGTCAAGAGCTGCTCCAGATCGCTTGACATAATGGATGCACCCAGATTCTACGGCTGTTAAAGTCATCACCATCTTCATTACCTGTAATGAATACAGAATAGTTAAAAGGACAGTTTTCCTCTTAACATCTAAGCTGGAATACACTTAGTTTAACCCTCCAAAAATGAGAATCTATCAAAATCTCCAGTGAAGCATTAAGGCAGGCAACTGGTAAATTTCTCAGAGCATATCTGAGGATTAAAAACAGACACTAATGATTCCTGTTTTACTTTTGGATTTTTGACTGTTTTCATGGTTTGCTGAACCAAAAGCTGTCTATGTCACTAAATCAGTTTGCTATGTAGCTGATTATGACCTTGAACTCCTGGCCCTCTGGCATATCAAGTGCTGGGATTACAACACTTTTGTAAACTAAATATATTTTGCTACTGTTTGTGAATTTACTTGTCATCATGCCAGCATTTTTCACACCTTTCTCCTTACTGAACACCAGTCACCAGTAAGTACAACTTCTAAATCTATCACTAGCATCTTTGCTGCAGTGTCTCTGTGCTAGGTCATTTCATTTCAGGCCTAGAATACTTTTTTCTTTTTATTTATTTATTTTGTGTGGACATTGTCTGTGTAAGAGTGTCAGATCCCCTGGAGTACTTTTAAAAATCTATTATGAGATGTAGTCCCTTTGTAGCATTTACCTCCAATAAGGTCCACCTAAACCTTCACTCTAGAGCCTAAATCCCATCATACCATATTCCCACTTAAAATCCTTCAATGATTCCCTGCAGGCTTCAGGACAATCATATGCTCCATCATGATCTCAATTTCCTTCTATGGAGTTTTTACCTGTCATTCCACATCAAATTCTAATCTATGCTCAATAAATTCTACTGCAACGCACTGTCTTGTTTCTGTGCCTCAATGTCAAGCATTGTCTCCTGCCCATCTTCACCAACTATCTATATTTTCAAAAGGAAGACTAAGCAAGTGTCTCTTCTTTTAGGATGCCTTTCCTTACCTCACACCCTATCTCAGTTAGGGTTAGGTGACCCTCTTGTTCTTAGAATTCATCATACTTCATTACTTATTTGCTTTGTGCCCAACTCTACCAGCATATCCTGTAGTAGTCAACAGTTAGCATAGCAACTGTCACTTAGTACTCTTGCTACTATATTTTTTTAAAGCTCAGGTGTCTTCACCTGTCAAAGGAAAATAGTGAGCTTTTGTTTTTAAATCTTAAGGTTCACAATCTACACTAAATTAACTGATGTTCTTCCTTTCTGTTAGTTCCAATTCTAGCCTATTACCACCAACCTATGTTCCCTCCCATGACCCAGTAGCCTATTCCCCACCCTGACCTCAATCTCAGCATAGCACTGGCCAGCAAACACATGGCCTCCATCTTCCACGATATACTGGATTAACTTCCCAGCAGAAGGTGAGCGCATTACAGATGGGTCATTTTCTTTCTCAAACACACAGGTTTTATTGCCGATTGTGATTCGGTATCTAAGAGATAAGTAGAACAGGCAAGCCAATAAAGCACTCTGGTTATAAAGCAAAATGAGAGAAATGTCAGTCTTAAAAACAATAAGTAAGCCATGTGGTGGTGCACGCTTTTAATCCCAGCACTCAAGAAGCAGAGACAGGTGGATCTCTGTGAATTCAGGCCAGCCTGATCTACAGAGCAAGTTCCAGGACAGGCTCCAAAGCTACTGAGAAACCTTGTCTTGAAAAACCAAAAAACAAACAAACAAACAACCCAAAGAAAATGTTATCGCATATACAATGCACACACACAAACAAGGTATTCACTTTATCTTTGTTTATAATTTTTAAATTGTGTATCTTATATATCTATTTATTTAGTTTACATGCAATTGTACCATGTGTGGGTATGTGCATTTATGGAGGTCAGAGGACAACTTGCAGGAGTTGGTTCTCTCTTCTGCCATGTGGGTGTGAGGGATTAAACTTAGGTGTCAAGCTTGGCAGCAAGTGCCTTTATCTGTCTAGCTATCTTGCTGGTCCTTATTTAGAATTTTAGTAACAATCTTGAGTTAAGAGTTAGATGAAATAAATTATGATATATTCATATACAGGAATACAACATAAACTTTAAAAAAAGAATACTTATATAAAATACAAAGATAATGATACTATAATAACTAATAACCCCTTCCTTCATTTTTCTCCCTCTCTCCTTTCTCTTTATTTCTTTCTCCGAAAGAACTTCACTACGTAACCGAGTCTGGCCTCTTCAGCTTCTTCAATGCTAGAGTTAGAGGCATGAAATAGCAAGCTCAACTATAATATTTGTGGAACAATAACTATATTGTAGCAATACTTTATGCATTCCAAATAGATCAAACCTTTTAATTCTCACAGCAATATGGCTGGTGTGATATACTACTAAAAAGAGAGAGAGAGATGCAGAGATCTGAGAATGTAGTACAGTTGGTATGGTGCTTGCCTAGCATGCATGAAGCTCTGGGTTCAGCCCTGAGGACCACATAAATCAGGTGTGGTGATGTATATTGATAACTTCAGCATGCAGGAGGTAGAAGCAAGAAGATCATAAAGAAGTTCAAGATCATTATGTACACAACAAGACCTGAGCTATGAGACTGGAAGTGGGGGGTGGAAGATAAGAACATTTGCTGTTCTTGCAAAGGACTGGAGATAAATGATAAATTTTTATACTCAGGTACATGTAAATGACATAAAATAAATATTTAAAAAAAGAAAAGTGCAAATAGTATTTAATAGATAATAATTTGTGGGTATATTTAAAGAAAAAAACAGTATGCACCAATGAATAATTTTTATATGATTATATAAATTCTAATCAATATACAAAAACTATCAATTATTATAGTTTGTTTCAAGGATAAATTACTTTTTCTGTCTACTGCATTGGAGGGGTAGGGAAACATGTTTTCTTTCCTTAAGTGACAAGATCACATTAAGTTGCATATGCTGGCCTTAAACTCCTTCCCTCAAGGAAGAAAGAACTCAGCCTCCTGAGTAACTGAAACCACAAACACAGAACATGACACCCAGCTAAAGACATGTTTACAATCATAGACATGTTTACAATTATAAACACTTTTGTACTCTTGGAATAATCCTAACAGTAAGTGGAAAAGTTAATACAATGGCAAGCAACTAGACCTTAAACAGTCACTCACCTATCCACTTCCTCCTTCATGTAAGTGGTATAACTGCTGCCATCATAAGATAAGAGCAGTCCACCATCACTCAGCCGATGCACGTCAACTTCTACACATGAGCCGTTCATGATCACCACATAAGAGTTGGGAGACTGTCGAGTCACCTGCAGTAAACAAGGGCCGGAAAGACAAGCACAGCCTGAGACACAATGTAGTATTTCAAAAATAAAGGTTAAGAAGTTGTCAAGAAGAGAGTGGTGACACTAGTGCTGCTTATACCTGTTACCTGCAAACCGGGGTAACGTCAGCTGTTTTTCTCTCTTCCAGCTGTTCCCTGCCTCTTCATTATCTCTTGGAAGTATGTCAAGGTAAGAAATAACTATATTTCCACAGAACTGCCAAATACTGATTCCTGACACTGACACAAATAATGACTGGAATATTCCAATTCGTAAACAAAAGCAAACTTTCTCTGTCTCTCAGCCTAAGAAAACTAGCTTTAAGAACAGAAGAGAAGATAGAAACTAAAGTGTAGACTTTGGTGGGGATTGCATACCTTAAGTACATATTTGATTCCTTCATAGATAAGTTCAACATCTACTGTGTTCAGAAGTGTGTGAGCAGGAAGGACTTGACCCCTGAAAGAATGACAATATATGACATACTTACTTCTATAAAGTTCTAATAGGTTATAAAGAAATCTCAAAGATTATTGATTGTGATATTTCCTGAAATAGTAATAAGAGAAAAAAAACTAAATGACTGCCTATAAAAAAGTGATCATATATATTATGAAAAAAGAGTGAAATTTATTTTTTACATTTAATTGTGGTATTATATACAAAACATAAAACTTACTATCTACAGGGAATGGAAGAAGGACCAAGTGAGTGATGTTCTGAGTGAATATGTGCTGCTGACAGGGACACAGGTATGCCAAGACCTCAGAGCCTCAGACTCAAGGAAAATGGCAAAGCCTTCCCAGGAAAAGGTTCAGAGAAACTGCAAAGCCTTCTCTTCTAGTTGACAGTATATGTAAAAACTTCCACCATAGCACTCTTTGCCCTGATATTTAAATAAAGACTGTTCCTTAGAGATATTGTGCCTTAACACAATTACCTATGCCTGTATCTTTCTTTGATCCAGCTCCACACATAAATCCTGCTCCCCTGGTTATCGTAATACCCTGCCTCCTGGTTCAGCTGTATGCAATAACCCACTTCTCTGTTCAACTGTATTTAACTTCCTGGGTGCTGTGATTTTATCATGAGAGAGCTCAGTCCACCCAACTCCAGCTATTTCTCTAACCATGTATCCGGCTACCTCCCAAATGCTGGGAATAAAGGAGTGTGTGCCACCACTGCCCAGTCCCCTACTTTTTTTGTTTTGTTTTGTTCGGTTTGGTTTTAATTTTTCAAGATAGGGTTTTTCTGTGTAGCCCTGGTTATCCTGAAACAAGCTCTGTAGACCACACTGGCCTTGAACTCAGAGATCTACCTGACTCTACCTCTCAAAAGGCTTGTTCCACCATCGCCCAGCTTACTTTAGCTTCTTAAGTGCAAAGATTGTAGGTGCGAATGAACCACTAAGCCTAGTAATTTCATTTTAAAGAACAATTAATAGATATTCTATATTTCAAAAGGATGCATAATGAAAAACAGCCAGGTCTACAGAACCAGTTACAAGATGGCCAGGGCTACACAGAGACAGAGAAACCCTGTCTCAAAAAAAAAAAAAAAAAAAAAAAGAGCTGAAGTAGGATGCATTGTTGTCACAAACAAAATAAGTCAGAATTTGAAAAACTAATAAAAACGGGGAGCACTAAAGAAGGGTAGCTGGGGCTGGAGAGATGGCTCAGAGGTTAAGAGCACTGCCTGCTCTTCCAAAAGTCCTGAGTTCAATTCCCAGCAACCACATGGTGGCTCACAACCATCTGTAATGGGGTCTGGTGCCCTCTTCTGGCCTGCAGACATACACACAGACAGAATATTGTATAAATAATAAATATAAAAAAAAATAAAGAAGGGTAGCTGATTTCCTGATAGCCAGTAAATATGAGTGAAGAGTATGTACGTTATCTATACTGGTTACAGATAGTAACTAATAAAAGGCAAACTATGAGGCGGGGTATGGAGGCATACAACTTTACTCCCAGTGCTCTGGAGGCAGAAAAAGGCAGAGCCCTGTGAGCTCCAGGCTGGTCTCCAAAATGAGTTCTAAGTCAACTAGGGCTTTACAAAGAGACCCTATCTCAAAAGACAAAAAAATTTAAACAGAATTATGCCATGTGTTATAGCATATGCCTGTAATTAAAGCACTTGGGAGGTACAGGTAGGAGAATTATGAGTTCAAGGCTAGCAACAGCTAGCTACATAGTGTGTTTGAGGTCAGCCTGGACAAACATTATGCTTTCCCCAAAAGATTATTTCAAAGTTCAAGTTTTTGAAATTAATTAAAAATAAAATGTTGGGGCTGCAGAGATGATTTAATTTTTTTGTTCCTTTTTTTTCCCCCTCTGAGACCGGTTTCTCTGTAGCTATGGAGCCTGTCCTGGAACTAGCTTTTGTAGACTAGGCCGGCCCTGAACTAACAGAGATCTGCCTGTCTCTGCCTCCCAAGTGCTGGGATTGAAGGCGTGCGCAACCACCGCCTGTCTGAGATGGCTTAATATCTGCTCTTCCAGAATTTCTGAGTTTAGTTCCCATCTTACATGGAGTAGTTTACAGCTGCCTTTTAACTCCAGCACCAGCTTCTGTGGTTTGCAGGCATTCACACATATGTGCCACACAAATTTTGTTTTGTTTCGTTTAAAGAACAGTAGGCTCAAAATGTTGATACATCTATAATGCCAGAACTCTGGAGACTAAAGCAAGTGGACTGTGAATTAGAAGCCAGCCTGGACTACTTATGGATAAACATACAATGTTATAAACATACAATAAAACTATCTCAACAAAACACAACAAACTAAAAGAAAACTAAAGGATTTATTAATGAACTCTTACATGTGTAGAGAGTCCATTTATAGGTTAGAGATGCAGGTTGAGGAATAGAAATGAGAAAGAGTGGACTGGTGAGGGGGCCAAAGTGTTCAGGGAGTTGAAATTAACACCGAGGGATTTAGATCTGAGTCAGAAAGGAAAAGCAAGCTGCTGAAGGTTTTAGTGTATGAAAATAACACAGTGAGATATTTATCACAGGGCTTGAAACCTCAGTTCAATTTTCAAAAAATTTGCTTCTTTTCTTCCTTTCAGATACTTTGAAAGGGGGCCAATATAAGTCTAACAACACAGAAGGAAATAAAGTGCCTGCAGTTAAAGTGCTTGGATGTGATTAGTCCTTTGGACCATTCCCCTTGGGACTTGGGCAGAGCTTAGTCTCTGGAATCAATGTACAAAATTAGGTCAGCTTCATACATGCCTGACCCTCCACTTCAAAGACTTTGAGGTCATCCCGAATATCAGCCTCAGTTATTAATTCCAGAAATGTGCTGCAGGTAATACAAGAAATATTTAGGGTTTGATGTTAGGGAGAAATGCTGGACTTCATCCCTACGGTTTAAGGAGCTTTTCTCAGGAAACTATGTTTGCTGCAGTTGGATTTCAGTGTTTAAAAAAATTAATTAACCTTGGAGCTGGGGAGATGGCTCAGTGAGCAATGTTCCTGCCATAAAAGCATGAGGATATGAGTTCAGATTCCCAGTGGCTTGGAAAAGCAGAGCACAATGACACGTGTCTGTAACCCCAGCACTGTGGTGATGGTAGTGGGGCAGCTGGAGTGGTGAAGATAGGCATATTCTGGGAGTTCACTGGCCAGCAAACCTAGTTGAAATAGTGAGCTCCAGGTTCACTGAAAGACTCTTACTTCTAAAAATAAAGTGAGGCCAGACATAGTGGCACATGCTTTTAATCCCAGCACTCAGGAGGCAGAGGAAGGTGGATTTCGGTTGAGTTTGAAGCCAGTGTAGTCTATACAGCTAGTTCAAGTACAGCCAGGAACCTGGAGAGACCTTATCTCAAAAAATTAAAAGCAAAAACAGGGGAACCAAATAAACAAAACAAAAACCCATAAAAATAAAAGTGCAATAAAAAAGACACCTAATGTTAATCTTTGGCTTCCAATCACATGGAGGTACACATGTACATACCCACATGAACACGTACATAACACATACACACTTTAAAAAATAGTGACCTGTTCTACGGTGGCATAAACTAACTTCCAGCCATCCCCCTTCTCCTTTGCCATCAGTTTATGAATAACAACTAGCACTCATACAGTGCCAGAAGTTGCAGAAAAACAAATGGGTCTTTGAGCTGTAGTCCTGCACTCCCAACCACTGGTTGGCTGGTACGGACGCAAAAGCAAAGCCTACCTTTCTAAGGAATGAAGGAAGTTAGAGACACTATTCCTCAGGCTCACATCTGCCACATGGAGAGCCCCACATACAACTCCCAACATGGTATCAGGACGTTCTGCCTAAAAGAACAGAGGACAGATCAAAAGCATGGTCATGTGACACCAAAGCAAGTCAAATAAAGTCAAAATCGCCAGGTGGTGGTGGCACACGCTTTTAATCCCAGCATCCACGAGGCAGAGGCAGGTGGATCTCGGTGAGTTCAAGGCCAGCCTGGTCTACAGAGCTAGTTCCAGGACAGGCTCCAAAGCTACAGAGAAATCCTGTCTCAAAAAACCAAACAATAAAAAAAAATTTAAATAAATAAAATGTTTTATGATTTTTGGCCCAAGAATGATGCAATCCCAGAACCTGGGAAGTAGAGGCAAGGAGAATCAGAAGGTCAAAGACCATCCTTGACTACACAGTGAGATTTAAGCCAGCTAAGACTACAAAAGAACTGCTTTTTGTTTTTAATTTATTTTTATTTTATGTATGTTGTTTGCCTGTGTATACGTTAAGTGCACCATACATGTGCCTGGGCCCTCTTGAGGTAAGAGGACAGCATCAGGTCCCCTGGAACTAGAATTACAGGTGGCTGGCTATGAGCCACCATGTGGATACTAAGATCTGAATTAGGTTCTTGGGAGAGCAGGCGAGACCTTGAGAAAAAATAAGGAAGGACTGATGCAGATGTAAAGCTATTCAGATAACAGCCAACATAAAGCCAGTTGCTGTTCTAATTCCAACTCTGTTATCCATTTCCCTTTGTTTTCTTTCCTTTGATTTTAGTAGTGAATAAATGCATAAAAAATATATCGATAGTTATAGAATAAAACCCAATGTGAAATCTCACAACTTTCGAATGGCTATTCCAACTGCATAGAAGTTCATTGAGATGTATAGACTTTGAGTCTGGTTAACTATCATTTGTGGGTAACTTTAAATTGCAAGTTTTTTATGATAAAATTTATAAATTTTTTTAAAAAGAAAAACAAAAAAATCCCTACATTTACCTTTAGAATTTCAAAAAATTTTAAAAAATAATTTTCCTTCTACTCTCTATGAAATTTTCACTGAACAAATGAAAGAATAACTCAAAAACAGACAAACAATCCCCAAAGCTATGTGTTCAAGAGGAGAATACACACCTGCACTTTTTCTGCAATCAGTCTGTCCAGCCAGCCAGTGTCAATTCTATTCAACTGAAAGCTTTCTGTCTCCAGTAGTTTAATCAGGTACTCAACTGTAGTTCGAAAGTCACCCCGAATAGACAGCTCCTTCAATGCCACCACCATATTTCTAGGGGAAGCAAAAGAAAAAAGTTATTACAGCAACAAATATTTTAGTGTTTACCAATCATTTGAAAGAATTGTTCCATTCATTTGGAGGCTTAGCAGGAAGACAGAGAGTTTCAAGAACATGAAGATGTAGCTGTAAGCTGGCTCATTTTCATGTACTCTAAATAGGAAAGCTTCCAAGAAGTCAGTATAAAGAAGTATTGACAGATATTACCAAAAAGCATGAGCAATAGAAACCATTTCCTCACAAAGAATACAGACAGAACCAATCTCAGCTTTCACTTCTAGATTTTTATCACTCTAGTCATTTACTGCTGACTATTTAAAACTAGGGCACTAATTTTCCACATCCTTACATCTTAATTTTTATATTATCCTTACTTTATATATTACTTCCATGCAACAAAATAAACTTAAAGGCAATAGCTTAGGAAACTTTGATAAGATTTCCCTACAAAAAAAGAAAGAAAGAGAGAGAGAAGGGAAGGGAAGGGAAGAAAGGAGGGGAGGGGAGGGAAGGGAAGGGGAGGGGAGGGGAGGGGAGGGAAGGGAAGGGAAGGGAAGGGAAGGGAAGGGAGGGAAGGGAAGGGAAGAAAGGAGGGGAGGGGAGGGGAGGGGAGGGGAGGGAAGGGAAGGGAAGGGAGGGAAGGGAAGGGAAGAAAGGAGGGGAGGGGAGGGGAGGGGAGGGGAGGGGAGGGGAGGGAAGGGCAGGGAAGGGAAGGGAAGGGAGGGAAGGGAAGAAAGGAGGGGAGGGGAGGGGAGGGGAGGGGAGGGGAGGGGAGGGAAGGGAAGGGAAGGGAAGGGAAGGGAAGGGAAGGGAGGCGAAGCAAAGCAAAGCTAAAAACAACAGACTGGAATTGTCTGACAGCTACACATTTCTGTAATGTCCTTCTACAATCCTGATGTCATCATACTTGCTCACTATTTTAATTGCTTGTCTTTCTTCCTCTGGATGACAGAGTGTCATGAGGGCACAGACTCTATTTAGTCTTTACTGTACTGTCAGGACCAACACGATGTTATCTCTTGAGTATAGTGAATTTATGAATGATTAAAAAGAAGATAAAACAAAACAAACAAGAGCAAGAAAAAATAGGTGCTGTGTTCAGGAAACAGTGTGACTGAAACAGACAGCTTGAAGATACCGACAGAGGCAAATCTACCATTCAGCAATTATTTTCTGAATGCTGATACAAAGAAATATATGAACTATAGTTCAAGGGATATAGCAGTAACAGCACATATGTTTCTGTTTTCTTTGTATTTACATTATAAGAAATGATATTAAATGTGTGGGCTAAGACTATTATAGAGAAAAACATCTAAAGGCGAAGCAAATAGTACAGATTAGCTGTAACAAAGAATGTAACTAAGGAAGTTCTGGGCTGAAAAAAGAACTTTTGACACAGTCGTAAGCAAACATATTGCAGAGACTATTGCAATACGCTAAAAGGTGACCTAATTTGCTTTCTTCTGTAGAGAAATAAATACACAGAGCGGAGCAGAAGTCGGACTTCTGAGCAAGCCATCAGACATAGCTTGCAGAATAAATAGAGTGGTCTGCTTAATCAAGACTGAAACAAAAATGCCAACAGAGGCCTGTCTGAGAACATACTGAGGAAAAGTGACTGTCTAAAATACTCAACTTATGCCCCAGTTATAAAAAGCAGTCACACAAAATGGACTACAGCTAGCAAGCTGGCTTAACCTGCCACCAAGCTTGATTACCAAAGTTAAATTTCCAGGAGTCCTCCCCTAGATTTCTCCTCTTCCTTTATCCTCTCTCTCTCTCTCTGTGTCTCTCTCTCTCTGTCTCTGTCTCTCTCTGTCTCTCTCTCACACACACACACATACCATCAACTTACTAAAGCAGTATAAAACAGTGAAATGCAACTCTATACATTTTTTTTCTGGTAGCACTGCTATAATTTTGAAAATTTTCAAATATGGTCTTGAATAAATGTAAAGAAGTGTAAAGTACAAAAGAGAGAAACAGAAACAGTGAGACTTCCTCAGTCTTGAACATTATTAAAAACTTAAGAATCAGACTGGAAAGATGAGCTCTAGCTCCTCTTAAAGAGGACCAAGGTTCATTTGTTAGCACCTGCATGGTGACTCACAATAATCTGTAACTCCAGTTCCAGGAAATCTGACCCCTGTTCTGACCTCTGTAGGCACCACCATGCATGTGGTTCACATACATACATACATACATACATACATACAGGGAAACACTCATACACTTGAAATTTAAAAAAAAATCTAACAGCAACAATAATAACAAATAAGACTATTAAAAAATACTAAGGGAATACCCTTAAGACTATTAACAAATCCTAAGGGAATACCCACTCTGTGAACAGTTCAAAGGTGAAGGGAATACTATTAAATCTCTAGCATAGGCAACACATTGTTAAAGCTTAAATTAAAACAGAAAGAGAAGTTTATAAGTAGTTTATAAGGTCCTGGGTTCAATCTCTAGTACCACAAAGAAAAGAAGGAAAGGAGGGAGGCTGGGAGAGAGAGAACTGGCAAGAGAGAGGGGTAGAGAAAGAGAAAGCAGGGATGGAAGACAGAAAGAGGCAGATGAACTAATTTTTAATCTGGGATA
Source organism: Microtus oregoni (assembly GCF_018167655.1). Classification (NCBI taxonomy): domain Eukaryota; kingdom Metazoa; phylum Chordata; class Mammalia; order Rodentia; family Cricetidae; genus Microtus; species Microtus oregoni. The sequence goes on from NW_024543074.1 coordinate 14,392,198, forward strand.
GATATTTTAAAACATATATTAAATACATCAAAATTATTTCCTAAAGTCTCATTTTTTAGTCAAACAAAACTGCTGATAATTTGATATTTATTATTAACAAAATATTAATATTTAATATACCATTTATATTTGTGTAAACTGTGGCATACTTATAATACAATAAAGTCTTTTACATGCAATTTTTTTAATATTTATTTATTATGTATACAATATTCTGTCTGTGTGCATGCCTGCCAGAAGAGGGCACCAGACCTCATTATAGATGGTTGTGAGCGACTATGTGGTTGCCGGGAATTGAACTCAGGACCTTCGGAAGAGCAGGCAATGCTCTTAACCAATGAGCCATCCCTCCAGCCCTTTTACAAGAAATTTTTACAATTATTTTATCCCCTTTTCATAAAAAACAAGCAAGATTTTAATATTTTAAATGTCAAGATATCAAGGTGATTGTGGCTAATAATACTGCATATTTGAAAATGCTAGGGTTGCATACTTTAAAGGATTATCACCAGAATTACAAAATGGTAAGAATGTGAGATGATGCAAATATTGGGGAGCTTGATTCCACAAGGCATGCAAAAATCAAAGCAGTATGTGGCATACCAATGTATACATACACACACACACACACACACACACACACACAAACACATTTATACACACACATACACGTAAACATTTTACCTGTCAAATTAGAAAATTTAATGACTATAAGTTGTTCACAGCTACACTGTGAGGCTGTAAGTGAAATCATGGTACCCAAGAAGCACTTTATTTTATTCTGACAGATACAGACCTTTATATATAAATTATCTGATACCTAATTCATAGTTTTAAAAAATCTACCTCTCCCCAATAATACTACCATTACTATAAAAACAAAAACATAGTAAATGATTTCATGTGTTTAAAAAAAAAAGACTCATGAGAAGCAGAGAAACATCTGCCAAGAACTACAGAATGAAATACAAGATCTGTCAAGTACAAACTAAGATAAATTTCTTCAAGTAAGCTTTCCACAGCAGATGAAGGATGGTCATACCTTCACTAAGGATTAGCCCAATTTTATTAAGCAAACCACAATCAAATGCTAGTATACTCACGAAATTGCTTCTTCTCTATTTTCTCCCCAGGAAAAGCAGTGACCGAACTGGGAGTCAGCAAACTCATGAAGTCCCCCAGCAGCAGCAACACTGAAATAACCCCAAACGTTCTTATTGCTTCGAAAATTAAGTTCCTGAACTGTTCCCGAGCTGGGCTTAAACCCCTGTTAGAAAGTGAAGAATATGAGAGACTACATCATACTTCCAAGGAAAAGAACACTGGTATTCAGGATTCAGGCTCTGAGATCAAGCACAGCTGACCCAAAACCCATGCAAGCCAAGGCCCAGTGCTATAGTCTCACAGATGCTTCCTGAGTCACTAAAGTGAAATTAAATGGTCAGTGCAACAACCATCAAACATCTGTTCTCAGAATCTTTTATAAATTTCCCTCTCAAAATGAAGTTCCAAGGCTTTTAAAAAGCATGGTCTCAGACACTTGTCTTAATATTGAACCGTTTAAGTGAAGGGTTACCTCATCTGGGTTTTCACTGGTGATCCGAGCAGCAATTACATGGCCCCTTGGGCAAGGAACATGAGCAGAATTTTCAAAATCAATGGGAGCATCACCCCAAGGAGATACTCCATACATCATACGAATATCTTTGATCCTAAATAGAGGGATCCCCATGGCAATCTGAAAAGTAATAAAACACATGTAATTTTCCACAGCCCCCTTTTGTTAACAGATGGAAGCTATCAAAATACATAACAGTCTTTGCATTTTTTGAAGTTACTACAAAAACACTCTACTTTTGTATTCTGTGTTCTACACTTATCTAAAATACACAAAATAGAATGCAGTGCTAAGGGTTACTTTCTAGGATCATCCCCCTTTCCTACAATATTCCCAAATTCCTAATGCAACAGAGATTTTCTTCTACAATCATTTCTCCATGGATGGATAACAATAAAATTATCCAAGACAACAGTCAGTCAAGAAGTTCAGATAGCTAAAAAGTCTTAACATTATAGTTGTCTCTAAGCATGCAAACTACTGAAAAAAGTAAATGAGCCTTTAGACCTTTACTTGGGAAGGGCCAGTGGCCGTTCCTACAAAGAGAGGACAAGAAAAAGTAACTGGGGAAGGATATGATGAAAGTACAAAACAAAAATGTTTGAAAATATCATAATGAAACCTTGTCTGTGTGTTTGTTGAGACAGGGTCTTACTATGTAGCCCTAGCTGTCCTAGAAATTGCTATGTAACGCCAGGGAGTGGCAGCTCACACATTTAATCCCAGCACTCAGGAGGCAGAGGCAAGCAGATCTCTGTGAGTTCGAGGACACCCTGGTCTACAGAGCAAGTTCTAAGACAGCTAGGGCTGTTACACCGAGAAATCCAGTCTCTAAAAACAAAAGAAAAAACAAAACAAAAAATTTGTTATATAGACTAGGCTGACCTCGAACTCACAGAATTCTGCCTGCAATGCTAGGATTATAGGAATGTACCACCACACCCAAAAAAATGTTATTTATAAATTAATATCCCTAATAAGAGCCAATGAGATGGTTCAGCAAGTAAAGTCCTCACAGCAAAGGCTGATTATCTGAATTTAAAACTCCAGAACCCATGGTAGAAGGAGAGAACCAATTCCCAACAGTTGTTATATATCTTCCAAACATATACTGTGGAAGATGCACACCCATACACACAAATAAATGTTAAAAAAAATATATAAAGAAACCCGCAAAAACCCTTGAATTTTTAAGAGGACCACGCAAGATGTTCTCATTAAGACTCAAAACTAGGTCATACAAGATTATCAGCTAGGCACTCTGTCATATACTTATAGTCCAAGCGACTTGAGAGGCTGGGGTAAGAGGACTGCTAGAGATTAGACGCTCATTGGTATCCACACTAAGTTCAGCATCAATGCGGTCTCTCCAGGGAGCAGAGACTACCAGGCTGCCTAATGGGGTGAACCAGCCCAGTCTGAAAATGAAGCAGGTTAAAAATAGTATCTAATCTCATCATTTACTACTGCTATTTACCATAGTATTTGTTTCCCAGGCTGAAATAAGACCACAGAATTAATAGCTACTACTTTATACATTATTTATACATAAGTAATACTACAGTCTTTCTTGGAAAATATTGACCATTACCTCCATACAGAGTTGCTTCAATAAATAAGACTAGAAACAGATATGGGGATTAAAACCAACATTATAAAGTTTACTATAATTAAATAATTAAACAAAGCAGATTGTTTTAAAAAATTTTACAGTATGTATATGGATGTTTTATCTGGGCACCACATGCAGTGACTGTAGAAGCCAGAAGAGGGCATAGGTCCCCTGAAACAGGAATTAGAGACTATTGTGCACCACCAAATGGGTATTGGGAATCAAATCTGTGTCCTCTGGAAGAATAGCCAGTTCTTTAACCAGAGTCATCTCTCCAGACCCAAAGGAGATTGACTTTAAAGAAAGTCAATCTTTAAACGCAATCTTTCTTCTCAAAACAGTTTATTGGCTGTTTCTAGCTAGAAGATACAGTAGTATTTTTTTATGTTTGAACAAATCAGAAAACTAAACCACACCCACACAATTCACATTACTGAGAATGACAATAGGTGAGGCTATGCTTATACGCTCTTTCCTCTCATCAGTCTTTCAGGTATCTCTGAGTTTCCAAGATTTTCTAATCTCTAACTTGAGTCCAGGTCAGGATGACTCACCTGAAGCTGTGCTGCAGGAAGATTGACATCAGCCACCATCTCTGTACAAGGATGTTCAACCTGCAGCCGTGGGTTCAGTTCCAAAAAGTAGAAGCTTCCATCCTGGCTGTATAAGTATTCCACAGTACCAGCACTCACATAACCAACCATTTTGGCAAGTTTTACCGCACACTTAAAGGAAGATAAGAAACTTGTTTAAGTTTCTCACTTTGTCCAATCATTGCATCACTGTAACTACATACAGCTGTCAACTACCCAGTGCTTGTATAAGCCACCAAAGACACTGAACCACATTTAAGAAAATCACACACCCGTCTGATTATTATGCAATATCCTGGGACATGGATGACAAAAATCAGTGAAAAGTGGGAGAAAGGAGTGTTTGCAGATTAGATTGCAAGCAACCTCCCATCAGACAAAAGGGCATAGTGGAAAAACACAGATGGTAGCAAACTCTTCATTGTTTTCTAATTTCCGGTATTCCCAATATATCATCTTCTTTGAATCATTGCTATTTGGCTAAAGACTGGGTTTTCTAATCTCTCATGTAGATACCAACAAATCTCTTATAGGGACTATGTTTTCACCAGCGGGATTAAAGCATTGGTGAGATGCATAAACAAACATATGAGATTTCAACCATGCAGAAGAGAATGCAGTTAAGAATAGCAAATATAAAAGACTTAAATCTCAAGATGATCTCATGAAATTTAACTAACCCATCAGCCCTGTAAAATTTACCTCAAACTATGATGATAAAGAAACTTTTATCTCCATAGGGTCAAATTTTTGGTTATTTTTATTATAGCAACTTGTATCCTACCAAAATGGTCTCTAGGGAGTGCAGATGGATTGCTGCTATTTTAAAAATTAAAATATGTGATGATGTACTAAGGTAGAAATTAACAAGAAAACACACTACAGACTGGAAGGCTGGAAGGTGAGCTCCTTGTTACAGAATGACACACTTAATACATTAATTCCTACAAAATAGAATGCTTGCTACATATCATCTAAATCTGAAGAAAAAAGGTAAGGACTGGGGCTGTAGTTTAGTGGATAGGGTGCTTGCCTAGCATGCACAAGGATCTAGCACCACATAAACCAGGTGTGGAGACACATATCTTGAGAGGGATGAAGGGAGGAAGATTTGAAGCTCAAAATTATCCTCAGAGTTTGAGTTCAGACTGAGATACACAAAACTCTACACTGCCCCCAAGAAAGACAGAGACAGAAAGAGACACAAAGTTTAAGATTCAAATGCATGCTCATAATCCCAAAAACTCCAAAAGCAAAGGCCAGCCTACTTTTACTAGATGAGTTCCAGGCCAGTAAATGGTGACACTTTCAAACAAACAAAAAATATTTAAAAAGTTGAAAAAGGAAACTGCTTTTACAGCCCAACGGCAAGAAATTAAATTCTTTAACCAAAGCAACTCAGTGTCAAACAGATTAAGGGAGTTGTTTTAGTTTCTGCTGGCTTCAAAATAGTCAAGTACATAGTTCACGGAACAAAACCAAATAACAAAACCAAATAAAAGAAGTTTTTACATCTAAAAGAAATTACTACATCTGATTATTCCAACTTGAAGCTGAACATAAGTAATCAGCTTAGAACGTTACTAAATATTTGAGGGAATTATATTTCTGAACAGCCCATAAGCCTGGCCTTCAAAATATAGTGACTAATGAGTAAAATCGTATTTGTACTTCTAATCCTGCACCAGTGAGAATCAGGCTATGAAATTGTCCCCAAGGAGGTAGAGCCTGTAAAATCCATGTTTACAGAAACTAATTAAGAGTCAATTCAGGTGTCTTAGAAGACAATGGCAAAGGAGCTTACTTCCTACGAGCAGAACCAAGGGCAGCCAGGTCTAACTGAGGAAGTACTCCACTATGTAACAGGGACAGCACAACTCCTGCACAGAAAGATTTGTTAGCTTCTGTGGGCCAATGATTGATGTGTATCATGCACGTTTCCAAATAGCAATTCTATAGCTTCCATTCTACCATTGCATAATAGGTATACAGGGGGAAAAGACAAAACTTTTTTTTAGATCACTGGCCCATGAACAGAAAGGAAAGTAGCTCACCTAGAACTCTCAGTAACCTAAACACACTTGATCTGATATGCCTATCTTACAGCTAAGTGACTGTGGTGACTTCAGTCTGTTTTCCTTGGAGAAACACATGTGTTCTCAGCCTGAACTAACAAACAGGAAATGGGTAGCAAAAATAAGCTAAAGCACAGGTTACTCCAGGTCTCCAACAACTTTTCTTCATCTTTTTAGGAAAGGTTTTCTCAAATTTCAGCTAGCACATGGTCATCCAGCTAGTGACTATAACTCCTAACAATTCTTATGCTGGGTTATGATGAAATTTTGTGCAGAGGAACATAAGAAGTGTCACATATGACTTATTTATCGTGTTATTATTTGCTTGCCCTCTAAGGGCCCCTGCATCCTGGCTACAACAGGAACATAATGATGGTGTTTGCTTTATTATCTGATGTGGGATATGTGTTACTTTTATTGGTTGATGAATAAAGCTGTTTTGGCCAAAGGCTTAGGAGAGTACAGTCAAGCAGGAAACCCAAACAGAGATACACAGAGAGTAGGTGGAGTCAGGGAGACACTATGTAGTTGCCAAAGGAGAAAGACCTCAGCCAGAACGTTACTGGTAAATCACAGCCTCTTGGAGATACGCAGATTAATAGAAATGGGTTCATTTAAGATAGAAGAGCTATCTAAGAATATGCCTGAGCCGTTGGCCAAACAGTGCTGTAATTAATATAGTTTCTGTGTGATTTTTTTAAGTATGGGTGGTCAGGAAAAGAAAGAGCAGTTCCTGTTTTGTTTATTATCAAAATTCTGACACCATATAACAGCAAAGGTTGGTAAAACTTTTTGGTAAAGGATGAGATAGTAATAATTTTCAATTTGGTGAGCCATAGTCTCTATCACAGCTACTCAGTTCTCTCACTTTAGCAATAAACAATCAAATATAATATATAAATTAAAGCATAAAAAATTGAGTATAAAAACTAAAATTTTATTTACAAAAGAAAATGGCAGACTGGATTTGGTCTGTGAGCTAAGCTATAGTTTGTCAAGCCCCATCTTATGGAAGGGTAGAACAATAAACCTCAGTCTCAAGTAGAAGCCTATATACAAAAACGAGGATGACAGAGATCATTAGGAAGTTAGACCTCATTAAAATTTTTAAAAAATGTTTGAGGCATCCCTATTACAGCAGATGAGTCAAAATAAATAGAAAATAAGCTGAGACAGAATATAGCTCAATTTGTTTTGAACTCAGAATGAAGGAAAATGAATCATTAATAACATAAAGAGTGGGTTATTCTCCCACGAGAGGAAAAACAAAAAAGATCATGTTTATGTCCCTAAGCTACAACTATTTTCAAGGCACACTCATGAGGAGGACATCCTTCTTTATATAAAAGTATTAAATAATGTAAGCTCACAGATACCTAGAAGACTTTATATGATAAGATAATGAATTTAAATGAAATCAGCTGAAGATACTTTCTTTTTAGACAAGGTCTCAGTATACAGCACAGGAAAGCCTAGACTTCTCCATCTTCCAATTCAGCCTCCCAACGGCTGAAATCCTAAGTACAATCACCATACCTGGAAGAAGACTTGATGTTAGTCAACCCAGCAAACTATACTTGCTCTTCATGAACTTGTTAAAAATCCCAACTTGTTTCTTATCTACTTTATTCAAAATAGTGCATTGGCTTTTTGTTGTTGTTATTGTTGTTGGTTTTGATTTGTTTTTTAGGATTAACTATTTTTAGACTTCGGTAAGTTTCTTGACAATTTTCCTAAAAGAACAACATCAGAATATGTTCCTCCAGGAAAAGGAAAAAAAAATATTATCCATTATCGAGAATCACTGCTTAAATTTCTTCCATTCCCATAATAGTGTATGAGTTGAGTGAGATCTGTCTCTGTGTAGGAAAACAGCAATTAAAGCATTTAATAGACACACCTGTTCCATATGTTCAAATACTGCTGGGGTAGCAATAGCAGCAGGAGCTTCTTCAATGATCTTCTGATGTCTGCGCTGTACAGAGCAGTCACGGCCAAACAAAGAAATGGCATTGCCATACTGATCTGCTAGAATCTGGACCTCCAGATGACGAGATTGTTTTGCTAGTCTCATTACAAATATAGGTGATCCAGGTACTTCAGCTTGAACCTGTGTTGGAAAAGGAAGCAAGAATCTTAACTAGTAAGGATTTTTTCTAAATTGAAAAGTTGGTTTGTTTTCAATAAGCAGTGCCTAAAAGTTTTCAAGACTACATTAACAGTGGGAATACAGAGTATTCCCATGCCTTTGTCTATCGTTAATGTACAACATTCTTAGTTTTATCAGCAGTATTAATTAAGGAATATGAAAACATGAAACATTCAGTACGTTAAAATGGCAAACAAAATATTTGAAATCACACACATACACAAATCCCACAACAGGGCAAAAATATTACCATCTATTCAAAAGACAGTCACATGTAGATTGCTCCTAACTAGATGATTTTCTAATTTACATTATATCACTACGAGGCTAAAGTCAAAAGTCTTCCATCTCGAGTTTTGAAAAACACTGTCAGTGGGTAGAAAAAACTTAAATTAACAATTTTTGTTAGCACTTCAAATATATACCAATCTTTCTTTCCTTCCTTCCTTTTTTTTTTTTTTTTTTTTTTTTTTTGGTTTTTCGAGACAGGGTTTCTCTGTAGCTTTGGAGCCTGTCCTGGAACTAGCTCTGTAGACCAGGCTGGTCTCGAACTCACAGAGATCCACCTGCCTCTGCCTCCCGAGTGCTGGGATTAAAGGCGTGCGCCACCAACGCCCGGCTTCTTTCTTTCTTTCTGTTTCTAGTATGAATACTGAGAATTCAACTGTTGATCCATCCTTCTTCTTTTTTCCCCCCAGAATCTCACTCTGTAGCCCTGGCTGGCCTAGAACTCCAAGACCCATCTGCTTCTGTGTCCCCACTGTAGGGATTAAAGCTGTGTGCCACCATGCCTGACTCAACTGTCAATCTTCTTAGCCTTTTTCAAGTAATCCTTTTGTCCAACAGCTTTCAGGTTGTAAGTATATGTGTCTGTCTTTCTTTCCTTCCATTTATTTTTTCTTTTTGAGGGAAGCAGGTGGCAGATTTACTCATAAGCTTATATGTGGTTTTTCTTGTATTCACCATGCTTGAGACTCAGGGTTTTGTTATTTTTGCATGGCAGCTTTTATTAGTTTTAAGAAAATTCTTGGACATATTTTTCTCTGCTTTCAGCAGCTCTCTGTTCCATGATTTCTTCAACTATTGTTTTGCTTCATTCTCTTTCTCACAGCTGAGTCTTAAAGTTCATAATGTTAGAGAGTATCACTATAGTCCATTTCTTTATACTTCAGTTTTTCTGCTTTAGTTTGCTAGCTACATAAGTTACTTCAAAACTCAGTGGCCTACTGAAAATGTCAGCCATTTTCTTGCTCATGATGCTCAGCTGCACAGTTCTTCTGTGTCTTGCAATTGTGTGAATATCATCTGGTGGCACAAGTGGCCTCTTTCACAAGTGTGGTGACCTGTGCTGACTGTTGGCTAGGAAGTATAAAAGGCCTCAACTGAAATGTGCTCATTTCTGTTATATGCAGTCTCTCGTCCTCCAATGTTCTTTTTTTTTTTTTAAACTTTTATTTTATGTGCATTGGTGTGAAGGGTCAGATCCCCTGGAACTGGATCTTCAGACAGTTGTGAGTTGCCATGTGGTTGCTGGGATTTGAACCCGGGTCCTGTGGAAGAGCAGTCGGTGCTCTTAACCACTGAGCCATCTCTCCAGCCCTCCAATGTTCTTTTCAGTATGGTATACAGCAAAGACCAAGCTTCTTCAATACAATGTTCTTAGAGGGTGAGGGCAGAAGCTGCATGTCCTCTTGAAGTCTAGGCTCTAATATATGTGTGTAACTCTGGCTACCTAATATTGGTCTAAGCAAGCCACAAAACTGGCTACAATTCAAGGAGTCAGGAAAGATATACCACCTCTTCATGGGAAGAACGGCAAAGTCATATTGCAAAGGGTATATACAGGAACAGGAGGAGTTATTGTGGCCATCTCTGCAAACAATGTACTATGGTCCACAATAATTCACAGACTTCCCACATGCTAGGTAGACTCACCCCCTCCCAAGACCCCCAAAGTCTCATCCAATCATGTCATCAGGCTTGACTTCCACTGCTTTCATGACTCATGTCCAGAAACAAAAGAATCCCCTTTGTTTGGCTCCTTGGTTACATTGTCTTTCATCCAAAGACCTGAGAACTAAAAAGACAAGTTATCTGCCCCAAACCCCAACACTTAATGATGAGACTGGAGAAAGAACTACAAAGGATATTCTTCCTCAAATGGAAAGGACTGAAGATACTCAGCAGTCACTGGTTTCACAGCAGTCTTGAAATCTAAATGGGTATGTATTGGTTTTCCTTACTCAAAGAACAGAAATTTATTTATCTATTTATTCATTTTTGGAGATTTCATTTTATGTGTATAGATGTTTTCCTTGCATTTATGTCTATGAACTACAAGTGTGCCTGGTGCCCAAAAAGGCCAGACGAGGGTATCAGATTCCCTGAGACTATTGTGAGCCACCATGTGAGTGTTGGGAATCAAACGTGGATCTTCTGAAAAAGCAGTTAGTGTTCTTAACCACCACTGAGCCATTCTCCAGCCCCTTTTGCTTTTGAGACAGTGTCTCATGTTACCAGGATGACTTAAGCTCAATAAGTATTTGAAGATGACCTTGAAATTCTGATCCTCCTTCACTCCCTTTAGTGCTGAGATTACAGGCACATACAACCATGCTCAGGTTATGTGGTGAAGGAAATCAAACCCAAGGCCTCAAGCATGGTAAAACAAGCATGTTACCAATTGAAGTACACTCCCAACTCCTCATCTTTTACAGTTACTCAGCATTAATATATACTTTCAGTATTTTGCTTTGAGATCTTCATAATCAGATTCATGACTTCATGAATTACATTATCTTTTTTAAGTTTTTTCAATTATCATTATTTAATTATATATATTTCTATGTATGTCTGTGTGAGGATATATGCACGAGTCCAAGTGCCCTTAGACGTCAGGTGAAGGCATCAGATGTCCTTGAGCTAGAATTACAGGCAGTTGTGAGGCACCTAATAGTGCTAGGAACTGAACATCTAAGTCATATATCCAGCCCTGAATTACATTATCTTTTAAGTTATCTCAGATAATAGTTTTCTGTCATTTGTTCCACTATTATAGAACACGGGTAATCTTTTTTCCAGATTCCACTAATACTTTACTCTTTCTAGCTTCAGTAACATTTGCTCACTATTTCTATAACGTCATTAATATCCTTCTCAGCTTATTTAGTCCACAAGTTAATTCTAAAGATAGTGTCACATGTTTTTCATGATGGTAGCATGCCTTTTGCTATCAATTTCTCTGTCAATTATGCTTTGAAAATAATTTCCTTTATTGTGTGTTTGTTTGCTTGGCAGTACTAGGGATCAAATCTAGGGTGGAAGGTAGGCTAGACAAGCATTCTATTACTGACCTACAGCTCTAGCTAACAAACTTAAAAGTTAACAAAAAGAAAAGAAAACAACTAATGACTTGGGACACTATTTTGGCCTAGACTTACCTGGTAACTTGTCACTTGTGCACTGTTGCCGTCTAACAGCTCAACTAGGGCTTGATAGTCTAACAAAGTCTCACTGACATGTTCAAATGTGGTGCTACCAGTCATCTGGTAGGACTGAGAGGCCTTAGCTGGAAGGCTCTCCTCTGCTTTGCTTCATATGGTCTCTCTTTCTCTAATAGTATAGAATGGGTTCTTCATGAGGCAGTCGAGGGATCATTCCAATAAGGAAAGGTATAAACTACCTAAGCTTCAGAATTTTTATACCATTTCTGCCACCTTCTATTGGTAAAAATAAATCAAAAGACTAGCTGGAATCCAGGAGTGAAAAAGAGGATTGCTCTATTTGATGTTAAGAGACACGATTTTACACCGTAAGTAAAAATGTGAAGAGAAAAGCATTTTCGTGATCATCTTTGCAACTTATGTATTGCTATTTTCTGTATTTTTTGGTCTCCTGCTTGAGTCTAAATTTTCTTCTATATTTCAATGATTTATTCTTCCTTCAATTGTAACATGATATTTAATTGATGTCTTAATTTTAGTTATTGTAGTTCCAGTTCTAGAATGTTTTATGATTTCTAGTTCTCTATCCAAATTCTCAGCCTTGCCTTTAATTTCCTTAAATGTATTAAGCATAATTATTCTAAAATCCTTGTCTGATAGCTCCATTATCTAAATTCTTGGTTTTGAATCATGTAATTTATATAACTACTTACTTTAAATTGGTTGTTTAATATGCTACATGAAAAAAATTAGTAGTAGTAATTTGAAGTACTATATATAAAATCTTCTCTGGAGAGGACGGACATTGGCCTTATGCATGCAGATGGGTAGGAGCATTGGCAATTGTAAACATAATACCTGAATCAAGTTAAGTGTTTTGAATCTAAAATTTAGTTCCTATGAAAGTTGGTCTATTTCTGGTTCATTCTTTCTGCTTTGGTATAGTCCTTCAGGATGTCAATATAAAACATAGAGTCCTTGGGACCTCTAAAATTACTGTTCAACCATCTCTAAAGTCTAAATTTTGTCTTCTTAGTCTTATAAGAACCCAAGGAAAAACATATAGTTATCCTCTTGGCTATGGGAAGTAGACAAAATTGCCAGGGAGAAAATTGGGATCTTGGGGGTGGGGTGGGATGGGGGTAAGGGGAGATGGGGAGAGAAAAGGGAGAAGGGGAGGATGGGGGGAACTTGGGGAAAAAGGATGATTGGGATAAAGGAAGGTTGGATAGGGGAGCACGGAAGCACAATTCTTAGTTAAGGAAGCTACCCTGGGGTTGGCAAGAGACTTGAACCTAGAGTGGCTCCCAGGAGTCCAAGGCGATGTCCCCAGTTAGTTCCTTGGGCAGCTGAGGATAGGGAACCTGAAATGACCCTATCCTATAGCAATACTGACGAATATCTTGCATATCACCATAGAACCTTCATCTGGTGATGGATGGAGATAGAGACAGAGACCACACTGGAGCACTGGACTGAGTTCCCAAGGTCAAAATGAGGAGCAGAAGGAGGGAGAACATGAGCAGAGAAGTCAGGACCGTGAGGGGTGCACCCACCCACTGAGACAGTGGAGCTGATCTATTGGGAGCTCACCAAGGCCAGCTGGACTGTGACTGAAAAAGCATGGGATAGGGCCGGACTCTCTGAACATGGCGAACAATGAGGACTGATGAGAAGCCAAGGACAATGGCACGGGGTTTTGATCCTACTTAATGTGCTGGCTTTGTGGGAGCCTAGCCAGTTTGGATGTTCACCTTCCTAGATATGGACAGAGGGGGGAGGACCTAGGACTTACCACAGGGCAGGGAACCCTGACTGCTCTTTGGACTGGAGAGGGAGGGGGAGAGGAGTAGGGGGAGGGGGAGAAGGGTGGGAGGAGGGGGAGAAGGGTGGGAGGAGGGGGAGGGAAATGGGAGTCTGGGAGGAGGCAAAAACTTGTTTTTTTTTCCTTTTCTCAATAAAAAAAAAAAAGAAAGCAAACAACCCCAAAAAAAGAAAGAAAGAAAAAGAAAAAAAGAAAATTCTGAACCAGTTTCATAATTTTCCTTCTTTCTCCTGAGGAAGGAGCTGTTATTTGTTTGCTTTTTGAAGCTGGGTCTTACTATGTAGACAAGGCTGCCCTTAAGCTTAGCATGCTTCCTACTCCTGAGTCCTGATGTTAGGGGTGTGAGCTGCCATGCCCAGTTAGCTATTTTACCTTAAACTAGAAGATAGCTCTGTGAAAGAAAAAAAATAATAATGTCTTCAACTCCCAGGCTTATCTCTAAGTTTTTGTTTCTTCTAATTTTTTTTTCCATTTTTTGGTTTTTTGAAAAGAGGGTTTCTCTGTGTAGCTCTGGCTGTCCTAGAACTCCCTCTGTAGCCCAGGCTGGCTTCAAAATCAGAGATCCATCTATCTGCCTCTGCCTCCGGAGTGCCAGGATTAAAAACATGCATTACCACCTCCCAGTCTCTCATAATTCTTTACCATCTTGAAAAGTTTCCAATCTCTTAACAGGCTTTAAAGAAAGAAAAATCTAATTCAGTTTTCCTTTCTTGTCCCCTACAATATAGCTAAAATCAAGAACGACCTTAATTTCTGATCCCCCTGCTCTCTATGGCCATACCACTGAACATGTCTAATCCCATCTGTTAATATCTATTTTTGTGTATACATACGTACATAAACCTGATTGTATTTGAGAAGACAGGCATGCACCACCATAAACGGTTCATGACACCAGGGCTTAAAACTAAAGGCACCCTGCACAAAAAACTAACATTCTACTAACTAAACTACGAAATCAATACCATGACTGTGCATTTTTAGGTGCTTTTGAATAGGAAGATTGATTTAGCTAGACATTAATTAGAAATTAAGGACTTTTATTTTAAACGAATTCTTAGTGTTCCAGAGTCTTCATATACTTAATTCCAAGCTAAGAGGTAGTTATGAAATATCTGTTATCATTAAAAATACTTTTACATTATGAGAGTAAACCTTTTTTTCTGAACTGCATGAAACAATCTTGCAGTCTCCCTCTAACACAATTTACCTACAAAATTAAACTTTACAAAAGAAATATAATGAAAAGAACAGGTGATAATCAACTTGACATTCAAAAGAAATGTAGTAGAGCAATACTTTTATAATTTTCTTTATCAAATCATAGCTTTTCCTCTTACCTCTTGAGAAATAAGCAAGAAATTGGCCACTGAATGAAAATGGTGTGAACAAAGAGCATACACAAAAAAGGATGGTAGAAGGAGGTATATAAAAAAAGTGCTAGCAACACGACAAGGTAAAACATGTCTCTCAGTTTTCTTTTTTCTGTCACATCTTAAGTTTTGGTGGTAAAAGAAAAGAAAAGGAAACAAGCTTGTGAAGGTGACTTGTAGGGTAGAACAGGAAAGAATTTGGTCTCCCTTTTTCAACTTACCTGTAGTATTGCCACAGAAAGCAAAGGTAAAACCAAGAGAAACGAGAGGATAAACTTTCTGAGGCACCCAGTCCGCACACACTGAGAATCTATCATGAGGCTCCTGTGCTAGGGCGGGATTGCCATAGAGCATAGGCGAGGGTATGGGTTACTGACCAACAGGATACAGAACATGGAAGAAACTCAAGGGCCTCCAGCCAACTTCACAAGAAGTAAGGAAAAGCCTGTCTGAGAGCTTGGCATCAAGCCAACATAAGGCTAAGCAGATGAGTGTATCCCACCATATCATACCCTTACCGACAACATCAAAAAAAGAGCACAAGAATGTAGAATGACATTGTCTCTTCTTACCAACACGGTGTGTGAGGCACACACCATGGAGAAAAAAGTTATCTCTATATAGTGCTTGAATTACATAACCGAATGAATTTACACTGAATCGGATAGTTCATTAATTCACTCCACTCCTATGAATAATCAGATAAAGGCTAAAAACAAAGCTTAGACTACATACACATAAAAATACAAACAACATTTTCTGTTTATCTAAATACACTAATAAGTTAAATCACTTATCTCTGATATACATGGTAACTCAAACAAGCAAATCAACGTGTACTCTACCTGTCTGAAGAGGTTAGGGAAGTCATCTGCATTGTTAACTTTTCTGATTCCCTTTCCTCCTCCTCCTTCTGAGGCCTTGATCATCACTGGATAACCAACTTCCTCAGCTGCCTTCAAGAAAAAAGAGAAAAAAATGGAAGAGATATGTTAGTAAAGAAAGAGAATTGGTATTTTCTTCATTTAGGAATAAAATCATTAAAGAGATAGGTGTAGTGGCACATGCCTTTAATCCCAGCACTCAACAGGCAGAGGCAGGCGGATCTCTGTGAGTTCAAGGCTACCCTAGTCTAGATAAATCTAGAACAGGCAGGGCTACATACAGAGACATTGTCTCAAAATAAAACAGGAGAGAGAGAGAGAGAGAGAGAGAGAGAGAGAGAGAGAGAGAGAGAGAGAGAGGGAGGTAAGAACAGAGAGAGGGAGGGAAATAAAAATATAGTCACTAGTTGGGCATGGTGGCAGATGCTTCGGATCCCAACTCTTAGAAGGCAGAAGCAAGTCAACATGGTCTACAAAGTGAGTTCCAGGACAACTATGGCTATGTAGAGAGACTCTGTCTCAAAATAATAATAATAATAATAATAATAATAATAATAATAATATTTTAAAAAAAGAATACAGTCTTCAAAGATTAGGGAGATGGCTCAGTGGTTAGAGTGTGCAACTTTCCAGAAAACCTAACTTCAGTTTCTTGCACCCAAACTAGGCAGCTTACAATTACTGCAACTCCAACTCCAGAAGATCTGACACCCTCTGCTGGCCTCCAAAGAACCTGCACACATGTTCATGTAACTAAAAGGAAAGGGTAAATCATAGGATGATTAACTTGAACTACAAACAATAGTGAACTCAAATGACATTCCAGACCCTCCTGAATTAATAGTATTCAAGTCAGACTAAAACAGTGTATCTTCCTAAGATGCCTTTTGTATCATCTACCAAGAGGCATTGTCTCCATGTATCACTGGGACCTTTAGCAGTGGCAGAACTTGTCACCACTTTATTTTAAAGTAATAAAATAATAGATTTTACTTATTTCTCCACAGCTTCATATGCCAAGCTGGCTCACCCTCAAGCTTCTGACAGTACACCTGTCTCTGTATCTTCCTGTAGAAGTGTGCTGCAACCACAGAAAAATGCAAATACACTACTGTGTCAGGCTTTTACATGGGTTCTGAGGACTCTGGGACCAGGTTGTTAAGTGTACATGCCATTTAAAGTCTTGACAGCTCCAATAAATTTTTGTTCTGTTTTGTTTTTCTAGACAGTCTCTCTACATAGTGCCGGCTTGTCCTAGAACTCTCTCTGGGTGGCCTCGAACTCTTGAGTGCTGGGATTAAAGGTGTGTGCCACCAATGCTCACTATAACTAGTAATATGAAGTATTATATAATATTATATGATATATATTGTATATATCATACAAGGCAACAGTTTTGGCATAGTTTCAAGCCCCACATAACCAAGACTTGTTAATTCAGAACTTCCAAACATCCTTTTTTTCTTCTTCCTTCCTTTTTTTTTAAGTTTTTATTATTTTATGTGTATTGAGTATTTTTCCTACTTGTACCTCTGTGAATCACATGAAAGCCTGGGCCAGAGGAGGCAGTGAGTCTTTCATGTGGGTGCTGAGAATTGAACCTAGGTCCTTTGCAGCAAGTGCTCTTAACCACTGAGCCAACTCTCCAGGCCCCTGATCCTACGTTTTATAAAACATAAAAGCAATAAAATCTCAAAATATTATTAAAACCTGTCAGAAAACCAATTTTCAGCATGTGGTCCCAATGTCTCTTCATATTCTCAGCATTAATCATCTAGGGATGATACTAAAGTTCTCGTTACACTGGTTACAGTAGAGCCTTGGGTAAATCATAGGATGATTAACTTGAATTATATAATTATATAAGAAAAAAGTGCACAACTAAGTGGAAGAGAAACACTGGAGGGAACCATAAGACAATAAAGGGTGATGGTGGGGGCACATTTCTAATGGATAATAATTCTGAGTGATAATACTGTCACAGGGCCTCTCTTGCTTGACTCCTTTACTCCTCAAAAGAAAAGGTTATTTAACTGGCCAATTTGGAAAGAAATCGGGCATGCTTGCTCAGCCTCTTCCTCTGAAACCAGCTCACAGCACTGAACACATGATCTTTCTGAGTTCTCAGTCATATGGTAAGTTGAAGAATAAAAGCTGTCTATGGAGGGAAGTCTGGTTATTGAGCACTGCCAGTTAAGAGAGTGAGGAGGAGCCTAGCTAATTCCCCATAAATTTCACTGCTGTTATACACATAAGCCATGTTCACAAATATCTCTATAACAATAAAGCTGACAACTACCTGCCTGGCCTCTCTGTCTTGATCCACAAGGGGAAAGGGATGGTGCTTCTAGCGTCCCTCACACACTAACAGCTGGCAGAGAGGAAGAATCAGTACCTCCTTAAAACACTGAATTAACACCCAAGAAATCCTCTGCGGGTGACCAGTCCCCTTCAAGACTAAACTATTTAAGGTTAAAGTCACTTCCTCACTCCACACTTAAGGTATACTTGTCCTGGCCTTACAACCCTACACCTAGCAAGGGTGTATGTCATGAATCGGACCCCAAGTCCCCATATTTGTATCTAGAATTGACGACCCCTAGAGTCAGTACTTACCCTCAGTCCATCATCCACATCCTTCACATAGCCTTTCTCATACAGATCCTGTGGAACATTTAAGATGCGCTTCGAAAAATCATTTTCTTGCCAATCCACACGAAGACCTACAATAGACAATAATGACCTGAGATCACCTATGAGAGCTCGTGTCAATTTTTTTGCCCACTCTCAAAAAAGGACATGTAGTCTACACTGGCCTGATACTTGACATACTGGTACAAGACCAGTAGTGGAGACTGGTCTTGAACTTGCAATCCTCCAGCCTTTGCATCCTCAGTGCAGGGATTACAGACATGTTCCACACACTTGGCTCATGATACCTTCTTTTAAAGCTATTGTATTTACCAAAGATTGAAGGCAGATTGGTGGGGGGCAGAAGAATAATATAAAACCTTGATCAGTCCACGGAGACAACAGTATTCAGCTATAGCATGGGCAAGCATTTTGGGTTCTTAAATTAGAAATATCAAGGACAGTGGGCAGAGATCTAGATATAAAGATACAAGGATGGGGGTGGGGAGTAGAGGAAAAGGAAAAAGGAGAGAGAAAAGGAGAGAAAGAAATATGGCAGATTTCTCACAGCAACACACAGGCAAAGTACCTTCAATGTTTTCAGGCCTGCTCTGGGGCCAGAGGTCTGAGAAATAATTTAATCTTTATGAGCCTCTGGAAACAAAAATGGTGGTTTTATTGGTCTCAGCAGAGTCATGATTCCATGGTCCCTAAATGTCTCTCTATTCAGCTCCAAGGGGAACACTACAGCCTCTCCATTCAAACAAGAACAAATTCAGCCTTTTAAACTATTTGACCCAGCAGGTCTGGAAAAGATATGGCAATGCTCTGGAGAGTCAGAAGAAAAGGGGTTCAAATCTGTTCAGTCTCAAGATAATAGTCATTCCTATTTTTAAAAGGTTTTAATGTGTTTATTCCCTGTGTGTGAGTGCATAATTGCTTAAAAATTCACATGACAATCTAAAGAATTGGCAAGGATAAATCATTTCTCAATTTTTATCCTTCTGCATGTTTGGGAGAAAGGTGACTACTAACCATATCTCTGCAAGCCTGTCTTTGAGGATGCTTCCAGTCTACCCTACCCCTGCCAAAGTATGTATCCTAGAGTTTCTCCAAATCAAGTCCCTGTATCATTCCAGATCTCAGTTTAGTGTTTGTATCTAGTACTCAAATTATATTCCTAAAATATGATAAAAACCACAAGAGTAAATAGAGAATGGAAAAGGAAGGCCTTTGATATTTGGGTCTCCACTCTGTACTCACACATATGACCATTTATACCTAGGGAAACACCCACACATATACCCATATCATACACACATATAAGAATTAACAAACCAAAAAACAAGAAATAATTTCTTACCACTGCCACTCCAGGGAAGAGTTGGGATGCCTGCAGTTTGAGCCACAATAGACGATGCAATCTTATCTCCCAAAGCCCACATAGCCTGGCTTGGAGGGCCTGAAAACAAAACAAGAGAGGAACCTTAACAGCAGTATCTCTGCCTCCTTTCTTGTCCCACTCATGACAAATAGTGACCACCACGCTTTGACTCATCTTTGCATTGTTTCTAGAATCCAATGCAATAAACTGGTTGCATACAAGAACAGCTCAACATACAGAAATTCTATTATTAAATTTCTGAAAAAAATCCAATTTTATGAGTCAAAATCCACATTAACCAAGTAACAAAGTCATTTCTCTAAATCCTAAAGTAAAGCTGGTAAAATTTTAGGATTTACGTATGAAATATACACTACTTGATCTTGGGGAACATAACAAAGATATTTTTCCCCCTTAATAATGCTTACAAAGCATTGTTAGCATTGCAGAGGAGCCCTAGAACCCCCACTTTTCCTTCAGCTATGATGAGAGTAGAAAAGCAGGAAGAAATAGCTCTCACTGGTAGAAAATAAATTATATACTTCAAATACAAAGGTGCTAATTCATATTTAAGGACACTATTAGGGTACCCTAAGTAACCAGTTAGTTTTGCTATCAAAAACCAGGTCCTCCTTCTACATGTTTTCTTAATGCTAATGGCAAAGATTTTTAAACAGTCCATGTTTAAAAATCAGTCTTTTTCATAACTCAGATTAAACAACTCAGGAACAAAAAAATCTTCAAGATGAAATGAAAGAACTTCAACGTAAGTTGAAGTTAAATGAAAGAACTTCTAAAAACAAAAGTAAGACAACAGAATATGGACAAAACTGACATAAGAACTACAGGCACAGTGTAACTCAAAAGGCTTACCCATGAAAGCGATGCCATTTTTTAAGAGAAGCTCTGGAAGCTTGGGGTTCTCAGAGGCATGACCCCAGCCAGCCCACACTGCCTACAAAAACAGAATAACAATATGAATCATTCTTAAAGGTAATACTAAGAAGACTTCAAATTGCTTTGCTGTATCCAAGCTGGCCCTATTAGATGTAGTATAACAGCTCCACAGCAGCCCAGGGTTTAATTCAACTTCTGTGATCTAAAACTAGCAAACCTTCCACAGAATAACAATAAGCAGTTGTTTATGACAAAAGCCCTCAAGAGAACAAAAAAAACAAGTGGAATCAGAAAGATGAACTCAAGTCTTGCTCTTTAGGAAATGCAACTCACAATCTTAGAGCTTTCTAAAGAAAGCCTGAAAGCTGGGTGTGGTGGTGTAAGTCTTTAATCCCAGCACTCAGGAGACAAAGGCAGGTGGATCTCTGAGTTTGAGAACATCCTGGTCTACAGAGTTCCAGGACAACCAGGGCTATACAGAGAAACCCTGTTGTTTTTATATTTTGATTTTTTTTATTATATTTATTTATTTATTATGTATACAATATTCTGTATGTATGCATGCCTGCAGGCCAGAAGAGGGCACCAGACCCATTACAGATGGTTGTGAGCCACCATGTGGTTGCTGGTAATTGAACTCAGGACCTTTGGAAGAGCAGGCAATGCTCTTAACCTCTGAGCCATCTCTCCAGCCCTGTATTTTGATTTTTAAAAAGTAAAAAAGAAATGAAGAAAGGATGGAGGAAGGAAGGGAGGAAAGAAAGCAAAGAAAGGAAGGAAGGGAGGGAGGAAGGAGGGAAGGAAGGAAGGAAATAAATTGTGACAATCTTCACATTCTGGCCACCCAACTCTGCCTTTGTATCTAGTAGTGACATGGTCTAGCAAGTTTAGCACTGGTTCCCAACCTGTGAGTCATAACCCATTTTGGATCATAAGATCTTTCCACAGGAATCACCTACAACCATCTGAAAACACAGATTCATTACAATTCATAACAGTAGCAAAACTAGAGTTATGGGGTTGTAACAAAAATAATTTTATGGTTGGGAATCACCACAACATGAGGGGCTGTATTAAAGGATCACAGCATTAGGAAGGTTGAGGGCCACTGGTCTAGAGGATATTTTCCCCCCTCATTGGACTTTAAGATATTTACTATAAATTTCCAAACACAATATGAAAACAAGAATCTTCCAAAACAGCACCATACTGTAGTTAAGATATTCTTCAGGAAATAGTCAAGTTCTTATTTGGGATGGCTTGAAGGTGAGATGCACAGAATAGGAAAAAAAAATCTCTGAAAGATCTTTCCAAACATTCTTTGTTTACTATGTTTATTTTTAACTATGCCTTCCCTTCCATTTCTTCTCTCCTTGTCTGCTTTAATTATTTCATATAAAGACATTTAAGAATTTTCCAGGGCTGGAGAGAAGACTCAGCAGTTAAAGAGCACTGGCTGCTCTTCTAGAAGACCTGGGTTCAATTCCCAGCACCCACATGACAGCTTCAGTTCCAGGAGACACAGGCAGACAAAAACAACAAACAGAAAATAAAAATACATCATCAAAAATTTTGAAAAAAAGACTTCACATTAAATTCTTTGAACAAGAGGTCTTCACTCTGACTAAGTGCAAAGGGAGGAACTGGCTCCTCAAAGGCTCTTACTTGTACAGGGATCCTTTTAGCAATGTCAAGAATTAATTCCACATTTGCATAATTGTTGTTGTTTGGTCCTCCAGGCACAGGAACATAGTGATCTGCCATTTTAATGTATTCTGAAAACATAAATAAATTTATGAGGAAAACATAATTTTTCTTCCAAATTATTATGACATATCAAGACTATGGTAAAGATAGAGACTACCCTCAGTAGCCACAGAACACATGGCATTGAGGTGATAATTTCCATATCATTTCATTGGAGGTTCTGATTTTAAACCACACATTTAGGAATCAGCGGCTGTTAAACATTTCACTGTAAGGCTGGTTTTGCTCGTTTCCTCGAGGACGGAAGCAAGGTAATTACAAAAGAGTCAGACAACACGCTCAGGAAGTAATAACGCTATTTTTACAACGTCAAGTTCAGGGAATGGTGACACAGCTGCAACTCCTGCCTCCAGAAAGTGCCGGAAAGAAAATGCTAAGTTTGCCATCAGCCTGGGCCACAAATGTTTAAAACAGGTGGATATCATCAATTGTCCATCTCAGAGATAACTAGAGCATGCTCTAGCACTTCTGTAACTTATATAACCATATAACCCATAAACTGGTGGTCCTCAACCTTCCTCATGCTGTGACACTTTAATACAGTTCTTCATGTTGTGGTGACCCCCAACCTTAGAATTATTGCATTGCTACTTCCTAACTGTAATGAATTTTAATGCTAATTATAATGAATTTGTTACTGCTATGAATCATAATGTAGGTATCTGATATGTGACCCCCAAAGGTGTCACGACCCACAGGTTGAGAACTGCTGCAATAAACTGTAGTCAGTTTAACAACACATTGTGGGTATCCTCTATGTTCTGACAAGATGTAATTTTATGTAATATAATTTTGGAATGAATACTTAATATTTCAGTAGTCCATAATCCATTTATTATATTGATGGAAGCATAAGAATACTTGAAATTTGAAAATTATTAAAATAATATACATCCTGGGGCCTGGAAAAATGGCTCAACAGTTAAGAGCATTTTTTTCCTGCAGAGGACCCAAATTCAAATTCCACCACATACACAGCAGCTCATAACCATCTGCAACTCCAGTTCCTGGGAATCCAATGCTCTCTTCTGGTCTCCATGGGCACCAGGTATACTTACATGCATGTGAGCAAAACACTCACACACATAAAGTAAAATAAATCTTAAAATAGTAAGTATTATATATCCTTATAGCAATGTACAATTTATCTTTGAGATGTGTCCTACAAGTAAAACCATTAAGTCAAACAATATTCACATTTTTTTTCCCAGAGCTGAGGACTGAACCCAGGGCCTTGCGCTGACTAGGCAAGGCCTCTATCACTGAACTAAAGCCCTATCACTCACCTCCTTTAAAAATTTGTTTATATTATGTGTATACCTAAGCAAGTATATGTACAGCATATGTTTGCCTGGTGCCCATGGAGTCCAGAAGAGGGCAATAGGTACCCTGGAAGTGTAGTTACAGATGGTTGTGAACCACCATGTGGGTGCTGGGAATTGAATTTGGGTCCTCTACAAGAATAGCAAGTGCTCTTAATCACTGAGTCACCTCTGCAGCCTGCAGATATTCACATTTTTATATTTTTATTAGCAATATGAATGACAAATCAGGCCAGCAAGACGGCTCGTTGGATACAAGCTCTTGCTGTGAAACCTTACATCTTGAGTTAGATCCCTAGTACTCACATGACAGAAGAGAACTGAATCCCACAAGTTGTTCTCTGACCTACCTATCTACACACACACACAGAGAGAGAGAGAGAGAGAGAGAGAGAGAGAGAGAGAGAATAAATAAATGTAGGATAAAACTGAATGTTTACACTTCCATCTGTACTATATATCTTTTCCAATTGTGACACTATCTACCACAGTTTGGATTTGTATTTCTCTGGTTATCAATGACACAGAATCTCTTTCTATATGTTTATTACTCTTTTTGTATCTTTTCCATTTTTCTTTTGAATTTATTTTATTTTATTGATTGCTATATGAGATGGAAGTTTTTCTATGCTACACAGACTGGATTTGAGTTCCTAGGATCAAGCACACTTCTTGCTTCAGCCTTGAGTACCTGGGACTACAGCCTATGCCACCTCACTTGCATTAAATCTTCTTTTATGGAATACTTATTCATAATCTCCACATATTTTATATGGACGCATGTTTTCCTCTTATATTACAAGTAGAAACTGCTGCCAGTGTTTTCCCCATATTATTGTCTGTCTTAAACATATCTGTATTTTGGCCACAAAATAGCAATTAAAATTTTTTGAGATTTTGTTGTGTGTGGATGCTTCGCTTGTATTTATGTCTGTACAACATTTGTATGCCATGTCCTCAGAAGCCAAAAAAAAGTGTTGTTTGTTAGTTAGACTTACAGTTTTCCTTAGTTAGAAAGGCAATTAGCTATAAAACTTTAGACTCACAAGATAGATAATAGAGTATTTTCTCTAAATTTGTCAAATACAAATGGACTGCATATTGTAACCGTAATTCTTACTTGATAACTGTTTTAGTTTGTTTTAGAATGTTAAAATTAAAATCTTCCTTTTTAATTAGGCAAAAGGAAAATGTTGTAAAATAATATTTTTGTACACTGTGAAGACATGTAGCTATTATTGATTTAATAAAGAACTATATGGCCAATAGCTAGAGCAGGAAGAAGTTAAATAGGACTTGCAGACAAGGAGTTCGCTCACTGGGATGAAGTATGGTGGAGTCGCTAGGAGACTGGGAAGAAGAAAGACGAACACTCAGTCTTGAAAAAAGGTACTGAGACATGTGGTAGAATGCAGATAAAAAATATGGGTTAATTTCAGTTGTAATAGCTAGTTAGTAACAAGCCTAAACTATCGGCCGAGCATTTATAATTGACTAAGTCTCTATGTGGTTATTTGGGAGGTAGCTGGTGGGATAGGAAATGCCTCCTATACTTGTATCATGCCATCATCTGCTCTTCTTTCTGCCTGGTATACTCTTCGCTGTCCCCTGTCACAGCTCTTACCTATTCTTGGTCAGGCAGTTCTTATAAAAAGTGTCTTCTTAACCATCTTCCCAAATACTAGATGTCTCATTTTTGTGTTCTCACAGAACCCTCTTATATGTTGCTATCACAGCCTTTATCTCATTATATTAAACATTGGTTTCCTAGAGCAAGATCACATCTTATTCCTATTTATCTCCATGTTTGTGGAGTGATTAAACAAATGACTTGTACGTACACCAGGTACAAATGGACTTATGAAAAAGAAATCCAAAAAAGTAGTTTATATTTAGTATATAAAATCTCATCTCTATGAACTTCCTTTTTCAGATACACAAATTGTAATGTAGAGAGATATTAAAGGATGCAGCTAAATGATTTCAGATACCAACATTTGCTTTTCAGCAATTTGTGACATCTCTGTTTTAAAATAAGATGGCATGGTAACTTCTACTTCTTAGAAATTGTCTTAATAACACTGTCAACATGTAGACCACATTTACAAACCAAAACAGGCATTAAGAGGATAGCTCATTTTCTCATCTGTGGGCCCCCTGCCTTAAAATAGTGATTAAAAAGTATATAAAAGGTACTGGAGAGATGGCTTAGAGGTTAAGAGCACTTCTTGCTCTTGAAGAGGAGCCAAGTTCTGTTCCTAGCATCCACAAGAAGGCTAGCAACTATAACAGTTCCAGAAAATATGATGCCCTTTCCTGGCCTCTACAGGCCCTGCACACACAAGGTACAAACATACATGTAGGCAAAATACTCACGTGCATAAAATAAAAACAAATTTTTAAAGGGGGTGGGCTGGGATACACACCTTTAATCACAGAAGTTCAAAGGCAGAGGCAGGCAGGTCTCTGTGGTTTACATAGTGAGTTCGAGACCAGCCAGGGCTACATGCTGAGAATCTGTCTCAAAAAAAAAATTGTATCGAAAACCCATTTGGGTTCCAAGTTGTCTCTCCCTCAGTGGTCAGAGGAAAAATGGGAATCTTTATTCTAAAATGCTCTCTAGGTCAGGCATGGCAGCACACACCTTTAATCCCAGCACTCAGGAGGCAGAGGCAGACGGATCTCTGTGAGTTCTAGGATAGTCAAAGATACACAAAAAAACCCTGTCTCAAAAAAAAAAGGTAAAATGTTCTCTAATTCCATATATTTCCATCCAAACATTTTCAATTAGACATACTAACATACATGGCCTAACAAATACTTCATACTGAAAAAGTCATACACCTTTTAGTCCAAATACTTGTTCTTAAATTTCTCACTACTTACCTCAGATCACAGGGACCTTTGTGGTAGTCACTTTTGTGCATCTAGTATTGATATATTTTATTACTTGGTTTTTCTTTTTTTAACTGACACCTTTTTAAAAGAAAAACCTTTGCAAAGGATTTCACTGGCAATCTTGGGCTTGGGAAACTCCCTAAGGTAACATTCTCCTACTTACAGGCAGATCTATTCAATGTTTTATATCTAAAGTGACATAAAGCTAGAAACTCACCTGCATTGGCTTTAAGGTCTTCAGGTGTAACCATGACAACAAATCGAATTGCACGTTCATTTCGAAACATTTCATAAGACCACCGACGAATAGATCTCATGCATTTCACTGCTGCAATACCATTATTGGCAATAAGAACCTAGGAGGAAAGGATATCATATGGAAAATGAAGGAAAATATAGCAAAGAAAGGCAATGATAGAAAAACAAAGATTTTTACACATCTCACTTTGTCTGAAAAAGAATTTCAAGCTAAAACTGTAGATAGTCTAAACTGCTGAGAAACAACTCTTACAAGATCAAGTAATATTTCTAAATGTTTGCTATGCAAGTATTTCGGCATGTGCTTGGTGTAGGAGGTCCTCCTGTCCATGTATTGCTTTCATTGGTTAATGAATAAAGAAACTGCCTTGGCCTAGTAGGCGGGGAAGACAGAATTAAATGCTGGGAGGAAGAAAGGCGGAGTAGGAGAGGAATGCCATGGAGCCGCCAAAGACAGACATGCTGAATCTTTCCTGGTAAGCCACTGCCACATGGAGATATACAGATTAATCGAAATGGGTTAAATCAACATGTGAGAGTTAGTCAATAAGAGGCTAGAACTAATGGGCCAAGCAGTGATTTAATTAATACAATTTTCACAAGATCTTTCAAAAGAACATTACAAGCAGAGTTTCAACCCCTTATCAACTATAACCAAATTACCAGCATTAATATGTATATTAATATATGTATGAGATATATAATAAGTAAACAGTGAAATTATGTGTATTAGTAGCATGTTAGGGAAAAAAGGACACACATACATAAAAAGGCAAAGTCCCTAAAAACCTAAATACCATTTTGAACAAACCAAAACAACAAATCTAGGCATTAAGTCTCACATACTTTAAGCAAAATTGTTTAGTAAGCTGAAACTTACCTTCTCAATCACTTTATTTCCCCCAAAACGAGTAACAAATTCTGCTGGAGAAGCCACAGTGAAATCTCGCTGAGAGTCTATTTTCTTTCTGTCTCGACCTTGTTTTACTAGGTGCAAGCCAGACATGCTGGATCTATAGAAACAGAGAAGCCATGAGAAGCTTTATAGAGAATTTGTTCACAACACTAGTGTCTTCTGAAAACCTTTCTTCTATCATACAACAGTACTTCCCAAGGACCGTTGTGGAGTCTACACGTTGTAGATCACAGGAAAGGAAACAGCCCTCAGTGGAAGTGATAAAAGGATAAAGCCTGTCATCCCAGCTTTGAGCCAATAAGGGCTAAAGAGTGAGACTCTTGTCACAAACATAAAAACAAGGGGCGGGAGGGGTGACTGAGTAGGTAAGAATACTTACTGCTCTGACAGAAGACCTGATTTCAGTTCCCATCCTAGCACCCACATGGTGGCTAAAGCAATTCCAGGGAATTAGACACCTTCTTCTGACCTCCACAGACACCAGACACACATGTGGTACACAAACATATATTCATTCAAAACACTCATACACACAAAATAAATCTAAGGAAGGGGCAGAGATGTTGGAGATTTAGTCCAGCTATAGGCGAAATACCTGTCTAGCAAGCACAATGCCCTGGATTCAATCACTAACTAAGCATGAAAAGGGGTAGGAGATACTCCATTAAAAAAGAAAACTGACCAGGCAGTGGTGGCACACACCTTTAATCCCAGCACTCGGGAGGCAGAGGCAGGTGGATCTCTGTGAGTTCGAGACCAGCCTGGTCTACAAGAGCTAGTTCCAGGACAGGCTCCAAAGCTACAGAGAAACCCTGTCTCAAAAAAAAAAAAAAAAAAAAAAAGGCAACAACAAACTGGGCTAGAAAGATGGCTGGAGAAAGACACATACTGCTCTTGCAGAGGACCACAGTTCAGTTCATAGTACCCATGTCAGACAGGTCATGAATACCTGTATTCTCCAGACCAAGGGACAATTAAGCAGAGTAGTTATGTAGGTGGAGGACAGAAGAAAGAGTTAAGAGGCCATACGGTTAAACATAGGTTACTGCTAAGGACCTATCTTTATTTTGTGTGCACAGGTTTTTTTAAATTCTTTTTAGATTATTTTTAACCTAGCAAGATGGCTCAATGGGTTGAAGTATTTGCCCTGCAAACCTGAGTTCAATCTATAGGACCCACATAAGGTGGAAGGGAAGAATCAATTCCAGAAGTTGTCCTCTGACCTCCACTGTGCACTGTGGCATAAACATTCAAACACATATCATGCATACAACAGTAAATAAAAATATATTTTAAAAACAAGATTGTTTTTAAAATAAATAAAAACTAGGCTATATGTAGACCAGTGTGTCACAAAAAGGGGATTATATGATTAAATAATTCTTGCCAGGCATGGTGTGACATGCCTTTAATCCCAGCATTCAGGAGGCAGAGGTAGAAGAATCTCTGAGTTGGAGGCCAGTCTGGTCTACAGAGTGAGTTCCAGAATAGCCAGGGCTATACATAAAAACTCTGTCTCAGACAAAAACAAACAAGCAAAAAAAAAAAAAAAATTCCATATACCTGAAGTATCTATCTATCTGAAATTCTATGTATCTGAAGCAAACAGACAGACACGAGTATTCTAGTATCCTGTTATCTAGGGAAAGAATGTGGGATAGCAAGGCTTGGGAAAAGAAAGAGAGAAACAACATGACAATAAAAGGATTGAGGGCTGGAGAGATGGCTCAGTGGTTAAGAGCACTGCCTGCTCTTCCAAAGGTCCTGAGTTCAATTCCCAGCAACCACATGGTGGCTCACAACCATCTGTAATGAGATCTGGTGCCCTCTTCTGACCTGTATATTTAATAAATAAATAAATCTTTAAAAAAAATTAAAATAAAATAAAATAAAAATAAAAAGATTGAGAGGTCAAATGTGGTAGTAGTAATCAGCTTTTAATCCCAGCACTTAGGAGGCAGAAGCAGCATGATCTCTGAGGTCAAGCCTATCTTGGTCTACAGATCAAGCTGCAGGTCAAATCAGAGCTACACAGTGAGACCCGGACTCAAAATAAAATAAAATAATCAAAAGCTATATTCGTTGGTTGCCTTGTTTCAAATTTTAAAATAGTATTTTCCATTCTTGGTTCAAATTTTGAATATAAAAGTTTCTTTCTTCATCCCTTGAAACTGCATGTCTTCTAGAGGAGTGATATCAAAATCTTATGATACTGTTTTTTCTATCTAATATGTGACTTCCTATGTACCTACATAATTTTACTGATTTGAAAAAAGAAAAGCAATCATTCTTCTCTTGGTGTGTCTATAAAAGTCATTGGGTAAGTTCTCTCCTCATCCTTTCTAATGACTTAAAATGGCTCTGAGTTCATTTCTTTGCTTGAAACAAGGCCTTACTATGTAGGTGAGGCTAGCCTGTATTTCACTCTGTAGCCTCAAGTCTCCAGCCTCAACGTCTCTTGTGCTGGTATTACAGGCATGCACCACCAGGCTTGGCTAAGGTGGCTTTTCTTAACGTATAGAGCTATTATCCACAGGAGGACAGCAACAAGGGACATTCAGAAACTAGTTAGTGGCTACTTTACTAGATCTAATGATACAGCCACAAAAAAAGGCCATATATACCACTGCTGACCCTCAGTGTATGCTAACATGCCAAAGCACTCTCTGAGGTAACATTTCAAACTACTCAATTTGCTAAACTTTCTTCATTCTTTAACAACAACAACAAAAAAGGCACCCTAGTGCTTCGCTCTTCCAGTATACCCAAAAAAGTATTAAGGAAGGAAAGAAGGTAAGGAGGAAGAGAGGGAGGGAGAGAGAAAGAGAGGAAGGGGGCGGGGGTAAGGACGAAGGGAGGGACAAAGGGAGAGAGAGAAAAAGACACACAACAGAACTTCATCCTCTTCCCCATACTCAGATTGGAACTTTAAAGAGGGAAAGAAACAAGCCCTCAAAATAGAATGACTTGTCCAAGTTTTCAAAGGAAGTTTAAAACACAAATTAATATAGTTTCCTAGGCCTCCTTTAATGTTTTTCCAATTATATCATGAAACATCTATGGAAACACAGTCAGGAAACACCAGGCACACTGTTTTTTGAGAACAAAAGCCTTTCCTTCTTTTTTTGTCTGCAGTTGTCCTGGCTACATATTAATTTCTTTCAGCTTCCACGTCCATGACACTTACCAGTGCATCACACTGATCATTAATGTGGATGAATTTCACAAGCATCAGTCTCAAGGGAAACTTGACAAAACTGCACAGTAACTCCACATAAACTCTGACACAAGGATCACCAAGTTGCAATACAAAAAGCCCAGGAGTGTGTTGGTGGGGAAATGCCTGTAAAGGCATGTAGGGAGGATGTAGATATTCTGTATGCTGATCTTGACTGAGATGACCATTACACAAGTACCTACATGTATCAAACCACAAGTACTGTAATTTTTAAAGGGTAAATTTTACTACAGGTAAATTGTATCTCTACAAAACTGACTTCAGAAAAACTGAAACTAAAGCTGGGTGTGGTAGTGCACACCTTTAATTCCAGCACTCTGGAAGGCAGAGGCAAGCAGACCTCTGTGAGTTAAAAGCCAAGCTGATCTACAAAGCGAGTTCCAGGACAGCCAAGGCTATTACACAGAAAAATCCTGTCTCAAAAAACCAAAACCAAAGCCAAAACAAAATTAAAAACCTCAGGCTAGTGAGATGACTCAATGGTTAAATGCACTTGTTGCTCTTCCAGAGTACCTGGGTTCAGGTCACAGCAATCACAACTATCTATGACTCTAGTTCCAGGGCATCAAAGCCCTCTTCTGGCCTTTATGGCATACTTTCAGGCACACAAACATGTATATAAAATAAAAACTAATCAATTAAAAGACAGTTTATTATCTACCCAATAACTAAATAGGTAACTTTAAAGAGAAGGAGACAGTGAATGCCAAGTCCTTAGCTGCATAATGCTATGTAAACAGATAAAACCCTGTTTTGTGACTATAATTTAAATTTGTAAATAACTAGAACTTTGAGAGGCAAACAGAGGCAGGATGAAGCTGAAACAGAAAGCTATTTGTCTGCTCCCAAGACCTTAATTTAACCTCCATGAGAGCAAGTGTGTTTTGGTACCCACTTTGATGAGGGAGTGTATGAGAACAAGAGGATGCTCTCAGACATTTGGAACCGTTCCATCTTTTCCTACAGTTTAATAATTATCCTTTTCACACCAACAATTAAATTTTACTGGAGTTTACTCTCTGAAGTGGTAGAACTACAGAGGCCCAAGTCAGGGTAAGCAACGAATATAAATAGCAGCACAAGAGAAACAGTAGTAGGCCCAGGCTCAGAGAACAGCAAAAGTAAGGTACCAGGTAAAAACAAATGGATCTATCAAGCATGAAAATAAACGACTTCCCACCTATCTTTCCCAGCAAGCCATTAGAGAATAAAAATCTAGGTAAAACAAAAACAAAACGACAAGGCAACAGAGAATGTCACATGGAAGAATCCCAAGATGACAGTTAAAACTAGAGGATAGGGAGCTGGAGAGATGGCTCAGAGGTTGAGAGCATTGACTGCTCTTCCAGAGGTCCTGAATTCAATTCTCAGCAACCATACAATGGCCACAACCAACGGTAATAAGATCTGATGCCTCTTCTGGTGTGCAGATGTACATGGAGACAGAACACAATATACAGACTAAATAGATTTTAAAAACAAAACAAGAGAATAAATTGTTCAAGAAATGGTAAAGACTTAAAATTTTTAAAGTGGAGGGCGATTAGCTGTTGTATTTATATATAGTGCTAAAAATTATGAAAGATTATTATTCTTGCTCTTGCACACCAGACAGATCAAGCTACAAGGGGGGCACCTAAGCAAACAGAAGCTGAGCTCTTTATATGAACTTCTGGAGAAATTGGGATTACAGACATGATAGGCATCCTCCTATTATGACAATTTAATTAAATACAATACTATTCCCTTTACCTTAGTACATACACATGCACAAAGGCAACCTGAAATAAACTGAAGTTGCCTATAATTACTTTACTATTTTGTCTCTCTGTTCCTGCCTTACAAAGAAAGTAGCTTTGAAAGACCATTCAGCTTCTTAGTTTTCCCGTTTTTGTGATAAACTCTTGCTATGTAGACCAGGCTGGCCTTAAACTAATGAAGATCAGCCTATCTCTGCCTCCCAAGCATTCAGATTAAAAGCATGTACCACCACATCCAGCTATTCAATTTTTAACTAAAGAAACACTGTATCATGCTATCTTCTGCTCATCACATTGGAATACTTCCTTTTTGTGGAAGAAGTGGTTACTCTATTCTTGAAATGAAAATAAAGCCAAGTAAAATCTTTAAATTGTGTAACTTTGTCCTTTGACAATAAAAAGCTTTGATGCACACAAGTGTGTACAAAGATACACATGCAGAGAAAGAGACAGAGACACAGAGAACAACAAAAAAAGAAAAACTGGGCTAGAAAGATGGCTGGAGAAAGACACATACTGCTCTTGCAGAGGACCACAGTCAAAGATACAGAAAAACCCTATTTGAAAAGCCCCCCGCCCAAAAGGAAAGAAAATATTAAATTGAGTTATCACTGGATGAAACTACTTTATATTTTTAGATTTGGCAGAATTCTAACTTTTCTACAATGAACATATTGTTTTTAATAATAAAAAATAAAAAGTCAGGGCTGGTGAGATGGCTCAGAGGTTAAGAACACTGACTGTTCTTCCACAGGACCCAGGTTCAATTCCCAGCCCCCATATGGCAGCTAACAACTGTCTGTTAACTCCAATTCCAGGAGATCTGACACCCTCACACAGGCAAACCACCAATGAACATAAAATAAAGATCAATTATTAATAAAACAATAAATGCAAACTTCACTTGTGAATTTATGCCAATAGAAAGAAAGTAAGGGAGAAACTCATGAAATACAGGAGAGGTATAACATCATGGAACAGAGCTCTACTTGCAATAATTATGTAACTTTATAGAATGAACTCCTGAGACTGATTTACATACATGGTCACAGACAGCTCCTGTATTCAGAATGGAAAGGAAGGAAGGGCAAGCAACACAGAAAGCAGACTATTGCCCCCAGCAAGAGCACCAAGTTGCAGATCTCATAATGACCTTCTCTGTCTACTCACTACTACAGTGCCATGGCAACTGGGAACCTCGGAATATTAAGGAAAGAGCACTGAAAGAAAATCTGGAAAGCTGCTGGTGGGAGGAGGAAAACTTAGGCAAGCCAAAAGAGAAACATAAAGCACCCTCACAGGCCTATCTATAAGCAAAACCAAGATGAAAACTGCAACTAGAGCCAGTTCCCTACTTACCATGTTAAAACTTGACACAAACAAGCCAAGAGAGGGAAAAGGCATGCCATTTTAATAAAGGTTATTCTCAGTGTAAGAACTGTTAAACAATGACAGTACATGTTTTCTGTAACCAAGTTTTCAACACTAAATATCCAAATTTTATGCAAAAGACTGAAATTCCCCAGTCAAAACATTTTATCAAGCCAGGCACAGAGGCACCAAACTGTAAATCTAGCATTCAGGAAAGAAAGGCAGTATGATCAAGTGCTCAAAGTCAGCTGGGTCTACAAAGTAACTTCATGGCTAGCCTGAGCTTCATGGTAAGACCCTGATTCAAAATCAAAACAAGAAAATTATGTCAGGCGGTGATGGCACACACCTTTAATCCCAGCACTTAGGAGGCAGAGGCAGGAGGATCTCTGTGAGTTCGAGGCCAGTCTGGTCTACAGAGCAAGTTCCAGGACAGGCTCCAAAGCTACAGAGAAACCCTGTCTCAAAAGAAAGGAAGGAAGGAAGGAAGGAGGAAGGAAGGAAGGAAGGAAGGAAGGGAAAGAAAGGAAAGAAAAGAAAGAAGAAAAAGAAAAAAATTAAGGGGTACAAGATAATCATTCCAACAGTTGGAGGCTAAGGCAGGAGACTTTTGAGTTCAAGACCAGAATGGACTACATAACAAGGCCATGTCTCAAAGAAATTTATAAGCTAACATTTAAACCACAGTATATTGGGTGTGGCACATTTTATATTCTTGAAAGCTTACACAGTTATTATTTAATTTTATCTCCATCACCAAACTTTAATGAAGTCATTAAAGTCATAAAACTCAAGGAGTTTAAGTGAGGCTAAATTTAAAAATTCCCATTTCTTTCTATGCCAAACAAAAATAGTTTAGCTATAACAAAAAATTCTACTCTTCATAGATTTTAACAAAAATGGCCATCCTCATCATGACTATGAAACTGACATTACTAGTGTTAAGAAAGTGCCAAGATGGTGCTGTCACTACTCAACTATAGAGTACATATGGTTAAATCTGCCTTTCTTTGTCCTTGCACTAAATAATCACTAGCAATCGTACACGTATTTCCACAAATTATTAACTTCCTCTTAAACAAGTCTCTGGTCACCATCACAAAGGAATGGGTGGTAATATAATTAATATTTAAGAGGACCAGATGTAGTGGTACACGCCTTTAATTCCAGCACTCAGGAGGGAGAGGAAGGAGTATCTCTGTGAGTTTGAGGCCAACTGGGTCTAAATAGTGTTTTCCAGGCCATATAGAGCAAAAAAATAAATAAAGGAAGTGTAAGCGAAGGGGCAGTGAGATGGCTCAGCAGGTAAAACAACTTACTACGAAGCCGGACCTGGATCTGATCACAGAGCCCACATTGTAAAAGGAGAGAAGTTGTTGTCCTCTGACCTCTGTATACACAGAGGAACACCTCTGCCTACTTCCATATAAAAAAAATATATATATAAAAAAATTTTCTTCAAGAGACATAAAATATAATGTGTGGTGTTGCATATTTGTTTGACTGAATTAGAATTTGGGTATATATTAAATGCAATGCAAAAATTTAAGGTTTATCTTTATTATTATTTTGTTGTTGTTTTGAGACAGGGTTTCTCTGTGTAGCCTTGGCTGTCCTGGAACTCTGTAAACCAGGCTGCCCTCAAATTCACAGAGATCCTCCTGCCTCTGCCTCCTGAGTGCTGGGAATAAAGACATGTGCCACCACCGCCCTGGCTTATGTTCATCATTTTTAGCTATTGGAGGCAGGAAGGTATATGTGCGCCCTTAACCACTGAGCCAGCTTTCAAGACTAACATGAAAATTTTGAAATAGAAAGATAGAGGGTTTTGATAGATTAGGTCTGTAAATCCATTGCTTACATAACATGCCAGGCCCAAGGTTTCTAGAATCTAGGATAACCACACCACCCAAAAAAGGCAGTTTATAAAAGTGTGCACAGTATCACCTCATTTCAGTATAAAGAAATGTATAAGGGGCTGGAGAGGTAGCTTAGTGGTTAAGAGCACTAGCTGCTCTTCCAGAAGAACCAGACTCCAATCTCAACATTCACACAACTGCCAAAAGCAGTCTATAACTCAAGTTCCAAGGCATCTGACAACCTATTCTGGCCTCTGTAGTGGTACACAGGCATACATGCAAGAAAAATGCCCAGAATATAAAATATAAAAACTTTTTTAAAAATTAAAATAAGAAATGTGTGTGTAGCATGTCATGATGGTGAAACACTTGGGAGGAAGAAGCAGGAGGGTAGAGGAGAGCTCCAGGACAATGAGGGATACATAAGACTCTGTCTCAAAAGGAAAGAAGGAAAAAGGAGAGGAAAGAAACTTAAATGTCTAATATGGGTATATGCATAGAAAGGATTCAGAGAAGCTGGAGAAATGGTTCAGTGGTTAAGAGCAAGGACTTGAGTATGGTTCCCAGCACCCACAGTGGTCAGGAAATTCATAACCACCTATACCTACAGTTCCATAGGATCTAATGCCCTCTTTGGATCTCTGAGGCCACTACACTTATAGAGCATACACATACCTTTTAGAAGAATTCAGAAGACTAAGGAGAGTATTAGCAGAGTAATCTCAGGTTGATGGATATGTAAGCCTTTATCAATTTTCTGTACTGTTTCTTAAATAAAGCATTACTTTTCAAATATATTTTCTATCCTTTTGAAGTAAAGCTGACTGATTAAAGACCTGCTCAAAGAAATCATAAGTCTGATAGAATAGCTGACAGGACTCGCACTAGTTTCCATATTCAGTCAAGCAATCTTACACATATTATATCCTAGTTCCCCACATGTATATTGTGGGAATGATAATACAACACCTGCCTCACAGGTTGTGCTAAAGATTAAGTGTGACCCCCTACACAAAACAGAGCAGTGTCTGGCATACACTAAAGCACTTTATAAATGCTATCTATTATTACCATTATTTTTCTAATCAGTCACCTAGAAAACATGACTGAATGTTATTAAGGGACAGGCAGTCCAGCTCAATAACAGAACTAAATAAACATGAGGCCCTGGGTTCAATCCCAAGCACTAATACATAAAAAAGGTAACATGAAAAACAAAACAGCTATACCAGCAAAAAAACAGGCCCCATCACTCAATGCCAATACAAGATTCTCTATGAACCTTTCCTTAACATCATTATATCCTAGAGACAACACATGCACAGAACTCCATATGGGTTTGTTTTTTTTTTTTTTTAAGTTAACAACAGTGAAAAAAGTTATCTGAGAATCAATTCCAAACTTACTCATACACTGTCTGTCTGGTGTCACAGGAGAAACTACAGGTAATTTCTAACTACAAAAGAGCTTTGTCGGACAGTGGTGGGTCATGTCTTAATTCCTAGCACTCAGGAGGCAGAGGCAGGAGATCTCTGTGAGTTTAAGGCCAGCCTGGTCTATAAAGCAAGTTCCAAGACAGTTAGAGCTGCTACATAGAGAAACCCTGTCTTGAAAAAACAAACGAACAAATTAAAAAAGGAGAGAGAGAGAGAGCTTTAACATTCTCTAGATTCTTCTGAAGAGTCAAACATCTTACAGGCAAACATATATTACTTAATTTTCAGTTTTCAGAAGATGAGAGGCAGGAATATAATTCTCTTTCACAGAGTCCACTTTGTCCTTGAACCCAGGATAAGGTATATTTTACATTCAATTCATGTGCACTCAGATGATAACAAAGTCCTTAAGCTAACCATTCAGTACTTTGACCACATTATTGTAAGGTGTTTATGAGAAAAATGAGATGAAGTTTTAAATATAAGCATGAAGTAGGTTTAAGAATCATAGTATCAAGCTGGGCGGTGGTGGCACACACCTTTAATTCCAGCACTCAGGAGGCGGAGGCAGAGGCAGAGGCAGAGGCAGAGGCAGGTGGATCTCTGTGACTTCGAGGTCATTCCGGTCTACAAAAGCTAGTTTTTGAGACAGGTTCCAAAGATACAGAGAAACCCTGTCTCAAAAAAAAAAAAAAAAAAAAAAAAATCACAGTACCCTAAGAGGTTAAAGACCAAAATATGGGAAATAGTTTGCTTCTACTTGGACTTTAGCCAAGAATTCAGTATACTAGTTGGCAGAACTGTTTACAATCTTGTTTGACTAACAGCACGGGCTAACATCATTTTGTGCATTTTAAGTATGCAGGACCATCTGACCCTACGTGGCATCAGAGAAACTACCAAAACTAAAACAAATAAGACAATTCTATTAGATGTCACCAAATCACATACAAGTTGCCAAAATTAAGATGTACACATTAAGTCTTTTAACAGTCTTCTAAAATGTTCAATTAATGACTTTCAGAGACAGATCCTAACTCTAGCTGATAAGCCCCTGTAGATCTTATCTAAAGGTAAAAAGTCTAAGCAGTTCTTCAGTGAGATTTGCCTGTTCCCAACAAGCTGTAACTATTTCTTAAGCCCTTATTTTCAAATATGTGGGTGATAAAGCTTAGAAAGTGATTTATCCAATCTTTCAGTGACTCTGGAAAAATATGATGCATGTCTTCTCCATCCCTAGAAAAGTCTATTTTTCTAGTCCTGCTTACCCATCAGACCACTAATTAGCACCCAAAATAAAAATCACAGCAATTATTTCACTTTGTTTCAGATGGCCCTACTTAACACTTGTGAGGAATGAGCCTGTTCCCGTAACCACTATCATGTGTGAAAGATCAGGCTACTCATTCTAGGAGCTGCTAATAAACTCAACAGGTTTATATTTAGTATTCAGAGTGAAAGCAGTGACTGAATCATCATCTTCATTTTTTAGAGAGTAAATGAGTTCAAGAAAAAATTATGGATTGCCAATGGTCACATACAATTTAATTAGCTACAGATATCATAGAAGTCTTCCTATCAAACGAAACAATTTAAATTATTCCCAAAGATACTGTCGTATCCACGGGTGAAATGGATCAAGGAAGAGATCTTGTTTTATTTGGAACATTAGCTGAGTAGTCAGTGGAAACTGGCAACCCTCCTCTTCCATCTGCTGATCACACTCCTGCCATGAGCAACAACCATGAGAGTTCTGGCAACAATTGAGGCACCCAAGACATTGCAGTCATGCCCCTGACCACACTGCCTCTGCCTGACAGCCAGGGCCTTGGGAATGGCTTGGCACCTACATAATGCCTCAGGATATCATCAGCTGAGTTTCCTGTAATAGCATTGATTGCACCATTGCCAAACTCAAAGTCCTAATTCAATAACTCATGTTTCACATAAAATTAAATTAGTCAAAACTTCTCAAAGATCAGTGTGACTTCAAAGATTTTTTAGCACTAACCTAAAGTCTCAGTAGGGGATTATGACATTTTGAGACTAATTCTTGCTTGTATGGGAAGATATACTACATTATAAAAGTAGTGATGATGGTGGTGTTGAGACAGAGTGTTTCTATGTAGCCTTGGATGTTCTAGAACTCACTCTATAGGCCAGAATAGCCTCAAATTCACAGAGAATTGCCTGCTCTGACTCCTAAGCACTGGGATTAAAGGCGTGTACCACCTCCTCCAGTCCTATTGCTAAAGTTTTAGTACCACCAGTCCTCTGTCCTCCAAATGTGAGTAGTCTCAGCATGACAACTCCCACACACTTCCAAACCAGTACTAACCTAAGGGTCAACCTAAGTAAATCATAAAGTAGCAAAACATGTTTGAGTAAAGTCCTAGTTTCTAGTCCCTGATGCTATTCTTCTTTTTGATCTAAAGTTAGGTATAATACTTGGTTCACTAACTCAAGAAAAATAACTTTAACAGAAATATATACAAAACTATCAGAAATACTTACAAAAAAGAAAAAGGTTGTAAGGTCCGGTGAACAGAGTAAAACAATTACAAAAATGCAACTAGAATATTTGAGTTTGAATTCTCAACCTTCCAAGCTATTTCCCCTCATCCTACAACAAAAGCATTCAGCTAGTCAGGCAAGGTAGTCTGTGCCTGTAATCAGAGCAATCAGGAGGCTAAGTCAGAACAAGCCCAAGTCAGCCTAGGAAATAAGAGATTCTGTCTTGACAAATATATTTTAAAAAGCACTAAAACTTTAGGTTAAGTTATCTGTTTCACTGCAAGTCCCAGGAATCATGAAGTAAAGTATATCTAAGTTGCTTTACTCCTCTGACCTCCTTATAGCTTAAATGGGAGTGATTATTAATATACACTAACCGCTTCATCTTACAGAAGCTAGGATTCTGAGCCCCATGGGTAACAATAAAGAATTACCAGAACCATAGTAAAGTTACCAGTATGAAACTTTACTATAGAATCAGGAGTTTTTTTGGCGGGGGTTGTGGAGGATTTTAAAGACAGTGTTTCTCTGCATAGCCTATCCTGAAACTAGATCTTGTAGACCAAGCTGGCCTCAAACTCACAGAGATCTGCCTGCCTCTGCCTCCCAAGTGTTGGGATTAAAGGCATGTGCCACCACCGCCCGGCTAGAATCAATATCTTGATATACAAAAAGGAGCCTAATTATTTTATGACCCATTAATATTAAGGTAATAACAGTAGCAGTGCCTACCCTGTGTTTGTTTAATCTTAGTTAAAACTATAATATTTACCCTCAGTATACATTAGAATCACCTGGATAGCATTTTATTTGTTTTACTCTATGTGTGTGTGTGTGTGTGTGTGTAATTTCTCAAACTCTTTAAACCTAAGAACTGAAAAAGCAAATGACTAAACTAGTTATCTAATCAACCATCAATCAAAGGGCATGGTTGCTCATACCAGTACCCCAGCACTCCAGTAACTCTAGCACTCCAAAGACCAAGGCAGGAAAATTAGAAACTTAAGGTCAGCCTGGGCTACATAATGAGCTTGAGGCCAGCCTGAGTTACATCTAAGACCCTGTCCCAGAACAAAACAAAAAACAGTTACTTTAACATGAGTAAGCTGCCACATACATGTAAAACTTGTACTTAGAAAGTGGAGTCATGAGGATCAAGAATTCAAGAGAATTTGGAGCTACATTAGACCCTGTTTCAAGCAGGGTGGTAGTGGTGCACCCCTTGAATCTCGGCCCTTGAGAGGCAGAGGCAGGTGGATCTCATGAGTTTGCGGCTCCCCTGGTCTAAAAAGCAAGTTCCAGTACAGCCAAGACTGATACACAAAGAAACCCTGTCTCAAAAAAAAAAAAAAAAAAAAAAGAAAAATAATAGACCCTGTTTCAAAAAGCAAATAAAAAAGACAAAGTGTCCACAGGCACTGTGTACAATCCCAGCACTCAGGAAGCAAAAGCAGGAAGGTCTCAACAGGCTCCAGGCCAGCCTGCTCTATATAAGAAGTTCCAGTCCAACCAGGAGTAACAGAACCCCATCTCAAAACATAAGCAACAAAACCCACAAAGGCTAAGAATGTAGATCAGTGGTAGAGTGTTTACCTAACATATGTAAGGCCCTGGGCTAAATCTCTAGCACTGATGGGGGGGGGGGGGGGAGGCAAAGAAGGGAAAATGACTACAAATTTGGCCAAATCTGCAAAATTTCTATCAATCAACGAAAGTTACAACATTGTTAAAGTACTACAGGAATTCCTCCACCTAACTTTCATTCACTAGGTCATACTGAAGGAGCTAGTATGCAGAAAGGATGGGGAAAAAAAGCTAAGAGGAACATGTAGGAAAAGATACTCCCCAAAGTGCAGAATTTCCTATTCATGGGAAATGGGCCCGCTGAATGCAGGTGAAGTTATTTTTTCAGAACATGAGAGTGAAAACAACAAGATAGCAAACACATTACCCATGATGCTCTTCTCACCTCATGTGAAAGGCCAAACCATCCTGTAAAGCAGAGATTCCCAAGTCGGAAAGCGTATCTGAGCTGACAGAAGCTGGTGACAGAGAGCCTTCCTTCTCCTCTAGTAGGTCCAGCTTTACCAGGTTACTGATCTCATCTTCCGAGTTGTCTTCAGACACAGACCCAATTATGAAACGGGAATGCTGGTTCAGGTCTAGAGCTTTGGTCAACGGAGATGGTTCATCCATTATTCTTTGAAAATAAGCTCTCACAGCTGCGGGGAAAATGAAGAGAAAAGCAAGCTATAGGCAACAACATATAGGTGAGGACACTCAAGAGAATAAGTCATAAACCACAAGTGGCCCTCAGAAACAAGACTGACTGAGTCTGAGAACTGGCTTCCTTAGCTACTCTATTCCAGCACTTTTGCTTCCTCCAAGGGAGGAAGAGAAAGATCATGGTAACTCTATCTATAAACTGAAGGTTTTCTTTTCCTCAGAGAAACATTTCTCACACACTATAAACCATTCTCCATCTTTTCACTAATTCAGTGATACTGAAGGGACAGCTATGATGGATGGGAACCCTGCAGTGTAAGCAAAAGCTGTGGTGAGACTACAACTCATTTGTAGCACTGTGAGTAGTGGGGGCTAAGAGTTTAGGTGAATGGCACTTGTTGAAACTCAGGGTTCAAACTACATAATTATCACCTGATTCCAAACATCATATAATGAAACATTATGAATTATATTAAGTACACACATTTAAAGTAAAACAATAAACAGAAAAACCTGTGTTTTCATGGGCTTCATTTTTTTTAACTGTGTATTTTAAAAATCTGCCTCCAAAGCCGGGTATTGGTAGCACACGCCTTTAATTCCAGCACTCAGGAGGCAGAGGCAGGCAGATCTCTGTGAGTTCGAGACCAGCCTGATCTACAGAGCAAGTTCCAGGACAGGCTCCAAAGCCACAGAGAAACCCTGTCTCTAAAAACAAAACAAAACAAAAATCTATCCCAAATATTATGTTTGTTGTTCAATTCTGTACACAGAATTGGTAGAGAAAGTGAATCTACCAACAAATTTTAAATCTATATTCAAGGTAGTTGATACATCATCACAAACACCGTTTTTCTAGATACTGGACCTTACTAGTCAAGATTACCTACTGTCAATTGCTAGCAGACATAACCAAAATATAATTACCAGTTCAAAGTCCCATAACAAAAAAAAAGTCCACAAAACTAAGTTAAAAAGTATTCTTTCCCTTCAAATATTTATTTAAGGGCTGGAGAGATGGCTCAGTAGTTAAGAGCACTAGCTGGTCTCCCAGAGGTCCTGAGTTCAATTCCAAAATCCACATGGTGGCTCACAACCATCTGTAATGAGATCTGGTGACCTCTTCTGGCCTGCAGGGATACATGCAGACAGAACACTGTATACATAATAAATAAATCATATATATATATATGTGTGTGTGTGTGTGTGTTGATTATATATAATATATATTATATACATATTGATTAAATCAGTCAAGAATGGTGGCATATGCCTTTAATTGCAGCACTCAGGAGGCAGAGGCAGGAGGATGGATTTCTGTGAGTTTGAGGACAGCCTGGTCTACAAAGCAAGTTCCAAGAGAACCACGACTGGCTGTAAATCTATACATCAACTTTGTACTAAAAATTTGTGGTTTAGCAATCACTTTAATTCAGAAAATGATTGCCAATCCTAATTTTAAGGTGTTCCAAGATATGGTACTATTAGAAAACAATGCATTTATTGATAAATTTTATATGCTATAAGCCACTGTCAGGTACAAAAGTGTGTGAAGGGGCTGGAGAGATGGCTCAGAGGTTAAGAGCACTGACTGCTCTTCCAGAGGTCCTGAGTTCAATTCCCAGCAACCACATGGTGACTTACAACCATCTGTACTGAGATCTGGCGCCCTCTTCTGGTGTGCGGGCATACATCGAGGCAGAATGTTGTGTACATAATAAACGAATAAATCTTTAAAAAAAAAAGTGTGTGAAGCACAGTGTTTGGTTATATCAGACAAGAATGTCAAT
Organism: Microtus oregoni; assembly: GCF_018167655.1. Taxonomy (NCBI): domain Eukaryota; kingdom Metazoa; phylum Chordata; class Mammalia; order Rodentia; family Cricetidae; genus Microtus; species Microtus oregoni. The sequence goes on from NW_024543074.1 coordinate 14,436,037, forward strand.
GTTTTGGTAGGGGGTGGTAATGGTTCTGAGGATTAAACCCAGGCCTTCACCTCTAAGACGAGTGCTCTATGACTGTGCCCTCTTCTAACTTTGTTTGTTTGTTTGTTTGTTTTGAGGTAGAGTCCCACCAAGTTGCTCGGGCTGACCTTGAATTTGCTCTTTGAAGCAGGCAGGCTTTGAAAAGTGAACCTACTGACTCAGCCTCCTGAATCACTAGGATTATATGCCTCTGCCACCAAAAGTTTTTTTAAATGTTTGGAAAAACCAATGAGTATGTTAAAATTACACATTCGCCATTCTTTTGGTGTGATCTGTAAGTCAGAGTTAATCTGTTCAGAGACAAAATAGTATTTTCAAATGCTAGGATAGTAAGATTCTCAGACTGTGAGTCCTGGCCCTGAAGCTGCTTTTTAGGGAACTTGTAAGAGTGAGAAGCCTGTGCCTATCCTAGACCAATTGTTTCAGAAGCTCTAAGCTGAGGTATAATAACGTATTTTAACACAACCTAAACCTTAAAAACCACTGTGCTACATGAGGAAAACAACAATAACAAATTGCCAGGAATACAAAATATACAGAGGGAAATAAGAACAAACAAACAAACAAAATCTGTGAACATTTTAGAAGAGAGCTGAAAAATACTTTAAACTAACTTTTATTTTTGAAACTTGCAATAAATAAATAAATATAAGAAGTGAGGCAATGAGGAGGGAAGAAGAAGTAGAAAGGGAAGGGGTAGAGAAGAACAAGACAGGATAACATGAGGGAAATAAGACAAAATATCACTTTTTCTGCTATATAGAATCCTGGCTTAAACATATCTGTGTGTGTATATACATGCATATATGACATGTAAATAGAGAATGAGTATTTGAGGTGGGAAAGGGGGACAATAAAGATGGAAAGTGGGACTGGAAAGAGCAGTTCAAGAGATGGAAAGGGCAGTGCAAGAGTGAGCATGAGCAATATAAAATGACATACATGTATGTATGATAAATGTTAAAAGAAAACCCATTATTTGTACATTAAAATAACAAAACAAAAATCAAACATAAAAGTTCTAGGTTAGAGGAGTAACTCAGTGGTAAAGTACTTGCCTAACACACAGAAGGCCCAGTTTCAAGCCCCAGCAATGGAAAAAACTTGCCTAAGTTTACTATACATTTACATTGCAATATTATATTATATTATATTTCTCCTTTTTTTTAAGTCTCCAAATTGTATGGAGTTCAATCTAAAAGAAAACCAAATCATTAGAAGAAAAAAGGGAGGTAGGGAGTAACAGGAAAATAAAAAGGGGAATTCAAATATACTGACCACTTTAAAGAATATTAAGATACAGCAATGGAAAATAAAATTTTTTGAGAAAAGGCAAGGGAGAGACAGCATCTCATAGCTAGGCTAACCCCAAACTTCTATAGCCAAGATTGCTTTGCCTTGCCTCTTCCTCCCAACAGCTGGGAGTACAGGTGTACACCACCACACCTGCCTTCACAAGGGAACTAAGGCACACATAGGTACACTCTAATGTATCATTTGATTGAAATTTGATGGTCACAAAAATAGAATTCATGAACAAGTAACGATTCTTTGAAATTATGGAAGAAGGCCATTGTTAATAAAATAGGGCCCCTGGGCTGATGAACAAGAGGCTCAACACAGCCATCTTCAAGCTATCCTCTCCTAGCTGCCTGTACCAGACGGCCTTTTCTGAGGGCTGCATAGACTGGAAGCAGTTCAGCGTTTAACAGTCTGCTGCCTGCCTGCACAAGCACCTGTACGGAACACTGCTCCCAGCACAAGCATGCACACCACCAAAAGGGAGGTCATGCCTGGAAAATCACTGAGTAGCCGTCCAGACACTCTAGAAGCTACCATTGCCTGTCCCATTTCCATTGATTCTAGTCCTAAATTAGAGAAAGTAGTGGGTCATCACCATGGTCAGACTCCTTGTTCACTTGCCAATATTCTACACGAAAGACAACAAAACCCCACAGTTGAACATCTTAGCACATGAAAAGTTTTACTACATTGTAAACATAAAAGTATTATTTGAAACTGACCTCTTATAATTCTTATTGTCTCAGCAGATATCCACCTCCAAAAGGAACTAAACAAAGAGAAAAGGGAGATTTGAGGTTGCTTTTTCTGTTTGCTTTTTTAATCCCAAATTTTTGTTAATTCCAGTTTAATTCAGCATAGTACAAAAATAGTAAAATTCAAAATATCATGTTTTCTTGTAAATATTACTTAACTTGAAGCATAAAATTCAGTAATTTATTAGTTACGTAAAACAAAAGCATTTCTTATTTAGAAACTTGTATTATTTCTAAATATATTAAACAACAGTTCAAGCTTACTATTTCATAAAATAGTTTTTCTGAAAAAAAACACCCTATATTAAAAATAAATGCATTACACTTATTATTTCTAATATTTTATTTAAAACGAGGCACTAGAGAGAAAATATCTTGATTCTCTAAAATTCAGGTTGAGAATGTTTCCAAATGGTCAAAGACTAGAAACCAAGGCGAGGACAACATTCCCATTATACTAAATCCCAAAGTTCTAAAGGTCTAAAAAAGTCTCTATTTCCCAAATAATTGAAATACTTCTAAGTTAACAACTTAAAAATATCAGGGAAGAAATTCTACATTTTGATTATGTATAAAACATACCTAGGAGCTTTGCAAAACTACCCATGTGCGGTCATAACCTCTGCCCTATGCCTGCAATCCTAGCATTTGAAAGGCAGTGGAAGAAGGATCAGAAATTCAGCAACCCTTTGCAACACAGAAAGATCCAGACCCATCTGAGTAACATAAAACCTCGTCTTGAAAATAAATAAATAAAAAGAATAAAATAATAATAATAAAAAAACTTCTAAAGTACCCATGTGTTAATTCCACTCCAAATCTCTTAAATCAGATCTACAGTTGGAGGGGATAAAAGTACCTGAATTACCTTTATTTTTACTTTACATGTATGGTTGTTTTTCCTATACATACAGATGTATACTGCTTGCATGCCTGGTACCCATGGAAGCCAGAAGAGGGCATTGGATTCCCTGCAACTGGAGTTACAAGACTGTTATGAGCCATCGCGTGGGTGATAGAAATAGAACCAGGGTCCTCTGAAAGAGCAGTTGTGCTCTTAACCACTGAGTCATTTCTCTAACACCAGTTTTTTGTTTTTGTTTTTAGATTTATGTATTATGTATATAGTATTTGCCTGCATGTATAGTTGCATGCCAGAAGAGGGCATCAGATCTCATTATAGATGGTTGTGAGTCACCATGTGGTTGCTGGGAATTGAACTCAGGACCTCTGGAAGAGCAGCAGTGCTCAGGCTTTGATAATCTTCACCCTACCCCAGATATCTTAATTTTAAATTCAGTTGATAATACTAGTGTCTGGAAGGCTGAGGTAGAAGAATGGTCATTTCTAGATCAGCCGGAGCTGCAGGAGACCTTTTCTAAAACATAAAAGGGATGGTTCAGCATGTAAAAGTACTTGTACCAAGTCTGGCAACCTCAGTATTCATATAACAAGTTCTCTGACCTCTACAGGCATGCTATGGCTTGCAAACACACATCATGCCAATAAATAACATTCTTTTTTTTTAAAAAAAAAAGGGGGGGGGGAGAAAAAATAAGATTTATTTGTTGGTAGGAAGCTAACTAGATAGCTCAGTAAAATGTACTTGCCACCAAGTCTGAAGACCTGAGTTTTATCCTTGGGACCCACGTATTACAAGGACTACTGAAAGTTGATTTCCACATATGCTGGCACACACACACACACACACACATAAAGAAATTACAGAATTTAGTTGTTGGTAAAGTAGTTACAGACACCCAGATATTTTCTTGAAAAGCAGGGAAGTACTAAGTAACTAGATAAATCCACTAAACCAAAATCCTTACATAATCTCAAAACATTTCACCTGTGCACACGAAAGAACTAAAAAAAGAAAGAAGGACTGGTTGAGATTCTGTTTCTGAAGCTTCAGATTATATGATTTCTCTGCAACTAGTGAAGCCAGTTACCAGCCTGATAAAAGGCTAATTTTCCAGAAAGGGTCAAACAGTTTCTAGGCTGGGGGATACCAAGAAGAGTAAAAGGTACTCTTACCATGATGAAGTTGGATAAATTAATACATATATTAAGATCTCACAAGATGTTTTGCAGAATATGAAGAGGCAAAGCACTGGGGTAGGAGGGGGTGTTAGACAATTACTAGCAGGGGCCTTAAGCTAGTAACACTGAGGTACCTAGTTTCCGACCCAGAGCATCCTGCGATGCAGCTAACAGTCAGTAAGGCCCACTCACATTGTCAGAAGCTCTAATGACCTCTTCAATTCACCCTTCTAAATATAAGTAGGCAATTAAGTATTACCAGATGTCTAAGAAAGTATCCAGATGAAAGAAGCAAGAATAAGTAACTACTTGTAAAAACAAAACATATAACCAAAGATTATGAAAAACAAAATATAACTATGGGGAAGGAAGAAAAAGGTAGAAGGGCTCAGTTTCATTTCTGTGGTTATCCCCCACTCCCACCCCTAGTCACCTAGTCTAACCTAGTCTAAGCCTGAGAAAATACTAGACAAATTTGAATTGAGGAAGAGTCTATAATATAAATACTGACCAGTCTTCTGAACTTGAAAGTCATTTGGAAAGGCTAAAAACGTTCACAGATCAGAAGGTAAAGAACACAACCACCAAATGCAATGCAAAATCATGGTCTAGCTACCCCACAGGAAAACAATATGGGGCTGGGAGGGGTAAACTCTGAAAAATGTCTGCAGCAAACAATACTCTAAGAATGATAATTTCTTTTGTTCTTTTTTTCTTTTCTGTGTGTGTTGGGACTAAATAGCCTAGGGCCCCCAAATGCTGGGCAAATGTCCTGCCAGTGAGTACACCCCATATCCAATGTTAGCTTCTTAGAGCTGTTCATTCTGAGTAAAACTTAGTCAAAGGTGTGCAGGAGCTCTCTATAGAATATTTTCGTACAAATATTTCAATTACTACCTTAAAAAGTCTCAAGTCTAAAGAACTATCATTGTTATCCTAAAAGATCTAAGGGAACTATTACATATGCAAAACACAATGGTGTGTGTGTGTATATTTTTTTTCTTTTCTTTTCTTTTCTATTTTGTTTTGTGTGTGTGTGTGTGTGTGTGTGTGTGTGTGTGTGTGTTGCCCTGGCAGTCCTGGAACTCACTCTGTGGACCAGGCTGGCCTCAATTTCACAGAGATCCACCTACCTCTGCCTCCCAAGTGCTGGGATTAAAGGTGTGCACTACCACCGCCCGGCCTTTTTTTAAAAAAAAAAAAAGAAAAGAAATATTTTAAAAAACAAAAAATATACAGGGCACGGTGGTACATGCTTGTGATATCAAGAGGATTGCATCAAATTCCAGGCCAGCCTGGTCTACTTACTGAGTTTCAGGCCAGGCAGGGCTACACATGAAGACTCTATCTCAGAAAAACACAAAGAAAAAAAAAAACTGGAAGTAATTCCTTTTATTGTTTTTTACACAATATCTCACTGTTACCCAGGCTGGTCTCAACTTTGTGGGCTCAAGTAAGTGATACTTCTACTTCCGTTTACACTAAGATATAATTATTTTATTATTTATTACATTTGTTTATTTGTGTGTGCCCATGCACAAGTGTCTGTGGAAGTAGAAGGACAACCTGTGGGAGTCAGTTTCTCCTTCCACCACTTGGGTTCTGGAGTTGAAACTAAGGTTCTGCAGCTTGGCCAGCAGGTGCCCTTATCCACCTGGCCTAGAAATAATTCTTAAAACTTAAAAATGGGTTTGTGGATCATACATATCACTCCTGACAAAATATATAAATATTTTTAAATTTAAAGTTAAAAACATATCACAGAAATTTTTTAAAAGCTTATTATGAAATGATACAATGTGTTTTAAGTCAGTAAAAGTTAAAGAGATAAACAATAAGAAACAAAAGTTAAAGCGCCTACTAAAAAGGGCCAAATAAGAAAAACAGCTCCTAAAAGAACAAAATCAAGGGCAAAATATACATAAATTAATGTAATAATCCAATTAACATTTCCCAGTATGAGAGGGCATGACTGTCGGATTAAGAATGTCCATTAATGAGCTGTACGTGTAGCTTCATGGGGGAGCCCTAGCCTAGCTTCCATGAAGTCCTGGGTTCAATCCCCAAATGGAAAAAAGGGTCCACAAAATGCCTATCACAAAAAAGAAAAACAGATCACAAAGAAAATGAACGCAAGAGAAGACATGGTAAACCAGGCAATAGTGGTCTTTAATCCCAGCACTTGGAAGTCAAAGGCCAGCCTTAGAGCAAGTTCAAGAACAGCCAGGGTGCCGGGCGGTGGTGGCACACACCTTTAATCCCAGCACTTGGGAGGCAGAGGCAGGTGGATCTCTGGGAGTTCGAGGCCAGCCTGGTCTACAAGAGCTAGTTCCAGGACTGGCACCAAAGCTACAGAGAAACCCTGTCTCGAAAAACCAAAAAAAAAAAAAGAACAGCCAGGGTAACACAGAGAAACTCTCTCTTGAAAAAACCGGGGGGGTGGGGGGAGGTTGTTAAAGAAGTGGGAGGAAGAGGAAGCTTCAATAAGCTTTTAGAAATGGAAAATTGTGCCTTCATACAAATAATCAAGAATCATAAATGGACGTGGTGGGCACTCAGGAGGCAAAGGCAGGCAGATCTCTATGAGTTCAAAGTCAGCCTGGTCTACAAAGTTCCAGAGCAGCCAAGACTACACAGAAATTCTGTCTCCAAAAAAAAAAAAAAAAAAAAAAAAAAAAAAAAAAAAAAAAAAAAGGATCTTGCTGGGCAAGCTATTAATCTCTGCTACCCAAGAAGATGAGGCAAGACAATTTTAAATTTAAGACAGTCCCTGGACTACAGTGAATTCAAAGCCTGAGTATAGTTGGATCCTATCATACTTTTTTTAAAAGCCCAAATATAGAGGGGTCAGAGACACCACAAGAACACAGCACCACAGAATCAACTGACAGGGACTTATGGGGCCTCACAGAAATCAGGAAGCTTGTAAGTGATGACCTAGGTTCTTCTGTATATTACGTTCTGGCTAGAAGCTTGGTGTTATGTGGGATGCCTAAAAGGGGGAGTGGGGCTGACTCTTGCCTGCTGGTGGGACCCTTTTCCTCCTTCTGGGTTGCTTTCTCCAGGTTTGATGTGACAGTATGTGCCTGGTCTAATTAAGCAGTGTTTGGTTGATGTCCCTGGGAGGCCTCTGCTCCTTTCTGAGGGGGGATGGGAGGTGAGGGTGGAGGGCTAGGGAGAGGAGAAGGAGGGGAAACTGCAGTCAGGATATGAGAGAATAAGAATAAAAAAAAAAAAAAAAGCCCAGGCATGATGCACACCTTAAATGCCAGCACTCAAGGAGGCAGAGGCAGGCAAGTGACCCTGTGAGTTTGAGGCCAACTTGGTCTACATAATGAGTTTCAGAACAGCCAGAGCTTCACCGTGAGACCACCTCAAAAACAAAACAAAACAAAACAAAAAGGCACTGAAATGAGTAAGAAATCTTAAATGGGAATATGAATTACATATTTTTACACCTATGTTAAATGGAGGATGGGGCATAATAAGTAATTAAAGCAGAAAAATGTTCTAATTCTTAGAATAAGCAGAAGTATCTATAGGTTTTTCACCTTAGTTTGAAATGACTCATAAAAACACACACAAAAGAGAGTAGTAAAGCAAATGTGGCAAAAGGTTAAAAATTGATGACTCTGGGTGAAGGGAACATTAGTGTCTATTGCACTATTATTTGTAAGCTGAAATTTTTTAAGTAAAAAGTCAAAAATTATTTACCTCCCATGTATTTTTTTCTCAGGATGCCACTAAAGGATATTCTCCACCCAAATGAGAGAACAAAGCAAGATTGTGGAAGATGGAATATGAATTCTCCAGCAGCAGAAAAGATGGTAAAGAGAATCCCTAAGGTGATGGTGAGGGAGTCCAGGATGACCATTAAGTGTAAGATGCAATAGGCAAACAATTTAGCCTGGAGCCAGCCAGAAAAGTTTGAGAAAAATTTTATAGATGAAAATTAATGGACTATCTGGCTCATATCAGTGTCCTGAGAGACTTAGAAAACTGGTGAATAGTTTATATATGGTAAACTGACAGAAAGCTAACAACAGAAATAAAGACCATTATCTCCAAAGAAAGAATTGTACAGGAAAGAAATCATAGCATACAACTAAATCCTATACAGCATTTACACACTCATAATATAAACTTCCTAATTAAAAATAAGGCTATAAAGTAACCCATCTAGGTGGTCAGTTGGTGGATATAAGAAAGATAAAGATGGGCTGGAGAGATGGCTCAGTGGTTAAGAGCATTGCCTGCTCTTCCAAAGGTCCTGAGTTCAATTCCCAGCAACCACCTGGTGGCTCACAACCATTTGTAATGAGGTCTGGTGCCCTCTTCTGGCCTGCAGGCATACAAGCAAACAGAATAATGTATACCTAATAAATAAATAAATATTTAATAAAAAAATTTTAAAAAGATAAAGATGAATAATGAGGATAAGGAGTAGACTGAGAGCCAAATCTTCAATATCTATTGTAAGATATCAATAGGCAATGTTTAAAAGTTGTGAAAACTCAAGATGCAGCAAGATAAGTATGTTATTCACACACAAAAATATATATCACAAATGTATCTAACAAGAGAAACCAAAGTAGGAATGCTTAGGATTTTAATAAATTTTGTGGACCATGTAACTTTTTAAACTATAGGCAAGGGGTTAGGGATATGGTAATGTGCTGGTCTAGGGTATATGATGGCCTGGATTCAATAAGGGAGGGATGGAGATAAGAACTTATCAGGTAAGGTATGGCCCATACCTTTAATTCCAGGACTTGATGACCCCAGACTCCAAGGAAAATTTCTGGACATTAAAAGATTTATAACATTTGCACACTTTTTTTTTTTTCTTTTTCGAGACAGGGTTTCTCTGTGGTTTTGGAGCCTGTCGTGGAACTAGCTCTTGTAGACCTAGATCTTGTAGATCCTCCTGCCTCTGCCTCCAAAGTGCTGGGATTAAAGGTGTGTGCCACCACCGCCCGGCTCACATTTGCACACTTTTAATTCCATCACTTGGAAGGCAGAAGCAGGTGGAACTCTGAGTTCTAGGCCAGCCAAGGCTACATAAAGAAACTTTATCTAAAGCAAACAAAAAAAATTATAACATTAAATGCAAATTATCTAACTAGGCATGGAGGTGCAAACGTGTAACCTCACTACTTGAGGAAGGGACAGAAGGAACAGACGTCACAGTCAGCCTGGCTATTACGGCTACAATATAAGTTGGAACCCATCAGTAAACTGGGTAAAATCATGCCTAAAAATAAGTAAATGGGGGCTGAAGAGATGGCTCAGCGGTTAAGAGCATTGCCTGCTCTTCCAAAGGTTCTGAGTTCAATTCCCAGCAACCACATGGTGGCTCACAACCATCTGTAATGAGATCTGGCACCCTCTTCTGGCTTGCAGACATACACACAGACAGAATATTGTATACATAATAAATAAATAAATATTTTTTAAAAAAACAAGTAAACAACCTGGATGAAGTACCAGGAGCCTCTAATCCCATCGCAAAAGCGGCAAGAGGATTGCTGAATTCAAGGTCAGCCTGACCTATAAAGTGAGTATTAAGCCAGCTTGTAAAATGTCACAAAGAACAAATAAAAAAAAAATATTCCATAACTAATAAGAAATTAAAGGAGGGGTGGGTTGCACACCTTTAATCCCAGCACTCGAGAGCCAGAGGCAGGCAGATCTTTGTGTGTTCAAGACCAGCCTGATCTACAGAGTTAGCTCCAGGACAGCCGGGAATACGCAGAGAAACCTGTCTCAAAAAACAAAATAAGGGCTGGAGATTGCTAAGTGGTTAAGAGTACTGTTCTTCCAGAGGTCCTGAGTTCAATTCCCAGCAACCACATGGTGGCTCACAACCATCTGTAATGAGGTCTGGTGCCCTCTTCTGGCCTGCATACATACATGCAGACAGAATATTGTATAAATAATAAATAAATAAATAAGAAAAAAAGAAAGCCTGCTACAAGTTTCATAGTTACTTTAAGAAAAAAAAAGAAATTAAAAACACTGTTTGCTACTGGTGTAGGTAACAAGGTGGTTATAAAACAAAGATGGGAGGGTAAACACTGCTTTCATCTTTTTGTACTTAAATTTTGAAATTAACTTGTATATGTATCATTAACTTAAGATTTTAAAATAAACTTAGTCAGCCTTCCCATTAATCCAAAATACTATGACCCTTTATCTTGAGCATTTAATTCAGACAACAAAAATATTATTCACACATTAGCACTGTATGTTTTACTGTGTAAATGACTTTTGTTGTTGTTGTTAGTTGCTCTGTAGATCAGGCTGGCCCCGAACTCTGATCCTCCATCTCTGCCTCCCAAGTGCTGGGATTAAAGGCATGTGCCATCATTGCCCAGATAGGTCTATTTTTCAAATTTAACAAGTTCATTCAAAAATTTCAAACTTTTGTTATCATATCAAATAAAATTATTTATACTGGCTGATTGTAAGATGACCTCTCTGGCTGGGAGGTGGTGGCGCACACCTTTAATCCCAGCACTTGGGAGGCAGAGGCAGGTGGATCTCTTTGAGTTTGAGGCCAGCCTGGTCTAAAGAGCAAGCTCCAGGACATGCTCCAAAGCTACAGAGAAAAACTGTCTCAAAAAACCAAAAACAAGAAAAAAGAAAAAAAAAAGAAGACCTCTTCAAAACTTACATATATGGCCATATGACTTCAATCCCCAGTGTTATAGAATAGTGATTATTTTTGCAGTTCCTCATATAATGAAGTCAGAACAAAATGCTGTAAGAATGTAATGAAACTGTCTCAAAGAAAAACACTAGCAACTGGCAGCAGTTGAAGCCACCAACCTACAGGTATAGTGATTAGCATCCCTTTTTGGTTTCACTTTTTACTTTTTCTGAAAAAGGTTTCTTCTCATGCAGTCCTTGGCTCACTTGGAACCTGCTATGTATGTACACCACACTGGCCTCAAACTCATGGAAGTCCTGTTTCTGCTTCCTGAGTTCTGAGATTATACACAAGGGCTACCACACCCAAGAAAATCCCTTATTGTGAAAATACTTCTCAACATCCCAAAACCAAATGGCATAACGGCAACTTGAAAAAGTAACAAATTAGTAAGAGAACTCAATCATTAGAACACACTGGACGAAGATTAACTGGCTGAACCTGCAAGAGCTTACGCCAGATCAGGTGCACTCTTCATGCAAGTGAAACATCCTTGTAATATACTGTCGAGTTTTTTATTTATATCACGTCAAATGAACCATTACATTCAAGCTGAGAATTCTCACTGAAGTTTTAGAAATTAAAAAACCGACATAAATAACTTAAATAGGAACCTGTTAAACTGGATGATCAGTGAGGACGACCTTCAAATGGTAGTCCCCTCAACAGCGATTAAGACTTCTTTTCAGCCAATGAGGCTTCAGTGTTTATTCACTTCTTCATAAGCCTATTGAGTTAAATGTATGGAAAGATGCTTGGTCTGTGACTTCTACAATTATTCATCTTTTTTTTTTAATTTATTTATTTATTAAGGATTTCTGCCTCCTCCCCGCCACCGCTTCCCATTTCCCTCCCCCTCCCCCCGATCAAGTCCCCCTCCCTCATCAGCTCAAAGAGCAATCAGGGTTCCCTGACCTGTGGGAAGTCCAAGGACCGCCCACCTCCATCCAGGTTCAATTATTCATCTTTAAGAACATGCTAAGGGTAGAGATATGGCTCAACTAGTAAACAAGCTTCAAGAGCAAGCCTGGCCACTCGAGTTCAATCTTTGGTGACGACAAGGGAATGAGAGAACTAACTCCCCAAAACTGTCTTCTGACCTGAGCTCACTCCCCCCCTGCGCCATACGCACATATAATTTTAATAGTTAGATAATGATAAAATAACTCTTTTCTGAATTGTTGAAAAGAATACCCTTTTTCTCCCAAGTACAAACATTAAATTTAAGTATATTATTACACATTTTGTTTGTTTCCTCATCCAATAATGTCAGCTAAAAATGACAAAAACAAAAACAAACAAAAAAGGAATACTTAACTTTTTGACATTCCAAAACGGTGTCATCTACTAACGCCTTGGTCCTATTCATAGATACTTTGGGGTTCATGTGGCCTGGGGGCTGTAGGCTGGAAATGCCTTAATTTTAAAGAAAGGTGCAGTGGAGTGAGGATATTGAGCTGGTTAGATGTTGGCTGCCTGCTTAGAACCCACAGAGCCCCGAGTTCAGTCCCCAGCCCTGCATAAAAAAAGGTGAGAAGGCCTAGAAGACAGCGCAGCACATAAAGGAACTTGGCAGGAAACCAGGTAGAAGGGAACCAACTCTCGGATATTGTCTTCTGATATCATGTGCATGCACTCGTGTGCACACACAAGCACACATGTGCACGACACACACACGAATAAATGTAAAAAAGAAAACGAGTATGGTGATGTGCACCTGTAATCCCAGGAGGCAGCTCAGCTGGCAAAGGGGATTGCTGTTGAGTTGAGGATCTGAGTTCAATCCCCAGGGCTCACATGACATAGAAGAAGAAAACACTTCAGGCTGTCTTCTGATCTCCACATGTCATGCTTATGCTCCCCGCAAAATTAAATCGATACAAGTTTTTGGTTTTGTTTTTTTTTAAGAGCAGTGAAGATGACTGTGGAGTAAAAACACTTGTGGGGCCTGAAACCTGAGATCAAACCTGAAGACCCACTCCCTAACACTCCCTAAGGTCGTTCTGAGACCTGAGATCAAACCTGAAGACCCACTCCCTACCACTCCCTAAGGTCGTCCTCTGACCTCCACACGTGCCCCTCAGCCCCTCATTACCACACACACACAAACACAGCAAAAACAAATAAATGTAAAACAAAGAAGAAAAGAGAATAAAGGAAAAACCAAGTGTGCCTTGAGAGGCAGAGGCAGGCAGATCTCCGAGTTTGAGGCCAGACTGGTCTACAAAGTTCCAGGACAGCCAAGGATCCACAAAGAAATCCTACCTAAGGGGAGAGAGGGAGGGGAAAAGAGGAGAGAGAGAAGAGAGCAAGGGGAGGGGGGAACAGAAGAGGGGGCAGAGAGAGAATAAGAAAACAGAGCAAAGAATGGTGGCACATGCCTCGTACTTGAGACACTGAGGCAGGAGGATTCCAAGTTCAGGGTGAACATATGGAGACCCTCCAAATAAAAACCAAACGCTAGCTTCAGAGCAGTTAAACCAGTCTGTGTGACAGGAAAGTTTTCCTACTCATTAGCTGAAAAGTGCTCTCCACCTGAGCTCACAGCGCTTTAGAGTTCTCCAAGACTAGCTTTCACAATGACAGGTCTTTGACATTACCTAGCTGTGGTCTGAGGTATAAATTCATTAAGTGAAAGGCTATTTCCCACCTTTTCCTCTCATTTTAAAAACAAATTAATCTTACCTTTGATGTATTTCTATTCTTACTTTGGTAAAACGTAAGCAAAGCTTCTACAACACTAATAATAAACACAGGCAGCTTCAGAAATTAGTATTTTACCGTTGACATCTTTCACTGACCCACAGGTTTTGATAATTATTATTGGGGTCACACCAACACTCCTGTTAAAGCTCAAGTCGTATTTAGAAATAAAACAGAAGCCAAAGAAGTGGGAGAAGACTTGCTACTTTGCAGCAAGCAGGCACCTACTACCTGCACTACTAAAAGCGACCCAACTCTAGACAGCGATGCTTTCCCAAGGAGTGTTTGTCAAACCGGCACAGAAATCCCCAAGACAGATGTCAAGGGCATCCCCATTCATGAAGCAACAAATTAGAATGTTCCTATCCCCTAAGAGTGGAAACTATGTAACGAAGGAAAGAATATTTCCAAGCCTGAACTGTAGGACAAGAGGGGGAAAAAATGAAATAGAAAAGTAAAGTGAGATCAACTTCTGAGAGCGAAGGCCAGGTCATGAGATTTATTCCGCACATTGGAAAGTTTCTGAAACACTTTATGCAGACATGGAATCAGGAAATCCTGAAGTCTCCTGATTTGTCTTAAATCTCCCAACACATCCATCTAAAATTATTTCCCCTGAGCAGATATACTCCTGTATGCTTTTAGAAAAACCCACAAGGGCTACATGAACCCCTGAGCTTTAAAGCTGATTCCAAGTGTCCACTTGCCGGATACTCAGTTCCAAATAATACCGTCCCAGACGTGGGCCGAATCTCCACGCTCATTTTCCTCTGCAATCTTTAGCTTCCCATCACCTTCTTATGTCCTATCTCCAACAGCTGCCCCAAACTAGCAAGAAGAACGCCAAGGGGAGCGTTAAGAGCTGGCGCGTAGTTTTTCCTACTTCCGTCCCTCATAGAAACCCTCAAATCCTGCGAGCAGGAACTGGCAAGGGGACAGCGCGCCCGGCCTGATACAAAGGCACAGTGAGAGGCACAGCAGCCCGCGCCTCGGCGCCCCACACCTCTCTCTGCAAGAGAGGAACAAGACTTTCCAAGCCACCAGACCCGGCCCTCAGCACCCGCCTCCCACGTGCTCTTGTCCCTCTCGGAGCCCAGGGTCGGAAGCCAAGACTCAACCCGGCGAGTGGCAGCCAGCAGCGGGCGGACACCCCGGGTCCTCCCGTAGGGCCCCGGGCGGCACTCCTCCCGGGTTCCGGGGTCTCGGCCCGCCAGCCCTGGACCCCAGAGCCCTCCAAACGGAGCCCGGGGGAGGGGGCCTGGAGGCTGCGGAGCTGAGGGGAGGACCCGGCTGCCCAGCCCGGGGTCTGCATGGGATGGAGCCCCACCGCGTGCGGGCGGGCGGAGGCTGTGAGGCCGCCCCCTGTCGGCTGCCCTTCCCCGGCCCGACTCGGGCCGCTCCGGGTGGCGCTGCGGCCCTTCCCTCACCTCAGGCTGGCGGCACGCACCGACCGAGGGTCGCCGAGCCCTGTGCCGAAGCGTGCTGGGCGGGAGGCGACGCCGGCAGCTCCGCGATGGCTGACAGGCGCTCGGCAGGCCGGCGGGGCACCCGGGCCGAGGAGGGAGGGGCTACGACGGCCTGCCCCGCCCCCGGCCCGCCCCCGCCCAGCCGCCCACCTCAGCCGCCCAGCCCCATGAGGTAGGCGCGCGTCCGGGGTTACTCCAGGCCGTTCACCTCCGACCCCGCTCCGGGCAGCCGCGCGATCCCGGCGCCAGGGGGAGGGGGAGAGGCGCGGGCTCCGGCCGGCGTCAGCCAATGGGAGCGCGGCGCGGGGCGGAGCGACGTGAGGCGATGCCGATGGTCCGAGCGCCGCTCTGCCATTCCGGGCCGAGCGGTGCGAGGGCGGGCGGGTCCGGGACGTGGCGGTTACCCCTTCTGCCAGGGAGGCTTTGGGGCCGGCCCGACGGCTCCACCTCCCGGCAGAGAGCAGAGTGGATGCAATGGTTCCGCTCCAACCTCCCTGCAAGGACCTGCGGCCAGTAGCGCGGGAAGGGAACCCAGAACCCAATGGGACTAAGTGGTGCAGGAGGCGATGTACGGGCCCTGCCTTGATGGGCTGTAGCATTGCTAATCCTGACGCTAATGAGGTGGATATCAAGCCCATCCACTGCCTTCAGGTTAGTGCAGGCTAACCAAGGCAATTAATCCCTCCCCAGCCCTTTGCTTAGCTCCCCAGCCTACCTGAAAGGAGCTGTTGAAGAGAAATGTTAGTAAAGAAAGTTTGGTGGACAAGGCCGGGTACAAAGGACAGCAGTCTCATGCTGTCTTCAACAGTTAAGCACCAGTGAGTCCTGACTTCTGTGATTTCCTTCCAACCTTTCCTGGGGTTGCCCCAAGCCTTTTGAGGTGAAGCCAACAAGATTTCTCCAGGTCTGCCACTTCACAGCAAGACTTTCATGGCAGTGCGCATTGTTGATTAGTGGCGACTGGAAGAATTCCCAACACAATATAACCTTGGGCATAGGTGCAGTGGCGATGACAGGAGACCCATTTGACAAGAACAGGGTGAATTCTAACCTAGTGCAAGAATTCAGAGGACCCGGAGTTCTTTTCCCAGTCCTTATACAAGCCCACGATGAAGGCCAGGGAAGATGCAGAGAACATTATTACCAGAAGAGGATTTCAATGCCAGAGGGCAAAAAGTGAAAAGGGTAGAAGGCCCCACCCCGGGAAACACATTCGTGGATGGAAGCTAAGTCAAGACGACTCTAAGATTGGTCAACAGGAACAATGGGACCCCCTCATTACCATTAGGGGGCAGCTTCTCCAAGAATTTGCCCACTCACTTGAAGTAATAAGGGTTGGAAACAAATTGGAGAATTAGCGAATTTTACAAAACAGTGACCTATATTTTAACAGTAACTGTGTCATTGGGATAAATGTCAGCTGAACAAAGGAAACTCCGAGCTTAGAGAGAGAGAGAGAGAGAGAGAGAGAATTGAGCAAGACTTTCTGGTTTAACAAGCTGTTTGACTGACTAAGAATGATCTGGAAAGTTTTGCCTCTTCATGGTAGTACTCTCTGAAGCTGGCATGAAGAAGTGACCAAGGAAAGAATTTTAAACCGTTGAAGTTGCCTCCTGTTCTTTTACCTTTTAAATGGTACAGTCTCTTTCTCTAGGACTCTTAATGGTGTTGCCATTCGTCAGCTTTAGGGATGCCACAATAATGGATTTATCCTCTAAACTTCAGGACTGTGGGATGTGTGCGAGACTCCATCCTTGAGCGAGGTATTCAAATAGTCCAGCGCTCAGGACGGGCGAGTGAGATGGCTCAGCAGGTAGAGGTGTTTGCCACCAAGCCTGAGGACCTAAGTATTGCCATTGTCCTTAGACCCCACATGGTTGAAGGAGAAAACTGAACAAGGTTCACAAGTACACTGGGGCATGCACATGTACACACACACACACACACACACACGCACATGTAAAAAAAAAATGAACTACTCAAGGAAAGGCCTAATGAAAGACCTAACAGAAAGAGTGCGTGCACTTACGAGACAGAGGCAGGAGAACTGGGCCTTCAAGTGTGTCTGTAACCTGGCCTTAGGAGACTAAAGAAAGACACAAAACAACAAAAAGCTACAGGAAAGAAAACCAAGACAGATGATAGCCCAAGACAGTTCCAAAGAATCTGTATCAAACACTGAGACACAGATGAGCAGAGGACTGGCAAAGGCCTGGAACAGGAACCACTCCTAAGTGTTGTGCTATTTAGGGCAGGCCAAGACCTGCCCATCCTACCATAGGCTTTTTAGAGCTGATCTCCATGAATCCTTGCCAGACAAGCCATATGTCTGTAAGAGGTGGAGGAAGAAAGCCGAAGAGTAGAGAAAACATACTATACAAGACTGACAGGTGGAGGAGAAGGAAGTGAGTACACACGCTAGAAGCTGAAACCATGGGTCTTTTCTGGGCTGAATTATATCCCCAAAATCCAATGCTGAAGTCCTAATTTATAGTACCTCAAGATGCGGGGGAGGGGCTTGGAGATAGGGTATTTAAGGATATTAATAAGTTAAAACAATATCATTTAGGGTACACCCTAGTAAAATAAACAAATGAATATTAAGATACAGATAAGCGGAGAAGATCCTTTGAAGACAGGGAGAAGACAATGGTTGACAAGCCATTTCCACTGCCAACACTTTAATCACAGACCTTTCGCCTTCAAAAATATAGAGTTCTATATTGTTTCTATGATGTGGTATTTTGTTATAACTACCGTAAAAGACATAACACAAAGTCCCCAGATTTTTCAAAAGTCGTGTAGTGTCTGGAGAGCTAGTTCAGCAGTACTGACCACTCTTCCAGAAGGCCTGGATTCAATTTCTAGTACCCAGGTGGGTGGCTCACAGTCTATAATTACAGTTCCAGGGGAATCTGACACCCTCTTCTGGCTTCTTCAGGCCCCAGGCACACATGTAGTACACAGCAAGTGTCTGGAAAAAACACTCAATTATAAAAAAAAATATTTTTAAGAAAAAAATAGATTGTGTAAGGAGGAAGTCAGCTCTTCCTGTATGTGGCCTGAAAGTGACCTATAAAAATTGTTCACTACTTCCTTGACCCAGAAAACACTATAAAATCATGCAAATCAAGAGGTTCAAATCCTCATGTTCACTTTAAGAAAGTGAAACTGCCCAGGTCACCAAGGATATGCATATTCAAAAAGCCACCAAGTGTCTAAAACATAGCATTTTTTAAAAGATATTTATTCATTTACTTATTATGTATACAATATTCTGTCTACATGTGTGCCTATAGGCCAGAAAAGGGCACCAGACCTCATTACAGATGGTTGTGAGCCACCAGGTGGTTGTTGGGAATTGAACTCAGGACCTTTGGAAGAGCAGGCAGGAAGAGAGCCATCTCTACAGTCCTAAAATATAGCATCTTAAAGGAGCAACGTGTCCCTTTCTAACGGTATAACAGTGGAGTCAGGTTGTCCAAGCCAAAGAGTGGGTCTGTGGCTCAAAAAGAGTGCTGCATTTTTGCTGCATGCTTAAAAATGCAGAGTATGAACTGAAGGGTTTAGATGTAGGTTCTCTAGTCATTGAACATATCCAGGTGAACAAAGCACCTAAGGTGTGCTGGCGTACAGAGCTCATAGCCAAATTAGCCCAAACATGTGCTCCCCCTGCCACATCGAGGTGATCCTCTCTGAAATGAACAAACTGTTCCAAAGCCAGAAGAGGAGGATTCACAGAAGAAAAAGATGCTCCAGAAGAAAATGAAGAAACCAAAGCTTATGGCACAGGAATACATTCAGCATAAATAAATCAAGTTTAAAAGAAAGGGGGTGGCGGGCTGGGCAGGATGGTGCGTGCTTTTAATACCAGTACTCAAGAAGCAGAGGCAGACGCATCTCTGAGTTTGAGGCCAGGCTGGCCTACAAAGCAAGTTCCAGGATAGCCAGGACTACACAGAGAAACCCTGTCTCAACACATACACAAATGAAGTTGTATAGAGGTAACGGGAATTGATTCTAAGCATCCCAGCTCCCTTCATTGATGTCTTTCTCTTTTACAGGAGAATTCTGAGAGATCCTTGTCTGTAACGTGATTACAATCTATTTGGGAAGACAAAACTGGCACTCTTAAATATTACCTATATCTCATTCCATAGATGATAGTCATGAAAATTTGTAAAGGGCACAGATGAGAGATGATAAAGTCTCAGAAGTAGATAAGCCCATATATATCTAAATAGCATATTAGCATTTTCCAGGTAGTTCCATTTGGCAGTCATTTCTGCTTTAGATAAGAGCAGCATTTCTCAAGAGATGTTCCACTGACCACCTGTAATAGGAACACTGGAGTGCTTGTTTAAAATGTAGATTGTTGAGGCTGCAAGACGGCTCAACCTGTGAAGGGACTTGGCACTAATCATGATGACCTAAGTTTGATCCCCAGATCCCACATGTTAGAAACTAGAACAGCCTCCCACAAGTTATCAGACCTCCACATCAGCACCAAGTCATGCTCAACCCACATACACACACACAAGGTTGTAGATTCTCTTATACTTGTATATATGAATAGTCGCAGTCAATATGTACAATAAAAATTTTAAATGAAGAGGGAAAAGGGCAGGCAAGATGACTCAATGGCCTGGCGGTGGTGGCGCACGCCTTTAATCCCAGCACTCGGGAGGCAGAGGCAGGAGGATCTCTGTGAGTCAGCCTGGTCTACAAGACCTAGTTCCAGGACAGGAACCAAAAGCTATGGAGAAACCCTGTCTCAAAAAATCAAAAAAAAAAAAAAAAAAGATGACTCAATGGCTAAGACATTTGCCACTAAGCCTGATGACCTGAGTTCAATCCCAGAACCTACAAGGTGGAAATAGAACAGATTCCCACTAATTGCCTCCCAATTTACACACACACACACACACACATACACATGTATGTATGTATGTATTTACATGTTATTTTTAAAGGAAAAATGAAGACCCTTTTAAAAAGAAAACCTGATCATTGTTCACAATGAACTTTGACAACACAAGTTTAGTATTTAGCATTACTGTTCCCCTGTTTGCTGCCAGAGTATCTTGCTGAATAGCAATGTCTCCAACAGCTTTATTTCTAAGATAGCAATCTTCAGGTCAGGCTTGAGTTAAATGAAAGAAGGAAAGTGTATCTTTATCGTTTTGGAGCTGGAGCTCAGTGGTGGAGCATCTGCCTAGCATGCCTGCAGCTCTAGTTTCAATCCCGATGAAAAGGGAGGGGAAGGAAAGAAAGTATCTTAATAGAAATTGAACCTGCTGGTAAAATACTCAGATGTTAGCTGGGCGTGGTGACACAAACCAGTAATCCCAGCACTTGGGAGGCAGTAGCAGGAGGATTGCCACTAGTCTGAAGGCAGACTAGAATGCGTAAAGGGTTCTAGGTTAGCCAGGGTTACATAGTGAAACCCTGAATAAAATAAAATCAAGATGCCTTTTCCCAGTGACCCTCAATATTCATAGTCTGACCTGGCTTCTAGAATTTGCCATAATTTTTCTTAATTTTTATTTTTATGTATATAGGTGTTTTGCCATGGTTGTGGGGTCCCCTGGAACTGTAATTACAGACAGTCGTGAGCTTCCATGTGGGTGCTGGGAATTGAACCCAGGACCTCTGGAAGAGCAGTTCAATGCTCTTAACCACTGAGCCATCTCTCCAGCCCCTCCATAATTGTTTTTATATCTTTCCTTATGCTGTCAGACTTATCATTCCTCCTGTTTTTTCTGAATCGTTTTAGTCCTTGAAAGTCTCATTTTCTCTTAGACACTAGCTCTTCTCCAGCCTCCATTCATCTCTTTCCTGTACATTCTAGCAGCAGTATGGTTACCAGCACAAGGTACAGCGTTTTAATTCTGCTGTAGCTTTGTGCGCATATTAAAGACAGCACCCTCCAGTTTAGCACCCCTCTTTATAACTCTGAGCATAAGGCCAGGTATAGATATTAATTAGTGTTTCACTGACTGAAATAAAGATTAGCACTGTTCAGTGGTGGCCCGTGCCTTTAATCCCAGCACTCAGGAGGCAAAGGTGGTAGGTTGATCTGTGAGTTCAAGGCCAGCCTGGTCTACAGAGTGAGTTCCAGGACAGCCAAGCCTATATATATGAAGGAGAAGGAGAAGGAGAAAAGAAAGACTAGCACTGTACCTGAGAGGCCACTGTGATCCTGAGCTCTGCTTATCAGTCTCCACTTTGCCTTTGGGAGGTGAAGCCTCCAGTAAGTTACTTAGCAGCTCTATTGATGATCAGAATTCAAGAAAGCCAGCCCCTTGCCAAAAAGCTGTGGCTCCAGTTGTAAAATAAAAGGAACAAAGACCTTATCTGAACACCATTCAGGTTTGTCCAGAGTTAAGAGCCTTGGGGAACCTCACACCATAAGGTCAGAAAATCTCCTCACAGAGGCCTGGTGTCGAAAGGCAAGATTACATTGCATAATGAAGAACAGTGTTTATACTGGAGACTGCCCACGATACTTTCACATGGACACTAGGGTTTTCAGAGTGTACTTGGGTTTTCACAGGACATTTCAGCTCCCCTTCCCCCCCATTTTATCTAATCCCAAACACTTCCAGTCCCGAGCTGAATTTTAGACAGTTCCACACCTCAGTTTCTTCTTCCATGACACCTACACACAGGGGTGTGTGTGTGTGTTGTAGTGTGTATACATATACTAAACACCTGGAGAATGTTAAAGAGCTTTTTACTTAAAGGTAGAAAAACAGGATGATTTATTTACCTGTTGCTTAGTCCTGGGATTCTGACCCTGTGCTTCTCTGCTTTATAACCTACACACGTCATTCTCCTACAGCCATGAAAGACTTCCTGGCTAATTATTTCCTTCCCCTGTCATTACCCTCTGTTTAAGTTTTTTCAGTATCTCCATTACGTCAGATCAGACTTGAGCTTTTCCCGCTGCGGTTTAGGCATTTGTCTTCCTCAAATACCCTCAACTTCCCCATTGTTGTTTTGTATGAAGCACAATAAATAATAAAAATAACATAATATTTGCAGACTTTACTATCAAGGAACACTGATCCATTAGTCAACTTTTTATCCTTTTCATTCTATTTTCACAGCCTGAGCTAGCCCAAATTCTTCATTCTCCTGTCTCTATCTCCAGAGGGAATACAAGCTTGCGACAAAAGCACGCTCATCTTCCTTTATTAGATATTAAACCAGATTTCACGGCTTCTGTCTTTAGAGAGAAAAGCACTTCTGATAAATAACCCAGACATACAGATAGAAGGCTATTGCACAAATCCAGTGGCTCTCCTGTTCCCATGCAACTGATTTGCTTAATGGAAACAGGAGGATGATAATCAAAAGGAAATGTGACTTACATCAATGGATGAAACGCCCATAATCTTTTGAATAGGGGTCCATACAAATTTAGAAGAATTGATTCTTGGTAATCTAAGCCACAGATAAGGGAAGCTTCTTTTGTGCTATACATTATTTAAAAAGCAAAGCAAACAAACACAGAAAGACACCCATCTTGAGCTGTTTAATTAGAAAGACCAGCCTAAAATCCTAAGCCTTTCACTAATTAGCTTTGTCACTAATTAGACTGTAAACAAGTAACTCCTTTTCTGTGTCTCTGTTTCCTTGACTATACAACCAGCTATACAGGGTGATCTTTTAGATGAAATATAATCAAAATGTAAAGTACCTCTAGTAGAGTCTGAAACATAGGGAGCACATAGAAAATATTACTTGTTTTTTCCTCCCTATTCCCCCTTCACACATTTTCTATGAGTACTTAGAAAACATTCCAATGGATGCCCACTCGCTTCAGGAGTTCTGTGGCATTGAATTCTATGTTATTAATTCAGGATAGCAGAGCATGTGCTTGCAGAGAGGGAGCAAATGTCCATGAGCTAAGGTTTTGAGACCAACCACAGGGCTATACCTGGGTCTGCTCAGGCTCCTTTTATGTCATACTGGGACAGTTCTTTGGCCCCTCTGTCAAGATCATGGAACAAGGATCTGAGGAGATGGCTCAGTGGTTTGGGGTACTTGTTGCTCTTGCAGAGGACCCAGGTTTGATTCCTACCACTCACACGGTGGCTCACCATGACCCATAACTCCAGTTCCAGGGGATCTGATGCTCTCTTCCAACCTCTGAGGGCACCAAGCATGCACATGCTATATATACATACATGCAGGCTAAATGCTTACACACAAAATGAGTAAGTCTAATAAAAAATTTTTTAAAGAATATAGAACAGGTATATGTTACAAATGGAATTGCTATTGAAAACAACTTCTTAGAAAATAATTTACTATAAATAGTCAAGCTGAGCCTAACTTACATACCCTCTAATCCAGCTTCAACCTTTGTATTTATATTCTGGGAAACCTTCAAATATGATCCAAAATATTAACAACAATAGAGTATTTAAATTGTGCTATATTCATAAAATGGGATATTATAAAGGTAATTACAAAAAAGTTTGCTATATGAAACATTATGAATCAATTTTAAAATTAGTACTGAACAAAAAATAAAAGCCAGAGCTGGGCGTAGTGATGTGTGAATTTAATCCCAGCACTCAGGAGGAAGTGGATCTCTGTGAGTTCCAGGACAGTCTGGTCTACAAAGTGAATTTCAGGACAGTCAGCTGTGTAAAGAGACATTAAATAAATAAATACATACATACATACATACATACATACATAAGTTTCTAATTTAAAAAATAGACAAGGCATGGGGCAGCAGTGGAGCATACCTTTAATCCCAGCATTTGGGAGGCAGAGGCACATGGATCTCTGAGTTTGAGGCCAGCCTGGTCTACATAATGAGATGCAAGATAGCCAGGGCTACACAGAGAAACCCTGTCTCAGAAAAAAAAAGAGACGAGGCTAGGAGTGGTGACATATCCCTTTAATTCCAGGATGCAGAAGCAGGCAGACCTCTGTGAGCCTCATCTGTCTACCAAGTTGCAAGCCAGTCAGGACTACATACTAAGACCTTTTCTCAATAAAAAAAAATTAAAAGAAATATTAAATAAGAGACAAAAATCTGAATGAATGACAACAAAGTGTAATGATTCATATATATAAAGGTTACCACAAAGGTTCCCCATTGCTTTTTATTCAAGCCTAAAATTTTTTAAACTATTTATAGATTCTTAGAGAATTTCACATTATGCACCCCCTCCCACTCATTTCCAAGTCCTTCCATATCTGCCCTCCACGCTTGTAGCCTCCTCCCCTCCCTCAAAAAAAAATTTTTTTAAACATCTGAGTTGCTGGATCACGTGAAGAGTTAGGCCTGTGGAAGTAAAGCCAAAGGATCTCCATGACTCAGAGCAGCACGAGGAGTCTCAGTGAATATCCCGTAGTGATGAGGTAGCAGAAGCCAGAGGCCTTGAACCAGACCAATAATCATTGCAGTGAACATTTGTAAGAAAAATGTTTGGGCAAAAGGGTATAGTTTGTTAAACTTCCTGATTAACCTAAATTTTTTAACAAGAAATTTTTATGTAAACAGGCAAAACTCACCAGGTAGTAGTGGCACATGCCTTTAATCCCAGCATTTGGGAGGCAAAGACAGGCAGAGTTCTGTGAATTTGAGGCCAGCTTGGACTACAGAGTGAGTTCCAGGACAGCCAGGGCTACACAGAGAAACCTTGTCTCGAAAAAGCAAAACCGGGGCTGGAGAGATGGCTCAGAGGTTAAGAGCATTGCCTGCTCTTCAAAGGTCCTGAGTTCAATTCCCAGCAACCACATGGTGGCTCACAACCATCTGTAATGAGGTCTAGTGCCCTCTTCTGGCCTTCAGACATACACGCAGAAAGAATATTGTATATATAATAAATAAATAAATATTTTTAAAAAAAGAGTAGCTCTTTCTTAAAAAAAAAAAAAGAAAAAGAAAAAGAAAAACCAACCAGACAAAAAAGAAAAAAAAAGAAAAAAGAAAAAAAAAGGCAAAGGCAAAACTCATTTGTGGTCATAAGAACTAGATAATAGGGGCTGGAAAGATGGCTCAGCAGTTAAGAGTACACTGGCTGCTTTTCCAGAGGCCCTGAGTTCAATTCCCAGCAACCACCTGGTGGCTCACAACCATCTGTAATGAGGTCTGGTGCCCTCTACTGGCCTGCAAGCACATGTGCAGACAGAACACTGTAATAAATAAATAAATGAATAAATAAAATGTTACCAAAAAAAGGGGAGGGGGGCTGGAGAGATGGCTCAGAGGTTGAGAACACTGGCTGTTCTTCCAGAGGTCGTGAGTTCAATTCTCGGCAACCACATGGTGGCTCACAGCCGTCTATAATGAGATCCGGTGTCCTTTTCTGGCCTGTAGGCAGACATGGAAACTAACACTGTATACATAATAAATAAATATTAAAAAAAAAGGATTAGATAATTCCTAAACTGGAGATGGTAGTTTATCCCCATAATCCTAGCATTGGGGAGACTAAGGCAAGATTGTCACAAGTTCGAGTTTGACCCTGTCTGAAGAAATAAATTAATTTCTGGCCCAGCAGTGAGATGGCCAAGTGCTTACTGTGGAGCCTGGCAACCTCAGTTCATTTCCCAAAATCCACATGGTAGGCACTGAGCAATGGTGGCGCACGCCTTTAACTCCAGCACTCTGGAGGCAGAGGGAAGCAGATCTCTGTGAGATAGAGGCCAGCCTGGCTTACAGAGCAAGTCCCAGGACAGGCCCCAAAGCTACAGAGAAACCCTGTCTCGAAAAACGAAACTTCTCGTCAAGGGTTTCTCTTCCAGACCCACTTTGACTATTCTTGCCTTATTTCCTACTCTCTTTCAGAGGTCACAACAGGACACATCATCTCTACCACTAGATATTTTGTCTTAATTTTAGTTTTGTGTCTCTGCTCCACAGTGTGGCATGCTTCAACATTCAATTTGACTTCAGGGCATATATGAGTAGGTTCAGTCCCTAGTACGTGTACACACACACACACACACACACACACACACACACGAAAAGAAAACATCTCCAAGAATTTATAAAAGAAAATTGCAATTTCATCTCTAGCCATGCATGAGATTGCTCTTGGGAAAAATGAGATTTTCCTCTTTTATCACGCAGGGTGAGAAATGAGACTTCAGAGTCATTCCTACCCTTGCTGCGAGGTGGCAGCACTGTCATGCGGCAGCTACAGCAGTTTTTAAACAGAACAGCAGAGAATGTGTCAACACCACAAGGGAGTAGAGAATCATTTGAACACAATAAGGGAACTAACTGTCAACAAAAACCACAGAACCCAGGAAAGCAACTGCAGGAGAGGAAGAGGCCCACACGGATTTGCTGCTGGGCTGGACGCCTGGTGCTTCCTTTATCCCTTCTCTATTTGAGCCAACAGATTGTCCTTCAAGGATCTCCCTTCCATTAATGTTTCCCACCAAGATTTTGATGCTTAGTTTGGCCAAATTTCAAGCTGTATTGATGTGTCAGGATACAGGGTGCTACTTATTGTAATTTGATTAAAATATCACAAAGCCCTTATGGAAAGTTCTTTGAACCAACTCTTTATGTGACTATCAATCAAAAGTTTCAGCCTCCAGAACCTTCTCATGCATAGCTAAGCCCATGTTGGCTTCAATGAAGCAATTTACAGCGGGCAGGAAGGCTGTGAAGGCTCTGGACATTGACAAATATCTAACTAGACGTTTTCTTCTTTATGACCTCACCTAGCGATCTATCAAGAAGTCTTCAGAGTTGGGCATAGTGATACACACCTGTAATCTCTCTTCTTGGGAGGCAGAAGCAAGAAGATCATGAGTTCAAGGCTAGCCTGGAATACAGCATGAGTTTCAAGAAAGTCTGGGCCATATGGGAAGACCCCTTTTTAAAATAAGTCTTTATAGCATAATACTAATTATATATATTCAATAGCAACTAGTGTCAACTGCAGACAGTAGTACTCATGCACTGTAGGTAGCTCTTTCTCATACCTCTTGACCCAGTAGTCATAATAAAGTTGTTTTGAATATACTCATTCCATTATTCATGAATGTGAAAATATACACAATTCCACAGGTATGCCTATGCTCATGTGAACTTATGGTTATAACTGTAAATGAATTCCAGAGATCTTTTGGTTGAGACTCTATTT
The DNA here is from genome assembly GCF_018167655.1 of Microtus oregoni. Taxonomy (NCBI): domain Eukaryota; kingdom Metazoa; phylum Chordata; class Mammalia; order Rodentia; family Cricetidae; genus Microtus; species Microtus oregoni. Next base: position 14,463,188 of record NW_024543074.1, read on the forward strand.
ATACAAGTGAAAAACTGAGTCTGAATAGCCACGTAATTTCTCCAAGGTGTCCAAAAAGGCTTGAACTAGAACTCACTTATAGTGATTGCTAAAGTCCAATGTTCTCCCCAGTGGAAGGCACTGACTCATTCAGTCCTAGTTTCTTCTCCTGTCCTAGAAATTGTACCTCTTAATAGGCATATCCATATCTCTTAATGTTGGTGTGTATACCTATGTGCCTCCATCAGAGAGCACACTTGTGAGTGACTACATGTCTATCTGCAAGTATTTATAAAGCATATCTTTGGGTGTTTATGCACTTTCTGTGAGGGAAACCTCTAGATAATGACGGTTCTTAGAGTTGGCATCAGCAGTGAAGTCAGGGCAGACTATCAAAGTCAATCATTAATAAGCAGTTTTTGTTCTTCCTCCAATCAGTATATTCCTGGGTCTTCAGGAAACAAGGCAAAATAGTCAGGGTAGAAGCAGACAGTCAGAGTGAAACTTGGTTTCAGAACAGTAGAAGCAACAAGAGGCAAAGCCTGTAAGGGGCTGGGACGGAGTAACAGTGGGCTGTAGGCAAGAAGTGCTCATGAGGTCAGGTTGGCATGGACACCATCTTAGTCTTCAGTCTAATCATTGCATCCTTTGATTCCAACAAGAACGGTAAGTACTTCTCTAACATAATATGCTAGAACATCCAAAAGGAAGCCTAGAAAGAATTTGGAGCCTCTTCTATCAGATAGGGATGTTACCAATACCCAAGTTGTACTTTGCAGAAATCAGCCCATATATCTGATCATTAAACCCAAGGAGATATCTATCTGTTTCATAAGTCTTCCGGGAGTGTGGTGCCTTCTTTTTTCTTGCTTGCAATGATAACAATAAAAACCTGGTCAGACAGCTCTCATTGTGAGACGGTACCACAGTTTTGTAAATTAATCCCTCATAAGATGTTGCCTTAGTTTTTAAGGTGGTACACTCAAATGATTTAAATGGAGATGTTAATGGGGCGAGCTGAGGGAAAGGTGATATGGGGGTGGAGCGGCACTGTTTGCTACTCTTTAGTAAGCGTTGATTGACTTGGAGTTTTTGTTTGTTTTTTGCTGAGGCTTGACAGCCAGCCTTAGGAAGCTGGGCAAGTGTTCGGCCACTTAGCTCTGCCTTTGCCCTGGTAGTAAATGTTTATTTAAAATACGATTTTTTTTCCAGAGTTTCCTAAACATTCCTTCTCTAAAATTAGCTAGCTGGAGGTTAAAGCAACATAGTATGAGGGGCAGCAGTAGCATGTTTATGCAAATTAAAAAAATTCACGCTTGTGACCCAAGCACTTGAGAGATGGAGGTAGGAGGATTGCCATCAGAACAGAGCCAGCCTGGGCTACAGAGAGATTACAGTCTTCTTCTTTTTCTTAAAAACCAGCTGAAGTTAGATGTGGTAGAGAATGCTTTTTAAATTTTTTTATTAGATTTATTCATTTTACTTTATATATGAATGTTTGGCCTGCATGTATGTCTGTGTACCACATGTGTGCTTGGTGCCATTGGAGGGAGGGAAAGTGCATGAGATCCCCTGGAAGTGGAGGTAGGAAGAGCTGGGAATTGAACTCAGGTCCTCTACCAGAGCAGCCAGTGCCTTTACCCACTGAGCCAATCCTTTAGCCACTACAGCATGCTTTGATTCTCAGCACTTGGAAGGCAGAGGCAGCGAGCTCTCTGAATTCAAGACCAGCCTGGTCCACACAGCTAGGTTCTAGGCCAGCTAGAGCTACATAGTGAGACCTTATCTCAAAAAGAAAATAAGAAAAGCTGAGAAAGAAAATTCCCACACCCTGTAAACCACATACCACAAAACATAAATAAGTATGGTCTATAGCTCTGTGGAAAACTATAGAGGGCCTATATCCAAGGGAATGCACATTAAACCTTCAAGGTTCTCTCCTTAATACAGCATGCAGAAGCTGAGCAGTGGTGGCAGGTGGATCTCTAAGTTCACAATTAGCCTGTTCTACAGAACGAGTTCCAGACTACACAAAGAAACCCTGTTTAAAAAAAAAAATACACCAGGCAGATAGAACAGGAGTGAGCGAGAAAATAAACTGTTTAAAGAGAATAGATGGGTTATTCTTTCATTAACTTAGTAATGACATCTCTCACTTTTCTTTCTCCCAGAAAGAATACATTGGTATTCAGTTCTTTATAATGGAACAATTCCTACTTAAATGTATTTGGCCATGTGTTTTAAAATCTCTTTTTAGGGAGTATTTGATCTCTCCAGTTCTAAGTTTTATGAGCAGAAACTTCGTCTCTTCCCCTGCCTCAGAATTCTAAAGGGAGAGGACCCAGTACATCCTGACCCATTTTTTTCCTTCCTAGACCCCAGAGAGAGCAGCTGCCAAGTGGAACAGCTGCCCAGCTTCTTCCCAAAGGATGTGAGAAGCCACAAGGATTTGGTAATAAGAGGTAGGGAATAGAGACCTTTCTGGAAAATCTCTTTGCCATCCCAGGATTTTCTTTTCCCTCTTTCCATCTTTTCTTCCTTCCTTCCTTCCTTCCCTTTCTTTCTTTCTTTCTTTCTTTCTCTGACTTTTCAAGACAGGGTTTCTCAGTGTAGCCTTGGTTGTCCTACAACTCACATTGTAGACCAGGCTGGCCTTGAACTCACAGAGATGCACCTGCCTTTGCCTCCCTCCCTAGTGCTGTGATTAAAGGTGTGTGCCACCACCACCCAGCCCAGGATTTTCTTTTTAACCTTTAAAAAATGCATTTTGGGGACTGGAACGATGATTCAGCTGTTAAGAGTATTGGCTGCTCCTCTAGAGGACTTTGGGGTCAATACCCAGCACCCACATGGCAGCTCACAACTGTCTGTAACTCCAGCTCCAGTGGCTATGCATATACATGCAGGCAAAACACCCATGATAAATTTTTTTAAATGCCACACTTCTTAGTCCAGATCTCAAATGTGCTATTTTAAAGACAAATATCTCCTCAGGAGAATGTCTGGAAATGAATTTTTATATTAACTTGTTGCCTAACGTATGACTGTATAAATCAGATGGGGATGAAGAAGAGAAGGAAATAGCACTCAGTCCTCTCTGCATTTAGGAAAACAATCTATGAGCATTGCTCTGTGCTGGATTTACTGCAATCGCTTGTCTTCAATGGCCCCTTGCAGGAAGGAGAGCAGAACTTGCACAGTCAGTACCATAAACATGGACGGAAGAGGAGGTGAACCAAAACAGGGCAAAGTGCAGCCGTGGAGTTCAACAGGAGTCATGAATGAAAGTGAGTTATCTGCACAATGCAGATTAAGAACCCGCTTTGTTTTTCCGTTTAGTTCTTCCAGAAATTAACACAGACATCAAAGAGGCTCCGTTCAATGAAAATCAGACTATAACTACCCTGCAGTGCCGTGGCTCTGGGAGGAGAGTGACAGTCCATCTTGCATATTCAGAGAGAAGGCCAAAGGTCAAGTATACGCTGAAGAACCTAGGAGTCTTTGCTGATCTCCATAGAAACAGCACGGCCTCCCCAAGCTGTCACCTCAGGCCCACTTCCCAGTTTCAGAATGGATCCCTGCTAACAGGTAAAGTGAGACCAAAGAGCTGCTAGAGGTAGGTTGACAGAAATTTACAGTTGACATCCTTGGTGGCCAGTATTTGTTAGCAGCCAAAGCCACAGTGAAACAAACTATTCTCCCCTTGGGAAAAAATAAGGGTCCTTTCTGAGAACCAGTTTTCTAATTTCTTTAACAATAATTTTAAATTATATTTATGTGTTTAGTAGTGTGTGTGTGTGTGTATGTGTGCGCGCACGCACGCGGGAGCAAGCATGCATATGTGTAAGTATGGCCATGTATATGAAGGTTAGAGGACAACTGAAGCCACCTTTGGGAGTCAGACAAAATAGATTCGGTAGCAAATGCCCTTATCCACTGGTCCACTTCACTGACCCCAGGTCCCATATTTCTAGTTTCTAAGACTCCTTCTGGCCCTAGTGTCCTGTGATATTCATAAGATACAAAATATTTTTTGAGACAAGTTCTTACTGTATATCCCTGGCTGGCCTAGACTGCTTATGTCTACTAGGCTAGCCTCAAACTTACATCAATCTATTTGCTTCTGCCTCCTGACTACCAGAATTAAATGCATTCACCACTACGCCTAGCTGGTCTTCATTTCTGATGGGTGGGTCTTCTTTGTCTTCTTTTTTTTTCCTTCTCTTGTTTTTTTTTTTTTCCCCAAGACAAAATTTCTCTGTGTAGCCCTGGCTGTCCTGGCTGGAACTAGCTTTGTAGACCAAGCTGGCCTCGAACTCTCAAGTGCTGGGACTAAAGGCATGCACCACCACCTGGTGGGTGTGTCTTCTTTTAACAATAGTTGTGGGCCAGGTGTGGAGCACTCAGGAGGCAGAGGCAGGAGGATGTCTGTGAGTTTGAGACCAGCTGGCTCTACATTGTGATTCCCAGGACAGCTATCTATAGGCAATTTACATTTGCATTCATCTGCAAATAGCTAAACAAAGGTCTTTTAAAACACCAATATTTTGTGAATTTTGGTTTTTTTTTTTTAGTGCACAGTGAAATCTACAAACAGCACATAGTTATTATAGTGAAAAGTAATCCTCCCTCCTACTCTTGTCTCTCCATCCTCCAGTTCTCTGTCCCCGAGGATAGAAGGAACCACTATTACCTACTGTATTTCCTTCCATGCATGAATAGGTGTGCATACATCCCCCCCTTCAGACAAGGTCTCATATTGCCCAGGATGGCCTCCAGCTTGCTGTGTACCTCAGGCTAGCCTTGAACTCCTGAAACTCCTCCCTCTACCTCCCAAGTGCTAGAAATACAGGCATGAGACCCCATGCCCAGATCATTTGCAAATGTGGAAAGCATGGGGCAGTACCACACCATCCACCCTGCTCTGCACCCTGGTTTTCCACGTGCACGGGTTTATCCTATGTCCATAGTCATAAATAAATTTGACTATGGGTGGTTGGGTTGTAGAATATTGAATCCAAGGCTTTGAACATGCTAAGCACATGTCTGTTTCTTAGCATATTATGTCACTAGCCTTACCTCATTCTTCTTCATGGTATTCTACTAAGTTGCAATCTATTTCCCTAGTTCTCCATTGGTGACAATTTTGGTTATTTCCATGTTTTTTACTAATACAAACAATGACATTATACAGTTCTCTTGTGTATCTACTATTTATCAAGGAAAAGAACTCCAAGAAGCAGATCTGCCACATCGACAGCTGATAACTGGTGTTCATTTAGGCCCCACAGAGACGGTTCCAGTTTCCATTGCTATCTGCCCTGTGTGAAGCTGCTTATTCCCCAACAGCAGCAGTTCTTGATTTCAACTTCTGCCATCTTTTCCTTCTTTCACACATTCCTCTGCCGAGTAGTTCCTGAACAATAGATTAGTGCACAGCTCTCACTTCGCACGAGGCCGTCGTTTTAGGCTCTGCTGCTATAGTGTTGGAAAATAACACTTGGTGCTTAGAGACACTGGGAAGTAGAGGGATCACAAGCAAAATGATGTAGAAATAAACTTGGCTTCTTGGCTTGTTTGTTTTTCAAGACAGGGTTTCTGTGTGTATCCCTGGCTGTCCCGGAACTCAATCTGTAGACCAGACTGGTCTTGAACTCACAAAGAAACTTTTAAAACGTACAGTAAAGATTGAAAAATAAGGGGAGGACATTTTCTTGGGATAAAGCCCAAGAATGGTAAATTAGTTATTCTTACTTGATTTGAATGTTTCAGTCACTTTATTATAATTAAGAAAAATTCTACCACTAAAGGCTAGGACTAGTGGGGTACACCTATAATCCCAACATACAACATACTGATTTTTAAGACAGTTTGAGCTATATGAAGTCCCAATATACAACATACTGATTTTGAAGACAGCTTAGGCTATATGAAGTCCTGTTGAAAGAAAGAAAGAAAGAAAGAAAGAAAGAAAAGAAAGAAAGAAAAGGATTAAGTAGTTAATTAAACTCTACCACTGGGAGGGCTCTTAAAACCCAAGAATCACTCAGTATCAATTTATTGGGCCTTTTCCTCTTACTGTGTGACACCCTGTTGACCTGACCGCAGTACTGGCTTTAAGTCATCTTCCAGTCTGCAGTTCTCTGAGTGGTACCATGCTATACACTGTGGGACCTGAGGTAATTAAGGACATTAGCTGTCAGAAATTCTGAACCAGGAAACCTGGGGGGTTAAGGGAAACGAAAGTTACCAAAGATCAACCTGCCCTATTGAAAATGTTTGCCTTGGGGTGACTCCAGGCTTTGAGCTCTTTCCAAGAGCTCAAACTGATTGCCCCAGTTCCCTGTATGTTGCTGTGAGAAAAGGAGTCTTCCTCCTTCTCACGGATGCTTGCTCAAAGCAAAGGTTCTGAAATCCCGACTCTGAGGCAGCACCCTATAGGATTTGAGTCGTGTAAAGAGACCTAACGGATATTTGGTTAGTTTGGGTCCTAATCACCATTCGCCACATGTGTTTACAAAGCCACCATGACAAATCCACACAGCCACATTATGAATGGACTTTTGAAAGGAACTTTCTTTCAAAGTCCGAAGATGCCTGTTCTGAATTTAAACCACATTAAATCACAAAGATGCAACAGACCTCAAATAGGTTAGAAATAAAATCTAGGAAAACAGTCCGACTTAGATGGTCCCAAGAGACTTGCACACAGGCTGACGTCAGTCTGCAGAGGGAGGTGTCTAAAATATAATCAAGTGGCATTAATGGAAAGCTCCTCTAAGTCAAGTAAGAATGTGGAATTGTAAGGACAAGAACTTTCCACAGCACAGTTGGTCTTAACAAGACATGGACCAAACATAAAATGGAGAAGGGAAACACAAGACAGTGGCTGAGGTGTAGCTCAGTTGGTAGAGCGCATGCCCAAGTTTCTTTTCTCACAGCAACATACAGGGAACTGGGGCAATCAGTTACAATACAGTTCCTGTTCCTACTGCTCAGATTTTATTTTTAGAAGCTTTCCAGTTACCCATCAGGTTTCATAGAGACCTATCTGTTTTTAACAGGACACGAGAAAGATAAAAATACCCTATCTGATTTTTGTCTTATTTTTATCTTTTCAAGACTGGTTCTCAGGTACCCCTCACTACGTATTTGACAATAAGCCTGAACTACTGACTCTCCTGCCTCCGCTTCCTGAGTGCTGAGATCACAAGTGTGCACCACCACACACAGCTGTTTCATCCAGTTGATAAATATTTTCTACTTTGCTTTTTGAAACAATCTCACCTTGGCTGGCCTGGAACTCACTTTGTATACCAAGCTGGCCTCAAACTCACAAAGATTCTCTGCCTTCAAATGCTAGGACCAAGGTCTGTCCAACCACATCTGGCAAATATTTTCTTCTTGTGTGACTTTTTTTTCTTTCTTTCTTCTTTTGTTTTTTTGAGGCAGTTTCCCTGTTCCTGGCTGTCCTGGAACTCACTCTGTAGACCAGACTAGCCTCAAACTCAGAGATCCTCCTGCCTCTGCCTCCCAGAATGCTGCGATTAAAGGCGTACACCACCACCCATGGGCTGTGTGAGCATTTTTCAAATGTCATTTTAGTAGACGGATTAGGATCTTTATAATTTGACCAGTGTGAACTGACATCTAAGATCTGGTTACTTCATATGAAACTGTGGGTTATGGAAGTTATAAATGTTATAAATCGAACTAGTATTTATTATGATGTTAACAATTGCCTTTGGCAAGTTAGGCATTTTCCCAGTGCTCAGTTTCTACAGTTACAACTGGGAGGGCTGACAAGATGATCTAGTTTTCAGAGGTACAGAGGATTAAACATTAGCGTGCAAGCCTAACAACAAATGTAAAGACTCCCAAATGGCCCTTCAGCCTGTGAGTATTATTACAGAATAATCTCTAAGAGACACCTCTATTTATTATTTTTGTTTGTTTCAGACAGGGTCTCACTACATAGCCTTGGTTATCCTTGAGTTCCTTATGTAGACTAGGCTGCCCTCAAACTCACAAGAGATTGACCAGAAAATGACACCTCTATTTAAATATAATGTATTTATCCAGACGTGGTGGTATATGTCTGCAGTCCCAGCACTTGGGAAGCAAAGGCAGGAGGACAGGAAGTTTGAAGGCAGACTAGCTACATAGTGAAACACAGTCTCAGAAAAAATAGTAACAATACATAGCTAGTTCAAGTTTAACTTGGGCTACATAACTAGATCCTATCTCAAAATCCAGCCAAACAAAAAGTTATATTAAATTTATATGAAAATGGATTAAATATATTCAATGTGCTTTATTTTAAAATTATGTTTTAAACAAAGAATCTTTTTTTAAAAGATTTATTTATTATGTATACAACATTCTGCCTCCATGTATGACTGCATGCCAGAGGAGGGCACCAGATCTCATTACAGATGGTTGTGAGCCACTATGTGGTTGCTCGGAACTGAACTCAGGTCTTCTGGAAAAGCAGCCAGTGCTCTTAGCCACTGAGCCATCTCTCCAGCCCAACAAAGAATCTTTTAAAACTATGGATTATTATTGTATTTAAAAATTTCATAAAGTTGGATTTTTAAAAACAAACTCCTTAAATTGGGGTCTTTCTATGCAAAAAAAAAAAAAAAAAAAAAAAAAACACCGAAGTCTTACTATGCAGTCCTTGCTTGCCTAGAATTCTGTACATAGGCTTGACTGGCCTTGAACTCATGACTCTGCTCTAGAACACTGGGATTAAAGGTGAGTATCACCATGCCCAGCAAGCTGGGATGTTCTTGTGGATTGTTTTTGAGGCAGTGTCTCATTCTGTAACCCTAAGTGGCATGAAACTTTCAAATAAATCAGGCCGATCTCAACTTGCATTGACTTTCCTGCCTCTTGCCTTCCAGGTCCTGGGGCTAGAGGCATGTGCCATCATGGTCACCTTAAATTGGGGCATTCAGTTCAAATACCTTCAGCCAAAGAAAAACTAATTTTGCAATCCCATCATCAATGGAATAAAGTGGGTTTGTTTTTTTTTCTGAGACAGGATTGTTCTCTATATAGCCCAGGCTGTCTTAGAACTCACTCTGTATGACTTTGATCTCAGTCAGAAATCGCCTGCCTCTGCTTCTTCCCAGTGCTGGGATTAAAGGGGTGTGCCACCACCACCTGGAGGAAATAAAATATATTTCAAACCTGTTCTACCTTGATGTTCAGATACTTCAGAGATAGGACCTGAAAGAGATGGGCTGCCAACGTGGACATTAATTCAGAGGACTGAAAGTACACTGACAGATGAAGCCTACCCAGTAGGCTCTGAAGTCACATTCTCATGGGAATACGGGACATATGTCTCTATGTCATTATCCCTCTGGCTACCAGACGGAGTTCTTCTGCTTAGAGAGACAGTCTCTAGGCTTTCCCTTATTTTTCAATCCCAGTTCACTCAGCTTGCAAAGTGTTTTCATACCTGCTTTCTTGTTATTTGTTTCTGATGTTTACAACACCTCTGAGAAATAGATACAGTGAGTATGTTTTATTACAACAATATTGCAAACAGGGAAACCAAAACTCAGAATTATGTAACTTGTCCAAAGTGAGTTCTGCTTATCTTCAAACATGTATGTTACCACTTAAGAGAAGTGACTGGAGCCGGGCACGGTGGCCAACACTGTCTCCAGTTCAACTCCGATCAGGGACCACTATTTAGCCTGTCATTTGTTGCATGATGACTGGTATTGAAAGCTGCCCGAGTCCGATTGCTCCCTCTACACAACTGTTAAAACTGTCACTCTGATGTTTTACTTGTCAAGTTGTTCAACATCTCTGCCGATTAACAACAACAAATGATAATTTTAAAGGATATAAAGACGTGTGACAGTAATTTAGAGGCAGATGGTGGTGGTGCACACTTATAGTCTCAGTGCTCAGAAGGCAGAGGCAGAGGTATCTCTGTGAGTCAAGGCCAGCCTGGTTCACAGGGTGCATTCCAGGACTGCCTGGACAGAGAAACCCTGTCTCAAAAAATTAAAACAAAAAAGAGCAATTTAGAAAAGCTAAAGAAAAGTTATGATAAGAAACCATGCAAAATGGAATAAAGGCTCACAAGATGGTTCCAAAGGGGAAGGTGCTTGCTGCCCAATGATCCAAACCTGAATACTTGAGTTTGAACCCTAGCACCCAAATAAACATAGAGAACCACCTTCACAAAGTTATCCTCTGACCTCCACATGGACACCTTGGCATGCACCACTCCCCAGGAAATAATACAGTTTCAAATGGAGTAAAAGACTAGTTTTGGTGGCACACTTATAACCTCACTTCATGTTTGAGCGCAGTCTGGCCATAGTGCATTTGATGCTAGGCTAATATGGGCTACATAGGCACACCCTGTCTTTTAAGTACAAGGGGTGAGGGTGTGGAGAGGAAGAGTCACCACTGTCTGAATTGGATTAGGTCCATTCTATAAGCAGGTGGAGTTGGGTGCAGACTACAGCCGGAATTCATCTGTTCCTCCTCATTTTTATCCCTGGCTGAATCCTGTCACCCCTCACCTGCTGTCTCCAAAATCTGTTGCCACCACCAGGTGATGCTTCCTCTACCCTTATCCCATAACGGTCCCTTTCTAACACAGCAGTCCAGTGAATGGTCAATTAAAATGAATCTTAGCTGGGCATGGTGGCTTGCACCTGTAATCCTAGCACTTATGAATCTGAAGCAGGACTACTGTGAGTTGGAGGCCTGGCTAGGCTGCAGAGTTAGACCCTGTCTCAAACAAACAAACAAAAAAAAAAAAAAGTAATAACACCCTCCCCACAAAAAGGTCATTCTTGATCAAAACCTTGCAACAGATCCTTATTTCCAAAGCCCTGAACTTGGCACACAGAGCCTGGATTTCTGCATCCTCTCAATCCTCATTCCTTCCCTTGCTCCTCCATGCTGGCTACTGGCTGCCTACTGCTTCCCTATAACTGTAACCTTCAGACACGCTCTGCCTTGGGGACTTTATTCCCATTGTCCCCTCCACCTAGGTTATTTCCCTCAAGTCTTGGCTCAATTCTAACCTCAGAGAGGCTTGGCCTATACTGCAGGTTGCCCAACTCTTACTTATGACTATTCCTCCGACTACTTTGTCTTGCAAGTTTTTTTTTTGCTCTTTATTTGTTTGTTTAATTGACTGATTGTTCTTTTTTTTAATATTTATTTATTGTGTATACAATATTCTGTCTGTGTGCATGTCTGCAGGCCAGAAGAGGGCACCAGACCTCTTTAAAGATGGTTGTGAGCCACCATGTGATTGCTGGGAATTGAACTCAGGACCTTTGGAAGAGCAGGCAATGCTCTTAACCACTGAGCCATCTCTCCAGCCCTGACTGATTGTTCTTTAAGACAGGGTTTCTCTGTGTAGCCCTGGCTGTCCTGGAACTTGCTCTATAGAGCAGGCTGGCCTCGAACTCAGAGATCCACCCAACTTTGCTGGATTAAAGGCATGCACCACCACTGGCTAGCTAACTGGTTTTGGTTTTTATTTTGTTTTCACATGGTTTTGGTTTTTAAAGATTTATTTTTTTTATTTATGGGTATGTCTGCCTGCATGTATGTATGTGTATCGCAGGTACATGGATGCCAACAGCAGCTAGAAGAGGGCACTGCATTTCCTGGAACTGAAGTTATAGGCACTTATGAGCAGCCTGATGTGATGCTAGGAACCAAACCCAGGTCCTAAAAAATCAGCAAGTGCTCTTAACTACCAAGCCATCTCTCTCATGCCTGATTTTGGCTTGTAAGACATAGTCTTACACTATGTATCTCCGACTAGCTAGAAACTCATTAGTTAACCCAGGATGGCTTTGAACTCTTGGTAATCCTCCAACTCAGCCTTACCAGTGCTGGGATTACAGGATGAGCTACCATAAGTGGCTTCTTGTTCTTGATTGATTGATTAGTGCTTTTGAGAGAGAATCTCTCCTTGTGGCCCTGGCTGTCCTGGTCACTATGTAGACCAGGCTGACCTTGGCCTCCTGAGTGCTGGGATCAAAGGCATGTGCCACTATGCCCATCTCTAGTTTTAGTTTTTAAGTAGTACTTACTCTAATATAGAATAATGTTTTTGTTTAGTTTTGTTTTTTGAGGTAGGGTCCTTCTACTCAGCTGTGGCTGGCTTGGTACTCACTATGTAGCCTAAGTGGGCCTTGAACTCAAGGTTATCTTCCTGCCTTGGTCTCCTGAGTGCTGGGACTATAGGCAGGTGACACTACACCCAGTCATAAAATATATAAAGTCATTGTTGTCTCTGCTTCCTCTGCCCTGACCCCAGACCTTTTTGTTTGTTTTCCTGTTATTATGAATCCAACTGATAGAAGATTTGAAGCAGTGCCTGGCACATAATAGACACTGGTTTTTAAATATTAAATGATGAAACTGAGGAGACCATGAAGCTGGGTGCCTTTCCATCTCCTAGTTCCTCTTACTTGTACCACTGCCTTCTCAGAGTAGTTGATGGGGCTCCACTACACAGGCCTGCAGTGGGCAAATGCATCTCAAGTTCTTCCCTGGACTTTGGAACCACCTCTATTAGTGAAGGAAATGCTCAGTAAGGTCACATCCTCTATCTTTATTCTTACTATTATAACCTCAAGAATGGTAGGCAAGCCAGATATGGCTCACTCCTTCCCTCTGATTATAGTCAAAGGATTCCTGGAGATTTAATCCATATCTCTTCTTGGCATCTCTGGCCTCGTTTATTCTTGGCATCATTCTGTGCCTACACCTAAAACCTATGAACATACAGGTCAACGGGGCCACAGTCAGAAATGCAGTATGAAGTGAGGAGACCTAGGGTTTTGTCACAGAAAACCAAAGTAGGATGATGCTTGCTGTGATACAGTTGTCCATCTGTTGCTTCTTTTTTGTTTTATAGCTTTCTTACCAGGGATCTCTCACTGCAAGGTCTACCCAGCAAAGAGTAGATCTGCTTCATCAGAGACGGTGCCCAATACTACCACCTCCACAACTCCTAGAAGTAAAGAAGAGAAAACTACAAGCACTGGGGGTTTCCCCAGCCCTTTATCACAAGGTACAAATGAAGCAGAGCGGCAAAGCAAGAGAAGGAAGAGGAAGAGACATTTTAGCCCCAATATTACTCTAGGTCCCCTAGGACTTGAAGCTACTTTATATTAAAAAATTATTCCATGTTTTAATAAGAGAAAAAAAAAGGTTCTCCATAAGGAAGTTCCCAGAAACACTTGTAGTTCAACACAGTCGATAATCCTTTCCTTGAGGGTGGAGAGATGGCTCGGTGGTTAAGAGCCATCTTCACCTGATGTTAAGCTCCAACTTCAGGTATCTCACACAACCACCTGTAATTCTAGTTCCAAAGGATCTGATGTGCTCTGGTCCCTGAGGATACATGCATGCACCAGTGCACATAAAGTCACACAGACACCACGCACGTGTGTGCGCATGCGTGCACACACACATATATATATATACACACACGACTATATATAATAAATCTTTTATTGAAAATGTTAATTCCTTATTTCATGAATATGACCTCAGATTTGGAAACAGACTAAATTCAACTGGTACATACCAGCCACTTGCATGGATAGATGTATATTTAATAGTAAGCAATTACTAACAGAGATGACACCAATCAACATGTCTTCATCTTCACTGGTTTTTAAAAAGAGCCCTTCCTAAATTGGCCAAGACTCAAATTCTCTAAGATTCAAGTTTGGGTTGCATCCCAGGTTCATCCCAGTGGAAAAGTATAATGAGATCAGTAATAACATAATAGATGAGAGCCTTCTGGCCTGGACTTGGCTTATGATTCACAAGCAGTGACAATTCACCGTTGTTCTTCCTGTACCCTCCGGGAACCAAGACTGGAGCGGTAATTTTTGTTTGTTTTTGTTTCTTTTTGAGACGGGTCTCAATGTAGCCCTGACTAGTCTGGAGCTCATTAAATAAATGAGGCTGGCCTTGGGCTTAGAGACCTGCCTGCTTCTGCCTCTTGAGTGCCAGGATGAAAGGTACGTGCCACCAGGCCTGAAATGAAGATGCTGTCTGTATATTTGTATTGCTTTTTCTTTTTTCAGTGACAGAGATGGGAGGAGATATGATTTTTGTTTTTAAGACTGGGAACTTCAAGAGGACTGACTGGGAACAATGGGTGAAGCGCTCCTTGTGCACCCCAGGTTTTTCTTCCCAAGAACAGTACAAGAATCAGCATGCATGACTCTGGAGAATCCCAGATTCTAGGGAAGGTGGCTCATTCATAAAAGAAGCTAGTGAGGGGCCCATGCTGCCGCCGCACCTGATTCTGAGCCCCAGGTGAAAATCCAGTCTCTGCCTCTGAGTCAGGAGTGCCTGATTAGTCTGAGGAGGACTCGCAGTCCTGCTGAGCCTTGCTCATATTCTCTTTCTCTCCATCCCTCTTTCCTTTCAGACACAGATGTGTCCTTAAAGAAGAGGCAGAAATGGAGTATTGTCATCAAAGCTCTGATTGCTGCTGCTCTGCTGCTTGGGGGAGTCATCATTATAGTGTTTGTCATCTTCAAAGTCCCATGCCCAGTGAGTCTGCTGATGTCCACAGAGGAACTGAGTCCCTGGCTCCACCAATAGACGCTGCTTTCTGTTGGAAAGGCAGCATAGCGTAAGGAAAGCAAGCACCAGCTGAGTGGCTTGTGGGAAGTTGCTTGACTTCTCCATTCTACAGCTGCCTTCTCTGTGAAACAGGACTCCTGATGTCGCCTTGCTTGTGGCTGTGGCAGCTAACCAGGATCCTGTTTGAGAGGCACCTAGTACATCAAAGGTGCTCTCTTAACGTGAGCTCCTTTCCCCCACTCTCTAGGAAGTGTGGTTCTAGTTAGTGTCTTCCTTAGAGAGGAGCATTTTTTTCTAGAATCCTAGTACTTGGAAGGTAGGGAGCAGACCGGGAATTCCAGGCTAGCCTTGCAAAATTGAGGCCAGCCAGGTTACATGACAGAAAGAAGGGGGGAAGGGGGAGTGTAAGAAAACAGAGCATTGTTTCTTTTAAATGACTTGACAGGAAGGTTGGAAGATAATCCAGTGTGTATCAGCCACTGAAATGATAACCAGCCGTTCTCTCTTCAGAGTCCATGCCTCAGAGCCAGAAGGCTGTGCCAATGGCAATGGCTATGGAGAAGGGAAAGAAAGGAAGACCAGCAACCTGGGACAACTGAGTCCCAGTGGGACTCGCTGCCTGAGAAGGGAAGTATTCTCTGTATAGTTTGTGCCATGCGTCTAGACAAAACAATGTAAGTGATGAGATGTAGTCAAATGCTTCAGTTATAAAGCAAATGTGATGAATTATTCTGTGTCAAAAAACTGGCCAGGCCAGGAAGTGGGGCACCTGCCTTTAATCCCAGCACTCAGGAGGCAGAGGCAGGTAGAGCTCTGTGAGTTCGAGGCCAGCCTGGTCTACAGAGCAAGTGCTAAGACAGGCTCCAGAGCTACACAGAGAAACCCTGTCTCAGAAAACAAAAACCAAAACAAAACCGGACAGATGCAGATGTGGTGGTGCACTCCTTTAATCCCGACACTGAGGAGGCAGAGGCAGGTGGACTTCTGTGAGTTCAGGCCACCCAGGTCTACAGAGTGAGTTCCAGGATAGCCAAACAAACAAACAAACAAACAAAGCAAAAACACATTGTTATTTGGCTGAGTTTGGCAGAATGCATCTATAATACTAGCATGATCAGGCAGAGAAAGAATCAACAATTGAAAGCCAGCCTCAGCTTCAGCTATATAAGGAAGTCTGAGGCCACCCTGGGCTACAGGAGATACCATCTAAACAAAAACAAAATAAAGAAAATAATAATACTAAGAGAGACAGAGACATGTGGGGGTGGGGAAAGAAGTTGATTAGAGAGAAATATATATGTCTGGGACCTAGATAAACTGAGTCAAAATGTGTAATGTCTAGAGTTGGGACCAGGGGTCTTTATTATCATTACTGTTATTCAGATGTGTTCTCACTATGTTGCCTAGACTAATCTTAATTTTTTTACGTCAAGTCATCCTCCTATCTCAGCTTTCCAAGAAGCTTATTCTACTCCCATGCTCATCTTATTCTTAAATTTTTAATAAGCTCCCTAACGGGGTTGGAGAGGTGGCTCAGAAGTTAAGACCAGTTCTTAGCACCAAAACAGGGTGGCTCACAACTACATTTTAACTCCAATTCCATGGGTTACAATGCCCTCTTCTGGCCTCCGTGGGTACACATATGGTGTACCACAAGCAAGCAGCCACCTACACATCTAAAAGTTGTGCAGGTGCCAAAGAGATGCTCAGTGGTTAAGAGTACTTGTTGCTCTTCCAAAGGACCTGGATTTGATTCTTAGCACCCACATGGTTGCCCACAACTGTAACTCCAGTTCCAAGGGTTCCAACACCTTCTTCTGATCTCTTTAGGCATCAGACACACACATGGCACACATACATACATGTAGGCAGAATACCTATAAACAAAACTGTATAACGTTCATAATAGTTGGGCATTTAGAAAATGCATACAAAATCTGATAGTTCATAAACTCAAACACAGTAAGGGTGGAACTGGATTATTTAAAATATTTAAACCAGGTGTATGCCACACTCTGCATGGCTTCAAGAACTGGCCTAACTGGGTGATGAGGGAATGAGAGAAGGACAGACACAGGGACACATATACAGAAAGACGGGGATCAGCTGGGCTACGCTCATTCTGATGGCCAGCACCGACTGCTGCCCAGAACTTCAGCTCATTTATTTTATAGAGCTGAATGAGGACGCAGGCTTATAGTACACAGCCAAGTAAAGAAGGGGGCTCATGGTCTACAGCTGAACAAGGAGGCAGGTCTAGCTCATCTCAGTAGGAGGTCTCGGGGGGAGCAGTCCCAGGCTGCAGTCATCCAGGAGGAGAAGCTGTGGTTTCTAGTTTTTGCACACACTGGACAATTATTTGTAAACACTGGCACTTGGACCAGAAGAAGGCTTTGTCATTTCTCTGACCCTCACTGGGGAAGGCGTCCCACTCCTATGGGTCTGAGGCATTGGGGTCGTTGGCATGGCTGTGCCCATGTTAGCAATACACATTCACTCAGGACTCATCCACTCCCCACAGGTGTGGTGCACACACCTATATTCCTTGCACTTGGGTGATGGAGGTAAGACGAGCAAGAGTTCAAGGCGTTCTCCACTATGTAGTGAGGCAGCTTGATATACAAGAGACCTTGTTTCAAAAATAAATATTCAGATCCTAAAATCTCTTTCCAAATCCTCTTTAAACATAATGAGATCCTTTGGGTTTGATTCAAGGAAGGAAGTGGAATTCCTGTGCTATGGGATCCAGTGTAGCCGCACACTCGGGGCTGTTTCCATTCCAGAAAACCTGGTCAAGACATGGGCGATGGGCCCTCTGCTAGTGGCTTATAGGTTCTTGATTCATGAGCAAGTGGTCATGTTTTCTCAGAACAACCATCAGGCAGGTAAAGAGGGAAACCCAGGTGTACTGGACTGAAATGGGTTTTCTCCTCAGCGATCCCTTGCTGATTCGGTTCATCTGCACACTTACTTACCTTTCGTGTGTCCTTTCCATCTCTAGGTTGGACAAGATGCTCCTAACTCTTCAGTCCCAAAGAAAACTACAGGCGTCACTATAACCCACCAGACATACTTCTGAGCTCGGCTTTGCCTCACTCTGAACGCCAGTGCTGTCTTCTGCACCACCGTCTCCTTACTGCAAATCATTACAGGCTGAAGCCCTCACACTCGTATCTTCACGGGGACTTTATAATCAAATATATGCCAGGACAGTGAAGGAAGACCCTGGGTCGACAGAGCTACCCTCATGCCCTGCGCCTGACACAGACATAAGCCTCTGTGATTCACTTTGTACATCCATAAAATGGGTTATCTGTCCATCGCAGCAAATGAAGGCAAAGTCCCTGCCTCCGAGTGTTGTGAATGACCTTGTCTTCAATGAAAGCCGAGACACAGTCTCCAAAGAGCCGGAGCCGACAGCATCCACGTTCCAGCTCCTCTGCTGCCCTCCCAGCTTTCTTCATGCTCACTGGCTGTCAGCGAGCTTACACGGGGCATCTGCTCTCCCAGGCTTATGATTTAATGACTTAGCCTCTGTCAGTATACCTGATAAAGAGAACCCAGCATTAAGCGTCCCATAAGCCCTTCTAATAAGTCATTCCTGAAGGGTTTCAGGACAGCAGAATATAGCATTGAAATGAGATTGGAAAATTCAGGATTCCTAAAGGAGGTCTGATATTAAGCCTTTTCTTTCCTGATACTGTGATTTTGGACCAACCTCCTCACATTGCAAGTGCTATGCCACTGGGATGTAACTAAGCCCTTTTGTAAAGGTAACTTTTATTTTGAAAGGTAGGTTCTCACCAGTTACCCAGAACGGGAACTCTCTTAGTAGACCAAGAACTTTCAACTATCTTACTTCAGCCTCCCAGAGGAACTGGCAATACAAGTGTGAACCACCAGGCCTGGCTATGTCTTATTTAATTTTTAATTTTTTTGAGACTGGATTTTATGTGTGTAGCCCAGGCTGGCCTCCAACTTGCTGTGTAGCTGAGGATCACCTTGAACTCCCAACTTTCCTGCCTCTACTTCCTGTTAGGCACTATTTTACCAATAAGCTGTATGTGGTTTTAATTAAGGACCTGAAACAAAATGATCCCACTCACAGGGACACAGCTCTGAGTAGAATCTGACCTGCTTAGACAAGATTTCAGTGAGAAACCAGAACTGGGAACTGGAGCAGCTGATGCAGTGAATGGTGCTGTTCTGTGTTGTTCTGCTTCTTTCCCAAGAGTGTGAAACCGTTCCAACTGCTGATGTTCCCCTCCTCCATGTACACACTATTCCACATATACATATATATTACATGTAGCCCAGGCTAGTGTTGAACTACGTACATATCCCAGGATAACCTTCAGCTCATGATCCTCCTGTCTCCCACTTTTCATGCACTGAAATTACAGTATGTGTCACCACGCCTGGCAAGTGACTCTGTTTTCTTAGTTCTCTAGAATAAACCGTTCCTTTCACGTCAAGTACTGTTCCCAACAGAATTCTTGAAAGTGTACTAACTAAGCAGGGAACAAGCTGAGCCAGGAGGAAGGGACAGACACAAAACAATGGTGATTCAAAGTTTCCCGGAAGAGCTGGAGAACCTCTCAGATTCCACAGAACACACTTTCAGCACACAGCAGACAGGGACAAAAGACTACGTGTGGTGTTGGATGTGTGAGTGGACCATTTGCACCCTATTAGTGACAAAACATTGCCTCGAGTTTATCCAGACACCTGCTACTTTTCTTAGCCATATATTTGAGCAAACAAACAAACAAAAAACTGGTTTTTTCCCCAGGTCTGGTAGGGAAAGTTATTAAAAAGATTCTATTTGTTCTTAGGATTAATGCCAGCATCCATCTCACCCCTGCCCTCATCCACAACAGAATGTCCCACAACCCGAAAGTATCATGAGATTTCCTAGAAGATGAAAACCATGGCTAAGCCGGTGCTCATCAGTTCTGCTCTTCGGCAAGGGTGAAATTGGGTAACATCTGTACTGATTTTCTTCACAGAAACTGACACAATCAAAATTATGTTTTCCCTGTCAAAAGAATCTTCTAAGGATTTCCTCACTCCCTCATCAGTCAACAGCTTCGAATTCCTTCCGCAGTGGAGGGAGGATTTTGGAAACTAGGAGATGAGAGATGAGAGCAGAGAAAAGGGGGGCACTCGTGTGTGGACTTTGGGATGTGGACTTCAGTCTGAAGATTGCTCCAGAGTCAGACACAAATGCTCGGGTCATCACTCTGGGTGACACTCTTAGAAAACACTTCAGTGCAACTGCCAATGAGTCTTCTGCCAAGTGCCAAGTCTCTGTTGCAAACTCTTTCTCATTAAAATATATTCTGTTTTTCTGACTACTAAAGTGCATTTTCATTATCAAAATTTATATCAAAGCCGGGCGGTGGTGGTGCACGCCTTTAATCCCAGCACTCGGGAGGCAGAGGCAGGTGGATCTCTGTGAGTTCGAGACCAGCCTGGTCTACAAGAGCTAGTTCCAGGACAGGCTCCAAAGCTACAGAGAAACCCTGTCTTGAAAAAACCAAAAAAAAAAAAAAACAAAAACAAAATTTATATCAAACAATATAAAATGTAAAGTAATATAAGATTAAAAGTTATATTTACTCTCCCACAGGTAACCAATAACACTGATACTTCTTTTATAGGCATAATAAGTGTATGTGCATATAAGAGACATATATTACATAGCATAATACTCTCCATGCTACTTTCAACATAACGCCCTCTTTCCCCCACTAATACATTACTGTTGTATTTCCAATTGCCCATTAATTTCCTTGTGTTTATTTTCAGTGTTTTGTGTTTTTGGTTTTTTTGTTTTTGTTTTTGTTTTTTTCAAGACAGGGTTTTTCTGTAGCTTTGGTGCCTGTCCTGGAACTAGCTCTTGTAGATCAGGCTGGCCTCGAACTCATAGAGATCTGCCTGCCTCTGCTTCCTGAGTGTTGGGATTAAAGGCATGCGCCACCACCGCCCGGCTTTATTTTCAGTTTTAAAGGCAGCTAGAATGCTTTCTTTCTGAAGGATCTGTATGATGACCCTTTTGTTTTGCTAGACAAGGTCTCATATAGCACCGCTAGCTCTGAGTTCACAATGTAGCTAAGGATGATCTTGAACTTCTGATTTTTCTCTCTCTAGCTCCCAGGACTAGGACTGTAAGTGTACACCACCCTACCTGCTAATATTCCAATACAGCACTCCCCCCTCCTCACTGTAGCCCAGGCTGGTCTGATCTTAATGTGAGATAGACTGTCACGATCTTCTTGCCTCAGCTTCCCAAGGGCTGAGATTACATCCTGAACCACCTGCTCAGCTTTCCAGTACTTTTGGATAGGTACAGAGATGAGGGCAGATAGTTGCTTGGTGCAAACAAGACAAGTTCACAAAAAAATTCCACTTTGAACTTTTGAGGCTATTGCTTAATGACTGAGTAAACAGCTGTATGTGTGGGGTGTTAAAAGGGTTACTCTGAAGCCAGGCACAGTGGGTCAATCCTATAATCCTAACACTCAGACAGCTAAGGCAGGAAGACTGCTGTGATTTCCTCCAGGTCAGTGTGGACTACATAGTGAGTTCTCTGTAAACCTTGGCTACAGACTGAGACCCTGTCTCAAAATAAAAAAAAAAAAAAAACAACTTTAAGAGAGAGTAATAGAATGTAAATAACTGAAAGCAGAAGTGGGGACTAATTTGAAGAAGAAAGAGGCCAGTGGGGTAAAAGTACAAGATTCAAGTATGATACTTACATATGAAACTCTCATAATGAAACCCATTTATTCTGTATGCTGAGCAAAACAACAGAAAATAAGAATGGCTACTAGAAAGGTTTTTCCCCCTAAAAATAGATTATTTTGTTAAATAATATAAATATAAAAGTATAAAGGGTTAGGGAAGATTGCTACTCTTCCACTGAACTGAGTGTGGGTCCTAGGACCCACACCAGGCAGCTCATAACCATTTGGAACTCTAGTTCCAAGGGCCTTAATGCCCTCTTCTGGCTTCCACAGGCACATACACGTGGCATTTACTCACACAGACCCCCCCATATAGACATAAATTTTAAAAAAATCTAAAAAATATTAACACTTAAACTATGCATATATATAAATTGCATTTGCCATGTTTCCATTTTTAGATTTATTTAGTGTTCACATGTGTTTTGTCTTCAGGTATGTATATGCACCACATGTATGTCTGGTACCTGGAGTGGTGAGTTGACATGGGGTTGCCAGGAACTGAACTCTCAAGAGCAACAAGTGCTCTTTGCTGCTGAGCATCTCTACAACTGTGACCAAATCAAAACTGACCAAACTGTGGTGGCACACGTTTGTGATCCCCCTACTCGGGCAACTGAAGCCAACCTGGGCTACATAATGAGCTCAAGAATAGCCTGTTCTACATAGAAAAGAAAAATGAAGCTGACACGGGACTCTGGATATCTGGAAGTGCTAAGCAAGCATTAACATTCTTCCTTTCCTGCACCCTGAAGCTATGCGAAGGTGGGCATAGGAGCAGCAGCAGCCCTAACCACTCTCTACCCCCACTTCTGATTCTGGACACTCTTTAAACACTACCCAAGGGATTCTGACCTGAAGTGTTTCCCCAGCGTTTAGATTCAGCTATTTTCCAAGAAGAGTTACTTATGACAAGGAGCCACAAACCCTTTCCAAATGGACGCAATTTGCCTAGCCAGGTTAAGAGACTACGCTCTCCCTCCCCTCCCACTCTCAGAATTTCATTCCTGAGTTCACACAATAGCCCTCATGTTGTCTTGAGGACTTGCTATTTCTTCTATCAAGTGTACTTCCTGGTTCTTGTCCTTGAAGTCTGTTAACCCTGTATGAATTTGTGTATTTTTAAAAATAGTTTTTCGAGACAGGGTTTCTCTGTGTGTAGCCCTGGCTGTCTTGGAACTTTTGACCAGGCTAGCCTCAAACTCCCAGAGATCTGCCTGCCTCTGCCTCCTGAGTGTTGAGATTCACCACTGTGTATGTTTATATTGCTTTATATTAGTAAAGCATCATATCTGTAGTAAACACACAAATTGTGTGTTGATGGCCCATCACTGAACGGATGGTTGAGGGAGGCAAGTCTCAGCTTGTGTTTTTGTTTCTTCCCAATGACGAAGATGGTCCCCAGGGCCTTGTATG
The DNA here is from genome assembly GCF_018167655.1 of Microtus oregoni. Classification (NCBI taxonomy): domain Eukaryota; kingdom Metazoa; phylum Chordata; class Mammalia; order Rodentia; family Cricetidae; genus Microtus; species Microtus oregoni. The sequence goes on from NW_024543074.1 coordinate 14,485,942, forward strand.
GTCCACAGAGGTGTTCTACATCTCCAGCCCTTTTTCGTTTTTACTTTTTGAGACACAGACTAACTTATCCAAACTGACTTTGAACTTGTGATCTTCCTGCCTGTTGCACCTGAGTAGCTGAGATTATAAACCTGTGGCACCAAGCCTGGCTGCATGACTCCTTTGTACAAGAGAATCAGGTAACCTTCTAAAAGTTGCTATTTCTTTTCTATGTAAGAATTATTTACTTTAATTATGTGTGAGCCTATGTGGGTATAGTGTCACAGATGACAGGGGTATCCGGGGCTCCTGAAGCTGGGCTCCAGAAGGTTGTAACTTGCCTGACATGGATGCTGGGAACCAAACTCAAGTTTTCTACAACAGGAGTATCCCCTTAACAGCTGAGCCCTCTCTAGCCCAAGCTGCTACTGGTTTTTTTTAGACAAGATAGATCAAAGAGGGCCCATACTGTAATTGTTAGTGGGGCTTGAATTCATCTCTTTGTTTATTATATTACTACTACGACTTTTAGACTCTGAGACAGGGTCTCACTGTGTAGCTATAGGTGGCCTGGAACTTGCTATCATTATGTAGACCAGGCTGGCCTCAAGTTCATATAGATCCATTTATCTTTGTCTCCTAGCTTCTGAGATTACATGCATGTGCGACCACATCCAGCAAATTCATCTCTCAGTTCATATTATTTGTTGTTACTAATTTTTAAAAAGATTTATTATGTATATAATAGTCTACCTGCATATATGCCTGTAGGCCAGTAGAGGACACTAGATCTCACTACAGATGGTCATCCACCATGAGGTTGCTGGGAATTGAACTCCAGCTCCTTCCCCATATCTTTGTATCTGCCCTTGCAGTCTCCCTCCAAACAAAGAATAAAATAAAATTTAAGAGAAAAAAGAAAAAGGAAAAATCTCATGGAGGCTGGAAGCTGTAGTGTGACATAGTAAGTCACGCAGTAAACCCTTTTTTTCCCATACACCTTTACTTGCAAGTGTTCATTTCAAAGAGTCATTAGTCTGGACCAGGTGGCGGTGGTGGCGCACGCCTTTAATCCCAGCACTCGGGAGGCAGATGCAGGCGGATCTCTGTGAGTTTGAGGCCAGGCTGGTCTACAAGAGTTAATTCCAGGACAGGCTCTAAAGATACAGATGAAACTCTGTCTCAATAAACAAACAAACAAACAATCAGTCATTGGCCTGTTTTGAGGCCTCTGGTTTCTACTACACTAATACACTGGGCCTTCACTGGGATTCCTCTTGGATATCCTGTTGTCCTGTGTCATGGAGATCTTGCAGCTCTGGATCTGCAGAACCAGCTCCTTCATATGCTCCAGTAGATCACAGATGGGATGGGCCAACTCCTAGCCATGGTTCTGAACCTGGGTAGCTGCAGAGTTGGTCAGCCTGCCAGCTTGCTCCAGTCCTCAGCACCAGGGTGAGCTCTCCAGCATTGCCCTGACTAGTTCACCCTTTGCAGCACTGAGCACGGGGCAGGACCAGCCAGAGGCCCTGTGTTCACGCCTTCAGGATCGGTTCACCCACACCTACACCATCAGGGCCAGTAGCTCCACTGGGTTGCCCAGGTGAGGTGCAGGAGCCACTCTCCTGAGTACTGCAGCTAGTGAGGGACAGGGACAGCTCTCCTGCTCTTATGACCTCAGTGCCTGCTCTCCCACCAATCACAAGCAGAGACAGGGTTTCTCTGCAGCTTTGGAGCCTGTTCTGGAACTCGCTCTTGTAGACCAGGCTGACCTCGAACTCACAGAGATCTGCCTGCCTCTGCCCCCCAAGTACTGGGATTAAAGGTGTGCACCACCACCACCCGGCTCAATATGTATTTTTTTTAAATATTTATTTATTTATTTATTTATTATGTATACAATATTCTGTCTGTGTGTATTTGCAGGCCAGAAGAGGGCAGCAGACTTCGTTTCAGATGGTTGTGAGCCACCATGTGGTTGCCGGGAATTGAACTCAGGACCTTTGGAAGAGCAGGCAATGCTCTTAACCACTGAGCCATCTCTCCAGCCCCAATATGTATTTTTTTAAAAGATTTATTTGCATCACTTTTTATTTAGGTGTGCGTGTGCATGCACACCTCGAAAAGTCAAAAGGTGGTGTCGGAATCTTAATTCAGGTCCTCTGGAAAAGCAGCAAGCATTCTTAACTGCTAAACTGTCTTTCTAGGCTCTCTTCCCCACCCCTCAGCCCCCCCCCCCCGTGTGTGTGTGTGTGTGTGTGTGTGTGTGTGTGTGTGTGTGTATGTGTGTGTGTGTTTAAGACAGTATGTTTGTTCATGTGTAACAGAGTCCCACTGTGTAGCTGTAGCTCAGGCTGGCATGGAGCTTGATTTCCAACACATTTTTATTTCTTTCTCTTTTCCTTATCCAATAATCTGACCGGAATTTTAGGAATTTCAGGCAGAATAAACCTGTTCTCCCCCCAGCGTTCCTTTCTTCGGTGCCACTCAGCAAACAGAAACCCTATTTTGCTCTCTGGGCTGTAGTTCAGGGACTTTCACTGGACGCCTGTGAATTTGTGCCACCTAGTGGCGAGAACTAATAACTGCATCCTGAAAAGCACAGGGCATTCATGAGTCAAAGGCAACAAAGTTTAAGTCACGATAAAGGCGAGGTCCATATTACTGCCCAGGGGTAAACAATCCTAACCGCCTGAGAATGTTCTGCTTTAAGTCTCATTTTCTAGAAGATTTAATAAAATGGGGGAGGTATATTCAGAAGTTTGCAGCCATGGGCTCTGCAGGATTAGATGGTGCCCTGAAAACTTTTCCGGGATCTTACTCAAGCCACCCTCCCTCCCCGCAATGTGCTGGAAATGAAGGATAAGCAGTGCAGGACAGAGGGTCCTTATTAACCTCTAGAAGAATCGAACACCCTGCTGAGAAGAAGTTGAAATGGAAGGCTTTGAGCCAGGTGTACAGGAATATTAGTTTCTCATCGGCTGACTATGCTCAAGCGTGCTTGTGTCTATGACTGTGTCAAGAAAAATTCATAAGGGGCTGGAGAGATGGCTCAGAGGTTAAGAGCATTGCCTGCTCTTCCAAAGGTCCTGAGTTCAATTCCCAGCAACCACATAGTGGCTCACAACCATCTGTAATGAGGTTTGGTGCCCTCTTCTGGCCTGCAGACATACACACAGACAGAATATTGTATACATAATAAATAAATAAATATTTTTTAAAAAAAGAAAGATTCGTAAGTTTTGAGATTTATAGATTCAACTTTGCCCAGGCCGGGCGGCTGTAGTGCACATCTTTAATCCCAGGATTTGGGAAGCAGAGGCAGGTAGATCTCTGAGTATGAGGCCAACTTGGTCTACAAAGTGAGTTCCAGGACATCTAGGGCTCCATAGTGAGGCCCTGACTTGAAAAAACCAGAGCCTGACTATGTTGACAGGCTGGCCTTAACTCAGAGATCTGCCTGCGTCTACTTCCTGAGTTCTAGAATTAAAAAGTATGTGTTACCATGCCCAGACCTCCTCTCCCTCCTTCTTCTTTTTTTTTTAAGATATATTTATTTATTACTTTGCCTGTGAGATGGCTCAGGATTTAAAGGTGCCTGCCACCAAGCCCAAGAACCTGAGCTCCATCCTTCTCTGGGACTTACATGGTAGAAACTTGCAATATCTGTTGTCAGTTGTCTTCTGAACTCCACACGCACATGACATGCTCCCCACCCCTCCACAAAATAAAAAAATTTGATTTTTAAAAGGTTAATTTTTTTTGTTTTGTTTTTTCGAGACAGGGTTTCTCTGTAGCTTTAGAGCCTGTTCTGGAACTAGCTCTTGTAGACCAGGCTGGCCTTGAACTCACAGAGATCTGCCTGTCTGTGCCTCCCAAGTGCTGGGATTAAAGGCATGTGCCAGCACCGCCCAGCAAGGTTAAATTTTTAACTTATGTGCATATGTGTTTGCCTGCATGAGTTTGCATGTACTATGTATATGCAGGAGCCCCTGGAGGCCAGAAGAGGGCATCAGATCCCCTGTAACTGGAGTTAAAGATGGTTGTGAGCCATCAAGTGGGTGCTGGAACAGAACCCAGATCCTCTGTAAAAGCAGTAAGCACTCCTAGCCACTCTCCAGTTACTGTGTTATCGTCTTATATGCATTTTATTTTTGTTTTTGTCTGTTTAAGACAAGGTCACATTTAGCCCATGCTAGTCTCCAAATAGCTACAGACAAGGATGGTCTAGAATTCCTCATCATCCTGCCTCACTTCCTGTGATATAGATATGAAAAATTTGCATTGGTATGGATCTTGGTTTACTGATACAAATTTAAGGTCAATTTTGTTATATGCATATGTATTTCTGATCTTGATTAAGGTATTGTGATTGTGTAGTTCATTTTTAAGGATGTAATATATAATTAAGAAATATAGGTTAATAGATAATCATCTATAATAGTCAAGTTTATAGTCATGTTAGATTTTCTAGATGTGCATAGATATATTTCAGATGGATAGGCATTCTTCGTATCTTTCAAAGACTACAGAATATGGCATTTAATGTTTTAATAACTTAGGACTTTTCATGACAATGAGACACTCTGCTCCTGGCAGCACCAATTGCTTTGAGAGGAAGATGGGCATCAAAGAGGCTCCTTATGGAGTTTGATAGCCATTTGGGCAAGAAACTGCTCTTGCCTGAATTGTTGCATAAACTGGACATGCAGGACCCATAGAGCATTGACTGCTGAACTTGCCTAAATGTGAGACGATCCTTCGGGGTTCCTGCTTCATGAAAGAGTCTGCAAGACATTCTGCAGGATACAGAAGAAAGTGACTGAACTGTCTTTGAAATTTCTGCTTCATGGAAAAGTCTGCTGGATACTATGGGCTTGTAGGCTGAAGATGGATATCCCAATGGTACAGAAGAACTTTGGGTGACTGTCCAGGCAGCAAGATGTCTCTGTCAATTCTAGAGTTTTGGAAGTTGTTTATAATGCGCTTCCTGTTTACTTAGCTAATATTATATCCTTCTGGAGTCTTTGATGGAGTTGAAGAATTTATAGTTATAGTTTTCCTTTGTTATGATAAAAGATAAAGTAGATATAAATATTGTAACTGTAATTCTTGCTAAAATTTTACTATGTTAAAGCCTTCCTTTTTGTTTAAACAGAAAAGGGAAAACGGTGTAGGAGGTCCTTCTTTCTAGGTGTTGCTTGTATTGGTTAATGAATAAAGAAACTGCCTTTGCCTGATAGGACAGAACTTAGGTAGGCAGAGAAGACGAAACTGAATTCTGTGAGGAAGAGAGCAGAGTCAGAGAGATGCCATGGATCTGCCACCAGAGTAAGACATGCTGCCAAAGCTTAGCCAGTAAGCCACTGCCACGTGGCAATACACAGATTAATAGAAATGGGTTAAACTAAGATGTAAGAGTTAGCCAATAAGAAATTAGAGCTAATGAGCCAAGTAGTGTTTTAATTAATATAGTTTCTGTGTGATTATTTCGGTTCTTGGGGGCTGGGACAAAAAAGCAGCTTGACTCTGCTTTCTTCCTCCCAGAATTCAGTTCTGTCTTCTCTGCCTACCTAAGTTCTGCCCTATCTGGTCAAGGCAGTTTCTTTATTCATTAACCAATACAAGCAACACATAAAAGGACATCCTATACCATACCTGAGTAGAAGTTCAAGGTCATCCTCAGTACCTAGGAGTTGGAGACCAGTCTGGGCTATGTGAGACTCTGTTTCAAAAGAAAAAATGTTGTCCTTTATATATATATACACATATATTTTTTTAATATTTATTTATTTATTATGTATACAGTATACAATATTCTGTCTGTGTGTATGTCTGCAGACCAGAAGAGGGCAGCAGATGGTTGTGAGCCACCATGTGGTTGCTGGGAATTGAACTCATGATCTTTGGAAGAGCAAGCAATGCTCTTAACCACTGAGCCATCTCTCCAGCCCTATACACATATATTTTAATAAATAAACAATCAGGATTTGAGGTTCTAGGAATCCCATTGCGCTTAAGCATTTTTCTTCATTTTTCATTTCGTGGCTGGATTTTAAATCCTCTTAAAGCTTAGCCTAAAAAGTTCTATAAAACTAAACATATTTTTAGGAAAACTTCCAGCTCTCCCAACTTTTTAAAACATTTATTTTTGAGACAAGGTCTTACTATATATCCTTGGCTGGCCTCACAGAGATCCACTTGCCTCTGTCTCCAAAATGCTGAGATTAAAGTTGTGTGCTTTATTTATTTATTTACTTATTTACTTACTTTGAGAAAGAGTCTCTCTGTTTTGTTCTGGCTGTCCTGGAACTCTCTATGTCGGTCAGGCTGGCCTGGAACTCAGAGATCCATCTGCCTCTGCCTCCCAAGTGCTGGGATTAAAGGCCACTACTTCGTGTGCTTTTATACTTAATGGACATACAGTAACTGCACATATTTATGGGCTTTAATGTAATATTTCAACACATAAATACAATGTATAATGATCAAATGGGGTAATTATTTTTATTACTTTATGCCTCATATTGGGAACCTTCAAAACCCTCTTCTAGCTATTTTGAAATGTTTACTAAACTCTTCGTCTCAGTCACAAGTGCTACAGAAAACTAGAACTTCTTCCCAACAAGGTCTCCATCCTCCACACCACCCTGTTTCCGTCCTTCCTCCTCCCGACACTCCCAGGCTCTGTAGCCTCAGTTCTGGTCTCCATTTCTCCGAGCTATGTTTTCAGCGGCCACTCATCAGTGGAAGGATTCTGAAGGACTCTCCTCTAATGTATGATAAGCAGGTGGTTGGGCTGTCAGCGTATTCTAACCCTATTCTCTTTTGCTTTGCTTGGGTAATTTTTATGTGTTGATGGGTTTTGTTTTTGTTGTTGCTGTTGTTGTTGTGTTGTTTTACTTTTGCATTTTTTTCTTTTTTGAGAAAGGGTTCCATGTAGCCCAGGACAACCTCAAATCCACTATGTAGCTAAGTCTGGCCTTAAAATCCTATTCTAGTTTTACTTCCTAAGTGCTAGAATTGCAGTTGTGCACCACCACATTTGAACCTGTTAAATTCTTTTTAAAAAAAATCATTTATAGCACGTACTGGCTTTGTGGGAGCCTAGGCAGTTTGAATGCTCACCTTACGAGACCTGGATAGAGGTGGGCAGTCCTTGGGCTTCCCACAGGTCAGGGAACCCTGATTGCTCTTCGAGCAGATGAGGGGGGGGACTTGATCGGGGGAGGGGGAGGGAAATGGGAAGCGGTTGTGGGGACGAGGCAGAAATCCTTAATAAATAAATAAATTAAAAAAAATCATTTATAGGGGCTGGAGAGATGGCTCAGAGGTTAAGAGCACTGACTGCTCTTCCAGAGGTCCTGAGTTCAATTCCCAGCAACCACCTGGTGGCTCACAACCATCTGTAATGGGGTCTGGTGCCCTCTTCTGGCCTGCAGGCATACATGGAAGGAATGTTGTATACATAATAAATAAATAAATATTTAAAAAAAAATCTCTATAGAATTTTTTTTAAAAAATCATTTATTTATTTATTTAACCATGTGTTCAAATACCTGTGTGTGCCATGGCATGCATTGAGGTCAGAGAACACGTCAGAGAACTCAGTGGTCTCCTTATACCATGTGGGTCTTAGGAAATCAAATTCAGATTATCAGGCCCGACTATAAGAATAACCCACTGAGCAATCTGTTTGGCCCTATTCGTTCTTTATATTAAAATGAGAGTAAAGAAAAAAACAAACCCAATTGTCAATTTCTAGGAGCTGTTAGCACTCAGAAAACAGAGACAAGCTGATCTCTGTGAGTTCTAGGCTATCCTGGTCTACAGAATGAGGTTCAAGACACTGAAGGTTACACAGAGAAATCCTGTCTCAGGGGTGAAAAAAGGAAAAAGAAAATGAAAAATACGCAAAATCCAGCAATATCTACACCTCAGGGATAAAGTTCATTTTCAAAGCAAAGGGGCACAAGTCTTTATAATTCAAGCTACTTAGTAGACAAAGACATGATGATCACTTGGACCCAAAGTTCCAGGCCACCAGGGAACACACAATGAGATCCTGTCTCAAAACAACAAAAACACCAAGCACACCAGGGCACGCCATAAAGCACCTTTGCTCAACCGTTTTGTCTGAGTATACTGAGGATGAACCTGGGCAAATGGCACAGGAGAGGAGTCTGCTGGACCCTCTCCTTGCTGGCTATCACTTTCATCCCCAGCAGAACTCTCCCATCTACAGAAGAAGGAATCTGATTTTTATCTATGCTTCAGTGAAATCCTTTCACTCCAGCGCCTCCCTTCTTCCTGCTGGGTTAACTTTAACCTTTTATCTCTGCAATTAATTATTAGCACTTGATGCTACTACTTAAGAACGAGGGCTCTGCCTTCCTCTGAGGTAATGAGGAAAACTGAAGCAGCCTCTCATCTGTTGCCCACGACCTTCTGTCATCTTTCACGAAGTCCTCGACGTCACAAACACAGTGAGCTTTTCAAAGTGCAAACTACAGCGTGGCTTTGCAGCAGAAAACTACTCAGTGACTGATCACACACGGGCTCAACAGTTACCTCCAATAGAAATCAGTCAGGGGAGGCGGCAGACATTTGGTGTCCAGCTCTTGGAAGTTCAAGTGCAGCCTGGACCATGTGAGAAGGTCTAAAATAATGACCTAAACCTCACCAGGTTTTCCTATTATTCATGTTTGTTATTGTTATTACTGTTTTGTTGGAATTAATGGTGTGTACCACCCTCCCCCCCACCACCACACACACACTTTGAGACAAGGTTTTTCTGTGTATATCCCTGGCTGCCCTGGAACTTACTTTATAGATAAGGCTGGCCTCAACCTCACAGAGATTTACCTGCCTCTACCTCCCAAGTGCTAGGATTAAATGTGTGTGCCACCATGCTAGGCTAATAATTGCTTCTTCCTTTGGTGGGGGTCAGTTTGAGACAGGATCTCTTATGTAGCCCTGGATTCCTGCAACTCATTATATAGACCAGGTTAGCTAGAGTTGAGGCTCACAAATGTGCCTACCTCTCTCTCCCACGTGCTGGGACAGCCAGAACTACACAAAGGAACTCCCCTCCCCCCAACTTCTGCCAAAAATTTCTCTTTGGATATGCTCTAAATATGCTCTGGATTCTCAGAGCCATTCTACGTCCTAAACTAATTTTTACCACCTCTGCTTACTGAGAAAGCAATGGTCAGCAACTGCCAAGAAGCTTGCCTCTCCCTATGCTGCTGGTCTACGTTCTCCATGGGTGGTCAGCCTCCGCGTCACTGACACGGGAGTAACACCCCCTCCTTGAAGGGGTTTCCTAGGACTGAAATGAAAAGCACAAACAGAGAGTCTTAAACACAGCTATGTTGGTGCTTTGCTCTGTCATTTTGAAAAGTGCGTTTGTGAGGACTTGATTAAATAGTAGAGAGTTGCAGAGAAAAATGTTCTTGCTGTGATTATAGATTCTAGAAAATTAATACAATGAGCAGAGACACACTGAAAATATGTGTTGTCTGTGCAAAAACACTCAATTAGAGTCATTTATATAATCCACTTAACATTTAAGGCCTAATTATCATGTAGCACTTTAACAATTACACATATCATTAAATATGCATCGGATTAACCTTTTCTGGGTTCCTTCCATTTGGTTGCAGTAGGAAAGTGCACACTGCCCCCAAAGAACAGTCTTCAGCTAATCACTCCCAATACACAAGTCTGTTCACTATCACAGCCATGAGATGGGACAGACTCCAGCTCATCTCCACTTGAGCCTACTGTTCTCATACATTTGCCCATGACCTTGACATACCCAACACTCCACTTCGCTCCACTTCGTGTAAAGTGTGACAAAGAAACTGTTTACCTGCCCCTTGTTCTAGAACACTATAGGTTTCAGGAAATAGGAGTCACTGAATCAAATAATAGAAATGACATAGTGCCCAAGACTAAATAACAGAACCTTGAACAACTTCTGTTTGTCTAGACAGAGTTTCTCTGTGTGTATGTCTGGCTGTTCTGGAACACATTCTATAGAACAGGCTGGCCTTGACTCACAGAGATCCATCTGACTCTGCCTCCCGAATGCTGGGATTAAAGGCATATACCACCACCACTTGTAGAAAAAGTTTATTTTTTAATATTTTAAATTATGTGTATGAGTGTCTATGTGTGTGAGCATATGCACTTATGGACTACGTGTGAAAGCAGTGCCCATAGAGACCAGAAGAGGGCATAGGATCCCCCTGGAATGGGACAGGGGTTTTGTGCAGCCAGGTAGATGCTATGAACCAACTCGAAGGATTCTGGAAGAGTAGGCAGTGTTCTTAACCACTGAGTTATCTCTCCAGCCGCAGTCTCCTGGTCCCATGCGATGCTGGGATAGAATTAAAAGCTTTGTATACACTAGGTAAATACTCTACTGACTGAGCTACGTTCCCACCTTAAGACTGTTGAATTGGGTATTATTTTCACTTTATACATAAGAAAAAGGTCAGAGAAAGGTAATGACTTAGTGAAATTCTTTTAGTTGTTGTTTTGAGACAGGTTCTCACTCTATTGCCTAGGCACACTTAGAACTAGAAGCATGCCTCCTGCTCGTCAGCTTCTATGGGCTGGGATTGTCACTGCCAGCCACCATGCCCAGCTTTAACTTGGCTAGAATTATTTTTAACTTATTTTAAATTTCACATTTATTTATTATTGTGTATATGTGTGTGATGTGGGATGTCTGTCTGTATACTGTGAATATGTTTTATTACCACTGGTTAATAGAGAAGCTGTTTTGGCCTATGGCAGGGCAGAATATAGCTAGGCAGGAAAGCCAAACTAAATACAGGGAGAAAGAAGTTGCTGGAGGGAGGCACCAGCAGTTGCTGGAGGAGTAAGGTGCCAGAACATTACTGGTAAGCCATGGGGCACGTGACACTATATAGATTATTAGAAATGGGTTAACTTAAATATGTAAAGCTAGTCAGTAAGAAGCCTGAGCCATCAGCCAAACAGTTTGGAATTAATATTAAGCCTCAGAGTGGTAATTCGGGAACTGGCGGGCAGGAGAGAAACCTCCAGTTACATGTGGGCATGTGTAGTAGGTGTATGTGTCCACAGGCCAGACAACGCATGTGGAGGTCAGGACAGCCTGCAGGGACCAGTTCTTCTTCCACCCTGTGAGTTCTAAAGCCGCAAGCACTTTTGTCTGCTGAACCATCTTGGCAGCCTGACTTCTTTTTATTGTTGTTGTGTATGTGGGCATATATGTGCCATAGTAGAGATCAGAAGACAACTTTTAGGGGCAGATTCTCTTTTTCTAGCATGGGGTTTGGAGATCAAATTCAGATTGAGACTTGCATGCCAAGTGCTTTACCCTGGAGCGATCCCATCAGCTCTTCTGGACTCGGCCCAGTTCTTAGTAGAGGTAAGGGTAGAGAGACAGGATTCAAATTCAGGACTCCTATCAAAGTCCATTCTCTCAGAAATACATTAAGCTGGGCCAACACCCTTATAGATACTTCAAACACTCACTGTGCATTCATTCACTGGGCGCAGGAGCAAAGACTGTTTGCCGTCAGATGACAAACATTTTAGGGCCTGTCTGACAGTCAACAGGTGGAGGCCCTGTGTATCAGGATGAAAGCTATGCAGGCAAGCTGCTAAACAGGCATGTTTAATTTTTCTGAATGCCAGGATCTAGAACATCCCCACTTGACCCAACTTTTTAGATTCTAGGCAAAACCTGTTTGAGTCATGAGGCAACTATCCTGTACTTTGTGAGGAAGAGAAAGAAGTCAGTCAGGGGAAAGAGGCAAAAGTTAAGGGTAACGCCAGCTTGGATAGGCCAGAGCATTCTGTAATCACCATGCCATGAAATCTTAATACCCGAGGCTGTGACTACATACATCTTAACAAAACTAGTTTCTTTTGCTTTATTTCTTGTGAATAGCACTCCAAAATATCCTTTTATTTGTGGTATATTGTTTTACATTTTATTCTCTTATTTATAGATAAGGTTTCATGTAGCCCAGGTTGGCCTCAAACTTGCTATGTAGCTGAGGATCACCTCAAACGCCTGATCCTCCAATGCTGGGATGGCAGGTGTGTGTGCTATTACGTCCAGTTTTAGGTAATGCTGGGGACAGAACCCAGGAGTTTGTTCATAATAGATAAACACTCTGCCAACTGAGCTACAGTCCTGTCCCTAAAATTTTAGTGATTTTTTTTATTGTTATTATTGTTGTTGCTTGAGATAGGGGTCTCATGTAGCCCAGGATACCCTCAACTCACAATCTTCCTACTTCTGTGTCCAAGTGTTGAAAATTCAGGTCCATGACACCATGTCTGATTACAAATCCAGTTTTACTTCGGGCTGTGTGACAGGAATGACTTGGGAACAAGTAAACCTTGTTTTCCTTTACTGTAAAGTGGGATATGGCAAGAACCTTTAAGGGCACTTTCTTTTCCTTTCTTTATCTTTTCACCTTGGGACTCACCTTCCCTACAAAGCAGAGACAATGGATATACACGGGTGCTTCAACCCTTCTCTGCAGGCTGGGCAGGAGGGGTGGACACAGACTATAAGACGCCTAGGAATACCACGTGTTGTGGTCCACGCCTTTAATCCCAGCACTCAGGAGGCAGGGGCAGGCAGATCTCTGTGAGTTCAAGGGCAGCCTGGTCTACAGAGTTAGTTCCAGGACAGGCACCAAAGCTACAGAGAAACCTCATCTCGAAAACCAAAACCAAACAAACAAACAAGCAAAAAAAATGTCTAAGAACCTTCTGTGAGGAAAAGGGTTCATTTCCTAACTCTTCTTCAATTTACATTAGTTATTGACTTAGGGTCCAAACAGAGCAGCATTTGGTCAGTTAAGAGAGGCATCCCACTGGGCAGTTGTGGTCTACAAAGCATGTTCCAGGACACCCAGAGCTGTTACACAGAGAAACCCTGTCTCAAACCCAGCTCCCCCCAAAAAGAGAGGCACCCCATTAAAAGCAATGCATCAGGCACAGGATTTGAGGATGGGATGGACCATCTCTGGATGATAGCGTAGATACCTGTTCCAGTTCTCTAACCCTTTGCATGAAGGTAGCCCCAGAGAGGAGACCACAAGGACAGGGAGAGGGAGGAAGACAATGTTCTGAGTCTAAGAGGTCAGGGGATCCTGAGGCCAGGACTTCTGTGAAAAACGCTCTAGGGCTGGAGAGATGGCTCAGAGGTTAAGAGCATTGCTTGCTCTTCCAAAGGTCCTGAGTTCAATTCCCAGCAACCACATGGTGGCTCACAACCATCTGTAATGGGGTCTGGTGCCCTCTCCTGGCCTGCAGGCATACACACAGACAGAATATTGTATACATAATAAATAAATAAATAAATAACTAAATAAATAAATAAATATTTAGCCGGGCGGTGGTGGCGCACGCCTTTAATCCCAGTATTTGGGAGGCAGAGGCAGGTGGATCTCTGTAGGTTCGAGACCAGCCTGGTCTACAAGAGCTAGTTCCAGGACAGGCTCCAAAACCACAGAGAAACCCTGTCTCGAAAGACAAACAAACAAACAAACAAACAAAAACACTCTAATGTAGACATCTCTAATCACCATCCCAGTGAGTAGAACAGTGGTTAATGCAGACCTAAATCCCCTGCTTATCTCTACTGATGGGGTGCTTCCCACAGAATAGAAGGGAAGAAGGCACAGGTGGACTTTGGGATTTGCTTTTAAAAAAACTTATTTATTTTATGTGCATTGGTGTTTTGCCTGCATGTACGTCTGTTTGAGGGATTCCTTGGAACTGGAGTTACAGACAGTTGTGAGCTGCTATGTCAGTGCTGGGAATTGAATCTGGGTCCTTTGACAGAGCAGTTAGTACTGTTAACCACTGAGCCATATCCCCAGCCCCAAGTCTTGTTTTTTTAAAAACATACTTGCCTCGGGAGGCAGAGGCAGGTGGATCTCTGGGAGTTCGAGACCAGCCTAGTCTACAAGAGGTAGGTCCAGGACAGGCACCAAAGCTACGGAAAAACCCTGTCTTGAGAAACCAAAAAAAAAAAAAAATAAATAAAAAATAAAAACATACTTGCATGCCCATTACCAACAGCCATCACAGTCAGGTGGAACAGATGGAAAGTCAGAGGAGAGCAAGTTTACAGAGTCATTCAACATTAGGATATAGAAAGTAAGTAAGAGGGCTGGAGAGATGGCTCAGCAGTTAAGAGCATTGCCTGCTCTTCCAAAGGTCCTGAATTCAATCCCTGGCAAACACATGGTGGCTCACAACCATCTGTAATGAGGTCTGGTGCCCTCTTGTGGCCTGCAAACATACACACAGACAGAATATTGTATGCATAATAAATAAATTTAAAAAAAAAAGTAAGTAAGTAAGAGAGACAGATAGGGTGACATGTGGCTGCAAGTTCAGAAAGATCACCAAATCGAGGCTAGCTTAAACTACACAGTCAGTTCCAGGCCACATAACAAGACTGTCTGTCTCACTAGAAAAAAAGGAAAATTAAGCAGACACATGACAGGGTATTATTTTCACAGGAAGGAGGCCACAACATGCACTTTTGACTCTAACCACAGAGCTCCACAGATGAGGAGGAACTGAGGATATTGTTCTCAACCAATGCAGTCACATTCCAGAGCCTGGCATCAGGAAACAATTTTCTTTGTTAGACTTCTAGTTCAAAAGTCGACTCTTTACTTAGTCAAGAATGAAGGCCTTAGAGTATGTGCTAGGCCTGTCCTGAAGGTCAAGGTTTAAAAACAGTGGCCAGCCGGGCAGTGGTGGCGCACGCCTTTAATCCCAGCACTTGGGAGGCAGAGACAGACGGATCTCTGTGAGTTCAAGGCCAGCCTGGTCTACAGAGCTAGTTCCAGGACAGGCTCCAAAACTACAGAGAAACCCTGTCTCGAAAAAAACCAAAAAAAATAAAAAATAAAATAAAAACAGTGGCCAGCAAATGTGTAAAATTATTGTGTGTCCATTGTATTTCCAGATGTCTCTACAGCGATGGTGAGAGGGACACAAGGCACAGCTTTGACCTGAAGTTAAGTTCAAGGCATGCTGGGAACTCAGAGTTTTGAAGGGTCAGAAGAGGGGTTCTGGGGAAGTGACAGCCAAGCTGAAGTAAAGCCCTCCCTTGGCAAAGGGAGCCAGGAGGTAAGAGCACGTATGAGAACAGGAGGCCTTTCCATGGCGCTGGGGAACTGACGACAAGAGGACGAACAAAGGAGCTAGTCACAGGTTACGCCTAGCTCAGTGGCAGAGTGCTTGCCTCGGTTTCGATCCCTGGCACCAAAACATAACACCCCCAACACACACACACAAAAAAAAGAGTGAAAACAAGATAGATTTGGAAGGGCCTTCTATAAAGAATGATGTATAGATTTACTGTACAAAGCAAGATACATCTTAGAAATCAAGGCAATATTAATAATTAGGTAACAACAGGAATAAACCAGGAGCAGCCTGACCAATTCAGGAATTATGGTCTCTCTACTTGTAAGTCATATTCAGCTGTTTCAAAGTCCAGTAAATGTAGAGAGTACATATTTTATTTTTAAAAAACATTTTTAGATTTATTTTTTTGTGTGTTTTGCCTGCATGTATTTGTATCACTTGCATGCCTGGTGCCCATGGAGGCCAAAGGCATTGGATCTGTCAAGACTGGAGTTACAGGTGGTCGTGAGCTACCATGTAGGCCCTGGGAATTGAACATAGGTCCTCTGTAAAAAGCAGCCAGTCTTCTTAACCATTGAGTCACCTCTCCAGTGTCAGGTCTTCTTAAATCTCACGCATTTTATCTGAGTAGCTTTATCTGTGCCCTTTGCCTTTTTTGTTTCTGTTTTTTGAGACAGGAACTCCTATGTAACCCTTGGTTGGCTGGAAGCTGTGGTATAGGACCAAGCTGGCCTCAACGAACCCTCCTCTCACTGATCCTGAGCGCCTGGATTCAAGGCCTGTGCCACTGGATCTGGCCATACCTTTGGCTTTATTTATTTCACCCGTATCTGCTGGCCCTACCTTTCTGGCTGCTGAGGTGCCAAAGACAAAAGACAGTCTGTTCTCAAGCTGAGCAGAACACAGACAAAGAAACAATTCTCCTCGTTACACAATTTGAGTCCTGAGCTCTCGACTGAGCAGTAAACTTCTACTGTCATTTTCCAGTTAGCATGCAAAACATAGATCTAAAACAAAACTCGGTTTCTCCTCCAAGTGGGTCTTCCTCCAGTTAGGCTCCCCCACTTTTCTTCTGATGGTCTAGCAATGCCACTAGCACCACACTGCTTAAGGAAGAAATCAAGGAAAGCACTGCTTCTAACAGTGTTACCCTTCCTTTCATTGGAAATTTTATTTTTTTATACTTTGGAATAGTGTGCATGCATGTGCGTTTGTGTGTGATATGTGCCTCTACATATGAAGGCCAGATCTTGAGGTTGGGTGTTCTTCAGTTGCTCTCCACCTTACTTTTTGAGGCAGGGTCTGTCCTGAAACTCATCAGTTTGGCTAGGCTGGCCTGCCAATGAGCTCCAGGAATGTGCCTCTCTCAACTCTCCCCAGTGCTGGGATTACTAGTGAGTGGAATACTAGTGCTGACAATCTGAACTCAGGTCCACATGTGCAGCAGGGACTTCATTGACTGAGCCATCTTCCCAGCCCTTTCATTCTCTTTGTTGGGAGTATCACTCAATGAACCTGAAGTTCATTGATTTAGTCATCTGATCAAGAAACCCTAGAGGATCCTCCTGTCTCCTTCCTTTCCCGGGGCTGGGGCTACAGCCATGCAACAGCTCACCTAGGCATTTATATGGGTACTGAGGATCAAATTCAAACACTTCATGGACTAAGCAATCCCACCAATCCCTGAACATTTTAATTCTTGTTGCATTAATTTTTAAGTTAGCCTATCCATAACGGGTTTCATTATGTCATTTTCACATATACATGTTATCATACTTTGTTGTATCCTCTTGAATATATTTTAATTTATAATTTAATTTTCATCCCCCTTGGGCATTTTAATTTATTCTTTTTTTTTGAGTTAGGGTCTTATACACCAGATTGGACTGGAATTTTATACGTTGCCAAGGTTGGCCTCCTGTGTGCTGGGATTATAGGCATGAGCTACTATGCTTTTCTTAAGAACACTGATCTCAATTCTTTATGGGAATCTATCACATCCCAGTGAAACCCAAAATCTAACCAAAGTTCACCAAATGATACACGACCTGGGTCCTGGCGGTGTTTTCCATCATATCTCTTTAATCAGCTCTGTTCAGTTCATTCTAGCCTCTCTACTTCCTTTCCGTGGCAATCAAAGCCATGTGCCATGGCCACTGTACTTGTTCCTCATCTACAGCTCTTTCTGGAAATCCACTTACCTTCCGTTTCTCACTAAATAATCGGATTTCCACTTGTGTGCTGTGTCTGCTAAGAGGCCTTTCTTCCCTATCCTGACTAAAAGAAAATCTCTGGATCACTGTCTTCCCTTGATCCCCATTCACTTCCCATAAAACCATATTATGAGGCATCTTTTAATATTTATTATATATAGTATACTTATCTTTTAATATACATGTGTATATATATAATACACAAGCCTTATAAGCAGGAGACTATGTTTTGCTCACTACCAAATTCTCAGCACCTAGAACAGTGACTGCTCATTGTGCATTTGCCAAACGAATGTATAGATTTGAGGATTCAGTAAATGTAAAGTACTCCATATCATTGATACAATAAATAAGAGGAAAGTGTGTGGATGGGAATATACACAAAACATTAACTGTTCAACATGGTGGGGTGATTTTTCTATTATTATTATTATTATTTTAGATAGATCTCTCAGTTTGCAGCACAGAATGACGTCAAACTCATGGCAATTGTCCTGCAGTCTCCCAAGTCAAGTTGTGATCTCAGATGTATGCCACTAACTACACCCAGCTGAGATTTCCGTTTGTTTGTTTTAACGATGGACTTACATTACTTGTGTACCAAAAAAAGAATAAAGACACCACACAGACAGTGTATAAATGAATTCCAACAGAAGCTGGGTAAATCTATGAGGCAGATTTTTAAGTAGATATACAGCACAATAGTTCAGATCAACCAGGGTTGGAATCCGTTCCCCAGCACTTGGCAGCAATGTGATCCTAAGTTATATTTATTCCAGTGCCTATATTTCCTCAGGTGGAACATGGGAACAGGAATAGTGCCTCCCTCAGAAAGTTGTTTTAGGCGATCCCGTAAATGTAATCCGCTTTGTACAATGCCTGGCATGCAGTAAGAAAGGACTCCATAAATGTAAGCTCTCACAACAGTCTCTACTAGTAGTAATAAGAGATGTTGGGACATACCTAGCCCTCAAGATTGACATCAGAGTGGACCACCACATCATCACTGCACTTCCATGTGGGCATCTGAAGCCCAGAGAGGGGATGGCTCTTTCCAGAGAAGGCAATGGCGACGTCCCAGAAGCATCAGAATGAAAAGGACCCTCTTCACCCCGCAAGGTATTCAGTCTGAACAATCCATGAGTGCCATGGTGCGGTCCAGGCTCGCCGTCCTCCGGCCCAGTACCTCGGGCAGCCTCAGTTTCCTTGCTTGCGACAGGACTGGAGTGGGAATGTTATGAGAAAATCCAGACTGAACCAGCCTGGGCTGCCTTAGAGCACGGCACCGGGATGCCCGCGTCACTGGAAAAGTGACAGCAGGTCAGACTCCTGTGCCGGCGGGGTAGCAGCTGGGTACTACTCTCCCCCTCTCGGGACAGCACCTCCCGGGACCCGCCCGCGGCCGGAGTGGAGGCGGGGCAGACGTGCTCGCGACTGCATGGTCCGGAGCCGCGCACGTGATTCGGGGCCGTGCACGCAGACCGGGGGCGCGCACGTAAGGGAGCCTAGCCCTCACGCGCGACGCGAGGCTCTTCGGCGCGGAGGTGCGAGACCTGGCGAGGTGAGGAGCGGGCTGGGTGGCGGGGACGAGGGCACGCGGGGTCACGAGGTGTGGGCTGTCGCGGCGGGGCCACGCCGGCGCGGGTGGCGGGTGCGGCCGGACCGGTCCCCAGCCCCTCCCCCAGCTCCAGGGCGACTGACGGCGCGGCACCTCAGTGTTCCCGGCTGGGAGGTGGAGCGCGGCCCCGGCCCACCTGACCCGCCGAGTCTCCACGTGGGTCTCCGCGAGCCAGTCTTCGGCTGCGTTTGCGAGCTCGGGGACAGTGACTCGCCCAAGGCCACACAGCAGTCAGGATGAGGGCTGTACAGCTGCTAAGCCTGCAACTCCGGGATTTGCTTCTCAGTTCCTTCCTAGTAATCATTTGAATGTAGCCTGCTTCTCACGATGTTGTCACTGTGCGGGCTTTTAAGAAAGGATGGGAAGAAAGATTTTTGCTTTCTGCAGCGCTGTGCTTTTTGACGTGAAGTGTTTGTCAGAGCGTATTCTAGCTTTCTTTACGGTGGAAGCTTCTATTGTATGGTGGTAGCCTTCCTGTTCACCAACTTGTAAAAACATGTGTGAATACCCCAGTCTTTAGCACTTCCTTTCCTTGGACAAAACAGCCTGTTCCAGGAGAGTGTTAGGATTCCAAGAGATAATTCCACATACACTGATGTACCATTCAGTTCCTAGCATATGGATGTTAACTTATTTCTTTTATTCCTGGGTATATACTATTCCTTTGTTAAATTCATTTTAATCCCAAGCCGGGCGGTGGTGGCGCACGCCTTTAATCCCAGCACTCGGGAGGCAGAGGCAGGCGGATCTCTGGGAGTTCGAGACCAGCCTGGTCTACAGAGCTAGTTCCAGGACAGGCTCCAAAACCACAGAGAAACCCTGTCTCGAAAAAAAAACAAAAAAATAAAATAAAATAAATTCATTTTAATCCCAGTAAAAGCCCCAGTACTCGGGAGGCAGAGGCAAGCGGATCTATGAGTTTGAGGCCAACTTGGTCTAGACAGGATAGATTTATTTATTTCTGGAAACAGGGGTTCTCTGCATAACAGCCCTGGCTGCCCTAGAACTCTCTTTGTAGATCAGGCTGGGCTCGAACTCAAGAGATCTGCCTGCCTCTGCCTCCCAAGTGCTGGGATTAAAGGCCTGCAACCCCACCGCCTGGTTTAGGTAGGATTTCTTGGTCTCCAGTAATAAAACTCAGATTAAAATTTAATTTTTGAGGCAGGGTCTCACTGTGTTGCCCTCGCTGTCATAGAACTCAGTGTGGACCAGGCTGGTCTTAAAGTTGAACTCATAGAGACCTATTTTCTTCTCCCTCCTGGGTTTTGGGATTAAAGATGTCTACCACTGTACCAGCAAATTGTAGATTGATTGATTGATATTGATTGATTATGTATGTGTGCCTGCAAGCCAGAGGAGGGCACCAGACCTCATTACAGATGGTTGTGAGCCACCACGTGGTTGCTGGGAATGGAACTCAGGACCTTTGGAAGAGCAGGCAATGCTCTTAACCGCTGAGCCATCTCTCCCGCCCCCAAGTTGTAGATTTTTTTTTTAAGGACGTACTTTCAAGTCTGTGAACATGGAGGTCTGAGCGTCGTGATTGGCTACCCCACCATTGCCATGTCAGTTTACCAAAGTAAATCCGGCCAAAGAGAATGGATACGTGGCAGAAAAAGCCAAATGTTTATTAGAAATTCTTAGCATTTGCTGGTTATGGCGGAGCACACCTGTGATCCCTGACGTGGGGAGCCAAGGCTTTAGGATCTCCAGTTGGATGCCAGTCTGGACTACCATAGTGAGACAGACGCTTGCTTCAAAAGCAAAAACCAAAGCAGAGATATGTAGCACCCATGTGCCAGGCTATACGGTATGGATAGTTGAGGGTACATTTAATGCTCACAATTCTGAGGTTGAACCTGTTGCATCACACCCCTTTTACAGAGGATAGATGCATAGAGGAAGAGCAGGTCCCCTGCTGTGACAGGGTTGAAGGTGCTGCTTGTAGTAGACCTTTGAATGGTTTTCTGATCCATGTGGCTCTTCTCTTTGTCCATAGGCAATCGTCCATTTTGGGCTACTTCTGAAATCTTGAAGAAGCTCCATATCAAGGAAGAGCCAACAGCAGTCACTGTCATTTAGAGAATGGACCGTTTGGGTTCCTTTAGCAGTAAGTACAGTGGGACAAGTCTCAAGTGAAGACCAATAGCAAACTAAAGTAGAAGTCGATCGTGGAAGCAGCGCCTTTGAAGTTGAATGCTAATGCCTGAAGGAATTATGAATGTAATGTTAAAATAAAATCAACCATTACCTATTGGTTGCCTACTGAACATGTCACAAATGTATTTATCACTCCAAGTCTTAGAATAAAACCAAGCTGAGTGGACCAGCCACCATGTGATTGATGTGTAATTGAACATTTTTATTTTTGAGCCCAGGTTCTTCTCATGTAGCTTAGACTGATCTGGAACTGGCTTTGTAGCTAAGGAAGACCTTGGAGTACTTATTTTCCCAAGTGCTAAGATTTCAGACATGTACCATCATTGGATTTTGAAGAAATAGAAATCACAATATTAGGTGATACACACTTGTACATGCACAGACACATACACACAAGTACAGTCACAAAGTAGATGTTCATTAGTGTTCCAGTAAGAAAAGATTTTGTTTGTCATTTTCTAAATGGCATTCTGCATTTTCCCTACATTTATTTAGAAAAACAGAGGCAGGCAGATCTCCGTGAGTTCCAGGACAGCCTGGTCTACAGATCGAGTTCCAGGACAGGCTCCAAAGCTACAGAGAAACCCTGTCTCGAAAAAGAAAAGAAAAATAGAATCTTTGGACACATCAAGTTCTATATTTTCAGTTTAGCAACACTGCAAATGTAAACTAAACCTACTCCCGCCTACTGTGTTTTGTTTGTTTTTTTGGTTTTTCAAGACTGAGTTTCTCTGTAACAGTGCTGGCTGTCCTGGAACTCACAGAGATCCTCCTGCCTATGCCTCTGAGAGTGCTAGGATTAAAGGTGTGTGTCATCACAACACAATTTTAAAACACAATTGTTAGGGTGTGTATAGCAAGGGCTATACACAGAGAAAACCTGTCTCAAAAAGCTGCTCCCTCCCCCCACAAAAAAAGTTTGAGGTGCTGGAGAGCTGGCTCAATGGTCTTCTGGAGGACCTGAGCTTGACCACCAGCAACCACGTGAGGGTTCACAACTGTTTGTAACTCCAGCCCCAGGGAATCTGACCTTCTGGCCTCCACAAGCTCTGCGTATACATGATGTGTACACATTCATGCACTAAAACATTCATACATATAGAATAAAAATAAAGATTTAAAAAAAATAATTTCAGACTTTTCCTCTTAAAAGTTTGTGAATACTTCCAGTTTACTTGCTTTTTCAACTTGCTTATACTTTTTGTTTTATAAAGATTTATTTTTGTGTATGTGTGTTCACATCTGTGAGTTTATGTGCACTACGTGTTTATAGGAGCCCATGAAGGCCAGGAAAAGGTTTGGGATCACCTGGAACTGGAGTAACAGATGTGTGGATACTGACTGAGTACAGACCCTCAGGCTTCTGCAAGACCAATAAACACTCTTAAACACTGAGTCATATTTCAGATTCTTAAAACTATTTCCTTAGAGTTTTTTTTTATTTATTTTTCTTGTTTTTAATTATGTGTGTATTGGTATATACACATGAGGGCAGGTACCCGTGGAGACCTGGCCGAGGTATCAGAGCCCCTGCAGGTAGAATTACAGGTGGTTGTGAATTATGTAACATGTTATATAATTCATTCTTGCCCCCACACATACATACAAGGTGGATAAATGTAATCAAGATAAATAAACCTTCAAAATCCTGGATCTGTCTTCTGTGCACTCAGTAATTTTAGTTTCAGGAAAATGCATGGAGAGGGATAAATGTGAAATGTTACACATATCAAAGATGCTGATGAAGAAAAAACTGTAAATGTCAGAAATACATACATGGCCACTATTTAGAAACTGGTCAGATTAGTTCTCAACCTTTTAGACCCAATTATTTCTTTTTGTATTTTTCAAGTCTTTTATTGATTGAAAATGGAATGCGTATTTTATTTTATTCAAAAATAAAAACATTTCCATAGTAAAAAGAGTAACCCGTAATGAAATATTATTTTTAGTAAAATAACAAGTATGTCAATATGTTTTAAAAACTTGATTACAGGCACATGTTTATAATCCCAGCACTTAGATGCTGAGGCAGAATTGTCTCCAGTTCAGGGAAGAGCCTGAGTTACAAAGTAAAACCTCGTCTCAAAAAAAGGACGAGGAAGGATAGGAGCACGAAATAAAGGCAGTAAGAGACATGATGACTTACGCAGTCCGCTGCTTAGACTGCATCTTACTGTGAGAAATGCAGGATAATTCAGGCTGTTAGTGATTAAGAAATGCTACAAGTTTTCGTAATCCCTGGGCAAACAGTACAGCCTCCTCTTGAATTGTGTATACTTGTTATACTAGAGTATTCAGATATATTTAAACTGTCAAAATTCTTTCTTGAGACAGGGTCTCAGTAGCTCTCTAGCTGGTGTGGATTTCATAAAGATCTGTCTGCTTGTCTCCTGAATTCTAGGCTTAAAGGCATGTGCCGACACCTAGCTGTCAAAAATGTTTTAGTTGGGGCTAGGGCTATAGCTCAGTGGTAATGTTGCACACCTGCTTGACACATGTACAAGATCCTGTGTCAGATCTCCTGACACTACCAAAGACAAATATTTTTTACATGTGATGTAGAAATGGGTTCTAGGTCATGTAATTGGGATGTTTAGTTTTCTGTGTAGTTGATTTGTTTTGTGTTTGCTTTTCAAGACAAAGAGTTTCTCTATGTAGCCCTGACTGCCCTGCAACTCACTTTGTAGAGGAGGCTGGCTTTGAATTCAGGGAGTTTCACCTGCCTTCTGCCTCCCAAGTGCTGGGATTAAAGGTATGTGCCACTACTGCCCGGCTCCAGTTGAAATTTTTTTTTAATATTTATTTATTATGTATACAATATTCTGTCTGTGTATATGCCTGCAGGCCAGAAGAGGGCACCAGACCCCATTACAGATGGTTGTGAGCCACCATATGGTTGCTGGGAATTGAACTCAGGCCCTTTGGAAGAGCAGGCAATACTCTTAACCTCTGAGCCATCTCTCCAGCCCTCCAGTTGAATTTTTAATGAGATAATGGAAATTTGCTAAAGACTTAAGTCGGTGGGCTTTTTGTTCACATGTTTTGTTTTTGTTTGAACAAGTATCTTGAGTACTTCAGAGCATCTAGAATCCCTGTCCTATCTGCAAAATGCTATTAGCACATCCTAGTCATTGTAGCAGCAAAGACCTTTTTTTGGATTTTCAAAATGTCTTTCCTAGGGGGTGGTGAACCGTTAGGTTAATCAATTGATGCAGTGAACTGTTAAAAAGGATAGGAAAGGATCAGCAAGATGGCTCAAACCTGAGGACCTGAGTTCAGTCCCTGGTTAGCACATGGTGGAAGAAGAGACCTGTCCCCCCAAAAGTTTCTTCTGACCTCCATATGCTGTTGCACATGCATGCACACACACAGACACATACATAAATAATAAAATATAAAACAAAAAAGTTAGAGATGATCTAGGGGAATGACTTGGGCCTAGGAATTCAGGGCCAACCTTGACCACATAGAGCCTGTCTCTGAGTTCAAGGCCAGCCTGGTCTACAGTGCTAGTTCCAGGACAGTGAGGGCTGTTAAACAGTGAAACCCTGTCTCAAATAAATAAGTAAATAGAAAGCCAGAGTTCGGGAGATGGTGATTTGGTAAAGACAGGCATCTAGGCTGGAGAGATGGCTTGTCACTTAAGGTGTTCTGCTCTTGCAGGGGCCTGGGGTTTAGTTTCCAGCAAGCACTTCAGGTGACCCACAACTGCCTGTAACTCCAACTCTGGGACCTCCATGGGCACCTGCACTCATATGCACATATCACACATACAAATACACATATTTTTTTAAATGACATCTAGCACTGTATTTTGTTTTTTCACCAGAAGTGGTGGATGACAAATGCCTGTATCCCTCAACTTTGAAGGCAGAAGCAGGAAGATCAGGAGTTGAAGGTCATCATAGTTGGAGACCAGCTTGGGCTACATGAGACCTTGTTTCAAAAACAGAAGAAAAGGAGAAAGTGTTTGGGAATACTTTTTTTGTTTGCTCTTTGGTTTTTTGAACAGGGTTTCTCTTAGTCCTGGCTGTCATAGAACTCATTTTTGTAGGCGGAGACTGCTCATTTGTTTCCCATGCCCAGACCCGAAATAATCACACAGAAACTATATTAATTAAAACACTGCTTGGCCTATTAGCTTATGCATATTTTTAGTTGACTCTTACATCTTAAATTAACTCATTTCTATTAATCTGTGAATCACCATGAGGTTGTGGTTTACCTACGGTAAGGTTCTGGCGTCTTTTTCCTTTTGAGCTCATGATCTGCCTGCCTTTGCCTCCCAAGTGCTGAGATTAAAGGTGTGCCACCACTGCCTGGCGGTGGAGTAGATTTCTTTATCCTGTCCTTTTCTTCTGTGTCTTCAGAGGAAGGAATGGTGCCTTGAAGGGTATTTTTTTTGCTTTAGAGAGAAAAATACAACATAATATGAGCTCCTGCCTCAGACTAAACAAAATAAGTCCCTCCATCTCCCTTTCAAGGCCTTTGTTCCACATTCCCGTGGGTAATCACAGGGAAGAGTCTGTTGCCCTGACTTCAGAGAGACAGGATTTGGGGCAACCTGGAACATACATACCTGCAGTTTTAGAGCTTTGGAGGGTTTATAGTGTACCTTTGCCTTCATAATCCAGAGACGCGCTGTTTTTACCAGAACAAGAGAGTTCTGCAATGTTTCGTGTTTTCCTGGGTAGCAGTCTCAGCCTAGACACACAGCTTAAACCCCAAATTGGAATTCTCCCAACTTAAAAAAAAAATTCCGATTTGTGGAGAAGTTGAAAGAAAGTGACTGGTTGTGCACTTCTGCCTAGATGGAGCAATTGTTAGCATTTTGTCTGGTTTGCTTTGTATATGCATTCTGTGTAGGGAACATGCCCATTTTTCTTTTCCTTGTGGTAAAGGAGGCTTTATAAAACTTTAAAAGTTTTACAAAAGTCAAGCTTCTCTTTAGGCACCCTCTCTGCCTCCTTATTTGAAGCTGTAGGTCCACTGGAGGAAGGAACATGTTGCCATGTAATAGAAAGGGGAGTGGCTCTTGTTTATTAGGTGTGGAATAAGCTTGTCCCACCTGCACGTGTTTGTCAAGGCAGTCACTGTCTCCAGCCATTTGCAGAGCTTCGCCTTTTGCACTTAGTGGTGTTCACGAAGAGTTTTGAACTTCCGTTGTTTTCTGTGTTCTAGATGATCCATCTGATAAGCCCCCTTGCAGAGGCTGCTCCTCCTACCTCATGGAACCTTACATTAAGTGTGCTGAATGTGGACCTCCTCCTTTCTTCCTGTGTTTGCAGGTAACTAACTCCCTGAGGAGAAGGTGTCTTTCCTGGTCTGTTTTATGGATGCAGTAACTTGAGGTGGCTTAGGACCACACTGCATGAGCTCTCCTCCTGCAAGTGTCTTCCCTGTGATACTTTACCAGGAAGCTCGGAAACAGCAGATGGATGAGACAGTCAGCTGTTCCATAGAGCGTCTCAACTTAATGCTTACCACTTTCCCCAAGTAAAGTTATTTAGATTACAGGAATCAGAACTAACAGGTTGTTCCTTTTGATCTCACTGTTTGTTAGCTTCTTAGAGTGGTCTTTGTATAGATGACAAGGGAACAAGCTGTTTTGTCGATTATATTAGGAGTAAGACTGATTATAAGTGTACCAGGTACTATTTTGAGTACTTCACTTGAATCACCCCCTAAATCATCACTACAGTGCTGTAAGTGAATAAATAAAATATCTCAATTTTACAAGTGAAACTCAACTAAAGAAAGCCTAGATGATTTGCTTGTTGGGAATATGAGAGATACTTATTTATAGGAAGTATTCCAGGGATGGCAGAGGCGGCTCAGCGGATAAAGTATTTGCTGCACAAGCCTGAGGACCTGAGTTTGAATCCCCAGCAACCTGGGCATGATAGCATTTTCTGTAACCCCATACTGGGGAGGGAGTGGAGATAGGGGGAACCTGAGGGTCTGTTAACCAGCCAGACGAGCTGAAATGACAAGCTCTAAGTTCAGTGAAAGACTTTCTCTCAGAAAATAAAGGGGAGTGCAGTAGAGGAAGACTCCGAGTGATGGCCTCCACAAGGTCATGCATAGGCAAGTGTACCTACAAACACATGTGCACACACAGCATTCCAGTTTTAGACGGGTTAAAATGTAAAAAGTGGCTGATAAAAGTTGTGATCTACCTTGGGTTATAAGATTATACACTGGACATAGGGTGCCATCTGGGGAGGATGAATAGCAGGAAGGAAGATGAAGTCAGCCTGGGCTACATCGCAAAATTCTTTTTGGTATACCAAAAACAAGAGAAGACCCCCCAAAACTATAGCTTGTATGACTAGATTACCTTAGGCTGGTAGTGGCAGTGAATGCCTATAATTTTAGAACTTTGGAAGTGGAGAGGCAGGAAGATAAGGAGTTTGAGGCTGGCCTAGACTACATAGGGAGATTAAGAATAACGTGAACTACATGAGACACTGCCTCAAATAAAACAAAGAAAAAGTAGAGCACTTTCAAGCCATCTTTTTTCTTTTTTTTTTTTAAGTTTTATTTATTATTTTTAGTGTTTTGAGACAGGGTCACTCTACATAGCCTTGACCCTTCTCATACTATGTAGACCAATCTTGCCTCGAACTTGCAGAGATTCCGCTGCCTCTGCCTGCCGAGTGCTGAGATTAAAGATGTGCACCACCAAGCCTGGCTTTTATTTTGTTAAAGATGTGGTCTCATGTAGCCTAGCTTGCCTTGAATTGACTATGTAGCTGAGTGAGGATGACTTTGAACTCTTGATCGTCCCAGTTCCACCTCCCAAATGCTGGGGTTGAATCCAGTGTTTTGTATATTTGTAACAAGCCTTGTACCCCCTGAGCCTCATCCCTAGCCCTAAGGAAGTATTTTTTATGTGGCTTTTGGTAATTTAACTTTTTTTCTTCACAGTGTTTCACTCGAGGATTTGAGCACAAGAAACATCAGAGTGATCATACTTACGAAATCATGGTAATGATGACATTACTGGAAACTTTTATTCACTTTTCAAGTATTGAGATTGAGAACTCATTTTCTTTAGCTCCACGTATCTCTGTCCTTTTTCTCTTCTGAATTTGATAATTATCTAATAGGTTTTTTAGTTCTTTGTAACATAAAGATATTTAAATATAAAAATAGCTTAACAAGTATATACATATGTTGTAGTTTGAATATATTTAGTATAATCTCATAGGGAACGGCATCATTAGGAGATTTGTTGGAGTGAATACGGTCTTGTCACTGTGGGAGTGGGCTTTGAGGTTTCCTGTGCTCAGGAAAATGCTGAGTGTCTCAGTTGACTTCTTGTTACCTGCAAGATGTAGCATTCTCAGCTCTGGAACCATTTCTGCCTGCACGCTATGCTCCTCATCATGATGATAATGGACGGAACCTCTGAAACTGTAAGTGAGCTACCCCCCAATTAAATGTTTCCTTTATAAGAGTCGCTGTCGTCATTATGTCTCTTCACAACAATAGAAAACCTAACTAAGCTAGGCGGGGTGGCCCACGTCTTTAATCCCAGCCAGCACTCAGAAGGCAGAGACAGGCAGGTCTCTGAGATCAAAGCCAGCCTGGGCTACCTGGTCCACGGAGTGAGTTCCAGGACAGCCAGGACTGTTACATAGAGAAACCCTGACTCAAAAAACCAAAAAAAAAAAAAAAAAGACAACAACATAGAATGTAAAAATGACTGACTGCAGTGTGGTGGCTTGTGCCTGTAATCAGACAGGGTTGCCATGAGTTTAGGCTAGTCAGGGATGTAGTGTGAGACCCTGTGTGGTGGTTTTTTTGTGAGAATGGCCCCAAGTTTCAGTCATTTGAATACTTTATCCCCATGTGGTAGCTGTTGGGAAGTAACTTTACTTTTCTATTGCTGTGATGAAATGCTATGACCAAATCAACTTACACAAGGAAGGGTTTATTTGGGACTTACAGTCCAGAGGGATAGGAGTCCATCCATCATGGTAGGGGGCATAGCTGTAGGCAGGCAGGCCGGCATGGCACACAAGTAGCAGCTGAGACCTCAGATCCTTATCCTCAAACTGGGAACAGAGATGGGGGTGACAGGAGACTTTTGAAACCTTATCCTGTCCCCAGTGACACACCTCTCCCAACAAAGGCCACACCTCCTAATTCTTTCCAAACAGTCACCAGATGGGGACCAAGTATTCAGATATCTGAGGCTTATGGGGTCTATTTCCATTCAACCACACCGTGTTTCAAAACACAGATAATAGGGCTGGAAGGATGGCCTATCATCTTAGAGTGCCAACCGTTCTTGCAGAGGACTGGAATTCAGTTCTTGGCACTGATATTGGACAATGCATAACTCCCTATAACTGGTGCCCTCTTCTGGAATCCATACATATCTCTGTAGATGGACTTTTCTGCCACCAATCCCAAATAATGACATGGAGACTTATTAATTATGAAAGCTAGGCCTTAGCTTAGGCTCTTCCCATTAGCTCTTATAACTTAAATTAATCCATTTATATTAAACAGTATTTTGCCTTGTGGCTTTTTACCTTTCTTTCATCATGCATCTCCTGCTTCCTCTCCACCTGGCTGGCAACTCCACTCCTTCTTTCCAGAGTTCTCTCTCTCTGCCCAGAAGTCCTACCTATACCACCTGCCTAGCTATTGGCCATTACACCAATTGCTTATTACACCAATCAGAGCCACACATTTTCAAATAGTATACATATATCCCACAACATACCTCACTCATATATGCACAGACACACACACACATACCATAATTAAAAATAAAATACATATTTAAAAAAATAAAGTACTGCCGGGCGGTGGTGGCGCACGCCTTTAATCCCAGCACTCGGGAGGCAGAGGTAGGTGGATCTCTGTGAGTTCGAGGCCAGCCTGGTCTACAAGAGCTAGTTCCAGGACAGGAACCAAAAGCTATGGAGAAACCCTGTCTCGAAAAAAAAAAATAAAAAAAAAAATAAAAAAAAAATAAAGTACTAAACAACATACAATAAAAAAAAATTAGAAGAGACAAACTGGCTGATAGGCTAGGTAAGATTTGACTCTGATTTTGAGTAGCCACCTTTAAATAAAAAGTGTGCCACTCTTCCCACTTGGGCCAGGAGTTTAATATGCCAATGTAAATAATCAGGTCTCTTGACAGGTCTATGTATCTTGTTAAAATAGTTTTGTCTGGAGACTGCAGTTCTAGCTTCGTGGTAAAGGCCTCCCCTAGTGTGCACCATGCTTTGAATTTGATCCCTTGTGTTTCAGGGGGAAGGTTTGTCTGTTTTCAGAGTATCTAAAGCAAGTTTTTCAACACTTAGCCCCTGGTACAGTTTTCTTACAGTAATAATTCAACATTGTAGATTAATCTTTTGGCACTGTGTTAGTTTTCTACAGTTGCTGTTATAAATTATGAAAACTTAAGTGTCTTAAGAAAACACTGATTTATTATTGCAGAATTTAGTAGGTCAGAAGTGGGCTTGCTGGTTTGAGGCAGGTCTTGAGAGGCTGTAATGGAGGTGTTTGGCCAGCCTGAGCTTTTATCTTGATACCCTGGGGGAGAATCTGTTTCTGAGTTCATTCAGTTTGTTGGCAGAATTGACTGCCTTGAGATTGAAGGATTGGTGCCTCTGTTTCCTGGCTGGTTGTTGGCTAGAGTTTGTTCTTTGCTTCTAGAGGCTTCTCTGGCCTTTGGCCTCCTTTTGCCATATCCAAAGCCAATGAGTGATACTGGGAAACCATGAAGTTGATGAAGTACTTGAACCTCTGACCTGCTTTATCCTGCTTAAGCATTTTCTTTCATTCTTCTGCCTTCCTCTAATACTTAAAAGAGAATCTATTTTTTGATTTTTAGGTTTTTATTTTTATTATGTATGTTTTGGCTACATGTATGTTTTTTGTTGTTGTTGTTGTTGTTTTTTTTTTTTCAAGACAGGGTTTCTCCATAGCTTTTTTGGTGCCTGTCCTGGAACTAGCTCTTCTAGACCAGGCTGGCCTCGACTCACAGAGATCCGCCTGCCTCTGCCTCCCGAGTGCTGGGATTAAAGGCCGTGCGCCACCACCGCCCGGCTGCATGTATGTTTTTGCACCACATGGTACCAGGTGCTCCCGGAAGAGGGTGTCAAATCCCCTGGACTGTTGTGAGACACCATAGATTCTGGGATTTGACCCCAGGTCCTCTGGAAGAAATCCAGTGCGCTTATCTATGGAACCATCTCTCTAGCTCCCCTCTAGTACTTTTAAAGATTTGTATGATTTCGTTGGACCCACCTAGATAAATCAGGCCGTTTCCCAACTTTGCTAGTTGTTAGTAATTTTAATTCTAATTCTGCAGAGTATTTAATTTTAATTTTACCTGCAGTACTAGTGCTTGATGGAATAGTAGACAGAAACCTGGGAGAAATCTGGAATGTGTTTAGAATTCTGCCAATTATGTAATTCACAGCACTTTATGTGTGTTTCATAAAAGATCAGAAAGAAATTGGGCATGGTGATACATGCCTTCAATCCCAGCACTCAGGAAATCGAGGCAGGTAGATCTCTGTGAGTTTGAGGCAATCTTATCTACATATTGAGCTCTAACACAGATAAGGCTATATAGTGAGACCCTGTACACACACACACCCAAAAAAGAACAAAGCTAAAAAGGAAGGTAGGGATGCAACTCAGCTGGTAGAGGCTTACCTACCATATGCAGAGCCCTGCATTCTGCTCCCAATACCACATAAAACCAGGCATAGTGACACACAGTAAGTACCTGGGAATACTTGGGAAA
Organism: Microtus oregoni; assembly: GCF_018167655.1. Taxonomy (NCBI): domain Eukaryota; kingdom Metazoa; phylum Chordata; class Mammalia; order Rodentia; family Cricetidae; genus Microtus; species Microtus oregoni. The sequence goes on from NW_024543074.1 coordinate 14,517,887, forward strand.
TGAAGCCAGCAAAGGTCTTTCTCATTTTCTACGTGATCAGTTGGAGGCTACCCAGGGATACATAAAACCTTGTTTCAAAAACAAAATAAAACAAAATCATTCAGAAAGAGTGACTTAACATGAATTTGATCATTTGTTGGTTCCTGTTAGTGTTCCTGCACCTATAATACTGGGAGTCATGTTCTAGACTAAAATGAATTTTGGGAGAATAACTATCTGCCTTTCCTTACAGTTTCCAGTCTCTCCTTTTAAAAATATTATTATTTTTGTTGTTGTTTTGAGACAGGGTTTCTCCTTGGCTACCCTGGAACACTCTCTGTAGACCAGGCTGGCCTCAAACTCACAGAAATCTGTCTGTCTCTGCCTCCCCGAAGCTGGAATTAAAGGTGTGCGCCACCACTGCTTAGCTTTTGTTTTCAGTTATGTATAGATGTATGTACTTGCATGTGGGTGTGTGCATGTGAGTTCAGGTATCAGCAGAGGCCAGAAGCATTTGATCATTCAGAGCTGGATGTACAGACAGTTGTGGGCCCTTTTTTCTTTTTTTTTTAATATTTATTTATTCATTATAGATACAATATTCTGTCTGTGTGTATGTCAGCAGGTCAGAAGAGGGCACCAGATCTCATTACAGATGGTTGTAAGTCACCATGTGGTTGCTGGGAACTGAACTCAGGACCTTTAGAAGAGCAGGCAATGCTCTTAACCACTGAGCCATCTCTCCAGCCTTTTTTTGGTTTTTCAAGACAGGGTTTCTCTGTGGCTTTGGAGCCTGTCCTGGAACTAGCTCTTGTAGACCAGGCTGGTCTTGAACTCACAGAGATCCGCCTGCCTCTGCCTCCCGAGTGCTGGGATTAAAGGCGTGCGCCACCACTGCCCGGCTTGTTGGGCCCTTAACATGGGTTCTGGTAACCAAACTCAGGTCTTCTAGAAGAGCTCTTTAGTCACTGAGTTATTTCTCCAGCGTGCAGTCTCTTTTTTAATTTGAAGGTTTTTTGTTTTTTGTTTTTGTTTTTGAGTTTTTTAAGACAGTCTCATGTATCTCAGGCTGTCTGTCCTCAAGTTTGCTATGTAGCCAAGGATGCCCTTGAATCCTAGATATTCCTGCCCCCACCTCCCAGTGATTACCACATTTTAAGTCTCATACTCAATTCACTAATTTGAACAATAACCAAAACGTTTCCCCTTTTGCCTGTTGAATGAAGGTTTGGAGAGTAGGGTTTGGAGAGCAGCTTTGGTTTGGGGTTCATTTCACCAGAGTTACTATATCTTCAAAAAATGGATTCACTTTTTCCAAATGCTCCTAAGAATGTCTAGACTCAGATTTTGTTATTTGTTTTAATTATTTTTATGGTGCAAGGGTTTGGATCACATGCTGCTACGGAAGTACATCCCCAGTATCCAAATTTATTCATTTGAAGTGGTAAAATAATCCTTACGAGATAATTATGTAGCTTGGGTAGTTGGTAGTCATGCCCAGCCACTGTTGGAAAGCTGACTGTGAGCTCTCTGTAGCTATTCTGAGCACCCTGCCTTCCGTCCACATAATGTTAAAAACACTGTCTCACTTCAGCCAGGTCCACTTAATTCTTATTACATCATCCTTTCTCACATGTTCCCCACCCATGCAAACACCTTTCAGGGATCTGAACTCAAGGGAGCTTCTAGGGGCTACTATACTCTCTACCTTTTATTAGCGAACCTCACCTATTCCAACAAATCTTTCCTTCTATAGCAGTGATGACCAGCTTTTGGCTTTCTACACCCCAGGCCTCTAAAATCTTGATTCTTTGCAGCACGAAGCATCTGATAACTTGAAATGGTTTCAGTACTTTCTCATCTCACAGTGCTGTATTTTGGGGAGTTACTCATGCTGTGGTGGGTGGTGCATTAATAGAGATTTCTGAATTCTGTAGTTATTTTTGTCTTGTAATTCTTAAGACCTGGAGCAGGAGAAGGCAGCTCCTCTACCACACCCTTTATGACAGTAATTCTTAGACTTTATTACCTGGAGTTTCTTAGAACTGTGATTTCCAAATCTACAGTTAGAGATTCTGACCCAAGTTTGGGTCAAGAATTGAATAACATTGAACTTCAAGAAGAAAGGGAGGGTCTTTTTTTTCTCTTCTTGAAGTTCAGTGTTATTTCATAAAGCTTTTTGTTCTTCTATAGTGTATAAAGTTTTCATTATAAATTGTTAAGAGTAATCAGTATTCTGAAAGTTTTAGAAACAACAGACCTGTTGTCTTAGTTTAGGTTTTTATTGCTATGAAGAGACACCATGCCCACAGTAACTCTGATAAAGAAAACATTTAATTGGGGTGGTAACTTATAGTTTCAGAGGTTCAGTCCATTATCATCATGACAGGGAGCATGGTGTTATGTAGGCAGACGTGGTACTGGCTACATCTTGACCAGAAAACAACAGGAAGTTGACTGACTGTTGCACTGAGGGAAAGTTGAGCAAAAGAGACCTCAAAGCCGACCCCCACAGTGACATACTTCCCCCAACAAGGACATACTTCCTAATAGTGCCACTCCTCTGGGGAGGCATTTTCTTTCAAGCCACCACACCTGCCAACCACTGTGTGACTTCATATTTGCATATCTTTATGGTGCTTGTCGGGTTGAATGTGTTTGGTATGGGTTTAATATATGCATGGACCCTGAAATTTCATTCTCAGCTCATTTGGTAGGCTTAGTTCAAAATGGGTTGCCTGTTATCTCTGTGATTTTACTAAGAGGACAGATTTTTTTTTTTTGTCACCAACAAAAAGCTATAACAAGCTGTAAATGCCTGTGGGATTGGAAAGACTTGTGTTATTTTCTTTTTTACTTTCATCATAGAAAATTTCAGACATCCATGAAAGCAAATAATGTTTAGCTCTGTGTCATACATAGCTAAGTTGTGGGTTGAAGTAGAGATTGCTTTATTACCTACCTCCCGCAGTTGCTGTGGCTCAGAATTCAGATGAGGCCCAGAGCAGTTGGTCCTCAGCATATTCTTCCAGTAACTTTGCAGGTTCTTTGATTACTGCATAGACTATTTACCCATTTCCTTTTGATGGACCCCTTGCACCTTGCCTAGATAGGGAGCTGTTATAAATACAGCTGTTGTGAGCATTCTTGGGTAAGGCTTTCTGTGTTCATATATTTTCATGTTTCCTTGGGTAGAATGAGTATAATGTACTGTTTAACTTTCAAAGAAATGACCAGAATGTCTTCCCAAATGTTTGTTTGTGTTTATACCTGTCAGTGTCTGATTGTTGTGATTATTATTATTATTTTTTTAAAGATTTATTTATTATGTATAGTGTTCTGCCTGCATGTATGCCAGCACACCAGAAGAGGGCGCCAGATCTCATTACAGATGGTTGTGAGCCACCATGTGGTTGCTGGGAATTGAACTCAGTACCTCTGGAAGAGCAGTCAGTGCTTTTAACCTCTGAGCCATCTCTCCAGCCCTTGATTGTTATGATTATTTTATATACTTGCTAACATTTGGCATTGTCATCGTATGTTTTGATGTGTATAGCATAGTGTTTTGTTTGTTACCATTGACACAGTCTCACTATGTAATCCAGACTGACCTCAAGCTCACAATGATCCTCTTGCATCTGTCTCCAAGTGCTAAGATAATATGCATGCAATATACCACCTTTTATTTATTTATTTTTTTATCTTAAATTTTGTATATGTGGGGAGATGTACATGTCTTCCACAGAGGCTAGAGATGTCAGAGTCCCTAGATTTGGAATTACAGTGTTTGTGAGCTCAATATGGATTATCAGAATTGAACTCAGGTTCTCTGTAAAGGCAGTACAAAATCTTGTTTTGTTTTGTTTGTTTTTGTTTTTCAAGACAGGGTTTAGCCTTGGCTGTCTTAGAACTCACTCTGTAGACCAGGCTGGCCTCCAACTTACAGAGCCTGCCTCTTCCTCCTGAGTGCTGGGTTAAAGGTGTGTAGTACCACCACCTGGCTCTATGTGGGTTCTTTTTTTTCCCTTGTTTTGTTTTTTTGAGACAGAGTCTATATTATAGCCCTGGATATCCTGGAACTCAGTATATAGATCAGACTGGCCTAGAACTTAAAGAGATCCACACCTGCCTCTGCCTCTCAAGTGCTAGGATTAAAGTATATACCACCATGCCTGATTCTTTTCTTTTTAGATTGATTTCCTTTTTAATTATTTTTAAGATGGTTTCTGTTTTGTTTTGTTTTGTTTTGTTTTTCAAGACAGGGTTTCTCTGTAGCTTTGGTGCCTGTCCTGGAACTAGCTCTTGTAGACCAGGCTGACTTCGAACTCCCAGAGATCCGCCTGCCTCTGCCTCCCGAGTGCTGGGATTAAAGGCGTGTGCCACCACCGCCTGGCATTTAAGATGTATTTTTAAGTGTGTGTGTGCACACACCTGTGCCTGCACATACGCATACACATGAGTTCAGGTGCCTGTGGAAGCCAGAGGCATTAGATCTCGTAGAGCTGGAATTACAGATGGTTCTTAGCCACTTGACATAGGTGCTAGTAATCAAACTCTGGTCCTCTGAGAGAGCAGTATGCACTTCTGACTGCTGAACCAATAAATATTACCATAATCACTATGTGACACATCCAAAAAAAATTTATTCTTTTAAAAAATTAAATATTGGGGCTGGAGAGATGGCTCAGTGGTTAAGAGCATTGCCTGCTCTTCCAAAGGTTCTGAGTTCAATTCCCAGCAACCACATGGTGGCTCACAACCATCTGTAATGGGGTCTGGTGCTCTCTTCTGGCCTGCAAGCATACAAACAAACAGAATATTGTATACATAATAAATAAATATTTTTTTTAAAAAATTAAATATTGTTGTGTTTTACTGGAAAATATTGTTATGTAATAGAGGTAAGAATGGAAGATGTAGAAAATAATAACATAACCTAGGGAAAATAATGACGAAGCTGATAATGATGGTATTTGTATGTGGGATGTGTGTACACCTGTGTATGGAGGCCAGACCTTGACATCAGGTGTCTTCCTGCAAGATTTTCCACCTTCTTTTTTTTTTTTTTAAAGATTTATTTATTTATCATGTATACAACATTTCTTCCATGTATGCTTGCATGCCAGAAGAGGGCACCAGATCTCATTATAGATGGCTGTGAGCCACCATGTGGTTGCTGGGAATTGAACTCAGGACCTCTGGAAGAGTAGTCAGCGCTCCTAACCTCTGAGCCATCTCTCCAGCCCTCCACCTTATTTTTTGAGACAGTGTCTCTCACTGAACCTGAAGTCCTTGGTTGCCTCTCATTGGGATTACAAGTGTACACTGCCACATGAACACAACCAGGGGTCCTGCATGTCATTCCTAGCCCTGTTCTTTACCAAATCTTTTTTCTCCTTAGACCTCAGACTTTCCTGTTCTTGATCCCAGCTGGACTGCTCAAGAAGAAATGGCCCTTTTAGAAGCTGTAATGGACTGTGGCTTTGGAAATTGGTAAGAATTTAATATTGAGTGGTCCTGTCTTCATGGGCTCAAAACAGAAGCCACTCTTGAAACATAAAAGCAGAGAGCCTCAGAAAGAGAAAAGCTGTGATGCTTTCCTGATGGCCAGGGTGTCAAAGGTAGTTTCTCGTCTATGTACACATCTTCTGGGCCTGAAATACCTTTGGAATGCAGGGTGCTTAGTGGTTCATGACTGAGCAGTTCTCAGAGGTTGCTTTGGATACAGCAACTCTAAGATTGTTCTTCCAGAGTTGTGGAGAAGTATAGGTTACTAATTTTTTTTTAATATTTCTTCATTATGTATACAATGTTCTGTCTGTGTGTATGCCTGCAGGCCAGAAGAAGGCACCAGACCTCATTACAGATGGTTGTGAGCCACCATGTGGTTGCTGTGAATTGAACTCAGGACCTTTGGAAGAGCAGGCAATGCTCTTAACCACTGAGCCATCTCTCCAGCCCCTAGGTTACTAATTATTTCTCACTTCTGGTTTTATAGGTTTCTGGGCACACCATGCAATTTTTTTTTTTTTTTTTAATTTTCAAAACAGGGTTTCTCCGTAGCTTTTTGGTTCCTGTCCTGGAATTAGCTCTTCTAGACCAGGCTAGCCTCAAACTCACAGGGATCCGCCTGCCTCTGCCTCCCTCCCGAGTGCTGGGATTAAAGGCGTGTGCCACCACCGCCCGGCACACCATGCAATTTTTAAAATATGTATGTAAATGGGGGTGTTGGGAGTGGGAGTTTGCTTGTCGTCGTGTCCCCATGCCCATCTGTGCGCTGCCCCCCCCCCCCGTGTGTGTGTGTGTGTGTGTGTGTGTGTGTGTGTGTGTGTGTGTGTGGTGGCTGGAGATTGTTATCAAATGTCTTGCTCTCTTTTGCTTTCCATTTTATTCTTTGAGACAGTCTCTCCCGTAATCTGGAGGTTGTGGTTTCAGCTGATTTGAGCTAGCTAATAAGCTCCTAGGATCTGCCTTTCTCTGCCTCCGAAGTGCTGGAGTTACAGATGCAGGCCACATGCCCAGCTTTTTACCTGGGTGCAGAGGATGGGAACTCAGGACTTTGTGCCTGCACGAGAGCGCTTTGACCACTGAACCAGCTCCCAGAGTTTACATTTTAGGAAAACTATGCTGATGATTTTGTTTTGTGAACTAGGTAGCAGATATATTATTAAACATATTTTGTTCATGAAGCATCTGAAGTTTAGGGAGTTAAACTCTTTCTCATTTTTCATAATTTAATAGTGAAGGAACCTTCTTCTGGATCTTCCCTGATTGCTATCAGGTGTGCCGCCTTCCCTATGTCAAGAGGGAGACCAGAGCTCAGCTCACATTTTGTTTCCATTTGTTCATTTAGCACCTGTGCATCATGAGTACTGTGTGTTGTGGAGAATCCCAAAGATGGGAAAAATGGATCGCTTGTGAGCAGCTTACTAGTCATCTCTGCCTAAGGCATTACTTTTCGTCAAAAGTGGGCCAGTCCTCCTCATCTTCGTTCCCTCTTAGCAAAGACTAGGAATAGGTCTGTTACTGTATGGAGGAGATAGCTCAGTGTTAGAGCTTTTGCTCAGCACATATGATGTGCTTGAGTTCAGTCCCCATCACCACCCACAAGCATCTAGTTGCTTCTGTATCCAGTGTGGGTAAGGGACTGTGCTTGGTGGTAAGAGTACACGAGTTTAGGTTCCTGCCCTCCTTGAGGCTCTATACCTAGTAAGGGAATCAGACTGTCTACAGTTGACTGAAGCACATGCAGCGTAGTGATGCCCTAGGGGAAGGGGTTCTCTAAGAGTGAGCTTGAGGGGGAGGCTAAGATTTCACCTCTACCGCTGCATCATCTGAGGTAGGAGTCAGGGTCTCAGTATAAATTTTGGATTTGTCTTCTTTAGCAAGTATATTATTTGTTTGGATATCATATATTTTTTATTCCATGAAATGGGAGTAGCAATACAAGGCCAATACTAAAGTGATCTTAAATTATGTCTAGGTGTTTGTAGCTCAATGCCTTGCATATCCATAGGAATTCTAGTGAAGAAATGTCTATTTGATGCTATAAAACATATAAAAGTAAAACTAGGTACTTTTTTAGACAGGGTCTCACCAGGTAGCCTTGGCAGGCCTGGAATTCTATATAAACCAAGCTAGCCTCTAACTTATAGAAATCCACCTGTCTCTTCAAGTTCTTGGATTTAAGGCCTGTGCCATCTTGTGTTTTAAACATTTTGCATGTTCCAAGATGATTTCTATTATTATTGATGATCTTTTAAGTTTTTTAAGGGCTATTTATTTATTTATTTAAAATATTTGTATGTGCGTGCCTATGTGTGTCTATGTGAATGTTTGTCACTAATGTTCACATGCTGAGGAGGCCAGAAAAGGGAGTGGAGTTACAGGCACTTGTTAACCACTGAAGTAAATACTTTAACTGCTGAGCCAGTTTTCCAGCCCCTTGTAAACACTTTTTAGGTCACTTTTATTATGGTGTATGGGGACATACTTGTGAAGGTCAAATGACAACTGGCAAGAATTGTTTCTCTCCTTCCACCTTTTGGAGACAGGAGCTGTTTTGTAGTTTTGGGTTTTTTTTTTTTTTTTTTTTTTCCCCAGACAAGGTTCTCTTTGTGTGATTCTGGCTGACCTGGAACCCAGTATATAGATCAGGGTGGCCTTGAATTCACAGAGATCCTTCAGCCTCTATCTCCCAAGCTCTAAGATTAAAGGCATAAGCTACCATAGTTGGCCTCTTTTTATTTTGAAGTATTCTCTCACTTCACAGCCCTGGCTGGTCTAGACTTGAAGCTCACAAAGTGCCTGCCTCTACCTTCCCAGTGTTGATATTATAGGCATTGCCTCCGTCCGTGCCTGACTCCAAGGTGACTTCTAATTGATAACAGTTCTTTCCCTGGCCTACCTCAGGGAAATTTATAGATGATGGTGATGTGATGATGACATTTGGAACAAGGTTTCAGGTATCTGTCTCTGACTAGCCTTTGAACACAGTATGTAGCCAAAGATGACCTTGACTTCCTGTCCCTTCTATCACTGCTTCCTTCATATTGGGGTTACAGGCATGTACTACCGTGTATGGACTTTGTGCATTCTAGTGAAAGCTAGTGACCAACTGAGCTACATACCCAGCCTGGAAATTTCTGGGTTGGAAAATAGTCATCTTCCTTCCAGTGGAAAGGAAAGGTCCCTTTATTGTTTCTCTTTCTTGGAGTAACAGGATTTGGACCATCAGTGGCACACATATCAGTGGTGTATCTGTCTCACTGTTTTGCTGGTATCTACTTGGAGGTATCAGATTATTGATTTTATATTGATTTGTCTGCAAATATGGAACTAACAAATGTTCTATACTAGTAAGAAAACTACTCTCTTCATTCTTCTTCCACAATTTTCTAGGCAGGATGTAGCTAATCAGATGTGCACCAAAACCAAGGAGGAATGTGAGAAGCACTACATGAAGCATTTCATCAATAACCCTCTGTTTGCATCCACCCTGCTGAACCTGAAGCAAGCTGAGGCAGCCAGAACTGCTGACACAGCCATTCCGTTTCACTGTAAGTGCCCGCCTATTTGGGTAAAAGGTCCTTAGCCCGTCTTTGGGCTCTGTTTCCATAGCAGATAAACAGTGATGTGGTGATTTGGACAGATAAAGAACTTCTGGAAGGTAAGAGGAGTTTTGGTATGTTGAGTCAGGGCCGAGATATGGCAAGGAGGCAACACATCCCAGAGGTCAGAGTTGTAGCTTTCCACTCTGGATCACTTGGAATATACCAATTAACATTAATGATTGCTTCTGTAAAGTGGTATGTCCAAAAAGGGGCCAGTCTATCTATGCTGTCATTTGTTGCAGCGTTTATAATCAGGTAGGAGTTGCTTATCAGGATCCAGTATTGCCTTAGTGTTAAGTCCAAGAAGTAAGTAGTTCTTTTTATTCACTTGGTTATGCCAGTGAAGGCAGTCTTACATCTTATATGCCGGAGGGCATCAGTGGGTCTTTTGATACAGTATAACCAGAGCCTGATGAATAACAGTGATGTATGGATGCTTCCCCACTGGCCTCCCTCTCCTCACTGCTTGGAAACAGCTCTGTAGCTTACAGCCTCAGAGGTTGCCCATACCTGCTGTTTGAATGGCTCTTCGGATGTTAGCACTTTCCTCACGTCCATTAGGCCTGTCTGTTCCTAACAGCAGCCCAGCGAAATAAGTAGAACAGATGCTTTTGCGTTACACACAAAAAAACCCTGAGATTTTTAAAAGGTTGAAAAATTTGTGTGAAGTCATAGAACTGTTGGAGGCTGACGTTAGTTCTCAGTTTGATTAACATAGAAATCCAGGAGTTTTGCTTCTCAGTTGGGTAAGATCTGTAGTTGATAGTGGTCCTAAGGATCAAAGGAGCAGACACTGACAGGATACTGGAGTTCTCTAACAACACTGAAGGAAAATGTTTCTTTCATTTCCTTTCATTTTGGGAAAGCAAAAACCAGAGGGCAAGGCTATAGGATGGCTCAACAGGCAAAGGCATCTGCTACCAAGTATGGCCTAAATTCAATCCTTGGGACCCATATAGTAGGAGAGAACTGACTTCTGCAGCTTGTCCTCTGACTCCACATGCATGCCATTGCACATGCCTGCCTGTACAAGTGCATGCAAATCAGAGGATGTTTTGGGAGGATTCCTTCAGACTTAATTTCTTTCATCAGGAAATCAGCCTGGAGTTTGACAGGCATGGTGGCATGTGACTATATCCCCCACAATTGCCACTTGGGAAGCTGACAGAGGCAGAAGATTGTGAGTTTGGGAGTAGTGTAGAATATATAATGAGTTTGAAATCTCTGTCTCTACACAAAATAAGAACACCACCACCAGCATTTGAGGCAGAGGCAGGTGGATCTGAGTTCAAAGCCAGCCTGGTCCACATAAAGAGTTCCATAACAGTCTGGGTTACATAGAGAGAAGACCCTATCTCAAAAAAAAAAAAAAAAAGCAGAAAAAATTAGTTTTTTTTTAATGATTACCTTTTTGCTCTTTATAAAACTTTTTAATTTATTCTCTTAGATCCTTTTTCTCAAAGAAATCTGTTTCAGAGTGGGATGTGGTACCACACACCTGTAACCCCATACTCAGCAGGCTGAGGCAAATGAATTATAAGAGTTTGAGGCCACTCTCAGCTACATAGTGATACCTACTTTCATATATTTTGACCTTGAACTCATTGTGTAGCTGAATGTAACCTTCATCTGATCTTTTGCTTCTGCCTCTCAGGTACTAGGATTGCAGGCATATGCCATCATACCCTGAGAAACTGTTTTGCTTTTGTTGTTTGTTTTTTGTGAGTGTAGGGTGGGGGCTTGTTGGTGTAGCAAGCTTTTTCACTGGTCCCCAGCTCACAAATAATGACACAGAAACTTGTTATTAATTATGAAAGCTTGGCCTTTAGCTTAGGCTTGTCTCAACTAGCTCTTATAACTTTATATTAATCTATGTTCTGCCACGTGGCGTTACCGCTCTTCCATTTTGCACCTCTTGTTTCTTCCCAGTATCTATCTGGCTGGGGACTCTGCCTTTCTTCACAGAAGAGGGCACCAGACCTCATTACAGATGGTTGTGAGCCACCATGTGGTTGCTGGGAATTTAACTTGGGACCTTTGGAAGAGCAGGCAGTGCTCTTAACCGCTGAGCCATCTTTCCAGCTCGGTTATTCAGCTCTTGATTAAACCATTCAGAAGGCACCTTGACAAAGACACATCTTCACAGTATAAACAAATATTGGGCAACAGTTTTTTTTTTTTTTAAATCCAGACTATACATAAAGACATTCGTTTGATGTTTTTGTGTCAGTGTTTTGTTTTTTTTTTTTTTAATATTTATTGATTTATTATGTATACAATATTCTGTCTGTGTGTATGTCTGCAGGCCAGAAGAGGGCACCAGACCCCATTACAGATGGTTCTGAGCCACCATGTGGTTGCTGGGAATTGAACTCAGGACCTTTGGAAGAGCAGGCAATGCTCTTAACCTCTGAGCCATCTCTCCAGCCCTGTGTCAGTGTTTTATCTATTAAGAAAATCCTGTTGTTTCTTCCAGCTGCAGATGACCCTCCCCGGCCCGCCTTTGACTCTTTGCTGTCTCGGGACATGGCAGGATACATGCCAGCTCGGGCAGATTTCATTGAGGTAACAAAAACTTGTTTTTAGCATACAATAAGGAAAAACTTACTTTTGTTTCTGATGAAGTTATTATCTCTTACTAGAGGGATACTTTTCAAAGCCTGGGGAGTCAACATTTTGCTCCTTCCTTTCCTTGTGAGCACCTGTGGAACAGTGGCAATTTTAAGGGGGAACCGGCCTTCCAGGATGCATAGTATTGCTCCCACTAACCTTGTAGGTGTGAAATTTCTGCAGTTGTCATTTCACAGCACAGAGGGGTTTTCAAGGTTTTGCTGTATCAGGGCCAGGTTACATTTTAAGATTTTTAAATAACTAATTTTTTGTTGCAACCAAACTTTGCTGTAATTGTCCAAAAATAGCATAGAAGCATTTGAGTTTTAGATAAGCCTGGGTTGTGTAGTGAGAGCCTGTCTAAGAAAAGAAAAGAAAGAAAAGGAAAGTAGATAATATATAAACAAACGGGTATGTCTGTGTTCCAATAAAAGTTTATTTTTCAAGTAGGCAGTGGACTGAGTAGTGGTTGCTGAGTCCTGCATTGTATGTATACACGTGTCCATTAAAACAATTTCATTAAAACTATTTTCCTCATTTAGCCATAGAATTAAAACAAATGTGGAAGTAGTCATAAGAATTTAATTTGCAGTCAGGTGGTAGTGGCGCATACCTTTAATCCCAGCACTCAGGAGGCAGATGCAGGCAGATCTCTGAATTCAAGACCAGCCTGGTCTACGGAGTGAGTTCCAGGATAGCCAGGGCTATATATAAGCAACTTTGTCTCAAACAAAACCAGAAAGAAAAAAAAAATAATTTGCTATCTGATATCATCTGCAGTACCCTTGGAGATGGGGTGTTAAATTAAAGCCCAGCTTGTCATACCCAGTTGGGCCTTTTGTTTATGACAGGTGGTAGGTAGTGCAGAGCTACCCCATAGTCACCTTCTTCCCCGAACTGATCTTATTGTAGTGTATAAGCGATATTAGGACTAAACAGTTTCCTCAAAAGGTGATTAAAAAGAAAATGAATTAATGCAGGCAACTTTATTACCAGAAAACTTGGAAGCCTAAATCAATGATTCTCTTTGGAATGAACAGACTATTAAACATTTTTAAATAATAGACTTGGCTTTGTTCCTAATATTGTGCTATCCTAGCTCTTTATTTTGATTACTGTCTGAAAGTCTCTTAGATTTTTCCTGTAGTTTTTCCCTTAGAGCAGCGTCTTTGTCTTTTATCCAATTTAGTGCTTAGCAAATACTGGCTCAAGACTTTTCTCTTTGCCTCTGCAGCATGGCTATTGTAAAGATATTACTTGGTTTATGCCAGGCTGTAGAGGTGCACGCCTTTAATCCCAGCACTCCGGAGGCAGGTGCGGGTGAATTCCTGTGAGTTCAAGGCCAGCCTGGTCTACAAGAGCTAGTTCCAGGACAGCTAGAACTGTTATACAGGGAAACCCTATCTCGAAAAAACAAAACAAAAAAACTGATGGGTTTGGATGGTTTTTTCCCCTTTAACAGGAATTTGACAATTATGCAGAATGGGACTTAAGAGACATTGATTTTGTTGAAGACGACTCAGACATCTTACACGGTAATGTTTATTTTTTTCAGATGCTTATTCAGTACAAGTACTGATGACACTGTTGTGCTGAATGCTGGGGTATAAGGACTAATAAGGCATGTCCTCTGCCCTTAGAGAATTCAGAGCTTAGTGGTTGGGCTGGTGACATGGCTCAGTGGTAGACTGTACCCTAGACCCTGGATTAGATTCAGACACTACAAAAAACAAAACAAAATCTTGTGGCTAAGTTGCTGAACTTACCCTCTTGAACTCCTGAGTATTGCAATGACTGGCGTGCATAACCTTTTCCCCAAACTGGAGATTGAGTGCTGTGAACTGTATGATACACTGTGGTTGATCCTCTTCCTTGAGATTGTTGGTGCATTGATTCATGAAGGTAGAGAGAGCAGAATTGGGGAACTGGGTTCCGACGACTGTAGGTCTGACCGAGAAAGCCCTCTGGAGGATGACTTCGGTGAATCAGCTCAACTTTATTCCAGAATATAGGAAATATATAGGATTGGGGACCCTGGGAACAAACCATAATTTGCATTATGTGGCACAGTCGTATCATAATTCTTCATACGTGACAGCAGGGTCTTGTAGAAAGCTCCTTGCACAAGTCTTAGTTACCATATGTGTAGTGGGGAAGCTTCTAGCAGGGAACAACATGCCAAGGGTCGTGTTAAAGATAAATCAGGCATCCAGGCTTAGAGACAGCTTTCAGATAAGGTTAGTCCTCCATTCCTAGGGACACTTTCCAGATACGAGCAGGTAGAGAGCAGAAAGTCTGATGGGGAGAGAGTTCCCATGTCTTCAAGCTTTAGAAAAAGTTACCAGGCCATGATAGGCTGTGATTTCTGAACAGCAAGGCCTTCCAACAATATACAAATAGGTGCTTTTTAAAAGAGACTATTTCAGAAGCCCTGGAGATCCACAGAGGTGCCTTCCTGGCAGCACCATAAAGGTGCCTCCTTTATGACTCTGAACTCTTACAGTATCTTCTCTGGCAGCAAGATTACGGCTGGTACGTGTTATTCCCAGCCATCTCCTAGAGCACCAAGTGAGGGGTTCCAGGAGCTCATGAAGGAACAAGAAGGAGCTTTTAAGCATACCTAGCACATAGCGGGGTAGGGGGGCACATGTTATCATTTATAAAGAGGTGGGGTGGGGACTGGTTCCACTAGGGTCACTTGAGTCCTTGGCTGGAGACAGATAGATAAGCCATACCATGCCAAGACAGTTTGGGTATAGAGTTTATTTAGTGGGTTATGGAGGGAAAGGGGAGAAAGTGGGGAAGTGGGGAGGAGAGAGAGAGAACTGGAGAGGAGGTGGGAGATCCTATTTTCCTTGGCTAAAGAGGAGCCAAGGTTGGGAGTGGGTGCAGCTTGTCTCTTAAAGGGACAGTGTACCCAGGTGACAGGCCAGCAGATTACAACAGCACAGATTGGTGAGAATCAGGACATTGATTCAAGCTTGGGCTTGCTTCTGAGTCATTGTGGAATCTTAGGCAAGCCCTTGAAGTTCTGCCTGCTGTTCTGTGTTCCATATCGGTAAAGAGTTAGTGACACTGATTAGTCAGGGAGTCAGGGTGGACATGTTTACGATGAATGATGGTGTGCAATGCGGATTGGTGGTGTTATGCCATTCCATTGTACTCTCAATGTGACTGGGCATTAGCAACATTCCTTTTAGGCTCCCTCACTCATAACTGCTGGAAGGAATGTGGTCTTATGCCAATAAGCTCTTTCTTTGTGTCACCTTAAGATTCACATTGATTCATGGAATTTGTCCAATCAAGTTGGCTTTGTGGTCCATTACTGAGGCATGGGATACAATAAGAGGGATAGTTAATTGCATTCCAAGTATGCCAGAAAGTTCCCAGCATGGGCTCAGGAAAGGCCTGTCCTGTGAATCAAATTTCTGAAGAAAATAAGGAAGTTCTGCAATCTTGTAAGTGGTGCTGTCTCTTACTTTGTTGAACTAAGCTATTACTGATTCAGAAAGAAGCACAGAAGAGTCATTAACTCAACACTCTGGTCTTGTGACATTGATTTCCAGGCAGATGCTTACCTCCATTCATCTGTGAAAATCTCTAAATATGTAGATAACCCTTCCCCTAAGTGTCCCAGCATCTAAAACCTTATGGATAGGTCAACTTTCTTGTTTTTATTCCATAGCCCAGGCAAGTTGGAGGCACTATGTGCTGAGTCAGTGTTTGCAATGCTTCTCAGGGTTACACTTTAATACAATTTGTCTTCTCTCCCTCTGGCTTGTTGTTCCAGACAGGGTCTAACTCGCCATTGACTAGCTTATAACTTGCTCTGTTGACCAGGCTGTCTTGGGATCCTGTTGTATCTGTCTGCTTCCTTCCTCCCTCCCTCCCTTCCTCCCTCCCTCCCTCCCTTCCTTCCTTCCTTCCTTCTTTCCTTCCTTTCTTTATTTCTTTCTCTTTTTCTTTCTTTCTTTCCTTTCTTCCTTCCTTCCTTCCTTTCTTTCTAAGATTTATTTATTATATATACAGTGTTCTGTCTGCATGTATGCTGCAGGCCAGAAAAGGGTACCACATCTCATTAGAACCACTGTGTGGTTGCTGGGAATTGAACTTAGGACCTCTGGAAGAGCAGCCAGTGCTCCTAACCTCTGGGCCATCTCTCTAGCCCTATTTTTTATTTGTTTTTGTGTTAGGGTTTTATACTGTAGCCTAAGCTTATGGCCATCCTCCTGTGTTGACTTTCCAAGAGCTAGGATTATAGGCAAGAGTCACGACTACCATATTCAGTCTTTACATCTTTAATATTTTTGTTGCTGTTTCTTTTCTGTGGCTCACTTTGGAGTCTTGTGTAGCTGTTCCACACTGAGAGGTAGGAATAGATAATGTTCTCTTTTTACATTCAAATAAATATGCAAAGTTAAGTAATTTGCATCTGACTTCCTACTAACTGACGTTAACTATTAGGTCAATAGTCTTCCATTGATAGAATTGTATTATTTTTTTTTTAATATTTTTTTTAAATATTTATTTATTATTTATACAGTATTCTGTCTGCTTGTATGCCTGCAGGCCAGAAGAGGGCGCCAGACCTCATTACAGATGGTTGTGAGCCCCCATGTGGTTGCTGGGAATTGAACTCAGGACCTTTGGAAGAACAGGCAGTGCTCTTAACCACTGAGCCATCGGAGAGCCCCTAGAATTGTATTATTTTTTGAAGGAACAGCACTTACTGGTGTGGGGGCGGGAGAGTATGTGTGTGGTGCATATACCCATGTATGTTCATGAGGAGGCCAGAGGAAGATGTCAGGTGTCTTCTTCAGTCACTCTCCACCTGACTTTTTGGAACCTGAAACTCCACATTTTCGCTAGGCTAGTCAGCAGGCTCCCAGGACCCATCCGTATGCTCTTACAGACACATGCGGCCATGCCCAGCTTTTACGTGAGCTCTGTAAATTTTGTCTCACGTCCTTACTCTTTCATAACAGTCATTCTTCCCCTTGGAGTCTTCTTCCTAGCCATTCATTTTGTTTTGTTTTTGATTTGGGTTTTTTGTTTATTTGTTTTTGAGACAGGGTTTCACTGTGTAGTGTTGACTGTCCTGAAATTCAGGTTCTGGGATTAAAGGCAACACTGCTTAGCCACCTCTTTATTTGATGCATGGTAGGGTGACACACTCCTTTAATTCCAGCACTCAGGATGCAGAGACAGGAAGATCTCTGAGTTTGAGGTCAACCTGGTGTGTGTAGTGAGTTCCAGAGCATCCAGGACTGCATAGAGACCCTATCACAAAAACACTTTATTTTTACTCTTTCATGTTATGTCTGTTTGTATGTGTGCATGCTTATATGCGTGTGGGTGCAGGTACCTACAGATGCTAGGCATGTCAGATCCCCCTGGAGCTTGAATTGCAAGTCTCTCTTATTTGTATATCCTGGAAGCAGTCCTGGAACTTGCTTTGTAGACCACGCTGGTCTTGACTCACAGGTGCTGGAATTAAAGGCAAGTGACACCACACCTGGTTTAGTTACAAGCCATTTTGAGCTACCAGACATGGGTGCTAGGAACTGAGCTACAATCCTCTACAAACGCTCTTGATCTCTGAGCCATCTCTTCAGTCCCCCCCACCCTTTTTTTTTTTGTGGCAGAGTCTCAAGTAGCTCAAGTTGGCCTCAGACTCGCTTGGAGAATGACCTTGAACCTAATCCTCCTGCCTCAACCTCCCAAATTCTGGGATTACAGGTGCAATTTATAAAGCTTTACTTCTGAGGATTACTTGAGTTACAGGTCTGTGTTTGTGCCTGTGCAGTGAGGATTTTGGTTACCTGAGGTACAGGTCTATGTTTGTGCCCATGCAGTGAGGGTTTTGGTTACCTGAGGTACAAGTCTGTGTTTGTGTCCTGCAGTGAGGGTTTTGGTTGGCCTCTGCAGTTCATTCCTCTCAGTTGATTTTCTTGCCAAGCAAGCAGTAAGTGCCTTCTGTCAAGAAAACAGAAACATGTTGTTAGCTATTTTGAACAATGTTAGAAATACATTGCAGTGGGAAGGAGCTGCCTCTGTCTTCTGCCCACTTCTTGAAATATTTTAAGGCCAGCCATTTGGAAACTATCAGTCCCCAGTGTAATCACAGGGCAGCTATTCTTCCCCCAGAGCTGAAATTTCAGGACCTCATGTCAGTGGGTAGGTTCTGCGTGGTTCTCTTTAGTGGCCTCTGGCTAGTTTGTGTGGCAACTTGTGCCTGGAGCTCTGAACTGCTCAGAGTGGACTGTGAACTAATGAATCTCATTCTCGCTGTGCCTGCCTTCTCATTTCCATCCTGCTCAGTGCCTCCCAGGTTGTTAAGATCTTGCGATCTGCCGGGCTGTGGTGGCGCACACCTTTAATTCCAGCACTCGGGAGGCAGAGGCAGGCGGGTCTCTGTGAGTTTGAGACCAGCCTGGTCTACAGAGCTAGTTCCAGGACAGGCTCCAAAGCCACAGAGAAACCCTGTCTCGAAAAACAAAAACAACAACAACAAAAAAGATCTTGCAATCTTTGCGGCTGAGTGTGCTTTGTAAGGAAAGGGGGTAGTTTCAAATACTAATTTTTCTCTTAAAGAATTCCAGTTCTCCTCCCATTGCTGCGATTTCTTTTCTTCCCTTGTTGCCTGGAGCCAGGGGCACTAAAATGATCAAGCAGTAGAGCCAGTGGTTAACAGTATTTATTTATAGATTATTTTTGTAGTACAGTCTTAAGACTTTCTCATTTTAATTTAGTCATTCCTACACAAGGCTTGGGAAACAACATGGTAAAGTTAGTGTTTTACAAAATTACAGAAATGTTCTTATCAAAAGTATCCCTAATTTGCATAAATCTCCAAGATACTTCTTTTCTGTAGAATTTATCTAAATGGATAAATAAGTGAAGTGAAGGATTTAAAGAACCTAAATGTGAGTTCTTGAAGTGTTTCTACTATTACTACTTTTGTTCGCTTCCGTTTGGAATTGTTACTTCTCAGTCCTTCTATTCTCATAAGCAACTTCATTATATACATGTCAGAGACACCTGCTTTCTTCCTTTTTCGTATCCCTTCCACAGCCTGCCCACCACCTGTTAAAATAGAGGCAGGGTGTGGATTGTCTGTAGTAGCAGGACAGTTACATGGAACAAGCCCCAAATCAAGAACGATTTTATTCTTAAAAGTTTATAATGTTGGGGCTGGAGAGATGGCTCAGAGGTTAAGAGCATTGCCTGCTCTTCCAAAGGTCCTGAGTTCAATTCCCAGCAACCACATGGTGGCTCACAACCGTCTGTAAAGGGGTTTGGTGCCCTCTTCTGGCCTGCGGACGTATACACACAGACAGAATATTGTATACATAATAAATAAATAAATAAATATTTTTTTTAAAAAGTTTGTAATGTTCCCAGCACTGGGGAGGCAGAAACGGGCAGATCTCTGTGAATTCGAGGGCAACAAGGTCCTTCCTAGTTAGTTTTAGGCCAGCCAGGGTTTCATAGTGAGAATGTCTCCAGAAAGAAAGGAGGGAAAAAAAAAAAAACCCACAAGTTTGTTACCTAAAGTGTTTGAAAACCCATCTCCATACACACACACACACACACACACACACACACATATACATATACAAACATATATTTTAAGACAGGTTTTCATATAATAGAGGTTGGACTGGAACGCTAACACTTCTTCCAAGTATTAGGATTGTATGTATGTTCTACCGTTCCCAGCTAAAATTTATTATCTTGCCCCTAGCCTACCAGGATTGTATATTGCTTGAGACTTTTTTGTTTACCTTCATACAATAAAAGAAATAGATTCTTTTTAGTCTTTTTTTCCCCCTACCATATAGTATGGTTTGAGTAGAAATGTGGGCTTCAAGCTGTCTCTGTGGAGGAACCTTCAGGGACTACTGCTGGGAAAGGTGGCTGGGCCTTGAGTATGAGGTTCAGCCAGATGAAGTCTGAGTTACTGTGCCTAATAAGATTTGGGGGGGGTGGGGGTGGGGGGTGGTTTAAAACTAATAGAACATGACTCATTGCAGTCCTAGGCTAATCTTGAACTTGGACCTCTGTATGGGGTAAAGATGAGATTGTGGTGCTTTTGAATTACCAGCATTCCAGGGGCTCTGGGCTCTTAATTTGAAATGAAGCTTACTTTTGTAAGATAAGTGTATATTCCCTTACACAGTCAAATTCATTGCTAGAAAAGCTGGTTTATTGTTGACTGAGTTTTCTGTCCTGCATGGTTCCCAGAGTCATTAAGTCCCAAAGAAATTCCACAGAGTTTTACATTAGTTATAAACTGATTGGCCCATTAGCTCAGGCTTTTTATTAACTCTTATAACTTATATTAGCCCATTATTCTTATCCGTGTTAGCCATATGGCTCAATACCTTATCCAGCGGGGCAGTCACATCATGCTTCTTCTGTGGATGGGTCACAATGACTCTGGACCAAGCTTTCCTCTTCCCAGAATTCTCTTGTTCTCCTTGACCCGCCTCAACTTCCTGTCTGGTTGTCCCTCTTATACTTCCTGCCTGGCTACTGGCCAATCAGCGTTTATTTAAAATATAATTGACAGAATACAGACCATTCTCCCACACCAGTTCATTTAAAGATTATATTTCCTGACACTTGGATTATGCACTTTGGTTTTTCAAAAGTCGTGCGTCAGGTTGCTTTGCAATGCTGGGAGTTCTTTCTTCCATGAATATATTCAGTAATGAAAAAACCCGAACACACATTACAGTACACGAAGCTTAAGGAGGTGGTAACAAGTTCTTAAGATAGTTCCAGAACGTACTAAAGTCATTAAATTAAAAGTGCTTTCAGACTCAACAGAAGGGTGGTTATTAAGTAGTATAGTGCTGTTATGTCTTGTAGTTTCTTCTAGCATTGCTAATAATGAGTCTTTATTTTGTAACCCTAGAGGTCTTCTAATTATAAACTGCCTGTGGGTTAAAAAAAAACTTTAAATTTTTTATTAATAAGTCAGATTTAGGATAGGAGCAGCAGAAAAAGTAAAGCCACTAACAGATAGTCAATACGTGGAAGGATCATTGTTTTTCTGAGACAGGGTTTCTCTTGCTGTTCCGAAACTCACTCTGTAGACCAGGCTGGCCTCAAATTCAGAGATCCACCTGCCTCTGCCTCCCAAATGCAGAGAATTAAAGGCATGGCTTCATTATTTTTCTTAGCTCTGGACCCAGGCCACCTGCATTAAGATCTGTTCTTAGCAGCTGTGGAGTCTGGAGCTGGTTTTCTGAGTACGGTATAGAGGAGCCTTTGAGGGAAGGATCGGAAACAAGACATTGGAAGGCCGTGCATACTGTGTAGAGCTTGAGCCTCTGTCAGTAGGGGGTGTAGCTGAAGAATTAGACGCAGATGAACTGTACCATTAAATTTTGTTGTAAAATAATGCTCTTAGTTCCATTTGGAGGGAGGGAGTTGAAGAAGGCAGGGACCATAGTCAGTAAGTATGATAAAGTTCTTCCATAAGGAGGCATCAGGACAACAAGATGCCTGGGTTGTGTGATGGGATTAGACAGAAAGAGATGCATTTGGGAAATATTACATTTAGATAAGACTCTATCTGGCTATGTAGGAAGAGGGGAAAGAGGTTCCAAGTTGGTTTCTGTCTTAAACAACTAGATTACTATAATGCCGTTAACTGTGGTTAAGAGTTTTAAGATGGGAAAGAAGCAGAATATGTAAGTTTGCAATGGAAGCTGTGTAAATAGGGATATCCAACAGGATGTGCTGCTTGAAATAATTGTGAGAGTTTTAGATAGTGTAGTCTGATGGAACGTGGGACCCTGGGAGCCAAAGAGCTTGTAGGAGTGAGGTGAGGAGTGAAAAGAGACAAGAACAGAAACCTTAGGAACTTTGAAGATGGGAAAGAAAGAGCAGGACTGTCGTACTGATTCCAGCTTGTCCTTTTCTTATTTATCCTGAGACTAAAACTAGAAAGGGTTGGGGCATGCGCAGGCAAGCAAAGCGTGGCTTTTACTGTGGTTAAGCTGCTTAACATATCTTTTCATCACAGAATGCAGAACTAAGCGCTGTAAACAGATGCTGCTGCCCACCTGAAGATGTTACTCTAGGAACATGCCAACACTGTCCATCAATGCTGTCCTGTCATTGTCTCTTGAGCTGCATCCTGTGCAGTTACAGCAACACTCATTTTTGAACTGGAGGTCTAACTCAGTGATATAGAACTTGTCTAGTCTGGTTTGGTTGCCAGTGCTACCAGAATAATGATAACAATTATTATTTACTGATAGAGAAATTTTATGTGCTAGGATACTTTTTATGGAATAGTTAAGATTTGGGTAAGCCAGGCATGGTGGTACATACTTTCCCAGCTCTCGGGAGCCAGCCCTTGAACATAATTGTTTGGCAGGGTTGGTTTTTTTTCTTTTGTCTTGACTTTTACTTTTATGTTTATATATGTGTATTTGTATTTATAGCTCTGAAGATGGCTGTGGTGGATATCTATCAT
Source organism: Microtus oregoni (assembly GCF_018167655.1). Taxonomy (NCBI): domain Eukaryota; kingdom Metazoa; phylum Chordata; class Mammalia; order Rodentia; family Cricetidae; genus Microtus; species Microtus oregoni. Next base: position 14,540,084 of record NW_024543074.1, read on the forward strand.
TCCAGGTTAAAAGAGAGGCAGAGACGAAAAAAGTAAGTATAGAAAAGCCATCCTGTTTTCTCTGACCTTTGGGCTGTTGGTTACATATTATCTATAAGAACACTCCACATAGCCGGGAGTGATGGCGTACGCCTTTAATCCCAGCATTCAGGAGGCAGAGGATGGGCAGATTTCTGTAAATTAAAGGTCAGTCTGGTCTACAGAGTGAGTTCCAGGACAGCCAGGACTGTTCCACAGAGAAACCCTGTCTCAAAAAACAAACAAACAAAAACACTCCACTTAACTTGATATGCCAGGCTTTGTTGACTCCCTATGGGAGGGTTTACCCTCTCTGAAGAGTGGATTGGTGGGGGAAAGGAGGGAAGGAAAACTGTGGTTGGTGTGTAAAATGAATAAAAAATTAGAAGAAAAAAAAGCTCCACTTGTAGCTTACCATGTGATCTTGCAGAATTCGGTTGTTAAGAGTTGCTGTTAAATGTTATGTTTTATAATTCTCTCCCATTTAAGCATGTTTAATCTATATTTATTTCAAGTGGCTTCAAAGTATGTAAACGTATGGTTGTAAATGCTTAATGTGCGATCAGTGTGTCCTTTCAAGGCTAGTAGTTTCCCTTAAATGACTCTTGTTAATTATCATTTCAATAAATTGTGTAGATTAGTCTCATGATATGGACAGATTTCCTTCTCAATCATCTTGACAAGCACTTATTTTTCAACATTTGTCACTGGTTACTGAATCATCTGTGAGTGTCCTCTATACCCCGAGAAGGACAGTGTGCCATTCTCCATTTAGAGGCTAATTCAGAAGCATGTGGACACTTGACTTTCTGGACCCTAATGTTTCACCTCTTAATAGTTAGGATGTGTAATAACTATAACATATAAAACACGCAAAATTTGAAGCTTACTCTTAATACATACATTATTGTGGTTTTTCATTCTAGGATTATAAGAGATCATGGATTAGTCAATCTTAGAAAGTTCCGATGTGAGTATGCACTGTTTTTTTTTTTCTGATCTAAATTTTTCTCACACTGTTGAGTACTTTCAGGTTGTTATGGGAGTGCTCATAATCTACATTGCATGCTAGCTAGCATTACCTAGGAAAATTTGAAAATTCTGACACAGGACTTGTGGGTAGCTTCAGTAGCAGAGGGGTGTGTAGCATGTTTGGGGTGATGTTGATCCCTTGTACAGAAACCAAAGCAAAATGAAACCAAAGGCATTCGAGGCAGCTCTGATTCATGGTGACAGTAAAAAACTATTCATTTATAGTCAACAGCGTTGCCTAAGAATTAATTGTTATAGTAATTACAGCATGAATATTAATGGATCATTTTCTAGACAGTCATGTTTCAAAATTATGTGTTAAACATAACCTTGGTCTCAGGTTATGAAAACATTTTTGTAGGGCTGCTGAGATGGCTCAGCAGTTAAGAGCACTTGCTGCTCTTTCCGAGGGCCAGGATTTGGGTCCCAGCACCCACGTGGTGGCTCACAACCATCTATTTATTATTCCAGTTCCAGGGGATTTGATGACCTCTTTTTACTTCAGTGGGCACACATGTGATGCACATGCATACATGCAGGCAGAGCACTCGTGCATGTTTAAAACATTTTTTTTCTTTTTTTTTTTTTTTTTGTAGAAAGATCAGAGGGGTTGGAGGTGTCTCACAGTTGGAAGAGTGCCTTAAATAAATCAGCTTGTTGCACGGGATGACATGCACATAGTTGATTGACCTTTGTTTTTTTTTAGTTTTTTTTTTTTTTTCTTTTCTTTTTTGAGACAACATTTTGCTATTTGCTCTGGCTGGCTTGGAAGTCTCTATTCTAGAGAAAGGCTGGCCTCAGACTTCTGAAGGTCTTCTGCCTACCTCAAGTTCTGGGATTATTTAGGCTCATGCGTCCGTACTAGCTGGAAGGTTTCTTATGTCTTTGCTTTCCTTGTTTTCCTCCATTAATCCAGCAGAAATTTAGCCAGAGTTCTCTCTGATAACATAGATTCTGCCTGTAATTCCCTTCTCTCTTGTGACAACAATGCCTGGTCCTCTGCCTTGTCTCGTGCAGATTAAAAGACATGAGCAAGGACATCAATAGTACTTAGTAGTAGAGATGATCTCCATGATAACAGCATCCCTTTGTGAGGTGCTGTGATGCTGTAATTACGATTAGTGATTTGCATTGTCAGCTGTTGTTTGCATGTTGTAATGGGCATGTTAGTCATGTGAGGGTAGGAAAATGTCCTTGCATTTTACTGCTTGTTTTAAAAAATAATACCAGAAACTCAGGAGTGCTTACATTCTCTGTGACGTTATGTTTCACTTCTTCTAGTAATGGAGCGGCGGTATCCCAAGGAGGTCCAAGACCTTTATGAAACAATGAGGCGATTTGCAAGGATTGTGGGACCAGTGGAACATGACAAGTTCATTGAAAGCCATGCATGTAGGTGTTTTTTGGAAGTGTGTGTGTGTGTGTGTGTGTGTGTGTGTAAGGAGATTAGAAGCTTAGTGAGGGGCAGGGGAATAGCTCAGTGGGTAAGAGTGCTTGCTGCATAAACATGAAGACCTAAATCTAGATCTCAACACTTACATGAAAAGCTGTATTTGTCCGCAATAGTCTAGTAGGAGGTAGAAACGGGTGTTGCTGTGGTTTGCTGGCCAGCACCTAGCTCTAGACTCAGTAAGAAACTATCTCAAAGGAATAAGGTGGGAAATGATGGAATAGGACACCCATGTCCCCCTGATTTCTGAGTTTATGTATATACCACACATATGCACAACCCTACATGCCGAAGAGGGAGAAAACTTAGTAACTTACAAGTTAATGCAGTGCTTTTTTTTTTTTTTATTGTTTTAGGGGATTTTTTTTTATTGTTATTGTGTTCTGTTTTTATTAGTTTTATTTTTGGTGTCTTTTATTTGTTTTTATCTTTGTTTTAATACAGGGTCTTGCTGTGTATGTAGCCTGGGCTGGCCTGGAACTTTCAGAGTAATCCAACCTAGGCTCAGACTGACTTGCAAGTCCTTCTGCCTTTGTCTTCCAAGAACTGGTTTACAGATATGTGCTACCATATGTAGCAGTTTTTGCTTCTTACAGAGGGAACAACACAGTGAATTCCTGTGTCTGTGTAGCCAACTTCGGTGATTTCGATATAGTACCCATCCAGCTTCATCTGAAGGGAACTAGGAACTCCCCTACCCTCTTGTTCATAAGCTGGTTATTTTGAAGCCAATTCCAAACATCATAGTATCGCTTATAAATATTTTAATATTAAAATTAGTTTCAGTCATGGGAACAGGGTTGTTGGCTCATGGAAACAATATTTCCATCTTCCTCTGGCCTTTCTCTGGTATTCCCAAGAGCATTCATCCCAATTCTAATTGGATTTTCCACTATAAAAAATTGAAGTTGTTAAGCAGGAAGGCCTAAGACTTTGAGGCAGCCTGCACTGGGGTTTTATTTCTATACTCTCCTCATGAGAGAGTTTAGTTCTGGAAAGTTTTTTGTTGTATTGTGATTTTCTGAAAAGTACTTTACCATTGCTCTCATGGTGCACATATTTCTTAGGAAGAATCATAGGCATTTACCTGAGCCAGGTTGGTTGTCCTCAGGAAACACCTTGTTTGGTTGTCATTCTTTGTGTGGTTGGTATCTAGTGACTTATCCTTTGCTTCCTGTCCTACTTTATATCATTCCTGGCTTATGTGTCACCCTGTGCATGGCTTTCCTTCAGCACCCAGCTTGGACTGCTCTGTCACAGAATACCCAACAGTGCGGTCTGAGCTGTGTGCTCAGCAGCAATTTGTGGCTCATAGAAAATGCAGCGCTCTTTAGTCCCTATAGGAAAAAGCTAAAAAGAAACCGGGGCTTGAGCAAAGCTTTGTCCTAACCATGCAGCAGGGTCTCCTCCACAGACAAACCGCATCAGAGAGCGTGAATGGCTGAGTAGAAGTGCTAGCGCAGAACAGGAATGCTGCATTTTAACTGTATTTTTTTTAATTAGCTTATTTATTTATTTATTTTGGTTTTTCAAGATATGGTTTCTCTGTGTAGTCTTGGCTGTCCTGGGACTCACTCTGTAGACCAGGCTGGCCTCAGACTAACAGAGATCCTCCTGCCTCTGCCTCCCACCACTTAGGAGTGCTGGGATTAAAGGCGTGGGAGGTATTTCTGATGAGATGTTCAAAGTAAAATGTATCCTGAGATGAAGTGACCCCACCTTTTACATATGGCAGAACTGCTGAAACACACCCAGCCGCTCTCTGACATTGATTTGTTTTAACAATTTTTGTCCTTTGTTCTCCTGGGGAAACAGTGGAATTTGAACTCCGGAGGGAAATCAAGAGACTCCAAGAATATAGGACAGCGGGCATTACCAATTTTTGTAGTAAGTATGCTCCCGATGTCTGCACTGTCGGAAGTGCCAGTGACTTGCAGGTACAAAGTGAATCTCTGAGGTCTTGAAAACTGAAAAAAAAAAAAAATAACTTTTCAGTTGAGTTTACAGACTTCCTAGTAAAGTTTCATCTGTTCAGTTCCTATAAATATCATTAGCTTATCAGGACAGAATAAAAGTTATGGCACACAGCAAAAAGAAACAGTGCTTTAAAATTAGGAGTCTACTGTGGTTCTTTAAAAAAAATCTTAGCCTGGCATGGTAACTCACATTTTTAGTTCCAGCACTGGAGAGGCAGAGGCAGGAAGATAACTTGAGTTTGGGGCCAGCCATGTCTGTTTAGCATATTCTAGGCCAGCCTGGACTACAGCGTGAGGCTGTCTACAGACACACACATACCTGAGAGTGAGGTAGAGTGGTGTGTGGTCCTTACGTTCCAGATTTTAACCTCAGTCTTTTAAATTTTATTTATGCATATAATCATTTTTTATTTACCAGACTTACTGAGGCCAAAGTGCTTACATCCAGTTTACTTAAGGTGCTGGTACACGTTTTTAATAGTGGTAAATATCTGTCATTTAACATGTACCAGGTCTATGGAATATGTTTTACTTTCAAATCATTGGATAACATGACACGCTTAAGAGATATCATCACTTCTATTTAATGAATTGATCAAGCCTTAAAGAGATTAAAGAGCCAGTCAGTGGCAGCTCATGCCTTTAATCAGCACACGAGAGGCAGAGGCAGGTGGTTATCTGTGAGTTCAAGGATAGCCTGGTCTACAAAGCTACATAGAGAAACTATGTCTCAGGGGGAAGAAAGAAAAAAGAGATTAAAGAGCTAGTTAATAGAAGAGCCAGGTTGTAAGGAAAGGCTGTGACTAGGCAGCATAGACCTGGGGGTGTCTATCAGCGTTTAGAATGCTTACCACACATGTGCAGGACCCTGTGTTCAGACCTAGCAAACAAGCATACAAGAGACTGGATTGCTTATGGTTAGGTTCTGACTCCTCTATTTACTAGCTCTTTAAATCTCTTGAAAATTGGTGAGAAAGCCAGGCGGTGATGGCACACTTCTTTAATCCCAGCACTTGGGAGGCAGAGGCAGGCGGATCTCTGTGAGTTCGAGACCAGCCTGGTCTACAAGGGCTAGTTCCAGGACAGGCTCCAAAACCACAGAGAAACCCTGTCTCGAAAAACCAAAAAGGAAGGAAGGAAAGAAGGAAGGAAGGAAGGAAGGAAGGAAGGAAGGACAAACCAAGAAAAGAAAAGAAAAATAACAACAAAAGAATTGGTTAGAGCCACTGGTATGGTAGTCTGAAATCTGTATAACTTTATTGATGTATAGAAGACAATAGATAACCCTTCTGTTGCATAAGAAACATATGTGGACTCTGATAATTCAGTCTGGTTGCCTAGTTCTGCTTTCTGTGCATATGTGATAGAGAGGAAAGTTGTAGTACAAAAATTGGAATTGGGTTTGATGGAAGAATATATGTCCATATATATGTCTTCAAGTAGCCGATTGTATACTTTAGTGGTATAGTACTATCTTAAGATGTTCAGAGCCCTGAGTCAGATCCACTCACAAATGGAAAAAGTAGAACCAAGTATGACATATTTCAGACTCAGACATACATTGACTCCTGGGAAAAGTTATGAGAGCAGTTTTGCAAAGGAAACCTGAAGTGGCAATGTTGGTTAAGCTCAGTTAGAAGACCCTTTGACTCTGCTGTATTTTCCTTGAAGTCAGGTGTCTTCTGCCCCTCCAGGTGCCAGGACATACGATCACCTGAAGAAGACTAGAGAGGAGGAGCGCCTTAAACGTACCATGCTCTCAGAAGTTCTCCAGTACATCCAGGACAGCAGCGCATGTCAGCAGTGGCTCCGCCGGCAGGCTGACATGTATGTAGTTGGGGCAGGCTGAAGGAAGCACCCCTTCTGGCATTCTCGGGCTTTACATGTATTTTTAGACACTTTGGTGGGTATTCTGGGTGTTAGAGTAGTAAGGAATCGGGGGAGGGGGGATTTGGTTTTAGTTTTTTGAGAGAGGGTTTCTCTGTAGCTTTGGAGCCTGTCCTGGAACTAGCTCTTGTAGGCCAAGGTGGCCTCAAACTCATAGAGATCCCCCTGCCTCTGCCTCTCGAGTGCTGGGATTAAAGACGTGCGCCACCACCGCCTGGCTATAGTAAGGATTTTTACAAGTCCATCTAGAAACAGTATAGAATTGGCAGACATAAGAAACTAGTGGGGGGCCAGGCGGTGGTGGTGCACACCTTTAATCCCAGCACTTGAGAGGCAGAGGCAGGAGGATCTCTGTGAGTTCGAGGCCAGTCTGGTCTACAAGAGCTAGTTCCAGGACAGGCTCCAAAGCCACCAAGAAACCCTGCCTCAAAAAAGAAAAAAAAAAAAAAGAAACTAGTCAGGGGCTGGAGAGATGGCACTGCCTGTCCTCCCAGAGGTCCTGAGTTCAATTCCCAGCAACCACATGGTTGCTCACAACCATCTGTAATGAGATCTTGAGCCTTCTTCTGGCCTGCAGGCATACTTGCAGAGAGATCACCGCATACAAAATAAATAAATAAATAAATAAATAAATAAATTTAAAAGAAAGAAACAAACTAGAGTGGGCAGTCTTGGCACTTGTGAGTTCAAGGCCAGCCTGGTCTATAAAGTGAGTTCTAGGAAAGCCAAGGCTATACAGAGAAACCCTGTCTTAAAACCCCCTACCTTATTCCCCCCAAAAAGAAACGTAACTAGTCTTATGTAATTCTCTGTTCCTATTTTGTTCTTTTTTTTTTTTTTTTTTTTTAAAAAAAGTGTCTCTGAAACGGGTTGTGGTGGCACACACCTGTAATTGCAGTGCTCTGGAGGGGTAGGGGAAGGGAGTCCTGCTGAGGTCCAGGCCAGTGGAGGAGACACAGTGAAACCCTGTCTCAACTCCACTGTCACCCATGTCTGTACCCACCTAGATGGTGTGGTTTTTGTTAAAATTTCCTTTCCTGCAAATTGCTTTGGTGCTGTCCTCTGCTAAGAGCCCTTAGCAAAGGTGAGGGAAGTTTTTCTCTTTCCTGTACAGTGAGATAACTCTGAAGTGTCATGCAATCTCACCACAGCTATTCTTGGATGATCTTCCTGATAAATGCTCCCAGTCCTTTGAGGGGTTTTAGAAATTGCCTTTGATAAGACCTAAATTTAAATTTCTTTTCTTTGTTTTAGTGATTCTGGGCTGAGTCCTTCTGTTCTGATGGCTTCAAACTCAGGTAATGATTTCTCAGGCTATCACCAGGGGTTTTGTGGATTGTGTGTCTTTTCTATTCTATTCTTTTCCAGCACTGGAGATTGAAGCCAGGGCCTCTCACATACTGGACATGTGCATCTTCTAGCACTTAGCTATTCCCCAGCCCAGAGCAAGTGTGGACTGGCATTTACATCTCAAGGGTTGTGTGACAAAGCTACTCCCCTGTAGAGCATGGTTCTTTGGTAGAGTGATGGTAATCAACTGTTGGAATGGCTCGTGCACACCAGCGTGCTTTCAGACTTCGTGGTCAGATAGGGATGGCCCTTTTCGCGAGCAGGACTCAGAAGGATGCTCTTTTACTGGTGTTTACAGTTGGGACCTGTGGCAGTGTTGCAGTGTGCTTTAGAAGTGCTACATGAAGAGCTATGGATGTGACATGAGCAGCAAGGCACTTGCCAGAAACTCAAGGATTTCTTGTGACTAGAGGCTTAAGGAATCTATGCTTCTGAGCTTTACCTATTTTGAGTCTGTCCCATTTTGAAATTAACTGTCAGAGCAAGACAAATAAGCCAATGCAGTGTGATGATTCTTGGTGACTGTTGCTTTTGACTTAGTATTTGGGGAGATAACATAATGAAGTTACTGAGCCACAGTTGTGGTGTTTTTGTCAATTGTCCTGATCGCCATTCATCCCCGCCTCATATGACAGAATTTCTCCTAATCTGAACATCCAGACCACAACCAGAAGAAGCACAGTGGTATAACATGGTGCAGTTGTAACAACAAACCTTGAAATTCTCTCAGTATGCTACCTCTGATGGCATACACCTGTAATCCTAGTACTAGGGAGGCTGAGTCAGGAGGATGGGAAGGTTGGGTCTAATCTGGACTAGATAGTGAAACCTCGTCTTGAACAAAAGTCTCCATATACTCCAGATCTAATAGTGCTCAGATATGGGCATTTGGTGGATAATTGTTTTCCTTTGTTTTAAGTAATTATTTTTTTGTTTAAAGATTTATGTCTATGTGCCTGAGTTATATGTGTGTATCACATGAATGCAGATGCCTGAAGAGGGCATTGGATCTTCTGGAATTGGAGTTGCAGACAGTTGTGAGCTGCCTAATTAAGTGCTGGAAGCTGAACTTGGAATTTTTTTTTTTTTTTTTTTTTTTTTTTTGCAAGAGCAGCAAGTGTTCTTAACCTCTAAGTGTGTTTCCAGCCCCTCAAGTCATTATTTGATACTTGAAAGGAAAGAGAGCCTTTTAAGGAGTCACCAAAACAATGGACTCCAGATTTAATTTTGTAAGCTTGTTTTGTTTTGTTTTTGTTTTTGAAGACAGGGTTTCTCTGTGTAACAGCCCTGGCTGTCCTGGAACTCCCTTTGTAGACCAGGCCGGCCTCGAACTCACTAAGATTCACCTGCCTCTGCTTCCCAAGTGTTGGATTTAAAGGCGTGCGCTAGCACCGCCCGGCCTTTGCATGCTTATTATTTCAAACCTCCCCCTTGCTAAGCACAGAAATTAAAAAACTTGTTACTGGCTATTTAAAACAATTGTGCAGCTCACTGTTTCCTCATAGCCTTCCTTCTTTCTCTTTGTGTTGTTGAGATTCCTGGCTCCTGAGCCTCTATGTCTGACTTGCTCTTCAGGCAGTGAAAGATTGGGAGCTCAGCATTCCAGGTTGTAGCCTAGCCTTGGGAGACTTATGAGATAGCACATGAATTTATCTCCATTTCTTTTTTCTTAGTTTTTGTTTATTTTATTTTTTACAGTTTATGTATGAGTGCTCTGCCTGCTAGCAGAGGCACTGATCCTATTATAGAGGTTGTGAGCCACTGTGTGGGTGCTGGAAATTGAACTCAGGCTCTCTGGAAGAACAGTCAGTGCTCTCAACAAGTGAACTATGTTTCCAGCCTCTTATCTCCATTTCTAAGCCTTCATTTTTTAGCCCTTTTGATGTCCTCAAGAATCAGGTTTCCCAGAACAACTTGAGCAGCCCTTTCTTCCTTCTGTCCCATTCCAGTGGCAGTCCCCATAAAACTTAACCCACTCCATCCATCCCCAACCGAGCACTCATCCCAAGCATCTGTTCAGAATAAAACTAGGGGCAAGCGAGATGGCCCAGCAGGTAAAGGTGGTAAGGCTGGAAATCTCTGGAACCCTAGCAAAGCTAGGCCGGAAGGAGGGCACTGAGACCACACAGTTGTTGTCCGACCTTCTCATCTGTGGCCTGTGCAGCACACACACTGATCATCATCATCCATTAAAGGAAGAAGCTCTTGTGCATTCATTTTTATAGGCTGGCCTGGCAAGTCTGGTACTGCCTCCTGTGTATGGGTTTCTTCTCAGATACGAAGTTAACATTGGTCCTTGCTTTGCCATACAGCAAATATGATATTCAGCTTGTTATTCTAGTGTGGATCTTTCAGTTAAACATCACTTCTTTTCAAAGCAGAGTAAACAAACAGAGCTTTGTTGGCCTGACTCCACCTTTGATCTGAAGGTACATAGTACTTGGTTAATTACCATGTTTGCCTTGTCCTGCTGGAGAGTGGTGAATCTCTCTTGCAGGATTCCTGTTTCTATTCGTCAACTGTCCAGACACACAGAATATAACTTTCTACACTGTATGAGCATCTGGGCTCCAGAGTTTAGAGTCTCCTATCAGACAGGTTCCTCCACTGTGCTGAGTGATCGTTGATATTAAGGTGTGCATGACCATATTTGTAAATCAACAGAATAAAGAGCACACGGATTGTTATTTTTATTTTCAAATGGAATGTTGGGTGACTGTATTAGTTACTTTTCTATTGCTCTGGTAAAACACCTTGTCCAAGGCAACTTCTAAGTGAAAGCATTTAATTGGGTTTATGGTTGCAAAGAGTTAGAGTCTGTGATCCAGAGCAAAGGTGTGAAAGGGATGGCAGCAGGAACAGCTGAGGGCTGTCGTCCTAATCTGTGGTCGGGAAGCAGAGCACACTCTGGGAATGCCCCCACACCTCTGTCAAGGCCACACCACCTAATCCTTCCCAAATAGTCCCACCAATTGGGGACCAAGCATTTAAATCATCTAAATATCAGCCTGTGGAGGCTGTTCTCAATCAGACCACCAGTGTCAAGGAGCTAGCTAAACCAGCCTAAGGGAGTGGGTTAGGCTTTCTGTTTTATACTTGAACAGTTGTACCTCTGTGAAGTATTTATTCTTTTGCATTTGTGTCTATAGGAAGACGATGTGCACCACCCTTGAACCTCACCGGCCTCCCTGGTACAGAGAAACTCAATGAAAAAGAAAAGGAGGTAAGAAATGGGAGGGGAACCCGAGGAAAGGAAAGAGGGGCTGATTAATTCATTGAGTTATCATTAAAATCCATGACAACATCAAACCTATTTTACTGTACTTGTCTGAGAAGTCGTGGAGCTAACGAGCTAACTTCTTTCGTCTCGAAGCTACCTTTCCCCTTTTTGAGGGAAGTGCATACACCAGTGTCAGTTAAATAGCAGCAGCAGCTGTCACTTATTGAGCATTTATGTGGCAGATGCTCCACTTGATGCTTTATGTAAGTGAAACTTTTTGCAGGCCTAAAGTAGCTTTTACATGAAAATAGGACTTTTCGGCTGGGCGGTGGTGGCGCACGCCTTTAATCTCAGCACTCGGGAGGCAGAGGCAGGCGGATCTCTGTGAGTTCGAGACCAGCCTGGTCTACAAGAGCTAGTTCCAGGACAGGCTCCAAAACCACAGAGAAACCCTGTCTCGAAAAACCAAAAAAAAAAAAAGAAAGAAAATAGGACTTTTCTATTAGAATGGTTGTTTTGAGCAGTTCTGCACTTATTCCAGCAACGTAACCATCACTTAGAATGTTTTTATAATTGTTTCCATGGAATGTTGATAAGCATAAGGAAAATAATCCAGTGTTGTGTAGTTGCATATTATTTTTACTTTTGAGGCGACGTCTCACTCTCTAACACTGTCTGGCCTGGAACTAAATCCCTGTGTAGTGCTGCTTGCCTCAGACTCAACAGAGATTTGCTTGCCTCTGCTTCCCAGATGTATGCACGCACGTACACACACACACACACACACACACACACACACTCCTACAACACATTAATTTTAAAAAGTACCATGACCTTCTTTGCCATTGTAATCACTGACCTGTCTCTGTGTTGCTTTTGTCTGTTTCTAGCATTTAAATCTGCACATCTAGTTAGGTATGGTTATAGATCTCTAATTTTAGCACTTGAAAGTCTGAGATGGGGGAGACTGTGAGGTCGGCCTAGGACATACAGTGAATGAAAGTCTGCTTGGGTGGTACTCTCCTGTATTCCCAACACTTGGGAGGTGGAGGCAGAGGATCGGGGGTTAGGCACATCCACAGCTCTCAGCTATCTAGTGCGTTCAGAGGCCACCAGAGACCCTGTACCAAAAAAAATCAAACCAAAATCACAAAAGAGGAGCTCTTCTTATTCCTTTGCAGTTCCCAGTGTCTGTCCCCCATCTGTTGGTTCATAGCATCCGCTCACGTCAGGCACTTAAGAAGTCACAGTGCGGGGACCTGTATTAGCCTTTTATTCATCAGAAAGAAATAGCCATTTCTTTTGGGGTAGAAAGAAGTGTGTGTTGAAGAAAGTTACAGACCAGTTTCTCAGTGTTGTGTGTTGATCTGGAATTCCATACATCTTTTCACTGCTTACCCATATGCTGGACTCAGACTACTCGGTGCTGACAATGGCAGGTGGTAGGAGATGTAAAAACCAGACTGCTCTCTTCTGCCAGTGGCAACAGTGTGATTTCCACTTAGGAATCCAGGCCCCTGAGATCCCACCACCCCTCAATGCCCCGCTGTACTCTGGGTTATTTCCCTGACTATATCAATATGATGCTGAGTGACAACTCCAGGCATTTAACCCTCCTCAGGGACATGTATTTGTTCTCTATCTGAACTAGATCCTTGAGCCAGCCTTCACTTGCTGAAGGCTCTCCTGGCTGATGTCACATCTGCCTTTTTCTTCCTGAATGTCTGTCTCCAGAGAAGAGAGGAAGTGGAATGTGGCCCAGCCACTCAACAGCTCCCATAAATAGTTGGAGGTTGATGTCACTTTTTTTCAAATACATTTTATTTTGGGTGCGTGGAGTGAAGGGAGGGGCATCTGTGTGCCACAGTATGTTGTGGAGGTCAGGAGACAATTTGAAGAAGTTGCTTTTCTTGCCGGGAGGTGGTGGCGCAAGCCTTTAATCCCAGCTTGGGAGGCAGTCGCAGGTGGATCTTTGTGAGTTCGAGGTCAATCTGGTCTACAAGAGCTAGTTCGTGGAGAGGCTCCAAAGCTACAGAGAAACCCTGTCTCGAAAAAACAAAACCAAAAAAATAAAGAAAGAAAGAAGTTGGTTTTCTCTTTTCACCATGTTGGTCCCAGGGATCAAACTTAAATTGTCAAGTCTTGGTGGCAAATGCCTTTATCTGCCCAACCATCTCTCCAGCCCCACCCCATTTTCCTTCTTTTGGGGTTGCCATACCTTCTGGATTAAATTGTGAGAATGACAGATGTTAACGTTTATTAAATTTGTCGTGTCTTACAGCTCTGTCAGGTGGTGAGGCTGGTACCTGGAGCCTATTTAGAGTATAAGTCTGCTCTGTTGAATGAGTGTAACAAGCAAGGAGGCTTGAGACTGGCACAGGCACGAGCGCTCATCAAGATAGACGTGAACAAAACCCGGAAAATCTATGACTTCCTCATCCGAGAAGGATACATCACTAAAGCCTGAGTCTCTCTCTGCTTGACAATGCAAACCAGAAGTTTGGAACGTGGCGGGTCACAGGACAGTGTACACATTCTGGAGACTTGTGTTTGAGTTGGATTCTTACTGTGAAAAGAAGGAAGACACAGGGACTCCAAGTGCGTCGATTTCTTTCTTCTCTGCCCTGCTGTAGAGTGCTCCTGTTGTGGGGTAGTGATGCAGAGTGTGTGCTTGCCGAGTTATTCTTAAACAAGAGTGGGCATGCATTCCTAGCACTATAGTACCTCACATCCTGGCTTTGGTGAAAGTAGAACCAAGCCACAGCATTTCCTCCCAGGGGTCCAGTGCGGATCCTTGCACTTGAGAGTGGAGTTCTCTGACTCTGGCTTCCCATCTTGCAGACAGATTTTAAATGAAGAGGAGGGTTTTTAAAGCACAGGAAAGCCTTTTCTTTCAAGGATTTTTTTTTTTTAAGCTGACATCTTAGTTTATGAGCTGAAGAGGTGGAAAATCTCCCCCATGATGGTCTGTCTCAGGCTGCATTTTTAACTTTAATGTCTGGCTTTGTACTTTGCAGTCTGGCTGTCTGATCTGCAGTAGACTCTTGAGGAGGTGGCACCGGATATAAAATGTCTCTGTTATTTTTAGAATTAATGGATTAAAATGTTTTGCTATTTAATTTGTGGGTGTGTCAGATATTCTGGTAACTAAAAGCACACTTGGGTTGTTGGATGCCCGCCTCAACATGCTGCACTCTCTCTGCTTACACGTGTGTCCTGTGTCCTGGTCTCACCTTGTTACCCTGGGTTTCCAAAATACTAGGCCCATGAGGATAGAGATGATGCAACTCACCCAGCTTTGCTTCAGTTGAGACCTGAACCCTAATCTTTCAGTGGCAAACAGCTAGCCTGCAATAAAAGCTGCTTTTCAAACACAAGTAAAGCCACTTCATATGAGACTCAGTAGCTGTGAGGATGAGTAGTTCCACCACATCTGAAACGTGGTCCTCAAGCCTTCAGCAAAATAAGAAGCCAAACTCAGTCGTGGTTATCTCATGTCTGCAGGGGGGCATAACTTTAGAGTCTGCACAGGTCTCTCTCTCCTTTAACATTCAGACACCAGTAAGGATCCAGTGTTTTGCTGGAAGTGCGTGCTCAGACTTGTAACTAATGCAAATGTGTTTGCAGCTTGCTAATGGGTATCTAGAGAATGAGAGAACAGTATGTTTTTAAAAATTGATAATGGGCAGGACAGGCGGCATGGCTGTGTCACACGTGTGCATGTGGGGTCAGACAACCACTCTTCTGTGTCAGTTCTTTCCTCCCACCGTGAGCTTTAAGGATCAAACTCAGGTCGTCAGGCTGATGCAGCCAGCACTTTTTACTGGCTAAACTTTCTGCTGGACAGAGAAGAACACTAGATCTGAGAGTAGTCCAACAACTTCCTTTCTTTAAAAAGGACAACTTTTTGTCTTACTGTTTTGCTTTTCTTTTCTTTCTTTCTTTTTTTTTTTTTAACCAACAACTTTATTTCATGCACATTGGTATAACGATGTCAGATTCTCTTGAACTGGAGTTACAGACAGCTGCGAGCTGCCATGTGGGTGCTGGGAATTGAACCCAGGTCCTCTGGAGGAGCAGTCAGTGCTCTTAACCACTGAGCCATCTCACCAGCCCCCCCCTTTTTTTTTTGAAAGGAAGAAGAGAACATGAAATTGGGTGAGTATAGAGGTTGGCATGATATGGGGTAGTTGGAGGAGGAGAAATAATGAACAAGATATTTGAAAAAATTTTTCATTAAAAAGAAAGGGTAACTTGTGGACATGGTTTCCTTTCTTTAGTAGGCATTCTTAGAAAATGCATTTTTGTCACCACCACCAACACTGGTTGGTTATACACAGATTCCATTCCACCGTGAAAGTTAACCATTGGTCTGCAATTTCTGCATACGTTAGATTTCAGTGCTGTTGTGTCTGTTGTGTGAAGGATTTTAATCTTGATTAAGGAAAGCCTCCTAGGAGAAGAGGGCTTTTGAGGCAGAGATGAAAATCAAAAGGAGGTGGGGAAGTGACAGATGGAAGTGGGAAACTGCTGTAGACATAGGGAGGGATGGAGGATGGTGTGTAGGTGGCAGTGGGAGTAAGGAAAACGGCCAAGAGATCTGGCTAGGACACAAGGGGCAGCTGTGGCCGTCCCGAACTGGAGGATGGTAGGACAGACTGAAACCTGGGAAGCAACTACATGCTGATAAGTGCTTGGGGATTAGTAGACATGGTGGGAAATAGCAATGGGAAGAGAAAACTATCCTCGCAGACTAGACTTTATGAAGTAGGGTTACTGTTGCTTTAATGAGTGCAACTGTCGAATTTCAAGCCTTGTGTTCTGAAATTTCTCAAAGGTCTAGCCATATTTTGAGTAAGGAATTGTTTGCTTGATTGCTTTGGGAGGTATTTGGGGGATTTGGTCGGTTGGTTGGTTTGGTTGGTTTTGTTTTTTTCAGACATAGTTTTTCTGTATATCTTTGGCTGTCCTGGAACTAACTCTGTGTGACCAGGCTGGCCTTGAACTCACAGAGATCTGTGTGTCTGTTGAGTGTTGGGATTAAAGGTGTGCACCACTACGCCCAGCTGAAGTATTTGCTGTTTTTCCTTTGGAGATGTGGTCTTTACTGTGTAGCGCAGGCTAGCCTCAAATTTGTAATCCTTTTGCCTCAGTCTCTCAGGCGCTGGGATTATAGGTGTGTGCCTCCATGCCCATGCCCAGT
Source organism: Microtus oregoni (assembly GCF_018167655.1). NCBI lineage: Eukaryota > Metazoa > Chordata > Mammalia > Rodentia > Cricetidae > Microtus > Microtus oregoni. The sequence goes on from NW_024543074.1 coordinate 14,556,220, forward strand.
GACTGTTTCCCCCTTCAAAGAACTGGAAGTTGAACAGGCCATGCTCTTGCCTGGCAAGTGTTACATTCCAGCCAGGGAGTCCTTTGAGAAGAGTCACTACATTATCCTTTTCATTTTAGAAAAGCACTTGCTGAATTTGATACAGCTGTCTTTATTTTCATCTATATTCTTTTTCTTTCTTTCTTTCTTTTTGGTTGAGACGGGGTTTCTCTGTGTAACAGCCCTGGCTGTCCTGGAACTCACTTTGTAGACCAGGCTGGCCTTGAACTCACTGAAATCTGCCTGTCTCTCCCTCCCAAGTGCTGGGATTAAAGGCCTGCACCACCACTGCTTGGCACCATCTATATTCTTAACACCTAGACAAGGCTACCTAGTACCAGCAAGAGACTTTTCATTAACAGCATGCTTCTCTGCATCCACATAGGGTTTGCTGAAAGCCAGCTACACTGATAGAGGTTTCTCCCATCCCTCATCAGTTCAGAAAGAGTTTACTCTCCCAAGTTTCAATCCCCCTGCTTCTGCCTCCCAAATACTGACTGGGATCACAGTTGTGATCCACTGCACCTGCGCATGTTTTAAAGGACGCCTTTGGGAATACCTTCGAGATACATCTATGTACACAAAATAAACGAAAGCCAGTTGTACAATTTGTGATGGACATGGCTTTTTATGTTCGAATTGCTAATCTGTACATGTTGTTTTCCTGTCTGTTGTACTTAGCTACAGGTAGACAGCCTCTATCAGATCACTTCAAAAGAACTATTTTTGGTTTAGCAGTACACTGTCATGTCTGTGACCTAGCTAAAAGGTTGTTTTTTTTTTTTTTTTTTTGTCGTTTTGTTTTGTTTTGTTCTTTAGTGGAACACCAGCTCTTTGAAATGTTAAGGAAATTGAACAGGATCTTAGCTAAAGTAGAATCAGAACAGCCTTGATAGTCATTCGAACGTAGAAATTAGTTGGGGAATGAGATACAAGAGTGAAGATGCCAGGCAGTGATGGCGCATGCCTTTAATCCCAGCACTCTGGAGGCAGAGGCAGGCAGATCTCTGGATTCAAGGCCAGCCTGGTCTACAGAGCAAATTCCAGACTAGCCAGGGCTACACAGAAACACCCTGTCTTGAAAGAGAGAGGGCGGCTGGAGATGAGAGAGAAAAGTGCAGTGATAGCTGTAATCCAGCACTCAGGAGGCAGGGGCAGGATTGTACAACTGTAAAGCTAACTTGGTTTTCATAGCCAGTTTCCCTGTCTAATGGCAAGGAAGCTCTTTGTTGTCTGGGCTTCCAGTGTTAGATGTTCTGCGGTGGAAGTGTACTAACTGCCCATTGATTTTTATGGACTAAGCATTCCACTCAATGACATAGATATTTGCAGGAAAGATGAATGCTTTGCATCTGACATTAAAACATTAAAATTACTTCCTCACGATGAGTTTCTTGTTACACAAGTATTATGTTTCTAGGCCCCTCTTCCTATTCAGAATAGGAGTGAAATACATCTAAGAATACAGTGATTCCTAAAAGCTTTAAAACCCGATACAAAACAAACAAACAAACAAAAAACAATGATGAAGCCTTGAAGTTCACTAAACTGGGCTTGTATTTAAAAACTGGTTTGCCAGCCTACGTGTGTCCTGTGTCCTTTAGGGCCAAATAATTGAGTCTAATGCACTTGATTTTCTACTTCAGAGTACAGGTGGTAGATTTCTTTGGCATCAGACTCATTGTTAGGTTGAATTAATCTTGCATCCTTTATCAGGCAAAACTTTTCTGATTGTGTTAGTCAGGACCTTCCATGGTAAAAGGTCTTGACTTACTGATTTGCCTTAGTCCGTAGTTAACAGGGAACAAAATCAGCATCTTAGGAAGTGTGAGAAGATGCAGTAGGGGTTGGAGACAGCTTGGTGGACTGTTTGCCTAGGCTGCGTGAATCTGCGGAATTCAGGTCCCAGCATAACTGGAGTGGTGGTGCATACATGTGATTTCAAGGTCAATCTTGAGCTTTACATGCAGTTAAAGGCCAGCCTGAGCTACATAAAACTCCATCTCCCCCCCCCCCCCAAAAAAAAAAAGGAAAAGAAAAAACCGACACATGAAGATTGGGGAGATGACTGATTTGGTAAAGTGCTTGCATGGATGAGGATCTGAGTTTGGATCTCCAGCATCCACATAAATCAGTAGTCACATGAGCCTGTAATCTTGGTGCTGGGAAGGCAGAGGATGTGGGGGCACAAGGACTTGCTGGCCAATGGATTTAGCCAAATGGGTGATCTTCAGCTTCAATGAGAGACTGTGAAGACACTGGTCTCTGCGTGCTCTTGTGCACACATGAACATGTACACACATTTAAACCAACCCTTTCCTCACTGAAATGCCATCTACCATCTTCAGCAGGCCGACAGCCAAGTTCCAGCTCATGACCCGTCTAACGTTTCTCCTTGGAGGATTATGTTGAGTGCATTCTCCCCCATTTCTGAGTAATCAGTTTTCTCACTGAACAACAGAAAACTATTGATTTGCTTCCTATTACCAGTCTTCATTTAGGAAATTCCTTTAAAACAACAACATCAGAAAGTATTTTAAGAGATAAAGCAGGGCTGGAGAGATGGCTCAGTGGTTAAGAGCATTGCCTGCTCTTCCAAAGGTCCTGAGTTCAATTCCCGGCAACCACATGGTGGCTCACAACCGTCTGTAATAAGGTCTGGTGCCCATTTCTGGCCTGCAGACATACACACAGACAGAACACTGTATATATAATAAATAAATAAATATAAAAGATTTATTAAAAAAGATAAAGCAAGGATGCGTTGTGGGCGGTAGAAGTTAATGTGTACAATGAGTCTCACCTGTGTGCAAACTGACAGGCCTGCTCAGAACTCCGTTTCTGTTGTAGTCTTTTGTAATAATCTTAGAGAGTTCTAAGAGTGAAATAAGTAGTTTCCAGGTAAATAGTTTGCACCAACCCTGAAAACAAAACAAAATAACCTATCAAAAGGGATTGAAACATTCAGAAAGTCCTTGATAAGCCCAGCTCCAGGGAATGAAGGAACTTTGACAGTAAGATAGGGTAGCAGCAAGCTATCCTGAGGCTTGTGCTGGGGAGGCAAGCACTAGCTTCTCCACCTCTTTCTACTTTTGTCCCCATTACAAGCCTCATCTTCACCAAGGCAAGCTGCCAGGCCCAGTGGTCATTCATCTACCATTCAGCCACAGATAGTTAAGCAATGTCAGCTTCATCTGCTTCCCACCCCCAACAAGAACATCTTTGCCGGGATCTGGTCATGCAGAGCTTCAGATTGAGGATGCCTGCCAGCTCTTAAGTCAAGGTATGGGTTTTAACTTCATGAACCAAAGCAAAAACAGCTTTTCAAAGTCTCCCAGGAGCGCCTCCGCCCCCAACAACTGCAGAAAAGAAGGCGTTTGTGGGAGAGAAGGGTAGCTATAGACGTCATTGCATCATCCAGATCCCAGCTGTGACCTGGCTCAGAGTTTTCTGGTTAAAAATAACTATGGCTTAGACTTGGGAAGAAAAAAGTAAACTGTTGCATCTCCATGGAAACCGGTGGGGGTGAAGCATTGGCTTTCCAGCGCCTGTAACAAGATGGGGTGGCTGAAGAGGCCGGAAGTACAGAGGCCCTGTGATGAAAGGTGATACCCCTAATTAGCATCCAGTGTGTTGTCAGACGAGGCCTCCGGGCTTTGCACCGAGGATCTGTTTACGAGGAAGTGTGCACCTAGGGCCTGTCTGAGAAGCACTGGAGTCTTCCTGGAACAAATGTGCTAGTGTTTAGGAAAGAGCAGATGAGCAGCACAGTAGGTGCCGTGGAATCATCCCCAAACCTCTGCTACCCTACCACTCACGTCCTTCATTTACATATTCAGCAGTTTAAGATGATACAGATCGTATTTCATAACCAAAGGGGAGTCTCCAGAGCTGACGTGCGCATCTGCTTCTCTTGAGCAAATCCAGGTCTTTCCTCGTCTGCTGTTTTAGGAAATCGTGTAGAGAGCCATTAATTATCTTAGGTGTCTTTAAAAGGGTGTCTCTGGTGGGGTGGGGTGTGCACACCTTTACTCCCCAGCACTAGAGAGGCAGAGGCAGGCAAAAGGGCAGCCTGGTCTACATGACAAGTTCCAGGACAGCCAGGACTGCATAATAACACCTTCATCGCCACTACCACCCCCCAAAAAAGGAAATCTGTCTCTCATCTTTTCTGGTAATCTTTTCTGTTTGTTTTTGTTTTTCAAGACAGGGTTTCTCTGTGTAGATTTGGAGCTTGTCCTGACACTAGCTCTGTAGACCAAGCTGACTTCGAACTCACATAAATTCACCTGTCTTCTGCCTCCCAAGTGTTGTGATTAAAGGTGTGAGACATCACCGCCCTCCCAATTTCTGGTATTCTTATATTACCACTGTAGGTTCTTTGAGGCAGTCATCTGAGTTTTTCAATCCCCCTTAAAAAATTATTAAAAATTTTAGATTCATCTTATATTATTTTGTGTGTATGTTTGTTTGCCTGCATATATATGTGTGCACTGTGTGGAGTTAGGAGAGGATGTCAGATCTGGAATGGAGTTATGGATGATTGTGAGCCACTATTCTGGTGCTGGGAACTGAGTCGGAGTCCTCTGCAAGGAAAACGTGCTCTTAGCTGCTAATCTACCTCTCCAGCCCTAACACTGGTGTTTAAATGAAGAGTTTATACGGCAAATAACAGGAGGACAGGGAGTACTGTACACTACTGACTGTTGGTAGATGTTTTCTTCTTTATCTGTGTATTAGAATCAACTGAGCAATAATCTTTGCTTGCTTTTGTTTCTTTTAGAGGTGCATTCTTTGGGCCCTCAGACTTGTGCTGAAGCTGGCCTTGAACTCGATTCTTCTTCATCTACTCTCAAGTTCTAGGTGTTAGTTTAGGCTGGGACCACTTAGGACAGAAAAGACTCTTGGTACAGCCCTGCCCAGTTTGTAAAGCCCTCCTTACCCGAATGGCACCAAAACTGAGTTCTGGGTGGACCCAGCCCTGCTCCCGAACACCCACTAGCACTTGAACCAGGACATGTCTGTCCTCTTTCCCAAGACTATAAGAACTGTCCATCTTGGGAAACACGCCGACTTCTCTGGCCCAGAGCCTTGGGACTGGTGAACCTTTCCAGAGAGCTGCACCAATAAACCTGAGCGTGTTTGCTGCCAGTTTGATCTGATCTGGATAGCTAGCCCTTGTTACCATCCATCTCCAGTTCCCTTGTTCACTGTTTACTAATACTATAACCTTAGCCCAGATTCTCCACTCTCTGAGTCTGAAGTGTGGCTGGGTTTATCAAAGATTAAGTGGGAAAAAATATGCAAAACCACAAGTGACTTCCCTTCCCTTGGAACCTTTGATACTTTAGCTGTAGCCAAGCAAGAACAAGGATAGGTACACTTATGTGGTATAATTCTTTTTTTTTTTGATACAGGGTTTCTCTGTGTAGATCTGCATGCCTTTGGCCGGGATTAAAGGCGTGCGCCACACCGCCCAGCTGTATGGCATAATTCAGAGCAGGTTAAAATCACTCGGGGTCACACAGGGCACACCTGAAATACAGAGATACTAAAGCAAATGTGAATTTTTTCAAGGATGCTGTTTATTTTGGAATCCTGCATTATCACCTTAGCCCTAGCATAGAATTAAGGCCAGAGAGTAGGGACAGATGTTAAATTACCTCGTTATTCTAGGTATGTTGTAATGTCCCTCAAGAAGCTTGAAAGGTAGAGAGTGCTGTATGGCAAGATTGTAACTAAGTTTATTTTTTAAATTTATGTTTTTTTTTCTTTTCTTTCTTTTTTTTTTTTTTCAAGACAGGGTTTCTCTGTGGTTTTGGAAAGATTGTAACTAAGACAACAGAAAATCTCAAGTAGGGAAAGGCTTGGTGAGCCAGTGGCCTAATGACCTGGGGAGCTGAGGATCCTGGGTTCAAGTCCCAGATTCATAGAGACATTAGTTTGCTGGGTGCAGTGAGGCATGCATTTAAATCCAGCCCTTGGGAGGCAGAGGCAGAAGAACCTCTGTGAGTTCCAGGACAGTGAGTGTTGTAGGAATTCCAAGTGGCTAGCTGAATGGTCCACCTTCTTACAACAAGCCAGGGCTACATAGTGAGACCTGTCTCAAGAAAAACAAAAACAAAACAACAACAACAGCAACAACAACAACAAAAAAAAAAAACAGAAAAGAGGAGGAGGAGAAAGTAAAGACATTCATATGCTAATCATTGTATCATTAGCTAATGACAGTAGTATTTTTTCCTATTTCCCTTTTTATCTTAGGTAATGTTCCTTTACCTTTGAAAAAATGGATTTTTCAAAGCATTGTTAAAAATATTTATTTGTTTATTATGTATACAGTATTCTTCCTGCAGGTCTCATTACAGATGGTTGCCAGCCACCATGTGGTTGCTGGGAATTGAACTCAGGACCTTTGGAAGAGCAGGCAATGCTCTTAACCGCTGAGCCATCTCTCCACCCCCTCAAAGCATTTTTATATATAATAAAACCTGTTTAATCTCTATGAAAGGTATACAGTTGCTGTCTTACATCTTATAGTGTAACAAGCCTTAGGCAAACTTCTGTCTATGTGACATGTGTCTTGAGACTGTAGCTCTGGTAATTCTTTTTCTACACTCATTGGACTACTTTCCCATGTGCCTGGTCATCACTGTACTTGTGAAACTTGGGGGATTCGCATCTTTATAGTAATTAGTGCCATATAATCTGTATTCACAGCACAAGACCTAATGGCACCCCCAAGTCAGACTTTGTAGACTGAGAGTTCTGAGTACTGCTGTTCCTGTCTCACAGATGACATCAAAGCTGTGCCAATTTGTCAACCAGAGGCAGGGACGTAAATAGAAGGTGCAAGCATTCCTTTTTAATTAAAAAAAAAAATTAGTGTGTGTGTCCTCGAGCACGTGGGTGTTTGGGTGCCTGAACCGTTCAGGATCCCATGCAGCTGGAATTTCAGGCAGTTGTAAGCCATCCAATGTAGATGCTAGGACCAAATTGGGATCTTCTGGAAGAACAGATTCTTAATTGCTGAGCCAAGCCATGCCCACTCCTCCTCTCCCCCGTCTGCTGAAGCAGGCTGATCTTCAGCTTCCAGCCTGAGTTCCTTCCTTTTGTGGTGGCTAAGCGTTCATAGTGACATTGCTTTTTGGTCCTTAGATGTCAGCTCTTCCTATCGTGAAACAGAACTCACCAAGAGTTGGATTGTTCACCCACTAATAGGGAACATGAGCTGTGTTTAGATCTTCCTGAGACAGGTTAGTTTTACCTTACTGCAGCTTCTTCCCCTCCCCCCCTTTCCTCTTCTCCCCCCCCTTCCCTTCCCTAACCCAGTAAATAAATATCCAACCCCACCCTGCCTGGCATGCCTCTCCACATCTCTGGCTCTCTCCTGCTGCTCGTGGGAATTACACTGTCCCTGCTGCTGCTCTGGGGCCGCTGTCTGCCCCAACTCGGAGACCTGCTGCGTGGTCTCCTGGCCTGCTGCCACTGCAGCTGCTCAGGGAGCTGCAACATTTTACTTTTACACAAGCAACTAAGACTGTTTTGGGGGAAGAAAGACATCAGGATGGAATCAGAGTAGAAGTCTTCAGTCTCTGCTCCATCTAGCCGGATCTCACTAGTAAGACAATGGGCTGCTCCAAAGTACTACTGAAGTGGTTGTGGCCAGGGGGACCCAAACCTTGGCTGGGTCCCCACAACCTGGACTCTTGTAGTAACTGACATCAATAAACACATATTTATAGTCTAGAGAGTGCCAGTCCATTTGCTACATGGAACTATTTCAATTGAAGTGACCCAGGCTTTGTGGCACAGGCCATAAATCCTAGCATTGGGAAGGCAGAGGCAGGTGGACCTGTTCTTTTGGGGCTGGAGAGAAAGCAGCAAAGAGCACTGTTTCTCAAGAGAACCTGGGTTCAACATCCAGCACCCATGTCTCACAAACACCTGTAACTCGAGTTCTCGGTAATCGACTGCCCTTGTCTAGGTCCTCTGCAGGCACCAGGCACCCATGTGGTGCACAAACAAACATGTAAGCAAAACACCCATAGAGATCAAATAAATAAATGTGAAGTTACCAGGCTGGGAGATACAGTTCAGTTGCTACAGTGCTTGCCTCCCTCGCACAAGGGCAATCATTAGTACTATAAATAAATTTTTTATGTTTTTTTATGTTCCTATGCTCTACAGAGAAATTATTACAATGATTCTTTCTACTTAACTCTAGGCGACATCACACACTACACAAAGCAGGATCTCTGTTCACAGGTGTGCCAGGCCATGGTGGCGCATGCCTTTAATCCCAGCACTCAGGAGGCAGAGGCGGATGGATCCCTGTGAGTTCAAGGCCAGCCTGGTCTACAGAGTGAGTTTCTGAGTTTCAAGGCAGCTAGGGCTGTTACGCAGAGAAACCCTGTCTCCTAAAACAAAAACAAAAGAAAAACAACAACCAAAACAAAAGAACATAGGTGCTTGCCTCCCTCCTCTTGGGTTAGGACATGACTTTTCCTGGAAGGCTTATATCCCATAGCTCACAAAAAATGCCCTGCTCCTCGTCACCACCTAGAGCTTACGCACACATGCAAATAATAATGAAAGCAAAAACAAACCCAATAAACAAAAATGACTGGAATTTAAAGAGGAATGTGTTGGTGCTGAATCATGAATTGACTGAAGAACAGGGAGCAGCGACCTGTGGCTCCTGGTCCTTGGGGGACAGGGGTGTTAAACTGAAAGACCTGGGTAAATCCAGACCTCCCCAGCAGGAAGAAAATAGCCAAAAATCTAGCCAGGAAGAGAAGAATCAGGAATCTAGCATTAGCCAGTTTAGTGACTGTTTCAGGAACTAGCTGAAGATAAAGTTAGATTGTAATCCTGAGAATAATCTTGAGAAACAGGGAGCCTTGGGAGTGGTCCTGAGAGGCAGGGAGTTGCCCCCTTGTAATCTTCACTGGTATTTTTGGAATTTTCTGTGATACACTCCCTGCACTGGGCTATGGTTTCTTCCCTTAAAAATCTCCAGGTCACTCAGGGGGTCGAACTCTTCCCCTGCGTGGGTTGTGAGTCTCGGTCGGTCCCAGTGCACTGGTTCCTGTCTCCTCTCATCAATTAAAGCCTCATGTGATTGCAGCAAGGACGGTCTCTCGTGAGTTACTGGGGGGAGGGGGGTCATGTTATCCCGAGACTTGAGTGAGAGCCTCCCCAGCACTGGGGGTCTTTCAAAACGACCTTTCACAGTGGTCTCATTTCAGATATCCTGCATATCAGATATTTACATTATGATTCATTGTTGGGGGCCGTGTGGATCCAACACAGGTTCCCTAACTGGACTGGAACGGAGTCATGAGGAATAATCAGACGCAGCTTACACAGTCATCATGGAAGGGAAAGATCTCTCTCGAAGATCTCTCTTTTATTATCCAAGCACCTTATATATCATCACATAAAATGAGCAGGAAAACACATTTGGCTGTCTCCTAGGCAACCAGGTGCATGGGCTCAAGTCACACACCTAACTGTCAGGCCATGAATTAGCATCTCTATAAGACATCCTCCAAATTACAAAGGAAAGGAGCATCAACCTAACTCTTAAGTCATCAGCTTTAGCCAACACCTCTTCTCAGGTAATCTACATTTTCAACAAAAGAAACTAGGAGCAGCACATCCTGGCTATTGTTAAACAGAGACAGTTTATCTGCAGAGTTCGTGACCGCCTCAGACTGGGCTTATGGCCATTGTGCCATACAGAAATATGGGCCTACAATTCATAACAGTAGCAAAATCACAGCTATGAAGTAGCAATGAAAATAATGTTATGGTTGGGGTCACCACAGCATGAGGAACTGTACTAAGGGGCCCGCAGATTGAGGAAGGTTGAGACCCAGTACTGTAGAGTTGCAGAAAGGAAATCAGCATGCAATCACTTCTATTAGAGACTATTTTTACACCGACACGTAAAAAAACAAGTCACTGGCGGATTGCTGGAATATAGTGCCACAAAGATGTCTTTCCAGGCATAGTTTGAACTCAGTGCTTTAGCCTAATCTTACTCTACTTTAGTTCTTACATTAAAAATTTAATTTTGCCTAATTTTATAGCGCTGATGCTTTTTATGGCATCAAATCTCTTCAGTCTAGGCTGTTCTAGCTCTCCCTGGATTATCACTAAAATGCCTTTGGTGTTACATTTTTGCTGGGAAGCAGACAAAACTTACACATATTCCAGCACCCACAAAATGACTCTGAATCCAGTTGGCCATTGCTGATTGGTATCTCATTAAAAAAGAGAAATTAAAAAAAACCAAACCAAAACAAAAAGTCCAAGCTTTTGCTTAAGTGACGTCAGAAGCTGAAACTCCCACGTGCAGGTGCTCCACCTCTGTCCCCTCCCCCCACAAATCCATAACTACTAGTTTGACTTCAGCCAACTATTTGTTACAGTGAGGACAAGGCTCTGGTAAGCACAGACCGGCACCAAGTCAGGACTTCTGGAGTCTGACTCACTGCAGGAGGCTGGAGGAAGTCTTTCCTACCTCCCCTGTCCCACCCACTCTGCCTCAAGTTTTGCTGGCGAGAGGGGAGCAGGGTGGTTCTAAAGAAAGTCAATTTGCCCCCCGGCGGTGGTGGCACACGACTTTAATCCCAGTACTTCCGTGGCACAGGCAGACCGACCTCTGTGAGTTCAAGGTCAGCCTGGTCTAGAAGAGCTAGTTCCAGAACAGGCTCCTAAGCAACGGAGAAACCCTGCCTCAAACAAACAAACAAAATATCAGTTTGCATCTACTCATTACAGGTGGGAAGACCTAAGAGAGAGAGAAAAGACCCTCCAGAATAAGAGCAAATAAACCTCAAGGGATCCACGTATCAGCCCTGGTAGTACATAGGAGCATGGTTGGGCACTGTCAGTGTGTCAGTGTGGTGTCAGCGGTTTGGGAGGCTTTACCTACTTTGGAGTTTCCCGGTTACTGGAAACTGCCGGCACCTGACCGTCAAAATTCACCCAGAAGAGTTAGTTGGGGGCGTGGTGGTGCACGCCTTTAATCCCAGCACTAGGGAGGCAGAGGTGCGCGCGGGGAGGGTCTCCGTGTGTTCAAGGCCAGCCTGGTCTTAACGAACAGAAAGGAGTGAGTTGGCCTTTGTCCTCGTGTCCCTACCAGGGGCTGACTCGCGCAATGGAGAAGGCGGGGGTGGCTGAGAGTGGTAATGAGTCACCCGCTCAGACGCTCACACCTTTTATCCCTTGTTTTCCTGCAGTTACCTCTCGGCATTTGAACAGAACCCTCGAACTCCAACCCAGAAGCGGGCTTAGGGGACATCGCCCCAGGAGAGTCAGCGAGCGTGTCCAGGTGAGCAGGCACCGGGGCCGAGACGCCCCGCCCGCGGCGCAGCGCGCACGCGCAGCGCCCGGAACTCACGCGCGTCCTCGCCGCGGGCCCGCGCTCGGAAGAGGGCGGCGGCGCGCGGGAAGCGGGAGGCGCGCGAGGCCGGCGGGCAGAAGCCGCGAGCTGTGTAAGCTGCACAGACCTGAAAGCCGCCACCGCTGCCGGGACGCTCGGTACGAGGTACAGAGGACGCCAGAGGTACCCGGGTCCCTCGCGACCCTCGGCTCTGCAAACTTTGTGCGGGTCCCCGGCGGCCCCGAGGCGCGGGGTGGGAGAGGCTGGGACCCCCGAGCCTCATCTGGCGGGCGTGTACCCGCGACCGGCACCGCCAGCCCTTGGAAACACTTGGCTTTCTGCGATGCCAAGTACTCAACTTGAGCGTCTCTCAGCGGTTGTAGATTGCTGTGTGCGGTGCTCACATATGGCTCTTATTTCTCCTAAGTCTCCTTGCTCTGGAGTGAAGTTGAACTGTGTTGGGCTTGGGGTAGGGGGGTAGCCGAGTGGTGTAGCCTCCTTACGTGTATTGTATAACTACCTTGTATTGAAGTGGATGCTGCCAGTGGCACCGGCTAGTGTGTTGTGGTAACCGGGCATCTTCGAGGCAAGGGAAGGCGGGTGGTTTACCAGTAGTCTCACTGTTTAGGGCTACTAAGAAATACACCTTGTACTTTGCACTCAGGAGAGCCTTAGGCATTTGGCTAATGTTCTTTGATTAGTTTTCAATGGGTTTATAAGTGACAGAGCTGTATTTTCCCGTTTTGCAGATGTAAAAACGAAGGCAAAGATTCGGATTCCTAACCGACTTTAATGAAATGTTGTCCAAGAATTTTAACGCAGATTCTTGCTCCTAAGTAGCCACTTAAAACTTTAATGAAATACCGGAACGTCCTCCCTGAGGTCAGTGAAAGGTCAGAGAGGCCAGGGTCAGTGGTCTGCAGCAGCAGGCTTCCACCACAAATCTAAGTTGTCTCTTGGACAAGATACAACTCTTTTTAATTGCTTCCTCTTTAAGAACGGGGGAACAAAGGTACTGTACGTCTTCTTTGCAAAGTTATGTGTGTTTAGGGCTGCAATTTTGCTATTGCCTATTGTGTCGGTTCCTTTGAGAAACGGAGGAATGAGGTTCCCCCAGAAGTAGCCACGTCTTCCTCCTCGCCAGAGACACCTTAAGAATTCACATCAGGGTCAGATGAGGGCCGAGAATTCCCAGGAGGAGGGAGGAAGGAGCCCTGCACAGGCGGCTTTGACACATGGGCCCCGCTCCTGCCTCCAGCTCTGACTCACCTTCTGACGCTGGGGGAGGAGAAAAGCTGCTTGGTATTTTTGGCTTTCCCCCATAAAACGGGAGACAGTTGGCTTCATTTGAGTCTTCTCAGCATCCTTGTCGAGCGCGGCTGAGCTGAGTTCTCCTCGGTAATCTTTGCTACTGGCGGACTGCAGGTATGCATTCTGTGAGATGCTTTAATCGAATAGCATTCAGATCTACTATCCTAAGAAATGGCTCTAAGTCTGGAAAATTGAGAACTCTTGGGTGTATGCCTTTGCATGTGGGGTTTTGTTTTAGAACAAAATGGATTCAAAATAATTTTCCCAGCGTCACAATTGAGCTTTGCTCATTCTGTATGAGAAATTAAAACTTTACAGATGAGTTCTTTGTCTCCCTTTAATCACCTTCGGAAGAACAGCTGTGTGTCTTTCTGTTGGCGTCTTGTAGATTCTTCCCACCATTTTCATAGATGTGTATTTGCATAAGTGATTTAACAGAATTATTTTAAAGTTGACTGGTCCTATTTTAGGGATTTGGTTTCTAGGACAGGTAGCATGCTTTTAAAGTACAGTTGATTGTAAAATTACGTTACCTCCAATTCCACCTTGGTATTTCTCCCAGCAACAGGCAAATGAGCCCTTCACAAACATCTTGAGAGTAATTGACTCACGATGCCTGGGCTTTACTCTCAGGTGCAAAATGGAAACTTCCCTATTAAAACACTGGCAGGCACGACCAACAGCAGCGGACTATCCTTCCTGAGAGAAGACACAAGAGGGAGTGGAAGGCAGGGAGAGTTGCTAAAGCAACCAAGGCAGCCTGGGTATAAACTTACAGGGCTGGCATTTAAGGTGGTAGCTTCATTATTTATATGATAGCTTCACCGGGGAGACACAACAGGAAGGAAAGCAGGAAAGAATTAATGGGGGTCACAGCTCAAGCTGGCAATGTGAGGAAAAGGTCCCCGTAACAATGCATGTCAGCCTGTCAGCAGTGCATGGGTTCACCTAGCAAACTAGTTGCTGTTCCGGAGGCCTTGGGCTGAGTGCTGAGATAGAGGGCAAATGCGGACCTTGACCTTAGAGGCTGAGTAACAGTGACGTTCAGAGAGCACGGGTTCTTTCCCTGGGCTAGGAGAATGTTTGGTAGTATTTACTTTTCAATGTGACTTATAAAGAGAAAGAAATACACTGAAAAGTTAACGATGAGTTATTTTAGAGAAAATGTAAGTGTAACTTAATCTCATAGGCCAAGAAGTGGACTTCATCTTTCTCCCCCCTCTCCACACTACTTTTTCAGGACAGCCAATTACTACACCGGCTTTAATAGAAATAATCCCCTTTTTCTATGCCTCCTAAGTACAAACCTAAACAGCACAGCTGTTCTTCTTTCACCTTTATGCAACATTCTTGTAGATCTTCTTGTTTGAGACAGGGTCTCTGTGTGTAGTCCTAGCTGTCCTGGAACTCTGTAGACCAGGCTGGCTTTGAACTCACAGAAATCCACCTGCCTCTGCCTCTGCCTCTGGAGTGCTGCACCACTATATACCAGGCTTTAGATCTATATACACGACATGGACATTTAGATAATTGTGTAAATTCATGTACCATAGTGTTTACATTTTTAAAATTGGTGTATTTTTATATGTGTGGGTGTTTCAGCTGCATGTTTGTATTATATGTGTGTCTAGTGCTCAGGGAGGCCAGAAGAGGGTATCAGATCCCTAAGGTTGAAGGTACAGTTGTGAGCTGTCTTGTAGGGGCTGGGAGTTGAACCTTGGTCCTCTTCCTAGCAGTCAGTGCTTTTATCCACCGAGCCATTGCTCTAGCCCCCGCACTAGGGTTTCTAAAGCTTCGTCTACACTGTATATTGGTGAGTAGTAGTATACCTACTACTATAGACTGTAGTTGATTCATTTTAGGGGGAACATACCACACACTATCTGTCAAATGTTGGTGAACATCTGGATTGTTTGTGGCCTTGGGCAATTATGAATAGTTCTGGGTCAGATGGGTGATGCTCCTTTTCCAAAGTGGTTGTCCCAATTTACATTCCTCTAGTGACATCCACCTTGAAGTCACAGGTCCCCCGTGTGTGTTGTTTAACCACAGTAGGCTTGGATGTTTCTTAAGTGAATAAGTGACATGGGGTGGGGGGTTATATTGTATATTTACCATATTGCAGTGTACATTTCTACTTCTGATTAAGATACTTATATATTGTTTGTGTATTGATATATATTTACCGTATTGCAATGTATATTTGTACAATTGTTCATATTTGGAGGCCATTGTCCTCATTTGTGTTTCACAATTGTTTATTGTCTTAGTCTTTAAGTTAGATAGGTATTGAGAATTATATAAATCAATAAATAGTATTCTAAGTTTGTCATTTATAATTAGACTAATCAGGATCTTCAACCTCTTCAAAGAGCTGTAGAAAATGGCCTTTAATCTAACTCAGAGTTTCGTGGTAGTGAGACACAATTGCTCCTGGCAACACCGATCTCTATTCCCCAGACAATGTTGAGCACCAAAGACACTCCACCTGGAGCCTTTCTTATTGGCTGAACTGGCCTTTGAGCAAAGAAATGCCCATACCTCAACCACTGACAGAGATAAAGTATCCGTGAATGGAAAAGACAGGACTGTCATATCCTTCCAAGACAGGGTAAGATAGTTTGACAACTTTCTTGCCTTTGAAAATGCTATGTCAGTTATGTTAGGCCTTAGCCAAATTTGGTTGCTTCAGTGCTGCTAACATGACTTTGGGTGATTGCCCAGGTAGCTAGTTGTCTCTGATTTGTTGCATGTTTTGGAAGTTGTTTAATTGCACTTCCTATTACTCGGGTAACATAATTTCCCTTCTCAGATCTTCGATGGGGTTGAAGACTATATAAATGTAGTTACTTTTCTCTCATGACTTGGCCAAGCTATTTATTATATAAGACTTAAGCTAGTTAGAATAGGATATTTACTTATTGTATATAATTTCATAGTAGGTTTAGAACTCTCTAACTAAATAAAAGGGGGAGGTGTTGCGGGAGCTTCTTCCGCCCATTGGGATGTGGTCTCTCTGCCTTCTGGCTCCGCTTCCAGCGACTAGGCTCCTTTCCTGATTGTGCAGAGGGCTGTTGTCTGGGACGGTGATCTGTAAGTTTTCCCCATTAAATAAATAACCATTCTATTAATAATAATTCCAAACTGGTGTGGGATTGTTTGTGACTGACGCCTGGTTAGTCTGGTTCCTGTTGTGAATGGTGGTTTTACCTGCAAGTGTGTTTGTACGCTCCGTGCTTTCAGAGGCCAGAAGGCATTGAATCCTCTGGAACAAAAGTATTAGGCAGTTGTGAGCCACCAGGTGGGTGCCAGGAATTCCAGCGTCCTCTGGAAGAGCAGCTAGTATTCTTTTTTTGTTTTTGTTTTGTTTTTCAAGACAGGATTTCAAGCCTGTCCTGGAACTAGCTCTACAATTGTAGACCAGGCTAGCCTTGAACTCAGAGATTTGTCTGCCTCAGCCTCCCAAGTGCTGGGATTAAAGGCGTGTGCTACCACGGCCTGGCAAAAAATTTAGAGGTTTTTTTTTTTTTTTAATTTTTTTTTTTAATATTTATTTATTATGTGTACAATGTTCTGTGTCTATGCCTGCAGGCCAGAAGAGGGCACCAGACCTCATTACAGATGGTTGTGAGCCACCATGTGGTTGCTGGGAACTCAGGACCTTTGGAAGAGCAGGCAATGCTCTTAACCACTGAGCCATCTCTCCAGCCCCTTTTTTTTTTTTTTTTGATTTTTCTCTTTTTTAAAAAAAATACTATGTATACAATATTCTGTCTGTATGTAGGCCAGAAGAGGGCACCAGACCTCATTACAGATGGTTGTGAGCCACCATGTAGTTGTCGGGAATTGAACTCAGGACCTTTGGAAGAGCAGGCAATACTCTTAACCACTGAGCCATCTCTCCAGCTCCCCCCTCCCTTTTTTTTTGATTTTTCAAGATCTGCCTGCCGCTGCCTCCCAAGTGCTGGGATTAAAAGTGTGCACCACCACCCAGGCTTTCTATTGATTTTATTTGACAGTTTATAGTTATAGAAAATTTACCTAAGTAAAACAAGGTACTAAAAATAGAAGTCTTTAAAGGCCTTAAGGGCCTCCTACTCCTGGTGAATACTTCTTTGTACCAAGCCCTAACGGTGGAACTTAAGTGTGTGAAGTGGGCGTGAACTCAAACCCATCCTTGGTCAAGGACCCTGAGGACAAGGACAGACACACACATACACACACGCGTGTGTGCAAGTCCCGAAGAGACAGCTGCACACAGTGTCTGTGCTACAAGAATAATACAGTTGTCAATTCAAGTTTCTCTCTCTTCCTACATATTTAAAAGCAAATTAGGATACATTCGCTACAGAGATTTCCTGCTTTCGGAGCATACTTGTTAGGCTTTGGTTTGCCTGTGTTTGGGTTGCTCGCTGAAGTTAAAATTAGGGATGTGTGTGGGGGCGAGGAAGGAGAGAAATGAAGTCATTGCAAGACACTAAATTCTGGACTGTGAGTGCCTGTCACATCAGCTTAGATTCTGTGACCTAAGGTTCCAGCTGACCCAGGAGACCCTTTCTCACTGCCGGAGGGATGATGCAAGAATGAGTTCAGAGCACACGAGAGCCATGGTTCCTTTCTATTTCTTCTTTTTTTTTTTTTTTTTTTTTTTTTGGTTTTTTGAGACAGGGTTTCTCTGTGGCTTTGGAGCCTGTCCTGGCACTAGCTCTTGTAGACCAGGCTGGTCTCGAACTCACAGAGATCCGCCTGCCTCTGCCTCCCGAGTGCTGGGATTAAAGGCGTGCGCCACCACCGCCCGGCCCTTTCTATTTCTTCTGTAAGGCACCTTAAACACTCTATTATAGTCCTTTCGGTTTTTATTTACAAATGCCACAAATACTTTTTTTGCTTGTAAAAGTTTTCTTTTTTCAGATCTGGCTTTCAAGAAAAGATGAGTGAGAGGGAGGGAAGACTGTGCTTTGATAACCCTTGACCTTGCAGCTGCTGCCACAGTGCTTGCCAATGACTTGTCAGTGAGGCTGGCTCAGCTCCTCTGGGTACTTTAGTGGTGACGCTGACAGGGAACATTTCCCGTCCGGTTTGTCAACTGTGGACGTCTCCTGCCATCTCATAGTCTCTGGAGGAAAGGGCCCTTTTGAAATCTATGCTCAGTCAGGACCCAGATTGATGGTTTGTGGCAAGCTTTTTTTTTTTAATTTATTTTTGAGATTATATCATTTTTCCTTTTCTTTCCTGCAAGCCCTCCCATGTACTCCTTTGCTGTCTTTCAAACTCATGACCTCCTTTTTCATTGTTGCATGTACCTGTGAATATGTATATACACATGTACTCCTAAATATATTCTGCTCAGTCTGTAGAACCTTACTTGTATGTGTGGTTTCGGGCTGCCTACTTGGCACTGGATAGCCAGTTGGTGTGCTCTTCCCCTGGAAAGACTATCTCAGGCTTTTCTGATTCCTTGGTCTTTTAGTTTGTAACTGTATAACGAGACAACTCTAACTAGAACATTCATTTGCATAGCAGAGAAGGCCTGGCCCAGCCTTCCTCTCCTGGAAGGAGGTGGTGAGAAGGGGAGGGGAGAGGGAGGAGGGGAGTGATTAGGTGAAATAAGTTTGGGGACAGTGTTGTCCCGAAATTACATATAATTTTGAAGTTCAGATTTTTTTTCTTTCCCCGTGAAGAATTCAGCCAGGTCCAGGTTATATTGTTGCCACTTGGGTGGTGGAGGCTGGAGGATCAGAAGTTCAGGGTCAAGTTGGGGGGGGGGGGGTGCACGCCTTTAATCCCAGCACACAGGAGGCTGGCAGATCTCTGTGAGTCCGAGGCCAGCCTGGAATACCTAGTGAGTGCCAGGACAGGCTCCAAAGCTACAGACCTTGTCTAGAAAAACAAACAAACAAAAAAATTCAAGGTCACCCTCTGGTAGAGGGTCTTACCTTTCTTCATGATAATGAGATTTTTGACAGTCCTTTTTTATTTTGGGACAAGGTCTAATGTGGCCCAGGCTACCCTTAAACTCACTCTGTAGTCCAGGCCTTCAATTCCTGATCCTCCTACCTCGCCTCCCAGATGCTGTGATTATACAATCTGGCTACCACTCTCTGCTTCCTAGCACCTGTTCCCTGTACCTTTAATGATCTGTTCACAGATTCCTGTAGACCAAGAACCCAGACCTTGTGCAGTAGGGACAGCTTGTGTTTGCTTCTTAATGGCTAGGTCTTCAGTGGGCAATTCAAGTCAGGCGTTGACTTGCGCTCAAGGTGTCTTCCCTATCTTTGATTGATCAGCTGGGACCTCGCTTGGGCTGCTGGTTGGAACGCCCTCAGACCGCCTCTCACGTGATTGCTGTTGGACTAGTTTGGGCTTCCTCACAGCAGCACCTGAGTTCTAAGAGCAGGTCCTGGTTAGAACCTCACCTTGAGGCCTTCACAAACCTGGGTTTCCGGGGAGACAATGTGTCAACATTACACTGTATGTTAAATAACGCAGTAAACGCTGCCCTATGAATGAATGACTGAGGTAAGCACCACACTGGGTAGGAGTCAGGCCTAAAACTTCAGTTCTAGGTCAGGCTTGGGGGCACACACCTGTAATTCCTGTTCTTGGGATGGGGAGGAGCTCAAGGTCAGTGTGTAGGGGAGATCTTGACCCAAAGTTAAAGATTTTAAAAGATTCCACCACATGCCTTTAAACCCAACTCTGTGAGTTCAAGGCCAGCCTGGTCTATAGAGTGAGCGCCAGGATAGGCTCCAAAGCAGAGAAACCTTGTCTCAAAAAAAAAAAAAACCCCACAAACCCTTTTTCCCCTTAGGTTTTTCAAAACAGTCTCTGTGTAACAGCTCTGGCTATCCTGGAACTCATTCCAGTTGCATTTAGCTATATAGTGCAGTGGGTTTAGCAAATATGTCCACACAAGGTCGAGGAGATGGTCAGCTGGTCCCGCTATGCTATACAGGCAGTTACTTGGTAGCTCTGTCGCATGCAGGGATTGTGGTGGCTGAACCAGTTGAACTGTGTTCTGCTTTGAATTTGGATTTTTCTGAGATGGTATCTTATACTATAGTCCAGTTACTTGGTCCTCACGATAGCCTAGGCTGGCCTCAAACCCACCGCATCTTCCTGTCTCAGCTTCGCAAGTTCTGGGATTCCAGGTGTTTTGGTTTCACGTGTACTGGGTGTATTTGCCCTCATCCAGAAACGCTGCTGCATTCTTTCATTAATATGGTGGCAAATGCAAAAGGGTGTAGACTGTCAAGGTGTCCCGCTCATTCAGCTGACTTACAATTAAAAGCAACTTGTGGATATCTTAAAATAAAAGATTCAACATAAAATTTAATCATAAAATAAAAAATTTCAACATAAATATTACACCATAGTTGTTAGAATTATATTTTTTTAAAAAAAAAAAATGTTATGTATTTAATGTTCTATCTGCATGTATGCCTGCAGGCCAGGAGAGGACAGACAGCAGATCTCATTATAGATGGCTGTGAGCCACCATGTGGGTGCTGGGAATTGAACTCAGGACCTGGAAGAGCAGCCAGTGCTCTTCTGCTGAGCCATCTCTCCAGCCCCCTACCTAGAATTGTATTCTTAATGTTCTGTCAAGTGTTTCCTTAATGAAAGATTATCAATCAATGTTATGGTTTTTAGGCTGAAGTGTGGGAGGTAGAGGTAAGGGAATCCAGTGCTGTCTTCTGGCCTCTGGCCACGTGCATATACCCAGACAGACAGACAAATCTCGTGTGTGTGTGTGTGTGTGTGTGTGTGTACTTTTAATTCTATAACACACACATAAAATCCTTCCATCACCCCTCTGTCCCTCGGAAGTTCCTGAATCTAGGGATATTTTATTATTATTTTGTTTAAAATATAATTATCACTTCTCCCTTTTCCTTCCTCCAACCTCTCTTATTTTCCATCTCTATTCTCAAATTGATAGCCCCCCTCTCTCTATATATAAATATATAAATACAATCTGAGTCCATTTTTGCTTTGTGTGTATATGGGCTGTTTCAGGGCTGATCACTTTTTTTGTACTGTATTACCAGTTATGGTGCTCATCCTTGGAAGAGATTAATTCCCTTTCAGCGGTCATTGGTTGCCATAGGTCTTTGTCTAGGGATGGGCCCATGTAAAAATTTACCTCTTCCTCGTTAGCGTGCCTGTTGCTATCATCATTGTTCAAGCCTTGGTTATACAGTCACACAGCAGACTTCCTGGTTCTCTGGGTCTTAGAATTTTCCTGTCCCCTCTCTTGATCCAGATGTGTTCTTCCGCAGTGAGCTCCATTTGCTGTAGAGAAGTGTCCTTGCTGAGGGGTGGTAGTCACATTTGTCTGTGGGAATAAGGGTACAATTTAGAATTGCGCTGTTCTAGCAAAGTGGTCATAGAGTCTTTCCTAAGGTCCATGACCTCACTAGCCCCAGGAAGCTGGCTAGGTTTCCAGTACCCTGCATGATGCCCCTCCTCTTGAGTGGGTTTGATCCAATTAGACAGCTGGTTGCCACCAGCATGTGAGAGCCACTTACTTGCCATGCCGGTCATTGTTGTGATTCTTTGTCACATCTGGGGAGGACTATGAACTGCTCCCCTCTCTTGGCAACCTGGGTAGGACTGTCTGGCAATGGAAGCTAGACTACGGTAAAGAGCCCTCCAGGTCAGATCCAGCTCCATCGTCTGCGCGCTGTGTTCTAAATATGTGGTATCTCAAGCAACGGGGGGCTGAACTTCAACCTCCAAGAGGCACCCAAAGGCAATAGCAAGAGTCTGTATTGTTTTTAGGAGCCATTTGGACCCTGACCAACATCCTAAAAGATTCCTTGTGATTAGTACCAGTTTGTTGTCTGTGATTTGGGGTTTTTTGTTTTGTTTTGTTTTGTTTTTGAGACAGGGCTTCTGTGTAGCTTTGGAGCCTGTCCTGGAACTCACTTTATAGACCAAGTTGGCATCAAACTGCTGCTTCTGCCTCCCAAGTGCTGGGATTAAAGGTGCGCATCACCACTGACTAGTCTATGGTTCTTGTGGGGAACATTGTCAGCCCAAGTGACAGAACTTTAAATACATTATGTATATTTCTGTATATATGTATATATATAACATGTATATATGTATATATAACATGTATATAATATACAACATGTATATTACATGCATATTACACACAGATACATATTTGCAGTTCTCTAGCTTTCCTGCCCCAGTGTGGCCACATTCTGCATTTTTCACATGATAAAAAAAATAAACACAGCTAGGATCACTGCTTCTTTAACAGTCTAGTGGCTGTCAGCATTAGGAAGGAAAAGCATTGGTGACACCCAGGTGGATGCTCTGACCTGGCCGGAATCTAGTCATTTTCAACCACGTTGGCACTGATCTGGGTGTGGATTGCCAGTGTGTAACCACAGGACAGTTCTGCATGCCCAGAGCTCTGCATGCCAGGAGCAAGGGCAGCTGTTACTAGCTGGTATGCTACAAAGACTACAGGCCCTTGTGAGACTGACACTAAACTCTGAGTTCCTAGTGCTTGGTGCTTATTATCCCGAGGCCAGGCCTCCGATCTCCTGGCTGTTCTGAACTCGCTGCTGTCCTCCTGTGGCTCCCTCTGGGTGCCGCATTATAGGCATGCACCGTGCTTGGCATCCCGGGCATCCTTACACCTGAGTTTTCTTATGTATGTAGCCCTGACTGGTCTGAACTTGCTACATAGACCAGGCTGGTCTTGAACTCAGATCTATCTGCCTCTTCCTCCAACTACTGTAATTAAAAGTGACAGCCAAAGACACCGGGATTTTAAAATGCCCCCCCCCCAGCACCCCTCCCGACCTTCTGTGTTTGTTTTAGGACAGCTCTGCTTTGGTGCCTCTGGTGTCCTGTTGCTGTTTCCTTGGTCAGGAGCCATTTTTCCCTCTCAGAAGAAAACGCTACTGCACCACAGCTTGGGAAAGCTGAGGTGGACACCATGGTCAGTCAGCATCGGGATGCTCCCATAGGCCAGTGTGCAGCAGCGGAGGGACCTCTCGCTCAGCCCCGGGGCAGTCTTTGCTCACGCACACGCAGGCCAGACTTCTTTTCTGTCTCCTAGCACACATCTGCTGTGTTGATGTTAGGTGCCTGTGATGTAATACCTGTGGGCTTTTGTATTCTTTACACTTAGGCTCTGCCATTCTTAGAAATGGGTCACACTAGGCTGCTTATGCCCACTCAGGGACAGCGCCTGTGTCCTTATGCCATGAGGAAGGTTCTGTGCCCCAGAGGGTGTGCAGGCAGGCTGCGCCAGTCCTCTTGTTTTGGATACTAGGTGACATGCAGGAGGAGTTTGGGCTCAGGCTCTTCTATCAGTGTTTAAAGGGGTTCTGCTGCCGTCACTGACGAGGACACAGCGTCCCACACAGTTCCACAGAGAAGCAGTGTGTGGTGCAGAGCTGGAGGACACTTGGAGCTTTCCTGGCTTTATTTGCCTTCTCCAAATTGCAGTTGTCCCGCCCTACCCAAACCATCCTGTCAGGGCAAGGGGACTTGTCAGAGAAGTGTCTGTCATCCCTGCCCTCGGAGCACTCGCTGACAGAAGGTGTTTTTCTAAACCTTGTAGCCAGCTTTGGCATTTTGGAGCAGGTTTGCTGGCATAGGACTGGCGGTGGCAGCAGGAACAGAGCATCGTGTCTGTCTTGCTTGGATTCTGCCTTGAGGACACACAATCTGTCCTCCCTGTCCACACTGAGCACATGAGCAGTAAGGAGCGAAGCCTGGCCTCCAGCCTGGGCACCCAGCTCCCCAGCTCAGGGCTGGCAGCCTCCTGGATGGCAGGATTATTTGGGAGAACACAGGCTGAGTTTCTCCTAACTAGGCAATGAGAACCATGTGAATTTGAGTAGAGAGTCTTCAGTGCTTTGAGTTTTGCATTTATTGCCACAGTGGTTTTGTTCAGGGAAGAGCTCACAGTCTGCACACCTTTACACCCACACACACCTTCCACCATCGCCTCCTCTGCTTCCACAGAGTACACTTGCCCCTGTCGTCCTGCAGACCCCTGTGCCATGGGGCAGCACTCTGAGCATCTTAGCCTTCGTAGGGTGTTCTGGGTGGTACCATATGGTACCCAGTGCTTCAGCGACTCTCAGATTGCCCCGACCCACAGCAGCAGCACCTAGGAAATTCAAGTTCTCCAGTCCTGCTCTGAACCACAGAAACTGGGGCCAGTGGTCTGAGTCCTAACACCATGGGAAAGTCACTGCATTGTGACAGAACTGAACCTGGCTTTGGGTATAGTATGAGGGCTTATGTAACCCAGGCTGGCCTCTAGGTTGCTGCATAGTTGAGGATAATCTTGAACCCCTGATCTCCCTGCCTCCACGTCCCAAGTGCTGTGATTACAGGCACGAGCCATTTATGTGTATGCTTGTTTGGATGGGTGCATTCCTGGTGCCCATAGTGGCCAGAAGAGGGCATCATATCCCTCCTAGAACTGGAGTCAGGTTTGTGAGCTGCCTTGTGGGTACTGGAATGGCACCCTAATCCCTTACAAGAGCAGGGTGTGGAGCTCTTAAATGCCAACTGGACATCTGGGTCCCTGTGGCGGTGCTGGTGTTTTTACATTGCTAACTTGTTGAGTGAGGCACACCACAGCTCGTGGAGGTCAGAGGACAACAACCCATTGTGTGGGTTCTAAGGGAAGGAACTCAGTCCTCAGGCTCAGGGGAAAGGCACTTTTACCTACTAAGTTATCTTGCCAGCCCGAGGACTAACGGTGGATCTGAGGAGTCACGCATGCCAGGCAAGCGCTCCACAGTAGAACTAAATCCTAGCCCCTAATTTTTCTTATTATATTCTCTGTTCTTTTGCTGGTCTTGTTCAATGGAAACAAGGTGTAGCTCAGGCTGTCCTCGAACTTATGATCCATCTGCCCCAACTCCCCAGTGCTGGGATTATTAATTTGCCTCACCATGCCCAGCTTTCAAAACCATCTGCAAGTGTTAAATCTATGTCTCATTACTTCTAGGTATTTAACCAAGGGAGACCATTCATTCACACAAAGGCCTGGCCCTGAACATTATAGTGTTTTACTCAAAATAGCCTTGAGCTAGAAACAATGCAGTATTCATCAGCAGGTGAGCAGATAAAGAAACCACATGGTGTCTTTACACTGCTGAGCACCACTCAGCATCAGAAATGGAGTTCCGCCTAGCATCACTGATGAGTTGCATACTCTGCTCAAATTAGCCAGACACCCCCAAATTTACAGGACTCTTATAGACAACTTCAAAGCTAAGTATGGTAGCACATGCATGTAATCCCAGTACTCAAGAGACTGAGGCAGGAGGATTAAGTTTAAGGCCAGCCTAGGCTACATAGATGGTTAGTAGTTAGCTAAGCCTAGTAAGATTCTCACACATACACACAACTCAAAGTATAATGAGGTTGAGGCCTAAGAGGGATGGATTATAAAGGAACATTATTGAGTGGGGTGCCCAGGTATTTATTTTGAAGATCCTGTGTCTGGAGTATTTGTGTCAAAACTGTCAAGTGGCACACTTGGTGGTTATGTCGGTTTGCACATCATTTACATGTGAGCAGAGCTGTAAGCGTGATGTTTATCTGGGTGAGGCGGGGGTCTGTGGGATCTGCATGGGTGGGGGAAGCCCTTTCTGGAGATGGACATGGTGCTTGTCAGGCTACAGAATGAATGGACAGAGGCTAAAATGGGAATGAGGATGAACTTGCTTACTCTCCTCGACAGCAGGGCCAGCTGGTGGCGCCGCTGCCTCTGGCATTGCTGTGAAGCTGTCGGACCCACGTCTGAAGATAATGCTCACTCCACACCACTTCTGTGCCCCACGTCACAGCTCATTGCCACCCCGTTCTTCCTGCTGTGACTTCAGGCTCAGGTCCTCATGCTCCTGGGGTGACAGTGGGTGCCAGGGAGGTCTTACAGAGGCCTAGCGAGCACGCAGTGGTATGTGGTGTGGTCCCTGAATCACCTTTGCCAAAACTGTGCCTAATGCTTGCAGCCGGGCTTACGTTGGTAAATCCCTTAAGTCACGTCAGAAATGTTCAGCAGACCCTGATTTCAAGATCCATCGCATATTTGATTTTAGCAGCAAAAACCCAGGAGGAGCTGGGCGATGGTGGAGCATGCCTTTAATCCCAGCACTCAGGAGGCAGAGGCAGGCGGATCTCTGAGTTCGAGGCCAGCCTGGTCTACAAGAGCTAGTTCCAGGACAGGCTCCAAAGCTACAGAGAAACAAAAACCACAGGAGGAATGGCATGCGGCTTCCTGACTCACTGCATCCTTGTCTTCCTACAGATCTGATTTGTATACACTAACCACTGTTTACCTAAGTCCTTCTGGATCCAGACCAAGGGCTGCAGCTCATTGAACTCCTCAGCACGTGAGTACCATAAGGCTGCCGCTATGCAAGATGTTTGTCTGGCTGAGCAGTCAGGTTTCCCGTGGCACCAGGCGGGTGTTACACACTTAATCAGGACGCACAAACTAGGAAACATGGCTTGGCAGTGAGAGTGGTGTGTCTGAAATCTCAGGAAACCTTCTTGAGGCATAGTCTCACTGTGCTGCATAGTCTCACTGTGCATAGTCTCACAGGCTGGCCTGGGACTCGCAATCCCCTGCCTGGCATATGCTACCATGCCCATTCAATTATTTCCTTTTCTGTTGTTATAAATATACGCCGATATTTTATAGTAAACACTTTACTAATGGGAAAACATAAACTTCAGATACTGCACTAAATTAATGTTAATGCCAGCACATCCCTGAATCCAACAGGATTTACCAGAAGCTTCAAATTGGCAGAGGAGGGTAAGGTTATAATCACTGAGAGTCAGCTCAGCTAAATTCCTATTTACCTGATAGACAGAAAATTTGAAGATCGTGCCTGACCTTCAAAGGTGAGGGTTTAACTCCCTTGGTGCTTACTAGCATGTTTGAGGCAGGCAGGACCTGATTCACTCTCCAGCACTGTGTACATAAACACACAATGACTGTGCCTTCAAGTTGCCTGGGATTATTTTCATTGGAAGGCTACAGTACTTTACTCAAATTTAATTGGACTTGCAAAGTATTCATGGATCATAAAAATGATAAGAAATAGGTGTCTCGGGCTGGTAAGATGGCTCAGTAGGTAAGGGTATGTAACATGAGGGCCTGCTGCTTGTTGGGGTTTCTGTCCTGCCCAGTTCCCACAGCCGGTAAGCCTAAAAGAAATTACACAGAGAGTCTATGTTAAAGATAAACTGATTGGCCCATTGCTCAGGCTTCGTATTAGCTCTTATAACTTATTAGCTCTTACAACTTATATTAACCCATTATTCTCATCTATGTTAGCCACATGGCTCAGTACCTTTCAGCGGAGGCAGATCACATCCTGCTTCAGTGGTCTGGGAAGGACTGCAGAAAGAGCTTTCTTCCCAGAATTCTCCTGTTCTCATTGCCCCACCCCTACTTACTGTCTGGTTTTCCCACCTATACTTCCTGTCTGGCTATCAGCCAATCAGCATTTATTTAAAATATAATTGACAGAATACAGACAATTCTCCCGCACCAAGCCTGATAAACCCAAGTTCGATCCCTGAAACCCATATGGTAGAAGGAGAGAACCAAGCTTCACAGGTTGTCCTGACCTCCACATGCCCCCTCATATATGCACAGACACCCACACAAAAAATAAATACAAAAAAGTATTTTTAAATAGCAAAGAACAAAGATGGCTTGGCTTTTTTATTTCTGCTGGCTTCCAACTTAGTTTTGTTATTCTATAAAGGTAGTTTATCACCTACCTTGTCTGGGGCATCACTTTCAGACACCTTCTCCCAAGGTCTCCCTGTCTAGAATTGGTGTGGGAGGACCTGATGCTGTGTCTCTGGAGTACAACCTGTTGGATTTTCTGGGCAGGGACAGTAAATTAGTGATAAACGCACTTGCCTAGCCAGCTTCAGTCTGGGTTTGATCCCAGCCCTGAAAAATCAAGGAATGCCCTTCCTTCAGCAGGATTCTGCCAGACGGCTCTCCAGGAACCAGTTAGGCATGTTTTCTGTCTTTAACTTTTCCTAAAAATAGGGTGACTATTTTCACTGAAGGGCTTTGAAGAAAAGAAAGCGTGGTTTTTTATATTGATTTTTTTTACATATTGGCATTACAGGCTACATTCCCTAATAGTCAATAGAAAGGGATTTATGTACTTCCTGCCTTAGAAAATAGCTTCCTAGTTCTTTCCCTTCCCAGTACTGGAGGCAGCTGTGGCAAATGAGTAGCGTGTAAAGTTCTGACATCAGATACCCGTGTCTTGCAGGAAGGAAGCTGCAGTCTTGAATCCCCTGGTGGAGGACGGACTTCACCATTCTTTGGTCTTGCCCCTCCGATGATGAAAGTGTGACTGACTGCTGGCATCTTCATGAGCTCCAGAGGTCACAGCACGCTCCCACGGACTCTCATGGCTCCTCGGATGAGTCCCGAGGGAGACACAGGAGGCATTGCTCAGATCACCTCCTCTCTCTTCTTGGGCAGAGGCAGTGTGGCCTCCAACCGGCACCTCCTCCAGGCCCGGGGCATCACCTGCATTGTTAATGCTACCATTGAGATCCCCAACTACAACTGGCCACAGCTTGAATATGTTAAAGTGCCTCTGGCTGACATTCCTCATGCGCCCATTGGATTGTACTTTGACAGTGTGGCTGACAAGATCCACAGTGTGAGCAAGAAGCATGGGGCAACCTTGGTGCACTGTGCTGCAGGAGTGAGCCGCTCGGCCACCCTCTGCATTGCGTACCTGATGAAATTCCACAATGTGTGTCTATTGGAGGCGTACAGGTGGGTGAAAGCCCGGAGGCCTGTCATCAGGCCCAACGTGGGCTTCTGGAAGCAGCTGATAGACTACGAGAACCAGCTTTTCGGGAAGTCGACCGTGCAGATGATAGATACACCCTATGGTGTCTTTCCAGACATCTGTGACTCCCGATACCTGAAGCCTTACTGGGGGATTTAGTGCTGCCACAGCTGGCATCCGCAGCCCCTCAGCAGCACCAGCATCCGCCATACACAGTCTTCTCCCTCTTCCCCTCTCTGGTTATCCCGCCAGTGTTTCTACACTGGGTGTTCGCGTTTAAGAGATGTGGAGGGAAAACACATAAACTGCTAGTAAAATTTTTTAAAACTAGCATTTTGAAATAGCGAACATGAAAATCTTTAACTGGCCTTTAATCCTTTATAAGACCTGGAACAGTGTAGGTTACTGTTCCTGCTTTCTTTCTGGCTCCCAAGCCTTTTGGAGCCTTGGCAGGTGCAGGAGGAGTCCACTGCAAAGATCACCCTGGGCCCTGATTAACCCTCTAGAGACCAGATTTGCCCTTGGCTGATGACTGGATAGATGTTTAAGGATATCAAGGCCAGCTCAGTCTCTACTGGATTAATTAGCCTGGTCCTTTCTTTTCCTCTGTTATTTAGCGATTCTATAAGTTAAGTTTAGTTGATAAGTGATTATGATGAAATCTGTTGCAAAGACCTTCTTGAAATCAGTGTGCTCTGGGATTATATTAGCATTATTTTTAATAAATCTATCTGCTTAACATAAGCCCTTTACTAATCATTTCAGGTGTGTGTGCGTGTGTGTCAGTACTCAGTCACTGTTCCGCTGTGGCCATTAGGATGCTCATGGTCCGTACTTAAATTAGAAACCCTGGTGGAATCATGTCGGCATTTCACACCCTTGCAGAGAAGCAGGAATCGGTATCATCAGCATGTGGGTGTAGGTGTGTCCAACCTGCAGCTCGTGAACAGTAAGATCCCAGGATAGCTGTGAATGTGGCCCCCACATCATAGCAGACAAAAGTCACGTCACAATGTAAAAAGGTTGGGCACTCCTGCTGGCAAGCGCGCGCGTGCACACACAAACACACACACGAAAGGTGTTGCATTCCATTTTGTCAAGTCTACCATCAAAGAAACAGAAGACATGCCTTTGTTCATTTAGTAACACAAAACTTCTCTATAGTATAAGCAAAGAGCAATAGCCTTCCTTAGCTTTATTCCTTGTTTCACAATGAACCAGCTGCCACAGCCCATCAGGGTAGCAGCAGAAGTCTAACAAGCTGCTGGGAGGGGGAGGCCAGCCAGTGCTTTTTCATTTGACTTGAGGGGTAGCTGGTCATGTGTCCATGGAATGTCTGTTTTAACAATACAAGCATGCCAGTGACATGTAAATGATTTCTATCTTGCAAATTTTACGTTTTTCTTTTTTTTTTGTTGTTGTTGCTGTTTTTCAAGACAGGGTTTCTCTGCGGCTTTGGAGCCTGTCCTGGAACTAGCTCTGTAGACCAAGCTGGCCTTGAACTCTCTGCCTCTGCCTCCTGAGTGCTGGGATTAAAGGTGTGCACCACCACCGCCCCGCTCCAGTTGAGAATTCTTTAATTTTTTTTATGATTTATTTATCTTTATGTGCATTGGTGTGAAGGTGTCAGATCCCCTGGAACTGGATTTTCAGACAGTTGTAAGCTGCCATGTGGGTGCTGGGAATTGAACCCCAGTCCTCTGGAAGAGCAGTCAGTGCTCTTAACAGCTGATTCATTTCTCCAGCCCACAGTTGAGAATTCTTTTTTTCGTTGGTTTGTTTTTTGTTTTTCGAGAAAGGGTTTCTCTGTAGCTTTGGTGCCTGTCCCAGAACTAGCTCTTGTAGACCAGGCTGGCCTCGAACTCACAGAGATCCGCCTGCCTCTGCCTCCCGCACAGTTGAGAATTCTTAAGAGGAAACTTGAAAGGCTGAGAAATACTTAAATATCCAACGTGCCAGGTGGTGGTGGTGCATGCCTTTAATCTCAGCACTCAGGAAGCAGAGGCTGTGAATTTGAGACCAGCCTGGTCTACAGAGCAAGTTCCAGGACAGGCTCCAAAGCTACTCAGAGAAACCCTGTCTCAAAAAACCAACCCACCTCCCCCCCAAAAAATTAACATCCTTAGCCATCAGAGAAATGCAAATCAGAACTGCTTTGAGATTTTATCTTATACCTGTCAGAATGGCTAACTAAGATCAATAAAATAATGACAGGCAGCCTGGAAAATACCTAGCGAGGAGAGCAGAGCCCCTGAGACCGGAGCTTAGCGGGGTGGGGGGAGGAGGGCAAAGGGGGCGCGCGGGGAGGGGGGGTGCGGGCGGGGCGGGCCGGCGGCGGGACCCACTGCTCTTCCCCCTAGGGCCCCCGCACGGCCCCGGTCACCCCGGGCGGCGGCAGCAGCGGAGGAGCTCGCACCCCGACCCTGGCGGGCCCCGTCCCAGGAAGGTGGCCTCAGCATCTGCAGCCCTGTCGACGTTGTCGGATCCTCCGCGGAGGACCCAGGAGAGTCCGACTAGGACCAGGGCCCCGGGGCCTCCCACCCTCCCTATGGAGAAGCCGGCTGCCTCAAGGGAACCCCAAGGGCCTTGGGCCGCGAAAGTGTCCAGGTGCCCGATGACCAGGACTTCCGCAGCTTCCGGTCAGAGTGTGAGGCCGAAGTGGGCTGGAACCTGACCTACA
This sequence comes from Microtus oregoni, assembly GCF_018167655.1. NCBI lineage: Eukaryota > Metazoa > Chordata > Mammalia > Rodentia > Cricetidae > Microtus > Microtus oregoni. Next base: position 14,587,484 of record NW_024543074.1, read on the forward strand.
GCAAGGCTGGCGTGTCTGTGTGGGTGCAGGCTGTGGAGATGGATCGGACTCTGCACAAGATCAAGTGCAGGATGGAGTGCTGCGACGTGCCAGCTGAGACGCTCTACGACGTCCTGCACGACATAGAATACCGGAAGAAGTGGGACAGCAATGTCATCGAGACTTTCGACGTGTCAACGCCCACGTCGGATATTACTCTTGGAGATGTCCCAAGCCTCTGAAGAACCGTGATGTCATCACCCTCCGTTCCTGGCTCCCCATGGGCACTGATTACATCATTATGAACTACTCAGTGAAGCATCCTAAATACCCACCTAGCTAGGAAAGACTTGGTCCGAGCCGTTTCCATCCAGACGGGCTACCTCATCCAGAGCACGGGGCCCAAGAGCTGTGTTATTACCTGTGTTATTATCTGGCCCAAGTGGATCCCAAAGGCTCCTTACCCAAGTGGGTGGTGAATAAATCTCAGTTCCTGGCTCCCAAGGCCATGAAGAAGATGTACAAGACCTGTATCAAGTATCCCGAGTGGAAGCAGAAACACCAGCCACACTTCAAGCCATGGCTACACCCAGAGCAGAGCCTGCTGCCCAGCCTGGCGCTGTCAGAGCTGTCCGTGCAGCATGCGGACTCCCTAGAGAACATCGACAAGAGTGCTGTGGCAGGGGCTGGAGAGATGGCTCAGTGGTTAAGAGCATTGCCTGCTCTTCCAAAGGTCCTGAGTTCAATTCCCAGCAACCACATGGTGGCTCACAACCATCTGTAAAGAGGTCTGGTGCCCTCTTCCGGCCTGCAGACATGCACACAGACAGAATATTGTATACATAATAAATAAATAAATATTTAAAAAAAAAAGAAAAAAAAAAGAGTGCTGTGGCAGAGAGCCGAGAAGGCAGTGATGACGACACCTCACCTGAGTACAGCCCCTCTGCAAAGACCGAGACAGGACTGGGGCTGAGCCCTGAGGCACTGGGCCTTCTGCACTTCCTCCCTTCCCCCACCTGCCTTCTGGGGGCACTGGGCTTCTGCTCAGGTGGCTGTGGCCTGACTGGACATGGCCCCAATAAACAAACCACACAGCCCCAGCCAGCTCTTTCTTGTGCCTGCTTCTCATCTGCCCAGCAGACGCCTTGTTCTACAGTAATTTTCTTTAATACTATTATTGCTCACTGGACCTTTGTACCGTAAAATAATAATAATAATAATAATAATGACAGCTCATGCTGGTGAAAGAAAGGGAATGAACATTGGTCCCTTCCCTTGGTGGGAGTGCAAATTTGTGCAACCACTATGGAAATCAATGTGTTGGTTCCTCAGGAAGCTGGGAATCATTTTACCCCAAGATCCAGCTACACCACTCTTGGGCATAATAAACCCCAAAGACACTTCTACCACAGAGCTATTTGCTCAATCATGTTTATTGCTGCTCTATTCATAGTAGCCAGAAATTGGAGACAACCTAGATGTCCCTCAACACAAGAATGGATAAAGAAAATGTCACACTTTTACACATTGGAGTACTACTCAGTCACTTAAAGTAAAATTCACAGGCAAATGGAGGGAACTAGAAAACCCAGACCCAGAAAGACAAATATGCTAAGTATTCGTTTCTATGTGGATATTAGCTGTTAAGTCAATGACAATGAAGCTAAAGTCCATAGAACCACAGGCTGGGTATAGAGAAAGGGAGTAGTGGGTACAGACAGATCTTGTTAGGAAAGGGAAATAGAACAGATAGTTATGGATGGATGGGAGGGCTAGAACAGGAGGATCAAGTAGGGAAGAAGAAACAGAGGGATAGGGATAAGGGAGGGAGAACGGGGAGAGACAGCTAAAATTAAGGACCATTTGAGGGGTGATATGGAAACCTAATACAGAGGAAGTTTCTTAAAATATATACATGCATGAAAACGATCTCAATGAAATCATCAAATAACGGGAGACAAAGTTCCAGTTGGACATCTCGTCACCAAATCAAGCTTCCAGTACCAGCCTTGGGTTACATTTCATTGTGTTGTTGACTAAAAGGCTCCCATGGGAATCCCCAAGCCAAAGCCACCTAGGCTGTTGCCAAGAGTATAGGTTGCTCTCCACAAACTGACAGCAAGACCCCATTGCTGAAGACAACTACACAACTCATTTAACATGGAGAAGTTGAGTTGGTGCCTATATAGAAACCTTCATCCCTATGTTTTAGCATCTTTGATACATGAAGGTACTTGACACACTGCCAAAAGAGAAGCATAAACACCAAGGAAGCCACAAATCCTGTTATCTACAATGGTGTCCTACCTGCAAGATATGCTAGGGCAATGGTGGCATAAAGCTTATGGGAGTAACCAACCGATGTCTGGTTTAAGACCCACTCCACAAGATGGAGCCCATACCCAACACTATTTGGGTGACCAAGAAACTAGACAGCCCAGGGACCTAGGAAGGGCTCTGGGAACCTCATGGAAGAGGAGGCAGAAAGAATGTAACAACCACCATTTCCTCTAAATCATGAACTCACAGGGAATGAGGCAGGGCGCAGAGGGCCTGCACGAGTCTGCATCAGGGCCTCTGCATGCGTATTCCTACTTTAGTGTTTCTATGGATTCCTGAGTGTGCGAACGAGTGGGTTCTGATTCTTGTGCCTTCTCTCAGGCTCTTTTCCTTCTGTTTGCCTTGTCCTACTCTGATGTGTTAGTGTTTGCTTTATCTTATTATACTTTATTATTTCCCCTTAGAAGCCTGTTTGTTTACTAATAAGAGATAGAAAGGGAGTGGATCCAGATTGGGGGGGGGCAGGAGAGATGGGGAGGAACTGGGAGGAGTAGAGGAAGGGGAAACCATAATCAGGATTATACTAATAAGAGATAGAAAGGGAGTGGATCCAGATTGGGGGGGGCAGGAGAGATGGGGAGGAACTGGGAGGAGTAGAGGAAGGGGAAACCATAATCAGGATATATTATGTGAAAAAAATTAATATCAATAAAAGGGAGAAGAATAAAGAAGAAATGCCAGGTGTGGTAACACACTCTTGTAATCTCAGGGCTGGGGAGGTGGACACAGCAGGATCCCTGGGGCCTTTTAGTCAGTCAGCCAGGCCTACTTAATAAGTTCCAGGCCATCTCTCCCTTCCCACCTGCTACCCCTTTCTCCTCCCTGCTCTGCTTCTGGCTCCCTCCCCACCTGGGGAACGACACCCAAGGCTGTTCTTTGACAGGAACATACAGACATAGAAACAGCCCCCTTCCCGCCCACTCAAAAGGCATCCAGGTAAACATTAGCACTGGGAAGTAGCTAAGGTGTACTGAGCACCTGGGAGTCTAGCGCCTTCCTAAGGTGCTTTGCTCTGTGTTCATTCCAGTGACCTCGTCTATGGAATCCTAACCCAGCAAAGAAAAGGGCCATAGTCCAGGATGTTTCCTGTTAGAGAGGGGGTGGCTTAGAACAAGCCTGAGAAGATGAAATGCCCGGTTCTACAGCACATAAACACAGCAATCAGAGTAGTAGTTTATAAAGATGTAGACCGAGGGAAAGGCTGCACCATCCTTTACCATATGGGACCGCATTCCACACCGCACACAAGGCAGTTTCATGACTTGTGACATTCACCAGATTAACTCAGCCACAGCTATGACATGAGAGGTGAGTGCTCTTTAAGTCAACTGCACTAGATTCAACACAGAAAGAATGAAACTGGTAAATTTTCATTATTATAATGAAAAGTATTTATAAAGTTACTTTTAAAAAAACACAGTGAACTGTTTCACTAAGCCCTATTTCCTTGGCTGGACTTAAGAAGGAGGGGGCTTTGCAATATTATTTGGTGAACCCTTTTCCAGAGAAATGGTACCCAACCTAGACATAAAACCAGGCTACACACATCTTGATCTGAATTGTGACATCTGCTGGTATGTCTACAGCAGGCTTCAAGGGCCCCTTCTTTGTGACAAATGACTGAAAACGTCACAGTTCATCCGTTAACAAAAGGTATCTGATCTCGAAGGTACTTAGGAAAATTCTCAGAGCAGCCCCTGGTACAAAGCAAGCATTTCCAATTTCTGTTTTTAAGAAATCTTTTAGATGATACATAAATAGAAAAACAGGAAATAAGACCAAAAATAAAAACAAAGAAAAACCCCAAACACCCAAAATATGTATAGCAACACAAAACATGAATTTAACAATGTGTCTCCCAGATGAAATGTTGACTAGCAGACACAGCAAAGGAAAGCAGAGATAATATCTGAGCACGCCTTGAGCCTCTGCTGTCTCGAACATGTCCAGACACAGGTCACACGCCAACCCCGGGAACAGAAAGGCAAGGCACGCTCCCAAACCCAGCAGTGCTTATTAATCCCATTCAAGAGGCGGGTGAAGCTGCCTGACACAAAGCACAGCGTGGAGATAGGTAACCTTGGTTACTGTTTCCAAGGACACTGGGCTCGTGGCTAACAAGAGAGCTGAGGTGAAACTGAATGCAACGTGAGTCATTTTAATCCATGCACACAAAGAAAATCAGTCGACTAATGTTCTCCACGCCCCCAAGTCCTGGTGTGGGGATCTAGCTGAACATCTGAAGCACTACACAGACAGTACTTTTGTCTATGTTTACTGCATTTTCCTCTGCACCTCCTAACGAGTGACTAACCCTACAGTAAGGAGTTTTAACCGAGGCATTCTGGAATAAATCTACAAGTGGAGACAACCTAGCTAACAGGTACTTAAGATGCCATGCAAACAGGCCACTGTGCAGACAATACTTCACGGGGAGCATTCTTAGGCTAAGGTCAGTCCTATTACTGGTTTTTATGAGGGAATAATCTAGAATACAGACTGGAGGATCTGACTGCTTACCCTCGGCTATGGCAGGACAGTAATGGGGCTGTCTGAGAGCCGGCTGAAAACCAACCCACCTGTGTGTGCCATCTTCACACTCCACCAGCCCCAGGGAGGGAACGGCCTTGTGGTCACAATGCAGACGGCTGTCTGAATGTTAGTAGCTCGGATGACGTCATCTGGAACAGATGAGTAAAACGGCTTGGACTCATCCGGACGCTCTTCTCCCTGCACCCTGATCTACAGCATGGCCAAGGAGAAGCTGTGCCAAGTGTTGGAAATGACTCGCATCTTGGAGAAAAGACACAAGGTACAAGATGGAACACCATAGAATCTCCTCAAGTTTTGTCCTGGAAGGGGAAATGGTGAATTATGTGGAAGCAGCAGAGAGATAGACTAAAGCCAGCATTTTAGATTTCTAAATAAAGACTAAATCAAGTCAGTGAAGCGTGTACGCCCCGAAGTCCTTCCCAACACATAAAACCAACAGCCAGTGAGACCGAGAGACGCTGACCCAGACTGCTCAGCTTCTCCTGGAAGTTATACACCTTTTAACCACTGAAGCTTCAGGTCTCTTAGATTTATGCATTTTGTTTACATGACAAATTCCTACACCAGCCTTTTCATTTGAAAATTCAGTGCTGTTGCTAACTGCTTTTCTCTGCCACATGCATGTGTTTCTCCAACACATGTACACACATGCACACACATACACACTAGGCCAGTGGTTCCCACCTTGAGGGTCATGATGGAAGGGCTCACAGGGTTACATATCAGGATCCTGCACATCAGATATTTACATTACAATTCATAACAGCAAAATTACACTTATGAAGTAGCGATGAAAATAATTTTGACTGGAGGTCACCACAACATGAGGAACTGTATTAAAGGTCACAGAGGTAGGAAGGTTGAGAACCATGCACTAGGCCCAGAATTCCACTCTCACAGAGGGTTCATTCTCGGGTCTCTCCTGAAATACTGCAAAGTCCAGCACTGCTGGCCCCTATGCTGTCATCTTTGGGAATGTGGAGAGAGGTCAATATGAAGAGATTTCATTTCATGGCTCTTACAGATTTTGTTTGGAGGAAAAATACCATGCTTTGTGTTAGTCCTGACGCTGAGGTAAAACAGCGGGATCTCAGTAAACGGTTGTGCAGCCAGACACAGGCCCTGGGCTCTGTCAAAGCGGGAGGGTCTCCTTGAGAGTTGCCTTTCAGGGAAGGAGAAGAGGGTGAGGGTTGACAGGAGGTGGAGACAGGCACAGAGCGTCAGGTTAATCACAATCCCCTTTTATTCATTTCAAGCATCTACAAGTTAAATGCAGAAAAATGTGTCCTGCTTCATGGGACCTGGAGACAAACTTGTGGATTCCAGTCCTAGGATAATTTATTTTTTCTTTTGTTAATTTTTCACATTTTAAACACTTCAGCAGCAGATTACTCCTCACAGAAACTGTGATCCACACTGTAAAATATTTTACAGGAATAAGAGAAACAGAGTAGGGGGCACACATCTATGACCCAGCACTTGGGAGGCAGAGACAGGATTTCTACAAATTCAAAGTCAGCCAGGGGCATGCTTCAAAACCCTATCCTAAAACAAAAATCAGACCAACATTAACGTCAACAAAAATCAGAAAATCAGAGGAGAAAGTAAACAAGCGTCCAGTGCCACATGTGGTTTAGGTCTAGCACTTCACCTCAGGTCTCAACGGGAGCAGGGGGACGTGCTGGTCAAAGGTTGTCTCTCCATTGCAGTCTCTCCGCCCCACCTCTTGGGGAAGGAACTGTGCAGCGCTTGCATTCTGTGTATTGATCCCTGTCACCCCAAGTCATGCGACAGAAACAACCAAAAATCAGCTGGAGCTTCACTGAGCAGCTTTTCAGAGCAGGTCTGGCAGGAGGAGGCCGGGAGGCTTGGGTTCAACACAGTTGATCCAGAAGTTGGCACAGCTGGCGTGGTACTGGTGTCCTCCATAGGCCAGCTTGAAACTGTCTGTTTCCGAGTTGAATGCCTGCCAGAAATAGACACGGGTCAAGTCAGGTTCTCCTTTCATCTAAGTGCTTGTTAGCAGCCACTGCAGGCCATCCCCAGGTTCACAGAGGCTGAGCCCCAAATGGTACAAAAGCTGAGCAGGTGGCTACAGGATTCAAGTAGGAAAGTCTTATTTATTTATTTTTACTGCTAATTAAAGGTATAAAAGTCAGTACCATTCAGCCTAGTTTCAGCAAAGGGCCCAGTCTTCACAGAAAAGGTGGGTGGTGGTTACAGGAGAGACGGATGAGCAAGACACAGAATTAAAATAGCCAAAGGCTGTGGGTAATTGATTCCCTCACTTTAAAGGCCACCCTCCCTGGAGGCTGCCATGACTGTAACATGTGGCCCCTTAGAGTTCCATGGCTGATTACAGTCCTATCAGGACTGAAAACATTTAAAAGAACTAGAGATCAACCCGTGGTCCACGACCCACTCTGGGGTCGCATATTAAATATTTACATTATGGTTCACGAATTAGCAAAATTACAGTTCCGAAGTAGACAGGAAATGATTGTATGGTTGGGGGTCACCACAGCATGAGGAAATTGCATTAGGAAGGTTGAGAACCAATGGTCCGATGCTGCTGGGAGCTGACAACGGAGTGAGCGACAGCCGTCCCTCTCAGCCGTAGCTCCGGTTAAACATTCTGCAGTTTGTTTTCTTAAACACCACAGAGAAAATCTTAAAACCAGAATGATTTGTTTCTATCTGTCATCCTCTAAATCCTGAAGCTCTCCCATCTCATTCTGTACGTCACTACAACTTCTAGTCTTCCAGAAGGTGCTAGTTCGTGGCAGAGAAAGATAATGACAACACCAGAAGCTGATTAGCAACTACAAGCATGCAAGCAAGACAGCAGTGGCTCCACAGAGACACGTTAGTTGATTTGATCAAACATTATGGGGACAAAAACGAGTCAGTAGAGGATTCACGATCGGCACAGCCCAGGACGACAACAGAATCATTTGTTGACCTCTTAACACACAAGACTGAGATGGAGACACTAAGGTAACCTGTAACTGGCTCATACTTTTTTAGGCTGTTCTTCTGCAGGCTTCTCTTCTTTCTGAAATGTTGAAACCATATGGTAAAAAAAAAAAAAAAGAAAGAAAGAAAGAAAGAAAGAAAGAGAAAAGAAAAAGAAAAAGGCCCTAGAACAGGCCTGTTGCCTCCAGGTAAATCCACACAGCATGGCATTTTTCCCCCACCCAGTGCATGGCGTGCTGTGGAGACCCTGGGAACTGCAGGCTCTGCAGGAAGGGAAGGACTCCATCCACTCCCTCAGCAGCTTCTCCACTGCCCTGTAGAAAAGACCACATCTGCTTCCATAGAACTTTCTAGACTTCGAAATCCCCAGCTCTGGTCACAGAGCTTGCTGTAAAGTGGGCTCCCTGTGGCTGTCCCTCAGATCACGTGAGGGATGAACCTTGTCACTTGAAGGGGGAAGGCAAGAACTTACCCGGCTCCTGGAGTCCACATTTAAGAGACACACCCCACAGGCCAGCTCCTGAGCGTTTTTAATCCCAGGCCGTAACATACAGGAGGAAAAATCCAGTGAATTTTCATCCGGCTGAGGATGACAGGAAAGACTGGGTAAGGACATAGCGGTTTCAAATGTTGTGTAGGTCAACTATAAAAGAAGTCAGCTAGGCCGGGCGGTGGTGGCGCACGCCTTTAATCCCAGCACTCGGGAGGCAGAGGCAGGCGGATCTCTGTGAGTTCGAGACCAGCCTGGTCTACAAGAGCTAGTTCCAGGACAGGCTCCAAAACCACAGAGAAACCCTGTCTCGAAAAACCAAAAAGAAAAAAAAAAAAAAAAAAAAAAAAAAAAGAAGTCAGCTAGTAACACAACTGCTCAGTTTCCCAGATCTGCCAAGCAGCTGCTATATCCTGGCTGCTAGCAATGCCATTGGGAAGAAAACCACTCCCTATTCCTGGGGACTTCACTGTCTGCAGTGGAGCTGGGGGGTGTCAAACAGTGCAAGGCTTTTAATGCTACAGTGCTTACTTTGGGGTAAGTACTGGGTATCCAGGCACTTGACAGGGCACTTAAGAGAATGCTTCCTGGAACTCACAATCATTCTGCCTGAGTATTGATGACACTATGGAAGGTGATGGGTCAATGGGGTGATGAGTTGGAGGCAGTGGAGAGGGGAAGGATGTCTCATACACAAGCAGCACAAAGCAGACATCTAAGCAAAGTCCAGCTATGAGGAGAAATTAAGGGTGGGAGCCAAGCCAAGGTGGGCATGAGGCTAGAATACCAAGAACCAACCAGAAAGGAATAGAAGGAGGTGGGACAGCATCACGGGCACAACCCTGTCTTCTGTGGCAGTGTCAGCAAGAGACTGGGGTGGCGGTCCTCAAGGCACGGCTTCAGTAGGATGACTGCTAAGACAGCAAAGGGAGAGGGCAGGAGGGCTCACGGAAGGGCTGAGAAGGAGTGGACTCTACAGGCTGTGGGCATGTGCAGGACAGAAAGGACGAGGCTTGGGTAGCTGAGAAGATCCACTTTAGGCGCAAGGACAGAAGAGAGCATAGTTTGGTTCAGGCTGAGTTGCAGCTGCTCAGGTCAGAAGTGCAGGTGGTGGCCACAGAGCCCAGCTAAGGCTGAGAGAGACAGCAGATGGAGTAACTGCCCGCAGGCCTGTGCTAAGCAATATGCTCAGCTCTTTACAGGTATCATCCAGTTATTCTTCCCCAATCTATGAAATATGGGGAACGCTGTGAAGTGATTAAAGGCGCAGGTCTCAATTTTGAAAAAAAGCTGTCCATTTCTTAAAGATTAAATACGCATTTGCTATATGTGCCTGCAACTTTATTCCTGGATATTTATCTAAGAAAAGGCAAAATATGACAACAAAAAAGCATTCATAGCAACTGTATCCATATTAGCCAAATCTGGCACTAACATGTGTCTGGTAATCAGAAGATGGGTAAACAAGTTGTGGGCATTAATGGACTCCTACTCAGCAGGGAGCAAAGTGACATCTCATCAACAGGACTGCATGTCAACACTGTGCTCCTAAGCTCTGGGAAGCAGGTCCGTGGCGGCACTGGGCACCAGAACGGGGGTTGACCATGAAAGCCCTACAGTGAACTTTAGGCAGGGACAGAAACAGTCTGAATATTTTCCAGGCCTTCAGGTCCTTGTGGCCCAGGACCTTAATTACAGCACTCGGGAGGCAGAGGCAGGCAGGCCTCGGTGACTTGGAGGCCAGTCTGGTTTATACAGCAAGTTCCAGGAAAGCCAGCACTGCATGGCGAGACCCAGTCTTAAAAAACCAAAGCAAACCAAACAAACAAAACCCCTTGAAAACCAAAACAGCAGGAGAGAATGAATATCTGTTCACCTTATTAAAAATTCCCTGTCAAAGGATTTTCACAGAATAATTTTTTTTTTCATTTTTGCCCATCCTTTGGATTCATGGTCAACTTTTGTTTTCATAAGTAAGTATAACACTTGCATGAATATTGGTGATTTTTAATAATTTTATTTTAGACATTTCGTAATTCATTTATATGTGAAGTGTTCTCAGCACTGACAATTACAAAATCAAAATATCAATGAACTCTGAAAAATGAAGATGTTCTTTATCCTATAAAATCAGATATTAAGCCAACATTGATTTTTTTGTTTGTTTGTTTGTTTTTGTTCTTGTTTTTTGAGACAGGGTTTCTCTGTGTAACGAACAGCTCTGGATGTCCTGGAGATCAGGCTGGCCTCACAGCGGCTAACTCAGTAACCCCGCTTCTGAAGTTCTTACTGCCCTGAGATAACACAGGAGACAGAGCAGGCTCTAGGGGCATGTGCAGGGGTGAGAGTTTCATTTGAGGACAGGGTAAAGATGCTGTCTTTAAAGTATGGTGCTTGCAAGATGAGCAGGGGTGGGGAGATGCTATCATCAGAATCACACCAATCCTTCTATTTGGCAGCATTGAGGAAGAAAGAAAGCACTGGGAGAAATCACCCAGGGGCAATGGAATCAAAAGACCAACTTCCAGTTGGCCACCAATCTGGTGAAAAAAGTCCTTTTTCTTTCATTAGGTTTTAAATGCCAAAATCTTGTTTCCCAGGGTTCATTTGTTTCTTTGATCCAACAGATCTGCAAGATAAAAGCTTAGCTGACCTTCACTTGGGGCCTGGTATCAGAGCAACCATAAGTCACTGAAGCAGATAGCTTTTCTTGCTTCTACCACAAGAGGGTGTTCAGCCCACAGTCACCCAGAGCTTTAAAGGGTTTTTGCTATATAACATTCAGGTTTTTTTTTTAAATTATTTACTTATTTAGTTTATGTGTACTGGTGTTTTGCCTGCATGTATGCCTGTGTGAGGGTGTTGATCCTCTGGGACTGGAGTTACAGACAGTTGTGAGCTGCCATGTGGGTGGTGCTGGGATCTGAACCTGGATCCTCTGGAAGAGCAGCCAGAGCTCTTAAATGCTGGGCCATCCCTCCAGCCCTGTAACATTCAGCTTAATAAAATACTAAGTTCCATTTTGGAGTTGCGACTGTGTACTCTGCTTTACTTAGCTCAGGCCTCCCCCTGTGATGCACACTACATACGGGGCACTTTGGGGTGAAAAATACAGCTGGCATTTTATTGTTTGTTTTGAGGGATCTGGGTAATATATCTAATGAAGGCTGCAAGCATACTAAGCAAGCACTCTCAAAAACATCATAAAACAAGACAAAACAGTAAACACGCTGTCTACCACTGAGCTCCAGCGCTGTTGGGTCTTTTGAACGCTAGGAATTACATAGTAGGAAGAACAAATTTTAAAATGATGATATAGATTCAAAATATAGATTTTTATAGTTTTAATGTTTCCACCCTGATTTCTTCCTACTACAGAAACAAACATTTCTCTAGGCAGTGAGAGGGCGCAGCAGGTAAAAGCATTCATTTTGTGTAAGGACTGTTACAATTCTGCTGGCCTTCCCTGTCACCTGGGTACCCTGTCCCTTTAAAAGACAAGCTCCGACCACCCCCAATCTCCTTCTCCCCCCTTCCCACTGAAGCAAGCTGATTTTCTGTTTTTTCTCCTTTTCTCTTCTCCCCTCCCCTCCCTTCTCCCCATCCCTCTCATCCCCTCGACAATCCCCTTACCCTTATACCCTTCCAATACCCACTAAATAAACTCAATACCCAAGCTCTCTGCATGGCATATCTGTCTGTCTCCCACCTGCCACAGTGTCCCACCGCCAGGGTTAGGAGACAACAGCAAAGAGACACAGCCTGGCTTGAGCATTTAAAACCTCAAAATTCACCCTCCCCAGTGACACATTACTCCAGCAAGGTGACACCTATTCCAAGGCCATTCATCCTAATAGTGCCACTCCCTATGAACTTTGGGGGCTATTTTCACAGTGGCCTAGTTGCAAACGTGACCAGCCCGTATGGCCATGCGGTCCCTTAAAGAGCTCATTTATTCCAAATCAAACACAGGTGCCTTTAAGAGTTCAAAGCTTCAGACCACCTCAAGCCTGCCTCTCTCTAATGACCTGTTATCTCTGAGCATCTCATCCAGGGTTGCTGGGTTTTCAGAGCTATGGTACAGCTGGACTGACGTATTCAGATGTTGTGTTTTATGCTATTTTATGGATTTTTTTGTCAGTTCTGTTACAGTTAAGGTTCATTTATGACAGCTCACACCTTAACATTTCTGTGAGATACATGCTGTTCCTCATGCAATGGGGGAATTCAAGTTAGCTTTACAGACTGAGGACCCATCTGCCCACTCTCAAGAGGAAAAGAATGTGGACAGAGAACCATCATTGCTCTGTCACAGAGCAAAAAGCAGAGCAAAACAAAACAAAAACCCCAAACAATTATAACAGAAGAACATGGCTAACTAGGAAGTGAAGACAAGTGTTCATGTACACCCTGCACGCACCCTAGCACCACGGACGAGAGACCATGAATCTCTGTGTCCTCGTGAGTCCAGATCTGGGTACTGGGAGTGGAGGCTTGCAGACAGCATCTGAGGAGAAGGCATGACTGTGAACCCTTCTCCTTTCCCCTAACATCTTGGCCCTGCTAAGTATGTTAGAGACACCAGATATGAACAGAACAGAACATTCTAGGTAAATGATGATACAAATCGAATGCCATGGCTTCTTTGAAAAGGTCTGGACAAAAGTGATACTGGTGTAAAACCTGCAGCCGGGCAGAGACTGGGAAGTGTACAAGGAGGCTGTCGGGAGGGTAACACAGGCCACAGCTTGACAGGGCACAGGTGATGATACAGATGGGAAAGTCACAGAACTCACGGTGCGATGTTACTAAGATTTTGGCATTTTGTTGTGTGTGAACTCAAAAGTGGCCTGGAGTGACAAGGCAAGCCTACAGAAAGTCCTCTTCATGAACAATGGCAGAACCCAGGAGCCTGGGAGTTGGGGAAGATGTAGCCCAAGGAAAATGACTTCTACTGCCCCTACTGACAGAAGCCACTTCACATAGTGAACACAGGCCAGCAACTGGGGCGGTCACTTGCCGGTTTATTCTTCACCCTAACTGGAAGGACAAATGCATAACAAGCTTGGCTCATGGCCTTGGGCTTCAGGGATATTTTCTAAGAGCTCAGGGAAAGGGAAGACGTGTCAGCTTTCTCCAGCAGCACCAGAAGAGGAGGGCTGCCGGATGACTGGAGGAAGAAGTGGGAACTGACTGCCACCAAACAAGGAGCCGTCACACGTAAATGCAAAGTGGGGGGCCTGTAACACTCCGCCATCCTGGGAAATAAATTCAGGGGGTGAGATACAGAAAGTGACTTGATTTCAGATTTACAGTGTGCCAGGACAAGCTCCTGGCTTTGCTTGTTTGTTTTAAACTTTTCTCATTAACCTTATGCTCTGCTCCCCAGCAAAAGCCTTTGCACATCTTCGGTTTTGCCTGCCTGACTCACTCTTTTCAAGATAGGATGAAGCAGAGAGCAGACCAGATGCCTCTGGTCCTTCCCTGCCTCAGGACAAGATGGTGGCAGAGTGAAGATGTCAAGTTGCTGTGTAGATTTAATGCAGCTAAAGACCCTGCCACAGAGTTCAGTGGACTGGATAACCCATCAGAACGACTGAAGAAGTGACCGCAGCACCAAAAGGGTTTCGAGTGTGTGAAGGCAAAGGGAAATTTCTCTACCAGAGGGAAAATTTATTTTCCATTACAAACGCAATAAATATTCATTAAAGAAGGTTGAAAAAAGCAGAACACTTCTAAACATGGGATTTTATCACTAAGCACAACCTAATCACCATGTGACAGCCTTCCTCCCAGCCATGTGGCAACAGATCTGTTATGTGGAGAGAGTGCCCTGACAAAATACCACAGCACCTCGTATGAAGAGCCACCACGGGTTACTTCACTAACTCTCCAGATTCCAGGGCTTTCAGGCAGTTTTCAATTTTTCTTTTCCAAGAACAATACTCTGCACACTTTGCTGGCTTCCTTTGGTGGAACAACTGGAGAAGCGTGCTCTGAAGTGGCACCAGCAAAACAGCGATTCTGGATGTGTAAGCCCTCGGATGTACTGGGCTCTTACAGGGCTCTGTCTTGGGTGTCGGGCTCACATGGAGCCTGGAAAGTGAACACAAGAAATCCTTTCTGGTACTCTTGCCGGCAAACCCCTCCTGACTATCAAGTTTACTTTTATGCTGTGAACACAGTGAACCATGGAACTCAGTTGGAACACAAGAGAGAGAAAGGGGGAGGACCAGTACTCACAGATCACCGTTTCATTTCCTGTCTACCCACACAATGGGATCAGTGGTTGGGAGCTCATAAGACCACGCCTTCTCTGCCAGAATGGCTGGCACCACGAGCTGGGAGCCAAACAAACCCTTCTTCAAGCTGCTTCAGTGAGGTATTTTGTTATAATAAGATAAGTAATGAATGAGGTGAGCATTATGGGATGTGAGAGTGAAATGGTCTAAAGACACTCACACAGAAAGGGCCTCTGATTCAGACTAAAGGGTACTGGGAATGCCCTCTGGGGAAAACTATGCTGAACTCAGAGGGAAAGCAGTCTAGTTCAATAACAGGAAACAACACACTAAGTTTGGCTAAGGTCCTGACTGTGGAGGCCCATTGCAGGAACACACACACACACACACACGTACATACATACACACACACACACACACACACACACACACACACACACGTTTATTTGTTTGCTTGGTTTGGGTTTTGTTTTCCAAGACAGGGTTTCTTTGTGTAACAGCGCTGGCTGTCCTGGACCTAGCTCCGTAGACCAGGCTAGCCTCAAACTCACAGAGATCCACCTGCCTCTACCTCCCAAGTGCTGGGATTAAAGGCATGCGCCACCACCACCTGGCTGTTGTTATTTTTGAGACAATATTTCTCTGTGTAGCCCAGACTGTCCTGGAACTCAAATTGTAACCAAGCTGGCCTCAAAACTCAGAGATCTGCCTGCCTCTGCTTCTTGAGTGCCGGATTAAAGGCATGCACCACCATGCCCAGCCCACTGAAGGATTTTAAGTGGGATTTAAATGACACAATCAGCTATACAGTTTATAAAGAATAACTTGGTATTGGCACAACTAATAGACTGACAAGGGCTTTTGAAAAAAGAGAAAAGAAAAGAACTAGGTAGGGGTGTATGGGCCAATAGAGGTAACTTCTCTGGCCTTCATGGATCTTGAGGTCCAGCCCTAGCACCACCAAAATAAAAACAGAAACTGAACAAGCGAGCAATGCGGCTCTCGGAAGCCATCTCTCCAGCCCCTTATTTAAACTCATTAAGAACTTAATCCAGTGAAAGGAGAAGCCATGCAACAGCTGTGAGATCTGCTGTTTAGGACACAATGCACCAGCTGGCTATCAGGGGCTGTCAGCTGAGAGCACTGAGAACTCCTCCTTCCTGCAGGAGGGGCCCAGCTGACTGGAGGAGTGGCAGCAAGCACCCTGCTGTGAAGAGACGACCACACCAGGGACTAACTGAACTGGTTTGGCCATGGAAACACAAAGGTTCTGCCCAGGGAAATGTGAGAAGACACTAGTAACTGTAGCATGAATTCTAATTGTTCTTAATAATAAAAACCCAGAATTAGCTGTGGGGGGTGAAGGCTGAAGGATTAGAGAAAAGCAGAGCGGTCAGTCACTAGAGAGACCTTTACCTCTACCGATGCTCAGACTGAAGGGGAGATCTTGTCCTCAGACTGCAATGAGCTCCTGTCTCCTCTCTCCACCCAGTCATAATCCCAGTCCCAGTCCCCTAGTGCTGGGATTAAAGGTGTGAACCACTACCACCTAGCCTCCAGTAGTTTAGCACTTCACTCTGATCTTTAGGCAAGCTTTATTTGTGAAAACACAAACAAAATATCACCACAAATAACAGCAGGAAACTGGCATGTTTCCTAGGATATGTATTATGACTAGAAACACGTCGACAGCTGTATTCCATCAAAAGAATGCTGAAATGGCCCAAAGAAGTGATTAGCTTCTGGGAGATGGAAAGAGAACCAGTCAGTGATGGTTTAGAATGCAGCAGGCCTTAAACGCTACCCGGAAAGTGTTGCAGCAGCCATGCAGGCTACATGCATGTGCACACACTCTGGCCTTCGCCATCCACTTTGAGAGATTGTAACACCCAGAGGGGAGTTAGTCATCTGTTTATTCAGAGTAGAGCTGTTCATAACATGAAAAAAGATGAACCCAAGAAAAGTAATAAAGCGGTGAGTGTCGGACAGCAATATGGTCTACCACACAGCTTCCTAAGGAACACCAGGGGCATAAAAACGTGCAAAGGGATGAACTCAAACCATTACATTTTGGTAAAATTTGCAATTAAAGGTGGTGGTGCACACCTTTAATCCCAGCACTCGGGAGGCAGAGGCAGGCAGATCTCTACGAGTTCAAGGCCCGCCTGATCTACAGAGTGAGTTTCAGGACAGGTTCCAAAGCTACAGATGAAACCTGGTCTGAAAAACAAAAACAAAACAAACAAAAACCTTGCATGGTAAGAATCAAGAATGACGGATGCTGGGAGACGGTTTTCTGCGCAAGCGTGGGGACATGAATTCAATTTCCCAGAACCTCTATAAAGTCAGGGGTGGTAAAGTCACATGTCTGTACTGCTAGTGCTATGAAGGCAGACAGAAGCTCCAGAAGCCTGTGGGTTATCCAGTTTGTGTGCACAGAGGCTGACAACAGAGACCCTGTCTCACACAGGGAGAAAGTGAGAACACACATTCACGGTTGTCCCCTGGCCTTCACACACAAACACAAATACACACATTAAGAACTATGGATAAAGATTTTGTTGTACACTTCATTTTCTTTTTTTTTTTTTTTTTTGGTTTTTCGAGACAGGGTTTCTCTGTGGCTTTGGAGCCTGTCCTGGAACTAGCTCTGTAGACCAGGCTGGTCTCAAACTCACAGAGATCCGCCTGCCTCTGCCTCCCGAGTGCTGGGATTAAAGGCGTGCGCCACCACTGCCCGGCTGTACACTTCATTTTCCCAAGTTCCAGCGTGCCTTGGAATTCCAAAGTCATTCTGGGACTGCTATCTCGGACCTCCATCACCACAAGGCAGTCAGCTGGCACACTCATCCTCTAATAAGTGCATCTTATTCAAAACAGGCTTCTGGAAAGAAGAGGGGCTGTTGCAGGCTCACCGTGAGTGTGGCGAGTGACATGAAGCCGATCAGGTTGTTCCATACTTTATCGATGTCCTTTAGCAATTGCTGGAGTTTCTCACTGCACACAGCAGTGGCTTTTATCCCCAGCTCCACACGTCTGGTTACTCGGTACACTTCCACGACGCCTGATGGGGAGAGAGGAGAGAGTTAGGCATGGGAAAGACAGGCAGGACAAAACAGTACTGCGGTTTGCTGATGTGGATTAGGAGGAACACGGCTGCATGGAGACGGGTCTGCTCGCACAGATGTGCACTACTTACTTTTCTCGTGCAGTGATAAACATCCTGACCTAGACAACATCATGACCTAGGCAATTTAGAGACAAAGGTGTTGCCTGGGCTTCTGGATCTATACTCCACAACCGCAGAGTGAAGGTGTGGTGGCGGGAAGAGCTGAGAGCTCACATCTCAAACTGCAAGTTGGAGGCACATGTGCCCCTCTGGAGTTCAGAGAACAAGCTGTATCAACTGGCTCTTTCCTTCCCCCAAGTAGGTCTTGTCACTAAACTTAGGTCATCAGTCTCGGCAGCAAGGGCATTGATTTGGGGGTTTTAATTTTGTTTGCTTTTTGTAGTCCAAGATGGTTTGGGATCCATTATGTAACCTACTGGTCTTTAAGTAGTAGCAATCCTCCTGCCTTAGCATCCTTAGTGCTAGGATTATGGGCATGAGCCTGGCTAGAGACTATTCTTTTCCTATGGTTTCTTATGAGGTTGAATTATTTTTCTCTGAGTAGTCTTGGCTGTTCTAGAACCTGCTCTGTAGACCAGGTTGGCCTTAAACTCACAGAGATCCACCTGCCTCTGCCTCCTGAGTGTTGGGATTAAAGATGTGTGCCACTATGCCTGGCAGAGGCTTTTTTTGCTTTTTGTTTTGTTTTGTCTTATTTATGTGCATTGATATTTTGCCTGCATGAGGCTGTCAGGTACCCAGGAAATGGAGTTACAGACATCAGTGAGTTGCCATTTGGGTTCTGGGAATTGAACCTGAGTCCTCTGAAATGATAGCCAGTGCTCTTAACTACTGAGACATCTCTCCAGCCCTCAGAGGCTGAATTCTTAAGCAAGTAGGACAGGTACCAAGTTCCTCCTCATCCTAAGGGCAGCTAACTGGCACATGCTCCAGACTCGGTTAGTGAATACTGGAGAATTCCAGGCCTCATCACCTTGCACAACAGCATGGCTTTTCCTCCTCTTCTCCAAAGGAAGGGCAGGAACGGCTAAGAAGTAAGGGCTGCTCCAATCAAACGTCCATGATTATGTTAGGAAAGCTCCTAGAAGGAAAGCCACCACTTCCCGGTGGGAGAACTATGGCTGTGGAGTCAAGGTGCCCGGCCTCAAGCCCTTCACCAGCAGTTCATGAGTCAGCACACAGTGTGCTCTCTGTGCCAGGCCCCAGGTCAGGGACTGGAGGTGTGGGGATGAACAAAACAAACCCCAGTTCTTTTCCTCTTAGAGGTTCACCCTAGTGAAGGGAGGTAGTGTAAACAGAAAGAAATGTAAGATGCTCAAAGTGACAGGGCTAAGGAGAAGAGATGAGATTTTGAGAAAGAGGAAGCAGAAGCCTTACTGACAAGGGGACAGGTGGGGGAAGGTCTGAAAGATGTCAGGCTCCTGTGCTTGTGGCCCAGGCCAAAGGGCAGCCTGAGCTTGCGGAGGAGGAACACTGGATCAGACTGGGGCTCCAAGTTCGATGTTAACAGCTGAAGGCAGCCAGGAAGGTAAGGAATCTGCTTATGTCACGGACAGAAAGGAGAATGCATAGAGAATAAGGAGGATGCTCTTAAAACAGTGCCACTTAAACATCTTACCAGTTAAGACTCGTTGACAAAAATAAATGAATTACTGGTTTAAGATGTTAACTCTTATTCAGGTGTGTGTGCAAATCTGTGTAAATGTGTGTGCAGGGTCTGGTGGAAACCAGAAAAGTACATTGGGTCCCCTGGGGTTGAACTTACAGCAGTTGTGAGACAAGTAACATGGGTGTGGGGAACTGAACTCTGGTCCTCTGCAAAAGCAGTAGGCTCTCAGAACCACTGAGCTTATCTCTTCAACCACCACAGACTTGAAAACTTCACCACAGAGACCTTAAGTAGAATAGCTGCTGCCCGTGACCTCAGCGTTTTACTTAGGAAGGCAGCTGCTGGTGAGGCTGCAGATGGTGGCATGCAACCCTGAAATGCTCGGAGTGAGTGAACACTGATACTAATGCGGCATGTCACGGCTCACTGTGTGAAATACCAAAGACATACCGAGAAGATATTCCATGCCTTGGGCTGACTGGATAACTTCCGTGCAAACAGCACTGCTGCTAATGCCATTTAAGGTGTCATTTGCTTTCTTAATGACCTACAAGAAATGAAATCGCATTATCTGATACAGCCAAAAAAGGTCACTGCAAATCAATTTCTCATTAGTAGAAAACCCAACCAGTGTGAAAAGCTGTGCCCGGCCAGAGTGTGCAAGAGCCTATACAGAGACAAATCTAAGAATTTAACTTTGAAGAAACCAGTCTTCACATCTATGGAGGGAGAGATGGGAGGGGGAAGAGAAGAAGGTTCATATTGTTTTCATGCAGGCCAGAGGTGACGCTATCACTTTGCCATGTCTTAAACAAAGCGACAGGCCAGGACAGCTGGCCAATGAGCAGTGTCTACACTGCAAACTGGAAGTGCACGGTTTCCTTTTCTTTTTAAAATTTATTTACTTTTATGTTGTATACATTGGTGTTTTGCCTGCATGTATGTCTGTATAAGGGTGCTGGATCCTCTGGAACTGGAGTCACAGACAGTTGTGAGCTGCCATGTAGATGCTGGGAATTGAACCCGGGTCCTCTGGAAGAGCAGCCACTACTCTCAAATACTAAGCCAGCTCACTGAGAGCCCTGCCTGATTTCCATGCTGTGTGTGGAGAAGGAAGTAAGGCATCCCTTGTGTTTTCCTGCATTCATTCAGAAGAACCAAGGAGGAGAAAGAACAGTGCAAGAGAGAGCGCAGGTGCAGAGAAGTGACATACTCACATCCAAGGCGCTCCCCAGGCATCTCTGCCACTCATACGCGTATCTCTCGTTTTCCTGTGGGTTTTATAAAAGGAACTGAGATCAACAAGGCAGGCTTGAGGGTGCTCTGTTTATGACTTCACTCAATACAAGGCTTGGAAGATTCCTTTCTACTGAAAGCATGCTTGCAAAAGACAGTTATCATTCAAAATCCACTGAGACAAGAAATATGAACTTGAAGGACCTATTTTACTGCCACCTCTCTGTGTAAACACCGCCTCATTTGCTCCCGTCAGTAACAGTGTAAGCTTCTACCGGTCACCATGGAGGTCTCTAGTATATGAGCTTGTGCCATCCTACAGCTTTAGCTAGGCGTAGGGGCATACCCCTGAAATCCTAGAACTTGTGGGGGCAGAAGCAGGATCACTGAGTTTAAGGCTAGCCTGGTCAACATAGAGAGTTCTAGGCCAACCAGGGCTACATGAGAGTGTCCCAAAACAGCAATAAAATTGGGTGGTGGTGGTGCAGGCGTTTAATCCCAGCACTCGGGAGGCAGAGGCAGGCAGATCTCTGTGAGTTCAGGCCAGCCTGGTCTATAGAGTGAGTTCCAGGACAGACTCCAAACCTATACAAAATCAAAATCAAAACAACAACAACAACCCCCCCCCCCCCCCCGCAAAAGCCCCCAAACTAAAGACAACAATAAAAACTCCACAGAATAGAACCTCAGCTTTCCATTCTCCAGTTCATTACTCTGTGTGTGTGTGGTGTGTGTGGTGTGTGTGTGTGTGTGTGTGTGTGTGTATGTGTACACTCGTATGTATCACAAGGAACAGGAATGGAATTAAGATAGCATACACAGAAATAGAAAATCCAAAACATTTTTTCCTTTTCTTTATGTTGATGTTTTAAAATTCAGTAGGATGATAAAGTATAAGTTTTGGAAAAGATTTTCTCAAACGCTTCTGTCCTTACAAAGTCCCAGCAACAACTTCAACTTTAGCCAGGACTTCAGTGGCTGTCACGCAGGGAGCATGCTCATTCTGGTGTCCAGAGTCGCCTCCTCACCCCTCCCTTCTCCCTCCCCCGGGACAATGGAAAAGCACTCTTTCCTGGAGTGCTCTTCCAGGAGGCTGCCCAGCTTACCTCCACCTCGCCAGTCAGGTCTTTGTACTTGTCTCGGATGACGGGAAGCGCTGTCTTCTCACTCAGAGTGTTGGACCGGTCTCTGAAAGGCTGCTCCAGGGCCGGAGAAGGAGAGGACCGGCTTATTTCTTTATCTCCGAGGCTTAAGCTCCTCTTGTGTGATCCTGGGTCGGGGAGAACAGTAGATACAAAGGTTCTGTTGCTCAGCCTGGCTGGAGCAGGGGTCTGTTTGCTAACGTGACCATCATTACAGTTGGCCATGTCGGGAGGCATTCTGAAACACAGTCTCCTCACTCTGTCTGGGAGGTTCCCTTCCTCTGGTTCCTCCACTCTTCTCTGATCTATCACCACACTACATAATCCTAAGGTCTGAATCACTGGCATCTAGATGCAAAGGGACTTTCTAAATATGGGTGTCTAGGAGCCACGAGACCCGTCCTGTCACTGGCTGTGGGCTTGTGTCTAGGAGCCACGAGACCCGTCCTGTCACTGGCTGTGGGCTTGTGTCTAGGAGCCACGAGACCCGTCCTGTCACTGGCTGTGGGCTTGTGTCTAGGAGCCACGAGACCCGTCCTGTCACTGGCTGTGGGCTTGTGTCTAGGAGCCACAAGACCCGTCCTGTCACTGGCTGAATGCAGGCCTTGCACTGTCAGATATTACAACTTTGCAAGAAAAACCAGAAATCCAGATTGAGAAATCTAATTTTATTTTATTTTTAAATATTTATTTATCTATTTATTATGTATACAATATTCTGTCTGTATGTATCCCTGCAGGCCAGAAGAGGGCATCAGACCCCATTACAGATGGTTGTGAGCCACCATGTAGTTGCTGGGAATTGAACTCAGGACCTTTGGAAGAGCAGATAATGCTCTTAACAGCTGAGCCATCTCTCCAGCCCAAGAAATCTAATTTTAAAATGTTTGCTATTACTTCAGGTTTTATGGATCAATTGAAACAGATACCTTTTTTAAAGGCACTGATTTTTGTGACTTTTAATTACGAATGTGTGCTATATATTATTTGGACATGTTATATGAGTGCAGGTGCCCATAGAGGCCAAAGTTATCAGATTCCCTGGAACCAGAGCTATAGGTAGTTGTGAGCTGCCAGATGTGGGTGCTGGGAACCAAACTCAAGTCCCCTGCAGGATCACTGCTTGTTCTTTTAGTTTGTTTTCAGATAGGGTCTCACTACGTAACTGGCTGTCCTGGAATTCACTCTGTAGACCAGGCTGGCCTTGAACTCACAGAGATCCACCTGTCTTTGTCTCCCAAGTGCAGGCGTTTGCCACCACGCCTGGCTTACAGCACACTTCTAAGCAAACTAGAGTGAAGAAAAGCCACACGCTCTTTGTCTTTCTCCAATAAGCAGTTACGAGGGACAGTGACCTGAACTGAGCTCCAGGGAAACTGTAGTCCTACAAGCTGGAACATCTATCTCCTGTTAAACAAAGAATCATCATTTTACTTTTTCTTTGAAATTACTTTTTAGTTTTCATGTAGCGTAGGCTGGCCTGAAGCTTACTATATAACCTAGCTGACCTTAAACTCATGATCCTCCTGCCTCAGCCTCTTGAATGCGAGGGTTACAGACAGGTGTCACCATGCCTGGTTTTAAAATCACTGTGGCATTCTCAGGAAAGAATGGGACACGCCTATGAGAAGAAGGCTTACCTTGAACAGAAAGGTCAAAGGTTGCCAGCTCACTTTTGATCATTTCTTCACTGGACTTCATTTTGCTTTGTGAATTGGCTACTAAAAAGTCAAATTTGCTGATTTTGGGCTTTTCGCTTTGAAATTCTCCAAAGTCGTCTGCACACTCCCTGGGGGTTTCGTGAGAGGCGACACTGGAAGCCGGGCTTGGACGCGCCGTCTCGTGGCTCCGTGCCGCTGTGGGCAGGTCCTGCCTTGTGAAGTCCTGGTAGTCCTCGCTTTCACACTCTCTCTGCTCAACGTTCTGGGGCATCATGTCTTTAAAGCTGGCGAAGGCTGCGAAGGGAGTCTCTGGGAGAGCATCCTCGCTTGCCAAGGCTGTTCCTTTGGAGAGAGATGACATGGTGATGTTTTCAGAACTGCCAAAGGAGGTCTCTTTCTTTTGAAGATCTGAGGTGGCTGAGAAGGACCCATTTCCTGCTGAGGGGACAAATGGAGAGAGTTTTCTGCCCTGAGATGCATCACCCCTGTCTGGCCAGTCACAGCTCCTAAGTGTGCTCACTGCAGAATGGCTACTATAGCTTCCATAAGCATCTCAGTCTAAATCCTCTATATCTGAAAGGAAAGGAAGGTCCCACAATTAGAGCCAAGCTCCTAAGTTAGGCAAAATGCCTAGAACATTTCGTCAGTCCCATGCTATGCTGCAGGAACTGCAGTCAAAGCTTGTACTAAAATTAAAGGAGTTGGGCTGTGACATTTGATCTTTCAGAAACCATATTCGTTTTCAGCTAGCATTTATATTTGATTTTAAAGAAAACCTGGGCACGGTGGTACACAGCTTTAACATCAGTATTTGGGAGGCAGCTTTTTATGAGTTTGAGGTCAGCCAGTTTCAGGACAGTCAGGTCTACAAAGAGACCCTGTCTCAAACAAAACAAAACGAAACAACAAATACTTTCTGTTATATGTGAAAAATTACTACAAAGATAGGTTGCGCAGCCATGACTACAAAGATAGGTTGCGCAGTCATGTCCCTACTGATCATTTAACGAATTATTCCTTTTTAAGCTCGAAGGCATTCTTACATATTCCGTACCAAAACCACATCTCCTTTTCTCTAGACTGCGTGGACACTGTTCTTCTTAACCCCAGTTATAGGAGATGAGACGAACCAAAAATCTTGTTTCTCAAAACAAAAGCAAAAGCCTTCTCATCTAACTTTTAATAAATTACTAGAAATTTCTGTGTCAGGCAAAGACACATAGAGGATTTTAATCAAGCAGTCACTTACCTTGTTTTTATTTTGGTCAGTTTGGTTATCCTATTGCTGGGATAGAATGTGAGAAAAACAAAAATCAGCCCGAATTACATTAGTCCTTAAAAAATAGAATGGAGGGCCTGAATGTGGTGGCGCCTGCCTTTAATCCCAGGAGGCAGAGGCAGGCAGATCTCTGTGAGTCCCAGGCCAGGACACAAAAAGTCTGAGGTCCTTCTGGGCTGTTTCTGCTTCAGTAATGCACCTCCCTTCCCACACTCACTGAAAGTGGAAGAAGTGAAAGAGAGATGTGCTGGGCTAGAAGAGTCACTTCTTCTTCATCTATAGTTAAATAAGTTCGATGAGGTGGGGCCAGCACTTGGGAGGCAGAAGCAGGCTGATCTCCTTTGCCAGCCTAGTCTATGAATGAATGAATGAATGAACGCATGACGAGATAGCAGAAGACAGCAGAAAGAATGCAGCTTTTCAGTCTGGAAAGATCCAAGTTTGACTCTGCCACCTACTTACTTGGTTAGCATGGACACTACCCTTCTAGTTCAGTCTGGCCTTGAACTCCTGGCAGCCCTCCCACCTCAGCCCCCAAGTGTCCTTTTCTGAACTCTGGTACGCTCATCTATGAAGTGGAGGTGTGAGGACAATCAGCTGTGATAATGTCGGTGGAAGACTGTTCAGAGCCTGGAGGGCAATACGTGTAACAGCTTGAATCCTTTCAGAGTAAACCTGCAAAGGTCACTTGCCATCTTAGTGATTTATTGGGAAAAGCTGTTCTGCTCATTGTCTTCCTACGTCATGCAGGGGACTGAACCAGGGCCTTGGCACACTAGGCAAGTGCCTGGCCACTGACCCACATCTCCAGCTCTGTTTTTAACTCTGTTGAGACAGGCTCTTACTAACTTGCCTAGACTAGCCTTGAATTCAAAATCCTCCTGCCTCAGTCTATTGAGTAGCTGGAATTGCAGGCCTGGTTTTCCAGCTAGTTTTCAAGGAGCAAACTCGAGAGGGCTGCCTATGGATGGCATGGAGACGCTCCTTTCAGGAGGGCACTGTGGCAGGCTGGAGGCCTCTTATTTCACTTAGCTGCATCTGAGAGAGAAGGCCAACCGCCTCTGATAACCACACACACACAACCTCTCTGATAACTACACACAATCACTCCTGATAACCATACACACAAGTCCCTGATACTCACACACAACCTCCATGATAACTACACACAACCCCCTGATAACTACACACAAAACCCCCCTGATAACCACAACCACCCTGATAACCACACACAACCCCCTGATAACTACACAACCCCCCCCCCGATAATCACACACAACCTCCATGATAAACACACAAACAACCCCCCAATAACCATACACATTCTTTCCTGGATAACCACACACACACAGCCTCCCTAACAATACACACACAACCCCCTGATAACCACACACACAACCCCCAATAACCACACACACAACTCACAAAGAACCCAGAGTTCTGTGACCGGATTTTCATAATGAAGCCAATGGGTGAAACAACACTGGTCCTTGCCCCTCCTTTCACAACAACAGCACATAGTTTAGAATAGGTTCGAGGTTCTGGACACTCCCACAGCTATCCCATCACCACTCCACTCAACTCCCTATGCTCCAATAAGAGCGTTCAATGAATGAGAAAAATGCTAGTCAAACTGGCAAAGCAAATCTCCTTGGCTAAAAGATGGAACACCTTCAAATTCTGCAGCGCAAACCGTACCCTCACATGTGGCTTGCTTAATAAGAAGAAAAACAGTTTAGGTGACAAATTTATAGTTTAGAAAGAGTGAAGCAAGCTGTTAGACGAAGCACTTTCTTAGTCTCTCACTGCAGTGTTCAGGACACAGATGTGGTTGAACACCAGACTAGTCTGTTAGGCGAACACTGAGCAGAATGCTTCACCACACAGGTACGTTTATTATTAGACCTTTCTGGAAGGCTCTTTGGGGAAACCATATCAGAAACTGCTTCTAGCGTCTTATCTATTAAAAAGTAGCGATTTGGTGTTTTTTTTTGGGGGGGGGGGGCAGGCCAAAGATAAATTTATGGAATGACAGCTCTAGTTCAAACACTGCAACCAAGTTGCTATGGTAATAAAAAGACCTTTTTGTGCAATTATGCAACAAGAAGACAAGCCTTTTTTTTTTAAAAAAAATCAAGAATGACTCGCATTGTAAGCGAGGTAAAAGGCATTGTGAGCAGAAAGGATTACCTTAGCAGAAGAGCTCTTAAGACTTTATACCTACGAAGGTCTTCAAAGCAATCATGGAACATTTCACCTTCTGGAGCTACTTACTGGGGGGACCAAATGACTAAATGAAGAACCAAAGGAAAGACATAAAAGGAAATGTTTGAGATATATATTTTAACCAGAGAGTAAACATGTTATGAGTCACTAAATGCAAACTTTGAAACTGAATGTAGGTGAAAAATCAAATTACTAAAGAGTAATTAATTCGAACCCATAAGCACTAAACTGGCATTACATAAAAGCCAAAACCCAAACGGTTACATAATGTCTGTCCTTGAGCCTCAGCAGCTATACACAGTATAAATACCAAGTGTGCTTTTTTTTGGTATAGTGAACACTGGTAAACCATTTTCTGAGAAAAATCTGACATATAAGTAGATTGGAGGTAAAGAACAAACAAAGAAACTCCCCATTTTTCCATGTTAACAACTCTCTATTTGCTTAGCAACCCAGTTCTTTGTATTATTGTATAAAGATCTTAAAAACAATAAAGAACAAGGCCTCCAGCTTGAAAGACAGGAGCCCTGTCTGGAAAAAATGATACGAGATGTTATAAGCACCAAAGTGGCTAGAGATGGCCTTGCAATTTAGTAGCTGAATTCTGAAAATTACAAGAGAAAAGAAAAAAGAAAATGGGGAATGACTGTACTAAAAGAAGAGTCATTACTGTATCTCCAATCCTTCCAGCTCCTGGGCGGTGCTAGAGAGAGCTGCAACTGGGCACAGGTAGTAAGCCAAATTGTGTGTTTTCACACACAGACTGTTTGCAACGGGAACTCACTATGACAAAGGACAAGAGAATAAACAGTACGACCCGCTTCCCATTGTGGATCAAATCAAGACATGGCTTTCTCTCCTACAGGCAGCTAACCCTACCAGGCTCTTCCATAACCTCTATTCAGATCCACTCTGAATGCATGCTGTACATGAAAACAAGGTATCCCCAGGCATGGAAGCCACTACCACAGGACACAGAAGGTGAAACCCATACCTGTGGATGTTTTCTAAAGCTGTGGGCATATGCCCAAGAGATTAAGAGTTACTGGCTTTTAAGAAGGAGCTTAGAGGAAGAAAAAACAAAAGGGAATTACAAGCACAATTCCACTATTCTTGAGTGTTCTGCAATAGCAGTAGCAACGTCTGCTGGCCCAAAGAGGGAACAACTGCTAATGTCTAATGCAGAGTTAACCCAGCCTTCATTCACCAACACAAACCACGAAGTATTAGTATATCTCCACGTCTCCTCCTTTTGGGCCCAATTCTCCTTTGGAGAATATTCTCTACTAACTGTAAAGCCTGGTCTGATTATGTCCTGTTAAGTCTCAAGCATCCTGATAGGCATTGTTGTAGAGAATAGGGAAAGTGACCCCACTGAGCAACAGGCTACAAAATACTGCTGTTTGATTGCCTTCCTGTGCCTTCTAATCTGTGCAGACACTTCCCATTCTGCATGTTTGCACCAACTCCTGTGACGCTAAGGTTTAAATTGTGTCTATACTGTAAGCATCTCAGGTTTCTATGTCAATGCTTTATGGTCAATAAAGAAAAGCGGCAAGCACAAGAATACTAGACCCAGAGGAGGCTAGAAGGCAAGAGACAGTAAGATTGTCCAAGGTGAGTCAGGGAAACCCAGGCTGGAGACGGGGCTCAGAGTTGAAGAGCATGTACCCAATCTACCAACAGCCGCATCAGGCACCTC
Source organism: Microtus oregoni (assembly GCF_018167655.1). NCBI lineage: Eukaryota > Metazoa > Chordata > Mammalia > Rodentia > Cricetidae > Microtus > Microtus oregoni. The sequence continues at coordinate 14,616,052 of NW_024543074.1, forward strand.
ACAGCCACCTGGAACTCCAGCTCTAGGAGGCCCAATATTTCTGGCTGGGCAGCACCTGCACTTAAATGTACACTCCCACACATAATATAATTAAAAATAGTAAAAATAATAGAAATCCCATCAAAATGATACCAAATGAGCACAAAAGATGGTAATTAAATGAAGGCCTTCTGGCTATCAAAAGGGAGAGAGCAGACTTAGGGGGCAGAGCCTCCAGGATATATGTCCTCTTATGTTCTCAGAATCACTTAGCTGGCATTTCCCAAACACCTTATCAAAAGTCCTCAGATGATAGCCACTCAAGAAAGACAATAAAGTGATTCTGGCTGAGAGTGCAGCTTGGGGGTAGGGCACTTGTTTAGCATGCAATAAATAAATAAATATACATAAATAAAAATAGCTGGGCATGATGACGTGTACCTGGAACAATACGTACTCTGAAATCTGAGGCAGGGGGATAACTTGAACTCAGGAGTTTAAGAGTAGCCTAGATAGCATAGTGAGCCCTTGAGGCAAATAAAACAAAAGAAGTATAAATAAAAACCATCACCAGGTGGTGGTGGTGCACACCTTAATCCCAGCACACAGGAGGCAGAGGCAGGAGTATCTCTGTGAGTTCAAGGCCATCCTGTTCCAGGACAGCCAGGGCCACATAGAGGAACCCTGTTTCAAACAGCAACAGATAATAGCAATCAATTCCTTTAACTATTTTAGAAGCTAGCACATCTTGTACGACATGGCCAGTGTTCTCTGTTCTCACCTTACCCTCTGGTAATCAGCACAGATTCTAACAGGAACAACACAGTGCCGGCAGAACACCAGAATATCTGTGGGAAGTCTCATGCACTGACAGAGACAAGCATTAGCCAACCGTATCTTACCTGGCATCAGGACAAACACCACAGAGTTATTTGTTTGAACCTACAGCATAGAATGCAAATCTTTATCACAAAAAAGGGATGCTGTGTTGTACTATTAAAACTACCTCGCCAGGCGGTGGTGGTGCAGGCCTTTAATCCCAGCACTCGGGAGGCAGAGGCAGACAAATCTCTGTGAGTTCCAGGCCAGCCTGGTCTACAAAGCTAGCTCCAGGACAGCTAGGGCTGTTGCACAAAGAAACTGTCTCAAAAAATCAATAACAACAACAACAAAAAAGTACCTCCCTAAAAATCATATGCTATCTAGACACAATGAGCTGTTCTGTGAATGGCAGTTAGACACAGGGGTGGTCACTTCTGCTCACAAGGGAGTTAAAGCAAACCTAGTAGACTGTCCTGGTTTTAGAGAATCTACTGATAGAGGAAGCCACAGCCCCATGAGGTCGTTCTCGCAGTGGAGAGTGCAGCTGCTGGAATCACTAGCTGGAGGCTTTTCTCCCAAGGTTGTTAGCAGTCCACATAGTTAAAATGCAGAGCGCCTGTACAAGGTTCTAACAGCGACTTCTCAACTTTCAGCACATTATACATCTTGAGTGGAAGGCCTGGCTTCTCCGGGTGAATTTCAACCCCAACACCCAGCTTTTTTCTTTCTTGGATGGCACATGAAAGTGATTTCTGGAATTCTACTCAAAATTCCCATTTTCAGGAGTTCAATATCCTTTTTTTCCCACAACTTCTAAAAATGAACAAAAACTTAAAATCTTCAAATCATGAATAAAAACTAAAAACATTGAAATGATTCTTTCCCCGAAATCTTTATGTAGCTTGGGTTTGGGACTTGAAAAGACTATCGCCAGAGTTCCTCACTCTTACCCTATCCTAAAATAGAGCAAATAGTTTCCATGGCTGGCTACTCATTGCTAACTTTCACTGGTCTTTGTGATTTTTATTAATTTATTGATTGATTTATTGCAATGCTGGGATCAAGTTTAGTGCCTGGCAAATACTCTACCACTGAGTCAGCCCAGAAACTGTTTTCTTTTTTTTTTTTTAAATATTTATTTATTTATTTATTTATTTATTATGTATACAATATTCTGTCTGCGTGTATTCCTACAGGCCAGAAGAGGGCACCAGACCTCATTACAGATGGTTGTGAGCCACCATGTGGTTGCTGGGAATTGAACTCAGGACCTTTGGAAGAGCAGGCAATGTTCTTAACCGCTGAGCCATCTCTCCAGCCCCTAGAAACTGTTTTCTTAAAAATGAAAATAGTTTAAAGCTTAGCTCTTTTGTTTTGAGGGTTGTCTTAGCTTTTAAGGTTTATTACTGCTGTGTGTAGAGTGTCTATGTGTGAGCACACATGCGCCATGTGCGGGTGTCCAGGTCAGAGTGTCCAGGCCATTTCCACGTTTATATATATGTGTATATACTTTACTTTGTCTAGTGAGACACAGTAGTATTCTCAGCCTGGCCTTGAAGTTATAATTCTGTCTCAGCCTCACAAGTGCGAAGATCACTGGTGTGTGTCTCACATCTGGCTGAGCTTTATTTTCGCATCGTTGAGGAGTGTGCTTACTATATGTCTACATACATTGCTTTATTCGTGCTGAGGATTAAATAAGTACTTTGCAGATGCTGGCAAGCATGCTACCAACTGAGCTCAGGAGCCTAACCCTACACATGAGCTCAATGCCACATTAGTGACTTCTGTCAACGGGCATACAAGGGGCAAAGGCAACCACACCTCTGCCTTCTTAGGAGGAAAAAAGAAAACCCAGTCTCAAGGGACATGACTTCAATTTTATACCGTCCAGGTTATTTCTTTGTTCTAATTCTCAAAAACACAAATTACACACATCCCCACACTTTCAAAATATGCCAAAGAATCGTTTATTAACACAGGACTTACAGGTCGCAAAAGAGAATGGTACAGAAGAGCTGGGAAGGAGCCATCAGAGTAAGCATGCAGGCCAGTGTTCGCAGAGAAAGAGAATAATAAAGCAAGTTCCAAAGGGCACATCCACACACAAGTGTCTGTGTTGAAAAAAGACATCAGAAAAGCAGCCAAAAAAATAATAAGGCGCTGATTAAAATACAAAGATTTTCCATGTCAAAAAGAGCTACTTCACAGGTAGGTAGCCACAGAGGTCTTGCTGACCCTTTGAGAAAGTCGCAAATCAAAGTAAGCTCTTGCTGCCATAGAAACAAAGGATTTTAAAGACTGAACATCAAGACGCTGCTGTGCCAGAGAGAGTATATTTAGGGGGTGGGAGAGCAGCCTCATTGAAATTATATGCAGCAAGAGCTAAAGGGTAAATGCAATGATGTGCAGAGAGCAACCAGGCAATGTTATTAGTATATCTACCATCCATACAAAGAATTAACAGCGTGGGTGAGAGACAGTATCCCCTTCAGAGTTAAGTTAGGGTTTCCAAACAAGACCATGTCCACAGACAGTAATCATCCAATCATTTTTGCTCCATCAGCCCACTTCTTTCTCTAGAATGTCCTTTCAACCCTCAGACTAAGAGAGCAAGTTCATCACTCCATGGCGAGCGGAAGGGTAGAATAAAGTCCCAGTGCACTGAAGCAATGCCTACCGCTTTCCTTCTCTAATATATTTATTTATGCAGCAGTCTTGCTCAATGGACACACAGGCATGACTCCCTGGTCAGCCGTCAACCCTCTTAACAACCGCTCTGAAGGGTTACTACTCTGTTCCCACCAGAGGTTTACAGATCAACAGAAGGAGACAATCTGCTTTTCAGGTCTCCTCCCTCTGAAGAGAGTGGGCTTGAACATGGCAGGTTCCATTCTGAGAGTGTTCCAAACATACAGAGAGAGCACGGGCACAGATTATTCAACAGGTCCATTGGAATGAGCTCAGTCAAAAGCCAACCTCTCCTTCCCGAATAAAAGGCGGGAAAAAGACATCCCAAACCTGGATTAACTCATTTCACAGATTTGTGGTTTGGCACTGTGAAAGAATATAGATTCATTTTCAGAAAAATAGCCTCTAATTAATAACTTCAAAGTCCAAAAGGGTAGTATACATGTTGTGAAATTGTTTTTTAAATAAAAATCAAATGCTGTTGTTTAAAAAAGAATGCCCCTTGCAATCAAGTGTTGTGGCTCACACAGCTCATACAAAAAAGAAGAATAAAATCATCCATCAAACAAACAGCAGCAAAGGAAAAAAGGAAAAAACAGGAAAAAAAAATGAGGAAATAACAGCAAAGGGCAGAAGGAGCTCAGATAGCCAGCTGCACCTAGGAAACCCCTTGGCTGGCAGCAGGCGAAACACGCTGATCTTTGCTAACTTTGCTTTCCATTCAAAACCCAGCATAAGAAACCCATTTCAGTAGCAAAGGACAGACACCATTTGCCAGTTTGAAATCTGTGGACTCTACAGCACTTCACAATGTCTGCTGAGCCTGTAAACTTGGAAGTGTCTTACCTGTCCCTCCCAGGTAAAGAAACAAACCCTGCATGTGCATACTACCTTTTCTAGAATAATACAGTAATGCTGAGATAGTTCTCATTATTAAAGGCCACAAAATAGGTTTATCTTTCTATATACATATTAAAAAACAAAATGAAATAAAAACTAGGACACTTGGGAATCTAGTTCTTGTGACAGGAAGCTGGACCAGAGAACAAACTGCTACATGTGAATCCACACAGGGTTTAAAGAGGGCTCCCTTGTGAAAGGCTTTCACACATCTTATCAGAAGTTAGCAGTTACCCTACCCTAGCATCTACAGGGTTATTACAACTTAATACTCGCAGTCACGCTGCCAAACAGTAACACTGAAAACAGGCCTGCTCCCCGCCAGGTCCTGACACACCGAGCATCCCTAAGTGACCTCTTTACCTCTTCTCAAGGAAGCTGACAAACTGCATTCCAAGTGGGAAGAGGTTTTTACTTTCTTGGCCTAGAAAGAGTCAGTTTCTGTAAACCAAACAAATACTGTCTTAGCAACTCTAAATGTACTCAAGAGAAAAGACAAAAGGAGAGCGGGAGCACTGATCCCACTCACAGGGATGAAGAAACACTGTGGACACTGCAAAAGTTTATATAAAATTCCTGGCTATGTGGGATTCATTGAGCAGTGGGTTTGTATGGGCCTCTGACACCAAGTGAGTATTAGGTTTCAAAAATAAAAATATTTCAGCTCTCCAATCTAAGTTCTGGAGCAGTCAGACTACCCACAGATTGTTTCCATAACATCATGTTGAACACTGCTTCACGCAGACAGACAACAGGAGGCTAACTAATTACTAGATATCCGCCAAGGTAATGAGCCAGCGCCTCAGTCTGTCAGTCAGACAGAACCCACAGAATCATCTTTGAAATCTACATCACCATCACCAGAGCAATCTCACCAATTCCTCACCTGCGGCAGGAGGATGTTGGCCACTAACTGTTGGCAAATCCAAAGAGCTATCAGACATGACATGCTTAAGATCTCCTCCCACATCAGCCAGTTTCATGTCAAACTGAACAGAAAGCGCATCTTCCGAGTCCTCCTTGCCAACGCTGCTGCCACCGATGGAGGGGAGATCTAATGATTTCACCGAAGCAGAGTCTTCCTTGGTGTGTCTGAAAGCCACTGCTTTCTCTCCCAGGGATTTGTCTGAGCTTGTGGATGAAAACTTACTGGAGTGGAAGTCAGCAAAGTCATCGTCACTCTTGGCAGAAGGAGTGTTCTCTTTGAACTCCTCGATGGCCAGTCCAGCTCCCTCTAGGGAAAGCTGTTTGAAGACATCGTACTTGGAAGATGCAGCAGGTGGATTCTGTGCACTCTCCACTGTGCTGCTGGCCAAGGGGCTGGGACTCACTTCCTCTCTGAGGACGTCGTATTTGTCGTCTGCTTTTGCCTCAGATGAAATAGAGCTGTTACCGAAAGCCATGAAATCTGCAAAGTCGTCCTGCTCCCCAACAGATGCAGGATTAGAGTATTCCCCGAAGAGGTTGAACTCTCCAAAATCATCTACCAAACTAGAAGTTTTAGTGGATGCCAGTGCTGCTGGGTCTGCCACAGAGCCGGCCGGAGGAGGTCTGGTGGAAACTGACTTTGATGTGCTAAACGCAGCTGAAAAGGGCACCAGTTTCTCGCCACTGCAATTGACTGAGGAGAACATATCTAGGTCTGCTAAGTTCAGAGGGGTTTTCGCTGGTGTCTGTTTCTGTTGTGCAGCTCCGGAGGGAAAGGCTGCTGGAAAAGTGTCCTTTGTCGGTGGCTCTAGGGGTGACACACTATCGGCGGTCTTGAAGTCGGTGAAGCCGTCATCGGTTCCTGTGGATCTGAACTCGGCAAAGTTCTCTCCTGAAAGAAAGAGCATGCAGTGAAGGAAAGCCGCAGAGTTAAGCCCACACAGAACAATGCGTACTGAACTGGTAAGGTTTTACAGGTTTCTCCCCTGGCTTGACAGTAACCACAGTCCACACTCTCATCAGACAACTTGTTTCTTCATTACAGCCAGTGTGATATGGAACCAGGCAAGCACTGCCCTCAAAACTCCTCCTCTGTCCAGACTGAAAGAGAAGCTGGAGGCTCCAGAGAGGCACACTGAGCAGCCCTTTAAAGATGAAATATGCCATATGGTTTTAAACAGAATCAAAAGCATCAACGAGGTTATGATGAAATTCCACTTCATAAAAAAAAAAGGAAAAAAAAAGCAGCAACATTGAGAAGAAGTCTTCTGCCTCTGATGTTCAGAATGCACAACTGAACAACAAGACTTCCAAAAGATTTAGAGCTGGATATTGTGGCACACACCTTCCCAGAACTTGGGAAACTGAGGCAGAAGGATCACAAGTTGAGGCCAACTTGGGCTACTTAACAAGACCAGGTTTCAAACATACCAACCAACTAACCAAACAACCAATGAACTAACCACCATGAAAAACAAAAAAACCCAATTACTAAAGGCTAGCATTGTAGCTTAGTGTTCAGTGGTAAAGCTCATGCATGAAACAACCATGACCTAGTTTCAATGCTGAGCACACATGCACACATACACACATGCACACACAGGAACACAAATTATTAGATGATAGGATATAATGAGATCTTGCTAAGTACACAGACATATTAATTTGAAGATATTTTGGCAAAAAAAATCTTTGAAAAAAGAACTAGTTATTTGGAAAGCAAGTTAAGTGCCATAGATAAGAGAGCCCTATAAAAATGTAAAAACCTATGATTACTGCTGCTATCTATGTGAGTGAGTGTGGTGCGTACTGGGCACTGACCAGCTCTTCTCCTCCCTATGGAGTCTGAGGACTGAACTCAGGACACTGGGCTTCTGTGGCAAACATTTTTATCCTCTGAGCCACTTTTTTCAGCCCCCGAGAACTGATTATTTAAACTCTGGGGCCATAATTCTCTTTTTGTTTGTTTGGGTTTTTGTTGTTGCTGGCATTGTTGTTTTGAGACAGGGTTTCTCTGTGTTGCCCTGGCTACCCTGGGACTTGCTCTGCAGACCAGGCAAGCCAGGACTCTTACTAAGGCTTGTGTTCTTCATTAGGATCTAATCTTGTCTCTCACAATTACAAGGACAGGATGCAGATGACCTCACTTTCCTTCCAGTGTCTGGAGCTCTACAGTGACACCCGCTAGGACATGTCATTTAATGAAATCCAGATATATACCAAACATGAATACTGCTATGCAACCAACATCACTGATTATTTAAAAAATAATGACTGTCACTTCTAGAGAGTTAAAAGTAAAAACCCTAAATTTCTTTACTAATTCACACCCACTTTTTATTATTATTATTATTATTTATTTATTTATTTTTAAAGACAGTCTACCTTTGTAGTTCTGGCTGGCCTAGAATTCACTAGGTAGAGTAAACTGGCCTTGAATTTGTGGCAGTCTCCTGTCTCTACCTGCTGATGTTATAGGCATGCACCACCATGTCCAGCTTCTCACCCATTTTTTTTAAAAAAAAATATTTTTTCTAAAAAATGAAACACAGATACGTATGAGCCATAAAATGTACTTAAAACCAAAACCATAAAATCAGTTTCTAATATTGACACCATGGACGGCAGGTTTTACACCATCGTGCCTGATGCATGATCTGCACTCTGACTTTCCAAATGGAAAAAGCACTGGAAACAGTGTGATTTTTCTTCTTAATCTGATACTGAACCTATTTATTAGTAAAAGTCATCAAGAAAATATACCCACAGTACTATACTAATCTGAGAAAAAGGAGCAGCCTTCAAGTTTCCTATAATTGTTTTCAAGATATAACATTAAAAGTCATAACACAGGCAGAGGCAGGTGGATCCTCTTGAGTTCGAGGCCAGCTTGGTCTACCGAGCTAGTTCCAGGACAGACTCCATAGCTACTGGGAAACTCTGTCTTAGAAAACCAAAAGAGAGAGAGAGAGAGAGAGAGAGAGAGAGAGAGAATATAAAAAAGTCAATTTCACAAATTGACAGAAAATACAAATATGAAAATTACCCTAGGATTTTACAGACACGTTGATGACATTTGTGTTATTTCTATACATGAAAATGTAATTAGTAGTAATTTTTTTTGTCATTTTGGTTTTTTGAGGCAATGTCTCACATGGTAGCCCAGGCTGACCTTTAACTCATGGGAATTCTCCTGCCTCAGCCTCATGAATGCTATAATTAAAGGCGTGAGTTACAATGTCCAGATCATATCCCAAATAAACTTATGATTATTGCTTTGAAATATCTGTGAAATTGACAGGTTTTGATTTCTAAACACAAACCACACAGAAACTAAACTTACTGAGGACGAATTGTAAATTTTTCCATCAGGAATGTAAACTGGGTAAAAGGGTTAGAAGGAAATGAGAACGGGGTTTATAACTTCAGAACCAAAGCATGTTTCAGCGAATAAGCTGGCCGGGAGTGACCTGCTGGTCCACTGGCAGCTTTTTACTTCACCTTAGATTCTTGCAAGCTCCTCCTTTGATTTTTGTAACTTTTTAGGCCCTGATAAAAATTTTTTTTTTCTTTTCGAGACAGGGTTCCTCTGTAGCTTTGGAGCCTGTCCTGGAACTAGCTCTTGTAGACCAGGCTGGCCTCGAACTCACAGAGATCTGCCTGCCTCTGCCTCCCGAGTGCTGGGATAAAGGCGTGCGCCACCACTGCCCGGCCCCTGAGAAAATTTAAAAGAGTATTTGGCTAAAGCTCTACAAAGAAGTGTCCTTTTTTATGTAGAACATTTTTTAGAACTTATGTGGAACTTCTGGCTAAGCCTGTGAGTACTGATTAAACTGGCTCAGTACCGCAAGAAGCTCCGCTCTGAACTGCGGCCCTGCAGAGGCTCTAAGGTTTGACATTAAACATCCCATTCCTCCTATTTTTTGGCTCAAATTTGCTACGTAGCCAAGTATGACTTTGTGCTCCTCATCCTCATATCTCCACTTTCCGAGTGCTGCGATGAAGGGTCTGTAGTACAAATGGCCCAGACCAAGGAAAGTTTTAAAGAAGTTTAGAATAAAACATTCAACATAACTAATCACAGCTAGTAACTCGAAGGCTTTAAACTGGGTGAAGCAGAGGGAAACGAAAACCAGTAAATCAAAAGACAAAAACTGGGCCTCAGTTCAGGCTGAGAAAACAGGACCAAGGCATCACTTACATTTTGGGCACCACTACCTTTTCCTATTGACTCTAATAAGAATAACGCAAATGGCCCAGCAGTTAAATGCACTGGCTAATTCTTTCAGAGGACCTGGGTTCAGTTCCCAGTACTCACATGGCCGCTCATAACTATCTATAACTCTAGTCTTTGGAGGTCCAAAGCTCTCTTCTGGGCTCTGTGGGCACTAGGTTCCCATGTGGTACATAGACATACATGCAGGCAAAAACAATTACATACATAAAATAAAAAAATTTAAAGTAACATTTATATCATGATCATTAACACCAAAGAATCCTGACATTAAACCAGGCTCTACTTGAAACTCTCCTAGGACAGAATGAAGTCAGGATTCCTCTAAGGTTCACATTTGAACACCTAGTACCTAACACAAGTATGGAGAAAGAAATAGCTTTCATATCTTCAAGCTATTTGGATGAAACACAAGAAAATATTGCTAGAAGCTAAGATCTATTCTAAGAGGTGGCCCTTCCTGTGGAGAGATGCTGGTGCCGTGGAATATCCACTGCACCTCCCTTACACTTAGAGACTACCCCACCCCAAGCAAAAGTGGAGAAGTCAGCTTTGAGCGCTGAGTACAGAAAGGCAGAATGTGATTGCATTCTCAGGAGGAAACCCTCATTAGAGCCGACACACTTCACAATGTGCAGAATTAAGGTTAGGATACAATCTAAGGATTACTCAAACTACATGCCATGTTTAACCACACATACTAACTTCTCTCTCTCTCTCTCTCTCTCTCTCTCTCTCTCTCTCTCTCTCACACACACACACACACACACACACACATACACACACACACACACACACACACACACACACAAACACATACACCTCTTCGTTTTTAAAATCACAAGTCAATTCTTGAAAATTCTGAACAATGGTGATTTGAATCAAGTACAGCACAGCACAGTAACTGACTTCTCCTTCTTCTTGGGTACATAAGCTGACTTGGATACGTAATACTGACTGACTGACTGACTGACTCATTCATTCATTTATTCAATTAATTGATCAATTTAGCAGTGTTGAGGATGGAAACCAGGAGCCTGCCCATGCATGCTAAATAGTCACTCTACACTGAACTACATCTCAGCCCTAAAGCTTTGGAAGGCCACTTGGTATCCACTAGGTGCCATATTGCACTCCCTGTGCCAAGAAGGTATGCTGTGGGATAATGCTCTTGTACACTGTAATGATTTGTCACTAGTATTGGTTTAATAAAACACTGACTGACCAGTAGCCAGTCAGGAAGTATAGGTAGGGAACCAGACTAGGAGAATTCTGTGAAGAGGAAAGGCAGAGAGTCAGTCAGAAGCCAGATGTAGGGGAAACAAGATGAGAATGCCTTACTGAGAAAAGGTACCAAGCCACATGGCTAAACACAGATAAGAATTATGGGTTAATTTAAGTTGTAAGAACTAGTTAGTAATAAGCATGAGCAATAGGCCAAACAGTTTATAACTAATATAAGCCTCTGTGTGTTTATTTGGGACTGAATGGCTGTGGGACCAAGTGGGACAGAAACTCTGTCTACAAAGGTTGATTTGGTAAAATACTAATTAGGTCAAGTCTTGCTCATCTCTAGTTTGTCATTTTGTAAAAATACAATTACAATACTTCCTTTTTTTTTTTTTTTTTTTTTTTTTTTTTGGTTTTTCGAGACAGGGTTTCTCTGTGGTTTTGAAGCCTGTCCTGGAACTAGCTCTTGTAGACCAGGCTGGTCTCGAACTCACAGAGATCCACCTGCCTCTGCCTTTTTCTAATGATCTTTAGTTCCTGAAGAGTATTAAGTAAACAGGATTGTATCAATAATGAGGAAAAATCTGAAGAAGGTGTATTTCTCTTTCTTTCTTTCTTTCTTTCTTACTTCCTTTTTTCAAGACAGAGTTTCTCTGTGTAACAGTCTTAGCTGTCCTGGCACTAGCTCTTGTAGGCCAGGCTGGCCTTAAACTCACAGAGATCCACCTGCCTCTGCCTCTCGAGTGCTGGGATTAAAGTGTGCGCCAGCACCTCAGGCTTAAGGTATATTTCTTTATTAGCCTGCTGTACCACACTTAGGCTCTCTTTGGGAAAATCAGATGGGAAAATCAGATAAATCAGATCAATCTCTCACTTCAAAGTAAGCTGTGGCTGGTGGTTCTCCAGCTGGAGCGCCACACCCCACCTCTGTGAATGTGAAATGCTGATTCCTGTCTTATGATACTCTCTGCTGTGTCACAGATGTTTGCTGCTGTGTTCCATGCTGGTTTTGAACTTGCTATGCACCAAGGACGAACATGAGTTCCTGCTCTGGAGGGGCCATGCTGAAGTTTACAGGCTCTACTCGCCTGGCTCATCAAAGCAGCCTTTTTTTTTTAATTAATAAGAATTAGGTTTACTGATGTATTTTTTGTGTGCTCGCACCCATACATACACAAGGGCGCATAAGTCCAAACATGCTACAACATGCATATGTGTCAAGTTCACCGATGACTAGCAGAGCTGTTCTCTCCTTTCACCATGTGGATTCTGGGACAGAACTCAGGTTGTCGGGGTTGGCAGCAAGTGTCCTTATCCAGAGTCATCTCCCCAGCCCCAGAACTGTTTTGAATAATGTTATTCTACAATGCTTTTCTCTCTAGATGATGGATGAGAAGCCAAGAAAACAATGCCAAGTACCATACCAGGAACTGATTTAAAAGTCCTGATTAAGACTGGTGGCTACTTTCTGCACAGTCCACAAGGGCACTGTCAGCATCCCTGGGGCATGTTACACATGTGATAGAGCAATCACAGCTATCTTTGACACAGGATCTAAGTTGCCTGGCAGATGCCAGTGAAAGGCAACGTACTGTTTTCAGAGAAAATTGTATTGCTATGACATTTACCTTAAATTTTAAAAGTACTACCCGGAAACCTGAGCCACACTGCTTTCCTGTCACTTCAAGGCCCCCCATAAGATGGTGCTCTTACTTATGATAAGACTAGCTAAGCATTGCAACAACCACTAAGGGCTTCTGAATTAAAGCCCTGCAGTCTGAGCATGTATCACAACAATTATTACTATGCCATAAAATAATATGCCAGTTATCTTTTAAACTGGGCATGTTGGTACACATCGTTAATCCCAGCACTTAAAGAGCAGACACAAGCGAATCTCAATAAATTCTCAGCCAGTAGGGCCTACCAAGTGACTGGTAGGCTCTCACTAGGTAGCCCAGGCTGGCCTGGAACTAGCTATGTTTCCCAGATTTGTCCCAGATTTGTGATCCCTCTGTCTACACTCCACAAGTGCTACAATTCTGTAATTCTGTGTGTGCTAGAACATCTGGCTTGCTATTCTTTAAAAAATCTTTTTTTTTCTTTTAAAACACATATGCAATAAAATAAATGAATGATTATGGATCCCACTAAAACAAAAACACCAAAACTTTTTTTTTTTTTTTTTTGTTTTTCGAGACAGGGTTTCTCTGTGGCTTTGGAGCCTGTCCTGGAACTAGCTCTTGTAGACCAGGCTGGTCTCGAACTCACAGAGATCCGCCTGCCTCTGCCTCCCGAGTGCTGGGATTAAAGGCGTGCGCCACCATCGCCCAGCCACACCAAAACTTCTTAAAGGGTTAGAGGATGTAGCTCAGTGGTAAAGCACTTGTCTAGCACGCACAAGGCACAGGGTTTCCCATAATACAGCCAAAGGAAAAGAGGAAATGGAATCCAAACTCACCTAGAGGCTTGCTCTCTGCCGTTTGTTCAAGTTCCCTGAACGCGCTGTATTTGTCACCAGACTCTACAACAGAGACAGAAACTCATTACAGCGAGGAACCCAGAGATCACACACCGGGCTGAGCAAACATATTTAACACGTGCAACAGCACCTGATACATTCAATAAAAAACCTGCCACTTAAAGATTTATACAACTTAATTAAAAGTTACAGTCACAGATTTATCAACTGATAAACTGCTTTTACCTCCAAATGAAGCCGGGCTTTCAGAGGGCTTGTCAGTAGAAATTCCTTTAAACACCGAGTATTTATCTGTGGAGGCTTTAGTTCCAGGAAGTGGTATCAGCAGAGAAGGAGCACTATGAGGAAGGAGAGATGTATGTTATCCAGCAGACCACCACGCGGGGCTAAGTCACAGCTGGAGGTCAACAGTTCTCTGCCAATTCTTTTCTCTTCTCTCTCTCTCTCTCTCTCTCTCTCTTTCTTTTCTTTTTCTTTTTCTTTTCTTTTTTTTTTTTTGTTTGTTTTTTTGAGACAGGGTTTCTCTGGGTACAGCCCTGGCTATCTTGAAACTCACTCTGTAGACCAGGTTGACTTCAAACTAGGCAATTTACCTGCTTCTGCCTTCCAAGTCTGGGATTAAAGACCTGTACCACCACTGACTTCCTTTCTTTTAAAAAAAAAAATGTTTTAAAATTACTCATGTGTATCAGGCATAGTGGCACATGCCTTGAATTCCAGCATTCAGAAGGCAGAGGCAGGAGGATCTCTGTGTGTTCAAGGCCAGTTTGATCTACATAGTGAATTCCAGGACATCCAGAGCTACATAGTGAGACCCTGTGTAAAAAACAAACAAATAAAATGAGTTATGTCTGTGTGTATGCTATGTGTGTTTAGGTAACAACAGCCCCAGGAGCTGTTGTTACAAGCAGATGTGGGCTGCCTGACATGGGTGCTGGGAATGGGACTTATCCTGGTGTTAGTTGTATTCATTCTGTGGGACAGGAAGACTGCCTGTGGAAAAGACCACAGACAGGGGGCTGGAGAGATGGCTCAGCAGTTAAGAGCATCGCCTGCTCTTCCAAAGGTCCTGAGTTCAATTCCCAGCAACCACATGGTGGCTCACAACCACCTGTAATGAGATCTGGTGCCCTCTTCTGGCCTTCAAGCATACACACAGACAGAAGATTGTATACATAATAAATAAATATTTAAAAAAAAAAAAAAAGACCACAGACAGAAACACAGAGAAAGCTAAGGAACCAACAACCCCAAAATGCAGGCTGACATCTGTGGGGATGGGTGGGGACTCAGGGCTAGGCATTTTATGAGACATCCCCCACACTCCCCAGCCCTTCTGCTTTCTTAGCCTTTCACCCAGATGTTTGTCCCCGGCAGGCCTTTTCTTCCCTGCTGCCTTTGCCACAAGGAAGGAAGTGTTCCCAACTCCCCTTCACTATGGAAGAGCAGCAAGTGCTTTTAATGGTTACCACTGAGTCATCTCTCCAGTCATTCCAACCATTAAAAAACAAACAAAAAAACCCCAAAACAGCTGGTGATAAAGGTTCCATGTCAGAATCCACACAGTGGAAAGAGAGAAGTGACCCCCAAAAGTAGTCCTTTGACCTCCACATGCACACTGTGACCCCAAAAGTAGTCCTTTGACCTCCACATGCACTCTGTGACCCCAAAAGTAGTCCTTTGACCTCCACATGCACTCTGTGGCACACAAACACCCACCTGCCACCTCACAAAAACTAAAGAATGTAATTTTTCTTTTTCAAAGGAGAGAGACTGTCTCATGTATCCTTCATGTAGTTGAGGAAGACACTGAATTCCTGACCCTCCTGCCTCTACCTCCTGAATGCTGGGACTATAGTAGTGTGATGGAGGACTGAGCCCAGGGCTTGTGTATGTAGGCTGCCAACTGGGCCCTACAGTTCCAAAGGTTAGAAACTATATATAAACTCCACAAACAACTAAAAACAATGCCCTTTTCTTGAAAATAAACATTAACACTCAAGTAATATTTTTTTTGACTGAGGAGGGTGACATCCACACCAATGATCTAATCACCTGTTTAAACCATAAAAGCACTGAAAACAAATTAAAGAATGAGAACCTCCTACCATTTCAATTTACAGTTCACAATAATTTAACAGTGAATTTCACTGTTTTTATACTTAAAGATAAATTACAACCTAAGACTTCTCTAAAATGGGTTCAGGTTGTAAAAGTCTATGTGTAAAATGTTCAAGCCGAGGTGTAAATTCTGCTTTGATCATTGTGTGGGAGTGCAGACATCTGATAAGCAACCACAGAGGAAAGAGAATGCATATTTTTACCAGGATCACAACCGTGGTCCCAGACAGCTATCTTTGTAACAAAACAACAATCACTTCAAAATTAGATTAAGATAGTTTTATCTGTGGACATACTTTTTTTCATGGAAAAATAGTGTAATGAATAGCATCTACATGGGCAATTCTTAGAAAGCTTAACCGCTCTACAGAGCATTGCTTTTCTTCTCCTATCAGACCCGAGCAGCTCCCTGGAAGAACAACCTTTCCATATGAATGACTGCATTTCGCCACCAGCGAGTGTCATTCAACACCGAGGCACAAGACACAGAAATGGATTTCTACTGAGGTCTCTGCCCTGGAGCAAAAGTCTTTTCACAGGCATTTAAATCTTCTTATCAGTGGCCCACAACCAAGGCGAAAACCAGGCTGTCCTGCATGCATGGCAATGGGGTCCACCGTGTCTCAAGACTTACAGGCATTGAATATTAAAATTTCACTTCACTGCCACACAGCTGCTGCTATCTGATTTTAACAAATGTAATGGCTTATCATCTATACATGTAGGTGGATGCTTTCACAGTTTCATAAATAATTAAACTGTAGCTCAATGACCAGAATGTTACACAGGAATACAGGTAATTGCCCCGTATTTAAGGACAAAAAGCCCAGGAAGCTGGATGGCTTGCCTGCTTTTTGTAACCCTCCAATTTTAGTTATGGTCTTTTAAAGCTCAGTGGCAATATCTTTCTACTAAATGTGACATTTAATTGAAAGTAATTAATTTTAAAATTATATTCACAGGATTGGACAAAAAGAGACCCTGCAGGGTAATGAAATAGCACTGATGAAAATCAACAGAATTCAGTTCCATTCGAGAAAGCTGACACACACTAATTATATGTGCACCACAAATCAGTGTTTCATTTCGGTCCCTTCTCTGGAGCTATTACTTTTTAAAAGAAGGCTATAATCACCATCAGAGTGTTTATGCAAGTAATATATAGCAGTTATTATCAGTTTTATACATGAAAACAGTCATTTCTGCTTCTTAAGGGAAATACTCAAGTGAGAGGGCCACATTGTTTTAAAATATAAGAATCTGCATCCCACTGGAAGGCAAGACTGAGAACCTGGTCATCAGAGAGCATGTTTTGTCTCCCCTGCCCAGAGACTCTACTTCCATATGGCTATGACAGATGTTAGAAATAAGAGACCACCATTCCAACCCAAGTGTCTGGGCAAAGGAGACTTTACTCTTGATCACGAGGGTTTGGAGAGCACACACGGGCTGGAAGTGCATTTGGTTTTTATTCTAACTTGGGTAGTGACTGTATCTTTTCCTCAATCATTGGGGTCTGAACTCACAGTAATCTGTAAAGAACTGGTGCTAGTGAGGAAATGAAGGAAGGAAAGAAGGGTCACTGCTCCAGGAATTCTATGCAGTGAATTTGAGATGTCTTGTCTGAGTCCTTCAGATAGGAATGCCCAGATTGTAATGTGTAAATTTTGTTTGAAGGGAGAGATCTGGGTAGACAGACAGGCAATGTAATGCTTGTCTAGGAGATGTGTGATGTACATGCTGGCATTACAGTACTAGACACTACATGTTGCTTACATATATTTGGCACACATATTAACATATGTTTCTGTTGTTTTTGGAGACAGGGTCTCATGCTGTAGCCCAGACTGGCTTCTTATTCATGGTACATCTCCTCCTTAGCATCCTAAGTGTTGGGATTGAAGTGTGAGACCCATGTCCAACTGTGTATGATGAATTCTTTTTTGTTTTTTTGAGGCAGGGTTTCTCTGTGTAGACCAGGCTGTCCTGAAACTCACAGAGATCTGCCTGCCTCTGTCTCTTAAGTGCTGGGATTAAAGGCGTGCGCCACCTCTGCTCAGTTTGTACGAGATATTCTTATACTCAGAAGGATAATTTCTGTTCCTGATCTGAAAATCCTCTGTCCTGCCTATCTTTAGTTCTAGGGTTTGCAGGGAGTTACAATGGAAGCGATGGCACTGACTATATAAACAGGAACACAAGAGAAGCACAGATGTGTTGTCTCACAGAAACCATCCTTCTGTGTGCTCTGCCTGCTTTCCCATCTCAACAGAGAGAGAGCATGGGAGGAAAGGACAAATACTGACTGAACCAATGGCCATCTCTAGAGCAATGGTTCTCAACTTGTGGGTCGCAACCCCTTTGGGGGAGCTAGCAATCCTTTCACAGGGGTTACCTAAGATCACTAGAAAACAGATACTTACAATTCATAACAGTAGCAAAATTACAGTTATGAAGTATCAACAAACACAATTCTATGGTTGGCGTCCCCACAACATAAGGAACTATATTAAAGGGCTATAGCATTGGGAAGATTGAGAACCACTGCACTAGAGTAAAATCTAAGTGAAATGTTTGTGTATCTGTATGCAAACAAACAAGTCTGGAGGTCAAAAGCCACTGATGAAAAAAATTATACATGAATAATTAAAATCCACAGTCCTGAATTATGAATTTTGTGTAAAATCAGGAGTACATCATACTTGTAAAAAAAGTACAAAATTACATGTTCCTGCTTCAACCTTTTTTTCAATAGCTGAAGACTAGATCTAATAAAAGGACCCAAAGCCATTGTGGCACAGGCAGTCAGCTGACACAAGTCAGGTTTGCTGTGATTTTTTCCTTGCTTGCTTCCTTCCTTTCTTCTTTCTTTCTCACTCCCTTTCTCCTTCTTTCCCTCCCTTCCTTTTTCCCTCTCTTGCCTCCCCTGCCTCTTTCTTTCCTCCTTTTAAGACATGGTATCTCTATGTAACCCTGGCTGTTCTGAAACTCACTAGGTAGACCAGGTTGGCCTTGAACTCACAAAGATCCACCTGCCTCTGCCTCCCTTAAAGTGGTGCATCACAACACCCAGCCCCCAAATCAGGCTTAAAAACAAATATGACAAGCATATATACACTGGAAGGAAGGGGAGGAGCCAAAGTGTTGTGGAATATTCCTTTACACTGTGTGAAGATATGTCACTGTGACTGGTTTAATAAAGAGCAGAACAGACAGATTCTAGGCAGATTTCCAGGCACAGAGGAAGCTGGGAAGAAGGGTAGAGTTGTGAGGAGATGCCAAGCCCCATGCCAAGCAACATTGGCATTACAAAACAAAGATAATGTTTATAATGTAAAAGAAAGTAGATTAAAAGATTTGGGTTAATTTAAGTTCTAAGAAGTAGTTAAAAACAAGCCTAAGCTATTGGCCGAGTTTTCATAATTAATAAGGAGTCTCCATGTCATGATTTGTGAGCTGGCTGGGGGCATAGAGAAAGACTTGTTACATCAAAGTTCAAGTGGACACAGAGAGCTGCAGCAGAGACTTAACAGTATGAAGGCAGAGGATGGCCCAGGGTCATGAGAGAAACAGTACGTTAACTGCTCTTTGGACAGGGCATTTGTTTTCAGGCTTCTTATGCCATGGATGCCCTTTCCCTAATGATAAAATGCAATGTTAAATATATTCAACTCATTTCTACCTGTTTCCGAGCTGGGAATTACTTGTTTTTGAGGATGCAGGCACCTCTTGGAAGTCAGTGAAAGAATCATCAAGGGATCCTGATTTGGAAGCATCTTGAAAATCTTGGAAGTCATCTTCTTCTGTCTTTCCCACCTAGGTTTAGAAAGTGTCTTAGAGTTAGAGTGACTAGTGCAGAGATGAAACACCATGACCAAAGCAACTTAGGGAGGAATGAATTTATCTGGCTTGTACTTTCACATATCACTGTTCATCACTGAGGAAGTCAGGATAGGAACTCAAGCAGGTCAGGAACCTGGAGGTAGGAGCTGATGCAGAGACCATGGAGGAGTGCTGCTTACTGGCTTATTCATCACGGCCTGCTTAGACTGCTTTCTTATAGAACCCAGGACCACCAGCCCAGGGATGCCACCACCCACAATGGGCTGGGTCCTCCCACATCAGTGTCCTTTAACCAGGTCTTATGGAGGCGTTTTCTCAATTGAGGTTCCCTCTTTCAGATAACTCTAGCTTGTGTCAGGTTGATGTAAACCTAGACAGCACAATTGACTCCTTGCTACCTTGACACACAAACACATCACT
The DNA here is from genome assembly GCF_018167655.1 of Microtus oregoni. NCBI lineage: Eukaryota > Metazoa > Chordata > Mammalia > Rodentia > Cricetidae > Microtus > Microtus oregoni. The sequence goes on from NW_024543074.1 coordinate 14,635,701, forward strand.
GCCAAGCCACAGCCTTTTCTTTCTTGTTTTGCCTCAAGATCACACATTACCACCAACCTTACAATATAAACAATCCAAAATTTAAAAGTCCCAGAGTCTTTAAAAATTCAGTCTCTTTAAAACAGCCAAGTCTTTTTTAAAAAAAATCCAAAGCCTGTCTACTGTGTGATGTGGGATTCCTCTCTGTATGCTGTGAATACATTGGTTAATAAAGAAGCTGTTTTCAGCCTGTAATAGGGTAGAGCAGAGCTGGGGGGGAGGGCGGTAAGAAAGTAAACTGAATGCTGGGAGAAGGAAGGCGGAGTTTAGGGGAAGCCATGGAGTTGCCGCCAGAGACAGATATGCCTAAACTTTGCCGGTAAGCCACTGCCACGTGGCAATACACAGGTTAATGGAGATGGGTTAAATTAATATGCAAGAGTTAGCCAATAAGAAGCTAGAGCTAATAGGTCAAACAGTGATTTAATTAATACAGTTTCTGTTTGGTTATTTTGGGAGTCTGTGCATCCAGAAAACGAATAAGCGGCCTCCTTGCTACAACTGTGGACTCCTGTAAAATCAAATATAAATGAAATACTTTCTCACTTAAAGAGAGAAGAACTAGGGCATAGTTACAATCTGAACCAAGCAAAGCCAAACTTCAACAGTGTAAATAACTCAATGTCCAATTATCTGGGATTTAAGGGGCTCCACCCTCCACCCCCTGCAGCACACACAGCTTGTCTTCTAGGCTGGCTCCACTCCACTGCCACTGTCATCCCATAGCACTGGCATCCCCAAAACTGCTGAGGCACTTTGTTGCAACTGGGCTGCACTTTGACCAGTCAGCCTCTCCAGGGCTCTCTTTTCAGGGACTCCAGCCCTATCACATAGTGCCAAGCCTCAGCTGTTCTCCATGACCCCCTTACACCTTCAAAACCAGATCAGCTGCAAGCACAAGGTACAACCTTGGCCATGTCTGTATCCCAGCTTCTGTGTGCTGACTCCCTGGAAACACTTCCCAGAGAACTTCACCTCAATGATGCTTCTTCAATCACAGCTGATTCTTTAGCTCCAGCTGAAGACTCTTCACAACAAAAGGCCCAGCAGAGTCTTCACTTTCCTCTGAAACCTACAAGCCAGGCCTCCATCATCTACACTGCTCTCAACACTCCCATCTCCCGAGCTCCTACACAAGAGCTCACTGAGCTCTCAACCCTCAATTGCTTTTCTAGCCCAAAGTCCCAAAGACCTTCCACAGTCCTCCCCAAAACATGGTCAGATCTGTCACAGCAATACTCTCCTACCCTGGTACCAGCTTGTCTACTGCTGTAATGAAACACCGTGACCAAAATAACCTGGAGAGGAGAGGATTTATTCGGCTTACACTTCCACATCACTGTTCATCATTGAAGGGAGTCAGGACAAGAACTCAAACAGGGCCAGGCAGTGATGGTGCACACTGTTAATCCCAGCACTTGGGAGGCAGAGGCAGGCAGATCTCTGTGAGTTTGAGGCCAGCCTGGCTTACAAAGGGAGTTCCAGGACAGCCAGGACTGTTACACAGAGAAACCCTGTCTTGAAAAAAAAAAAAAAACCCCACTTTCAAAGAGGGCAGGAACCTGAAAGCAAGAGCTGATGCAGAGACAATGGAATGGGTGCTGCTTACTGGTTTGCTCATTATGGTTTGCTCAGTCTGCTGTCTTATAGAACCCAGGATCACCGGGCCAGGGATGGCACCACCCACAATGGGCTGAGCCCTCCCTCATCAACCACTAATTATGAAAATGACCTGTAGCTAGATCTTACAGAAGCATTTTCCCAATTAGGACATTTCAGATTAATCTAGTTTATGTCACATTGACATAAGACTAGCCAGCACAGAAAGGAACATGAGATTGTCAAAACAAATAACTCTTCTCTAAGCAGCAATCTCAAAGACTATCATTTAATTGCTCAATTTAGTTACAACTGCCTAATTTCATAATGGGGTGCATGTGTGTGCGCACATGCACTGTGCTGGAGGCAAACGCGGGATCTTGTGTGCATGAGGCAAGCGCTCTACCACTGAGATATAGCTCCAGGCAAGAACATAATTGAGATATAACAACGAAAGTGCTTAAGGCAAGAATTTTGTTTCGTATTTTAAGGTCTTCTCTAGCACAAATGTAAAGAGACTGGCCTAAATAGCTAATCTCTAAATATTTTTAAAGTACTTGGATTACATTTGTCGGGTTGCCGACAGAAATGTTTGTGAACAGACACACATGAGTCCCTCATGACAGTCATATACATGCATAAAGCAAACACTGGCTCCTAGGCTAACACCAGAGCAGCAGCAGACTGTTTATGGCCCATTTGCCTTATGGAATAAGCTCACACTACACTGTTCGGTACTTTAAAAATGTAATTACACAACAGGCTCATCCTTCTATGCCATAAATGCACATCTATTTTGTTAATTTTAATGATTGTCATCGACTGTATGGAGAAACGGAAATCCACTGAGCATTTTCTTCATGATGAGCAGTACATTCTATTCTAACAAGCAGTGTTACTGCTGACATTCTGTCCATCTCTGCTAACATCAGTTACCATCTCTGAAGACATGGGCATGTTTTCAAACAATTGTGCCAACAGACCTACCTGCAGGGTGTAGGGTTAGACACTCTTTCCTCCATGTTCACTGACCATTGACATTAAATATTTTCACATTAAAAACAAGCTGGAGTCATCAGAGAGGAAGGAGCCTCAGTTGAGGAAATGCCTCCATGAGATCCAGCCATAAGGCATTTTCTCAATTAGTAATCAATGGGGGAGAGCCCAATCCATGATGGGTGATGCCCTCCCTGGGTTGTCGGTCCTGGGTTCTATAAGAAAATAGGCTGAGCAAGCCAGTAAGCAGCACCCCTCCATGGCTTCTGCATCAGTTCCTGCCTCCAGGGTCATGCCCTATTTGAGTTCCTGTCCTGGCTTCTTTCAATAAGGAACAGCAATATGGAAATGTAAGCCATATAAACCCCTTTTTTCCCCCAACTTGCTTTTGGTCATGGTGTTTCATCGTAGCAATAGAAACCCTAACTAAGACACCATGCAGTTCTGGCTGGCCTGGAACTCTCTATGTAAACTAGGATGACCTCAGACACATAGATAGATCTACTGCCTCTGCCTCCTGAGAGCTGAAATCAAAGGCATACAACTACCACATCTGGCCTTAAATCTCCCTCTTTCTCTCTGTATGTGTGTGTACACTCACACACATGCATGTGCATGAATGTACAGAAGGTCAGAGGTTGGTATCACATCTTTCGTAACTGCTTTCCATTGTAGCAAATATCTTAATTCTCAACAAATAAATATTTTGTGTATTTAAAAATAATTTAAAACAAACAAAAATAAACAAATTTTGTACTATCTTAATACTTAAAAATGATTTTATTTCTTGCAGAGCCGGGGTCAAATTTAGATTCCTGAGCATCCTAGGTGAGAGGTCATTGATGAACCACACCTCTGTTGCACACTGCTTAATTTTCACATCACGTGCCCACTCTAGCCCAGCAACTGAGCCTCTGGAAGGAAAGCTGCCTACAGGTACTTCTAGGAATGATCTGGCAGACACATAGCTTCTCCACTTACCTGGTTTGAGGGGTAGGCTGGCATGAAGCCACTGGAAGCTGGTGCTGCAGCTCCACCCACTGGTCCAACAAGGTTAATGCCCATGATGGGCTGTCCAAGGCTGAGGGGCATGGAGCCTGCAGGGACAGAGGGCATCGCAGTCGGCTGGCTCACTGGGGCAGGCAGAGCCATAGGAAAGCCGCTTAAGGTAGGAATGGGAGCTGCTGGGAACTGGTTCAAAGCATCAGGGCTCATGGCAGGAACACCCCTCTACAGGGAACAGCAGGAAATGAAAACATTTTAGTTGACTGCAGATCATACTCATGGTCTGTGCACGAGAGACCTACACATGGCTCTCCTGTTGCTTCACTCTGATTCCTCAAGTACACGAACCTGACACCAGGAGAAGAGTGAAAGGGGCAGTGCAGCAGGACCCGCTACTGCCCTAGACTTTCTTCTTGTTGTTGTTTGTTTTGTTTTTCGAGACAGGCTCTCTGTAGCTTCGGGGGCTGTCCTGGAACTCACTTGATAGACCAGGCTGGCCTCGAACTCACTGAGATCCACCTGCCTCTGCCTCCCGAGTGCTGGGATTAAAGGCGTGTGCCACCACTGCCCGGCCTGACTTGTACTTCTAAAAATGCAGTTATACACAGCCATCCTTTCACACAGCAAACATAAATGTGGACCTGTTTATTTCACCCGAACTTTCCTCACTTAAAAATCCGCTGCTAGCTGGTGGTGGTGGTGCACGCCTTTTATCCCAGCACTTGACCCTGTCTTGAAAAACAAAAACAAACACACAAACAAAAAATCCAATGCTAATACTTAGACATGGCCAGCACACATCAACTGTGACATATTCTGTCTGGTAAGTTTGGCCATTATGCTAAAATCAAGTAACTTAAACTAATTCCAAAATAAAACAGAAGTTGTTACCAGGCTAAGTATACTTTAAGAAATTCTAAACAAGGGCAGAAACTGACGTCATCAATTACTTTCAAACAAAAGGATAACTTGCTAAGATGTGCATTATATGGACAGTACATTTTTGAAACATCTTATCACAAATGATCTACATTTTAATGGACAAAGAGATCTCCCTACAAGGTGGTAGTGAAAAGGGGGCTCACGCTCTTTCAACTTGTAGTAACACACTTGTTCTAACGTAGGATGCGAAGTCTACCTGTGTTACTGCTACCATGGCGAGAACAGTATAAAGCTCTTCCTTAGTAAGTTTGCCGGGTGTAGTCCGATTGGCTAAGGCCCATATCTGCCCGAGTGTTTCCCTGGGAAGTCCAGATGACATCAGAATGGGATAAAGTTTAGCAGTATCTATTCCAGTTGGAGTCATTGTCGTCTCTAAAATTTTCTTATAAGCATCTGTTAAGAGAAAGAGCAGATGACAAATACAAACACATTGCAGGAAAATGACTTGTTGCTGCCATTGTAGGTACAAAAGAATGACCTTAAGTTAACTGCTTTAATTTAGCTGGGATCTGGCTCAGTGAGGAAAGGCACCTGCTGCCAAGGCTGATGACCTGAGTTCAATCCTTGGGACCCGTAAGGTGGAAGGAGAGGACTGACCCCCTCAAATTGTCCTCTGACCTCCACAGACTTGACTAGGAAAGGGGATGCATGCTTGTGTATGAAGAATGAGGGAGAAGATAAACTATCAGAAATGGACAGAACTAAAATCTAAGATCTAGTTTCTGTAGATTTGAAGAGAGGAAAGGGGAGAGATTCAAAATGGGTAGATAGAGTCTCCCATGGTTTGAGAGGTCATCAAGCCTTTGATTTGTGGTTGTATGATTACAATAAAAAGAAGACATTACTAATTTCTCCAAGAAATAAATTCTTCTGTAGAGATCTTACATCGAGGTTGATTTACTCAAGGGTAGAACAACTTTTGTCTGTACCAACCTTGAGCACTGATAGCTAGTGGACATTACCTCCAGCTTGCAAGGCGCCGAGCAGCAAACCAAGCAGCTGTGACTTGCTAACCTTGGCACCTGCTGCTGGAAGGACCGTTGTTTCCGCGCCTATTGATCTCTGTACCATCGTCTGCTACCCACCAACGACTACCACACAATCCATCTTATCATTTCCTCAGCTCAGCATTGATACTACACATAAAAAAGAAACCACTTTCCAATGTAGAAAATGATGATACTCAATCTTGCATTTCATATAGTTTTATAGAACAATCAGAAAAAGTATTTAAAATACTCAATCCTTATGAATTGAGAAAGTATTAAACATATTAGTGTGATTTTTTAAAAAAGACATTTTTCAACTTTTATGTGTATGGGTGTTTTGCCTACATGTAGATCTGTGCACTACATGTGTACCTTGTGACCACAAAAGCCATAAGAGGGTGTCTGATGCTCTGGAACTGGAATGTAGTTGTGAATCATTATGTGGGTGCTGGGATTTGAACCCAAGTCTTCTGGAAGAGCAGCTATACTCTTAACCACTAAGTCATCTCTTCAGCCCCAATACTGTGATTCATGATAGGTTATTAATAATCTTTGAAATAAATATCTGATAATATCATTTAAAACACAGTAACTCTAATTGCTTGGCCTTTGTCTCAAGAGCCATCTTGTTACTCTCAATAAAGTAGTCTTTTTAAAAAAATATGCATACACAACAGAGATACATATTATTTTTTTAATATTTATTTATTATGTATACAATATTCTCTATGCATGTATGCCTGAAAGCCAGAAGAGGGCACCAGACCTCATTACAGATGGTTGTGAGCCACCATGTGGTTGCTGGGAATTGAACTCAGGACCTTTGGAAGAGCAGGCAATGCTTTTAACCTCTGAGCCATCTCTCCAGCCCCTAGTCTTTTTTTTTTTTTTTTTTTTTTAAGACAAGGTCTCACTGTGTAGCCCTGGCTGTCCTGGAACTCATAGACAGCTACCTGCCTCTGCCTAAGCGCTGAGAGTAAAGGCATGCATCACCATGCCCTGCCTATAAAACAGTCTTGAACATGAGGTTTTATTTAGTTTTCTATCCTCCTGCAGAAAAAAAAAACTGTAACAATTCCTTCTGCATATTTTATAACCATGACAGTAAATATTTAGAAATACTTCTATAATATTTAAAGTAAAATATCCAGAGGGGAATGCTGGGCAGGGAAGCTTTACTTTACCTGGAACCAGACTCTCATTGTAAATCCAAGGAGGCATCCTGGGCTGGGCAGGATCCTGAGAGGGAAACACACCCACACCTAGAAGGGAAGGATGGTTAATGCACATATGCTCTGGAGAAGAGAAAGGCCACTCCTTTTTACAAAGAGGAGCGCTGGTTGGAGTCACTAGAAAAAAGTCACCAATATAATAAAAGTGCTTGGTTTCCAACAACTGGTAATAGTGTCTATGTATTAAAATATAAAGAGAGAATACAGGCACCAAATCAATAATCTGAGTCACAGGAGGCATGCACCATTTAATGTGTTTGATGGGTTAAGGGAAAAACACAATAGACAGTGGCTTAAAATTCCACGTGTAAAATATCCTCCTGGGGTCTGTCTCCAGGGCTGCCCACATTCCGATTCATCTCCACAGTTAAAATCTGGATTTAGCTTTTGTGTTTTGGGAACAGGATCCAGGGCCATGTAGGTGCTGAGTGAGCATCCGACTGCAGCCCGAAGACCTGCTTGTCGTTCTCCCGTGCTGTGGGCTCAAACCCAGGGCCTTGAGTGTGCAAATCTGGATCTTTCCGGCAGCTGCACATACAGTTTAGTTCAAAGAGAAAAATTGCATTCTCATTGGTGACTTTTCCAGTTACAGCTAAACTTTCTGTTTTTTTATGGAAAACCAGAAAGTGCAAGAGGAATCAAAGGGAGCTGTTGTAGAACGAGAGGGAATTTAGACCAGGAGGCCCTGATTATGAACAGGGTTATCAAAACCATTTGAAAAGAAGTAATTCAGTGCACTCAAAGAATTTAGAGCAAAATCTTAGGGGTTAATTGGAGAAAAGATTGCATAAATATTTCGTAAGCAAAATTTGAATTAGCACAATCAAGCAGTATCCATTTTAAGATTAACGCTGAAAGTGTTAGCAGCGGAGCAGCAGTTGGTTAAACAAAATTTGTGCAGAACGTAGCAGGAGCTCACCACTCTCTCCACTGGACAGGTTTTGGTCTGAAGTCTTTTCTGCCTCTGCAGTGGTGGGACCACTTACACATCCATCTACAGCACCCCCATTACGGGCCATTAAACCGGGACCGCTCTTACTGGAACCTGGGACTACGGCTTTGTGCCCAACTTCAGGAGTGTTTAATTTAATTTGTTCCTGCCCAGATGTACTTATATCACAAGATACTAGGAGCTTCTCTTCCAAGGAAGGGCCTAAACAAACAGCATGAAGGGTTACTTGTATATTACTTTCATATTCCAATCTTCTCATCATCCCTTCCACCCTCAGGGAAGAACTCCCACAGAGATGAAATTTCATAATAATTCAATTGTTACCCATTAATGTAGGGTTTGAGAGGCTTCAGATGTTTTGGGAGACTTAAAATAATTACCCTACTCTAGTTCTCAGGGATTGCATGCCAGAGTAGGTAGAATCACGAATTGGGAATGTGCACTGGGCAAGTCTGTGTCTGATGACTAGTGGGAGACCCCTGTCTGGCCTGTTTCCACATCTGTCAAATGACAATCTTATAGATTAAGTCCAGGTCTCCCAAGACCTTTCCCAGCACACTCTGTCTCGACATAGACTGTGCCTACCCCATAATTTCACAAATGAAAAAAATGGAAATAAAGAAATGTGTAAAGACTTGTCCAAGGACAAAACATGTCACTGTAGCAGGCTGGCCTCAAGCCTGAGCAGGTCCTGCAGCCTCTATCTGCCAGGTGCTGGGATTACAGACATGGGTCACCATGTCCATATTAGATGGAGTCTATTTCTCATTTCCTTTCTCTCTCTCTCTCTCTCTCTCTCTCTCTCTCTCTCTCTCTCTGAAACAAGATCTCATATAGCCCAGACCGCCTTGAACTATATAGCAAATGACCTTGAACTCCTGATTTTTCTGCCTCTATATCTCACGGAATGGATTACAGATGTGTATATCATAGCTGGCTAGAGAGATCACACTTGAGAAGAATTACTTTACATTTATTGCTTTGTGTGTGTATGTTGGTGCGTGTATGAAAGTGAGCAGACACCTCTGGGAGTCCCTTCTCTCCTTCCAGAGTGTGAGCTCTGGGGATAAATGCAGGTCATCAGACTTGGTAGCAAGTACTTTACCTAATGAGCCATCTCATTGGTCCTGAACAATTACGTTTTAACCGAGTTCTCCCTAGGGCATTACTATAACATGATATCAGTGATTTTTTTCCCCCAAACAAAAGCATAATTTTAGGAGGTCAGTTTGCTGTTAACGTTTTGTGCTGGTTTCACCTGTTTCTAACACAGCAGCAAAAGGTTTCAAATGAAACCTTCATTTTCTGGCAAATGAAGATGTAAAAACTTAATCTAGCCTTGCATTGGTGGCTGTTGATCATTCTCATAACTCATATATATATATATATATATTATATATATGCATTTCTTTGCCAACAGCACTGTATAATTCTACATATGTAAGAGAAATAAATCATCCTAGAATATCTTAACACTCGGATAATAACACTGGAGTTACCTGCTTTCTGCACACTGGGTGAAGCTGAAGCAGTAGAGAAACAAGGGATTTGCCCAGGGCCACCATGTAAGGCAAAAGACACTGGAACCTGACCTGGAGGGAGAGGCTGTGCTCCAGCCTTCTGTGTGTGCACCTGGCCGAGTGGGGTGGTGGGAAGGAAAGACTGAAAGGGCCGGGCCATGGGAGAGGGCCCACAAGCAGACACCTCAACAGGCCCCTGCATAAAGTCACTGAATTCGTCTTCGTCAAGAAAGGCAGGTGATGGGGAGACAGTTTTGGTAGAATGAGATGATGTGGGACAATCTGCAAAATGGAAAATGGCAATGAAACATACAGGAATGAAAACCAAAGAGAAAGAAATCCAGATGTAACACAACCTTCAGAACATACTGAAATGGGAACAGTGGAAGGGAGTAAGAAACAGTCAAATGGAACCACAGTGCTCATGGAACACGTTGATGTCTATTTTGTTCTAAAAATAAGTTCTAGAGCTATTTTATACTTGGCGAAAAAACAGACAAAATTAACTCATATTTTCGTCTTTCATTTTATTGGGTAATACTAAATATGTATCAAAGTGATAATTACTTCTGAAATCCAAGAGGTCTGTCTGATAATATTTCTTTTGTATGTCTATTTGTTTGTTTTATGAGACAGAGTCTCTCAACTAAGTCCTGGCTGTCCTGGAACTCTCTCTGTAGACCAGGCTAGCCTCAAATTCACGGAGATCTGCCTGCTTCTGCTTCCCAAGTGCTGGGTTTAAAGGCATAGGTTTATTGGCCTAGACAATCTTACTAAACAATCAAACAAATATATAAATATGAACAACATCTGAACAACACAATTGATTACTTAACATGTCTCCCTTGCTGCTAACTGCTGCCCACAGATCTGTGCTGACAAGGGAACTTGGTGTGAACACAATGTCAGACCTAACAATGGCCACTGCTCTCTAGTTTTTTTGTTTTTTTTTTTTTTTTTGATTTTTCGAGACAGGGTTTCCCCGTAGTTTTTGGTTCCTGTCCTGGAACTAGCTCTTGTAGACCAGGCTTGCCTCGAACTCACAGAGATCCGCCTGCCTCTGCCTCCCAAGTGCTGGGATTAAAGGCGTGCGCCACCACCGCCCGGTATCTAGTTTTTCTAAGTTTGGTGCCAGGTACAGTTTTAGTCTTAACTTTTAATGTTTGTATGCCAACAGGCTCAGTTATATAGCTTAAGTTGGCCTAGAACTTGCTACGTATGCACTCTAGGCTAACCTCAAACTCACAACTCCCTTATGTTAGCCTCTGGGTGTTAAGATTTTAGGGATGTACCACCACACTGCCTGGATCACTGTTGAAATAGGAGGGGCGGGCTACGTTCCTGCCACCCGGCTGCCCACATGGCTGGCTTATGCCCCGAAATAATTAAACGGAAATTGTATTCTTTTAAACACTGCTTGGCCCATTAGTTCCAGCCTCTTATTGGCTAGCTCTTACATATTGATCTAGCCCATTTCTAATAATCTGTGTAGCCCACGAGGTGGCTTACCAGTGAAGATCTTAACCTGCGTCTGTCTGGAGTAGGAGAATCATGGCGACTCCCTCACTTGGCTTCTTTCTCCCAGCATTCTGTTCTGTTTATTCCGCCTACCTAATTTTCTGTTTTATTAAAGGGCCAAGGCAGTCTCTTTTCTCTTTATTTAACCAATGAAATTAACACAAGCCAGAAGACTCTCCCCCATCAGATCACTTCATCACTAGCTTGTATGGCTGACAATTTTCAGTTTTAGATATACTTCTCCTTATCTCAAAATGGTTGATAGTATCTATTCTCCTCTCAATTTTAGTGTATACTTTAATTTGGACTTGATTTTGGTAATAGGAATCAAGGCACATAATCTAATCAGTAAAATTAACAGGACAGAGTCAAAGCTGAGTCAGAAAATCAAGAATTCGTAACAGGCTGAAGAGATGGCTCAGTGTTTCAAAGCACTTATCACTCTTCCAGAGGACCCGAGTGCAGTTCCTGGCACCCATATCAGTTTCACAACATCCTGTAACTCCAGGTCAGGGGATCTGAGGGCCTTGGTGGGTACCAACACACACACATAAATAAAAATAAATACTTAAAAAAAGAATTGATAACAGCATCAATATTGTTTTCTCCTGATATTAACTTATAAGAGATACTAAATACAAGGATTTAAAATAAAATTTATTGATATAATATTTTCTAGCAAAATATAGTTAGTACCTTTTGATTTAAAGAATGATTTATGAAAATGGTTTATTAATGGTATATTATTAAAAGGAGCTGATAACAAAATGTCAAAATATTTAATTTCAAAGAGACAAGAAAACATTTTGTTGACAATTTCAACTGCTAAGTGTTCAAAATGATAACAAAAATCTCTTTACCCTGCTTCTTTCTCTAAAAGGCAATTTAATTTGATTACCTCATGATTAAAAACTGCAAGCCGGGCGGTGGTGGCACACGCCTTTAATCCCAGCACTTGGGAGGCAGAGGCAGGTGGATCTATGTGAGTTTGAGACCAGCCTGGTCTACAAGAGCGAGTACCAGGACAGGCTCCAAAGCTACAGAGAAACCCTGTCTCGAAAAAACCAAAAAAAAAAAAAAAAAAACAAAACTACAAAGAAGTTTACTGAAGAAAATGAACTTCCCTGAGGGATAGTGTAGCCATGACTATTTTTAATGGGTGTTTTGAGAATTTCTAAATCTTGTCACATAAACAATGAAATTTGACCTAGCTCACAAGAGAACACATTTCATAATAATGAAGATAGATTGGTAAATTCACTACATTTCTTTGAGTCCACAGACTTTCTTTTTTCTTTCTTTCTTTTTTTGGTCAGGATCTCTCCCAGCAGACCAGGCTGGCCTCAGATTCAGAGATCCTCCTACTTCTACCTCACGAATGCTGGGATTAAAGGTGTGCACCATCATGCTGGTACAAAAGACGTCAGTATATTTGCTGTACAAATTTCCTGGGAAGTTATTAAAGTGATGTCTAAGCAGAGGACTAAGGATTTGAACCTCCAGCTTAGCTGTTAACTGGGTCAGATCCCTTACATTTTAAAATGTTCAAATCTGAATTTAGCTTGAAGGCACACAGAGGCCAATGGAACATGGAGAGATGATCAACCAACTTCCAAGGAAAGAATATTTTCGTGTTTCTTACAATGAAAACTACCTGGTTTCTTGGGGTGTGATACTGGAGTGGGGTGCATCTTAGCATCTCTGGAAAATCCATCTAAGTTCCCTTTTATGGCTTCCAAAGCGTGGTCTCTGTTCTTCTCTCCGCTCTGCAAGACAGGAAGCCTGTGTTTAGTTCTTCCCTTATCTCCCACATCTTCCCCTCCCAAACTAACACACACAGACCTATTTCTGATATCCTTTTTGCCTTGTTTGTTTTTGAGACGAGGTTTTAGAGTTCACTGTGTAGCCCAGACTGGCTTCAAACTCATGGTCATCCTCCTACTTTTGACTCTCAAGTACAAGGATACAGGAAGGCTTTAGTTCCAAGATTCTTACTACATACTTCTGATAATTTTTCATGTCAGAAAGACACCAACAAGTATATAAAATAAGGGCATAAAAAGACATTCTACAGAATATAAAAACTTTAAAAGGTTCATTCTCAAATATTATGGAACAGGGCTATAATATACTAAATGTTCTATGAGAAACCTGACAAATACATTTCCTACTCTCCCATCTATGATCAATGCTTCCCAAGAAAAAGAGACATTGTCATGATGACTGAAAAGAGAGAGAGAGAGAGAGAGAGAGAGAGAGAGAGAAGGAGTTGAGAAGACAGTGGCTGATACCTGTTTTCCCCAACAGAAGCACATCGATCTGTATAGAAAAAGAAAGCCCTTCCCTTTAGGACTTAGGTAAACCATGATACAAAGAAAATCCACTGCAGCCTCAGCTTGGGCTGCTGCCTGAGTGAGAGGAGGCATGCACAGGGCACACATGTGTGCTGGAGGGTGTGGGGGTGGGTGCACACATCACCTTGGGTTTCACACTACTCAAAAGTCTGAGTTTCTGTTTTTGCTCTTCAAACTGACGTCTTTTCCTTTCTTCCTCTAAGAGTTTTTGTTGCTGTTCAAATCGTTTTCTAAAGAAAAAACAATCACATCAACATTCAGTCAAGTAGTAATGGCTACATTCAGATTTTATTATCAGCTTCAGCAATACCAACTTGCATTTCTAGAATTATAATCTTCACTCTTGATTATATGTAATTCTCTTATGACAAGCTGTTTCTCCTGTATACTAGCTCTAAAATATTTTAAATAAACCTACAGAATGATTCACTTAATTTACATGTATGTTTTTATTTCTTACCTAATTTGCAAGGCAAAGAAAGTATTCTTTTTTTTTTTCCAGTGGTGGGTACTGAGTATGAAACCTGGGATCTATGCTTGCCAGACATCATGCTACAATTGAGATAGCTTCGAGTGTAAAGAGAGAAATCCCCCTCTAGGTGGAAACATGCCCTGTCTCCTCCCTTAAGGATTAACCCAACCTGGCAAGGCAAAGGACTTGGCTAGGAAACCACCCCAGGTTCACCTTAGGAAAGAACTCCTCAGTTGGTTATCCAAAACCAAATGGTCAGCCCTGAAATTATATTCATATAAGTAAAATTATATGGGCTAAGTAGGTTGTACTTGAGAGGCCACAAATTTGAGAGAGAGAGAGAGAGAGAGAGAGAGAGAGAGAGAGAGCGCGCAAGGGGAGGGATATATGGAAGGAGTTCAAGGGAAAAAAGAGAAGGGGGTAGTGTAATTATATTTGATTTTAAAATATTTTTCAAATTATCAATTTAAAAAGATAACATACACCTTTCCTTTCTAGAACCCCCTCCCACTGGGGCAGTTCCTGTGAGGGGTCTACCTTTCTGAAACCTGACTCCAAAAAGTGTAATTATTTCTTTTTCTTCTTTCTGTTCTTTTTTTCTTCTGGATATTGGCCAGAGGCTAAGTGTGCTCTTAAACTTCTAATGCTTTGGGCTTCCTTACTCTGCCGTTCCTAAGGCCCCTTTGCCCTGCCATGTGGCTGCTGTCACCATGTGGTTGCCTGTCACCATGTGGCTGACCTCCCCATCTTACCTTTTCCACCCTCCCCCTTCAGGCACCTGGGAGAGTTACCGCTTGCTGCGCTGGAGTTTTTTCCTTTCAAACTCTAATAAACTGTCCATTAGCTTCTGTCTAAATCTGTTCTTTGTCCTCAAAATTCCCTTTGTGTTCATTCTCAAATTGCATCATCAATGAGACAAAGAGCCCTAAGAGGGGACCCCGACTCCCAAGGTACAATACGATGGCTCTGTTGGGACTCCACAGATCTTCAGTATTTATTTCCTTCCTGCTTTTAATTTTTTTAATTGGCAGAGAACATGAACCCTTCTTCACCCCTCGACTTTCATCAGTAGAGGAAACAATCTTGGTGCACTGAGCAGTAGCGAATACCAGGGAGACAGATAAACATAAAAGCACACTTTGTTCTGCATATAAGAAAATGAAACGCAGGCTGAAGGTAGCTCTGTGGTACATCACTTGCCTAGCAGCTAATGCTGTACCATCAAACAGCAGCAGCAACAACAACCAATTGAGGAAGTTGGGTGTAGAAGCAAAAACCTATAATCGCAGCGTTTAGGAGGCCTGGGTACCAAGACTGAAAATTAAGACTACCCTGGGCCTTTTTCATTACTCTGATTCCAGATATCAAAATAACAAAAAAGACAAAAACCAATCAAACAAACATGGAATTTCATGGGGAAAGAAGGCAGAATCTCCAGGAACAAGAGCCATGCTCTTAGGAGCAAGGACCTGCCAGACAACCAAGTTTGTTGGTAACTTTGTAACCTGTGCTGAAAACCACTTCATTTCAGATCCCTCTTTATTCTGTGCTTTTGTTTTGTTTTGTCTGAGATAGACTCTTGTTTTATTGGCCTCCAGTCTTAAACTCACACTTCTCCTACCCAGCCTCCCAAGAGGCAGGCTTACAGGTAAGTGCCAGACCACATAGTTGGCTCTAAACTTCTTACAAGAGTATTTAAAGGGTCGGGTCTCAAAATCAAACAACAAACAAACTCGTTTTTAAAGTGTGCTAAAGACAATGTATCTCGGGGCTGGAGAGATGGCTCAGTGGTTAAGAGCACTGGCTGCTCTTCCAGAGGTCCTGAGTTCAATTCCCAGCAACCATATGGTGGCTCACAACCATCTGTAATGAGATCTGGCGCCCTCTTCCGGTGTGTGGGCATACACGGAGGCAGAATGTTGTATACATAATAAATAAATAAATCTTAGGAAAAAAAAAAAGACAATGTATCTCTTTCAGCTTCAAACTACAGAGCATTTGATAATCTACAGAACAGCTGCAGCTGGGTAACCCAATTCTCCCTGGATCCTGGGAGTCCTTACTGTTGCTCTTCAGCAAACTGCTTCTGCATGTCTGGGGTGTACTGTGGGCCTGGAGGACGCATGCCCAGGAATGGTGGCTGCCCCAGGAAAGGCATGCCTGTTGCTGGCATTGGTCCCATCGGTATTCCTGCCTAGAAGAAACAACAGGCAACAGATTAAATAATATATGAGTTTTCTTTTTAATTATTAAAAATCTTGCAAAATTATTGTACAATAGGTTTACCAGTAAGATATACGATATATTCTAGTGGAAGATTAAAAAAAAACATAAGCTGAATATTTCTGCTAGTGTCAGAGGACACCACTGGTCTAAACTCCTTCAGGCTTCATGGTAGCACAGGGTTACACGCCACTGTGCTCAATAGGCCACATGCTTTGAGGAAAGGTGTCATAACATATGTATGTATCTTTGTTTTCCCAGCATCAGTGAAGACCCTGCCATATGGCAGTCATTTCACATGTAAAATTGAACTTGATTCCCAGTATTTATAAGACAATAAAAATTTGGAGGTAGAGAGATGGCTCAGAAGTTAAGACCACTTGTTGCTCTTACAGAGGACTGGGGTTTGATTCCCAACAACCACATGGTATCTCGAACCACCTGTAACTCCAGTTCTAGGGGATGGATGGACTCTTCACTGTGGCTGGCTCCAGGCACACACATGGTACATATATATAAGGGCAAGCAAACATTCATACACACAAAATAAATAAAACCTAACAAAAGATAACTATTTTGATATTCATATCAAGTTGTAATAACCTAAACTTTTACAAAAAATAATATAGATCTAATCAATAGTAAATGGTATACCAATACAATAATATAAACTTAGCTCAAGCATGCAGAAATAAGAATCCCTCAGCACAATACCTCCTCACAAACTCTAACATTAAACATAGAGTAACAATAACAGCAATTTTCCCTGAGTAGAAGTTTCTCCTGATAGCTCCCATCTGAACCATGGATGCTCTTTTTTTTTTTTAATATTTATTTATTTATTATTTATACAGTATTCTGTCTGCTTGTAA
Source organism: Microtus oregoni (assembly GCF_018167655.1). Taxonomy (NCBI): domain Eukaryota; kingdom Metazoa; phylum Chordata; class Mammalia; order Rodentia; family Cricetidae; genus Microtus; species Microtus oregoni. The sequence goes on from NW_024543074.1 coordinate 14,652,414, forward strand.
GCCTGCAGGCCAGAAGAGGGCACCAGACCTCATCACAGATGGTTGTGAGCCACCATGTGGTTGCTGGGAATTGAACTCAGGACCCTTGGAAGAGCAGGCAGTGCTCTTAACCTCTGAGCCATCTCTCCAGCCCCCATGGATGCTCTTGAAGCCCACTGGAGACCACCACTTCTACTGTCTTGGAAGTGGGGAGGACTTGTTCCTTTAAAACATTTCCTCTTCTCTAAAAACACCTGAATACAGTTTCTTGGTTTTGGTAACATACTCGCCATTCACCACTGCTCCTGTCCACATGGTCTACCAACCCTAACTTCCTCTGGTCTGTTTCTTTATTGAGCCTGGGGTCTAGCTTTGTTGTTCAGGTGAAACTCAGGATGCTAAACCCCAGGCTCCCTCCTCTCCCCCTTCCTCCTCTTTCCCCCTCCCCTTCCACAGGCCAACCTTTAATTTGTAGGTAAAGTCAACAGTTCCACGGATGACTCGCTCAGTGCTGTGCCTTCCAAGTCTCTGGTCTTTGACCTCCTCACCTCAGCACGGCAACCATACCCAGGCTCCCAGTCCTCCTTCCCACTCTACTGTCCCATCATTAGCCCACCAGCAAAAGTCAGCGGCCCGCCCTAAACTGTTTTATTTTAAGCATGGCTTCCCCCTCCCACCCTTTCAGCTCATCTACACCAGTCACTTTCTTCTTAGTACCACCCAATTCTATTAATCTCATCACTCCTACTACCCGCCACCTTCCCCAAGGCCTCTCTCCTCTCACTTCTCTTCCTGTTCGCTAGGATCCCAAAGATCAACATTAAGCTGGCCTTACAGTATTCTCAATTCTCTTGTCAATTTCTTCTTTAACTTTATTTTATTATCCCCAACCTGTGTGTGTGTGCGTGCGCGCATCCATGCATGTACCACGATGTTTACGGGAGGTTGGAGGCTAACTCTGTGGAGTTAGTTCTCTCTTTTCATCTTTATATGAACTCTAAGGGTCAAACTCAGGTCATCAGGCTTCAGCAGCAAGCACCTTTATCTACTGAGCCATTTTGGTGACCCTTAATTATCAATTTCCTGATCTGGTCTTCTTTTTTTATTATGATGTGACTAGATGTGAGATTTCTACTTACTTATTCTTACTGTCGGTGTCTGTGCCCCTGCCCATAGTCCCACAACAGTTCCTTTACTAGAGACATGACTGCATGTGGCTAGGCCATACAAGGCACTGGAGCTTCTGTAGTTCCCTCAATCACTTGCTCTGTAGAAGGTCATGTGAATTTAGAGGCCCATCTAGGAGCAGAGGCTAACAGATGGTACCAGTGCCAGCTTGTGATGGGACCCTTGGAGGTAGACGCCTTAACTTCACCAGCATCCTACCCTCACCAAAGACTCCAAACCAGAACCACCCAGCTGACACCACACTGAATGCTGAGCTATTGTCTACTGCTACTGCAGACACTAAGTCTTAGAGCAACCTGTGCACATCAGTAGACACTGAATATAATCCATATGTGTATTCAGTAAGCTTTCTAGTTCTATTCATCAGTATCGTCAGCAACTCAGAAGCTGTCACAGCTCTTACTTCTCTTTTATTTTACTTTCCTTTCTTTCTAGGACTCCAGCTAAATGTGTCTTAGGCCTTCTCTTGGATCATCAAACTCACACATCTCTTTCTCCATTTTGCACATGCGCATTCTTATACCTGTGTGGGCTTGCATGGGAATGCCCCAGGTGGATGCCCAGAACACTCCTCAATTGCTCTTCTGCCTATTTACTGAGGCATGGTCTCTCATTCAAACCCAGTGCTCACTGATACATCTAGTTTGCTGCTTGCTCTGGGGATCCTCTGCCAACACTGTCTACGCCTAGATTTTTATGCAGGGCACCATGCCCACCAGACATTTAAATGAGCCTCCTTCTTGCCATCAAGCACTTTCCTCGCTAAGCCAGCTCCCCGGCTCCTCTCACACGTCCTCTTCTTATTTTGTCTTCATTCTAACGAGCTTCTACTGACCTCTCCGGCTCACTGGTTCTTTTTTTTTTTTTTTTCTTATTCTTAGTTTTTGGTTTTTTGAGAAAGGGTTTCTCTGTATAATAACCCTGGTTGTCCTGGAACTCACTTTGTAGACCAGGCTGGCCTTGAACTAACTGAGATCCACTTGCCTCTGCCTCTTGAGTGCTGGGATTAAAGGCGTGCGCCACCCCCATGCAGCCAGCTCACTGATTCTTTCTTCAGTCATTTCTAATCTTCTGTAAAACCACCCATAGAATTCTTCTTTTGGTTAGTATATTTTTCAGTTCTGAAATTGCTTAAATCTACGGTGTCACTTTTTATAATTCTGAGTTCCCTACCAAGATTTTTCCACTTCAGCTTTTATTTCTTAAATCATAAAAATATAGTTCCAGAAAGAAAGAACACATAGCTCCATTGTCTATTCTACTAATTCCAATAACTAATATTTATTCTGAGTGGTTACCATGGTAGTTTGAATGAAAATGGCCTCCTGCTGTCTGCTTCCCACCACAATGGCCATGGACTCCCCCTCTGAAGCTGTAAGCCCCTAACTAATTCTTTTATAAGTTGCCTTCATCATGGTGTTTTATCACAGCAATAGAAAAGTAACTGAGACAGTCACCTGCATGTGTGAGTCTTTGAGTTTGAACTGCACTGTGGCATACACCCACAATTTCACCTACTTGGGAGGCTAAGGCAAAGTGGATTCCCTGAACCCAAATATAATAAAACTCTATAATGCTGGGCAGTGGTGGTGCACGCCTTTAATCCCAGCACTCGGGAGGCAGAGGCAGGTGGATCTCTGTGAGTTTGAGGCCAGCCTGGTCTACAGAGTCATAGGACAGTCAGGGCTACATAGAGACCTGATGGAGGAAGGTCATTGGCTAATAAAGGAACTGCCTTGGCCCATTTTATTGGTTAGGACATAGGTAGGTGGAGTAAACAGAACAGAACGCTGGGAGGAAGAGGAAGTGAGCTCAGAGGCTCGACAGCTCTCCTCTCGGAAGCAGACACCTCAGAGAGACGCCATGCCCTGCTCCTGGGCAGACATACGCCATGAAGCTCCGACCCAGGATGGACATAGGCTAGAATCTCCCCGGTAAGCGCACCTTGGGGTGCTACATACAGATGATTAGAAATGGGCTAAATTAATATGTGAGAATTAGCCTAGAAGAGAATGGGCCAAGCAGTGTTTAAAAGAATACAGTGTCTGTGTAATTATTTCGGGGCATAAGCTAGCTGAGCAGGCAGCCGGGATGCTGGGGACGCAGCCCCGCCGCTCATATTACTACAGAGACCCTGTCTTGAAAACTAGATAGATAGATAGATAGACAAAACTCCATTAAAATGTAAACATTTATAAACATAACCAAGCTCTTGACAAGCAGATGCCCAACAACAAACAAGAACTTTATACACAACCAAGAAGCCAGTACCTGCATTGCAATGGGTCCTTGGGACATTTGAGAGCTGTAATTCATTCCCATCATGCCTTGCATATTGGGCTGCATGACAGAGACCATAGGAAATCCTTGCTGCTGCATTGGCATCAGGCCTGCTGTAAAATACCAAGGTTTTATTAAGGTCATGACCTATGGTTTATTTCCTTGAAACCACATCACCCAGAGACTTGCTAATTGAAAAGCTGCACAGTACAATGGAAATACACAAGGTCCTGATGAGACAGGCCTAACTAAGAATTCCATCATCTCTTTAGCTATGTGATCTTGGGCAAGCTATAGAATTTCATCTGTTAAGTCAGTAGCTCTCAACCTGCCAGTTATGACCCCTTTGGGGAGCTGGAACTACCCTTTTACAGGGGTTACCTAAGACCAACAGAAAACACAAATATTTACATTATGAGTCATAACAGTAACAAAATTACAGTTATGAAGTAACAACGAAAATAATTTTATGGTTCGGTCACCACAACATGGGGAACTGTATTAGAGGGTCTGTCTTAAGTGAAAGTAATAAATACAAGTTCTGCAGAACCTGAATGTGGATATGAAATGAGTGACTTGGCCTAAATATGGTACTCAGTCTTCACCACGAGCCCCAGTGATTCCTGCCCTCTGGTATTCATAAGCTTGTATCATTTCTTCCCATATTGAGCTCATATTACTCAATAGAATTCTGTAGTGATGACAACATGTAACTAACTGCTCAGCCTCGTTCCTTTGGGACAGATCTGGTATGACTGAAGGGCTAGCCTGATCCTCCAGCCTCCATCTCCAAAGGCTGTAATCACAGGTGTGCCCCTGCACCTTGGCTCCAAGGCTAGTCCCTAGTTTCCTTCTTGTTTTCTGGGGAGCCACTGCTGCACTATAGGAACACTCAAGCTGTCCTTTGGGGAGTCCATGTGGAGAGCTGGCCCCTCCAGAGAGGCAGCCACCTTGGAAGCAGATCTTTCCAGCTCCTCAAACTTTCAGATGACTGCAGTTCTGCCTGACGGATGTACTGCAGCTCACAGGATGCTCTGAGCCACCCAGCAAAGCCGCTCTGAGATTCCTGACTCATAGGCATGTTGCAAAATAACAAAATGGTGATTTTGCCAAGTTTTGGGGTCATCGGTTATATAACAGTGAAAAATAACACTGAAGACCATGAGCTCTGGAAGTCAAATGAGTGGGCTACATACTACCCACTTGAGTACCTTGAGTGCTCACTCCGCTCTGTCTGAATGTCTCTATGTCTTTCTCTGGGACTCTCTCTAGAACTCACTGTATAGCCAGACTGGCTTCTAAATCTTCTTGAGTGCTGGCACTGCAGCACTCCTGGTTTTTCTTAACTTTGTTCTGCAACTTCACTTCTCAACTGCAAAACCATTTAGTGTTTATTACGTCAAAGAAATGCTATTCTTCTTCCCTTTCCTTACATGATCATTTACTCAAAACAGCATATGGGAAGCATATGTGACATAGGAAAGTACTATGTACACTAGCATCTCCTAGGCTTCCCCAGTGAAACATTCCCAAGAGCAGAGAGGAACAAATGTACAGTCTTTGGGGTTTAGTAATCAGCAAATGTCTACCATACACAAGAAGCAGTTCCACATGCCTTGAGCATGACAGTGAATACGAACTCAGCTTGAGCACAAACTACACTCCAACTTTGATTTTACTGTACCCTGCAATCTCATTGACTCTAGCAGGCATGTCCAACCTGTGCGCTGCATGCAGCTGATCTGAGGATAGTCATAATTGCAGCCCAATACAAAATCACTAGCTTACTTAACACCACAGGAACCATGTAAACACGTGATTGTGTGGCTCTTAAATGCGGACAATGCAAATGCCGAGAAGCTTTGCTTTCTGGGTTGTTTTGAGACAGTCTCCCTGGATAGATAGGCTGAGGCTGGGATTAAGAGTATGTGCCATCATGCCTCACCCACTTTTTTCTTCTTTCTTTAAAAACAAACAACAACAATGAAAAACTAATATTTAACTTAAAGAAGGACAGAACTGTCAAGGTGGACACTACCTGTAGTCCAGCACTGGGTAGGTTAGGGCAGGAGGATTGCACATTCAGAGGCCAAAATACGTAGTCAGATGCTATTTCAAAAAATAAACGTATACTAAGCAGCAAAGGAAAAGAACAGTGCACCGTATCTGTCTTGTTTGTTTTGCATTCTGTATTTCTTACTGCCTAGTGTCAGAAGCATGTCTGCACTTGCAGGGTGAGAGCTAGCAGAGTTATACTGCTCATTTAGTTTGTCCTGATTCTCGAGGGTCTATGGGAGGCATCATCCTAAGAACACAGCAATGAATAAAACCAGAGCTTCCTGCTATGGAGATCATGCTGTAATTGGAGACAACAGATAATAAAAACAAAAACAAAGCCCTATAAGTCAGGTGATAGTAAGAGATGGGGCAAGAAAGAAAGCATAGTAATGGGGGACAATTTCAAGAAAATGCAATGGTTGTTCTTCTGTGCCACGTACCCAAGGACCCGAAGGAAGGGCAGGAGCTGAGCATCATAGGCAACTGAAAAAGGGAATCTCAAAGGACACTGAAGGCAATGACCGAGCAGTGTCCTGGGTAACCTCAATGCAGTCACAGCTTTCCCTCTTATCTTCAGGGCCTAATGATCATTTCAGTTTTGAATGGCTGATTTGGGTATTGGTATAACATTGAAGGATAAAAGTAAACAAAGTGAAAATTAAGTTTTCTCTCCTTGTCTCTTGATCAAGCACACAAGACGTTGTGGACAATACTGCTGTTGTTTCCTTGTATAATTTTTAGAAATCATCTGTGCTTCAAGTCTTCAAATGATCAAAAGTCCACTCTAAAATACCTTTAAAACCCCTCATGCCAAACTAGGTGGTACATGACTGTGACCTCAGCCCATGGGAAACGGAGGCAGGAGGATCAGGAGTTCAAGGTTATCCTCAACTACACAACGAGTTCCAGTCCAGCCTGGGCCACGTGAAATGCTGTCTCCAAAGAAAACAAGAGCTGGTGAGGTGGCTCAGTGGGTAAAGATGCTTGCCCAAACCTGACAGTCTAAGTTCAATTCCAGGAACCTTCATGGTAGAGGGAGAGAACCGACTCCCACAAGCTATCCTCCAGCCTCACCCCGCACTCACTGTGGCTCTCACACAAACATACACTATACGAGGTTTTGTTGTTGTTGTTTTTTTAATCACTAAAACAACAACAAAACACCCCTCTAAAACAATTCCAGATGTCAGGGACTGGAGGGGATGGCTCAGCAATTAAGAGCACTTGCTGCTCTTGATAGAGGACCTGGATTCTATTCCCAGCACCCCACTTGGTGGCACACGACCACCGGAATCTGACAATTCTGAGCTTCATGGGCTCCAACACACAAGTGATACACTCATATACACTTGTGTGTGTTTTTAAAGACATATAAATGTCTTTAAAAAAATCCCAGTTCTAGAATTAAGAACTATCAGGCAATCCTTGGGATCTTTTTCTTGTTCAGTTTCTTTGCTCAGTGTGTGGATTTTTACCTCAAAGAGTAAAAAAAATGCAAAGCAATGAACCACACAGTAAACACAACTTTGTAGGACAAAATACCTTAAGTCATTTGATGTAAATCTGGGACACCCAAGCAGAGAAACACATACTCATACACACAATGAAAAGAATACAACTGACCCTTGGAAAATTGGCCTGCAACTCCACCTCTTCCACTGATGGAAACATGAGCTAATTCCCACTGCTCTGAGCTCCCTTTATCTTTTATCTCCTGGTGACCTAGGAGTTTCTGTTTCCCCAAGGAGTGTACTATAGCCAGCCAGCACTGTGAGAGGGGCCACTTTTCAAAGGTGGTGGTGGCGCACACCTTTAATCCCAGCACTTGGGAGGCAGAGGCAGGTGGATCTCTGTGAGTTCGAGACCAGCCTGGTCTACAAGAACTAGTTCCAGGACAGGCTCCAAAACCACAGAGAAACCCTGTCTCGAAAAACCACAAAAAAAAAAAAAAAAAAAAAAAAAAAAAAAAAAAAAAAGTAGCTGGAGGCTGAAGGGAGTAGAGGGGAAGATAGTGGAGCTACTGAAGGGAGCAGAAAAAAAACAAGTGTAGGCAAACTCTTCCCTCAATTTTTGTCTATAGCAGAATGGGTCAATATTTTAAGCCCAACTCCAGTTACATTCAAGGTATGGCCAGAACTGATGCCGGTGATGCCGGCGGGCTCCAGTTCTACAGCCAAGAGATGGGTGCACTGAACAGAGACATTTCCAGGGATAAAACGGAGACTAAAATCTTTTTATTCTTTATTGAGATAGCATCTTGCTATACAGTCCAGGTTGACTCAAACTCACAACCCTGCCTCAGTCTCTCAAATGTTAGAATTAAAGGCATATGCCCCCATATCTGGCTGAGACATAAATACTTTCCTTTCTTGAGACAGTCTCACTATGTAGCCCTAGCTGGCCTTGAACTCAGTTTATGACTAGCCCCAAATTTAAGAGACTGGCTTACCTCTTGTTCCCAAATCCTGGGATTAAAGCCGTATATTACACTAGTTTGAGACTTAAAGACTTTAAAACTAGAATATCAGATCTCTTTCATGTTTTATTATATTATCATTATAATAAGACCACTACACATGGAAAAAGCATGCATGAGATATTAAAGAGGTTTGTTTATTCATTCAACAAACATCACATGGAATCTACCATAACACTCAGGCAGGGTACTGGAGACACTGGGGAGCGAGATAACAGCTCCTGTCCTCTGGCACAAAGAAGGCAGAGACCAAATAGGAAGACGAGAGAAGGACAGCTTGTCTCAGTGTCATCACTTGTTCTTTCTTTCTGTCCTTGCCCTGAAAAGTTTCCCTTCTTCGCCGAGGTTAAATAGCAACCTACTGATATAATGGGTTAGTAAGTTTGGGAAACATTAAGAGTGATTCTTTCACTCCCCAAATTAAACTTTTTTTTCTTTTGTTTTTTTCTTTTTTGTTTTTATTTTTCAAGATGGGGTTTCTTTGTGTAACAGCCCTAGCTGTCTTGGAACTAGCTCTTGTAGACCAGGTTGGCCTCAAACTCACAGAGATCCATCTGCCTCTGCATCCCAAGTGCTGGGATTAAAGGCGTGTGTCACCACTTCCTGGCCAAACTTTTTTAAAAGAAATTTTAAAGAGAAGGTGTCATACAAAGTTAGGACTATAGGATAATTTTACCTCATTGGGCAGCAATTTAACTTATCTTCTACTTAGCCATTTAATTTCTAAGTTCAGAAACAGTGAAAAACAGCTTAGGTTTGGGGCTGAGGATGTGGTTTAGGAGCAGAGTGCTTGCTTAGAATGTGCGAGACCCTGAGTTCCATTCCAGGACTGACAGAGAAATGTTAGCTCTCACATACCTTGAGGGGGTCTCATTCCACCTGTAACAGGAAACATGAAGCTGAAACAAGAATACAAAAATACATCAGTATCTTCATCTGTTTTAGATTTCAAACAAAACCTGATTCTCACCTGAAGGAAAGAACCAGACAGAGCCTGGGATCAGGTCAGTAGCACAATGCTGACTTACTATTTAAATTATTTACATTTATGTTTTGCCTGCATGTTTGTCTTTGCATTGCATGCATGCCTGGTGCTCACAGAGGCCATAAGAGGGTGTTGGATCCCCTAGAACTGGAGTTTCAAAAAGTTGTGAGCTGTCACATGGGTGCTGGGACCTAAATCCAGGTTCTTGGCAAGAGCAGCAAATGCTCTTAACTGTTGAGTCACCTTTCTAGCATGAGAATTACTAATATTAATAAAGACCAAATTTCCCTATGATACAAAGTATCGGTTTGCTAATGTGGAAGGAACTTTGTATAAAAAAGAAAATAGGCAATCCTGACATTATTCTTGACTCTGTCACCTGTGACTTCCCTGGGTTCAAAATTCTCCAGACCATGAAATGGGAGGGCTGGATTCACGTCCATTCAGTGAACATTTAATGAGCATCTACTGTGTGGAAGACTGAAGTAGTTAGCAATCTTGAATACACATCAGACCAAGAAAGGAAAACTCTCGACTGGGAAAGTCTCTCAATTTCAGAGTCAGACTTGAGAGTTTCTGTGCAGCATAGCGAGCACCAGGAACTCTGTCAAATTCAGGAGCCTTTGCGTTTTACTACATTGGTCCTCTCACTCCCAGGACAAAGCCTGAAACTCAACTTCAGAGCCCATGGTTCTAAAGCATCTTAGTGTTTTGCTTTGTTTCTTTTTAACTGCAAGGCGCATTACCACTCTAGCTGGCCATCCATCTGGCTGTGTATTACTTATGGCTTTTGTAGAGGGACTGGGTCACTGAGTGAATCTTGCTGCTGACAAGCAGGCCCCAAGGGTAAGCCCTCTCTCTCTATGGCATACAAGAGGCCATAAATAGCAGAGCTGTGTGTTAACTGGTTTGTGTCTGTCTGTTAAGATGTAACGTCTAGGCTCAAGCCTTCCTCCTGCCTCATCTCCTGAGCAGCTAGGACTATAGCTGTGTGCCTCCATGCTAGGCTCTGCTCACTGGACAAAATGTCTGAGGTGAAGAAGCGCTCTGGCTGTTGTCTGTTTTACAAGGCGTCACTCACACACCAAGTTGGATAAACTTGGTAGAAGGGATACAGCTGAGTAGTCAACCTGTCAACTTTGTCAAACTAGTCGTGAAAATCCAAATCACCAGTATGGCGGAGCCGAGTGAAAACCTGGAGTGAGTTGTATTCTCTTTTACCCAGTTTTAATCCTCTTATTATCTGCTTGTCCCTCTGTCAAGTGAGGATACAGAACCCAACATTTGTCAAGGTCCCAACTAAGGTAACCACAGAGACAAGATATAAGATGCGTCATAGGGTGAGAGAGATTGTTAGTGAGCTGCTCTTGTGGAGGACCTGGGTTCAATTCCTAGCATCCATATGTTGGCTAACAGTCACCTGTAACTACATATCCAGGGGATCTGTCACCCTTTTCTGATCTCCGAGGGCACCAGGTTATGTGTGTGGTGTATATAAACATGCAAAAACCCTTACACATTAATAAATCTAAAAAATGATTTTTTAAAATAATACCTATTATAGATAAATAAAAGCTACTTAAAAATAAACACATATAAGAACAAAGCAAGTGTACTGATAAATGACTTACTCTAGTAAAAATGTAACAATCCAAAGTTGCTTAGTGACCCCTATCTTTTTATGACTGAAATATTTAAATAACTAATTTTTTTTCCCTGTGATTCTGTGTGTGTAGACTCGAATTGGCCAGAAGAGGGCATCAGATCCCCTGGAGCTGGAGTCACAGCAGTTATGAGCCTTTATTCCCAGCGAGTGCTGGGAATAGAATTCGGTCTGGAAGAGCAGCAAATGCTGTAACACAGCCATCTCTCCAGCCCCATCATTCTTTTTTGTTACATTTATGTGTGGGTGGGTGGGTGGGCGGGGTGTGTGTTCATGTGGAGGTCAAAGGACAACCTGGGTCATTTCTCTCCGTACCTTGTGAGTCCTGGGATTGAACCGAGGTCGGGAGGTTTGGCAACAAGCCCCACCCGCAGCCAGGCTCTGACGACTAATTCTAAGAATGGCTAGACAAGCAGCTAAGTGCAGATACGACGGCAAAGCTTGAGGGAAGGACAGGGCTGGGGTGGGTTACGGGGTGTGCATGACAGCAAAGCTTCCAAGAAGGCTGAGTTGCCAAGTCTTCAACCTGGAGCTCTGTTTGTCACAAGCCTTTGCTACCAACCTACCTTTGCTACCCTTGCTTTCGTGTCTCAAGCCTGGCCGCTGAGGTAGTCTTCTCTATGGATCCTCTCTGCCTCAGACTCTGGTTTCTAACACATCTATCACCGCACTGGCGAGAGGCATCTGCCTAAGCAGCCCTTCAGTAAAGAGCCTGTCAGAAGATGCACACCTGGGCTTAAAAGGGTGCGATTCCTCTGACAGGCAGAGTTTTCCCTAGGTTAGCCTCATGGCCTTCTCTGACTAGGCAGACCTTTCCCTTCCTTCTTACCTCATGAAACTCTTCTTGGACCCACCAGCAGCCTACTGGCACTGCAGATGTGTTTGCTGTTCCCATAGTGCTTGCTATCCCCACCCCGCTTCACATTGACAATCTCAACTCCTTTCTCTTTCTTCCACCTCTTGCTCGGTGCAGCTGAAAATCAACTTCACTATTGCCCATTTTGGTGGAACCCACAAATATTTACATTAAAAAATATGCCAGGCTAGGCAAGAAACTGCAGAAGATGGAGAGACAACACACTCACGGAGCTTGTAAGAGAGCAGGGAAACAGAGTGCTAAAGCTACTTGTGCACACACAGTTCAAGCACTGGGACACGCCTAGAGTCTTTTGAACCCATCAGAGCATCAAGAACAATAAGGCTTAGCTGAGTGTGGTATTGCCCACAATCCTAGCACTAGTAAGACAGAGGCAGACATATCACAAGTCTGGCTACCTTGGCTATATGTTGAGTTCAAGATCAGCCTGAGTTAAATTAATAACGCATTGTCTCAAAACAAAGGACATTTTCAAAACAGTACTTTACACATACAGACATTTAATGACCCTGGTACTCTAGGATAGTCTGTTTCGTGAATTGGTCAAAAGTCACAGTTTGCATGTGGCTTCCTTTGACCGGCCTTTTAGAAGACTAAGTAGCTAAAAGAAAGTACTCAAGAAGTGGCATTTAAGGCAGAAGAAAGGCTACAAAGTCAGTACTAGTTTGTGATGCTTTTCAGCCAAAGGTTTAGAGTGTGCTAGTTTTTGGTTTTCTTCAAACATATTATGCTACAATGTTAGTTTTTTTATCAGATAACTTTAGCTCTTAGCATTGCTTTCCCAAAACCAAAGTATTCCTGAGTATACAGTTTCTCAGCCTAACAAAGTACCTAATAAATGTAGCAACACATGCCTTTCAGAGGACCATTGTAGCCGCTTTTCTGTCCCCTATGTATTTGGTACCAGCTGGAATGCATACATGTTTGTTGTCCTTGTTCTTTTCCCTAAGACAGGATCTCAGGGTGCCAGGCTGACCTCAGACTCTCCAGGTAGCTGAGGATGTCTTTGGTCTCCTGATCCTTTTGTCTGCAACTCCTTAGAGCTGGTATTATAGGCATGCGCCAGCATACTTGGTTGGACCTGGGACGCTAAAATACTATAAATCAAACCAAGGGATGCCCTTAACTTTCTGTACTTGTGATTCCTCCTATTCTTTTTTTTTCTTTAAATAAAGAAAATATTTGTGCCTAAAATATAAAATCCTTTCAAAATTCCTAGAACTGGTCCTAATTTTTTAAAATCATACATTTGATTAGACTAAAGCCATTTAAGAACATTTTAGAAATTGTTATCATGTATATATTTATATCCCGCAGGCAAAAACAATTTATACTGGCCACTCTTAAAAAACCCTAATGAAACTGTTACAAAAACAAAGGAGGAAGCAAAACATTTTCAAATCAAAGATACAAAGAGGAAGTGGAAAACCCAGCCACACACAGTTGGTTTATTCAAGTGACTGCCTTTTTCCTAGCACGCATGTGTGTGTATATATATCACATATATGCACCTGTAAGGGGTGGCAACTTTAAAATCCTTTACACGTTTGGAGTGTGATTCCAAAATTAAACTACATGTGAAAAAAGAACCCAAACACTTTGTTTTCCAAAGGTAACTTGGGATATTTAAAAATGAAAATGTGTGTGCTGTATATGTTAGCTAATTAAACTCAGATTAAGTCATGATAAAAACGGGGGTGCAGACTTTCTGAAATCAAACATTTCGCTAAATTTTAATAAACTTAAGTTACAAATGCCCCTTTACCACTCTGGATACAGGAAGCACAGGCTAATAATTATCTGCAATATAACAAAGGGCAGAATTTTTTTTTTTTTTAAAAAAAGAGCTCAATAAAGTCTGGAAGCTTTTGTTGTAACAAGAGCATCACCGCTTTTGCTCAGTGAATTCTTTGTTTCAAAATGTCTTTTTTTAAAAAGGAGACAGTCAAGTGAAGAGTCAATCTACAAGACAAGCTCTATCTCAAGACAGTTACTAATTCAAAGGTCTTCAGGTTTTCCTATTTGTACGTTTAGAAAAGAAAAAGGACAGGACAAGACGCTCTAGAAGAGGAAAGACAAAAACTGCAGACACTCTCAGAAAGGCTCCTCCAGCTTTGTGACCAGACTGTCACAGCCTTCGCTCCAACAGTAGCTCAAGCCCAAGCCCAAAAAGCCTGGAAGGGAAACGCGGGCGCTAGAGGCCCCGCGACAGGTGCGGCGGCGCCTGCACAGGAGCGCGCTCCCCGCGGGTCCCCAGGACGCCCGCGCCCCGCAACCGCCGCCCGTGAGCCCGACCCCACCTGCCCATCCCGCCGACCCACCTGCCGGCCCCGCCGGTCCCGCGCTCCGCCCCGCCCCGCCGACCCACCTGCCTGCCCCGCCGGGCCCCGCGCCCGCCCCCGCCGCGCCGCTGGCTCCGGCTCCCGGCCGCAGCGCCATCTTGCTCGGGCCGCCGCCGTGCCAGCAGCTGTCAGCCGAAGACAGGCACTTCCGGGGCAGACACTGCCCCACCAAGCCGGGGCCGACGACGGGGCGGGGCCGCGCGTCCACGTGACTCCAGAGCCCTCGGGCACGAGCGGCGCGCCCCCCGCTGCATGTTGTGGGATTCAAGCCCTGTGGACTCAGAGTGGAGTCCCTTTGCAAACGCGGGTCTGCATCAGTGCAGAGTCAAGTCCTGATTTCTGAACGGGATGACGGAGCACAGGTGCACTTTTGCCGTTCCTTTACACAATAGGCGGCCTTTTGATGGCTTTACAGCTGTTTGTCCTGGCACTCTTTGCAGAATCCATCACAGGCACTGACGGTATTTAAAATTTCCTTTAGGAAACCAGCCAAGAACACACGAGCCCAGTACACATGAAAAGGATACCCTCCAAAGTGCACTACTCTTGTTTGAGTCTGCCATCGTGTCAAGTAGTTTTCCCTTTCCTAGCAAGGTGCAACAAGCACAAATGTGCTGAACCTACGCAGGGGATGTTTTTACCTTGACACCTCAGCCCTAATCAAGCTTCATGGAAGGAAAACGTGTTGGGAGTAAACTTTGCCAAGCTCTTGGATAATTACAGTCGGTCTCTGCCACGGCTTGCCTTACAGCTTTCACCGACAAACTCCTAATAGGCTATTTGTTACTAGACATAAACCACCAACAGGAATTTTGCAGCTATGAGTTATTACTGCTATTTCAGAAATAAGAAAAATCAGTCCTGAAAGAAGTTCATGTGATATGCCTAGATCTTAGAGCTACAAGCAGCAAGACCAGGATTCAAATCCAGGACAGCCTGACTTCAAAGTCTGCTTCTCTACCTAGTACCATGCCAAGTATTTGTGGGATCTTTTTGCTTATTGTTGTTTGCTCTGAACTCTTCACTGTTTTCATTCTTCTTCTTCCTTGGACAAAGCTAACATTTATGTAGCAGAGTCCTGGATTCTTCACTGACCCGTTGACAAAGCAAGCTGATATGTGTTATAGCTACTACAGGGATCAGATGGTTGCTCAGCAGTGAATAAAGAGAACACAGGAGTAGATTAGGAATTGTCCCCATCTGAGTTAGTCCTGCTCAGCTGCTTCAGGATCACAGCCTTACCACACAATTTGTTCCTTGTACTTCATCACTGCATTCCTTCATTAATTGCAAGAATGGTGCTGTCAGCAAGCCCTGTGTTCCTAAAAATTAATGTTTGTTGAAGGAATATTTGTTGTGAGTTTACAAAGCTTCAGACACAGAGCGACTTTCAATCTTGAAATACAGGAGAAACTAAAGAACACAGTAGGCAAACAGTTCCAACGGTTTAGCCACTTCCAGGAGACACACTGACTTGGAGATCTGCAAGAATAGAAACTATGTACTTTCATTTTCCACTCCCTGGAGCAATCAGCCTATTTAAGTGAATTCTGATGAAAAAAAAAAACAACAAAAAACTTTGTCCCATCTATTCACGATAGTCTCCTCTCACGTCTGTATTCTCAGCAGTAAAGGGGTTGAAACAGGATTGCTGTGGGTTCCAGGCCAGTCTGGGCTTCTCTAGACAAATTCACATTAAAGAGGTCTCACGTGCTGACTTTAGAATGAAGCGTCAACTGCTGAGTAAGGCACGAGGTTTAACTCAGACGCCAGCAGTCGTCTGCACTGTAGTCCCGCGGCAGCACAGATCCCGTGCAATTCTAGGCACCAGTTTGTGCTCCTACCAGCATCAAGTCTTTTTGAATCCCACTGTACAAAAATAGGTAATTAAGGAAAACCTGCGCATTGTGCATCACCTTGGTCTGCAAATGATCGCACTGCTTTGGCAGGGGTGGATGAAGGCTATCAATACTTAGCAAAGATAAGCCTCTGGGAAAGTGGAGCCAGGTGTATCAGTTAACAGGACTGTTCTTCCTTATCAGGATAAAGCACTGTTATCAGCTTTCATCTTGAATGGAAAGAGACAGGAAAAGAATCCGGTTAAAAGATGGAGAATGAAGTCAGAAAGGGAGAGGCCGATCATAATCTCATAGTTGCAACACTGTGACAGCTAACTATGAACTTCCTTCCCAGTGTGCTGTAAGTAAATTTCAACAGACTGAAGTTTCCAATCCTCAGGAACTTGGCTAGCCATAGGTAAGGTACCTCCTTATTGTGGTTCATACCATAAAGGCCGTTAACCATAAAGAAACACTGAAGGGAGCACTAGGGTTCTTCCTAGTGCATGGCCTGTGTTGCTCTCGTCTGCATCCCACACACAACACTCTACACACACACAAGGGTGGATGGTACATTCAAGCTCAAGATTTTATTTTAAAATTCTGGTCCATATGCCTCTCCACAGCATGCATCACACTGGAAGGGCAAAATCCTTAAGAGTTCACCACTTTGGGTGTTATTTTAACATCAACTCTCGTTCTTCTATAAGAAGTATCTCTCCGGCTTCAGGCAGAAAAGTCGATGCACGTTATTTCCATTGCATAAATTTCACCTACAAGGTGAAGCTTGTCCTGGTGCATCAGTAAATTAGGACCACTTTCTCTTCTCACGTCTTTGTTGATTTAATATGTCTGCTAAAGATGGTTGTTAAGTAATCCATGAGAATTCATGCTGGGCTCATAAATTACACTGCGTGATAGCCTTCTAAGCTATCTATTTTTAACTTTTCTCTTCAAGAGTTTCTTTCTTCTTGCTGTTTTGGCCAGCAACTTTTTTCCTGTGAATAGGAAGACATGTTGAGTTAGCAACTCTATATACATTTACTTCCATAACCAAGGGCATAAATGAACATGTGCTGAAAGTTAGTACACAGCAAAGTATAGGAGGTACTGGGAACAAAGATATTAAGCAGTTCTCTGTCCAGCATAAAAATCTCTGTCCATATGAGAAATATCACAACCAACTACACTGTTACCTAGCAAAGGACAGTCTGGTCTTGACCTGTTGGTTCAGTGTTAAGTACTAGACATTGCTGTTAAGTGTTCTTTGTGCATGCATTTGTTATGGGATAATGCTCTTGTACACTATAAAGATTTGTCACTCATATTGGTTTAATAAAACGCTATCCAATAGCCAGACAGGCAGTATAGGCAGGGCAGCTAGACTAGAAGAATTCTGGGAAGAGGAAAGGCAGAGACACAGTCACCAGCCAGATGCAGAGGGAGCAAGATGAGAATGCCTTACTGAGAAAAGGTACCAAGTCACAACTGAAGTTGTAAGAGCTAGTTAATAATAAGCCTGAGCAACAGGCCAAACAGTTTATAATTAATATCAGCTTCTGCATGTTTCTTTGGGACTGAACAGCTGCGGGACCAGGTGGGACTGAAACTTCTTCAGTCTACATGAATTAACTCAAGGGAGCTTCCTAACAACCTACTACTCTCCTTCTCCAAATGAAATAATAAGGTGAAATGGATAAAAACTTGCTGGTCACCACACATTATTAATAAATATTAGGCATAAACACTGACAGTCTGATCCTACAGCCCAGTGAATGGTGAACACATTTGCTAGTGTTAATAAAGAAAAAGGAAAAACTTTGAGACAATAAACAATACTTACACACTACAGTAAGAAGTTCTTTGGAATGTTTGCACATGTAATTCTTGGACCAACTAACACCAAGAACAAAGTCTGTACCTTGAATGAAAGCATTTCCATTATATAATGGGAATAATACTTGAAAGACAAGTAACTTGCCCAAAGTTCCCATTAGAATCGATTTTTAGGCTCCAAATCCAAATCTGGCCCTCATCACACCAGGCTGGGTTCATAGTGCCTGAAGTGAGGCCCTCTAGACAACAGGGAATCAGGTTCCAAGTTTAATGTGGAAGCTGAGCTGAAGACAGGAACTTTTATGCCCCATAGCAACCCCTATCTGTAATGCAGAAGGAGCAGGAACTAGATCATGGTGGATCTTGTTCTTATGCTAAGGACAGCCTTTAAGTTAAATTAAACAAAGAATGCCAAAGCACCTTAACTGTGTTGTTAGTATCACAAGACTGACACCAGTACCCCAAACTCCTCTTGTAGCTAAGTTAATTAGCCCAGAAGAATGCTATAAACACAGGACATTTAAAGGGCAATTACTCAAAATAGTGTTTAATCTAAATTAAAAAAAAAAAGATACTGCCGCATTCTATTAAATTTCAACAGCCTCCATCTTCTTCCCCAGCTGACCTTCAGCCTCTAGAGAAACCTCCTTCACAGCTTCTACTCAGTGCCAGAGTCAGCACGTGTTATCTTAGCTCTCAGCTATCCCAAGAAGTAAGACTATATATACTGCATGCCAAATAGTCCTCATGACACTCCAGACAAAGTCCATGCGCCACAAAAACTGGACACACTTGCGTGATCACACACAGACACACGCCTTACATTATACTAGAATTCATAAAACTGGGAAAGTACCAGTGGAATTTAAACTATTAAACTTCCAAATCTTTACAAGTTTGTGGTGTTTATTCCTCCATGTTAAATCTTAGAACACATGAAAGCTCTGGGACACTGTGAGCTGTTAACACCTGGAGTGAACATCATAGACTGTCATGCAAGACTCCTATTCTGTTTACAAGGGCGGTCCACACAGCTTCCTACCTAAGATCCTCTAATGTTCTCACGTGGCCTGTTTTATAGTCTCTATAACACCACCATCACGTGTTTGCCTAATGGTTTAAGGTAACGGAAGGAAGCATTAGCTTAGTTCACCACAGCATCCCGGGACACTAAGGGCACTCTCAGGAACACAACAAGAAATCACTAGTTCTAGTACCAAGAAATCTGTGAAATTTCTTTATCTAGAGTAACGGAGCTCAGAATACTCTGGCAAATTCCTACCACAACATGTAGCTGCCTAGCACTAACAGACAAAACATACCTGTATGTATCCTATAAGACCTCTGCTAACACTCCCTTCCCCAGCAAAAAAAATCCTTAAGCTAAATAGTACTTCTTAAATGTTACAGTGCACCTCAATGTAAGCAGAGGATTATATGAACTCGTGCCCAGAAGACAGAGCTTCAAGAAAGGCTCAATCAACGCTTGTCAATGATCCTAACTACTGGCCCCAGTAACATGTCCTGTTACAGATGGTGCAGGGCGTGTGCGGTGCAATTCTACCTCACAGCAAACTGTAATCTATTTTCACACATGGGGGGAAACCCAGATGACTAACATATAGATACAGTCAAATTTTAACACTAAAATGTGCAAATTCCCAAATCAGAGGCAGCCTGAAACATGTCTATCACATCCTATAATGGATTACCTATCTATTTTAATTCTGAAAATGTATCTTAAGGAAAAACAATGCCCACTCAGATCATGTAGGACTTTTTTTACCATATAGATATAAATACTTACTGTTTGGCTTGCTCTAAGAAATACTTTGGAGTTGTACTAATGCTCTCCCTTTCCAATGGTTTCTTAATCATCTTTTTCTTTTGCTTGCTGTAAGTTAGAAAGTGAGAGAGAAAATTAAACACAAGCTCATTTAGAGGCTAAAGCTAGGTGATGCTATACTCATTTCAATGAACTAGATTAACTGAGAGCCCTTACAACTATTTCATAAGGATCCAGGAAATCAACCTTTAAAAACACACTGGCTGTGATGAAAATACACTCTGGGACAACCTCATGGCCTATGTCAACAGACGCTAACACTCTGACTCCAGGAAATAAACCATTACTAATAAGTCTAAGCATATTTCACTCACTGAATAGTTTTTTTTAATATTTATTTATTTATTTAATATACAATATTCTGTCTGTGTGCATGTCTGCAGGCCAGAAGAGGGTACCAGACCTCTTTACAGATGGTTGTGAGCCACCATGTGGTTGCTGGGAATTGAACTCAGGACCTCTGGAAGAGCAGGCAATGCTCTTAACCACTAAGCCATCTCTCCAGCCCCCACTGAATAGTTTTTTTTTTTTTTTAAAGAAATCTGAATTTCAAAGACAAAAAAGCTGACTAGGAAATAATATGTTCTAAAGCAAAACCACGGATGCAACCTAAATGACAGATGGGCAGGGTAAAACCTGACAGAGACTTTGAGGAGGAAATTCTGACTAGAAAACATTGTGCAAAGTGAACTAAGTCCACCACAAAAAGACAAACACTGTGTGATTCCACTTATATGAGCACCCAGACAATCAAAACCAGAAACAGGAAACCCAGGAAAAGGTTAAGATTGTTTAGTGGGTACAGAAGTGAGCTCTGTAAGAGGAAGAGCCCTGGCGACAGAGCGAGGGCTCATGACGGTGAGTGCAGTGTGTGCGACTCAGCCACACAAGAGGCGAGAACAGTCAGACGGCATATCAGCTGACGCTCTTACAGGAGCCACACGCTACAGCATGCTCACAGTCTTTTCACTTCAGGATGTCAAGAGATACCTGCTCAGCAAAAACCTGCTCTGCATTTGGACCTTCCCAGCATGCAGCGGGTGACACGAAATGCTTTGCCAATGCTGGATGGCCGCAGAGAGCAAAGCTCCAAGTGAGTCACTCAACAATGAAGGTGACAGATACTCTAGCAAGATGTGGTAATTTATGCCTGTAATCCCCATAGTTATGACAGTCAAGGCAGGAGGATTGCTGTGAGTTTCATACCAGCCTGAGTACAGAGTGAGACCCTGTCTCAAAAAAAAAAAGAACAAAAAATTACATAAATCTTGAAATCCTACAGTACACTGGGCTACTATACTAGGATATTTGGAAGATTAGATGCATTTAAATCCATTTTCTACTTATAATACTTTCAATTTACAATGGGTTTAGGTCAAGGACCATCTGTATTAAAATTAAAAACGTGTAAAGTCAGGCATAGTGGCATACGCCTTTAATTCCAGTATTAGGGAGCTGAGGCAGGCAGATTCCTTTGAGTTCAAGTTCAGCCTAGTCTATAGAGTGAATTCCAGGACAACCAAAGTGACATAGCGAAACCCTGTCTCGGGGAAAAAAAAAAAACCCAAACAAACAAAAAACCATATAAAATTCAGCAACACACCATTCTGGGATATATATTTAAACTACAAACTAAATAAAGGCAAGAGGGAAGAATCCAAATAAGCAAGAAGCAAGAATGCACGTGTAAAACCCAAAGAGAAGGCTCTGAGTAAATTCAAATGCATACCTTAATAGTTTCTGGAAACCTTTTATGTATTCAGGTACAGGACAACCAGCCTGCTGGATAACATTGGCGACACTGGAAAAGGAACCCAGGAACAGGAATGGGTGTGTTAAACTAATGCACAGATTCAGTCATGCGCAAACCCTGTGTACAGCATGAGAGGAACTGAAACTACCCAAAAGTATTCCAGCACAGTCTTCTCCGAGCGCACCAATTATTGTCAAATGAAACACACTGGATTTCTGAGCTACACCGACAAGTAGCTTTAGGTAGCAGCTATTTCAAATCCCAGTGAAACTAGAGGTAAGCCTGAATCCACTGGGCGACAGTGCTCACTAAAGGGCTGGCACCGCATCCTACATATAATAGCCTATTCAGTCGTCACAATGACTTTATATGGAAAACTCTATGATCCCCATCTCACGGATGGAATCTAACGGTCAGTTACACTGATGCTGGGGTCATCAGTCACATCCCTTAGATCCATCAAAGCCCTTGTAACATACGCCTACCCACAGACACGTGAAAGAGCAGAGGCTTTGAAGGTACGCATCTAATTCAGGGGACCTGACAAACAGAGCAGGGTACAACCCCTTTGCCCCAACTGCATTTCATCTGTTAGAAATGTGAGGTGCTACCAGTTATCCTTTAACCAAAAATTACTGCAGGCAGCAAAAGTGCAGAGAACCCTGGACCTTTATAGCTGCGAGTGGCGGCACAATCTGTAAGACTAGCACTTAGGAGGCTGAGGCAGGTAGACTAATGTTTCACCAGCCTAGGCTACATAGTGAAACCCCATCTCTGAAAACAAATATGCATAAAAATCTATAATGACAGGCTAAGTTAAGACCTGAGAGTCTAAAAGGAGATGGTACCCAGACTTCAAAGGGCTACAAGTGACTAAAAATAAAACGTGTCGCTAAAATACTCTTTCCTCTGTGGCAAGTGATTCTGGGACTAAATATAAAACTCCATCTGGCAGCAAAGTAAGAAAAAGGATGCACCATGGGAAAAGAGTGGTGACTGGATGGAGAAGCCATGCGCAATATTCGATAACTCAAAACTTTCATAATGAAGTCAAGTGTGCTGAGACACTCCTCAAATTCCAGGATTGGGGAGGCTCAGGTTCTAAAGTCTGAGGATAGCCCATGCTACTCAGAAACACAGTAAGACCCTGTCATTCACATTCGCTCGCTCCCTCCCCTTAATACCATGCATTAAGTATCACGGCTCAACTGCTGGCTCTCAGATGAGTTCTGTTACTCTGAAATCTAAAAATGTATACTCCCACTGTCAATGCTTCCAAGTTCTAACCAGAAAGGGCAAAAACACAGACCCCATGCTCCCTCCTCTGTTTCTTGGGACCGGGTTTTACTATAGAGCCTCTAACAGAATTTGGGACATAGCCATTTTGTATTATCTAGCAATAAAATATACATATAAAAATAATGAAGCAATTTTGTCAGCTGCAACTAAAATATTAAGTTATGCTCCATAATTCACATGCTTCTTAAATGTGGGGGAGGGGTGGTGGAAAGGAGTGATGCTGGAATCAAAACATGCAAGATAAGAAGAGCATCCCAGCCCCAATTTACCTTCTTAATAACGGTTTATCATCTTCAGTGAAAAATGTAACAGCCTTTCCCCTGTTCCCTGCTCTTCCAGTTCTACCTAAGAGAAACCAGACCACAAAAAGTTTTTGTTTTTTACTAGAAGGAAACTCTCAAGGTTCACATAATGGTCACTGAGGTTTGGAGAGATGGCTCATTGGATATATCACTTGCTGCATAAACATGAAGATATGAGTTCAAATCCCCAGAATCCACGCAGAAGCCAGAAGTAGTAAGATGTGTCTATAATCCCTATGTCCCTATGTTAAGATGGGAGGTAGAGACCAGGGAACCCATGGAACTCATAGGCCAATTACCCTTATGTATACAATGAAGGACAAGAAAGTCCCTGCCTCAAATATAATGGAAATTATGTTGAGGATCAATACCAGATGTTTTCCTCCAACCCTCTCCCCCTACATACACCATGGGCATCACACACATCATTAAATTAAGAAAATGTATGCACACATACACACCCCTAAAAAAGTCACTGGATTTTCACAGAACCAAAAACCAAGTAATGAGTATGTTTAAAGGGAATAGCAGAGGAACTGAGAAAGACGAGTGGGCAACAGGGCATGAAAACAAAGGCTCACCTATCCTATGGATGTATTCCACTGAGCTGGTTGGAAAATCATAATTGATGACCAGGTTTACGCCTTTAAAATCAATCCCTCTTGCGAGCAAGGCTGTACAAATAAGAACCCAGATTTTACCCGCTCTGAAGCTGTGGACTGTGTTATCTCGCTGGTGAAAGAAGAAACATTAAATGTTTTAGTACATTCTAGAATGGAAAAAACAGGCAGTGCATGGTGTTTGTAGTACATAGTTGACTTTCTACCTGCTGCTGTGTTCTTTCTGCATGAATGACATCCACATTAATACCTTCATATATGAGCTCATGAAAAAGTTCTTTAGCCCTTTCAATGGACTGAACAAAAACAAGAACAGGTGGATTGAAACCCTAGGAGAAAGAAGCAAAAATTAATACATATAACTTGTAAGAAAGAACACAATCAGTATCTATCTCATAGTATATCTTCAGTTCAGTTCACAAATAACCCAATCAATTTAGTACACTGTTCTGACAAGTTTTATGTCAACCTGAGATAAAAACCAGTCATCTGGGAAAAGGGACTATCAATTGAAAAAAACACCACCATAAGATTTGGCTGTAGGCAAGTCTGAAGTGCATTTCTTAATTAATGATTGATGGGCCAATCCACTGTGGGTGGGACATCTCCAGGCAGGTGGTCCCAGAGTGCCATAAGAAAGTAGGCTGAACAAGCTAGTGGGTAGCAAGACATTAAGCAGCACCCTTCCATCACCTGCACATCAGTTCCTGCCTGCAGGTGCCGGTTCTGACTTTCCTCAATGATGGACTCTGATGTGAAACTGTAGGCTGAAATAAACCCTTCCTTGAGTTGCTTTATTTTGGTCACAGTGTTTTATCACAGCAATAGAAACTCTAAGACATGCACTTCCACTGCCAGTGTCTAAATCTGCCTCCATCTTCCTCATCATCCACCCTCTACAATGGGTTCTTTTCATTGTCCTTGGACTGTATTCTTTAACTTACTACTTCCAACAAATGTGCCCTCCTACAATAATGTATGCCCATGCTAAAACCACCACCTCTTAGCCCAAGAACTTTAATTCTGCTCATAATGTAAAAAAATCATGTCTTTAATTCATTTCTTACCTTAACTTCAGAATTTCCCTGTATCTTAATCTTTAGTTCTAGTTGTCTCAATGTAAACAGAATTCCCAATCCCCAAGAGAATCAAGAAATGCCTGAGCATTAGCTAACAGCTCTCAGCACACTGCACATTTGCTGCCAAACACTCCCCCCCCCCACCTCATGTTTCCAAATGTCCATTGGGGGTTCTTTTTGTTTCGGTTTATACTTTTTTTTGGAATCTCATGAAGAACCTTTTTAACTACAAATGCATGGCTAAAAATCTCTGATCTAATTTCACCACATGAATAATACCTGCAAAAACGTTAAATTTCCTAGGGGCAAAATGACACCTTTAAGAATATCAATAAAGGGCTAGAAAGATGGCTCAGAGGTTAAAAGCACTGGCTGTTCTTTCAGAGGTCCTGAGCAAGGACATGGTGACTCACAACCATCTATAATGAGATCTGGTGTCCTTTTTGGCAAGCAGACATTCATGTAGGCAGAACACAAAGGCATAAAGCTCTTTGGGGGAAAAAGGGGGTTATCAATAAAATGAGGGTGTGCATGGTAGCACACATCTATAATCCAGTACTCGGGAGGCCGAGGCAGGAGGATTCTGTTTTCAAGGCCAGCCTGAGCTTTGAGTGAGATCCTAACTCAATAAAATAAAAATAATCCCAAACAGGAGCAAATATACACAGGAAAACATTATTTGAAGTACTACATGTAACACATTACACTATTAGAATAGCTTTTTGAAATAGATATTGCATCATTTTACCAAAGTGAAAACTGTAGAGTTGGGGTGTATGGGAGGTGAGCTACCCAAAGGTAGAATGGTACAGGTAGAATTTCCATGTTGCGCAGTTCAGAAGCCCATCCTAGCTCCTAAGGCATGTCTCTTACACAGCCCCCAGATATGCACAGACACCTTTATTTTCCATCTTACAACCACCCTAACTGCTCCCACTAAGGCAAATGCCACATTTGTGTTCACCTATAGGAACAGATTTCAAAAAGTAGCCTTACAATTTATATTTCTTTTTTGCCCCTTACCCTGAACCCACTAGCAGTTGATTTATTTTTAAATTTTGAAGATTCATCTTAAGTGAATGTATTTTGCCTACATATATGTCTGTGACCATGTGTGTGTACCTGGTGCCTACAGAAGCCTTGGAACTCAAGTTAAGGATGGTTTTAAGACACCATGTGGGTGCTGGCAACTGAACCCAGGTTCTCCACAAAAGCAGTAAGGGCTCTTACTCACTAGGCCACTCAGCCTTTAAACTTTCTACCCAAGGCTTCTACTCAGTACTTACTTTGGGATAAAAAAGAAAACCAAACTCAAGGCATTATTCATTACTAAGTGCCCCAGATCATCTCTAGCAAACCAGCAAAGATGAGGGAACAGAGGGATACAGACAGGCAGATGGAGAATCGAGGCACCACCAGGCAGGTCTTCTACTCAAGCAAGGAACAGAAGACTCAACACCACTGGATCGCTAAGAAAGAGTCAACACTAAGCACAATGCAGGAGGATGATAGAACATGAATGCCCTCTAGCAAAAGTCAAGAATGCAGTTCAATATACCTTCTTAACAAGTTCTCTCATGGCCAGAAGTTTTCCAGTCTCAGAGCCAACAAAGAGAAGTTCTTGTTCAACAGTCTCAACTGCAGAATTCCTGGGAAGAAAACACACCTTTTTAAGAATCAAATTTTAGGGCTGGAGAGATGGCTCAGAGGTTAAGAGTACTACTGACTGCTCTTCTGGAGGTCCTGAGTTCAATTCCCAGCAACCATGGTGGCTCACAACCATCTATAATGAGATCTGGTGCCCTCTTCTGCCCTGTACGCAGACATATAGGCAGAACATTGTATACATAATAAATCTTTTTTTTTCTGGAATAGACATTGTTGTGTTTATTGCCTGTATATATTTTATATAGTTATTGTACTTATTGTATATAGTTTTTCTTATATTAGTTATAAACTTTTTTTTATTGAAAAAAGAAATTTCCTCCCAGCCTCCCATTTCCCTCCCCCTCCTCTCACATGATGAATCTTAAAAAAAAATAAAAATAAAAAAAAAATCAAATTTTAGCTGGGCATGCTACTGAGGACCTGCAATACAGCACCTGGGAGGCACCAGGTTTCTGTGCGTTTAGGCTAATCTGTTGGAACATGTAGTAAAGCTCTGTCTCAAAAACAAAACAACAACAACAAAACCCAAACAGGCCACAGAAATGGCACAGAGGGTAAGGCGCTTGCTATGTAAACTAGTTAGCCAGAGATTGACTCAATTCCTGACAGTGTCCTCTGACCACCACATCTTAGTTTTTGCCTGCTCTAGCGATCCTTCTGAACACTGAGAGGTTTATTGGGCTTAACCACAACAAAAATCTCGATAGACTGTGTATTTATTTAGCATGAAATGCATCTCTACCTCAAACCCTTTTTTAGTGCTGAAAAATGGAACAGAGATCTCACACTAAGTAACTGCTCTAACCATCACCGAATTATATCCCTGGTACTGAACAAAATCATATTTTGTGCCAGAATTACTTATCAAGTGGTTAAATAACACCAGCTTTTTCCATACAATCCTATGTAAGCAAACAATCACAGAAACCAAGTATGGATGGCCACCAACCTAACGGCATAGTTTGTGAATGAAATAGAGGTATGATGCAGGGAAAAGTAACATGCAAACATGGGAATCTTTCATTGTGCAATTCTGAAAAAAAAAAATTCCTTCATTTTGACTTTAAAAAATACATTTCTATCAGTAAAACTTTTCTTGCTCGTTGGTGTCATGCCAAACAACCTATTTTATTGAGTCAAAGCAAACAAACAAACAAACAAACAAACCTTACCTTAAGACAAGTGCATGGGACAACGTGAAATAACAATTATTTACCTTGCTCCAATGGATACGATAACGACGTTGTCCAGGTTGAGCTTGCACCACTGCTCAACATCATACGCAAAAGTTGCACTGAACATTGCTCTCTTGACCTTGGGGGATGTGCAGGCCAGGAAAATGGAAGCCAGCTGGTCTCTAAACCCAGTTTTGCCATCTTCAAACAGTTTGTCTGACTCGTCTACTATCAGCCATTCAACACTGAGAAATAGCAAAACAACCCGTGGTTACTCAATTGGAAGATCTGGGACACTTCACTCAACTGTCAAGATATATGAAAAAAGTCCTATAATGATGCTGTTTTTGATTCACCTTATCAAATGAGAAAAAAATGTACATGAAAAATTAGCAGAAAAACATTATAAATGTAGCTCAGTCACCAATTATAAATCCTCAAAGACAAGCTGTATCAGCAATGACAGGATTCCACTGCACTTACTGAAAGATGTAAAAAGGTCTGGGGAGTTATATTCTGTTTATCAAGTGTATAATTTTCTTCCTGACCAGTTCTTTTCTTCTACTAGTTAATTCAAGCTATTATATTCTCAGTATCACACTGACACAAGCTGGCAGACAGTATGCACCAAAGGACAATAATCAAAGCAACTGAGAACAAAATGGAACTGTGATAGATGACACTGATTGTCAACCTGACAGGATCCAGAATCACCAGAGACAAACCTCTGGGCTCGTTTGTAAGGATTATCTAGACAGGTTAACTGAGGTTGGAAGACCACTGTACAAAACACACCACAGGCTGAGGTCTAGCATTGAATAAAAAGGAGAAAGCAAGTTAGGGGCTGACAGCCATCATTCTCTGCTTCCTAACTGTGGCTGCAACGAGACCTGGTGCCCCACCTTCCAGCCCCAGTGAATGACCTATATCCATTCAAACATAAGCCTGTCCTTCCTTCCTCCTTAAATTAGAGGTTCTCAAGTATTTAGTCATAGTGACCAGAAAATGAATAAAATAAGCAGGTGAAGGAAAGCTGGAAGAATGCTGTACCTTGTCAGGTCTATCCCTGGTGGATCCTGCTTTAGCAAGTAGATCAGTCGATTTGGGGTCGTCACAAGAATGTCTACAGGGAAAACAAGGGGTGGAAACTGCAAACAAGATGCCTTCTTCTAACTACAGAATTTCAGTTATTAATCTTATTAAGTAGGAAGGGAAGAGTAGTTAAATACAAAAACTCTTGCTTGTTAGGAAGTAATGCAAATTTCTCCCTCCACCATAGCATAAAACTCTCTAGTTCTTCTACTCTATTTGAGCAGCTTCCCCACCCTTTTGGCTGCCTGAGTCAGAGTCTTGCTGTGAGGTTGAGAACTCCTCACTCATGATCATCTCACCCCTGCCTAGTTCCAGGCTAGTTGCTGTGCTTTCTTCCCCGCCCCAGTAGCGAAAGCCAAGGCCTCCTGTTACACTCGCCAGGCAAGAGCTGCAGCGCTGCACCACTCAACTGCACTGCCGTCATTCCAACTCTAAGAGCCAGCACTGGTCATCCTAAGGCTAGGCTGGCCCCAAAACTCCTCTGATCCTCCTGCCTCAGCACTAAGACTCTAGGTGTGCTACCATACTTGGCTTGAAAAATAGTCTTAAATGAAACTTTCCCAGAGAGCAAGTTAAAAGGGGAGACATGTAATCCATTGTTACCTGCCAAGGCATTTCCATGATTAGAAATCAAGGGTATGAGGCAGGATTTCCCAGGCCTAGCACTGCTGACATGCTGAGTCCCACAGCTTTCTGTAGACAGCTGTCCAGGGCATGGCAGGGTCTTAATGGTATTTCTAGCCTCCATCCACAACATGCTGTTGGTTCCCCAGCTCTAACAACTACAAATACCCCTTATAGCCAAACGTCACTGTGGTAACCGGTGGGGAGAATCAGCTGGGATGCAGACACAGATCTTCTGCGTGAAAAGCTCTATTTAGCTTCTTCAAAAAAACTAATTAGCCAGACAGTGGTGGTGCACACCTTTAATCTCAATACTTAGGAGGCAGAGGCAGGTGGATCTCTGTGAGTTCAAGGCCAGCCTGGTCTAAAAGAGCTAGTTTCAGGACAGCTAGGATTGTTACACAAGAGAAACCCTGTTTAGAAAAACAACAACAACCCCCGCCCCCCCCAAAAAAACCCCAAAAACTAATTAAAGTCAGGCAGTGGTGGCATGCGCTTTAATCTCAGCACTCAGGAGGCAGGTAGATGTTTGAGTTTGAGTCCATCCTGGACAGCAAAGAATACACAGATTAAACCTTGTCTCAAAAAAATAAAATAACTAATTAGGAGCTTAGAGACATGCCTGAGTTGGTACGGTATCTGCCTACCATGCACAAAAATCTAGATTCCATTCTCAGCACCACATAAACCAGGTGCGGCGGTACACACCTGTGATCCCAGCACTTAGGACTCGGAAGCAGGAGGGGGAGAGGTTCAAGTTCATTCTCAACCTTGAATTTGAAGCCAGCATGAATTATTCGAGACTCTGACTTTAAAAAAAATTACACCCCACCCCCACTCACTCTCTCTCTCTGACTTGCACTGCAGCAACTCTTATTCAGTAATTAAGACCTTTATTATTTCCAATTCCTTAGATACTCTAAGCAGGAAGTTCTTACCAAACTTCTTAGATGATTTAGGTCCAAATTTCTTAGCTGCTATTGCAGCTTTGTGGATCATATGTATTCTGAATCCTGTACCCTCAGATATTTTAATTAATTCTCTATGAATCTAAAACAAAAAAGTGAGAAAACCAAAGTCGTTAAGATACTAGGCCAGGATGCACAGCTTCATTTATGCCTTTAACACATTTATTATGAACCCACGGACGAAACCTGCAGTGCTCTGTTGGCTGACCTGTAACACTGAAAAGACGCAATAGTTGCCTGGAGATCCTGAGCTAGTTCCACAACACAAAACCAAATCCTGCCATCTGCTGCAGCTTTCAGAGTGCAGTGCTGAACGCCCTACTGCAGAGCATGTGGTTACTCCACACACGGGATGTAGAGCTCATTAAAAAAGTTTCTCCTTTCTCAGAGAACGAGGTAGTTTCTTTTATTTTCTTCTTTTCTTTAGACAAGGTCTCACTATGTAGCCCTGGCTGGCCTAAAGCTCACAGAGATCTATCTGCCTCTGACTCCACAGTGCTGGGACTAAAGACAGACGCCACCACACTTGGCTGTTCTCTGAGACAGAGTCTCAGAAATGATGATGACTCTGAAATATTGATCCTTTTTCTTCCACCTCCCAGTGCTAGAATCACAGGCATGAACCACCATCCCTAGCAATATTTCACTTTTCTGAATGAAGAAAACAAATTTTAGCAATGATATATCATCGGACCCTTTCAACCTCAAAGATTGTGCAGCCTTTAGAAAAGAAGGATAATTGTCAAAATCACATTTCTGAAATTCTAGACATTTCAAAGACCAAATTACAAAGAATTCTGTATATTACGGAATACTGTCTCCAGGCCACAACAGAAGACATTCTTCTGAGAGCTTTACCAACTTAAACAAGAAACATATCAAAGCAAACATGAATGCATCCTCTCAAAACTCTGTGTCATACCTGGCTGGCAAGTTCTCGAGTTGGGGATATAACCAGGGCTCGAAAGCCTTTATTTGCAGGTTGTTTCAGCTGCATTAAAATGGGAATGCTAAAAGCCAGAGTCTTCCCAGATCCAGTAGGAGCAGAAGCCAGAAGTTCCCGACCCTAACAGAAGAGCACAGTAAGTATAGGACAAGTTCAACAAGTTTTCAGAGCCTGGTTAAACAACGTGAGCAGCCATGGAAGCAACAAATAAAACTGAATGAAATAAATCCACCTGTTCACACCCTACCCACCTCTCCACACAGCCCCATCTATTGTTTTCAAACACCTCAGGCTTGCCACTGCTGCCCCAAGTGTTTCTGAGCACTGCTACTAACGTACATTAGGATGGTAAGCAGCAGGGACAACTAAAATCCAAAGAGAAGCATAACTACTATTTCAGGTTCACTTTCCATTAAACTCTGCTACCAAAGCGCATAACACAATTGGCCTTTTATCCCAGTATCTGTACTGTTAACTCCCCTGGGAAGATTGTGTTAAATAGCACAATGAGTGAAGATTAGAATTGAAAAGTGGTTAATGACAAGAGTATTCACAGGTGACAGTCTTCAAAGGGGTCACTGTAATTCTTAAACCTTTAAGCTGAAATAATGGCAGAAATAATCTAAGAGGAACCTAAGTGCAAATTCAATAAATGAGTCAGTAACACCATTCAAATACGAGTATATTCTCCTTTCAACACACAAAGCAACGTGAAGAACGTAATGGGGTGAAAAGATAACACATATCTTTCATCTAACTTAAGTGAAGGCCAAGCTCATTATTTTGTAAATGGGGAAGAGGGAAGGAGGGAGAGAAAAAGGAGGAGAAAAGAAGGGAGAAAAGGGGGGAGGAGAAAAGGAGAGGAAAAGACAAAATGAGGGAAGGAGAGAGAGGGAAGTAGGAAACTTTCACCATTTGTTTATTTGGTTGATTGGTTGATTTTTCAAGATGTGGTCCTGGAACTCACTCTATACACTGGCTGACCTTGAACTCAGAGATCCACTGCTTTCACCTCGCAAGTGCTGGGATTAAAGGTGTACACCACCACAACCCAGCTGTATAATTGTTTTTTTTGGGGGGGGAGGGGGGAGTGGTTCAACACAGAGTTTCTCTACATTGCTCTGGCTATCCTGGAACTCACTCGGTAGACCTGGCTGGCCTTGAACTCACAGAGATCCACCTGCCTCTGCCTTCGGAGGGCTGTGGTTAAAGGTGTTTGCCACCACTGCCCAGCTTCATTATTTTTTAAAGCCATCAAAAAAAAAAAAACTCAGCTAATTTACATATCTATTAACAAGCAATTTGATAAGCACATTATTAATATATTCATACAACAGAATGCTGTTTAGTAACAGATGTCTTACAAGTTTCAAAAACATTAAGTAGCTGGGTGGTGGTGGTGCGTGCCTTTAATCCTAGCTCTTGAGAAGTAGAGGCAGGTGGATCTCTGAGTTTGAGGCCAGTCTGATCTACAAAAGCTAGTTCCAGGGCAAGCTCCAAAAAACCTTGTCTTGAAAAAACAAAACAACAACAACAAAAAAGAAACAAAAACAAAAACCCCAAACAAACAAACAAAAGCCCATTAAGTAAAAGAAGTCAAGATTAGTGACAATCCCACTTGAAATCCTAGAAGCAAAACATAATATGGTAATCAAAATATTGTTTGGTTTTGCTTTTTTTTCTGGGTAGAGTAAGGAATGAACAGGCAGGGCACAACCGAATTTTCTGAGGTATATAGGAATGTACATCTCCACTGGAGAACAATTACACTACGTAGGTTTCATACTGTTCAGACTCATTAAACTATCTTAAAGTCTATGTGCTTTATTGTATGTCAGGAATATTTCAATAATAAAGAGTACTGGGGGAAAAACAAAGTTGGATTATGTATAAGAACTTTAAAAAAGCAAAGAATAAAAAGACAAAACACAATCTCCATGCTCTGAGGGTTTAAATACTTTTTGACAAAGAATACTTGAGTGTCAACCACAGAGGCAAATACCCAAAGTTCCAGCACTCAGGAGGCTAAGGACCATGGATTCGAGGCTATGTCTACACATACATAAAGGAAATGATCACATCTTGTGAGCAGATTTTACGAGGCACGAGCACTTGAGGTACTTTCAGAGCGAATGAAGGACTTAAGGGGGCTAAAGGTGGAAAGGATGTCAAGAGAACAGGAAGAGAATGAGGACACGGGAATGTTACAGACATCCTAGATCTTTGCACTCACATGCAGCATAACTGGAATGGCTTGCATCTGAATTGGTGTGGGCACTTGGAAGCCTGCATCTAGAATGTTCTGGAGCAATCGAGAACTGATTTTATACTCTTGCTCAAGCTGCTGAAATGTAGAAATTGGGTCAGGAAGATCAGTTCCTTGTACATGTATCTTGTGTTTGTTCCGAAAGAAGTTGATCTGTAAATTGAGACAAAGCCACCATGGATATGACCCAACAACAACAGTCTTAGATGTTTTAAAACAGAACAGCAGTAATAGTTCTGGGATAAGCTACGGTGAGACATGAAGCATCCTGCTTAAATTCAAACCCCAGTTAGCACAGATACTAAGTACATTTTGTGGTAGTAACAGCTGGAAGACTCTCACCGATGTTGGAACCCACCTGTCTGTGCTTTCAAACTGAAGTTAAGAGATGTGTCACATACTGTAAAAGGTTTGTCACACTTACATCTTATATGACTTTATAGAAACTTCTAGTAGGCAAGCACTGAAATTATGTTTTCTATCTTAGCATACAAATACCAGTGCTTTTTAATATTTCAAAACAAAAACAGCTAATCAGTCCTTTTATTTCTTAAACCTGAGTGCCAAGGGTAGAGTTTAGTAATACTGACTGGACCACTTTAGCCTCCAGTCCACAGACAGCCCCATTTTGGCTTCTGGGTTACTGAAGCACAGCATAATACCCCCTGAAGGAAGCACTACAGTCTCCAATAGCAAAGTAGACGGGCACAGGAAGCAACGGGGCTATAGTCATTGGTTTTCATGTCCTATACCCTCACCACAAAGTATCCTCCTTAGGAATTTTAACCCTCCACAGGTATAACGGCACACACCTGTAATCCTGACAGGTGGGAGGTAGAGGCAGGAGAATCAGGAGATCCATGTAGGCTACATGAGATCCTATCTCAAACAAAGAACAAAAAGAATTCTAACCATGTAATCCCCACAGGAGAAAATACTTTTACACTAGTAAATTTAACACCAAAGAGAAAGGGAGTCAGACTTCATGTTTATCAAAAGAAGTTTAAATATTTGAATTAAAAAACTTATTGCCAGGTGGTGGTGGTGCATGCCTTTAATCCCAGCACTTGGGAGACAGAGGCAGGTGGATCTCTGAGTTCAAAGCCACACTGGTCTACAAAGCAAGTTCCAGGACAGCCAGGGCTACACAGAGAAACCCTGTCTTGAAAAACCAAAAAAAACCAAACAAATAAATAAAATTTATTTTATGTATATGAATGTTTTTGCTTGTATGTATGTATGAACACCACCTGTGTACTTGACACCTACAGAGATGCCTGCAGAGGTCAGAGCGGGGCATCAAATCTCCTGGAACTGGAGTTACAGATGGTTGTGAGCTGCCACGTGGGTGCTGGGAACTGAACCTGGGTCCTCTGAAAGGGAAGCCAGTGTGCTTAGCCATTGAGCCATCTCTCCAGACCAAGAAATTTTAAAATTTTAATTCTAACACTATTACTCCTGAAACTTGAAGAGGTCAAAAACTGTTATATATTTGCAGTATATACCTAAAAACAACTGGAACTAAACTCTTTCTACCTGACCTATCTATAATCGTAACCAAACACTTCCAGCACTGCATAGATGGGTATGGAAACACTTCATTAAAGTAGAACCTAAACAAATTAGTCTTCCGTCTTAACAAAATGAAGTCCAGGGAAAACTCTATATGTACTTTGGGAGGTCAAAATATTTTTCAAACCTTTTCCTTTCTGAGATGTTCCAACTTTCCTGAAGTTAGTTTCTTTTCTTCTTTGGCTTTTTTCTCTTCTTGAATCTTTGCTTCTACAGAGGACGTCCACTGTATAGTAGTGTCAAAGTCTTCTTGTGCATTAATCTCTATAATATATTTTAAAATCAAAAGTTATCAAGTACAACAGTGTTAGGTTTGCCAAACTGGCTACACTTCACACTAAACTGGAAATGTGAAGGGTTAGCAGATGCACAGAGATCTGGAAACAGGGGTTAAACTCCTGGTGCAGGCAGAGCTGACGCTCACCCTCTTCCCTTGGTTGGTTATTTCAGCT
This sequence comes from Microtus oregoni, assembly GCF_018167655.1. Classification (NCBI taxonomy): domain Eukaryota; kingdom Metazoa; phylum Chordata; class Mammalia; order Rodentia; family Cricetidae; genus Microtus; species Microtus oregoni. The sequence goes on from NW_024543074.1 coordinate 14,687,598, forward strand.
CTGACCATCAAGACAACTGAATGCTTCAAACAAGAGATAAACTGAAAACTGCACAAATAATATGGCAGACAGCTTCTGTTTACCAAAAAAAAAAAAAAAAAAAAGATAGAAAGTATTATGGTGAAAAAAAGATTTCATGGGCAATAGCAATAAAACCACAATCCAATATTATAAAGACAGCGATTCTCTCTATATCTATAAAGAAAAGGCTCAATTAAAAGCAGCCACAGTTGTCTTAGAGACCAGATTAGCTGATTTTAACATTTGTATGGTAGAACAAATATGTGAGAATAATCTAAAAAATTTTTATTAGTAGTGAGTAAAGATCTTCACTGAATATCTTATATTTTAAGAGTCTCATTTAACCCAGCCTGGCCTTGAACTTGCTATGTAAGACTCACCTTGAATTACTGATCTTCCTACCTCCACCTTCTAAATGATGAGGTTACCACTATGCCTGGGTATCTAACTGATTTTTTTTAATGTAGGAAAACATAAGAGGATCTTTTACTTTGAGTTAATTTCCATAATATATGAAGTTTATTAAGCTAAGAAGAAATGATTGAGTAACCTACCAACAAAGGAATGTGAACTATGAAGAGACAAATTTACAGAAAGAGGAAACTCCCGGTATTTCTAGTAAGCACTGCAGGGAAGAACTGAGAGAGAGAGAGACAGAGAGAGAGTAAGAGAAATGGGGGAAAAGAGAGAGAAGACTCCTGTATCCTGCTTGTGGAAGACAACACTTGTGCCTCGCAGTCTAAGGTAAGCCTGGTTAACAGACAGCAGTACTAATAACCCCAATCACCACTAATCCAGTCTGAACATTTCTAATTGAAAATAAATACACGCATCTAGATTTACAGCCTACGTACATTTATTACTGAATGGTTACAGTATAACATCTATGTATTTCTGATTGCCCAACACTTCAATCAGTTCTCTAAATTTGTGGCATTTCTTTTTTAACAGCAGGCAAAGGTTTCACCATCTTCCTTGATGTAATAGCAGAAATACGGAAACACAGTAAATGTCCCTGACAAAGGCACTAGTCAAACCAGGTATGGCATACTAACTACATAGTGTTAAAAAGAAGGCACTCTGCTTCTGAGTGATACAATGTTTCAGGTCGATCATTCTATAACATCTAAATTTAAATCGACTGACCAATTTTGTAATTCTAAGTATCTGTTGGACAGTCACACAAACACACAAAGATAACATTTTTTTTTTTTTTTTTTTTTTTTTTTTAAAGATAACATTTTTTAACATTGAAACAGCAAAAGAAAGAGAAACTAGGCCCAGTGGTGGTTGGCCCACACCTTTAATCCCAGCACTCAGGAGGCAGGGACAGGGGCATCTCTGTGAGTTCAAGGCCAGCCTGCTCCAGGACAAGTTATAAAGCTAGAGAAACCCTGCCTCAAAAAACCAAAAAAGCACATAAAAAGATGTTCAAAGCCAGGTGTAGTGGTGTGGGCCTTTAATCCCAGCACTCAGAAGGCAGAGGCAGGCAGATCTCTGAACTCTAGGGCAGCCTAGTCTACATATCGAGTTCCAAGACATCCAAAATTAAATAGAAACCCTGCCTCCAAATAAATAAACAAATCGATGCTCAACTTCAATTATCAAGAAAACACAAAATTAAAAAGGGGGAGGCGGGACTACAGCTCAGTGAGCAGAAGCAGAGTACTTGTCCAGTGTGTATAAAGCTCTAGGTTCAAATCTCAGCACAGCTTAAAACCAGGTGATGAATCACATTTAAAAAGACGGCAGAACTTGAGAGATGGAGGTAAAATGAGCAAGTGTTCAGGGTCACTCTTAACTATAAGAGAAAGTTAAAAGGCAACCTAGGGTACAGACTTGTCTCAATAATAATAATAACAATAATAATAAAATCTAAATTAAAAGTTTCGTTAAGTAAATGGGCAAAAAACATTAAGACAAATAATAATGCTAGGTCAGATGTGGTACTCATGCCTCTAATCCCAGCACTTGGTTTAACGAAATGTATTATTATTGGTGGTGGTGGGAATTGTGCCACAGCATGTGTGGAGAGGTCAGAGGAAAACATCGTGGAGTCAGTTCTATCCTTCCACCTTTATGTGGGTTCTGGGGATCAAACTTGGGTCACCAGGCTTTTGTAGCAATATCTACTGTCCCGCCTTGCTGGCCTCCAACCCCAGCACCTGGGAATCGTTGTCTGAAATAAAAAACTCAGTACTGACAAAGGTGTGGAAGTCATTTTGTGGTATCTACTCAAAGCAAGTGTGCACACCCCCTCACAGAGTGCCTCCACTTGGGAATTATGACTCTACGGAGACAGAAACACCTGTCCAAAAGGCTATGCCATGCGTGAGTATCATGGTAGCAATTAATAGCTGGTACCTAGATATAATCCAAATGTCATCAACAGAGGAATGGGTATGTGTTGTCTAATTTACAAGCTTGCACTATTCTGCAACTGAAACAACAACAACACAACACTAACCTGAAATCGTCTTCTTTCTCTTTTTCTTCCTGGGCTCCTTACTTCTCTCCAACAGATCCCCCTCTGTCTTCTCATTTTGGAGCTCCTGGTGTGTTTGTAATGTTCCACACTCATCTGAGACAGACTTCTTGTTTCCGAAGAAGTCCAATCCTTGGAGTACCTCCGAAGAATCAGGATCGCATTTCCTTTTTCCTACCTAAAACCCCCAAATTTTAAATGAGATCTACAGACAGAATAGTGCTGTTTTCATCCAACCACGACTATCAGTACGGAGGACATGGGTTCAGTAATTCATCATTTTAACCCTTTCGACTGAGAATCTGTTGTGTTGGGTGTTTAGGCAAATAGAATATAAACAAAAAAAACCCACTACACCCTTCTCTATCCTTCTTATAGTAACAACAATGACAGCAAGCTTACGTTCATTTACTGCATGTCAAACGTTTATTAGATATTAAACTACTTCTTCCTCACACCAACAATTTAACCACAGCACTACAGTCAGGATGAAGAAACACTGACATCGCCCTTCACAAAGGCTCTGTTCTTTTACATTAGGTTTATGTTCAAAATGTTCTACAAATGAGCCAACTCACTGCCTTTCTGGCTCACTACTTCTCTAAGACACTCCCCTTCCCGCATCTCAACACCATTCTTCTGGTTGGGTACTTAAAATGCCGCTGTCTGGAACGCTGAAAAGAATCGTGTCCAATACATTACAGCTATCTGCACGCTAAGTCAGACCTGGGTAGGCTACTGTTTTAGAAATTCCTTTCCTCTAGCTTCTGAGAGGGGGCCTTTGAAAGGATTCTAACTTTGTAAGTAAAGAAGCCGGGCAACAGTGTCCGGGCAAGGCTCAACTGAGTCGACCAGGGCTCAGAAAACAATTATTCGGAAGTCTAGGGTAGGTCTGAGGTCAAGCTGAACCCCAAAGAAGGGAAAGGCCCGGGGGTGGTCGGAGCCAGGCCTCCGGGATCCACCATGCCCGCTGCCCCGCTGGCAGCAGCGGTCTCCTTCTACGGACCCCGCCCCTTCCCGGGTACTTGGCTCCCGGTATACTGTAAGCACCTGGAATCGAGCAGCGTCTGCCGAGAACCGCTTCACGTCGAACTTGGCGCCGGCTCCGAGCCGGCGAAACAGATCATAGGCATCCATTTTTACCCAGAGTGCCCCGCAGCCCCACAGCGCCTGTACATACGATTTCCTGTCCGCGACTGCTTCCGGAGAGGCCGTAGACGGAAGTAGCTCCAGGAGGCGGAGCCTGGCTACAGCAGGCGTGGTGAAAGTTTGAGTTGTAAAATTCGTTAACAGTGTAGACCATTCTTGTGCGAAGGAGTATTCTAGACTTTTAGGAATAGTTTGGTGAGCGACACGCCAAGATTCTGCACTTAAGGTCGCAGTCTAGCGGGAACAGAGATACCAACGTTACTGTAATTTAGGAAAATGAAAAGTGCTGAAAAGGAAATTAGAAGGTTTGATGGATAGAGACGGGGTGGAGGGTCGAGTTCAATCAAATGTTTGCACTGAGAAGGGGCCACTTTTCTTAGACATGGGAACAGCATTCCAGATAAGAGGAAACCATTCTAAAGAAGGGAAAGGGTCTGAGACATTGTTAGAACAGAAGCCAGGATCTAAGTTGCTCTCCAGTACCGCAGAAAGAAGGAAAGAGAAAAAGAAAAAGGAGGGGGGGGGTGAGGTAGAGGAAGAAAAGAAAATCGCTGGAGCTAAGCTTGGAGGGGCAAACAAACCAGATCTCGAAACATTGTAACAAGATGAAGTATTTGTATTTTAGTGTAAACTTGCTACAAAACCAAAACTTTTTTTTTTTTTTTCTGAGACAAAGTTTCTCTGTAGCTTTAGAGCCAGTCCTGGAACTAGCTCTTGTAGACTAGGCTGGCCTCGAACTCACAGAGATCCGCCTGCCTCTGCCTCCCAAGTGCTGGGATTAAAGGTGTGTGCCACCACCACCCGGCCAAACCCAAAACTTTTATGGACAGGACAACTATCTTAGTTTATCACATTTGATTTTTAGTTTCATCCTCACAACTTTTTTACCTTTGTAGTGTTTCTCTCCTGGAATGTAAGTCCCTGGACATGAAGATCTACTGCCTTGCCTTACTGTGGTATCTCTGGTTCTGTATGCTCTCAAGAAAAGTTTGTTGAATGTGTGAAAGTGTCATACATGATTACTCTAGTTATTTGAAGAAGGGACATAGACTGGGTAAAAATGGAAATGGAGACTAAAGTAGAAATGGTGTTGCCTTTGGGTTGATGTCTACGTAAGTGTGGGTAGATTTGGGATGTAGCTCGGAGGTAGAGTTTAATGTACCTGATGGATTTTGGGCTGGGGTGAGGAAAAAGGATAAGAGATAGACAACTAAGTACTAGAGTTTGGGCTGAGTTGATGGCATAGCATTTACTGAATTAAGAATAAAGGAAGAGGGCCAGGTGGTGGTGGCACATGCCTTTAATCCCAGCACTCGGGAGGCAGAGGCAGGCAGAATTCAAGACCAGCCCGGTCTCTACAAGAGTAAGTTCCAGGACAGGCTCCAAAGCTACAGAGAAATCCTTCCTTTTTAAAAAAAAAATGGTGGGACACGTAAAACATGGACTTGCTATGTTTTGTAGATATGAAGATTTCTAGTTGACTAAGTGAAACCATCCAAGTAGATACTTGGAATGAAGGTGAAGGCTGAAGAAACAAAATTGAGAGTCATCAGCATAAATAGTACAGTGCATCTACTCAAAGTTCATATGTCATAAGTTCTGGTGAGACTGTCACACTCGAATAGAGCGGTTTGGAGTGAGCATGGGCTGAGACTGGACATTTCTTCTCTGATTTCCTCTTATAGCTTTCAGTGAGATATCTTGTTATTTTAAGTATATTTCTTCTCCAAAAATAGGACTTTGAAGGCACTGGGGAGATGCCCTCTAAGTTAGTGAGTAAAGACACTAACTCTGCGAGCTTGATGATTCTACTTTGATCCTGGGAACCCATGCAAAAGGCCAGATAAAGTAGTGAAGAAGTTTGTAACCTTTGGCTTAGCCAAGGCCAAAGTTTATCCAGGTAAATACAGTGGAGGTTGTCTCTCCCCCTCCAGTTATAGCCACCTGGTATTGATGATTCACTAGAGAGAACCTCCCAGGAGCTGAGAAGGCAGAGGAAAGCCTTGCTTTCTAGGAAGTGTTCAACATTATACCAATGACCCAGCTCGTGTCCCTCCTTTCAGAGAATAGAGTTGTACTGCACTGCACTCATAGCTCCACATTTGTTCACAGTCTTTGCAGTTTCTGAGGCCGGAGCCATGTGTCATGTCTCTTCTTAATATGTTTGCTAAGCATGTAGTCTGGTTCACATTAAATGATCAATAACATTTTTTTTGGTGTGTGTGGGGAGGGTGGGTATGCATGTATGCATATGAGTGCACATAAATTACAGACATCAGGTATTTCTCCTAAATTGCACTTCACCTTTATTTATTTTTATTAGATTAATTTTGTGTGCATATATGCATGTGCTACAACATGTGTGTGGAGGTCACAAGACAACTTGCAGGTGTTGGTTCTTTCTTTTCACCTTGTAAATACCAGAAATCAAACTCAGGACTTTAGGCTTGGCAGCAAGTACTTTTATTTGGTGAGCCATCTCTCTGACCCATCCACATTCTTTTTTGATTTATTTATTTATTTATTTTTGGTTTTTTTTTTGAGACAGGGTTTCTCTGTAGCTTTGGTGCCTGTCCTGGAACTAGCTCTTGTAGACCAGGCTGGCCTCTAACTCCCAGAGATCCGCCTGTCTCTGCCTCCCAAGTGCTGGGATTAAAGGCGTGTGCCACCACAGCCCGGCCTGATTTATTTTATTTTATTTTATTATTTGAGTGTCTTGCTAGCATGTATATACGGGCACCTGTAGCGTGAATTCTAATTGGTCTTAATAATAAAAACCTGGAGTCAGATGTACGGGTAAATACTGAAAGATCAGAGAGACAAAGGAGCAAGCCACAGCCACTTCTTACCCCACCAACTCCTCAGTCTGAAAAGGGGGGGGAATTCCTGTCTCTGCTCGCCTTATATTCTTCTCTCTGCCCAGCCATATCCCTTCCTATTTCTTCTTCCCTAGTGTTGGGATTAAAGGTGTGTGCCTTCCAAGTACTGGTATCAAAGGTAGGAGATCCTAAATGCTGGGATTAAAGGTGTGTGCTACCACTGCCGAGCTTCTGTGGTTAAGTAGTGGCTAGCTCTGCACTGTGATTTCCACACAAGCTTGACTTGTTAGAGCACAAACAAAATAACACCACAGGTACCACATGTATGCTTGGTTCCCCCAGGTCAGAAGAAGGCGTCTACTCCCCCTAGAACTAGAGTTAAAAGTGGTTGTGTGCCACTATGTAGATGTTAGGAACTGAACCTGGGGTCGCTGTAAGAGTAGTAGGTGCTCTTAACCACCGAGCCATCTTTCCAGTCCTCACATTTGTCTTTTTAAACAAAATCTCTTATTAAACCTGAAACTCGTCCAATTGACGAGACTTACAACTAACGAGCTTCCAGAATTTATCTGTCTCCAAAGCCACCTCCCACCCCTGCTTCCTCAACCCCACAGTGCTAGGACTATGGGCATATGCCACTGTGCCTGGCTTTGTGTGCGGTGTCTCTGGTTCTGAACTCAGGTCCTCATGCTTGCGTGGCCAGTCACTTGCCAACTGAGCCACCTTCCCAGTCCAGTAAATCTGAGCTAAGGAAAGGGGATGAAACACAGAACGATCTCTCTGAACTTAGCAGTGGACCTGTTTCTTTAGGCTGGTGCTTTGGATTAACAGGCTCTGGCAGACAGAAGAATGATGTCAAAGGAAGCAGACTTAGACTGTTGCCTGCCTCCACAATATCCAGCTGACTCATTGAGAGAGCACTTCCCCTTGGGAAAACAAAACAAAACTATTTGAAAGTATCGTCAATAAAAGTGGAGAGGAAATTGAATCATGGCTCTGTAGAACTGGAATTTCTCCAAAAACTAGTATGGTGTGATTGTTGGACACACATGGTTTCTCAGCTGTAGCCAGTGAACACAAAGTCTGCACAACACCAAGGTGGCAGGTGCTTGGGGCAGCTTGTTATTGTGAACAGAGTGACCACTCCATGGCCTGAAGGTGTGTTTCAGAATTTTTTTCTCTTATACGCCCTCCTTATCGTTCGAGCAGCTTCAGTGTGAGTGTTGTTTTTACAGTTTCCATCCTAGACCACAGCCTGGGTATGCAGAGATGAATTAAACCGTCTTTGTTCTCAAAGAGTAGAGTCTTCTAGGGATGTAGAGCTCAAACAGAGTAAGAAAATGTTCTAGGACCAGCAGTAGAAGACAGAGGGAGTGAAGGAGTTATCACTGGCAGTTGGTAGGGGGTAATGGCAGGGTGGGGGCACTGTTGAATACTAGGGTAGGTTTTGTAGAGAAGATGATATGGGCATAGCAGGCTGAGGATACAGCTCAGTTGGTAGACTGGTTGCCTAGGATTCATAAAGCCCTAGGTTCAGTTCCCATTAACTAGTAAACTAGGCATGGTGGCACATGCCTACAGTCCCAGAACATGGAAAGTAGAGGCAGAGGGTCAGAAGTCCAAGGTATTCGAGCTGGTGAGAGTTCAGCATGCTGCCACACCTGATTATCTCAGTTCCTGATTCCTGAGAACCCACATGGTGGAAGCAGAGACTAGATTCCCACAAGTTGTCCTCTGCCACGTGCATGCTGTGGCATGCACACATTCACAATAAATACATTTCTAAAAGGTAAATTCAGGGTCATCCTTGACTAGTTAGCCAGTTGAAGGCTAGCCTGGACACTACATGAGATGCTGTCTTAAACAAATGTTCTCCAATAGATGTGGTGGTTAAAGGTATTTAAGTAGAGTAAACATCTGTAATGAATGTACATTCACAAAAGCAACCCGGTGTGTTTGAGGGTCTAATAATGGTTCCAGAAAGCTGGAGTCAAGGATGCAGTAAGACTTGGAGCTGGATGGGGCTGTGGTTCTTCCTAGTGAGGAGCCTCATACACACTTGGAGGTATTGACAGTCGTTCAAGGATGTTAGGCCAATGATAGAAACACTTTGCAATTTTAAGATCACAGCGGTGCCAACAGGGGGTGGGGGGAGCAAGCCCAGAATCAAGGAAACCAAGGATGGTCCTCATGGAAAGGAGTGGATTCAGAGCACTAAATACCAAGCGTGGCAGCTCATGCCTGTAATACCAGCACTCAGAATGCCACGGCAGGAGGATTGCTGTGAGCTCAAGGTCAGCTTAAGCTACAGAGTGAGCCACAGCATTCATTTGGAAGTCAGAGGACAACTTTGGTGTCAGTCTTTGCCTTCCACCTTGTTTGCGACAGGGTCTCTTTGCTGGCCTGGGAGCTTCCAGATATTCTCCTGCCTTCACATCCTATTTCTCCAGAGATCCACTGGTTACAGATCTACACTGCCACCCCTGGGTTCTGGGGCTTTCAGTGAAGGTCCTCCTGCTTGTATGGCAAGCACTTTACTTACTAGGCCAGCTCCCCATCCTGAGTGGGGTTTCTAATGGTCATTTGGAGAAAGGAATTGTTACGGATCTCCAAGGACAATAGAGACACCTGAACCATAGTTCTGGGACCTCAATTAAAATCTTGTTTATGCAGAGGATGGTAGGTTATAGATAACAAACCCAGCAGCCAATAGCACAGTGAGATCACTCCTCACTTTCTTTGAAGCTAAGGTATTAATTCCAAATTCTCAAGACATATCAAGACTTCACAATCCAGATAAAGTATTTTTTTTCCTATTTTTTTTCTTTTCTTTACCATAAGAGTCGAGAGAAATCACTCCGCAGGTTTTACTGTAAACAGGATACAATGGAAAGTTGACTGCTCTGGTATTCCTGTCCATTAGGAAAGAATTCAAAGAAATAGCACCTGCACCAAAGCTGGCCTCACGGTGGCGCTCCAGTCTTGCTGGAGACAGACTCTAGACGCTTCCTAAGAGGACGTTCACAGGGAATCGCTGACATGAACTCTGGGGCCATAGAGCTCGTGGTGTGAAGTTACACATGCGGCTTGTGCTGCTTTCACCAGTTTTCACCTGCGACTGGACCAGCATCATAGTGTGTAGCATGGCAGAATGTGTCTGTCTGGAAGAGAAATGACATCGGAGTTCAAAACTAATTAAAACAAATCTCTTTATAATTAATGGCTATCACTTATTGAGCACCTTCCATTTGGTGCAGTCCTGAGTACTTTTCAGATTATCTGAGCTCTCCAAATTGTTATAACTATTGATACCCCGCCCTTACCCCATCTCCCCCACAAAGAAACCGGGGCTCAGAACCATTAAGTAGCTTGTCTCTCATTCCCATACATAGTAAGTAGCCACACGGGATATTGAACCCCATTTGTGTGATTTCAGGACAAAAGAAGTTTTTTTTTTTTCTTTTTTGCCATTGTTGGCCAGAAACGGAAAACACGAGTGATTCCTGTCTTTGCTCTCCAGCTATGAAAACCCCACATTCCAGAGGTTCCCAAATGGAAGCTGTCTCCCTCAGGATAGATGGTCAGCAGAGCATCTCCACCCTGCATAAGGAACCCAAAAAGAAAACACAAATAATAAAACTCAGAATAGTGTCACTATACTGAGCACAGTCAGGCTGAGATGTAGCTACCCTTGATCCTCAGATGCCCAATTAAGACTGTTCAATCATAATTATAAAGCACTTTTAAATTGTAAATAAAAAATAAAATTCAAAGCAGCAGTGATAGCAGCCTAAGATAATTACTAATCTGTGTGTGTACACATACATACACACACACATGCATACACACATGTGTGCGTGCATGCATGCATGCATACATACATACATATACACACATGCATACATACATACATACATACATGCATGTATATATATGCTCTTGTAGTGAGAAAGGAGATGTATGGAGAAGCTTTTGGCTCAGCATGTCTGTGTTTTGCATGATTTACAGTACAATTTGCCGGCTCTGTGGTACCCTCCCATCAGCTCTTTCACTGTTCATCACAAGACTCCAGCTCTGTGCGGATGAAATACCATCTCCTTGGAGCTGCAGAGATATCCTGACTCAGCTCATTCCCACAGGCAGATGCCACCTGTCCTTACCTACCACTGTTTCTCTGATTTAAGGGAACCCCCACCCCAGTATTTTTATGCAGTATTATTCTTGGGGTTAAACTAAAGGAATACATATGAGTCTAAATCTGCTTAGGAAGGGTTTGTCAGTCAGTCATCACCAGAACATCTTTGTTAAGGTGTATCCGTGCTGTGTGAAAGACATACAGTGGCTGGGTGTGGTGTTGAGCCTTCTTCGCCCAGCGCTCGGGAGGCTAGGGCGAGTAATTTCATAATTTCTTGAGTAGCCTAGACTATATAATGAGTTCCAGACTAACCTGGGTGATATAGTTAAGACCTTTCAGAACAAAATATGATATACAAGTTCCAGCGATTCAAAACCTTAAACAAAAGTCCCCATCTGGACAAATATAGAGTGAACATGATTATAAAACTACTTTAAATTTATTTAAAATCTTATTGTATAGCTAGGCATACTTGGAACATGTTGACTTTCAATAAGAACTTACCCTGAGTAGATGCCTTCAGCAACGTCAAAACACACACACACGCACAAGGTTGTTTGTTGCAGTGCTTGCATTTATACTTGTAGAGTAATAAAGCCAACCTAAACAGCCCAAGGGAAGGTGTGTGTGAGAAAGGTGGTGAGTGAATGATAGTGCAAGCACATTCTATACACCCGCAGGAAAGAACCAGGAAGAGATGTGTAAGCCAATAGGGAATGATTTCTAGGATATATGATTTGATGGAAAAAAACAAAGGATAAAAGAATATTTCTAGAATACTTCTATTGGGACAAATCAAAGTAAGAAAATGTGTGTGTGTGTGTGTATGCTTTTGTCACCAAAACTGAAAATCTTGGAGGATGAATCAGAAAGGAATAAGGTTACTTTCCTGTAAGAAGTGAGTGGGAAAGAAATAAGCAAAATGAGGGGCTGGGCTGAATAGAGTGTTGGCCATGACGTTTCCCCCTTTTCTCTTCCCCTTCCCCCTACTTCCTCCCACAACCCAGGTCTCAATAGAGTCTTGCTACATTGTCCAGTTCTCTGTGCCAATGTGATCCTCCTGCCTCAGCCTCATGAGTAACTGGTACTAAAGGTATGGGTTACTGTTCCTGGCTTATGAATGCTTCTTTTTGTGTAATTCTGAGTTTTAGGTGATATAAAATGGAATAGAAGTGGATAACATAATAATCGCATGGAAAAGAAACTATGTGTGTAGTGAAGAGGAATTTTATATGCAATGTTGTTTCACTCTTAGGATAAGTAAAAGGAAAGTATAAAAATTAATATTAAACTCTAATATGTTTTCTTGCAATAGTGGGCCTCTTATTTTTGGCAGTGGTTCATTCTGGGTATTCTGGCATTAGGTAAATAAGTAATATACTATAAATAATGAGGTTCAGTTTCCTAAGAGAGAGAAAAGAAAGTCACTGATCTGGAAAGATAGAATAATAGAATTAATTCTATAATGGCAGTTAGAATTAGGCAGGACAGTTTAATCCATGGCTTAAAAAATTGTGTGTGAAAAAAATTGTGTGTGTATGTATGTGTGAGTGTATGTATGTGTGCATATGTGTATGTCTGTATGTGTGTGTGCATATGTGTATGTATAAGTATGTGTGTGTTTGTATGTGTGTGTATTAGTTAGAGTTTCTATTGCTGTGAAGAGACACCATGACCACAACAACTCTTTTAAAGGAAAGCATTTGGGGTGGTGACTTACACTTTCAGAGGTTCAGTCCATCATCATCATGGCAGGAAGCACGGCAGCATGCAGACAGATGTGATGCTGGAGGAGTAGCAGGAAGTTGACTGAGACACTGGGTGGTATCCTGAGCATAGGAAACCTCAAAGCCCACCCCCACAGTGACACTCTTCCTCCAACAAGGCCATAGCCACTCCAACAAAGTCATACTTCCTAATAGTGCCACTCCCTATGAGATTATGGGGGCCAATTATATTCAAGCTACCACAGTGTGTGTATTTCCTTACTCTTAGAAGCAATACTCAAACCTTCCACCTACATCTTGGCTTATAAATTCCATTTGCTACTGAATCGTAGCTCCTTGGCAAACTGGCTACAGCCTGGTAAGAAAACTGTGGCCTCTGAACAGCTGATTAAGCCAGTAAGTTAGGAAGCACTCTGAAAAAAAAAATCAAGATGATCAAGAGAATTATCCTGAAGAGATTCTGACTGACAGAACTTGTAGTAATTGGTATAAAAATAGTGATAGTGATGAATCACAATCCGTTGAATAAGATATGAAGCTATACAAACAAACAAATAAATGTGGAAGGGGGCAAGTGAGCCTTATCGTTAGATTGTCAAGGGGGGTGGGTGAAGGGGAAAGGGGCTTGCCGCCAAGATGGATGACCTGAGTTTGATCCTAGGGGAGTCACGTGGTGAAAGGAGAGAAACAACTCTGGCAAATTGTCCTCAAACAGACAGACCGACACACACACACACACACACACACACACACACACAATGTAACATTAATAACAAAGAATATTAATTAGTAAATGTAGAATAAGCTGGATATGCTAGCACAAATCTATAATCCTAGCACTCAGAAGATTGAGGCAGGAGAATCAGGAGTCCTAGGTCAGCATAGCAAGAGCCTGTCTCCAAAGAACAGCAAATATATAAAATATAGAAAAATAGTTATGAAGTTAGAATTGGAAAATAATCTTCTAATACTCATCAGTAATGATATAGTCATCTATGAATGAGAAAACTGGTAGGTGAGATTCGGATGAAAAATAGGATTTCACATTGTCACAAAGTCTGTCCTGACAAGCTTTTCATTCACTACAAAGAGGAAATTATGCTTAGAGTACAGCTAGCCATCAGACGCCATGCTAGCGAAATGACCAAAGCACAAATGTGAAAACAGATATGGAACCAATATTTTAAAATTCTGGAGGAGAGTACCCAGGGTTGGGGTACTGTTTTTACACAAGTTTGAAGTAGGAGGTCCCTCAGAAGACATTGCTAAGCCATGGAAAGACAAAGGCTGTGCTATAGGCAGTTACTTCTGTCCGCTTGCTCCGCCCAGCAGCAATGTGGCCACAGTTGGACTTTGGGAGTTGGAAGAAGAGGAAAAGCTTTATGCCTGGGGTCCCCACGTGGTAGAAAGAGAGAACTGACTCCTGCGAGTTGGGCTATAATCTCTACATGTGTTTCCTGAGATGCACACATTTGCACGCATATGTGCACCCCCCCAATAATCGAACAAATGAATGAATACATAAATGAAAATATTTAAATTCCATATATTAGATTATTATTAGATCCAAATATCTCAACACATGTTTATGATTTCATAGCTTAGTAGCCATTTGAAGACACAACGCATAATTACAAAGAAAACATCTTAATTTCATTTTAAAATATACTCACTCACTTGCTAGTGAGATGTATGAGTGTCTTGGCTGTTGAGCAACCAGATGGACAGTGTCATATTTACTTATCATTCCATATTAGCACCCATATAGTTCTTTCTGTCTCATCACACAACCACAGAAAACAAGGTTTACAAAGATCTGAACATATTAAATGGAGAACAGTTGCTGGGTATCGTAGCGTACACCTTTAACGGCAGCACTCAGGAGGCAGAGGCAGCCTCTCGGCGAGACCAGCCTGTCTACAGAATGAGTTCCAGGACAGCCAGGGCTATATAGGGAGATCCTGTCTCAAAACAAAACAAGATAAACAAAAAAAAAACCAGGTAAATAAATAAATATTAGAAATGGAGATTAGCCAACCACGGAAGGATCTGTTTTCTCAGCCAGTGATTTATACCATTCTCAGCTGACTCTACTGTGGCATCACTGACAGATTTAAAGACACTTTGCTGACACAGTGAACTTATTGCTGTGGCACCCCAGTGCGTTTGGGGACCGTGATTATACAGTTACTGGGGACAAACTTCTGAGGAAAAATAATCCAAATCTGATCATGATATTTGATATTACATAATAATTAGTGTTACCGCATGACTCAATACTTGTGAACTTTCACATGCTTGTCCTTTGTGCCATCTGATTTCTTTTGGAAAGCCTTCTATTTTGTTGCAACAAAACGGAAATGGAAACATTTGGAAGGAAAGATAAAATAGCATCCTGTAGGTCTGAGGTAAATGCCTACACGGAAGGAGTATCTAACTTTTTTGAACTCATTGTTTTCCAAATATCTCTTTTTAGGAGATATGGCACTGGCTTAGTCAGTAAAATGCTTACTAAGCTTGGATCTTCAACATTCAGGTAAAAAGTGGTTCCTGGCAGCACCAGTCTATAACCTCAAAGCGAGGTGGAGACAGGTAGATCCTTGGAATTCACTGGCCAGCCAGCCTAGCCATAATGAGCTCCAGGTTCAGTTAGACACCCTATCTCAGAAAATAAGGTGGACCATGGTTGAGGAAGACACTTAACATTGACCATTGGCGTCCACATGTGCATAGACACATGCATGTGTACATGTGTGCTTGCAAGCCATACACACATGTGCAAACACGCATGTGCACACACACACACACACACACACACACACACACACACACCTGAACACACACACCTCTTGGCTGGGGTGGTAGTTCACCTGTGAGGCTGAGGCAGGAAGATTACAAGTGTAAGATCAACTTAGTCTACAGTGATGGGTCTGAGGACCACCCATGGAAACATGAAGAGACCCAGTCCAAGAAGAAGAAAAAGAAGCAGGAGAAGGAGAAGGGAAAAGGGGAGGAGGAGGAGGAAGAGGAGGAAGAGGAGAAAGAAAAAGTCTTGTTTGTGGTTCCACAGTGCATTTTGAGTTTTTTGTCTTTTAGAAAAGGAAGCAAACATTCCCTCTGTGTGCGTATGAAGGGAAAATGAGGATGGAGAGAAACAGTGGGTTCAGTCGGCATCACTCAGTCGGAAACGAGGATGTATCATCTACTTACTGGGTTAGGAAAATTCGGGTAATTAATATCTGACGAATATAGACCTCTTTGCAATTAAGCTGGTGACATGCAGTAACCAATAAACAACTTCAAAGAGCTAATATAAGACAAGCTCTTATATTAGCATTCAGTAGATGTACCTGAGAATTTAAGTCAGCCCGGGCGATAACTATAGTCAAGATACTGGCAGCAGCTACAGCACTGCATGAGTGTCGTGTCTGAATTAGGAAGGAGGGCTAAGGAGATGGCTCCATGGGCTAAAGCCCTGCAGTGCAAAATGCCTGAAGACCTGAGTTTGGCTCCCTGACCCACACACATAAAAGCTGGACAAGTGCTGGGTGGTCGTGGCACATGCCTTTAATCCTAGCACTTGGGAGGCAGAGGCAGGTGGATCTCTGTGTGTTCCAGATGAGCCTGGTGTACAGAGCAAATTCCAGAACAGGCTCCAGAGCTACACAGATAAACCCTGTCTCTAAAAACAAAAACACAAAAGGGCTGGACACAGTGTTTTAAGCATCTGTAATCCCTGTGCTTCTATGGGGAGATGGGAAGCTGAGACAGGAGACACCCTGAAGCCAGGGACAGCCAGTCGTAGAACACAGAGAAACAACGGCTCAGTCTGAAACAGTGGAAGACAAGGACTGATACCCGAGGGGGTTCTTCTGACCTCCATACACACGCTGTGGCAGGAACACCACCATGTTCACACACAGAGATGTAGATACACACACATGCATAAACATACACACACACAGATTGAAAGAGAAAGAGAGAGAGAGAGGAGTGTGCACAAATGATGGAGGAAATGTTTATTTCTGTTTTACTCATATAGCGCTGACAAACACTATTTTGATCAGTTTACCGTCTGTTTACGTAATAGAAAGAAGCCTCAAAATGTTTCACTTTGAGTTGGGGGTGTGCTGTAACTCAGCGGAAGAGTGCTTGCCTAGCATGTAGGAGGCTCTGAATTTGATGTCTAGAACTGAAAATAAAATTAACACAACAGACCTGGAGTTCCCAGAATACTGAGTAAAATATAGCTCTGGGATTTCTTTGCAAAGAGGCTTTGTTGCCTCGCTGACGCAACACGGGTGCATGGTCCCGTGGACTCTGCTGTTGCGATTACAAGGCAGCTGCAGACCTCAGCTTCCAGGCCCGCTGACTGCACTCCTCTCTTTTTCTTTTTGCTGCTCTGGCTGTGCAATGGGTCTTGGGAACGCAGAGGGGTTTAAGATAACCCCAACAGAGAGGTGGTCTTTTTCTCTTTTAGGCCTGAATACTGGGAGTGGTGTGAGCAATTGTCCTCAGGACTGTGACCCACAGCGCACCATCCGAAGTTGTGTTGAAATAGCATGATGAATTGGCGGCAGAATGGATGGGAAGGAATATGAAAAGATTTGTATAACAAAGCACCATAAATCATCTCTGGTACAGTGGGGCCCCCAACCTTCAGCCTGTGGGCTTGTCAGAGGAGCTGCAGGGAGGGAGAGAGAGATGAGGGAGAAAGAAAGAAAGGGGTCTTCGAGATTTGGGCTTGAAGCATCCCCTAAGCCAGCGATGCCACTAATCAAATTCATTCACTTGCTCAGTTTGGAAATACCTATCAAGAGTCTTACTTGTGGATGGCTCTATTCTGGAGCTATTGGGGTGTGATGGATAAGGGAAAGGGTAGATAATAGTGAGTCAGATACAGTTCCTGACTCACTGTGCTTAGGCATGGTTATGACAAGGACCCGGATTATTTCTTTATCATCAGCACAGATACACAGTAGGATGTCCTTAACTTCAAGGAATAGATGCATTGCTAAGTCCTTCTGGCACTAAGGTGAATTGCGATCAAGTGAATGGATTTCTATATTCTTCATAAAGCTGTCCTTGCTGCCCTTTGTTCCTGTTATCCTATGTGTATATGCTGTATTTTCCACAAGCCTTTTGGAGGCAATTTTTATGGAATAGGAATTGGAAGAAACAAAGGATGGGGGAAGGTCAAACAGATTCAGATTAGAATCTTAGTTCCTCTACCTAGTAGCTCTGTGTGTGGCCTGTGTTAGTTTCTTTTAAAGTTTTTATAGTTTTAACTATGTGTCTATGTACACCTGTCTTTGTGAGGGTTTGTGCATGTGAGCGCAGTACCCAGGGAGGCCAGAAGAGGGCAGAGATGGTTGCAGGCTCTTGTGAACTGCCAAGTGTGGGGTCTGCAAAGAGAACTCAGGTCCTCTGCAAGAACAGTAGGAGCACTTCAGATTGGGCCATCTCTCCACCCACCTGGGTTAGTTTCCCAACCCCTCGAAGTCTTAGTTTCATTGTCTATAAAATGGGGATCACAGCTCCTCTGGACGGGGAAGTTGTGAGGGTTAACCATAAGGTATGCCAGTGGCTTTGTTAGTCCTTGCTATCTGGAGCTGTACCGAGTGGTTATTCTAAAGGGAAGAAAACAGTATTCGCCAGGGTTAAATACCTTAAGTGCTTTGTAACCTGGAGGAAGCATCACACTAGGCTTCAGAATTCTGTTACCAGCCTGCCTCATCCGTGTTCCTTTCCTACCCTTAGCAGCTTACCCAGTCCTGAGCCAGGGAGCTGGAGAGATGGCTCAGTGGTTAGGAGCACTTCCTGCTCTTCCACAGATCATGGGTTCACTCCCAGCTACACATCAGGCAGCTCACAGCCACCTGGAATTCCAGCTTCAGGGCATTTGACACCCTCTTCTGGCAGCATAGGTTCATGTATGTATACACACACATACACATAGATAAAAAGAAACCTTAAAATACAATCCCGAAGCTGTTAATTATGAGAGGCCGAGACAAGACAGTGTGTGAGAAGTGTTCTTCAGGGAACACACTCAGAAAATGGGCAGCCACTCAACTAACCAGGAGCAGGACTTGGATCTAAAGGGTCAAGTACTTGATTTTTTTTCAGCTAGGGTGGCACTATCAGCATTTTTTGTTGTTGTTATTGTATTTTTTTTTTTGTTTTTCGAGACAGGGTTTCTCTGTAGCTTTGGAGCCTGTCCTGGAACGAGCTCTTGTAGACCAGGCTGGCCTTGAACTCACAGAGATCCACCTGCCTCTGCCTCCCAAGTGCTGGGATAAAGGTGTGCGCCAGCACTGCCCGGCCGTTCTCAGCATCTTTTATGCCAAGCTAGAAGTCTGAGGGTTAGTAGATGCTGTGAACACTTGAAAGGTTTTCTCGAGTGTAATGCAGTGAGTCGACTTTCTTGTTTTGATGATTGCTTCATGCTTATTCACAAACTATCTGCTTATATGCATAGTCTTGAACTTTTTAATAACAATTATACATATATGAACATTATATATAAATAAATATATACAACCTTCATAGAAGGCTAGCCAGGATTGCAAAGGAAATATACTACTGACTTCACCCAGATAGATACTTCAAAACATTTGCTTTTCAAAGAAATTGCCCCATTGCCCCATTGCATTACAGCATTGCAAGGAATAGGATCAAAACTTGTTGGTGGAAAGAAATTCAAGGAACAAGGAAAAGCAAGAGGTGGCTCTCATCCTCACAGCAAGCCCTCCTTGGGATACAGCCTTTCCTCAACCCCAGGAGGGTCGAGCATAGGGTCAAGGAGTGGTGAGCAGGTTAGCAACAAGGACAACAGAGGGAGGGGACAAAAGAGCAGAGAGTAGAAGCTGCATGCCCAATGCCTGAGCATGTTTCTTTGCTGCAAGAGAATGGCAGGACAACGGCTCAAACTGTGAGAGAGGAGGGTGGAAAGGGAAGGGGGCAGCTAATGGATGAGGGGGCCCAGCAGGGGTCAGAGGTCACGAGGGCACCACAGTGAACTAATTGGCCTCTCTCCATATTCACTTTCTGCTTCTAGCCTACAGCTGGGCCCCCAGAGAAAGGCCAGGGGAAAAGCTGGCTTTATTTATTTATGCTCCAGATGTGAGGCCGACTCAGCTGGTGCCGAGCAACCGAAAGGGAAAAGAGAGGCAGGAAGCCCCTTTCCTCCTCTCAGCACCTGCCCTTCTGAGAGAGAGATGCTTCTCTCTCACTCCATCATTCATCCATCATCATCCTCATGATGTGCCAATTGGATGCCCCGAGAAACGTGGTACATACCAGATAAGGGCACTGATCATTTTGACTTGGACGCTATGACAACTTGTGCAGGCTGCTGTGGTCAGCCTCTAGCTGAGAGAGCCTGAGCTGGAATGCCAGCTGGTAGCTCTGTGGCCTCAGACTAGTGCTTTAATTTTAGTTTTTCAAATACCAGTTTTTCCCTCCAGTTTAAAAAAATGGGGTGATTATGTGCATTAAGTGAGGTAAGTGCATGTAAGTTAAACCGCACCTCAGTGCGTGCTAACTCTCGCTATTGCTCTAGCCCAGTGGGATAAACATGTGGCACAGGGAATACCCATTGTCTCGCCTTACGTTGTCTGTGAACTGCCCCTCCCAAGACAAAAATCTCCGTTCCTCTTTCATAAGGCTCCGGAGACTCTGAGGGAAGCCTCAGGTCCTTTCTAGGGTTTTATCTGAACTCTATAAAGATCAAGTCACATGGAACAGAACTCTTTTTATTTAATGAGGAATAAGCCAAGAACTTAAAACTGGACCAGGTAGCAATGAGGACCGGTGAGAAGTCCTTTGCCATTGCAGGGACTCACACATAAGGTCAGCTTACACTTAGCTAGGGAGGGAGAGAGAGCCGCAGGTCATATAGACAAGAGGAGGTCTGTGTCTGAGGACTTTCTAGCTGCTGTGTGACTTATAAAACAACAGACAACCCATCTCTTCACAGAGCCTACAAGGTCACTGGAGAACCACTGCCCATCAACCCTGGAATACAGAGATGGGAACAGAAGACATGCCCGCATGGCCATGAGCATGGAGCTCTGTGGATCTCCCACCTGGTTATCCTCCACCACAGACATCAGAGACTCGCGGAGTGGAATCCCGAGTTCCTACCTAACATTTAATTTGGAAGTTTCCTTTTGTCATGCGTTCTTCCTGCTTCCGTTCACTTAATCATTCACTCACACTCATTCATCTGTTCTTGCTGCCTATTTTCTCTTTACTTTTAAAAATACTTATTTCTTTATCTATGTGTATCAGTGTTTTGTCTGCATATATGTTCTGGGGCCCACAGAGACCAGTGGAAGGTGCTGGATCCCCTAGACCTGGAGTTATAGACAATTTGTGAACCACCTTGTGGATGCTGGGTCCTCTGCAAGGGCAGCAGGTCCTCTTAACTACTGAGCCATCTCTCCAGCCTTCTTTCTACTTTTTAAAAGATATCAGCTTTTATTAATTCTTTGAGACTTTCATACAGTGTATTTTCATCAAATTCACCCCCCACTTTTCCCTCTAGCTCCTATAGTCACCCCTTCACTTCTCCATCTCCTCCCAATTTCCATATCCTCCTTTGTCTAATCACTCTCTGAGTCCAATTTATGCTGTCTCTGTACTCATGTTTATAGGGCCGTATACACCGAGTGTGGCTGACCTCATCTTTATGGGCTACACCCTTAAAGAAAACTGATTCTGCCTCCTTCAGAAGCCATCAACTGTCACTAATTCCTCAGGGGTAGTGGCTGGGAAGGTCTTCCCCCTTCCATACTAGGATGTTGACTGGCTTTATGGTTTTTTTTTAATTTTATTTCTGTGTGTCTGTGTATGCTCATGTGCATGCATGTATATGCATGTTTGTACCATAGCCCACGTGTGGGGAGGCCAATTTTTTTGAGTTGATTCTCTCCGGACACCATGTGGGATCCAGAGACTGAACTCAGGTCATCAGGCAAGAGCAGCAAGTGCTCTTAGTCCCTGAACCATCTCTCCAGCCCCTGTGTTTTAGGTAATATTACTCTTATCATACATTTTCACATCATAAAGGCAATGTCATCTCCCTTCTTTCCCAAAATTGTCTTTGTAATTCTTTTGGTGTTGTTTGAGAGAGTCTCACTATGTAGCTGGCTGGTTGGCCTGGAACTCATTATGTAGACCAGGCTAGCCTCAAACTCAGAGATCAGACTGCCTCTGTCTCTCTACCTCCCAAATGCTGGGGTTAAAGGGAGGTGCCATCTGCCTGGCTTGTCTTTAAAATTCTTGTTTCTTTTTCTATTTCATATTTTCATATTAACTTGTAAGTTTCCTATATACTGAAATCTCCAAGCTGAGACCTCTTTAGAATTACACTGAATTTATAAATTAATTTGTTTTTATATTAATGGATTACTCCTCTTTTAAAGAGCTTCTTATTAAATATCCTTCAGTCAAATTTTATAATTTTCTCAATTTCAGTGACTTCTTCTCTCAGTGGACCCAATGCTAATAACTTTCAGTCGGTGCATATGGGAACAGGAACTTATAAAGACCACATCTTCTGTTTGTTTTGATTAAGACTCTTCAACTCAACAACCTTGGACAACTATTTTAGTGGCTTTGATAGTCTGCCTCTAACTCTTGGATTCTGGACAGAAATCTACAGCATCTAGACCCCAGGGGCTACCAGTAACCAGAGGTTACTAGAAAGCACCCACTTGGCCAGGGGCGCATGAGGCTGGGATTGCTGTCCTGGGGCTGAGTATACCTCTGTTCTCAGAGCACCAATTCTCTGGGAATTTTTATTGTGGAGCTGAAATTCCATTTCTTCCATGAAGTAATACCAAGTCTCACAATCTTTTCAAACCTTAATTGGTGATGGACGAGCCCTAAGAAGAGACCGTAGAAGACAGAGGGCTGTGTTTCCCTCAGCTCACTTAAGCATTCCT
Source organism: Microtus oregoni (assembly GCF_018167655.1). NCBI lineage: Eukaryota > Metazoa > Chordata > Mammalia > Rodentia > Cricetidae > Microtus > Microtus oregoni. The sequence goes on from NW_024543074.1 coordinate 14,709,887, forward strand.
ACTTTAGTTGGGTGGCCTTCTACCCTTCTGCTGGCCTGGCACAACTCAACTCCCAAATGCCTCTGACACCAAGTCTAGCTACCCCTATCCTAACGACCCCTGCCCTTCTCACAAGCCACCCTGCAGATCTAGGAACATTCTCCAACTCTGACACGCGTTCTCAACATTAGCCCAGTGCAGGTAATTCTGCCTGTGCCCTGCAGTGTTTCTACAGAGGCCTGGGAATCTCTCGGTGCTGTCTTTTGGCACACTGAGGTGAAGGCACAGAGCTCAAGGGTCCTTCTTTAGGGAAAGATTACATCATGATAGTCATGTAGCTGAATGCTAAGTCTAGAACTATTTTACTTCTTTCGTTTTCGTGTGTGTGTGTGTGTGTGTGTGTGTCTCATGTGCATAATCCCCTGACCTCATAGGCAGTTGTGAGTCATCCAATGTGGGAGCTGGGAACCAAACAGGTCCCACAGAAGAACAGCAAGAGCTCTTAACTGCTGAGCCATCTCTCCAGCCCCTAGGGCTGCTTTTCAGTCCTTAAAATAAGAGTTCCCGAAAGGGTGTGCTATTTCATCAGCTGCCCAGAAGTAGCTGGAGGGTAAGTATGGCGCCTGCTTGCCCTAAAACACGTTTCTTCATCTCAAACACTGACAGGCCTCCCCCCCTCTCTCTCTCCCCCTGCCCCTTTGAAAGATTTATTGCATGTATAATATGTACTATATGAGTTTATATGTGCCATATGAGCTCAGGGACTGGAGGCCTGATATGGATGCTGGCAATTGAACCCAGGTGTCGTCTGGAAGAGCAGTAAGTGCCCTTAACCACGGAGCCATCTCTCCAGGACCTGTTCTGCCGCACCTTTCTCCTGTTGGCTTCTGGGATGACTGGAATATGCAGGTTCTCATGCATGCTCACTGATAGAACTCAGACACCTGGCACACACATTACCACGTCCTGGGGAGTCCCTGCAAGCAAGGAATCAGCATGTGCATGTTGTGGTCACCATGTCTGGGTGTACTGGCAAGACCAGACACACCTTGCTTTGGAGGTAGGAGCAGCCTGTCCTCTCTGTCCTCAGCCCTGACTAGAGCCATCTTCATTAAGATGTGGAGTTCCATTTCCCAACAGGCCTGTCTCACACATTCCCCTGTCCTTGGATCAGCAGTGCAGCCTACAGGGAATGTCTACCTCAGAGCAGGATTCCATGCTCAGGTCTGGCCTCCCGGCCAGCACTCCTCCAGCCATGATGCCAGGGATGCTTTCTCAGGTCAAAAGGGAAAGCATTGTGGCCAGGCAAACACATGGCTGGCTTTGAAGTCTCAGAGGGGATTTGCTCAGGCTGGAGTTGGGAATCTGAAGGAGAGGCCTTGCTGTGTTTGTTAACTCCAACAACACGTGAGGCCTAGTGTGTTTGATGTCTCCGGAGAGCAGGAGGAGGGAGGCACACCCTGGGGGTCCTCTTAGAGGACTCCCCCCTTGTGCTGAGCCTGCAGTCCTACCTAGGCCTGGGACACAGGAGGCCCAAGTCCAGAAGGGCTAATGGCAGGCCTTTACTAGAAGAAATAATGGTTCTCTTCCTTCAAGTTGGTCTGTGGGAGTGTGGCTCAAGGCAAATGGCTGCTTACCTTGGGCTCTGGACACATGAAGTGAGGATGAGAACAAAGGTAAGACGGCCTCAGGCAGCCGCGGGGGCGGACAGGGGACAGGCAGATATCTGCTCTGCCTGGAGCTCCCACGTTCAACCTCCTCTCCCTTCCCACCCTCTACCATTAGCCTCTCTGACTGCTCCCTCTCTGCCATCATGGTTGCAGCACAAGTGGGGAGTTCGTTTTCCAGGATCTGTCTGCTGTATTCCTGCCTCAGAAGTCCTAGGTAGTGTGACCAGAAGCACAGCCAACAGCATTTAAATCAACAACTGAGCAGGAGCCAGGTCAGGACAATGCTCCCACGCTGGCTCTCAGGGCTTCTCCTAGGATTTCACCAGGTGCCCAAGCCTGTTTACCACCTTTGCTGGTGGGAATGGGGCGAGAAGGAAAGCATTGTTATTAACGAGTTCAATGTCCCATGGAACAATTGAGCCAGGAATATCTCCACCCCACCTCCAACTCTCCCACCTGTGCATCCTAACAGTACACACACTGCTACCAGAGTCTCCCCCTCCCCGCCCCCATTTCCAGGCTGCTCCGGCCTGCCTATCCCTTTACCCAGATGCTGCAATTGAGAAAGGCTTGTTTACGATAAGGCCTTGAAATCAGGAGTTATAAATCCTGCCCAGGACAGCTGCCCTATCTCTGTACTAAGTTTTGCCAAAAGGAGGCTCACCTGCTTGTGACCCATTCCCTGTTACCGTCCCCATCCAACTCCCCCCTCCCCCCTCAGCTCCCTGCAGCTCCTCTGCAAACACAGGACAATGGGCAAATGGGAGTTACCTGTCTTAACAGGTGTCATCTGGGCCTCACTTTCCTACAGGGTGATGGGAGGGTCATCCTCAGCCCACCCACCGTGGGCATTCCTGTGATTGTGAAGATCTATCTTTGAGCATGACCTTTCTTTATGCTCGGTATCTTTAACTGCAGGAGACTGAGCCCACCTCAAGAGAGTTAAGGACTCTCACTTTGGCTACTTAATCTGAATGAGCAGACAGCTACTGTGCTGTTTGTTTCAGAAGTGCCTCTGCTGTGGCACGTTCACAAGGGACACTGTGTTGTGCCCACTATGGTGCCCGTTTTCTGCATTAGCCTTCCCTAGTAAGATAGAAGTTCCCTGAAGACAGCAAGTCCGGTGTGTGTGTGTGTGTGTGTGTGTGTGTGTGTGCGTGCATGTGTTGCTGGGGTCAAACCCAGGGTCTTGAGCATGCTAAACAAGTGCTCTACCCCTGAGCCATATCCCCCCCAGCCTTAGACTATTTCTTATTCATCACTGACTCCCTCTGCCCAGTCGACTGCATAAAATATGATTATATCAATATTTAGGGCCAGGAGAATGCTGTTGTCTCGTTACCTACAAATGCTTGCCAAGGGCGTCTTCTGTGTAGTAAGTGATTCCACTGGGCAGTAGGGGCACACAGGTTAAGGAGACCCAGTGGGACTTTACCTGCCTGAAAAGGAGGGAGCTGCCTGGGAACCCAGGGAATCTGCTGTGATGGTCAGAAGCCTCGAGACTTGAGAACATTTGCCTTAGAGAGAACTAACTTAAGTGATGCCCCTGAGCCAGAGACGACATGTCTACTCATCCCCAACCTCAGAACATTCTAGAGTAGAGCTGATTTCAATATCATTGTTTCAAAAGTGTGCATAAAAGCCATTTCTAGGGAGAGAAAAATGGCTCAGTGGTAAGAGCACTTTCTCTGCACCGGGGAGCAGAGACACACAGATCCTGGAGCTCCCCCTAGCTAGTCTGGATGACCCCAGGTTTAGTGAGATAGGGTGTTTCAAGGGAATACAGTGGAGGGTGACAGAAGAAGACACTCAACACCCTCCTCTGGCCTCTGCACGCATGCGCGCACGCACACACACAGAGTCATTTCTAATGTCACTGCTTGGGAAGAAATTGTCCAGTCTTTTCATCTAGGAACCAAAGTAAGTGACAGCCTGGTCTATATAGTGAGTTCCAGGCCAGCCAGGCTTATATAGTGGGACCTTGTCTCAAACATCAGCAGTAACAACAAAAACAACTGAACACTGCCCCCCCCACAGATACATACACACAAACAAAAATCCCTAAATAAGTTAAATTTGCTCCCCTGGGCCATGGTTGCCACTGTCCCTGTCATCTGTGTCCATGTTGCTTTGTTTCCTGCCACTTGGAGACCTCAGGAAGAAGGAAGGGGGCAGTGTTTGCCTGGAGCTCAGGCCATCCCAAGGCACGCTTACCCAGTGTCATCCATGTGGAGAATCCCTATGTCCACTGAGCACAGGAACTAACATAACGGTGTATGTCACATTGCACCCAAGAAACTGGGAAGAAAAGGAAAGCAATGGTCAGCTCAGATGATGGATGACTGTCGCTGGACCAATGCCCTCACTACCCTGAGGGGACCTTTACAGTGGGAGGTGAAGCCTAGTGGTAGGTCACGTTCTCTGTGCAGCTCCTTTGAGCCAGGGCTCCTGAGTGGATGCCTACTTCTCCATGGACCTAGACTCTAGTCCCTCGAGCTTTGGAAAAAAACCATAAACGAAATTCCTTTGAAGCTCCGTGATTCATTATAAAGTGAATTTAAACTTCATGTCTTCTATCATAATCTATCAGCTTGTTTTACTTAAAAATACAGTAAGTGGTTACTTCGCTCTGGATCAAATGGATGCTCCAGGAAGAAAAGCTGCTTTCCCTGTGGCTTCTTTTTTGTTTGTTTGGTTTCTGTTTTGTTTGTGAGACGGTGTAGCCCTGGCTGTCCTGGAACTCGCTCTGTAGACCAGGCTGGCCACGAACTTAGAGATCCTCCTGCCTCTGCCTCCCTCCTGAGTGCCGGGATCAATTTCGGTGGCTTCTTGGGGCCCTTGGCTCACTGCCCTGTACCCTAGCTTGAGAAGCTTGCCATTAGTGACATAAGGCCAAGCCACATGTACCACGTGCAGGAGTGGAGCTCTCGCTTGGGCTACTAACAACCTGCACAGTCTGCACCTTTGCTCTCAGACCACTGTGACTTGGCCTGTGCCATCATGGTCACACACACCCCCCGCTGAAATCGACACGATTGTTCCTCTACCTATGGGCTTATCTTGGTACATTTAGCAGGGTATAGGAATCACGTGGTCTGGAACTCTATAATCTAAGTGCCTGGGACAGTCGCTCTAATCCTTTTGGCTGGCTGGGTATGGTGGCACAGGCCCACAATCCCATCTACACAGAAAGCTAAGACAGGAGGACCTCTTGAGCTCAAGAGTTCAGCACCATCTTAGGCAACATATGAGACCTACCTCAGCACATAATGAATGAATGAATGAATGAACGAATGAACGAATGAATGAACCATTTCATGGGGTCCTTTACAGGGAATGAACAGAGCAGATTAACAACAAGTATGAGATCCAGAGGCAAGTTGCAGCAACTAAAGTGGATTCTGAATGAGATAATCATCAAAAGGATAATTATCAAAAATTATCCTTGTGCTAGGAATGGTTGTTGTTGCTGTGTCTTGTGTTGTTCTGAGTTTTGAGAGCGGTTTCTCCGTGTAGCCTCTGCCCCTCCAGTGCTGGGATTAGAGGCACATTGCCGCCTTGCCTGGCTCCTTGGTGGGCTTCTTAATGCACCAGTTTGTTTTCCCTGACATGACAGCTTGATATATAGAAGGAAATTAGGAATCCAAGCAGCCTGCTTGAAGTTTGCTATACATTTAGTGTATCAGCGCTTTAAAATATGAAATATAATTCATTTATTCATTCATGCCTCAATGAATATGCCTATCCACTCAACAAGTCTTCGCAGAGAACCTACTTTGCAGCAGGCAGCATGAGGTTGAAGAGGTAGTAAAGATGGCATACTGTGTGGCTGGAGAGATGGCTCAGCGGTTAGAGCACTTGTTCCTCTTGCAGAGGACCCAGGTTCAATACCCAGCACCCACATGGTGGCACATAGCTATCCCTAATTCCAGTTTCAGGGGATCTAATGGCTTCATCTGACTGCAGTAGATACCAGGCGCACATGTGGTACCTATCCATATCTGTGGGCAAAACACTCATACACATAAAATAAGTAATTCTGAAAAAAAGGGGGTATGGTTTATATTATATTATAACTTGCAAGGGAGAGGCAGAATGAAAAGGGTGGTCTCCAGGGAAACAGACAAAGCTTCAGCTGGGACCAGCTTAAGGCCTTCTTCAAGCAACTGCTCCTGCCCCTGGGTATTCTGCTCAATGGCAGGAGTGTGCAGAGTGTAGATCCCAGGCTAAGTCAGCGGAAGTGATAAGTTATCCATGATTAACCATACAAAGATTAAAAAAAGGAAAATCTCCCTCCAAGTTGCTCTGCCTCTCCAGCCGTCCCAAAGACCTTCAGTGTGTGTATATCCTTACAAACGAGACTTGTCTTTCCATTTCATTCTCTGTTAGAGCTGGGAAGCACCGCAGTCCCCCTGCATTGTACATACAGAGCACAGAACCCGAGAGACCAGAGGCACAGGAGGCACACTGCTGTAGCTCAGAGCCCAAATAGGACAGAGCTAGGGTCTGCAAACAAGGAGAGGAAGGGCGGGGTGAGGACGTGAATCTTGATTCTCCAGAAGCGTGCTGGGCTTCAGATTGCAGAGGACTTGCCAGACAGACCCCCGTGGTTCTGGAGACTCCAGCCACTGTCCCTTATCTCTCCTTCCTAGAGCGTGTGCAGATTGGACATCTTCAGGTGGTGAAATCTCTGGACTCTAGAACTCAGCTATGGGCTTGCAAGGCCAATGGGACAATGGAAACAGGGCTTCGGACCATTTCCAAACAATCCGCACCCTGTCCCCCTTTTCTCGCAACTACCAAGCTGACCGAGTGACCTCCAAACCTGGGGCTGGTCTGGCTTTTGTATCTGTCTGACGAAGGATTGCCCACTCTGGCAGAGTTTACTCTCATCTGAGCCCCAGCTGCACTAAAGGGAAATGTGGCTGAATTTGGATTGAGTTTGGTTGTGTGGCTCCTTAGGTGGAGAGTCACCTTCCTATGGCATTAAGGCCTCCAGGAGGGCCATTGCAGTCCACGCGGTCTGCTAATTCTACTGCAAGCAAGGAATGTGTTTATTCTTCCAAGGGGCAAAGATTCCCCCACTCAAAATGACGCTGCCACATTGTGCAACCGGGAACACTGGCTGCTGCTGATGTAAACAAGTGACCAGGGCAGGCTCACCCAGGGTTGGGTTCTACTTTTCCCAGAGGTGTTTCTTATGAATGGCTGTGCCCAGTGAAGCAATTTCCTGCCTTGTAAACTTCTGCCCAGCAAACCACATCTCCTATCTATCACTGCCTGGCTCAGGGTCATAAAACAATTCCCCTCAAACCAATCAGAGCTTGATCAAGAGTCCTTGAGCAGCAGGAAAATTACCTCTCCCTCTGGACATGCGACGGCACTTTGCAACCAAGTGGCTCTGCAGTTTCTGTATGTAAACATCATGCACCTTACCGTGCGCCCTGCCTCTGCTCATTTGAGATGTGGGGCCCCTGGGCCTGATTCTCAGCCCTTGGGTTCACTCCGCCAAGGCACCGGCTGGCTAGTGACCCATTCGTTACCTTGACCTGAGGACCCCACAGCTGGGACAACACATTTCACTGTGTCAGATCATGATTTACAAGAGAAGTTCATGCAGGGCTACCAGGTCCATGGGGGAAGGTGTCAATATGGACATAAGGAAACAGGTCAAAACAATTTCAGGAGTCCTTTGGTTTGGACATGCACTTTGTAGGCTGTGATTTCTCAACCTGAAATGTCCCTTGTCTTCCTGGTGGACTGTCACTCACTCCTCATGACACAGTCCGTAATCTACCAAGGCACATTTTCAGCTCCCACCTAGGCAGGGCGTCCTCCACTATGCTGTCACTATACTTTCTGAAGTTGACACCTTTTCTCACTCGTCTGCCTCTCTAGCCAGGCTGGGATCTCCTTCAGAGCATCTTGGACTCTGTGGCTTCTAGCGCGGTGCCTATCCAACTCAAAGTGAGTGGGCACCAGAGGGTCACTGTACAAGCTTGTGAATGAGCACCGACTGCACACGTACAGCCCCGCCACACCTAGGTCATCTGTGTGCTGAAATGGTATAGAGAATATGCTGTAGTCAGGGAATTAAGACCTGGGTTAGGCTTGTCAACAAGGCGTAACAGGGTCTCTGTCTTTAGGAAATCTGAGATCTAGATGTTGAAAAAGTAGCTCAGTAGTTAGGAGTACTTGTTGCTCTTCCAGAGGACCCGAGTTTGGTGGCTCATGTTCTAATGCACATTTAAAGAGGCAAAACACTCATCTACAGATAAGATAAAATAAATATCTTCAAAAAACATTTTTAAAAGACCCAGTCATCTTTCTGTAATTGGTAGTAATATGGAAAGATGGAATTCAGAGAGTGGATCTGAGAGTAGGTGGGGTCGTCCCACTCCTTCCCCCTTTCCCTTCCTCCTCTGAATTGCTGAACCTCAGGCTTAGAAGCTGATGCGGATCTGAAAGAGCCCATTTTTCTCTTTGGTTCTCTGTGGTTTTGACGTTCACTTTGGGAATGCTCTGAGTGAGTCACAGTTGTTACACTACTACAGTCACCAGCAAGTACCACCCAGAGCCCCCATTCTCCTCTCTCCTGTCTCCTCATCTGCATCTACAGAGGTAACCAGGGTCTGGCTCCTCGCTTCGACTCTCAGACGCCTCCAGAGAGTAGGGATGAGGATGGCGGCTCATACGTATTTGAGTCAAACACCACCACCAACACGTTCAAAAGGTTATTCCTGAGTGTCTACTAGGTTCCAGGTGCCAGGTGCTGGTGACGAAATTGAACAAAACACCCCATCTCTGCCTCACTGAGCTTGCCTTCTAGCAAGGAAAGACACTGGCAGAGTTGGGGGCAGGGCAAGTAGGGCCTTGCTATCACAGTACCTCCCTTGGTCCTCCAAGTGCAGGAAGATGCAAGGGCATATTACAGCGCACTTCCCTGTGAGCCTGGAAATGAGTTTTATGCACTGTGTCTCATATGTTTCCAGATGTTCAACTGTCATCTAACGATCCCTCGGCTAAGGAGTGGTAGAGCCCAGGTTGAGAAACGCCCTAGCCTAAGATTATATATTTATATCTTTAGAAGTGTTGAAGATCAGACCCAGGGTCTAGTGCGCATTGGACCAGCACCAACCACTGGGCTACTCCTGAATGAGACTCAGCTCTTTGTGGCGGCGGGAAGTGTTTACTAGAGGAACAAGTGAGATGAATGGTTAACCCTAACTCCTGCGGCTGCCTGTTGCTCCGTCTCCGTGGTGCAAACATGAGCGATGTCCTCTAGTTTCTCATTGACTTTCTGATTTGAACCACTCGAGTATTTTGATTCCTGAAAGTGTTTTATAAAGATTAAGAGACGAGCATTTTTCTTGTTATCAACCATGTTTTCTGAGAGAGAGAGAGAAAAAAGGACGAATCATAAAATGTTGTGCTAAAGAAATGAGCACCTTAGATCCTATTTCTGAGTTTGGAATTAAAGTCTCTGAATGCAGCTGAATGGTGACCCCCAAATCAATGGCTTGTAAACTTGGGACCTTCTTAAGTGCTAAGAAGAAAAAGGGTCTTTGCAAATGTGGTTAAGGAAGCTTATCGCAAATAATACTACGGACCCCAAATATACTCGGCTTGACACAGAGAAGAAGGCAAGGCAATCACAGTGGGGTACTGGAGTTATGTGACCACAAGCCGAGGAATGCCAGCAAGCAACTAGGCAGGCCCTGGAAGAGCGTGGAATGGCAGCTTGCTTTGAGAGCCTCTGGAGGGAGGGGTGCAGTCCTGCTGACATCCTGATATGGGCTCAGCAGCACTGATGGTGGACTTTCTGCCTCCACAAGGCTCGCTCCTGGGGCAAGTTTGTAATCCCAGCTGCTCAGGAGGCGGAGGCAGTAAGACCACTAATTCAGGAGACACGGAGACTTCATTTCAGCAACAATAACAAAACCCCCAAACTGCAGGGGCTGGGGGATATTCAGCATAGAGTGCTTGCCTAGAGTTCACAGGGCCCTAGGTTGGAGTCCCCACAGAGCATCCCTTCTGCCTAAAATGATCTTCCCCAAATGTACAAGTAAAATATTCTCTCTCTCTCTCTCTCTCTCTCTCTCTCTCTCTCTTTCTCTCTCTGTGTGTCTATCTCTTCCCCCCGTCTCCCCCCTCTCTTTTTTTCTTCCTCCTTTTCTTTTAGTTTTTTCAAGCTATCATTTGACCTTTTGTCTGAAGTCATCATTCTAGCCGCTCAGAGGAGAAAGTGGCAGGGGACACATCTTCAGCTGCCCCTTCAGGTGATCCTTTATTATTATTTAATTTATTAATTATTGCACGGGTATGCATAATGGCCAGAGGAAAACTTTCAAGAGTTGGTTCTATCCTTCAACCACGTGGGTTCCAGGGGACTGAACTAAGGTCATCAGACTTGGCAGCAAGCACCCTTACTGGCTAGACCATCTCACCAGCTATGCAAGTGATTCTGAAATACACCCAGAAATCTCAGTCTGGTTGGATGGCCAGTGAAGCCTATGTTGGAAAACAGAGGTAAAGAGAACCACCTTCAGAAATGGATTACTCCCTTTTCTTTCTCAGCCTCCTTTCTTCTTTCAAAGTTGCATTGCTGCTTGGCATGTTCACGTATTTCATATGTATTTATTAAGCTGATTATCCAGTTATTGTTGGCTCCCTCCCAGTCAGATGGAAGCTCCAGGGAGAAGTGGCCTATGAGGGTGTTTGCACGGACACACGTGCAGGTGGCATTCAGTGCTTTCCCACTCCCACCCCTTTTTTTTGAGTCAGGGTCTCTTTTATAGCCTTGACTGTTCTGTAACTCACTATGTAGACCAGGGTGGCTTCAAACTCAGAGACCTACCTACCTCTGCCTCCCACATGTTTGGATTAAAGGTGTGCGCCACCAGTCTGGTGGTGGTGGCGCACACCTTTAATCCCAGCACTCAGAAGGCAGAAGCAGGCGGATCTCTGTAAGTTCGAGACCAGCCTGGTCTACAAGAGCTAGTTTCAGGACAGGCTCTAAAGCTACAGAGAAACTCTTTCTTGAAAAACCAAACCAAATCAAACCAAACCAAACCAAAAACCAAAAAACACCCCCCCCCCCAAGAGGTGTGCACCACCATTCTGGGCTCCACTTTTTTAAAAAAGATTATTTCTGTTTTATGTATGTGTTTTGCCTGCATATGCACTGTATATGTGCCAGGCCGGCATGGGCCAGAAGAGGGTGTTGTATCCCCTGGAACTGGAGCTACAGATGGTTGGGAACTGCCATGTGGGCACTGTGAATTGAACTTGGGTCCTCTGGAAGAACAGCTGGTGCTCTTAACTGCAGAGCCATCTCTTTAGCTCCCATTTAGTTTTGAGAGTCAATCACTAAACCTGGAGCTCACTGATTGGCTAGATCGAGCAAGCTCCAGGAATCCTCCTGTCTCTGTCTCCTTAGAACCTACATGGCTTTTTACATGGGTGCTGGGAATCCAAATTCAGGACCTCATGCTTATGTGGCAAGAACTTTACCAGCTGAGCCATCTCCCCAGCCCAGGAAATACCTTTTGAATAAATGAAGGGGGCATTTTAGACAATATGGTTTCAAAAGCAAAGCTTTTGCAGAGTCTTATGCTGACTCCCAGAGTCTTCCTGGGACCCCTGTTCCCTGCCCACAACCCCCTGGGGCTCTCCATAGCCTCCCTGGGTCAGTTTGGTCTTTTAAAAAAATAAATGTAAGCCGGGTCGTGGTGGTGCACGCCTTTAATCCCAGCACTTGGGAAGCAGAGGCAGGCAGGTCTCTGAGTTTGAGGTATGACACAGAGAAATCTTGTCTCAAAAACCAAAAACAACTACAAAAATCAAAACAACAACAAAAGACCAACAAACAAACAAAAACAAAACAAAAACCCTTCTAACTTTGTATATCCTTTCATAACAAATCCAGAACAACTTGTATTGTTTTATTACTACTGTCAAGACAATAGGACACAGGAAAGAAATCTTTCTTTGGGAATTTAATATATATACAGTGAGAAAAGAAAATACAAAAGAAACATCTTCAACTTTCTTCTGTGGTGTGTTGGCATAAATACATACATACAAGCCTTAGTCACCCGGAGTCACTTGGGTGACTCTGCTTTTGACAAAGTCCCCTCTGTGTTTGCTAGGCTTGTTTTCCCTTAGAAAGTTCCCTTAGAACGTGTTTTTTTTGTTTGTTTGTTTGTTTCTTTTCTTTCTTTTTTATCTCTCTCTCTCTCCACCCAGGCAAGAGTTCATCCAGGTGTGTGTGTGAAGTCCTGCACACGCCAAGGATTCAGCTATAAAGCAGTTCTGCTGTGAGTCTCAGCAGACAATTCAGTATTTGCACAGTGGAATGACCCCTGCACGGAGGAGGAAGAGAAGGAAGAGAGAGGGAGAGACAGAGAGGGGGAGGGAGGAGACAGAAGAGAGAAGGAGAGACAGAGGGGGAGGGAGAAGACAGAAGAGAGAGGGAGAGACAGAGGGGGGGGGGAGGAGACAGAGAGGTAGTTAGTTCAGCTGATTGCTATTTGTTCTGAATGGTGGCCCTGTGATGGGTTGGGAGAAACTGTGTCTCCGCGGTTCTCCCTGCTATCTGTTGACAATTTTCCTGAGGTTTTGATTAATTTAATCCCCGATTCAAAGGGCGCTATCAGCGAGCTTTACCTCCAGCACAGCTGGCTCCTGTCTCCTCCTGACTTTGCCCTTTCCTGGCTCCCAGAGTCTTCCTGGGACCCCTGTTCCCTGCCCCCAATCCCCTGGGGCTCTCCATAACCTCCCTCAGGTCCTGTTTTATCTTCTTTCCCTACAGGAGATGAAGCCTCCCAGTCAAGCCCTCCCTCCTTAGATTTGCTCTTTCTAAGCCTCAGTTTACCAATCCATTTGCCTTATACCATAGGAACAAAAGCATTTTAGCCAAATACCCAGCACCACACAGGTGATAAGGAAATCTTGATTGACATGTGGAAGAATCAGCCCAGCCCAGGAAACTCAATGAAGAGAGAAGGCATACCAACACAGTGTGTGCAGGTTTCAGAGTTTCAAGCCCTTGACGTTAACCTCAAAGGACCTTAGAAATCAGGTACGATTACTACCATAGCAGTTTTATATATCACCGCGGTGCTGATCCTAATCAAGTATCCGGACTCCAAGAAGTCTACCAAAGGCTTGCCCCCAACCGTGAGTGGAGGGCTCAGACTCTCAACTACATTGTATTCTTATCCACCCGAATTCCGCAGCAAACAGGACTAGCTATCTGTACCTTGGGAGGGGAGACGCCACCACCGCTGGGCTCAGAACAGTTTAGTGCACTTTGAGGCAGGTTTCACTAAGGATTTCATTTTCTGCCCACGGATGTTAAAATGAAGAGGGTCTAACCCAGGATGCTCCCTAGAACATGAGTGGGTCCTGGGAGGAAAAGAACCATCTGTTAGTTTGTGCTTGGTGGGTAAACAAGGAGCTAGGAGAACGTTGGTACGTAAGGGAGGAACGGGTGAGGCTTCTTCAAATCTTCAAAATGGGCAGTTTCATACAGTGGGTGAATGGAATCCCATACAGTGGGTGCCTCTCTCCCTCCTTCAGCTGGTGAAGGGATGTTAGGAAGGGCCTGCTAGTGTTGAGGGAACTGTCGGTTTCCTGCCTATATATCTTGGTTCAAATAGGGTTTTGTTAAGAAAAGTTAAGACTGTACCTAACTAAACTCCCTCCCTCTCCTTGTACAGATGACCTCCTGAGTCTCTATGACTCAAGGTTCTCAGGGTTACTGCAACCATGCCAAACAATCTAAACTGCCAAATGTAGATATTTGCTGGTCCCCAAACAGTATGATCTGGCTACGGGATTCTAGCCAAGGTTGAGGCTTCATGCCTTTACTCCCTGGCTCTTTATGGAACTGGACATGTCCTCTAAAAACTTTTTAACAAGTTTTTATCTATGTGTGCATGCCTGCTTGTCTGTATGTGCATACCATGCCTCTGAGACAAGAAGAGGGTGTCGGGGCCCCTGGAGTTGTAGTTACAGGTGGTTATGAGCAGCTTGATTGGGCGCTAGGAACTAAAGCTGGGCCCTCTGCATGAGCAACAAGTGCTCTTAACAGCTGAGCCATCTCTCTGGACCCTGGACATGTCCTTTTAGGTTACCTCGAGCAGTGCAAGGGATCATTGCTATCTATGTGTATGTAGCGCTTGTCCTTGTCCTGGCTTCATCTCAACATAACTATGAACTTCCTCTTAACTTCATCAACCCCAAATCACAGCCCTGACAACCCAGAAACCAGTAATGGACCAGTATTTTATATCTGCCCCTGCTATGAGCACACAGTAGGTCCTCAGCAAGTTTTCCCAGTTCTCTGAGAATGGTCATCTCCCGCTCTATTGGGATATATGAAAACCCTGCCACCCAGGGACTTGTTTTCTTGCCTATGCTTTCTCTGAGAAATACTTCGCTGGAAAGTAGAAAAAGCACAGGCCAGCGGGACTTGCTATAGAGGAGGCGGCAGGACTGAGGCCAGGGCAGGGTCCTTCCTCTCATGTCAGCACTGAGTTCATTACCCTCAACAAGCAGGTGTTGGCATCCACGAAAGCCCCTTCTCTGGCCCAGACAGTCCTATGGGAGGCCAAGAAGGCAGGAAGAAGCCTGGAATTGATGCTTAAAATGAGATTTTAGAAATTTCCCTACCACATTTTTCTCCCCTATACTTTTTGTCTTTAGGACCACAGGTGACCCAGACTTGGCTCTATGACCTTGTCCCTGTGATGTCTGATGGAGAAATAACTGTTTCCCACATGGAAGTGTGAGAAAGCTAACACGAACACTAGAGGAAGACGACCCGAGTGCAGACCAGCCTAGCAGACACAGTATTTTTAGTGGGCTCACTGGGGAATCTCAGAGACCAGGCCGGGGGTTTTTGGGGAAACCATAGCAGGGGAAGAGGAATGAGAAACACGAGACTTCGCACAGTGACAAAATAAATTGCTTTAATGGGAGGCTTTCTGAGATGGCTGTCAGCCAGACGGCGTCCCTGTCCTGGGGTTTCTTGGAGGATCCACTGGCCGAGCCCCAGGCCCGCAGGAAGCTAGGGCATCAGGCTGCCACTAATGTCTCACTCCTTAGAGATCCAGAGGTGTGTCTTAACATCAGCAGAGCAGAGCAAGCTGGCAGTCTATCCACAGTATGCCATCCCTGTGGCCGGAGGGGTGGTGAAGAGATTCATTTCCCACTGCGGGTGTTTTTCCATGGGGAGGGGGAAGGGAACAAGTTACTCTTGGAATTCCAACTCTGACCTTTACAAAGAAAAGTGACAGACAACTTTAGTATTATATACAGGGTGGGGGAGATACCTGGAAGGGAAATTGCACTTAATTACAATAGTTTATAGTTTACACGCATTGGACAAATTTACTTCTTTAGAAGAAATCTCGAGATCATCTGGGATGGGGGAGGGAGGCTGTCAGTATTTACAGGGTCTGGCTCAGTTCAATAGCACACATCCTCCTTGGTCCTCCTCGTCATTTCAGTAACAGATTCAAGTTTTTGCATCAGTTTGTTCGACGGACTGCAGCGTAGACTCCACGGTTTTCTCGCTTCCTGTTGCACCGTGGTGCACCAGCCGACTCTGGGAGAAACGAGCACTCGGGAGACGGCAAGACAATACTGCAGAGAAGGGAAGCAGGGCTTCAGGCTGCACCCTGAGAGAGCAGGTTGTTCAAGGCGTCTGTAGGGTGTCAGGTAAGCGGGAACTCTCCTGGGCTCCCAGGTGCTCGTCGCGTCACTGAGCTTTTCTATGACAGCTGCTCAGCGAGACTTGATGGTGTGGAAAATGGGGTCCTTGCGGCTGCACATAAAGTGGGTGGTTACATAGGCATCACCAGGCTTGCAGTGGACACTGCAGAGGAAGAGAGAGGGGAGAAAGGGTTTAGCCGTGTGCACGCAGGCCATCGGTTTAGTTTCTCCAAGGGAGCAGACACGCAACTCAGCCAGCAAAGGACCTGGAGGTGGGGAGCTGGAATGGGGTTGCTGAAACACACTCCCTGTGGGAAAGCTTTTCCCTGTCACTTCTGAGGAAAGAAGCACATTGCTGGAGACCCTGAAATAGTCCTTATTTGCTGACCTTACCCCTGAAGTGGGGTTCTGTGACAATGACATTTACACAGTGCTCAGGGAGATCACACAACAGCAGGGTTGGGAGTTCTAGGCCTCTTGTGGAAGTCTTCCCAAGACCGCTAACAGCACAGCACCCTAAACCACTGTTTCCCAAACTTGGATGGAACAACCAGGACAAGGATCCTGTGAAAACATTGTTCCACTTCCAATTCTTAGGCCTGGGAGTTTGCACTTGCAGTGTGAAAATCATTTACACTGATTTCTTTGTGTGTGTGGGCACTCAGAGAGTACATGTAGAGGCCAGAGGACAATTCGCACGAGTCCATTCTCCCCTTCGACTATATGAGTTCCAGGATCAAACTCAGGTTTGATGGGCTCGGCCACAAGCTCCTTCAGCAGCTGAGCCACCCTGCCAGCCCCAGGAGTGTGTCTAAGAACTCCACAGGCTCCGCGACACCGTGGAGCTACCAGCAGCAGCAAGGCCATAGCGGGTGAGAAAATGTCCCTCTACTCAAAGTTTCCACCAGGGAGAGGGCTCTGAAAATCCTAAGAACTTTCAAGGATGGGGCTAGAGAGATGGTTGAGCAGTTAAGAGCACTGGCTGTTCTTCCAGAGAACTTGGGTTCAACTCCCAGCACCCACGTGGCAGCTCATAACTGCCTGTAGCTCCAGGTTCAGGTGATCTGAAACGTCACACAGACATACAGGCAGGCAAATGAGGCCATGTGAAATAAAAATAAACTAATTAAAATAGAAAGAACTTTTAAGGGCTGTGACCATTAGGAAAAGAAGTCAAGGGCTGATGGTGTTTGATGCCACACATCTGGAAGGGCCAGGGAAGGAGACCTCAGAGTGTCTGGAGCCACCCTCTGGGAGGGGCCACAGGATCCATGTGAGGCAGCTTCCCCTTCTGGAGCCCAGAGCTCCCCTGTGATTATTTCAGAAAGGCAGGGCTCCTCTTTCAGACTCATGTTTCCCCTCCCTTTTCTTCCCACCCTTTTACTTTTGTTAGCACTGATGGCTTCCTTTCGGCGTAGTGGCTTGTTTTCGCGAGATGCTCCCTTAAAACATACATGCATCACACCCATGAACCCATATAAACACAGCCCTATTATCCCTTTATTTTCTTACTAATCAGGGCTCTCAACTACGACCCCATGAGGTCATGACAGATTTAGAAAAATCAAGGTTCAGTGTAAGCTGGACTGGCCCGATGGTTCAGAACCCGGAAGACTGGAACCGAGCCTCAGGTTGGTTTTGGGTGACCTCCAGCATGTGTTGGGGGCTAAGAGCATTCTTTCTGCTTAGCCTTTGTTCCCAGTCACATTAATCTTTGTGCTTCAGTTTCTTCCTCCATAGAAGGGAAGCTACAGTGGGCTTGACGCATTAGTACAGGTGATGTTGCCTCCATGGTGTTTGTGTGGTCATTATTAATAACATCCAGGACGGGCCCCTTCCTCTGTTCTTGCTGCTCTTGAGGGCCCCTAAGAGTGGGCCTGATCTATGCATTTGCATCAGGAGCTGGGTTTCTGCTCCTCCTACATTCTTGGGGCTTCGGTCAGGATCCCCCCGATACCCTTCGCCTCCTCTGCTTGCTTCTGCCCACCCCCACTCTCCAGTCTCTTTACTTCCCAATATCAGCCCCTTCCCTTTTCCTTCTAATTTTCAGATTTCAGGTGGAAGAGAGAGAAAATGGCTTGTGACCTCGCAGGTTTCGGCAGAAGCGCAAACAAGAAGGGCAGATAAGGAGACGCCAGGGAGACCCTATGGCCTGTCATTAGGGGTGGACTTTCCAGCTATCAGATGTTTGCTCACATAATAAAATGGTGGCAGAGCCCTAAATGTTGTCAAGGGAACTGGAATTATTTGCTCCCCTCGGAGTCTAAACATAAACATCTGATAAGGTGTGCGCTGGGGTCCTAGCACACCCAGTTCCATGGGGGGCCCGGCTCAGAGGAGCACCCTATGACCTGTCTGAAAGGTGTGGTGGCTGAGGCCCTCGTCCCCTGAGGATTTGTTACATAATGGCGGTAGCTAAAGCGTGCTGCGGCTCCACTGCGTGCAGTCGCTGCTCAGGCTTGGCTTACACAGCCTTCTATCTCACATCAGTTTTTAGCATTAGTTTACGGCAAAGGCACAGGCTTGCACATGCCACCGCCTGTGTGTAGAGGTCAGAGGACGCCTTGCAAAAGTCAGGTCTCCCTGTCCACCGCACGGGTGCTGGGGATCTTTACCTGTTGAGCCATCCTGCTGGCCTCTGTCTACGCTCTGAGGTGGACGGCTGTTATTTATCCATTCAGGTCATTGCTGACTGCCTGCTGTGTGTCCAGGGTGTACAACTGCGAACAGGACCAGCCTGGCATCTCATACAGGTGACATTCTAGTGAGTTTGAACAACATGCCACGAAACATCACATGCATATCTCCTAAGTCACCAGCTCTTAGGTGGAGAGGAAAACTCTTCCGAAAACAAGCCTGGTAAGTTAGGCTGACTTGTGGGAAAGGGGGACTCACTGAGGGAGGCGGTGACACGTGAATTGAATTAGACGAAGGAACAAGCATGTCAAGTCCCCACAAAGTGTGTTCCAGGCAGATGAGGCCAAATGCACAATACTGAGTGTGATCACTTGTCGGCTGCTGTGAGTCCCTTGTTCCAGTGAACAAAGGAGGAGCAGGAAGAAGTATGGAGATGATAGCAGCAACAGTAGCAGGAGCAGCAGCCTGATCACCCAGAGCTTGTACCTCTCCTCTTCCTTTGGTTGCTATGGAAAGCTATTAGGGAGCTTTGACAGGGGAGGCACAGGCTTGATTTTTCTCTTGAAGAGCCCACTCTGGCTGCTGCAATCAGACCACAGTGTTGTGTGGAAGAACAGAAGAGGGAGCAGGGGCCATTGAAAGAGATCAGCTAGAGACAAGAGAAGCCTGAGCTTGGGCTAAGTTGATACCCATGGGAGTGGGGCAGAGCATCAGCTTCAGAGGTTAGGAGCACTTGCTGCTCTTACAAAGGACTGGAGTTCAGTTCCCAGCACCCATATGGCATCTAGGGCTCCAGTCCCAGGGAACGCAACACCTGTTTCTGGCGTCCTTGGGCACTACATGTATACGGTGCGGAGATACACATAGGCAAAACATTAACACATAAAACAAAAATGATACAACTTTATAAAAAGATCTGAGTGAAACTATAGGAGGAAATAATTCTCAGTCATTTGTAAGTCTGATGCTCGGACTGGATGTTCCCTGGGGTCAAACACTGGGGACTTCTTGCAATCAATCCTTGCAATGATCCCATGAAAGAGATTTCATTGTACATAGAAGGAAACTGAGGCTTGACATATTCCCCAAGGGCATATGGAGTAGAATTTTGAGTCTTGATCTGGCCAACTCCCAGGCTTAGCACTGCTAGTCATTATCCATCTTGCTTTCCTCACCCCAATGGTGAAAATGACTGACAAGAAGGGCCAGCTTCAGAGGACCCAACATGAAGCAGCCCGCCTTCTCTTGTCAGTACCTCCGGGGCTTCTCTTGACCTCTCTGTAAACTAAAAAGTGGAAGGATGGGTGAAGAGAGCTATGGGAGCAGGAGTCAGCTCACAGCCTGCACACTCTGGTTGTGACTGAAGTCATTTCTTGTATAGTCTCTGCTATACAGGAGCCCAGACCACAAACCCTCTCAGAACAAAACTCACAACACCCAACAGTTGAAGAGGAAGAGACAAATTCTCTGGGAAGGACAGAGGGCAGGAGCTACGGAAGGACTCATGGCAGCCAATGATTCCTGAAACTCCATCCTGGAGGGCCCCAAGGCAGGTCTGTAGTCGCAACAGTAAGTGCCAGAATCAGACAGCTACAAGTTCACAGTCTAGATTTAGCCTTCCTTATACATGCACAACCCTGCACCATTATTATGGTGCTTAAGCTTGCATAGCTATCAGAAGCCAAGTATGGCAGCACAAGGCTGTAAACAGCATTTGGGAAGCAGAGGAAGGAATATCGCTGCAAAACTGACGCCAGGCTTGTTTGTGCCGTGAGTTTCAAGCCACTAGGTTCCCAATCATTGTTTCCCTTCTGCTAACACAGAAACATGCTCTTTTCCATCTTCCAGGAAAGCAGCAATTGCTTCAGAGGCTACCCAAAGCACTGAAATCATCAACTCAAAAGGAAGGAAGGAAGGAAGGAAGGAGAGAGAGAGAGGAGAGAGAGAGAGAGAGAGAGAGAGAGAGAGAGAGAGAGAGAGATCTTGGGAGGTGAGAGCTGTGGAGTTTACAATTGTGTGAAATTATTCATCTCCCTCTTCATCTTTGAGCCTTGGATTTCTGCATAAAAATATCTACCTGGCAGGAGTAGGAGAGTTAGCCAGATAATATATGGTAGAACAGTAGCTTGAATGTTTGTTGGAAATTGAAGGTACTAAAAAGTACCAGTTCTGAATCTATCCCCTCATTCATCGATTGCTCCATCCATCCACTGAACATATACTATGGCCCAATTTAGCAGCAAGGAAAACAGTGATCTGGAGCCTAGACCCAAGATGATGAGCCTTTGGGAGAGAGGACCATAATGTGGAAAATATGTTGTTGGCAGGGCCTCCTATAACCACATAGAGACCAAACACTGAGGTAGATGCTGAAGAAGTCAGGAGGGGAGATGATGGGCTCATAAAGGAGCACAGACAGAAGAAGGAATAGAGAGGGAGCTTCCCTCTGCTCTTGACTATGCCCTGACACCCTGTTAGGCACTTGTGAGACAGGGTAGAGTGTCCCCATTTATAAAGCAAACAACAGTTTTAGTAGTTTTAATGGGGAAAAGCTGCCCAAGTTCACACAGCAGTGGCTGGTGGAGTCTGAATTAACTCAGGTGTCCTGGCTTTTCCAGCCACCGTACAATGCCTGTAAAATAGCATGGTCCAGGGTGTGTCTCCATGGCCCAGCCACGGCAGGCACTAGTTGCTGGTTCCACACACACACACCAGCCCATGGACTATTCTGAGAAACCCTTCCCAGCAGGCTCTGTTTAAACTAGTGTCCCTGGAACATACTTGACCCAGGACCCATTTTCTCCCATATATCTTACATGCTCTTAACACCTAGGAGTGGTTTTGAAACCATCTCTCTCCTTCTATATTCCTTCTTTCTGTCGGTGTTCCCTTACGAGAATGCTGTCTGCTCACGGAGAAGGATAATTTAAAACGAACAAAGAACAAAAGCTGCTCATGTCCCTGGTGCCTCAGGAAGAGGGGTGTGGCTTCAGTCTACCCTCTTCTGTTCTTCCTGCTGCTTTGGTTCCAAGGAAGTTTTCTGTTTGGAACTGAGCACACATGCTTCATTTTCCCCCTGGTTCTAAACCACTTACAACAACAAAAGCATTGCCGATTGTTATGGGCACTTCAGTAGGGAGTGTAGGTGTTTAAATGGAAAGAGTCCAGGATTTGGGATCCAAACCTGAAGTCTGGGGGCTAAGTTCATCTGCATGACCTTGGGTAGGTCACTTTCCACTCTGGGTTTCAGAAATGATGATATTCACCAGAGAGAGGTATAAACTATAAAGCATTACATTTTTCTTTTCTTTTTTTTTCTTTTTTGGTTTTTCGAAACAGGGTTTCTCTGTGGCTTTGGAGCCTGTCCTGGAACTAGCTCTGTAGACCAGGCCGGTTCTCGAACTCACAGAGATCCACCTGCCTCTGCCTCCCGAGTGCTGGGATTAAAGGCGTGTGCCACCATCGCCCGGCTTACATTTTTCTTTTGAGACAATGCTCCTCTTGCCTCAGCTTCCTGTGTCCTGCTATTACAAGCATGTACCATCATGGCCACCTGAGAATTTTTAAATAATTCTTATTAGTATTATAAGCATCTTCAGCATTGCAGAGATGAGGGTGTGGCCACTTGTGAGACTTTCTGGACTATAGAGACAACTTCATAACAGATCAAGGAAGCTGCTCAGACAGCTTCAAGGTTGACTAGCCACTCTGCCCAGTGGAGGGCAGAAGTCACGTGGGGGTGATGGCAGCATCTCTGGGAGCTTCTTGAGGCAGGTTAAGAGACTATTTCCTGAATCCAGAGGACTCGTTTCAACAAGCAAGCATCAAAGTCAATGTGGGAAAGACAGGGATAATTAATTACCGCCCTGTCTAGGGCTGCCCAAGCGGTAGATGGATGGATAACCCTTTAAAAGAAGAAGGCATTCCCAAGAAGGGTTGCTGCGCCTGATTGCCCCCCGATGGGATTGGTGAGCACAGATAAATGTTCTCCCTGATGGCTACAAAGAGTGGGAAATGGCACGGGAGTCAAGAGTCGAAGGGCAGGGCAACCGAGGGTTGTCTTTTAATCGTCTATTGGGTGAGAGAAGAGTGGTAGAGAGGGTCCCACACACCTCTCCTTCTAATTCCAGTTTTGGAGCCCAGCAACCCAAACCATGTGTTTGGCATCCAAGATATGCCAGGCACTTAATATACATGACCTCTCCAAATCCTTGAAACAAGTGAAGGTACAATTGTCATTTTCAAGACAAAGAAATGAAAGGTCAAATAAAGCAGTAGAGCCCTCCCTACTTCACTCTAGGGCAGTGGTTCCCAACTTTCCTAATGCCGCAACCCTTTTACAGTTCCTTATATTATAGTGACCCCAACCGTAAAATTATTTCATTACTACTTCGTAACTAACTTTGCGGAATATCTAATAAGCGTTCCCTGCGAAAAGGATCCTTATCCTCCAGAGGGGTCGTGACCCACAGGTTGAGAACCACTGCTCTAGGACCAGAAGAAGATGAGTCAAGGCTCATGAAAGAATCTGATCGGAAGCTTGTAACAGTGGGTGAGGTGTGACTTACAGGGCTCAGGAGTGGGGGGAGCCGATCAACAAGATCAAACCTTGATGGGTGCTTCTGACATGAAGTTCAAGGTTGTCACCTCCTTATCTAGCAATCGATAGAGGCCACACAGTTCCCACAGTACATAGATCCCGTCTGCTGAAAGGTCTCATTGTGTTACTCTGGAATCCACAACTGTGTTCAGACATCTTGTCCTGTTTTCTGGTTCTCAGTGTCCTGTCCAGTTGTCTGAGCAACAGCCCTCCCTGTTGGCTCGTTGTTTGTATGACTCCGTCCCCTCTTTGGGAGGTGGGGATTACTCATCCTCTGAGGCTGTGACAAAGCTGCCAGATCCCCCCACTCTCTGTGCACCAGGAAGTTGAATTTGAGTTTCTTAATAAACCATGGAATGAGCACAGACCTCTGAAAAAGTCACACTGTCTACTGGGGAGTCGTCAAAGGGTTAGCACAATTAGGTTAGTCCTGGAGCTTATAGCCTGGGGGTAGTATGGGCCCTAGACCAAGAGAATCAGCCCCAAGGCCCCATCCACCTTTCTCTTTCCCCACTGACCGCCTCTGCAAAGCTGGCAACGCAACAGATATCCTGACCTCCCATCCTCTCCTGGAAAAACCCTTTCTATGGATCATCAACCATCCCGGTCAGGAATGCTCAATTCCAGTGTCTAACGGCACTGTGTCATCCGGGCTCCACTGACTCATCCCACTCCAGTCTTCCTTTAGTATTCTTGCTGGGGAGCAATGAGTATTTTTGGCCTGGGGTCCATCTGTTTTGCCCCCTGACCTCAGGGGTTCTCTTTAGCAGGTGACTGGAGAAGAGTCTCACAAGAATGAAACCGTGACTGAGTATACACTTACTCGGTTGGTACCTCACAGCCGTAGTCATCATATGAACACACACACACACCCTGGCGCCATTCTGTTGGCATTACCTGTTTACTGGAAGACATGCTGGTGAGGGTATTGATGCTACTGGTATCTGTGACCACCATCGCAGATGGAAACCGGGAGGTGTGGGAATACTGAGGGGGTTCCTGTTTATGGGCGTACACTGGAGAGACAGAGAGAAGACAAATTCAATGTATCCACAGTCACAATACCACCATAAGCCACACTATACCTCCTATTTCTCCTACGGAGAAATCCTGTTTTTTTTTTACTCAAGGTACTTAATCTCAGCTTGGTCTCCTCCCTTATAAGACAAGGATGACATCTATTGTAGGAAAATAATCACATTTAAGCTGCTTTGAGCTAAATATATACCTTGTGCACACTTCTATTTCCCTGACTTCGGGTAAACTATTCGGCACCTAAGCATCAATGGGCGACCTTGGGCATATGGAGTATACCTCCTGGATAACACAAAGCAACTGCCCAGGTGTGCACTTACTGTTTCTGCCACAATTCAAATGTCAGGCTTCCTCCCTGAGTCAAGGACTGATTAACAACAGTAATTAGATGCACGTGTGGTTAACGGTCTCCTTCTGAGCTATTCCTGTTTCACTGCAAGGATATCAAAGCCGTATGACATCACAGAAATATGAAGGGTAAACAAAAGGAGACTTGACTCAAATAAGACCTCCAGGAGCATGTGACTCAACATTTAGTTGTTTTAGTACTGACCTACCAAATGTGGAACCTTGTGATGCGTGCTAGCTATCCATAAGAATCATGTAGCTCCTAGCTCACCTGACTAACTAATGAAAGCATGTGGGTGCTTGGGCACGAGGGAGGGACGAGCATGTTCCCAAAACACGAACCCTACCAAGGAGGCCTCCGGTGTGAAAAGGAGGTGAAGGTCACTGTCTTCTGGTTATTTCCTGCTCTAGTCCCCCTGAGCTCGTCTGATGGCTAGTCAGGTCTGCTGGTTCTGAGCGACCCCATGGGTCATGGTGACCACTGGGATACCGTGGTGCCATCCAGGCCTATGTGGGGAGTCGGGAACATAGTGTCAGACTCTAGAGGAAGGCAAGTGAGGCACACCTGAGTCCCAGACTCCACTGCAGGCTGCGGCAGAGTTCTAAAAGTCAAAGGTATGTGATTGGAATGTGGGGTGCTGTTTAAAAACCAGCCCTGCAGGCCTGAGTCAGGACTGAGCCCCAAGGAGAGAAGGCTGAACCACGTTGTTCGTTCAACTTCAGACCTGCCGTGTGTCCACAGCAGCTGGAGGAACGACTCCGATCCCCTTTTCCCTCCTTGCCTCTTAAGAGTGACTTAGTAAACACGTGTTTCCGCAACACTTTATGCTTATGAAAGGCAGGTCACCCACATTTTTATTTCATGTTCATAATTACTCCCTAACCACACTATTCCTTTATTTTTTATTTTTATTTATTTATTTATTTATTTTGGTTTTTCGAGACAGGCTTTTTCTGTAGCTTTGGATCCTGTCCTGGAACTAGGTCTTGTAGACCAGGCTGGCCTCAAACTCACAGAGATCCGCCTGCCTCTGCCTCCTGAGTGCTGGGGTTAAAAGCATGTGCCACCACTGACCGGCCACTATTCCTGTTTTATGCACAAAGAAAATGAGACTCAGAGTAGCCGGAGGCTGCATAGCTGTTTAAGACTAGTCTAGTCTAGATACTTCCTAAAACAGGCAAGATGTCCACCCCTTCTTTAATGCCCTCCTTAACTTAAAATTGGTGCTATAGCCATACTTGGCCAGAATAGTGGAAGGCCTGAGTCCAGGATGGAAGGCAGGGATAGGTAAATATAGGAAGGTATAAAAGCTGAATGTGGTTCTTCCCCCCCCCCCCCCCCCGCATGCAAAGGACAGAGATTCTGGTGCTCCTTGACTTGGTAGAGCACAGGTGATATTTTCCATATCAGTTGATGGCAATTTGTTTGGTTTTTATGTTCATGGATGTGTGGGCATGTGTGCCTGCCTGCATGCATGCATGTATATGCAGGTCAGAGGTGATCTTAGTTGTTGCTCCTTTGGTGTGATCTGGGTTGTTTTTGGGGACAGGATCTTTCACTGGCCTGAACTCACCAAGTATGCTAAACTGTTGGCCGGTGAGCCCCAGAGATCTACCTGTCCCTACTCCCCGGAGCTAGGATTGTAGGCCCATGTCACCACATCCAGATTTTTGATGTGGGCCCCAGAGATCCAAGCTCAGATTCTCATGCTCGTTCAACAAGCGCTTTACTGACTGCGCTATCTCTCTAGCCCTTGTCTGTTTTGTCCTCAGTGCCAGGGATTGAACTGAGGGCCTCGTGCCTGTTAGGTGCATGCTCTGGCACTGAACTGTATCTCCACTCCAAGCTTCATGGATTTTCATTAGAGATTTCCAGAGTTTGTAGGCTATGGGCACTTAAGACTCCAGAAAATGCATCTGTTTCAGAGAGGCAAATAGATCACAAGTTGCAGGCCGACTGTGACCATCAGGGGCTGGGATGGGAAACTGTCCTGTGTGTTCCACGTGCTTTGCCAGCGCCCCTTTGATGGTTTTCCTCTGCAGACTTCCCCACTTGGAGTGCTGGAGCCAGGAAAGAGGACAGAAAAGCAAGAACGACACCCCAAGAGCAGAGCCAGTAATCTTCCAAGAAACGACACCCCAAGGGCAGAGCCAGTAATCTTCCAAGAAACTTCCGACCCTGGCACGCTTCTGTCCTTACTGTGCGAGTTCTGTAGCTGAGTCACCGCAGCCATGAAGGGCTGCTGGGCCATGTGGCTGCCTGGGCTCTGCTGCATGAGGGGTTGCTGGTGAGGGCTGTGCAGCTGTTGGGAGAACTGAACAGGCTGGAGGGCTGCCAGGCTGCTGGCCACACTGTTGATGACGGGAACACTCTGGGCTTGGGAGGTGTTGAGGCCTGTAGGAGCAAGGGAGAAGAGTCAGAGCGGTACACCAGGGATGAACAGATGTGACGGGCAGCATCAGTCACAGACGGGGCCTCGCCCTGCTCGGTGCGCATGTCACTGGGCAGAGCCTGTGATGGAAGAGACTGCACGGAAAATGACTTTACAAACAAGGGAACCGAGACCCGAAAGATAAAAGTTTTGAAAACCTGAGGGTCTCTCCAAATCATCCGATGACCTCCCAAATTCAGCTCCTTTGAGGTCACCAGAATCCTGGAAAAACTGACTTTGTTTGCTGGCTCCACCCATGCTGGACTATGAGAAGTCTGTCCTGGTGTCCTCTGGCACAGTTAAAGATATCCACTTTGGGGTATAGCTTATTACCCAGACCTGTCTTTCCAATAGAGGGCATCAGTATGCGGCAGCCCCTTCTGCCTCCAAGGATCCCCCCCTTCCCATTCCCCTCCTCCACTCCCACAACCTCAGGTTTCCACAGGCCCAGAAGGACTGAGTCTGAGGGTGCACAACAGAGCCCGCAAGTCCCCTGGAAGAGGTTGAACTGGCTCTGTTGACAGTCGCAGAGAGAGGAAGAACACACGAGAACACAGCCTGTCTGTTAAGTAGACATATGCTAGAGCTTTTGGTACCCAAAGTACTAGGTTGGAGAAGGAAGCAGTAAGTCAAAGATGTGACAGCAGGGCGGGCCTTCTTTCTGTTCTGGGGACATGGGGACCACATCTGTGTTCTGGTATCAGGCCTGCATCCCAAGACTTCCTTTGAACCCCAGCCACCACTGCAAGGCCTGGGTCTCCTGTCTCCATGCTCTAGTTGCTACCTGGTATGACCCTGGGGAAGACGAGATAGGATCAGAGTAGAGGCCAGAGGATGAGCAGAGAAGATCCCCCAGTCTCTGTCCCTGAGCTGCCAATGCCCCTTAGACCTTGCTTTCTGGGAAGTCAGGGGTGGGGGATGTGATGAAGAGGGCCGGTTGTAGGTAAGTGCAGAGGGGAGATCTGGAGAGTCTTCCTGCAAGGGAGAACACTTTGAGAGGTAAGCAGTATTGTGGGAAGTCCTCCAGGGAGACAGCACAAAGTCTTCAACAATTGCCCACTTGGAGCTCGAGCAGATACTGTTATCAGAAAGTTAAAAGGCGATACCCTTGAGCAGAAAGGAAGAACAGATAATCCTCTTCCTGGCCCCCCTGGGTGGGACTTGATGGGTGGGGGGGCTTCTAATCGCCCTCAGACTATCATTAGAATATTACCTTCTTGGGGGACTCAGCTTCTCCCCAAGTGTGCATCTCACCTGACATCCCGATACTCTATTTCAATTTTCCTCCTCTTACTGTTGGCCTATGGCTCCCAGGAAATCCTATGAATTCTCTGTTTATCCAGGATCCCGTGCCCACTACTCTCGTAGGGAAATCTCTGCCCAGAAAAGGATATTAACCCTTCTAGACTGGATGAGATTGGAGAGCACAGTTCAGAAACAAGCCCGAGCCTTCGACCCACCCAGGAGACCTCTTTAAGAAACATACATTCTTGAGCCCCACCCAAGACTCAATGAGTCAAAACCTGCAGAGGTGGGGCCCAACAATCTCATTTTCGACAGTCTGAGATCCCAGTGTGCTTCTGGTCCAGGTCCGAGAACCTCTATGTCATCCTAGCTCCCCCATGGTGCGTGACACGTGGCTTCTTTCATCCGGAAGGAGCAAAGATAATGAGGACTTGTCAGTGACAAGCCACTTGTCCAGAGTCCCACAGTGCTAAGAGAGCCCCCACTACTACCCGTACACATGAGAAAACAAGAAACTTCTCTCTCACTGACTGGGTCTCAGCCAAACTTCCTGGCAATCCTCACCCTTCTTTATGCTCTGTCTACCCCAGTGCACATGCGCACCTGTACTGTACCTGAGGTCAGTGTGCACCCTGTCCACATGCTGCAGGAGACACTGTGAGGAGGTTGAGATGCATGGGTGCACAGGATGGGGAGAACAAATGTGGAAAATTCAGCATGGCCCTAGGCAAACCTGTAGTTCAGACAGCACCTACGTTAATACAGCTGAGGGTGTGTCTTAGTCAGTGCTTGGTATGGGAAGAAAGGAAGTGGGGGCAATTTGTGTGTTATTTTGTTTGAAGAAATACGGAAAAGGGTAGCTCACCCACAAGCCTTTTTCTTTTTGTAGTGTGTGTGCGTGTGTGTGTGCGCGCGCGTGTGCTCAGGCATGTACCTGTATAGGTCAGAGGACAACTTGCAGGAGTCGGTTCTCTCTTTCCACCTTTAGGTGGGTTCTGGGGATTAAACTCAAGGTCATCAGACTTGGTGGCACACAAGCACTCTTAGCTGCTGAGTCATCTCCCCCAACCCCATGAACTCTTTTTTTTTTTTTTTTTTTTTTTTTTTTTTTTTTTTGGTTTTTCGAGACAGGGTTTCTCTGTGGTTTTGGAGCCTGTCCTGGAACTAGCTCTTGTAGACCAGGCTGGTCTCGAACTCACAGAGATCCGCCTGCCTCTGCCTCCCGAGTGCTGGGATTAAAGGCGTGCGCCACCACCGCCCGGCCCCCCATGAACTCTTTAGGAAGGTAAGCAAGCTGGTTTTAGGCATCTCATTCCCACCCCAACCCTCCCCCCCCCCCCCCCCCCCCCCCCCCCCCCGCTGAGACAGGGTTTTTCTGTGTAGCTTTGGTGCCTGTCCTGGAACTAGCTCTTGTAGACCAGGCTGACCTGGAACTCACAGAGATCCACCTGCCTGCCTTTGCGAGTGCTGGGATTAAAGACGTGCGCCACCACCGCCCAGCTAGCACCTCATTCTTCATCCCAGTCCTGGTGTTAGTCTGGTTGCTGTAGGAGCCCGTGTACCAGAGGGTCAGCGAAATGGAAGTGATTCTGAAGTAACTTTTAACTTTGTAAATCTCCTAAAGATCTCTTTATTCCCATTTCCCTTCTGCAAAAGGAAATGCTGAGTGTGGTTCCATCCCAGCAGCTAAGGACAGGGCGAGAGCCCCACAAAGTCATTCAATAAATTCCTGTGCTTTCAACGGTCCCTGCTGTCTCTGCCCTCAGAGGAGGCCTAAGCCATTCTCCTATACGATTCCAGTTCTTAGGAGACAGGAAGGGAGGGAAGCAAAAAGCAGGAACAAGACAAGGAAGCAATTCACACGGGGCCCTGGACCATGGGGCAGTGCAAAGTTGAAGAATTAACCAACATGCCATCTTTAGGAATCTCTGGATCCATCTGAGGAAGATCTCAGGTCACAAAGATGATTCTGAGAAACAATGGCTTTGCCTGAGTGGTCATAATGAAGCAGAAAAATGTTTAAACCTTCAGATATTCAGTGACAGTGAAGGCGAAAAACATCCAAAACCTCTAAGAAGCCTGCCTTCCCACAGCCAGCAATGGCTCACCTCTGAGGGAGCAAGGCTGGCTACAGAACAGAGCCTCCTGGGGCTAAAGGGACCTCACCCACCACCCACCTTCAGGCATGTGTTAAACAATCTACTTCTCTTTAAAATTTAGAAAGCTCAGTCAGTGACCCTTTTTGGGTCCTCTGTATTTTTACAGGACTTGTCTATGACATGATAAGACTTCTTTAGAAACCCATCAAAGCCTTGCTCCATCTTCACCAACCCCACAAGACAATACACAGGGTTAGGAATGAACAGGAAACAAACGTACAAGCCAAAGTTATGAGAGGTCCTGCTTTCTAGATTTACAAGCGTGTCTGTATTCCTTATCACTGCATAGTGCTAACAACTCATTTTATAGATGAGGAACTCCAACCCCAGAAAGTATAGCAATTTGAACTAACTGCACAACTAGTAAAATGTGACCTGGATTCAAAGCCATTAGAAAAGTATCTCTTGTAGGATAAATGTACGATAGGTATGGTAGAGGAGAGAAAAAGGAGTCAAAAACTAAAATCCAACCTACAAGTGTGCTGAGCACAACTGAGCACGTCTGTGGCCCCAGTCGTGAGGCAAAGGCAGGAAGATGGCCGCAGGTTCAAGGCCAGCTTGATAGGGATGCCCTGTCTCAGCCACCCTACCCTGAAAAATCCTCTAGGTGCGGTGGGGGAGGGGTGGGGTCTCACAGGAGCCTTTTGTGCCTGTTTCTGTTGTTCTGATTTGCTTTTCATTTTTTCTCCCTGCCCGCAGGTTTACTGACAAAGAGAGGAACTTACTCTGTGCAATGGCCATGACTCCAGACAAGGGGGTCATGATGAGGTTCTGAGATTGTTGGGGATTGTGATGGGAGAGGCTGTGGATATTCGTCAAGGTGCTGACGGGAGGCAGTCCTCCTCCTGAGACAGTGATCTGCTGGAAAGGAAAAAGAAAGGCAGCGTGAGTGGGGTCAAACCACTAAGGGGAGGGCTGTTTCCAGAATGCTACCACTCAGCAACTGATCCATTCACATAACAACTAAAGTTAAACAGCGGGGCAGACTCCGTTCTAGAAGCGGAGGGGAGGATAGTGACAGTCAGGGCTCTGTCCTCATGGCCCTGGTATCTGTCCATTCTTTGACGTGCCATCTTGACTGACACGTCCTTCTGTTAGTGTGTTACATGACTGTCACCTGCTCACTATTCAGGTGCCCTCCATCCTGATTTCCTATCTTTTATGTGATGGATGCCGGAGATAGGGGACTGCTAAAAATAAAACAGAGGCAATGCCCTAGGACTCCTCAGTGAGGGTAGACTAGGAATCGGGAAGGAGTGCAGAGTGCTCCCCGCTCATGCATCAGCTCACTGCAGTCCCAAGAGTTCTGACATGCCCATTTTCCAGATAGACATGCATCTTGCCTGAGACCCTGAAGCTCGGAAATAGTACGTCCACCTGTTCTTCAAGTAGGGTCAGTCTGCCCTGGGAACCATTTTTAACCTATTTTATATGAGAATCTCCTTCTGCCTCTCCCCACACTGATTAATTACTAAGAGTATGGGGAGTTAAGATTTTTCTTGTTTCCCCAAATCTTCACCATACTTTAAAAGTGCTCCCCCTCCTCCCTCCCTCCTCCTCTGTCTTCAGTCAAAGCGCCGACACTACTAGGGACAACTAAACCCGTCTCTACTGTTCACCATCACATTTTAACGGCAGATCCATAGGTGAAGCGACCAGTTCTTGCATGTGCATTGTCTACGACTGCTGTATTTAATTCTTTTATTTGTCCTGACTAATCTCTTTTCCTATTTTTCATCTTTCCTGGTGTATAGTTGTAAAAAAGTATCAAATCCTACCTGGGGCTCACCCTTGCTTTAACAAAGGTGTCTATTAGCCCACTGGCTGGAACTTTCTCAATAGTACTAAATAAAAACCACTGTGAAAATGTGTCATTTTGATCTCAATATTAATCAAAAATATTTCCAATGTCCTCTTATAACCATATATAAAAATCAGCTTGATATGCAGGCTTTTTCAAAGTAATTTACCATCCATAGTTTTGAAATAATTTCTAATTTTTGTGTTTTTGAGACAAGGTTTTTCTGCATAGTCCTGGTGTCCTGGAACTCACTCTAGACCAGGCTGGCTCTTGAACTCACAGAGATTTGCCCGCCTCGGCCTTCCGAGTGCTGGGATTAAAAGTGTGAGCCACCACCACCCAGCCCTATTTTTTTCTTAAGAAAAGACCTTCTCTCATCATAAGCAGACCCAGGTATCACTGAGAGCACTAGGAAACCTAAAGAGGGTCCATCACACATGCAGCTCCCTCACTGACATCTTCCTGTTCCCTAGAGTCCTTCAGTCTCACTCAAGTACCTGGAAGGAGGAGAGCTCCCACTGGTCCTTCTGGTCAACCTGACACTTTCCAAGGTTAACGTGGAAAAGGGAGGTAGGGGGTGGGTGGGCTCTTAAATAGGTTTGTTTGTGTTTTTAAAATGAACATCAAGAAATAAGTTAGAGGTCACATGACCAATAAGGAATTTTCACCACATCAAACAAGAGGGAACCAGCCTGCTTGCTGGACTTGTTTTTCAAACTGTCAGAGTCATAAAAAAAAAAAAAAAGAAAGAAAGAAATTGTGACCTGCCCTCAGACCAAATCCCTTGTGTAATATGGTCTTGAGGGGAAAGCCAGCGGAGGAGTTCAGGCCACCCCGCTCAGCACTTCAGTTTGAGGGTACCACAGAAATGTGGGTGTCAATGACAAAAATGATTATGTGTGGCTTTACTATTTGTAAGCCACTTTCCCAGAAGTCCTCAGTCTGTAATGGCACAAACAGGGCAAGCATTATGACTTTTGTCCCTGGGTCACATATTAAGAAGCTGACCCTCAGAAGAGATATACAGATGAGCTGTATGTCAGTGGACAGTAAGCAAGGGAACCCAAGTCCATGTTAAGTTTTGCTAGATTTTCAGTATCATCTGCTTACTGTGCTTGGCAACCTTGGTCAGGTGACTTCCCACTCTAAGAAGTAACCACTACTTTCTGCTTGCTTCCAGGATGGAAGGAAGCCAGAGGGTTGCCAAAGGATGGAAGGAAGCCAGAGAGTTGCCAAAGATTCCATGATAACCCTTAACACAACAATTTGGAGAGCCTGGATTATATAATACCTTTGATACGGTAATTTCTTTATGTGCCTACAACATGTGAGGTTAGGGCTATTAGCCCTATCTTGCAGAAAAAGAAGGTGAAATCTAGCAAGTTTAAGAAATGTCTCTAAACTTTTTTTTCAATAAAAAGAAAGAAAGAAAGAGAGAGAGAGAGAGAGAGAGAGAGAGAAAGAAAAGAAAGATCTCAATTGGTAGCCCCATAGTTGAACACAGGTGATCTACCTCCAAGGTCTGACTTAATATTGCCAAAGTATCACATGGGTAAAACAAACAAACAAACAAACAAACAAAAAACAGCATACACAAATTACAGCCTTAACTAGGTCTGCTCTTTTGGCATGGGGAAGGGCCTGCTCTCAAACAGAGCTATAAGTAATCTTCACACCAACTCTAGCACATGGTATTATTTCTCCCATTTTGCAAATGAAAACACTGAAGCTAAGCAATTCTTTGACTCTATTTTGGTACATGTCAGAGCCAAGACTGCACGTTTGGATTCCCTTGCCCATGTGCCTGTGTTATTTTTTAAATCTCTCTCTCTCTCCTCCTCCCTCCCTCCCTCCCTCCCTCCCTCCCTCTCTCTCTCTCTCTCCCTCTCCCTCTCTCTCTCTGTGTGTGTGTGTGTTGCCACCTGGTATTACTTCAAGCACACACTCATCAGTGTAATGTGTATTCCTTACGCTTATGCAGCGCGTGTGTTACCCTCTGAGCTCTTTCTCCAACCCATCATGCTCTTTTTAAGCCGTGTTCCACTCTTGCGTTGGTGGAACACGGTCTGGGATGCACTCGTTATACATTAACAGAACAGATTCGAGTTTGAGCACCCTGCAAGAGTGACATAACATATGAACCAGGGTGTTGGAGACAAGTGAGAAGCTGGTCCCTGCAAACAAACGTGGAGATATTTGTTAACATTGAGGTGTGCTGTCTTGGTCAATCATCAATCTGGTCCACAGTGCCCAGTGAGGGCAGTGCTGAGGGAAGCACAAGAGCGTGTCTGCAGGCTGTTTATGGAGCAGCCTGGACCTGGCCAGCGTCGTGTGTGCCTTAAGGAAGAGCAAGAGAGCTCAAAGAGAGACTCCAAGGGCCTTTAAGCAATAAGAGATAAGGCAAAGAATTGTATTTTATTTCACTTTTCCAGTGCTTAGGGCTTCATTCTTCTAGGCAAAGAACCTCTACCACTGAGATATCCCTAACCCAGAACCTGGGAGATCATCATCATCATCATCATCATCATCATCATCATCATCATCATCTCTGTGTATGAATGCTTTGCCTGCATGTATGTCTATTCATCACATGAACATCTAGAGCTCATGGAGTCCAGAAGATGGTATCAAATCCTATAGAACTGGGGTTACGGACAGTTGTGAGCCATTGTGTGGGTACTGGGGATTGAACTCCAGTGCTCTGAAGGGACAGCCAGTTCTCTTGACCACTGAGTCACCTCTCCAGCCCCACGTAGGAGTTCTTAGTCCACTGAGAAGTGAAGACCTCTTCTGCACACCTCTTCTTCTGGGGGAAGCCTGTGTAATGCTTTAACTCTAACTTGTTTGCTTTTTTACATTGACTGTTAAGAAAAGACTAAGGGCTGGAAAGATGGCTCAGGGGTTAAAATCACTGGCTGCTCTTCCAGAGGACCTGGGTTCAATTTCCAGCACCAATATGGCAGCTCACAACCATCGGTAACTCCAGTCCCAGGGGGTCCAACACACACACAGTACACAGAAGTGTGTAGGCAGAATATCCATTCACATAAAATAAAAGTAAAGGTTAAAAAAACATTAAAAGATAAAAGAGACTATAAAGACTTACATATGAAACTTATATATGCATCTTACAAGGTAGCGGCACTGATTGTTGGCAGGGAGGTAAGGGTCTCTCTTAGGGGGTGAGCTGAAAAATGCTTCCTGCCAGGTTGCCCATGATTTTTGTTTACCAAGACTCCCACTAGAGGCCAGCTCAGGTCTCCTGAAACTGGAGTTGTCCAGATCAGCCCCCCTCCCCCAGGACCTTCAAGTTGTTTTTCTTCCAAGGAACTGGAGACTTGATCAGCTGTGACTCACTCCTCCTGTGTTGCCTACACAGCACACACGCCAAGGACTAAAATGGCAAGTGTTCCCTGCCACCCTCCAGCCCCCACCGGCCAAGGCCACGCGGTGGGAGGGGGGCAGACACCTTTCGGGAATGTGTGCAGCTCCACCTTCAGCTTGGAAGTCAGGAACCCTCGCTCCTCCCTCCCATGAAACAGAGCGTGACCCAGAGAATAAAGTTTTCCATTTCCTACCCTCACGGTTGGTGTTGTAATCCTCTTGTTGTCTCAAAAGCCCTCTTCCATGCCCCTGTGTTGCCGGACATGAATTGGGGGATGGGTCTAGAATGGTGGTGCTCGGGTATAAAGAGGCGTTCAGAGAGGATGGGGGTGACAAATCAGAATGCACTATATACATGTACAAAATTGTCAAAGAACAAACTCAATAAAAGTTAAATGTATATAAAAAAAATAGGCCAGGCGGTGGTGGCGCATGCCTTTAATCCCCAGCACTCGGGAGGCAGAGGCAGGTGGATCTCTGTGAGTTCAAGGCCAGCCTGGTCTCCAAGAGCTAGTTCCAGGACAGGTTCCAAAGCTACAGAGAAACCGTGTCTCGGGGGGAAAAAAAAAGAATTAGAACCCTTGGAAATTCAAGTGAGCCTTACTGAGCAGGATAAGGGTTCATCTGGGTGTGGGGCTATGGCCAGAGGTATAGAAAACTTCAGAGGAAATGGCACGGCCACAGACGTAACAGCACTGCCATTCATGAAATATTTACGATGCTGAGTGTTTTCATATGTGTTATCACACTTCCTCCACGACACTATTGCTGTTACCTCCACTTTATAGGCGAGGAAAAGAGAGCCAAAGTAGTTCCTTAATTCACCCAAGGCTGCGCCATGACCAAGTGCCAGAGCTGAGATTTCAAAGTAGGTCATTGTACCTTCAAAGTCCCCCCCCCCCCCCCGCACCTGCCATCATGTCCTTCCTCTGGCTCCATTCAGGAAATTTCTCCCATCTCTTGCCATCCACTACCACCCGATTCTGCCCTCATCAGAACCAAAGGAGTTGGGGAAGGAGTCTGGGGCTTGTTTCAAAGTGAGGTGCTCTCTGGGTTTAAAAAAGAAGTCTGGTTTTGGAGGCCTTGGAGGGAAGGATGAATGAACATTTTATCAACACAAATGTCATTGGCAGCCCCAAAATAAACAGTGTCCCACCCGGCTCGCTCCTTTATGAGGCATTCAATCAATAAAATGAGAGCAGAGCTCTGTCAGATTTATTGGCTGGGTTCAAACTGAACACCTCTTATACCCGCCAAAGGCTGGGTCACCAGTCTACCTTTCCGTTTTTGCTCTGGACAGCCCCCGTTTCCCCCGTGGGGCTACAATGGTTCATTGTTTAAGGCAGGCCTTGTGAGAAGTTGTATTTGTTTTGCCTCTTATCTTATCGGCTCTGGCGCTACAATGGCCCAGGTGTACTCACCATTTTACCATCAGGTGAGAGGAGATTGTGGCCTGGGTCCAGGCTGCCGGGGGAGACTTGCTGTAAAACTGACTGGCTGGTCACCATGGCACTGTTGCCATGGTGACTGATGGCTGAAGAGGAAGTGACCTCATTGTTTCCCTGCTGGCTGTAGCGCACTCCTGCAAAAAATGTGAACCCAACAGGAAACATTAGTGTCACTGGGGCCCCTGAACACTGACTTGGTGCCCTTTGTTTTCAGTGGTGGACGACAAGGAAACAAAATTGATTTCTTCTCCCCGACCACTCACAAGAACAATCAGCTATCTTCCTCTGTGTGTGGCCTCTGCTTTGACCATGGAATGTTAGATCTCTGAAGGGAGGCTGGTTTGTCATTTTGGTCATGAGCATTAGCCTGCAATGGCTGAGCCATCTCTCCAGCCCAGGAGAGGTCACTTTGACCCGTTTTAATTCGTTCTTTGTTATAGTGCCGGTGTTTTAGCACTTGGTGGTCATTCAGTCAACTTCTGTTGGAGGACGGAGGGATGGAAAGCAGGAGAGAGTGAGCTGAACCTGCTGAGGCATCAGTCTCTCTGAAGGTGGAGGCAGATCAACCAATGAGGGTGGGACAGAGTCCCAATGTTTTCTAGCAAGAAGGGGCAGCGGGAAGACTTTAGGGTTTATAAACAGACACATGTAGGTTAAAATCCTGGCCGGGCCCTGCACCTCTACTTCCTCTCATGAAACAGAGAATGTGTCCTCCCCAGGGCTATTTGAGGATTGAAGACAACCTCTCTCCAGTTGCCAGCATAATGCCAAACACCTCAAAACTGAGGTTGAAGATGCCTGGCGGGGTGAGCTGGTAGTCGGACAGACCTCAAGACGATTGTTGAATTCTAGGACTCCTAAGGTCAGATTCCAAGCACTGATGGAATGTTCTGGTAGAGAGCAGCTTCTAGCGGCTCCTGCTTTGGCAGACTGATTGATGCATTGCCCAGGAAGCTGCTTGGCAGGAGGCCTGGCTGCCGCTCTGCAGACTCTTTCCTCCGGGAACATCTGGACGGCACTCCTGTCTCGCCTGTATGTTTTGACTCCCTGGCCAGCTATTTACCTCCCCAAGATGCCCTGCTCCCAAGAGAGCGGCGATAACGCTGGGAGTCAGGTGTATGCTCACCTCCCAGCCTGTCCCCATCATCGATTGGGTCTCAAGTCAAACAGTCCCTGGACTTAGCCTATTTAATTTGGCTGAAGGAAAAGGGCCAGCCCTCTGATGATCAAATATGGGTCACAGGGAGGCTTCTCCCCTACCACAGGCCACACAATTATTTATTTAAAAATAATTAACTAAGGATATCCATGGGAAGCAAAAGCCTTGACAAGGGGTCATACTAAGAGCCCAGAGCCTCTTCTTAGAGGCTAGACAGCACAGAACAGGGCGACTGCAGCTCACAGGCTTTTACCTTCCCTAAAGAACTTTATTGTGTTGTAGCCGCTGTTCTGAGCACAGATGCGTCTCCTGACTTCCCCTTTAAGATCTCTAGCTCTCCAAACTTCCCCTTTAAGATTATTGGCTGGGAGTTAGATCACAGCTTTACCATCTCTCTACTGGTAGAAGCTGGAGGTGGTGGGCTATGGAGGGGGGCTGTTGTGAGTGCAGCATGGAGGGAATTAGGCAGGGGGCTTGTCAGCTCTGGGGCCATCTGTATCCCTTCCTCACTGATGCTCCTCTCATAGACACGACAGTCACTGGAGTTAATTCCCAGGGAAAGGGCCAGGGATGGTCAGATATCATACAATGGTACATAGACCACACACCAGGAAGAGATGTTCTTATCAGAGGAAAAGAAAAGAGTCCTAGTCTTCGTCTATTTCATAAATTTGGCAACGAATGAGGAATGCAAAGTGTATAGGCACCGGGCGGGAGTGGCGCACACCTTTAATCCCAGCACTTGGGAAGCAGAGGGAGGTGGATCTCTGTGAGTTCGAGGCCAGCCTGGTCTACAAGAGCTAGTTCCAGGACAGCTAGGACTGTGACACAGAGAAACCTTGTCTCGAAAAAACAAAACAAAAAACCAAATCAAAATAAACAAGCAAGCAAGCAAACAAACAAACAAACAAAAAATAACGTATATAGGCTCTGGAGCTAGGTGGCCTGGGCTTAAATCCTGATTTAACCACGCCATAGCCATGTAACTTAGGGAGGTTATGTGCTTTCCCTGGGCTCCATTTCCATACTGTTAACTATGTCCTCCATTAGGTCCCTGGCAAAGAATGCAGTGAATTAATGGATGTACTGGTCCTCAGGTCATGCTGGGCATAGAAAAGTTGATCCAAGTATCTTCCCCTCTACTTTTGGACCATCTTCATCCAAATATCTGTAGGATGGCCGAGGTCACCCAACTTTACCGAGCACCCGTTAATCACTTAAAAAACCGTGCTGGGAAACTTCATTGAGAAGTGGATGAGCTCATCTTCCTCAGTCACCATTGCTAGCTCTGGACACAGCGATAGATGACAAAGCCTCTGGGTTAACTTTGATTTACTGAAGACACCAGGTTAACTGTCACAAAAGACCCATAGGAGAAACGGCTATGGCAGATCATGGCCACATATCCTCCATGACTAATTAGTCCTGTCCCCATCATGGACCCTACGAGCCACAGAAAGTTGATCCAACAGCCAACGTGCAATCTAGAAACCTCCCCAGGGTCCTGGATGCCACTCTTCCCTGGGCATCATGGGCCTTGGGTTATGGCTGAATTCCCAACAACCTAGGAAACAGACAGGTTACGACTCAGCAAGACTGGCTAGAAGTGTCAAAAGCATGAAGGATGCATATGGCTCTTCATCCAGCTGTGCCCTGAGATGTTTTTCATGTACATGTGCAAGTGGAAGCCAGAGGACAACCTTATGTAACCTTGAGTATTTGCCCTCAGGTATCACTGTGTTATCTTTGTTTTGAGAAGGTCTCTCTTTAGCCTGGATCCCCTCAGGTATGCTGAGACAGTCAGCCAGCAAACCCCAGGAATCCAGGTGTCTCTGCTTCCCCAGCACTGGGATTATAAGTCTGTATCTCCATGCTCAGCTTTAGCACGGGGTCAGGGAAGGTAACTGGGGATCCAACTCAGGTCCTCATGCTTGCATGGCAAGTTCTTCATGGACCAAGTTGCCTCTCTAGTCTCTCTGCTCAGAAACTTCTGAGGGGGGCCTTACATCTATGCTCTGCCTTATCTGAAATACATCATTCCTCACCGCACTCCATGTGGTCCCCTCTGTGCCTTGCCTATGCTGTTCCCTCTGTTTGGATGGTTCTTTTTCCTGTAGCATCTCTGAGAAGATGTTCTTCTAAGGCTCGAGGGCAGTGGTTCTCAACCTTCCTAATGCTGCGACCCTTTAATAGATTTCTTCATGTTGGGGTGATCCTCCCAGCCATGACATTATTTTTGTTGCTACTTCATAATTGTAATTTTGCTACTGTTATGAATCACAATAATATGCAGAATATCTGATATGCAACCCCTGTGAAAGGGTCATTTGGCCCCCAAAGGGGTCATGACCCAGAACTGATGATCTAGAGATTTGACATCAGGGCCGGCCTCCTTGTACTCCGATATGTTTCCTTTCCTCTCCCTCTCGAAGGAAGAGATGCCGTACTCATTGTTGCTTCTCTGGGCTAGCAGAGTACTTGGCATTGTGCCTATTTACAGAATGAAGGAACAAGACCTCAGCTGCTTTAAGGACCCATGCCCCAGATCAAGGGACAAACGGAAAGAGAAAGTAGGGTGAGTTCTGTATTGATGGTGTAAATCTGTTCCACATCTATCGCTAGGCGATCACTGCAAAGGCACACAAATTTCACAGCTGAGAGGCACCAGACAAATTCAGGAATTGGTACAAAGCTGAATGGGGCCACAAGGAATATAATAAGCAGCCCTGTGCATGCACGCATGCCCCCTTGAACAGCTGCCAGCCGCCTTGGTCACTCAAGTGCTATAAGCCACATCTATGACCATCAGGAACCATAGTTCCTCCCACCTGCGGACAGTCCTCTGTCCACCACTTCATGACAATGACCTGCAACCCTTCCGACAGCTGCTGCCTTAGACAAACTTCAGGACCCTTCCAAGCTCAAAGGCCACATTTATTCTTGGACAGCATTCATGTTCCGTTAACCATCTAGCAGCTGTAAAACTGCTAATGTTTTGATGGAAGGCTTATCTTTTTAAAATGTGTCACCGATGGTATGATTTTTCCCATTTGTCCTGTAATGGTTCTTGTGCAACCTAGCTTCGTGTGTTGTTTTTAGACACCTGTGTTGGTTTATACAGGGCCAGCTGTGCCTTGTGTGTTCAGAGGAGAGCTGTTCAGGGTGTGCCTAACTACAGAGGTGTGTCTGAAATCTGTTTCAGAGCTCCCACCTATAGCTTGTAGATCCCTGACTATGTAGCCCATCTCTCCAAGACCCTCAAAAAACAGCAAAGACTTCGATTCTGGAAATGAACAAAGTACCAGACATTGAGGGTTCTGTCTGTCTCCCCTTATCTCCATTAAGAGTTGAATCAATCAACTTTTTAGGCTTTAGGACATATAGATTTCCTTCCTCTGGTGATAGACGGTGGATTAATAAAATAATTTAAGAGAAGCACTGGGCTTCACTGGAAGACAAAACAAACCAAAGAGCAATTTCAACCAGGAAGTCATGTCTGGAATTGCTCCTGTATCAGGAGAAGAGAGTGGGGACTCCTGGGTAATAGGAGCTCAGCTTGTCCCTCACATGGCCCTTGGCACTGTAGCCTGGGGGCTCCCTTTGCTGTAAGCTGTCCCCAGCACCTGGTGGGATGCCTTCACCCTTGACACTTCGTTTTGAAGCCAGCTCCTATTCCTGATAATGCAGGAATGTTCCTCCAGTTGGTGGCCTCGTGCCAGCTCGAGTGAGCGCCCCAGCCACCAACAGAGTAAACATTACTCAACTGGCCAGGGCTCTGTCACACACATTCTTCCTCTGTGTTCCTAACCTCATGCAGAGCACAGCCCAAACCCATTGGGTCTGAAAACTAGATATTTACACGGGGGTAGGAGGGAGCATGGGAGGGAGCAAGTTCTCCCCAAATGAAGCCATTATGCCCGCAAATCATGCACAGACTGAACTGTGTTTCTTATGAAGCCCCAGCCTTGTACTGGGAAGGGGGAAAGGGAGTGTTATACTAGTCTTTCGTGGCCCAGTCCTGTGTCCTCATACCCGCCCCCACCTGAGCACCATTCATTTTCCTTGAGGACAGAGGCAGAGAGACAGGCAGTCTGGTGAATTTCTCAGATACTCGTTTGTCATTAAAAGAATGGGACCAACTCCTTGGCTTGAAGTCGGTGACTCCAGACACCAAAGTTTTGAAATGAATTAGCACTGCTACCTCAGTTTCTCCACAGACAGCACCGATCTTTTGCTGTTCTGAATACTCTTTCTCCCTAATAAAGACCTAGGTTTGTACAGAGTTTAGGAGATTGAAAATTTGAAAGCCTACGAAGAGGAAACTCATGTAGGAAAATAAATTAAATTTAGACACTAGGGTGGGCTCCATTCTAGACCCTAAAGGCCTCAAGTAGGAGGCCCATTCATGGCATGAAAAACACAGGCATGTGAGAATGGCAAACATTCTTGACTCAAGGGTAAGACATTGAATGATACTTCAGGGAAGCCCACAAACTGGTTTTCTTATTAAAAAAAAAATCAAAGTAAATGCAAGCGGGGAAAGAAAGAAAGAAAGAAAGAAAGAAAGAAAGAAAAGTAGCTAAGAATGTGCATGGAGCCTTCAGACGTAACCTACAGGCGAGGTGGGAGGAGGGACAGGCAGCCTATGTCCTTCCTTCCATGGGGCTGGCCTTAGCAAGTGCGTCCTCATGTCCTTGCCAG
Source organism: Microtus oregoni (assembly GCF_018167655.1). Classification (NCBI taxonomy): domain Eukaryota; kingdom Metazoa; phylum Chordata; class Mammalia; order Rodentia; family Cricetidae; genus Microtus; species Microtus oregoni. The sequence continues at coordinate 14,752,207 of NW_024543074.1, forward strand.
GGAGCTGGTTTCTGCAAGCAAACATCAGGTGCTTTGCAAGATGACTTCAGCCTGGAGTCCAAGGCCACAGCTGAAAGAGCCTCCTTGGCGCTGGAGAACTGCCACAGGCCTCACCCAGGAGACGGTTTTATTCCAGGCTTCTCAGTGGGCCACAGATGTATATGGGACTCAGTGGGCCACAGAAGTTCTGAGGTGGTCCCCCAGCTAGTCTCCCGCTCTGAAGCTGACCCCCTTTCCTCTTCCTTCTAATCCCCAAATGGGTCCCCAATACTGAGCCACTTTATCATGACCCACAAGGAGTTCGTGTTTCTCGGTTGCACCTCTCATGAGAATGTATGTACCCTGAGTGTAGGTTGTCCATGTCATCCATCTGTCCTGCCCCCCCCCCCCAGTCTCCTCAGTAACTTCTATATGGCACCTGGCCTGGGCCAGGATTTGTGGAACGAGTCAATAAGAAAGAATGACCTGACAGAGGGCTCCATGAGAAGCCACCGCAGTATACGTGTATCCACTGAGTCTCCTACTTTTCTTTGTGAGGAGAGAAATATCGGTAAAGGACAGAAAAGGAAAGGGAAGAAGAAACTAAAACACAATTAAAATAGAGGAAACATTACGGAGAGATTTGAGCAATTTCTTATCAGGAGGCATCAGAGAGGGGTGTGGAGGGGTGTGTGGGATGCTTGAGATCTCACCCCGTGCTTTATTTTGGGCTGAAATGGATGCTGTTTGGATGTGTGGAGGGGGTGTCATTCCCTAGTCTTGCAGCCCAGGGATAACATCTGTTCTAAGGGGACAAGAGCAAGTGCTCATTTTAATATAGTGGGCTTTAAACGTGATAACATATACCCAGGTCATCTTACTGCTTGGCAAGGAAGATTCATTCACAGGCCTTGCAGAGTTGTGAGATGCCTAAATTTATACTTACCAAGTTAGAAACCCATTTGTGGTGCCCTGGGTTTGTTTTTGTGGTTAGGAAACGGATCGGTTAATGGGCACTTACTGTGGCAAAGTGAGTAATTTAAACACCCTTCTAAAAAAGAAACGAAGGTAAAAACCTACGAAGGGTTAATGATGGGCATCGTTAGTCTAATGCCCGCCCGCCCATGGGGGCAGACAGTGTCCTGCTGCAGTCTCCCTCCTGGGGTCACTGTCTTTTCTGAGAAGTTGCCTTTGCAGGCAGGGGTGATATGGCTGCAACAAAGGCTCCCAGGTTTGACTGACAGGGAGAATGGTGATGCTCCTAGTGGGTTGGGCAATGTGAGGAAGGCTATAAAGTCATCAGAAGACTGAGCCACTGGGTGTCCACACAAAGTAAGGACCTATAAATGGACATCTGTATTGTGACTGAAGGGCTAATAAAGTTGCCTTAGAAAAGGGAGGTTTTTCCACTGTGACCTCTTCATAAGCAATTCCCCCCACTGGGAGGGAATATCTAGGGACAAGATCCTTTAAGGCCTGACAAGTGTTAGAGCTGCCTCCTTAATGGAGGTTTGCCTGGTCAAACCCCAGCCTCTTCATCACTATCACTAGGACAGCTCCATCAGCATCATCAGCATCATCATCATCACTATTAGCAGCAGCAGCAGCAGCAGCAGCAGCAGCAGCAGCAGCATGGCAGATCGATGCTGATCACCCAGCAAGCACCAGGTATCAGACACTGAGACTTTGGAGGAGGAGGATGACTGGCTTCTAGCTTGCTAGAAGAGGAGCACCAGATGAGCCCTAGGGGAACGTCATCAGAGAACTGACGGCCGCTCAGACCCTGGCAGACTTTCTTCTGTCTCTTCAGGCAGCTCAGATGTACAGAGTCTAGGTCTCAGACTACCCAGTGGAAACTCAGAAAGACCCAGTCTCACACTTTCCTTGTCCAAGGAATAATGGTTAGTAAAAGATGATTAAAGGGTCTAAGTCAGTAGACCATGAAACTAACTAGTACAACTAGACTAAGTGAGTGGTCTAAAACAGTAGAAACCAAGCTAGGAGAGCATTAGGGAGAAAGCTAGGCTGTGCTCTTTGAGAAGTTTCTGGGAGTACTGAATGTTGGCACTATTTTGTGAACTGCAAACTTTAGATAAGAGATGGTGCATCAGGACAATTTTTTCCCCCAAAAAGGGAAGCTCGCTTTAAATAATATTTACAGATGCCATAGAAAAATGAATGTTATGGTCAGTTTAACTATAAACTAGACTTAACTAACTTACAATCAGGAACATTTATGCATTAAGCATTTGTTCAGGAATCTCTCTATGACAGATACATTTATTTCACCATTAAGTAGAGTGGCTACCATGGTGCCAGGCCTAGCAGGAGAGACAGTGAAGAATCCAGCAGGGGCTTAGGGAGGGCTCAGCTCAGGGCTGGCTCTACCCCTCAGGCCTCCCTTCACTATAGGAACAAGGCAAAGCCTTTTGTGTTTTTCTATGACAGGAAGGGATGCTGAGCCATGGAGTAGAATTCTACATAACAAAGAAGACAGGCTGCACGGTTCTGTTCCAATCCTCCAATCCATAAAACACCTAGAGCTCAGCAAAGCCCACAGTGCAACTGCAGGGGTTGTTTGGAGGGGTCTCCTCCTTGCCACCCAAGTTCTCACACAGGTGTCAGGGCCATCAGAGTCCAACAGAGGTGGACCAAGAAGAGGCATCTGTGGACCAGGTCCCAAGGCACGGGCATAGAGTCTGCCACTCAAAGGCCCCGGAAGTGTTAACCTCTGGCAGTTATAGGTGTCCTGTTTATACCCAGTATAAATCTGTTTATTGTGACTCGCCCCACCCAATCTGCTGATGTCGTAAAGCCCTAATGGTCCCTAATAAAGGTGGAAGGCTTCTAGCAGCACAGAGTTCCTGACACGGGGATGGAGTGAGGGAGAGGAAAAAAAAGAGGGAGGCAGACAGATGATGAACATAACAAGAAAACTCCACCACGACAAGCCTCTCTGCACCTCAGACAGCAGAATCTGGGGCCTCAAGGCTGGATGCAGCACACAGTCTCCAAGCAATGACAGGTCAGAATCCTCATTAAGTTTAGTGATTTTTCCCCCCCCAACATTACTCCTGTTTGTTAGCGCTTCTGGTTTCCTGAATCTAAGTCCAGGGCTCCTGACACAGCTGCCTCTCCTCTTCCATCTGAGCAAAGAACCGCTGTTATCACTGCCGATCCTTCAGAAGGCTCCTGTGCTGCCTGGTCAAGTTACAGCCAACCCCTGGCGGTGCATCCAGGTGTCCTGGGACACGTCACAATGCTCTACACCCAAGTACTACTGCACCCAAGCAAATTTGATTCTATAGGGGTGTGTGCAGCCTACCGTGTCTGTGTTTAGTGAGCTCCCCAGATTACTCTGATGTGCTCTAGGAAGGAGATCTGAGAATCCCAGATTTTGCCAGTGTTTCAGTTTCATGGTTCTGGATGTCTCAAATGATGACCAAAGTTCTTAGAAACTGCAAAGCCATGGCCTTATCAAGAACCCTAGAGACCTAGAGCCCTTCCTTGGTCAGCTGAGGAGCGCTACAAGAGCCCCGAATCTTCCTCACCCAGCAGTAAGATGACCTGGGGTATGTGTTATCACTTTGAAGCATCACGACAGCCCTATGCAGGTATTAGGGTCCCAGCTGGGCCAAAGACGCCCAAGGTACTTATTTGAAAAGACACTGCCAGGTCATGACAGAGGACAGCAAGCTGCTCAGAGGCTGCCTCCCTCAGGAAAGCACCATCCTCCTGCTAGTTGGCAGTTTCCACAGCCTAATTACATACAAGCAATGCATACAAGTAGGGTCCTCACGCCCTCTTTCCTTAGAGGAGAAAAATGCCCTGCTAGGTACAGGAAACGTGTGGTCATCTGCTGCCCCTGACCTAGTGTGTGGTCCTGAGTCCCATCATCAGTCCATGCTTATCACGATTGCTTCTCACTGGCACTAAATGACGCTGCATAGATGTCCCCATGCAGTCCTAGGGAAGATGAGAAATTGCCCTACAGCCACTATGTGACAAGAAGCCAGCCTGAGTCTAGTATAGACAGCAAGATGAGATTCTAGTTGGAAATACTCCAATTCTCTAAAAATCAGGATTGAACAAGACTCCATTAGAGATAGGGAAATAAGGGGGCCCCCTCCCAAATAGCAACAACAAACAACCCCTCTTCCAAGTAACAAACAACAGAAGCAAGCTTCTGTGGGGAAGAACAACAGCCACCATTTATGAGAGCCTGCCACGTCCTGATGCTTTCCCTATATACACAAGCATCGTACCATTTCCTCCTCCAGCTTCTGTGGGTGGTGTGCTCACTGTACACTGAGAAGCCCAGGGTCACACAAAAACAAATGACTACAACGAGGTTGGAGTTTAGCTCTCTTCCGCGACCCATGGCTCTGTTGTCGTGCCCACTGAATTAGAAGAACGAGTAAAGCCTTATTAAACAGGATTGGCAGTGGTCAGTCAAAGGAAGGTTGGGGGACAGAGGGACATCAGCTGCTATAGGAGCTGCTCCAAGATGTTCACTGCTGACAGTGAGGCCCCTGAGCCATCCCCTTTGCCAGCACCAAAATACAGAAACGCAGGTTCCCCCCTTCTACCCCTGACCCCTAATCAAAATATGCATTTGACATGTCCTGGGTAATAGACATGCTCTTTAATACAGAGACGCTTTAGAGGCAGGTCTCAACTCTTGGTGGCACATTGGGCTCACCTGGAAAGTTTTAGTAACTACTGAAGCCTGGCTAGCTCCCTAGAGAATCTAACACAGCAGGGCTGGATGGTATTTGAGAGTTTTGCTCACCCAAGCAGTCTGCTTTCATATGATGTGTGAACCAAGAATGATATGTATGTGTGTGTACACACATATGTGTATGTATGTATATATGCATATATGTATGTGTATACATATATTTTTAAAAATTATGTGCATGAGTTTGTGAGCCTGCCCACAGAGGCCAGAAGTGTTGGATGCCCCTGGAGCTAGGACTACAAGTGGTCACGAGCTGCCTGATGTGAGTACTGGGAACTTAACTGAGGTCCTCACTCTTAACCACTGAGCCAGCTCTCTGGCCCTGGTTTTTATATTTTTAAAAAGTTGGAAAAAAACCAAAGCAGACTATGCCATGATATGTGAAAATAACATGAATCCAAACTTCAGATCCCATAAGGCTGTGTTGGGGGGGACAGCCACACACTCACGCACAGCCTATGGCTGCTTTTGTGCTCCGCAGGCAGTGTTCAGTGACTGTGACTGTCACCACATAGCTTGAGAAGCCAAAACTATTGACTTTGGATCTTTACTGAAAAAGTTGCCTGACCGTGTTCTAGAGGACCTATAACAGTCCAGGGCAATTAGGGTGAATACTTCATTTGACTTTATTTTAAAGATAGATTATATGATACTAATAAATGACATAAATATTATATGTAAAATGAACACGTATATGTTCACATGTATGTATGCATATTATGGGTGTGGATTAGTGTGCATGCACACACACACACACACACACATATGCTTCCCCCTGGCTTCCGCATTTGTGTTTTCACTTCCTGCTGAAAAGTGGGTAGAGGCAGCAGGCCAGCTCTTGCGCCTTCTATGAAGTGGGTGGCTTCAAAGGCCCTTGCCCAGCTCTCTGCCTCTCACTGTGCCTCTAATACTTCACTCTCTCCAAGTTTCTGCTACTTCCCATCAAACATTTTACAAACAGATTCCAAGAGCACTTCTCCCATAAGCGGCAGGCTGGACTCCATGCTTCCTGGCAGCTTCCTTCCTCTTTAGAGGGGATGGGGTGGAAGGGGGGGAGTGGAGGGTGGTAGCAAGGAGTCCTCGAATCCTCTAAAGATTCTTCAGAGGGATTAGACATAGCCAGTGGGCTGCCTCAGGTGATAGGAGTTCATTGTCAGCTGTGGGTCCCTTTGTACTGAGGCCAGAGCCCACCAGGGCCCTGCCCTGCGTCTTTGTGTGCAGACCAGAACTGGCCCCCTAAGGTGCTGACAGCAGAAGGCCTTTAAGACTAGGCCTCTTAATCTCATTAATATCCTAATTGTCTTCCCCAATCTAGTGGGAGTTGATAGGGTGTTACCCACAAGATAAAAACGACCTTTAAATTCAGGAGATAAAATGACCTTCAAATTCAGGAGATCAAATGACAGTCAGATTAAGTCCCCAAGTAGTAGAACTTTAGAGCCCTGTACACCTCAGAACCGCTAGAGCAAGCCAGGATTCCAGGCGATTGTCTCTCCCACTAAGGGACAATAGGGCTGGCTCATTCACTCTGGGAACCTTTGCTGCTGAGATGAATATTTTTTACAGCTGCCCTCATAAACCCCCTCCTCTTGTCTGCTGCCCAGGGAGGGGGTGGAATTCCCAGAGGTGAGCTGAGGTGCCTACCCTGTCTCACAGGCCCCCATTAAGTTGTTAAAGTTTTTAGTGCCCCAGACAGGGCCGAATGCAAGGGCAGTTCAAATCCCCATACAGAGAGGGATGGGCTTGGGAAAGAAAGGTCTTTGTTTCTTTCCACAGAATTCACCTTGTTCAGGGGCAGCAGCTGGGGGAGACACAGTGAACTAGCGAGGCTCTGAGTTTTCTTACCTCACCTCAGTCATTCAGACGGGGACCGCAGAAGTATAGAAGAGGCTCTCCCTTTCTCTGTTTCTCTCTGCACGTGCACATACATGCACACACACATGTGTGTGTTGGTGTGTGTGTGCGCGTGCACAGAAGTATAGAAGAGGCTCTCCCTTTCTCTCTGTTTCTCTCTGCACGTGCACATGCATGCACACACAGAAGTATAGAAGAAGGGGCTCTTTCTCCCTCCTCTGTGTGTGTTAGCTTTCATGTTTAAAAGATTTTAGTGTGTGCATATAACAAATAAAGACAGATGGACAGGGTATTACATACAGGTCAAAACCTGTTCCTGTCCCACTGCTGACTAACTCTATGAACTTGGGCAAATTGCATTCTAAACATTTTACCTTCGCTTAGTTGACAATGGGGATATCAATACAGACAGCACTCATCTTAGGTTGGGGGAAGGTTAAATGACATGAAGCACATAGGTGCCAGGTCAGAGGTCGGTACCAAACAAGTGCTGAACCAACACAGAATGTTTGTCATTTCTCATCTTCAGTCTGTCCTGCTCCTGGGGATGTTTGCAGTCTCCCTGGGTACGGTATAGTTTTGTGCCGTGGAGAAGTGTAGTTATCCAGGCCATTTTTACCTTGACCAGGAATGGATCTGCTTTGTCCAAGCTATGGGGTTGGGTTCCAGGAGCCACTGAGGAAGCTGCCACGGGAAGCTAAGTAGGGAGCAGGAGGCAAGACTCTGTTTTCAAGTTCTGACACGTGCCAGGGAAGTCTGGTCTGCTGGGCTGGGGAAGGACGGGGTAGAGGTCAAAGGCAAGAGAAGACAGCAGCCATGGAAACAATATGTCCTTTTAGGCTGTGGCCCAAAGGCCCAACACTTATCCTAGGGAGGTGTCTTCTCCCTTCTCTGACTCACTGCCTTTGCTGAAGAACAAGCACTCATTTCCTCCTGAAAAGATCATTTAAGAAAGAGGACGTGTGTGGGAGAGCCAAGGCTGACTGGGACTGTGTGTCCCTTCCTTACCTCCTTGGGGGAGGCAGCCAGGGGACTTAGACTAGAGCAAGGCGTACAATGAACAGAACCACCCAGATCAGGCTACCGATACCAGTCCTGGGCCAAGGCTAGCCCAGCTCCCATCCCACAACTTCCTCCTCTGAGCCAATCAATACAAGCACCAGTCTCCAACCAGTTCCTTTCTCTTGCCACAGCCCTGCCCTTTGACCTTTTGGGGGCCTTTTCCTTGATTCAGTTCCAGAATGGAGGTAGAGGCCATCACTCCGGCTCCGCTCAATGGCCCCAGAATAGGTTGTCACGGGGCCCTATAACTAGGGACAGCTCCTGCTGGCCAGAGCTGGAATGGGGAGGGTGACAGATAAAGGCCTTCTAGTCTGAAGATAAATGGCTGCCTGCAGCCTGCTACAGTAACTTTAGGCCCCCAAGAAGAAGAGACAAAGGTTGCCCCTGTGACACTCACTGGAAAGATGAAGGCCCGGCAGCAGCAGCCAGGCTGGTTCAAAGCCCCAGCTTAATTGTCGATTAAGCATGCATAAGGGAGACAAAGCCATGACAACCCCTGGCTGCATGCTGGTGTGTGATTGTAAAGGCAGAGAGGGGCAAGGCTGAAAACAGCTGATTCTGCTGACTGTGTTTGTAGGGTACCTTGTAACCAACCGGCCGCTGACAGAGGCAAAGTGCTCCTCCTGCCGTCCCTATTGTGTGGGACATTCCAGGACCAGGGTCACATTGTGGTCATCATGGGCAAGTGGGGCACATGCTATATGTAAGCATGGCTGGGAAGGAAGGGGCTTGCATAGGAAAAGGAGCCTCAACTCTCCAAGAAGAGGATTCTGGGAGGTTCCTCTCCTTGGTGCTGCCAGACCTCCTGGCTCAGGTGCTGGGGTTCAGAGAAGACACCGTGCAGAGCAGGGGCTTAGATGTTGATGTCTTGTCCCTCCCCAGCTCAGCTTTGGAGACTGCCAGTGTTAGGAGCTGGGGAGATGGCTCAGAGGGTAAAAGTGCTTGCTAAGCAAGCAAAAGGACCAGAGTTCAGAGCTCCAGCACCCATGGAAATGCTGGGCAGGCACAGGGTTTGTCTATCATTCTGCATATTGGGAGATGGATATAGGGGTTCCTCAGAGGAAGAAAGCTGCCTAGAATAAATCTAGCATAATCTCTCAAGTAAATCTAGTAAACTCTGTATTCAAACAAGAGACCCCGCCTTAATGCATAAGGTAGAGAGCCATCAAGACAGACACTAGGCAGCAACCTCTCACTTCTCTCTTAGCCTCCTTTGCACTGCATCTCCAGTGGTTTACAGATTCCTAACCCCATGGCTTAGAGCACACACACAAACACACACACACAGTGTGTGTGCTCATACATGAGTGTGCATACACACATGGATGCACACACCATAAACATACATGCCCATGGAGAGCAAGAGAAAGTGAACAATATAGAGATAGATAGATAGATAGATAGATAGATAGATAGATAGATGATAGATAGATTATAGATAGATGATAAATTGATAGATGATAGAGAGATGATATATAGATGGATGGATAGATAGAAGGATAGATAGGTAGATAGATAGATAGATAGATAGATAGATAGACAGACTGATGATAAATAGACAGATAGATAACCAGTGCTGATACTGGGTGTTGGCTCCAAGTTTTAGGTTCCAGTCAGCTATGTTTACTATGGAAAGGGTACAGTAAGGCTTCACAGTCCAAATTTGAGCACTGCTGTCTCACCAGCCCTGGGGAAAGTCCTAAGAGCCATCTTGAGGGCCTCAGAAGGGCATCTAGGGTTCTAACTCCAGCATTTCAGAGCACAGTGGTCATTTCTCTGCCAGTCCCAGGAGAGAACGTGTCTGACTGCTTCTTAGGATTAATGTCCATGTGTGAAATTAAGAAGAAAACGAGCTCCTTTTGCCTGCCCTTATTGCCACTGCCTCGTCTATACCGAGGTGACAGGAGCGATCTCTCTGTGGTTTGCTGGGAAGGGTGGTTATTTACAGGTTCACCCATTTAATCCTCGTACGCACCCAGCACCCATGTGACACACAGGAAATTCAGAGCTCATGGGAATTTCTCACATGCATCACCTGCCAATTTAGAACCGTTTCAAAATGACACCCAGAGAGTCCAGTCCCTGGGTGGTCAAGGACTACCCTGAGGTACCATGAGGGAAAAGGAAGGCCTAAACAGCCGCTGAAAATACCCAGTGTCCTGTAAGGACCCAACTCCCATAACAGCTGTAGGATCTTTCTCTCCCTACAAAAGCCCATGTTGCCCCCAGAGATAATCTTGAATCCAAGCTGATACTGGAGGCTCCATGTTAGTGAGAGGTCCTCCCTACAGGGTATAAATTCTGAGGCTGCAGGGCCCTGTGTCCCCGCATCTTCCTTTTCCTCCCTATTTAAACATACTGGCTAGGCACGAACTCCACCACGGAACTATGGCCCCAATTTATACTGTCAGGACCTGGTTAGCACTTAATGCATATTTATGTTGCAAGAATCAACAGATTCAACATTTATCACCATTGTATGAGTTTAGACAAATTATCTCTTTCTGGGCCTCAGTTTCTTTCTTTGAAGTCCTGGGTTCTATCCTTCTCATAATATTCATTAAGGTCTGGAATTTGGGGCAACCCAAGAGACTCCATTTTCAGTGGCCCATACCCTTCTCAGATGCCCATTTGAGGCTGTCTCCTGCCTTTGTCCCCACCTTTGCACTGCTTCTAATACCTGGCCCAGCTGCCCTAGCTCTCCAGCCAGCATACAGAGGGAGCCTAAGCTAGCGACCCTGTGGTGACCTCAGCACAACCCCAGCTTGTCAGAAAGCTGCTGAGCCTTTGTTTGGCTTGCCGGCTCCCTGACTTTGGTGTGGAGATCACAGGTCCCAGCACAATGGCCATTGTCTTCTCAACAATGATTCTTGCCCTGACCACGCCCCACACAGCTTCCAGATTTAGCTCCATGGATCAATGTGGTGGGCAAAAGCTCCAGCCCTGCTCAGTATCGGCCCTAAGCCATCCACCACCTACCCTCGGAACCTTGCTTTGTATTGATGTAAGGGGGTTAAGTGACTCCGTGGTCAGGCCAAAACTGGTTCCCCTCCCTGCCCTCAGCTTTTTTGCCTCTCTTGAATAGGCCAACTTTCTTTTGGGGTATCTGAGCCCTTCCTGGTGCTCAGAGCAGGGCCTAGAGAAACTCCAGACTAGTCTTATGCTGGTCAATTTCAGGTCTCAGGCTGTGTCTCCTGTAAGTGGTAGGCTTGGAACAAGCGTCTGCATATCACCCCAGCTCTTAGCAGGTGCGGGGAGGAAGGGACTTCAGAGGACAGCAGATTGGGACAATGGCTGGCTTTCCTTTCTCAAGCCTTCCCCCAGATCAGGGGAAAGCAGTGCTGTTTGGTATACATGGGTACCAAACAACCATCTATAAGCACCTCCTCATTTCTGGTAAACTTTCTTAAGAGAAATAAAGCCCAGAAGAAGAAGACACAGCTGGCATAGTGCTTGGCATATAGGGGTCTCTTTCCACATGAGGATATAGGTTTGTGTTTTGACGCATTCAAACCCCATGGCAGAGCCATTCTGATCCAGGCCGACACGGTACAAACTCTTTAGCCAGCTCATCACCGAAGATCTCAAGGGATGGACCCCATCTTACTCCTGGCTCAGCACAGCAGAGGCTGCCACCCAAGTGGCCTTTCCCTAATAGCCACTTGACTTCTGTTGAAACCAGAGAGTGCCAGATAGGATATAGCTCAGCATGGCAGAGGGTGGCCAGAATGCCATTCTCTATCATCTTGACCAGTGATACCACACTACCATCTCACTGCCTGCAGCTCGGACCTGGCACCCCCAAAAGGCAGCCTTCTCTGGGGACAATCTGTGTGGCTGAGTCAGCAGCCACCCAGGGAGAATGAGGACAGAGAAGAAAAGGGCAAAGGGCTCCTTGAGGGCCAAGTGGCTGAGCAAGAAGTGGGAGGAAACCTGACCAAAGGCACATACTCATGAGAATGTTCTAGCAATGGGAGGAAAGCAGGTCTGTGGTCATCTCAGAGTATACGCCCCTCCGGCGAGGACAGCAACAGTCAGTTCCGAGACAGTGAGAAGCACAGGTCTCTACTCACCTGACAGCTTGTTGGGAGGAGAGGAGCTGGGCTGGTGGTGAGGGGAGCCGTGGGTGAGCAGGGGGTTCAGGTTGTGCGTCTGGTTGGAGCTATAGGCGTCCATGGCCAGCTTCTGCCGGAATGCTTCTTCCTTCCGGCGGTTTGCAAACCAGTTGTAGACACGGACCTCTGTGACCAAGTTGGAGCCTAGGCCGTGGGCTTTGGACGGGGAGACCCCTCGTTGCAAACATTCTGCCCTGCAAAGAATGAGGGCGGGGGATGGTGAGTGAGGGTGGCTGGAGTAATTGCATGTGCTGGGTGGGCCCCAAATACACAGTCACAGTAGAGGCTGAAGGTCAGTGGGGGCTAGTGGCCTGTCCCTAGAAAGGCCATCCTCACAGTATCTGAGAGGGCTGGAGGGAAGCTTTAGAGCGGGTCTTGAGTAAGCTATGCTACCTAGAAGGCCAAGCATAGGCCCCTATGTGGTTCCGATTACGTGAGGACAAGCCAAGGATCAGCAATTTCAACAGATGGCCTGGTGATCAGCCTCCCGACACCTTCCTTACTGCCTCAGTAAGGCTGACTCTGAGTCTCTTCCAAGCACTGTGAGAGGCATCTGGGCTTTGGGGGTTTGGATACTCCCCCAAAGGATGCAGGGAATCCGGATTCCACATCCATACTCTGGGGCAAAGAGCAAGCGGAGAGGGGCAGGGTCATTAAGGAGGTAGCCAGAGAGGGCAGGTCTCTGCTTATGAGCACCAATGAAACCCCCAGCCCACTGTGAGCTATGCTCTTTGGACACCACTCAGAGGAAGTCAAACCCAGGCTGCTTCCCCACTCGGCTTCCCTGGCTCTGTGTTTTTACTGCCAAGGCTGCTCGGCTCAGAGGCATAGCCAAAGCCCCCCAGTCCTCTGCCAGAGCAAGGAACAAATGTTGTAGAGAGTCAAATTGGGAATGAAAGAGAATAGAGAAAGGAGGAAGCCAAAAGTGTTCTCGGAGGATTTCCAGTTTGCTTTTAAAAACTGATACACAGTTAAGACACAGAAAGGAGTCTGTCCAGTCAATGTAGACAGAATCAACCAAAGAGATCCAACCAATTCTTTCTCTCCCACTAAATTTCCTTAACTGGTTGCTTGAGACAGGGTCTCACTTGAAGTTCAGAGAGGCCTCAGGCTCTCCAACCTCCTCCCTTAGCCTCCTGAGTGCTGGGATTCCAGGTGTGGGCTTTTTTTTTTTTTTTTTGCCAATCATTCTCATAAAAACTGTGCCAGACCCTGGGTTTTTTCCAGTCGCATGGGGCTATAGTTAGTGGAGGCCAGAGCTAAGGGACAGTTTGGTGTTGCCTGTATGGAATGGAAACTCATCTCTCCAGCAGAGTTTTTAGAATATCTGTCCTAAAATAATCACTTGTGGGAATAATAATTTAGTATTTCACAGAAGTGAGACTTCATGATTGACAAGCAACAATGCTGTGCAGGCTCCGTAAATCAGGGCATCTTGGATCTTTCTTTCTTTTTTAAATATTCATTGTGCATGGGTTGGAGGAGGTTTAGGGACAATTTGTAAGATTTTGTTCTCTCTCCGCCATGTGGATTCATTAAACTCAGGCCGTCAGGTTTGGCAGCAAATGCCTTAACCCTCGGAGCCATCTTGCCAATCCTCCTCAGAGATTTTTCTGGGGAGGGGCGGTTCGAGACAGGGTTTCTCTGTAGCTTTGGAGTCTGTCCTGGAATTAGCTCTTGTAGTGCTGGGCTCCTCAGAGCTTGTAATATATAGTAAAATAAGCATGGCTCCTGAAGAAGTACGCCTGTGATGTGTCTCAGACCTGTTTACTAATAAACTGAATTTGGGATTCTGTAGAACACACTTGGGGGGACCCTGATTTAGCCACACTTAGCTGGATAACCAGTGTCTCAAGGGTTGTCACAGGACCAAGGGAGATGAACCTTCCCAATTGCTCAAGAGGGCGCCTGGTATTACCTGTTACATTCCTCCACTAAGGCCTCCCTCTCCTCCTTGCTGGGATTCTTTTGCCGGTCGTAGGCCTGGTACAAAATTTGCTGGGATGCGGGCCCCCATTTGAACCGGTTACGGCGCATCTTCTTGTTGGCGGGCTCAGAGCAGGCATCCTCGGACTGCCCAGGCCCCTGGTTCTGTTGATTGAACTCTGGAAAGAGAAACAGCAGCTGATCCTGACTGCTTTTGTCTGTCATATTTCCAGAGCTCTGGACTGTCTGGTTGAACTCTGAAAAGAGAAAGGAGTAGATTTGATAGAGCCTGTAGCCTTCACTCCACAGACAGGTAGACAGACAGACAGACACAGACACGGATGGACCAATGGACCCTTGATTCCTCTCCCTTAAGCTTCATGATCTGCTCTAATTTCATGTGGGGATAGAAAGGGGTCGCCTTGTGGCAGGCTCCTCTCGCACATCCTGTGTCCCCAGCAAAGTCACCCTTTCCTTTCTTGGACAGAGCTTAGATACATACAGCCAAGTCAGTGTTTTGAGAAAATTAATTATTTTCCTTTGACTCATTGACCTTCTGACATTAAGACACTCTGAGTCCTGAATGCTTGTATTTTTATTTTTATTGGTTGTATTCCTGGCTGTCCTGGTACTTACTCTGTAGACCAGGCTAACCTCGAATTCAGAGATCTGCCTGCCTCTGCTTCCCAAGTGCTGGGATTGAAAGTGTGTATAACCACTGCCTGGCTCTGAATGCTTGTGTTTTGATGTCAAGGGGATAAGCCCAATCAAGTCTCAGCCCAGGGGAAACTGCTCAAAGGTGTAATTTACACTTACCTACCATGTTTAGAGGCAATGTGTAGCCCTCCTGCCCTTTACCCTTCCTCTCTCCTGGGCACCTGCATTCCAGCGTTAGGTTCTTTGAAAAACATGAAATCCCAAACTTTTAAAATCATGCTTTGAAATAAAGATGGAGCTTTGTATTTACAAGAGAAGATGTTCCTTAGACTTCTAGTATGGTTGCAAAGACAATAGTGTGTGCGTATGTGTTTTGTGAGGTGTATATTCTATGTGTGTGCGTGTGTGTATGTATGTGGTATGCATGTGATATGTATGTCATGTATGTGTGTGTCCCAGGGAACCTTTAATGAGGGAGATGGCTCGAGATCAGCCCACATAATTTGAAAGATGAAAGTGCAGAGTCCGGAACAGAGGAGCTTTGTACTGATGATGCTGACAGGGCTGGAGAAGGATGAAGGAAATGCCTAGCTGCTACTTTCCAGGCCCCAGCAGAGCAACCTTCAATCCGTCTTCACAGAATGAATGAGCAGTGGAGGACAGCCTGAGCTATATAGTTAGAATGAGGTTTGATATCCACTTTATTAAGAAGGGAACTACGTTGTCTTCTACCTCCTATCTGCATGGAGCAGGGTTCGCAGAGGCGCTGGATACATAACAAAATCATTTCCCAGACCCTGCATGCTGTTTACATCTGGAGGTCATTGTCCTCATTTATTGCACAGTTGTTTATTGTCTTAGTCTTTAAGTTATATAGGTATTAAAAATTACAGATCAATAGTCATCTACGTTTGTCAT
The DNA here is from genome assembly GCF_018167655.1 of Microtus oregoni. NCBI lineage: Eukaryota > Metazoa > Chordata > Mammalia > Rodentia > Cricetidae > Microtus > Microtus oregoni. The sequence continues at coordinate 14,767,459 of NW_024543074.1, forward strand.
ACTTATAGACTAATCAGGTTCTTTAGATACATAGAAATTATATTCTGCATAGATAGATAATCTTCAACCACTTCAAGGAGCTGTACAAAATGGCATTTAAATAACTTAGAGTTCTATTGAAGTGAGACATAATTGCTCCTGGCAGCACCAATCTATTCCAGAGAGAATGTTGAACACTGAAGACACTCCACTTGGAGCTTGTTTTCTTCTTGGCAAAAACTGGCCTTTGGGCAAAGAAATGGCCATGCCTCAACCATAGTATCCGGAAATGGATAAGCAGGACTGTCAAATCTTGCCAAGACAGGTAAGATGATTTTGAAAGATTTCTTGCCTTTGAAAATGGTCTGTCAGTTATTCCAGGCCTCAGCCAAAGTTGGTTGCTTCAACATTGCAAATGAGACTTTGGGTGGTTGCCCAGGTAGTCAGTTGTCTCTGTCATTTGTTGCACGTTTTGGAAGTTGCTTGATTGTACTTCCTGCTTACTCAAGTAATATTGTTTCCCTTCTCAGATCTTCAATGAGGTTGAAGACTAGATAATTGTAGTTACTTCCCTTTCATGGCTTGGCCAAGTTATTTATTATACAAGACTTAAACTAGTGAGAATAGGATATCTGTTTTTATTGTATATAATTTTGTATTAGGCTTAGTACTCTCTTATTTAAACAAAAGGGGGAGATGCTATAGGAAGACCTGCAGCTTGTAATTACCCGCCTATTGGGGCATGGCCTCTTATACTATATAGCAGATGCAGAACCTGCGAACCTGCGAACCTGCGTCCCTCCCTTTTTCTCCTTCCCCTTGCTCCTTTTCACCCATTGCTTGTTCGAATTGTTTGGATTCGATCTCCATCCACCGTTCAAGCAGAGAATCCTTATTTGTGAGTTTACCCCTAAATAAATAACTAACTATCTCTCAGTTCTGAGCTAGTATGGGATTTCTTTTTTTTTTTTTCTTTCTTTCTTTCTTTCTTTCTTTTTTCTTTTCTTTCTTTCTTTCTTTTTTTTTTTTTGTTTTTTGTTTTTCGAGACAGGGTTTCTCTGTGGCTTTGGAGCTGTCCTGGAGCCTCTGCCTCCCGAGTGCTGGGATTAAAGGCGTGCACCACTATTTCTTTTAAGCATCCGTTCACCGCTTCACCTGGCCGGTTCACTGTGACACTTGCACCCCATGCTCTGGACCTGGGTGTTTCCTTTCTGAGTTCCCAGAGTCACTCATAATTCTGAGTGTCCAGCCACAACCTCCAGAGCTTCTGGGTGTGCCATAATCTCAGAAAACGGGATCACAGATCTGTGCTACTTACTATACTACTTTAAACCCTCCACAAACCTCACTAATGTCTCCAGTCTGTATAGCTGGGATTTTATGATCTGTCGTGGGCTATCCTTCTATTTTGGCCCTTTTCAAGGAAGTGATGGGCTTCTTCCCAGCCTGAACTTAGGATCCCTGCTGCAGGTGAGGATGCATTTGTTTAGCCAATGGCCAATTCGGAAGCAGCCTCCTAGGTGAATGGATGGCCTTTGTTACTGGAGACTTTGATTTGAGATGGTCCTTGAGTCACCTTAGGGCTCTGTTTGCATTGATGCCCACTGTTTTTTTTTTTTTTTCTTTTCTCTTTCTTTCTTTTTTTTTTTTTTTTTTTTTTTTTTTTTTGGTTTTTTGAGACAGGGTTTCTCTGTAGCTTTGGAGCCTGTCCTGGAACTAGTTCTTGTAGACCAGGTTGGCCTTGAACTCACAGAGATCGCCTGCCTCTGCCTCTGGAATGCTGGGATTAAAGGTGTGCATGTGCCACCACCGCCAGGCACCCACTGTGTTTTTAGAAACCAGAAGCAGCCTCTACTAAATGTAAAAGTAGAATGTTATCAGCTTCCCTGGGATGATGTGGGAGAATGGTAACTCCTCCCACAGTCAGATGTTTACAGGTGTTTTCAGTCCATCACTTCACTTGAGAGTGAAGGTGGACACAGAAGTCCCCTGTGAAGCTGGGGAGGGGACCAGTTAATGTCTCCCCTGCTCCCCATGGGCCCTGCACCACATCTGTAGAGTCCCCTGTGAGGAATGGCCAAGGCCAGTGGGGATAACCCCAAGTGTCTGGGAATCACTTGAGATTTTTTTCATCTGAAATGAACAGATGTCACTACAGTTCCCAGGAAGTGGGCTGTCTCTGCGGTTCAACACCCCGTACGTATAACCCTTCACCTAATTCTCGTAGCCTTGCTATGGGGGAAGTGTCATTGTTTCCAACAGCAGATAAAAAAAAACTCAAGTTCAGAGTGGTTAAGTCACACGAGCCTAGGGTGCTCTCCTGTTCCTAGCCACTAGCTTGTGAGTCACCCAAACAGTAATACCCCAAGCTCCCCAGATCTCACTTAGGCGGAGGACGCTTTTGCTGCACGCAGCCCCCAGTACGAGGCTGCTCTTTTGGGAGATAGCAGCTTACACAGGGTCTGAACCCAGAGCATCTGTGAGCCAGTCAGGGCCTCCAGGGACCTGGCCACACTCAGCATTTGAGGAGCTAGACCCTCGCAGGCACCGCCAGCTACCATCAATGCCTCTTCGCTTCATTTCAAATGAAATGGAATAGAAAACGTTTGATGCCCATTAAAACAACACTGGAACGGTTGCTCTGGTAGACTCATCCTAGACTGGGGAGCTCGTCCAGAAGGTTCTCCACGTATAGAGAAAACCCGTGAACGGCACCGTCTATTAGTCTGGCTCTTCATGAAACTTTCATGCACTGTCTTGGTTCCATCTCCTCTTTCTCTTTCCACTCAGTCCATTCAGTTGGTCTTTCTTTCATTTATCTCTTCAATTTTTGACCCATGCTGGTGTGTCTTTTTATCCTTTAAGATGGGATACAAATGCTGCCTCCTCCAGTAAGTCCTCTGGGATTTCTCCAGGTGATCTTGCAGCCACTCTGTAGCCCAGTGCATGCCATTTAAAGAGCACTTGGAGAAGGGCTGCCACTAATTACTCAAGCTTCTCAACTCCTTCAGGGAAGTAATGAGTCCCTGGAGACAAGGATCTGTATACCCTAGAGCCTAGCATAGTGCTCGGGACATGACAAGGTGTGTGTATGATAATTGAGGAATAAGCCCTTAAGTCCTGTCTCCTGTAACTTTAAACCCCAAAACAACAATAATACTGAATAAAAATGTTCCTTGCTGGCAGCCATCCCCTTGGTCAATGTCCTCTTCTTGAGCATCCGGAGACTCTTCCTGGAATTTCCGTCTTGTTAGACGGTCCAGTGTCTTCTATGTCACCCTGTCTATCCTGGGGGAGATTAGTGAATACCATCCTGACCGCTGAGCTAGTACCAGGGCTGTGTAGCCTTTGGCGACTATGGCTCCTGAGAACGGGGCCATGCAGGAACTGAAGAGCTGCTTCATGTCAGGAGGTCAATTCCTTAAATAGCACCCATGCAGCGAGGGGTCAACCTGTACTTTAAAGGACTGGGGTCCTCTGTGCAGCAGGCAGCATCACAGCCGCCTCTTCTCTGTCCATACAACGTTAACCTCAGTCGGAGAGGAGACAAGGGCCCCAAACCTCTCCTCCCACCCATGGCCCTTCTGCCCACAGATACTAGCACAATAAACACAGACATGATCATTTTGGAGCAGTTTGTAGAAAAAAAAAAAACAACAACAACAAATCCAAGAGCAATTTGAAAAGCAACTGTGCAGCAACAGGGGAAAGAATTCCTACCCAGAAAATGATGGTGAGGAACATGTTGGCAAAGACACAGAGGTCCATAACCTGGGAGAGGGGGTGGGGCATAGCCGGGGAGGGCGGGGGGGGGGGACTGAGATGGGGATGGCAAGGGTGGTGGTTGGGCAGCGATAGGGAAAGAGTGGAAGCAAAGGCAGGTGGATTTCTGAGTTCAAGGCCAGCCTGGTCTATAGAGTGAGTTCCAGGACAGCCAGGGCTACACAGAAAAACCCTGCTTAAAAAACAAAAACAAACAAAAAAACCTAAAACAAAATGCCAAGCAAAAACAAAACCCCTGAAGTGAAGAGAATTGGATCAGCAAACCACCATGAGCCACTCTGCACCAGATAATCCTCTATAAACATTATTATTGGGGAAACTGATGGTATCTGAACAAAATCTGAGTTTTAGGGGGTAGTAGCGTTTCAGAGATAATCTGGGAAATTTGGTAGTTGCATGGAGTGTGTGTGGGATAACCTGTTGGTACAACATACAAAATATAGGGGGTGTGGATTATGTGGGCAATTTGCTACAAAACGAGAATCGCTCTTTATTTTTCTTTAATAATTTCTTCCCAACTAAAAATATTTAATTAAAGTTAAGTATCTAAAAAAAAAAAAAAAACCCTGGTGGGTCAGAATTTCAAGTGCAGACACTTAAACTGTGCTCTGCTTCAGACAGAAAGGATGTCTTCACCAGATGGAGTCCCTCAGCTGAGCACAAATTCTAATCTTGGTAAAAGTGGGTACGTACTTTAGATTGTTTCTGGACTTAGCGCTCCACTTCCGCCACCCCACCCCCACTTCCTAGGATCAGGATCAGGTTCTGATTATCTATACAAATCTTTAGTTGTTTATCCTTTTTACAGAGGGGAGGAAAATAATAGTAACAGTGATCGATATTGTTGACCACTATGTAATGTCTTCTTTGGTAACTCAGACCTGTGGTCATATGCCAACCAGAGACAAAGAAATGGATGCTGGAAAGAAGAACTAAAAACATTCAGGGTCCACTGCCTACACTTAAAGGATTTTCAGTGCAACGAGCTGTGTAGCAAGGGGCTGTGTGAGAAAGGAACGATACAAGATAACCCACTGTGCAGATGTAACTGTAAGGTCACATCTACCCGCCAGCTTCTTCTATTCGCCAACTACTTTTTTTTTTTTTTTTTTTTTTTTCCGGGACAGGGTTTCTCTGTGGTTTTGGAGCCTGTCCTGGAACTAGCTCTTGTAGACCAGGCTGGTCTCGAACTCACAGAGATCCGCCTGCCTCTGCCTCCCAAGTGCTGGGATTAAAGGTGTGCGCCACCACCGCCCGGCTCGCCAACTACTTTTAAAGGCGTTTTTGATGGAGGGGAAACTGAGGCAGCCCACGGGGTCAGAGTGAGGACAACAGTCACTGCAGGTTGAGGCAGAGTTAGGTTTAAATCACTTACGTCGAAGAATCTCCCGTTGCTTTCTGACGTACCAGGTGTACAGGGCAGCTCGCTTCTGGGTCTTCATGGGGGTGCCCTTGTTGAGGTGCTGGGAGAGGTGGGATTGGTTCAGGCCTGTGACATCAACCACCTCCCTCTGGGGGATGTTGTGCTGCTGCATGTAGCCCTTGATCATCTTGGCAGCTCTCCACGGGTCCTCACTAGACAGATATGCAGACGATTAGGGTGCTGATGGGAAATGCTCAGGGAAAAAATATTCACCTTCTAGGTACAAAACTCATCCTAATATCTCTCTCCACCCATCCAAACTCCAACCTTGAGAGACATGTATGGCTAAAACAAAACAAAATGGGAGAGAAGACATAGCTTTTCCTTCTGAGAGAGGCACAGAAGAAGACTCATCTTTAAGGCCACCCCCATGCCATGACACTCCTCACCCTCCATGCCGTGGAAGAAAAGGCTCTGACTTTATTCTGCTTTCTTTGGTTTTTTTCAAGAGACTTAAAAAAGCAAGAGTCCTATAGGAAAGAAGAGGTGCCTAGGGCCTGAGTTGGCTAAGCTGGTTCTACACGGAGCCAAATCAGTTTTTCAATCCACCACCCCTACTTTAGTCTAAACCTCTCCAGTGCTTTTCCTTCTCAAAAGGAAACCCATTCTGTCTAAAGAGGGGCGGGCTTGTGTGCCCACCTCCTGGGATGCAAAGAGTCTTTTAAAGAGTGACTGGATGTTAAAAAAATTTTTTTTGTTGTTTGATGTGTTTAGAAACCTCCCTCAAACCTCAAACTGAGATAAACATTTGTATAGTTGTGATTCCTTTTGTAGTCAAATATTACATTGCTTTGGAGTTTTTTTTAAAAAACATGTTCTCAAAAATAATGGCAACGCTCCCTCTGGCTGAAGAATCAGGACACCTGCAAAACGGGTAGTTTGTTGCTGTTGGTTTTGTTTTATTGTTTTGTTTTTTTAGTTATCCACAGTCCTGCCTCCCAAATAAATGCTACTAAGGAAGAATAATTTTAGTTTGGGAGTAAGACATTAATGCTCCATTTGCCTGGGTGATTGCACCTCTCTGATATGGAAAGGCCACCAGGGAGGTGACAGTTCTAGGGATTTCAAGTTTGCACTGAGAATGTAGTCAGGCTTCTCGTGTCTCATAGACACAGGCACAGTTTGCCATAAAAAAGGCCAGGGATGTCTTCTAGGCTTTTTAATTTACAGTCTTTCCAACTTCACTGTTACTTTTTCTGGCTTGTTAAATGGAATACTCAGAATCAGAACTGTCATTTAAATTAAGAGACTAAGTAAAACAGAGGTTACAGATCAAAAGTATTAAAGGAACAATACAAGCATGTGTACAATTTATTTAATGCAGTTACAGAAACAATCCTGCACTACTGATATAAATACACATATATGTTAGCTTAATAGAACCTGAAAAAAAAACAAAAGAGAAAATTGGGTTCAAATGAAACAATAAAAAGTGGTATTAAAACTGAGACCAAATTAGGCACCTGTGCTAAAACAATGATTTTTCAATAGTTCCTGTAAAATCAATTAATTTGTTTAATGTATTAAAAAAATCTCCAGCAACCAAGGGAGATATTTTACAGGCATTTGAATGGTGATATTTTAGCGAGTCTTGACTATTGGATTCGTGAGAAGTCAGGCTTTTAAAAGAGATGTTTTTGAGAAATGTACACTTTCATATTAATTATACGTAAGCTAAGAAATTTCTCAAGCATTTTTAAAGGCACATAAAGGAAAACAACATAGTGAGGTAACAAGAACGAAAGAAGAGGAAATACGTCTGTTCCAGTGTCATACCTGGAGAATTCACCGCGAGCGAGAGAAAAACACGGCAATCAACATTTTAGACATAACCACGTAAATACCAGCGATCGGCTAAACGCTCGTTGCTGGGGAACATTTCCGAAAATGTTTTTAGAATGGAAAAACACTTCTAACAGGTACGAACAATAGCTTTAAAAATTAGAGAAAACAGTATTTGGGTTTAAAAGTTAATAGTGTATCGCTTTAACAGATCATTTGGGCAGTTTTTCTTTGTTTAACCGCATTACCTGTTATTCTGCGCGCCCGAGAAACCTAGCGAAATAGTGTTGTGTTCTATGTGTGATCGGTTCTGTGAAAAGGGGGCATTAACTCAACAATGAGACGAGAAGGAAAGAAAGAAACAAAACAAAACCAACACAAAAACTATTGAGACAAAACCTTCAGGCCCGGAATTAAAAGATTTGAATTGAGGGTAAGATGGCGTAGTTACACTTTTTTTTTTTTTTTTAACCTCTCAGACCCCTTAATGTTTGCCCCGCGTGTTCGCTGAGGGAGAGAGCTCTGAAGCTCCAATAAGAGTTATTGGGAAATACAGTTTCCTCACCGGGATAAACTCGGGTCGCGATTTGAGGTTGGCTTTTTTTGGAGCCAGCGCAGGTGTCAAATGCCAGCCCTCGGTGGCCACACTGTCCTCCCTGCCGGCTCCTTCCTCAACAATGACTTTGCTGTCCCACCCAGAGCAGAGAAGCCCTGGGCTGCAGCCGCACGGGCCAGGAGCCTCGGTTCCAGCTTCCTAGGTGGTGGCGGGTTCTCCTAAGTGCCAGGGACGCACCAGCCTCCGGGCCGGCAGCCGGGGACCGCAGGACTCTGCAGTTTGTAACCGTCCTCTCTGGCGTCCAAGCGCACCACCGAGTGACCCTCCTCCCCCGCACACCTTTCTTTTCTTTCTGACTTACGGGGGGAACAAGGAGGATGGGGGCGGGGGGAGGATAGAGAATGCCTGGTACCCTGAAGTCGGCTATGCAGTGACCTGGGAGCCGCTAACAATTTCTTGAAAAATTACTTTAATAAAGTCGGAAGCTCCAGGAGGCCCAGGGGAGGGAAGGCGGCACCAGCTTGTGAAAGGGACAAAAACCTCCCGGTGTGTCCTGGGTCCTCACCCCAGTTAGAGTCTGGGCTCCCCTCCGTCTGCCCCCTACCAGCTTGAGGGAGGGAAGAAGGCCCAGGTCCTAAGACCTCCGACCTGCACGGGCCTTGCGGGTATCGGCTTCCCGGAGTGGCCCAGGGACCTGGGGGCGCGCCCCGCGGTGAAGTGCGTGTGCCGTGCTAGCGCCCCGCGAGCACCCCCTCCTGCGTTTTGATTTTCTTCCTTTTCTAAGCCGAGTTTACAACTTCACCAATGAATAACCCGCCTCTCTTTTCAACCTAATCACGGTCTTTGTGTACTTTCTGTTGATGATTTATAGGAATAAATTAATAACACCCCAACTCCACGTGCTGCAGTTTATGTTACATCTCCGCTGTGTCCAGCACAGCGTGGGGACCACAGTACAGAGGCTCACTAGGCCTCTCCTGCTTCCCTAGGTCGGCTCCGAGGCAAACTAGACAACGGCTCTGGGCCGCCAGGAGGCCAGGAGGAAGGGCCTAGGCCCCAGGGGGGGCAAGTGACGGGATGCTGGTTAGGTGAGCCAGGCCCTGTACAACCTCCCTGCCACCCTACCGCCCCAGACGCTCGGGGGTACCCTCTACACCGGATACCATCCAGGCCCCTAAATCCGACCGGAGAGAAATCACCGCCATATGTTTCCCAAGCTTGTGAATTAGAGCAAAAAACATTTTAGTGGATTAAAAAACAAAACAAAACTACAAGATTGCCTTGGCTAGAGGGCAAGTGGTCAGGTACCCAAAGCGCAAATTCAAATGCAAGGTCACCACTCCAACCTGCTCTGCGGGAGACGGAGCCTAGCAGCTAATGATCGCATTCACTCGGGACTCTCTCTGAAACTTCGAAGCTGAGGGGTTTAAGAGTCAGGGGCCACGAGAGTGGCTCCCAAACAACGTGTGGCCTAAGGGACTCACTTGGCTCCTTAGATAATTAGTAACTAGCTGTCAAAGTGTAGGCCAGGGCGAGAGGACCGGCAAGTGATCCCAGCCACCGGAGAGACAGCAGCCAGTCCCCGGATCCCCCACAGGATAGCCGGGGTGCTATACGTACACACCCACCTTTCTCAGATTGGGACAAGGTTCTCTACAAAGTGGGGCAGGGGTGTCCTAGGACCACGTATCCCACACATTCGCTCCCTTCCTTTCATTATTCGTGGTTTCTTTTGGCCGGCAAGGGTCCATCGTGACCCTACAGCAAACTTTCCGCTTTACAATTCTAAAGCTGCAGCTCGCACTGGCGCTGCAGAAGCAAGGACTCAAAGAACTTGCCTCCCGAGGCCTCAGCCGCCAATGCTGCCAGACCGTCTCTGCAGAGAGCTTTAAGTCTCTGGGACAAATGTGTGGCTCGAAGTTTTGGAAGTGCGTGGGGGTGCAAATCTGAGGTCCTAGGAGAATCACAGCTGTCTCTAGTCCTGTGAGGCTTAAGGTTCGGTTCTCGCGCCTGGGTACCACCAACAAGGTGCTTGAGTCCCGGGCGCCCACCTAGGTGGAGGCAGATGAAGCCTCTCTCGGATTGCAGGTCAGCCGGTTGAGGAACTAGTTCAATTGTTCTCAGAGAAGCGAAGCACCCCCCGGGGGATTTTTTTTCCCCCATGGGAAAGGGGCTTGCGGGAGAACAGTCTGCACCACGCGCCTCCGCCTCCAGTGAGGGGCAGGGGACTTACTCCATGGACCCACAGGGTTAGGGGTGGTCCGGGCGTACCCAGCACCTCGCTTGCTGCCTACCTGAGCATCCGGTCCACCTCGGCCCGCTGCTCCGCGGCCTCTTCGGTGTTGAGTGCCTGCAGTTCCTTGAGGATGGGAGGAGTGTCATAGTCGTCTCCGTCCTCCGAGCCCTCGTCCCCAGACAAGCGGCCCTTGGCGTGGCCATTGGTGAGAGTATGGAATACCGGTTTGGTGTCGAGATCCGTCCCGCTCCCGGGGGACAGAGGCAGCGTCTCCAGTTTCACCCCGAAGTTCGGGGACGGCAGTAACTCCTCTAAGGCCTGGACCAGTACTTCCTTGGTGACCCCAGAGCTCAGCAACGCGCTCAAGAGTTCTTGTTGGAGCGACGTGAGCTTGGACACCATTTTCCAAGGACGGAAAAAGAAGGGGGTGAGGGGATGGGTGGGTGTGAGAGAGGAGGGTGGAGGGGAGTTTTACAAGAGAACTCTAAGTCCTGGAACCCCTCCACCCTTTAGCCTCCAGACACCTGTTACTTCCCAGGGTCCCGGAGTCTCCTCCGAGAGGAGTCAGAAAACTTCTAACTTGCCATGATCGCCACCATTAGGCCATATAAGATATGCAAATGAGTGGGAAGGGCTCGGCTTTCGGCAAGATGCAAATGGTGGTGGGGAGGGGGAAAAACCGAGAGAGTGGGAGAGCCTAAGGGACAGTCCAACGGAGCCAGAGACTCGGGCCGGGATCGGGACTTGCCAGGGCCCATTGTACTCACCCTTGGGGGGGCTCCAAATCTTTTCTACCGGTTCTGTTTATCAGCCAAACTTTAGCTGACCTTTGGACTTGTTAAGCAAGTGGCTTGCAGCCTAGGCTGGGTGGGGGTGAGGGGCTGCTTTTCCACAGGCGGCGGGTTCATCTTTAGTGGAGAAAGAAGAAACCGCGCTTCGGGGGTTCAGGTGAGAGAGCTGGAGAAAGTTGGGGTGCCTTGGAAGACGGGAGTGGGGGGAGGATGAAGAGGGCAGAGAGTCTCCAAGGTGACCACAGTAGTAAACCTGGGAATGCAGCGGGGTGATGGTGGAGAGCCAGATCCTTTGGGAATGGGCACCAGGAAGAAGAGAGTGGTTCCAGGCACCGGTAGAACGAATTGGACGGGCCTCACTTACTTTTACCTCGTTTACTGCCCTCCAGGCCCTCCTCAGCCAGGCCTGGTTTGGATTTGAAGGACCGCCGGCCCAGATCGCGTAGTTAGGGTGCTAGAGGCCTTTAGGACCCTTGAAAGGAGGCGCCCACCGACTAGTTTATGGCCGCAGGGAGTAGCGAAAGCGGAGCTGCGCTGCCGCCGCAGGGCTGCACTAGCCCGGCCTCGCTAGGGGAGAGCAACAACACCTGGGGCGCGCTCTCTGACCTAAACCCGGAACATAAATGCGCCTAGGCTTTCCAGGCAAAACTAGGACTGCGGGGACCCGGATGAATGCTTAGCTTGGCCTATGGCTGGACCGACTGTTGCAGCTGTGGGTTACCCAGGCCCTCTTTTTCTGGTTTCTTAGTTGTAGGACGTCGGCGATTCCGGTGCCGGGAGTTAGAGACCTGTTCTAGTAAACACAAGTTCACTGAGGCGGTGGTCTTGGATACCACCTATAGTAAGCACCTCAAAGCCATTGAAGAAATTTTTCCCCCACCCAGGTCTGGCCCGGAAGGAAACCTTGAGCCTTTCGGTGCTGCAGGAGTTTCTGCCACAGCTCCCCTGGGACCCGGAGAGGAAGAAAGGAGGCGCAGGCCGCACCCGGACCTCCAGGCTGGGACCTGACCTGAGGGGTAGAGACTGCTTCAATCCATACACAGTAATAGCTCTCCGGGGCGGAAGCCACTTTGAACCTTGGTTTCTTCCTTTGTGAAATACATTCCTAATAACCAGGAAGCAGGGAAGGTGTAGACACTGAGGAAGACCACCTGTGCAAAACTGGCTAACACTTGTGTTCACACTTTCCAGTCCGTGAAGGTGGGAGGCCAGTTCCCAGTGGTAAAATCTAGCCCTTTAGAAGCTTGGGGTTCTCAGAATCAGGGACACTGAGGTTGGAAGAACTGGGCAAAGAAGGACAAAAGTTCAGAACTCTCGGGAGAGCAAAGGAACTTCTAAGCACATCCTCTTAACTGCCTGCACTTTCAAAAGCGGTGGATTAGGAGGAAATTGCGGTTGGGTCAGAGGTAGAGATGAATTTTCACAAGAGAGAAGAGAGTGGCCCGCAGCCTTCCTCTGCTAGGCGTAGGGTCAGACCTCCCGGTGAGTCACTCTGCACGGGTGAAGATTCTGTGAAAGGCGGAGCAGTGACTGGTACCTGGATCACCTGTGCTTGGAGTCTGGGAGAAGGAAGGGGTGCGTGCGGGTGTGTTACACCTATCCCTGTTTATCTGAAAAAGGGGTTGTAAGTTCACAGAAGGGAGGGGGAGCTTCATTTCACCTTCTTGCTTTCTAGTTTGTTGTGACATATGACAGATCCTTGCCTCTTGTGATCCTGCCCAGTAGGAGAATTCTCTGCCTCCCAGTGCCGGCCACTCAGGCAGGATGATGAAGTGTTCGAAGAACCTTGTTTTCCCCGCCTCTTACTCAATATAAGTAATATAATAAAGTATAAGGAGCAGCAGATTCTGTCATATACCAGGGGAACCCATTAAAAAGCCACCATCACTGTCCACTCACCCGCACAGCTTTGATTTGTAGTTCTAACTAGTGTGTGCCACCAGCCACCCCAAACCTCCCTCTCGCTCTCAAAACTCAGGTGTTAGCACATTCTCCCCCAACACACACACACACACACACACACACACACACACACACACACACCCCACACACCAGCCACTCATGTGAATATGCAGGAAGCTACACCAAGAATTCAGGGAACAGTTCCAGTGTGTATGTGTGTATTTATATGTGTGTGTGCACGCGCAGGTAGGTCTTCCAGGTAAACTGGCTATTCATAGCCTGAGATTGTCCTGCCCAGACTTACAGTTTATTTACTGTAATTGCAATTACAGATGTGTGAGCAGATTTTATGCCCATGAACCTGTATAGATTTTTTTTATGTGAAGAAGTGTTTTGCTTGCATGTATGTTAGTATGTGCACCATGATGTCCTTGGAGGTCAGAAGAGAATGTTGGATTTCCTGGAACTGGAGTTACAGACAGTTGTGAACTGGCATGTGGGTGCTGGGAATTGAACCTGGGTCCTCTGGAAGAGCAACAAGTGCCCTTAAGCACTGAGCCATCTCTCTAGCCCTGCCATGGAAATTTAAAAAGGAAAATACAAACAGAGCAGCATGACTAAATGAGCCATCTCATGAAATCTTTCCTCTACGGCAAAACTTCTCTCTAAAGCCGGGTAGCCGGGTGGGCAGTGATGGAGCATGTCTTTAATCCCAGCACTCAGAAAGCAGAGGCAGGTGGATCTTTGTGAGTTCAAGGCCAGCTTGGTCTACAAGTTCTAGTTCCAGGACTGGCTCCAAAGCTACAGAGAAATCCTGTCTCGAAAAATCAAAACCAAAAAAAAAAAAAAAAAAAAACCAACAACAAAAACCCAAAAAACCAAAACCAAAAAAAAAAAAAAAAAAAAAAAACCTTCTCCCTAAGAGAGGGTGGGCTTTATAGGATGAAAGAGAAGTCTCTCTAGTCTTCATTGCTTTCAGAGAAGAGAAGGTGAGGGGAGCGGGGGTCCTACGGGAGGGAAATAGGAGACCACACCACAGGGATGGAGGACAGTCTTTGAAGTCACAGACTGAGTACATCCGTGGAGTGAATGAGCAAGTGGGCATCTCGGATGGTATCCTGAAGAGTGATTCTGGTGACTTGCCAAACTCTCCTGGCCATCAGCAATAAAATTAATAACACTCTTAGGCACAAACAGATAGATGCTATGTGGTCCATTTGTATTCTGTTAACTAGGAAAGAAAACCCAGAGTGGTACAGGTTACTGGTGTAGTAGGAAGGTTCTATGTTGGTTTTTTTAAATGCTTGCTTATTTACTTCTATTAGATAACTAATTTTTATTGTTTTGTATTTAAAATTAACTTATTTGTTATTTTATGTCTAGGAGTGTTTTTCTTGCACGTATGTCTGCATACCATGTGTGTGCCTGGTGACCATGGAGGCCAGAACAAGGGCATCAATCCCCTGGTACTGGAGTTACAGATGGATGTGAGCTGTCATGCGGGTGCTAGGATTAGAACAGGGAACCTGTGTCCTCTGGAAGAGCAGCCAGTGTTCTTAACCACTGAGCCATCTCTCCGTGTTTTTGTTATTTTTTTATTTTTAATGTGTATGCGTGTGCCTGAATGTCTGTGCACCATTTACATGCAGTGTCTAGGGATGCCAGAAGAGGGCATCTGATACCAGACCCAGAACTGGAGTTAACAAGTGGTTGTGAGTCCCCACGTGGGTGCTGGAACTGAATCCAGGTCCTCTGCAAGAGCAGCAGGTACTCTTAAATACTGAACCATCTCTCCAGTCTCCAATTTAAAAAAAAATATTTATTTTTGCCTGGTGGTGGCGCACGCCTTTAATCCCAGCAGTCGGGAGGCAGAGGCATGAGGATCTCTGTGAGTTCAAGGCCAGCCTGATCTACAAGAGCTAGTTTCTAGGACAGGCTCCAAAGCTACAAAGAAACCCTGTTGCGAAAACAAAACAAAACAAAACAAACATTTATTTTATTTTATGTGTAAAAGCATTTTAATTGGTACCTATAGAGCCAGAAGTGGGCAGCAGATCTCCTCGAACAGTAGTTACAAATAGTTGTGAGCCACCATATGGCTGTGCAGAATCAAGTCGGGTCTCCTGCAAGAGCAACAAGTGCTTTTAAATGCTGCAGCATCTCTTGAGCCTCGGAAGAGTCTACAGCTTTGTTTTTTGGCCTGGAACTCGCTAAGTAGGCCAGGCTGGCCTTGAACATCTAGGGATCCTTCTGCCTCTGTTTCCCTTATGCGGGGATTAAAAGCGGTCCTATGTTTTGATGGACTCAGTATGCATCTGTAGGAGCTGTGCATATTTCTCTGTGTATTTATGCATATCCCTGTACGTAAGTTACAACTTAATTAGAAAAATAAAATCTATTCCAAAGTTGTGTATGGGGGCACTTGGGAAGTAGAAGCTGGAGCATCGGGAGTTCAAGGCCAGTTTGGGAGAGTTCAGGGCTTGCCTGAGCTGTAGGAAACCCTGTCTCAAACGACAGCATGGAAACAACTCCAATGTATCAAATGTAAGCAATGATGGTCATTAACTTACCCACCAATTGTTTACAGTTGGTATATGGTCTTCTAGAATCTCTCTCTCTCTCTCTCTCTCTCTCTCTCTTTCTCTCTCTCTCTTCCTCTTTTGTTTTTTGAGTCAGGGTTTTTCTGTGTAGCCCTGGTTGTCCTGGAACTCACTTTGTAGACAGGTTGGCCTCAAGTTCAGAGATCTGCCTCTCTCTGCCTCCTGAGTACCAGGCTTCGAATGTTTTCTATTTACCACATATATAACTCATTATCATTAAAATCGATAGGCTGGCAAGATGGGGCAACACATGCCTCAGCAGACTAAGCAGGAGTTTCACATCAGTCTAGACTACACAAGACCTTGTCTTAAAAATCAGAACCAGGGCTGGAGAGATGGCTCAGTGGTTAAGAGCACAGCCTGCTCTTCCAAAGGTCCTGAGTTCAATTCCCAGCAACCACATGGTGGCTCACAACCGTCTGGAATGAGGTCTGGTACCCTCTTCTGGCCTGCAGGCAGAATATTGTATACATAATAAGTAAATAAATATTAAAAAAAATCAAAACCAAAGCCAGGCAGTGGTGGTGCACGTCTTTAATTTCAGCACTTGGGAGGCAGAGGCAAGGGGATCTCTGTGACTTTGAGGCCAGCCTGGTTTACAAAGTAAGTTCCAGGACAGCCAGGACAGTTACACAAAGAAACCCTGTCTGGAAAAACTAAAAACAAAACAAAACAAAACAAAAATCAGAACCAAGCCAAGCAAAACCCTAGATGTTAGTATGTGCTAACAGTCAACACTCTTTTTCCATAAAGAAATAGATAGTAAATATTTTAGGCTCTGTGGGTCCTCAAGTCTCTGTGACAACTACTCGATTAAAAATGAAGACCTATGGCTGTCCCATGAAAACTTTATTAAAAAAGAAACTGGCTGACAGTATATGTGCTCCATGGGTCACACTTCATCAATCCCTGGGCAAATCACTTCTGCAGGCAAAAACCTGTAAATACATAGTTACCTTAGAAGTGGTCTTATGTCCTTTGTTCCCTCCTGAGAAAAGAAGTAAAGAAATAAGCAGAAGGTTTTTTTTGGGAGGAGAAATGACTTTCCCCGAAAGATAAAAGCCAGGACATTAGGAGGACCCAGACTTGGAGTCAAGTGTGGAGCAGCTGCTTTCTGGGAATGCCTAGTTTGACCTTGGACAACTTCCTCTGTTTCTTCTAGTTTTTACACTCACCGGTGAGCTCGTGTAAACGGTGGTGACAGTGATGCTTCTGCCTCGTTAGGTTGTTGGAAGAGTTAAAGGACTTAGCTCAGAAAAAATATCTTAAATGTATCAGCACAAGCAGGACCCAAATCAAGTGCTTGTTCAGTCATTACACATGGCTGATGAGTCCCTCCCTCCCTCCCTCCCTCCCTCTCTCCCTTTCTCCTTCCTAACTATTCAGCCTACAGGTAAACTGGCTACCACTGTGTGACGTATTCACTATATGAAGCTCTCTGAAGGAATCACCAAATCCCAAGTCCTCACCTTTCTGGACGTCACTTCCAGCTCCAAGCCCTTCTTCCCCAAGCCTGCTGCTATGAGATCTCTTAACTAGGGAAACTCCTAAGGGCAGATAGTTCTTGTCTTTTGATTCAACAACCCACATCCTCTGCTGGGACATTTTTAGAAATAGGGTGTTTCCAGCAGCTTGTAAAAGATTAAGTTAAAAACTGGCAGCCTAGTGTGATATTAAACTAATAAATACTACATCTAGTTTTGAAAACCTTCATTGCTTCCTTCCTCTGCAGCACCTGGGAGAGGTGAGACTGGTGAGGGGCACAGAGCACAGTGGATGGGCCTCGGGTGTTTATGGAATATATTGCGGGCTCCACATACAGTAGGCATGGAATCGTTGTTTATGAGGAAATGATATGAGCTAGACCAAAGTGTACAGGAAAAAAAAAGCCATTTCTTCTATTGACATTTCTTGGAATCTGCCCTCAGATTAAATTAAAACAAGTTAAGAGAGCTTGCTTGGAGGTTTTAGCAGGCAAATGTCCCTACTCGTCTACCCTTGATCCACAACTTATTCCCTGGTAGGGGAAGTCTGGACGCAGGAAGCACATTGATGAGGGAGGAAGGGACAGCTGCCTAGCCAGCCAGATCAGCCACTTAAGTCTGGCAATCAGCGGGGGACAGATGTCACAGGCAGATGGCCTTCAGACACCAAGTGGGATGTGATTTCCATATATTTTCATTTGCAAGTTTTTAATATTAAAGTTTATAAAAATACATATAAGCTGGGGGCTGGAGAGATGGCTCAACGGTTAAGAGCTCTGGCTGCTCTTGCAGAGGACCTGGGTTCAATTCCCAGCAACCACATGGCAGCTCACAACTCCAGTTCCAGGGGCCTGACACCCTCATACAAGCAAAGCACCAACGCACAAAAAATAAGAATAAATAAATTATTTTTAAAATGCATATAAGCCAAATCACATAGCAAATAAGGTAAGTTCTGGGCTGGTGAGATGGCTCAATGGGTAAAAGCACCTACCACAACACCTGACGACATGAATTTGATCCCAGGGACCCACAGAGTGAAAGAAGAAAGCTGCCTCCTGCAGGCTGACCTCTGACCTCCACACTCAGGCTGTGACACATGTATGTCCCAACACACACACACACACACACACACACACACACACACACACACAGAGAGAGAGAGAGAGAGAGAGAGAGAGAGAGAGAGAGGCACGCACACATGGACACTTAATAAAAATGTTCACGCCAGGCGGTGGTGGCACACACCTTTAATCCCAGCACTCAGGAGGCAAAGGCAGGTGGATCTCTGTGAGTCCGAGGCCAGCCTGGTCTACAAGAGCTAGTTCCAGGACAGACACCAAAAGCTACAGAGAAACCCTATCTCGAAAATCCAAAAAATTAAAAAATTAAAAAATAAATAAAAATGTTCTCATGAGGTGGATTGTTTTGTCACCCCACACTTTTCCTTCTCATAAACTTATAAAGTTGCCCATACCATTCTCACTTTAATAGAGAGGGAACGGAAGCCCTAAGAGGGTGAGATTTGACCCAAGACCCTACACATGGCTAGGGATTGGAACCTGCGATTAGAACTCAGGACCATCAGTGACCCGTTAAGTATTTCTTTTCTAATGACGTTGTCTATATAAGAGACAAGGCACAGCCTAGATGTAGGAACAAGGTCTCTGAATAAGACACAAGAAATGCCCATTTCACCTCTGATACCATGCTCTAGAAATAACTCTTTTTATTTCTCTCTAAAATATGTGCCAGGAAAGGGCCCATTCTATAAACCTGCTGGCATTTCCACCTTCTCGGCATTACCCTGTGTCTCCCTCAGAGAACTATCTTCCTTCCACCCTGGAGTTCTTAGTTCTGAGCAGTGGGCCCTACCTCTATACTCTGTCTACGGTGCCCCTTGAGGGTTCTGGCCACCACGACTCGTCCCCTGCACACACAAGTGTGGCCACTCAGCCTTGCACTAAGGGATGAGTAGGTACCCTCTTGTACCCTCGTGACCAGATGCAGACTCAGCTCCTGGGGGTAAAGAGCTTCTGGGGATGCTGAGTCAGGGAAGCAAGCATTTCCCAAGCCTGAGAGTCACATGCAGGGCAGGGCGCTAGGGGTCTGGCATTATTAGGACAAATCAGAGCCAATTTCTGCTGTAATGAGCTGGAATGAGAGATACAGACATGTGGACCTTTTCTACTGCTAGATGGGAGCAAGCAGCCTTTTCAATGTGCATCAAGCATCCTTTTGCTCTCCGTAGTTGACTTCAGGACAGTATTATTCCATTTTCTAGTTTTTTCTTTTTAATTTAATTAATTAGTTAATTAATTTTATTTTTTGAGACAAGGCTGTGTAGCTCAAACTAGCCTTGAACTCAGAACTCAGAGATCTGTCTGCCTTTGCCTCCCAAGTGCTGGGATTAAAAGCATGTGCGTGAGTTGCAGGGATTCAAAAGCAGTTTCTCCTAGCCTCAGTTTCCACACCAACCAAGAGGCAGGTGACACAGAGAAGCCAGGTTGGCACCAGACAATCTGGATTTGAAACCTGTCTCTGCCGCCTCCTAGATGTGCCTCTGAGTAGCTTACCACTCTGAACCTCGGCTTCTCCTTCTATGAAAGAAACACTATAAAAGTCAGCAGGGTGCATGCTACATGTTAACTGCCTGGCACAATCAATAAATAGAAGCAAATCTTAATAAAACTAGTGGAAGCAGGACGTGGGAGATGGCTCAGTCAATGAGTAATTGCTTTGTCAACATCAGGACCTGAACCCAAACTCCAGCTGGAGTTGTTGCCTGTGATTCTGATGCTGGGGAAGTGGAGACAGGAGGTCAGCAGGGCTTGCTGGGCAGTCTGTCTTGTCTGAGGTGGGCCCTAGGTTCAATAAGAGATTCTGTTTCAAAAATAAATAAAAATATTCTTTATTGTAGAGAATAGAGGAAGACACTTGACATCAGCCTCTGTCCTCGACATGTACCCGCACATATGGGAATGCATGTACACACACGTGAGCACACACACATACACCACATGCACGTATGGAGTATATATTACACACACACACATATACACACAGGTGCCCACACATGCAAGTGAATACACACACATGCACACTGGGGGAAGCAGCAGAGTTCTGGGAAGACCCTGAAGGATGAAGCTTGCTGGGAAAAAAAGCAAGGAGAGGACGGGTGTGGAGTCAGCTGACTGTGTGGACCAGGGAGTCACTGGAAACTTAGGACAGAGCTGCTATTGTCCGACCCTGGCTGCCAGGCCCATGATTTCCTCATTCGGGCTGGGCATGGCAGCACACACCTGTAATTCCAGCACTTGGAAGGTGGAGGCTGCCAAATCAGGAGTTCAAGGCCAGCCTTGGCTACGTAGAGTTTGAGGTTAGCCTGGGTTTCACAAGTCTTTTATAGCATCAGTAACTGTAGTAGTGACTGTCATGTGCTTCCGTCACTGTGCTAAGATTTACACCATTATCTTAAGTGAGCCTTACAATGTCCTGTGGTCCTTCCTACAAAATTAGGATGACAGAATAGGGAAATGATTTCTGATTTTTTTTCTGGAGTCAAAAGTATCAGGATTTGGCACACACTTTTAATCCCAGCACTCAGGAGGCAGAGGCAGGCAGATCTCAATGATTTCGAGGCCAGCCTAGTCTGCAAAGCAAGTTCTAGGATGAACTCCAAAGCTACACATAGAAACTCTGCCTCAAAAAAACAAAAACAACAACAAAAAAACCAAACCAAACCAAACAAAAATCAGGATTTGGACTTCAGTTTCTATAACTTCATGTGGAAACTTATTTAATGTCTCGGAGCCTCAGTGTTTCCATCTTTAAAATGGGGTGCAGCAATGGCTCTGATGGTAAAGTGCACAAGCCTAAGGCCCTGAGTTTTGATCCCCAGTACCCATGTAAAACTCTGGATTTGGAGGTGGACGTCTGTCATCACATCACGGGGGAGCCCACTAGCCAGCCAGCCTAGCCAGTCGCTGAACTCCAGGGCCAATGAGACACTTTGTCTCAATAACAAATAAGAGTGTGAGAGGAAGTCAGCTGACAGCAAACTCTAGCCTCCACAGGCTCACACACCCCACACACAAGCGCACAGGTGTACGCACACCACACACACACACAAAGTCATCATAAAACACTAAAAACTGAGGGACCCAGGGTCTTCTTAGACGTCGAGTATCCAGGGACCTCCTGCCCTTCCTCAGGCAGGCGGTGGCGAAGCTCTGTTGGCAGAGCAGGTGCAGTGAGAAAGGAGAGGCCATCTGGGCGCCCTTCCCTGGCCTTGCTACTAATTAACCCGTGTCACATGCCACCGCACCATCCTTTATGTGTAAAACTAACGCAAAAATGAAGGTGTTGGCGAACATGAGGAGACACGATTCTTCCCATCTTTTCTGCTTGTCATTGTGCACACTCCAGCTTGGGGACCCCAGTCTCATGCACGACACTGGCCAAGCTTGGTGTTACTGATACTCACTTTTTCCAGGCCGGCACACAAAGCAATGGGCTTCACTTTCACACACAAGAGCCATCACATTTTGGCCAAATTTTCTTTTACTTTCAAAGACTTTTTATTTTATTGTGCTGAAGTGTTTGTTTATGTGTATGTATAACACCTGATTGCCTGGTACCCCAGGAGGTCAGAAAAGGGCATCTGATCCTCTGAAACCATAGTTAACCGCAGGTTGCGAGCTACCATGCTGGTTCTGGGAACTGAACCTGGGTCCTCTGCAAGAGCAGCCAGTGCTCTTAACCACTGAGCCAACTCTCCCGTTCCTTGTTTTACTTTTTGATAAACAGAAACCTAGATAGAAGTTATCAGATAGCTGCTTCTCAAGAATCTTGTAAGATCTGAAGGGATTAAAAAAAAAGTGTGTGTGTGTGTGTATATATGGAATTGCTTAACAATATGAGGTAAGAGAAGCAGGGAGGGGGAGGAAGACATTGAGAAAGACAAAAGTGAGAGATAAAGGAAGAAAGTGAAAGTATTAAAAGGAAGGAAGAGAGGAGAAAGATGGAGGGAGGGAGAGGAGAACGGAGAGAGAAAGTAGGAGAAAGGGAGAGAATGAGGAGAAGAGAGGGAGGGGAAGAAGAGAGGAGGGGAGGGGAGAAAAAAGGAGAGGAGGAGAGGGGAGGGGAGAGGGGAAGGAAGGGGGAGACAGGAGGGGAAGGGAGAGGGGAGGGGAAGGGAGGAAGGGGAGAGGGGAGAGATGCCCTTAGGTGCCACTGCCCCCTTTCAGGCCAGCCTTTGCACGGAGCGCTCATCACGGAGCCCTCATCCTTGCAGGAACACGGTCACAGTCTATAGGCTGGACCTTGGCCTCTTTCCACCAGCTCAGAACCACCGGTTAATGGAATGGATGTTGCTTTCTGGTGCACAGGTCTCCTCCTATAGCTAGTCCCCCCCCCCCCCCGCCCCATGGCCTCTCTTGGCGGTTGTGTCGGCAGCGATGGAGAACTTGACCTTTCCCATCCTTGTCCCACACACCTCATTAATTTCCCCGTGCTCCTGGAGCTGGCCACGATGGAGCAGAGAAGCTGCCTGGTCTGCAGAGAGAGGAACAGTGCCTGGGTTCCCAGAAGCTTGACCTGAGACTTCACAGCAGTTACAGTCATGCTCCAGGCGCCTGGGACCTTTGAAATTAGATCTTTGTTTAGAAAAACAATAAGAGAAGTCCCATTGATGTATAATGACTCTACAAATAGAAAGAATATAATGCAAAAATAAGCATAAAATAATAAAATGAAAATATACTTCGTGCTCATTGTATAAGATTTTCTTATTTGGATTTGATGGAGCCCTGGACTGAATTAGGAAAAGGTGAAATTTTACAATTTGTGGCATATGAAGTAGGCAGTGTCACTAGGCCTGGTGGCTTAGGCCTATAATCCCAGCTACTTGGGAGGCTGAGGCAGGAAGATCATGAGCTCAGTGCTGTGTCAGCTTCAGAGTGAGTTTGAGGTTAGGCTGGGCAGCTTGGCAAAACTGTCTCAAATACAGTAAACCAGCCAACAGCTGGAGACGTACCTAATGGCAGAGCGCTCGCCCAGCACGCGCAAGGCTCCAGGTGGACAGTGTCAGGAAACGAGGAGAAGACACAACGGGGCTCCAGAGTTGAAGACCGTGGTCACGCAGTGGGTATGCGGTGCCAGCCTGTCCTCTGTTGTCACCCCTGCTCCTGTGTCCCTTTTGTTTCATCTGGGGAGCTCTGTCACTAGCCGAGGTGTCCTCGTGGACAATGGGATCTAGTGCAAGTTCATCAGGTACCTACAAGGAGACAGGCGTGGTTCTGGGCTTGAGGTAGACTGCTGCCCTCCGGACGCTTCCAAGCTAGCCAATCTGTCCGGAGCTCTGAACCTGTCATTGTCGCTATTGTTTCCTTGGCTCATGACAGAAGACTTCTCTAGTCTATGCGAGCCCTCGTTAAAACAAAACAAGTCAAATAACAACAACAACAACAAAAAAAAAAACTTTAAAAATTACAAATATAGGGCTGAAGAGACAGCTCAGGGGTCAAGAGCCCTTGCTGTCCTTCTGGAGCAACCGGCAGGGTTTGGATCCCAGTGTTCGTGTCGGGCAGTTCACAGCTATCTTTCCAACTCCAGTGGGTTTGACAGCTCTGGCCTCCATGAAGGGATGTGCACGTCCCCTCATACCAGCCCGCAACACATGCACACACACACAGGACATCCACAGAAAGAGAGATACACACACGTACACATAAACAAAACAATACAAATCTTAAAAATTGCAAATGTAATAACGCATAGAAGAGATATTTGCTCATCCCTGTTCATAGCTGCTTCATTCCTACCAGCTGAAATGGGGACATATGCATCTTCAGACAAAGGGACAGATGACATGAAGCTTATGCCTGTGGTGGACATTAGTCAGCCTCAAGGGGGAGTGAAACTCTCTCTCTATCTGTCTATCACACACACACACACACACACACACACACACACACACACACACACAAATAGTAACACCCCACCACCACACCTGACTTTAGCTACAACAAAAATTCACCTTTATTTATTTATTTTTTTAGGTTGTTTTTGAGTTTTTCTTTGAAAGACTGCTTTGAGGAAGAAACCAGCGTGAGTTTGTTTTTTTCTCTCTGATCCCTGCTGACTGACCAAGGACTTCAGGCTGTTTACACGTGAGAGCTTTAGATATGGGTTATTTGTGTGGCATTGTATCGGGGCCTTCAAATATTTGCCGGGAGGTTCGGTGGAAAATGTCTAGACCAGTGCAAACACTGCAGGCCCCAGAGAAATCCCAGAAGCTCAAGGGGGCCATTCAAGACCCCTGCTCTATCTGACTGTCCCCACAAGGAAGGCCTCACATTCTTGTCAGATACAGTGAGCCCATCAAAGGGTCCAAGTCCATCCCACCCCCTTCCCACTCCCAAAAGTCTTGTTTTCTCCCCCCCCCCCCCCCCGCCCGCTTCATTTATTCCTCAGCCCAGAGAGGGTACACTGGAGAGTCATTGACCCCAAGAGTCAGGAGCTCTAAATACTAACTCTCCATTGGCTCCCACCCACCGGGTCACCAGGGCACACAAATGACCCTCTCTGGGCTCTGGTTTTCTTGGTTTTAATGAAGGCAGTTGAGGAAAATGACCTCTAAGGCCTCTTTCTTTGATCCAATCTATCTATTCCTTAAGCACCTCTCAGACAGGGTTAAGAAAACAGGCTTGCTGTGGAAGATTAGAACAAAAGAACAAGATGGAGTCCCTTGTCTCAAGAAAGCTTCATTTGTTTTTTTGAGCTTTTAATTGTGTTCATCTTTTAGCAACTTCTTGGGCGCTCAAAGCCTACTGAGTGTAGGGCAGCCAGAGCCCGTGTGCCATACTGAAGTCACTTATTGACGTCACATTCATTGCCAGGTAAAAATCTGTCACTTAAGTCTTCAGGCTTGCTGGCCACCTGAATTCCTGTACAGGTGCTCACATACATTAAGTAAACACATCACAGCAAGCCAGGCACTCTATGTGTCATAAACACTGTCCGCACTTAACTCTCACCGGGGACCCAAGCTTGAGCCGAGAAGCCCCCAGGACATACTCGGTGAGGCTGGAGGTTTTTACCTGAGACCATGAAGCTGACAAGAGACTCCAGCCCAGCCCGCCCTTCTGTCCTGGGGTCTGGATCTTTCTGCTGCACCTGCTTCTGGGTTTTGCATTCTTCAAAGCACAGAACAAGTTTTGAAGTTGACAAGGTGGAAGCACAAAGCCCCGTAGATAATGTGCCCCAAATCCTCCGTGAGAGCAAGCAGAAGATGAGACTTGCAGCCTAGTGTTCTCAGTCAAAAAAAATTAGAACCCCATCCCCATCCCCACCTCTCCCACCCCTCCCCCAGTCCCCCGCTTGTTGCAGTGCGTGGGCAGCACACTGGGGCCCACTCTTTTGTTTGTTAGTTTGTTTATTTATTTTTGTGCTGAGACAGAACCCCTCACATGCTAAGCAGATACTAACACCGAGCTACCTCTCCTGCGCCTCAGCCCCCAGCCTGCTGGCATGTTTGTATGTAACAGTTTTGAGACCCTCAGAGTTGGGTAGAAGTGTCCGCTTGCACCCCCATCCTCTTTCTTGTACACAGTCTTTCCTCACACACGTGTTTTTCATGCAGCCTTTGCTGGTCCCAATGACGATTCTTTCCCAGATAGAGGAGTCCATCCTCATGCCTGAAGCAAATTCTTACAAAAATTTTAATTAAATCTATTTTTCCTTGTGTGTGTTTGGGGGTCACGTGCCATAGCACACTTGTGGAGATCAGAGAGCAACCTCCAGGAGTTGGTTCTGTCCTTCTGCCGGATGGGTCCCAGGGGTCAGCCTTGGCAGCAAGCATCTTTGCCCATCGAACTATCTTGTCTGCGCCCGACTCTTTCTTGGGTATAAGCTGAGGTCTGGCTATTCCTCGGCCCCTCATCCTTCCCATCATTTCAGTTACATCCACATCATCTGCCGTCATGTGCGGTCCTTCTTCCTCCCTTCCCACCTGCAAGGCACAGGAGTCTGAAGGACTATGTTAAATCAACGCTGGATCATGTGCAGCTGATAAATATTCTAATGGTCTCCCAAGTCACTGAGAGCAAAGGCCTGTGTGATGTGTGGACTCCAGTTTCATGATCTCCTTGCTAATCTTCGAACACGACAGACACATGTCTGCCCCTGGGCCTTTGCGTCTGCCATTTCTCAGGCCCTGGGCACTATTCCCTAGTAGCCTGAATGATTCCTTCTTCAAGTCTACAAATCTGTAGTCCATGAGGACTTCCTTCCTGCCCTTATTAAAACTTCTGCTTATTGTCTCAGTGTTTTAGTTTCGTGCCCTGGCTTTGTTCCTTACCTCTAAAACATTTATCACCACCAGCCAAAATATGAATTGAATCAGTTAATTTTGCGTGTGGTCTTTCCCCCTGACGATAGTACATAAGCCCCACCTAGACAGGGGCTATTTCACGGGGGAAGTGTTGTGGCTCCCAAGTTGATAGAACCCCATCTCTAGAGTTCAGTAAATGTTTGTTGACTGATTATTGGATGAAACTTCTCTGCCTCAGCAAGTATCTGAGTTTTGGCCTCTCTTCCAGGTCTGCAGACAGATGTTTCCATCTCAGTCCAACTGCCACTCCCCTGAGGCCACTCACTCTGCACCTGAGCCACTTCCTGCCGTAGGCACTCTCCAAAGAAACGTGGGTGACCAGCGGCAGAAGGCGACTCCTGACAGCCCTGCCTTCTGGGATTTTCCCGGGACCTCCACACAGGCATCACCCCCAACTCCTGGAGACCCTCCCTGTCTTCACAGACCTCACTCTCGGTCGCAGGAGTCCGTCGCTGTTAAAGACCAACCCTTGCTTATTGCATATTAGTTATTCAAATTGCTTCTGCTTGTATGACAAGCACCCGGTCTCAAAGAGACGAAAATGAATCATGGTGAGACAGAAAGTCCAGCCAACACCCCCATCTTCCTCCCGCTACAACAGCACACGCCCCCTAATGATCCCCTGGGATTCATGGGCAAAGACAAGACTGGGGTTCGCTTTGTAATTTCCAAGTTTCGGCCCGAGACATCTAACAATTCTTATTGTTTGTTTGTTTGTTTTGTGTGTGCATGCACACATGTACTGTGGCTCATGTTTATGGAAGTCAGGGGCCATCTTGAGGGAGTCAGTTCTCCTCTTCCACTGTGAGGCAGCCTTGGTAGCAGTTGCCTTTCCCCGCCAAGCCAACTCCACAGCTCTGCTCGAGACATTTAATCACAGAGCTAGATAAGGCTTCTTTGGGGCAGAGGGTAATGCCGCTGACTAAGATCAAACACGTCCTCCTGTTTTGTGATGGAGGAGGCAGCTCCATGGAAAGACTGATTTTTCCAAGGAGAACAATGTCCCAGTAGATTCTCTCCCTCGTATAAGGGACAGTCACATTCACCTGCATCCACCTGAATTTCTCAGTCACCTCCTCTGCAGGACCCTGTCATCATGAAAGTTCCCACAGTTGAGGGGACAAGAGAGAGAGAGAGAGAGAAGCGAAACTCAGCAGCCACTCCACCCCCAAACAATGTTGAGTCAGGATGGGGGATCTTTAGAAGTGGCAGAGGTGTCCAAGATGAACAATCCTCAGAGGTTATCTGGAACAACCCTAGAAGCCGTCTGCACTCAGAGAAGCTGAGCCACACACAGGGTGCATGACTCCGGGGTCACCACCCATGAGGAGCCAGAATCCTCACTGTGAGCCTCTATCGGGTGCTGTGTCCAGGATCACCCTCATGTTTCAGATGAGAGAACAGAGATGCACCAGGCCAAAGGGCAAGGGGACCAAGGTGGACTTTGGAGACCAGAGAATATACTTCAAACAGACCTCTGCCCTCTGCCTCCCTTGCATCTGTCTTAGTGGCTTCTTGTTCTCTCTCTCCATCTTCCCTCAGTGTCAAGAGTCACTTTTACATCAGTTTCATCCTGTCCCTCAGGAAATGGTCTTGTGAACTTGAAAAAAACAAAACCCACATGGCCTAAAAGCACTCAACCAAGTTGATTTCTTGTACTGTCCCTTCTGTTCCATGCCAGTGTTTCTGTCCAGGGCTAGGGTCAGTTTGGTCAGAGTCAACACATTCTCCCAGAGTCGTGTTTTAGACAGAGCAGAGGGTCACCCAGGGCAGCCTCTCCAAGCCACCTGCAGCAAACACTGTGCCAATGCACGTCAGGTCGCTTTGTCTCGCACCGTGCTGGAAGACTGGTAGGCTCTCGGTTTCAATGCAGACCAGTGGTCAAGCGACTAGATCCAGCTACTCTCGGGCTAGAATTCAAGCTGGAATTGTACTCAAGTCAAAACACATGCTTGCGTTCTTCAGTCTTTTCCTGAGGGCCTTGAAATTTTATCAGGAACCCAGTGCAATCACCCAGGACACAGATGAGACTCTAATCTTGATGGAGCAGTAAACCCTCTTCATTATTGTGGGAATGCGACAAAGGACAGCCACACTTGTCTTTCTTGGAACATTTACCATGGTTACTATTGGCAAGGCACTAGGGCCTTCACAGTTACTGTCTTGTTCAACCTGCAAAACAGCGGTTCAGTCAGCACTAACAGTATTCCTTGCTCAAGGTCGCGTGATTATAGGGATAGAAGTGGAATTTGAAGCCATCCCACCCTCGCTACAAAGCCATAAGCTTTTTACTCTTGTTTTTACCCTGTTCAGTCTTCTGCCCCAACTCTAATCCTGTGTCCATGGTTATTCAAAACATGATTTTAACTTTTTTTTTTAAGATTTATTTATTTGTTATATACAGCATGTTTTCCTGCACAACAGAAGAGGGCATCAGATCTCATTACAGATGGTTGTGAGCCACCATGTGGTTGCTGGGAATTGAACTCAGGACCTCTGGAAAAGCAGTCAGTGCTCTTAACCTCTGAGCTATCTCTCCAGCCCCCATGACTTTAACTTTTAAACTGTTTCTTCTCATCCTCTGGTCACCAGGCTTGGGTCCAGGGCAGTGGTTCTTATATTCTCTTGTCACCTCCCCTATAATAGAGGTCTGAGATGAATGGCAGATAAAGTAGACCTTCTCATGAGCTGTGACCCGTTTGCTTCCACCCCAGATGGAAGTGAGATGGCCAGTGATTGTGTTCCAGCATCTTGAGTTGGATGGAAAGGGATCGTGGCTCTCTTCCCACATGCACACGCTCTTTCTGCGGCTAATCTTGCTTTCCTGAGCCCGTCTTAAATGCTAGGGATGAATCCCCTCAAAAGATCTGGTAGCCAGCCCTTTCTAGCAGATCAAGGAGGACTTCTCTATTTCCTCCAGGGTTCTTTCCACATCCTAACCCAGCCATTTTCCCGGGAGGAGGGTTCAGGTACCACGAGCTCCAAAGCCCTGCCCCACCTTGTGGTGGTGTCTGGGAATTGCAACCATCGTGTTCATGAGTTGGCTAAATCCTCTCTGTGAATCTGAATCCAGGTCCTACTCCCTTTCTCAGACTCCCAGAATCGAGTCCATGTCACACTGGACCATCACCCTGGTACCCCTACAGTTCCTTCTCCTTCAGCTACAGAAGTCTTACCTTGTGCTTGGCTTGTAGCATCTGAGTTGCTTTATTCCACTTTATTCTCATGACCGGAAAGTTGGAAACAGCATTACACCTGTTTTACAGATGAGGTAACGAAGACTTGAGAACCCCGTCAATTGCTGGAGCTCCCACTGCTGGTAAGAAGTGGATTGGGAGATGGATTCAAAACGACAGTGACATTGGGTCATGG
Organism: Microtus oregoni; assembly: GCF_018167655.1. Lineage (NCBI taxonomy): Eukaryota > Metazoa > Chordata > Mammalia > Rodentia > Cricetidae > Microtus > Microtus oregoni. The sequence goes on from NW_024543074.1 coordinate 14,796,761, forward strand.
GGTTAGCATCTCCACGTATCTAGGTAATCAATCAAGTTGATTTTGATAGCGGCTTCCACTTGCACATCTGGGTTCTTCTGAGTCTTAGATGAGGTGATGCCCATGAAACGCGTGATGGAAAGGCTGCATGCAGTAGGCTCATGCTCATTCCCACAGAGCCTGTCCCACTTTTCTTTTTCCTTCTGTGTGTTTGTGTCTGTCCATGTTTCTGTGTATGCATAACTGGGGAGGCCAGAGGTCAATGTCAGATTCCCTCTCCCCCCCCCCCCCCCATCGCTCTCCACCTTGTTTTCTCGAGACGGGCTCTCTCACTGAACCTAGAGCTCCCCAGCAAGTCCCTGGGATTCTTCTGTTTCTACCTTCCCAGCGTGGGGCTCCAGGTGTGCACCCCTCAGCTTTTGATTTGGGCTCCGGACATTAAGCTCAGGTTCTCATACCTGCACAGCAAGCCCTTCACTGACTGAGCTGTCTCCCCAGCTTCACACTTCCAAGCTGTGTGTGGCTTACCACTCACCTCCTCCTCTCTAAGGCTGAACCTCTTTGCACTCAGGCCTCGTGAGCTACTTGCTAGCCATTTACTCAGTCATTCGCTTGTTAAAATCAAGATTTGTTTACTCTATTTTAGGTGTCGGTGTTTTGTCTGTGTGTATGTAAGTGCACTATGTGTGTGCCTGGTGCCCATGGAAGCCTGAAGAGGGCATAGGATCCCCTCTAAATGAAGTTATGAATTGTTGAATGTCACCATGTAGGTTCTGGGAACCAAACCCAGGTCCTCTGCAAGAGCAGCAAGTGCCCCTAACCACTGAGCTACCATTCCTCCATTAACTCATTGAACACCCTACCGTATGTCAGACATACTGAATGTGGCTTTGGAAGTCAAGCAATTAAGGATTGTGTTGGCTTGTTCTGGAGTAAAGAAGGGAAGGAAAGGAGTGTAGAAAACCCTCCTGGCATTTTCTTGTCGGCTGAACTCGATACAAGGAATGGCGTGGAGAGTCAGAGCACATCACATGGTGTGTACTTGGAAGGGAACGTGAAACCAGGACATCAAAGGCAGACTACAATGAAGATTTGGGTAACCGCCTTAAGATTCAGATGGTTGGAAGACAGAAAATGCCCTCCCGTCAAAGGAAAGTGAAATCCCATCAGTGAATGGGTCAGGCAAAGCGGGAAGCAGAATGAAGAGGAAGGAAGTGGCCAAGGGTCATGGCCTGGGGTGCATCCCGGTACCCAGTGCCTGTTGCATGAGGCTGCTGACCTGTCCAGTCTTACTTTGCTGCTCACAGACCCTCCATTTTACCGTAGAGGTTCTTCTACAAGTGTAACTAAGTGCAAAGCTCTCATTAGAGCCAAACACAGTGATGGATCCCAGGTTTTACCCTTGACAGTGGGTCCCCATTTCCCAGGTGAGAATCTTGAAGCCAAGGCCTTCCATGACTCAGTACAGAAGTCAGAATGCAGGCCTCGCTAGCTTGACCTCCAAGGGATGCATTCTTTCTATCACAGGTCATGGTACCTCTTTTTCCCACTAACGAAGGCTGTGAAGGAGGGTTAGGTGTACAGCCGGTGGGGGGGTGGTGGTGGTGGTGGTGGTAATGGCACTTGGTGTGTAAGTATGAGGATCATATGATGATCGGAGCTTGAATCCTCGGCACCCATGTAAAAAGCAGAGCAGTGCTCCATGTGTCTGTCATCCAGAATTTGGGGACAGGCAGAAATCCCAATAGCTTGCCTGCCAGCCAGCCTAGCCACAAGGGCAGCTTCAAGGTCAGTGAGAGACCCTGTCTCAAAAGCGGTGGACAGAAGAGAGCAATAGAGGAATGCTATGTCCTACTCTGTCCTCCGTACATACACCCAAGAGGGTGTACACTTACACATGCACATACAGCCACCATATGTACACCGCACAAGCACACATGCACACACACTATCTATCATCTCTCTCTCTCTCTCTCTCTCTCTCTCTCTCTCTCACACACACACACACACACACACACACACACACACCCCATCTACCCATCGTCTGTCTATTCATTTAAAAAGGCAGAAGCCCTAGAGAGCTTTCCTTCGTGTCTAGCCACGCCAGTGACGGGCTACATGCTCCACATCAAGAAGGCAGCCTAAATGTCACACGTGGTACTGAGAGGAGCAGACAGAATTGGCATTTGGGGCATGTTGACTCCATGAGAGGCTGCAGACCAGGGCTTGAATGTGTGCCTAGCAAGAGTTTGATATCTCTTCCGTTCTCAATTTGCTCATCTGCAAACCAAGAGCATCTCCCGGGACTATCCACAGGGTTGAGTTAGCAGACGCAGGAGGAGCTCGACACAGTGCAGGGACACAGTAAGCACTCAAGGTGCAATCATCTCAGCTCAGCACTTCTTGGGGGGCGAGGGGGGCAGGTTCCTTTTGTCTAGAACCTGATGAGGTCCTGACCTTGGTACCCCTAACCTATATGGTCAAGTGTGTGTTTGTGAACTTATGAATTTTTATGAGGTTCTATTTTTACAATTTCATGCAATGCTCCAGTGACCTTTCAACCTGCCGGTCACTTCCCCCCCCCACCAGAGCCCCAAAGCCGCGGGTTTTCTCCTGGCTGATGAGGTCCCTCCACCCTCTCCCCCTCCTCCACCATCTGCATTGTGACGTCACTATTTCAATCTCCTCCAGCCTCTACTGAGAACGATCTGGCAGCAGCTATCCCCAACGGGGGAGTTGTGGTTTCACCAAGGTGCAGGCATCACGAAACCGAGAGAGACATGGTGGAGTAGAGAAGTTACTCAAAGGTAGGAGAGAGAAAAACCACTCATGTGTCTTAGTGAGTGCAGGCCACACCAACCTTTTTCCTTTGCTTTTTTTTTCCTTAAAAAAAAAAAAAAAGGCTTGCTGTTGATACTTCACCATAACCACATTTAAGGAAATAAAAGCATAATAAAGCCCCTACCCTTCCCCTGCCTTCCAAAATGCTTGCCCAGCAATTTCCCTTTGAGAGTACTTTCAGTTTCTAAAGGTATTTTCATGAAAATGACAAGCGACTGCTTAATCCAGATCTATCCTTTGCCCCCAAATATTTAGAAACTGCTATGTCTCCTCTATGCTTGTCACTGCAGCTTCTGTGGAGACCAAAGTCTTCCACCAATCCCAGGGTCAGGGGAGATGGAACCATCAGAGATACTGAAGGTCACTAAGCTGTAGGTTCAAGCCCTGTGTCTGCTATTTGCTGTTCATGCGGCACTGTGTTTGCAGGCTGAGTCTCTTTCCCTACTGTGAAGCAGAGAAGCTGCAGACACGAGACCACAGTTGAAAGGGCTAGGAGTTGACTGTGTACACTGGCTGAGAACGTCAGTGACTTATAGCTGCTATTGAAGATGAGCTGCCTCTAATAATACCACGATGGGCACCTTTTACAGCGGTCTCTTTTGACATTCTTCTTGGGAGACCAGGCCCGGGGGTGACATTATTGAGCTGAGAGGCATAAGATATTTTTGTGGTTTTTAGGATGCATTGCCTCTGCCATCTAAGTCACTGGCGGTGTATGGAGTACTGGATCCAAAGTTAGCAGCCAGAGAAGACTTGAGGGGAGGCCAGACTTTGTGAAGACGAGCGAATCTTCAGGATCAAGGATGCAGCAGTGGGTAGAAGCAGGGATTGGAGGGCAGCAGGCAGATGATGCTGGACAGGGAAAGCTATTGAAAGAAGATTTCCTGGATGTGCGTGCATCCATGTACACCATCTGGGCCTTTAGGGGTTGCTACTTAGACAAAGCTCTTCCCAAATGGACTTCTGTTATCAGCCCATGATGTACTTTGCCCAAGTCTTGGGTTTATAGTAAATTCTCTACCTTCATATGTTTCTTTGGTTCTATTCTTGAGGAATTTGGTAAAACCAAGTTTCTAGTCAGATGTAGTGTGGCTTATGCCTGTGGCCTCAGCACTTGGGCACCTGAGGCAGGAGGATCATGAGTTCAAAGCTCTTGTGGGCTACAGGGTGACTCTGTGTCAAACACAGAAAGGTTGGGGAGGTGATGCTGTAGGAGAGCATTTGTCCCGGATCCAGAATGTTCGGGGTTCAATCCCAGGCACTGAAAACAGCAAGTCCTCCAAATATCCAATCTTGGTTCTTTGTTTTGTTTTCCAAGACAGGATCTCTCTACATAACCCTGGTTGTCCTGGAACTTACTATGTAGACTAGGCTGGCCTTGAACTCACAGAGATCCGGCTGCCCTTGCCTCCTGAGTGCACCATGCTGGTCTAATCTTGATTCTTGTAATACATTGAAGCTTGGCTTCTCCAGTCTACCAGTGCGCATGTTTTTATGTGTTACTTAGTCGCTCAGTAAGTCTTAGGGCACAACTCCCATGCTCCTCTTTGGGCTGTGGAGTTGGGACTATATTGTTTTCACGCATGCCTTGGTAGTCATGGCACATCTCGGCAGGTGGGTAGGGAAGCGCTGGGTGGGGACTTGAGTGTTTTAGGTTCAGGGTTGGACCTCTCATCTCTTCCCGTGTAACGAAGGGCGATCTACTACTTTCGCAGATTCTGATGAGTGGGGACCCCATGCAGGGTAGCCATGTTCCTAGTGATAGATGGTTTATGGCTTTTGAGCTTTGATGAATCAGTCCTTAAGTTCTTACAATATATACCAAGAAGATTTTAATAAAATAATCCATCTTTCAATAGATGCATTTATGGGCCAGAGAGATAAAAGTCCCACCAAGTTTGAGGACCTGAGTCTGATCCCCAGAACCCATGTGATTGGGAGAGAACTGACTCCCACAAGATGTCCTCTGATCTAAACATGTACACACATGCATGAGTGCATACGTGTGCACGCACACACACACTGTAAAAATAAACAAATAAATAAATGTACTTAAAGTACTCTGTGGGAATCTGCAAGGAAGGTATGCTTCCCCTCCCCTTGCGTCCATGCTAATGTCAAGGTTGCTATAGCTCTGCAATGCTGACCACTGTTCTGCTTCTGACCTTGCATTTGGAATCTGTGGATTAGATCTCCACTTACCTTAGCTTTTTACCCCATTGGTCTTCCAGAAAGGAAGGATTAAATAAATGGAATCGGACCAGGACCCTATGAGTTAACAAAGTTTGGCTGAAGAGCCCTTTGGAGAAGTTCTTTCTCGTTTTTGTTCTGTTTCTTCCAGGAGCTATTTGGGGATCTCATGGGTAGACTGGGTGTGCCCACCCCACCTGGGACCTGTGTAGGCTCTGCACAGCTCTGACCTCTCAGGGGACCCGATCAGGAAGTTACTGCAAGCCCCAGACAGAATCTGAAGATCACATTTATTGCTAGGAAAGAAAAATCCCTAGGGCAGTCTAGTCAAATACAGATGAAACTATTGTAAAGCATTTTTTAAACTCTTTAAGATTAAAAACAAATGGGTGCATGGAGAGAGAGAGAGAGAGAGAGAGAGAGAGAGAGACAGAGAGAGAGACAGAGAGAGAGGTCTACACTGGGACACGACAACTTTCAGGCATGGCAACTCATGAAGACTGGGATTGCCAGCTTGATCCTTGTTAATGCCTCCTTATTTCAACACCATCCCAAGAATCCAGGCACTCACGGCTTTTATAGAATGGCTATTCAAGCAAGGGCACTTGGAGGACTCAGGGCACTGCCATGTGCTTAAATAATGTGGTGTAGTTAAGCCCATAACTTATAAGTGTTTGTAAAGATGGGGCCCCCTGACCCAGGTCACGTGATGAGGAAGGCTGCCTCTGCACACTTCGTTTGAGGACCCAGCAAGGGGAAATCTTGGCGTTAGTCACCAGGGAGGGAAGTCACTAACCTGTGAAGGAATAGACGAAGGCTCCTTTTCAATGGCTCACCCAGGGAAAACAATCTGTTCTTCCTTTTGGGGGCTGCTTAGGACACCTGTATATGGAAAAGAGGTCTCCATTATCACCATACCTGTGTCCAGCCTGCATGCTCCTGAAGCCTCTTGAATTCTAAGCTTCGAGAGTCTGGATCTCTCTAAACATTGCTGCTCTTTTCTCTGCACTGCTCCTAATTTCCACTGTCTCTGCACCTGCCCCCGTCTGGCTTGTATTAGATCACAGTTGGTCTGGATATGGCCCATGGGTCATGGCACCAGCATCATCTGGGAGCTTGTTAGACTGCATATGCCGATCATCAGGTCCAGCCTAGACCCAAGCACGGTCGATGTTTCGCCAAGCTCTCCAGGGGAGGAGTGTGAGAAGCACTGAATTAGGGAACTGATGTTTGATGAGTGTAAAAAGGCGGTTCAACAAGAGGCATGGCTCACCCAGTGGCTACCACTATCTATCCGCAGGAATGAGCAAGTCACTGAACGTTTAGCACGGCTCACCCAGTGGCTACCACTATCTATCCGCAGGAATGAGCAAGCCACTGAACAGCATTAGGCCTTGCATTTTTCATGTTGACATGAGGTGTATGGTCTGCACCAAACGATACAAAAATAATCTGTGAGCATTTATAACAGATGGACCGGCATGAGCCCCGCCTTCAAGGAGCTTACGGTCGAAGGCAGACAAAGGAGACAGATCAGCAATGATAATACAAGATGAAAAATGGAAGTGGCCCAGAAGAAGAGCCACTGTGGTGCTCCAAGAGCCTGAAGAACCCTGCTCAGAAAAACAGGTTCGTGGGCTCCTGTGGAACACACGCTTGAGACCTCCAACTGCTGCCCAGGCTGACTGTCCGAGGTGACACCGTAATTGCAGTGGGACCGACTGAGGGGATTGTTGAGGTTTGTGTCACAGATTCTAGCCTGCTGAGTAAGTGGAAATAAAAAGAAAAATGAAAGCTCAAAAAAGCTTTCACTTTCTACCCTCAATAACCTGCAGGTAAGGAAGGCAGAACCTCCCCCTGCTCATCTCCATGGCCCCAGGGCATGGGCACAGGCCTGGCGGATCTAGCAAGAGTGCAGTGTGTACAGAATGGACCACACTGGGAAGGGAACAGAGCTCTCTGATCATAGAGAGCTTGCCTGGGAGGCCTGGGCTCAATCTCTAATAGCATAAACAACATCAAAAATCTTTCCTAAGAATGGACCCCAAGGGATGGTTTCCATGGACAAGCCAAGTATGCCCTGGGAACCGAGGGAACGTGGGCAGTTTCAGGACCCTGACAGTTTGCTACACTGTAGCAAATGGTTGGTTATCCTGGTTTCAGTTTAGCAAGTACACCTTCAGTCTGTTAAGCATGGACTTGAGCTTTCTGAGGATCATATTTCAGTCTCTCTCCAGTGGCCTAGGGCAGCCGGTGGAGGGGATGATGCTGGGATGCTAATTGTTGGGAAGAAGTCACAGGGCACAAAACTTTCATGTGGAAAGTTCTTTTAAGAAGTTATTCAGAACTAGATGCAAAGAGATCCCCAACCAAGGACCAGGCCAAGCTCTGGGAATCCAGTCAAAGAGAGGGAGGAAGGAAGGAATATCTGAGCAAGGGAGGTCAAGATCATGATGGAAAATCTACAGAGACAGCTGAACCAAGCTCGTGGAGACTCAGGAACTCTAGACCGACAGCTGTGGAGCCTCTATGGGACCGAACAAGGCCCTCTGCATGTGGGGGACAGTTGTGCAGCTTGGTCTATCTGAGGGGCCCCAGCCAAAGGACTAGGATCTATCCCTGGTGCATGTTGGAGCCCATTCCCTATGGTGGGATGCCATCCTCAGCCTTGATGAAGAGGGGAGGGGCCTGGTCTTGTCTCAACTTAATGAGTCAGATTTTGTTGACTTCCCATGAAAGGCTTACCTTTTGGGAGGAGTGGATTGGGGGACTGGGGGGCATGTGAGGGAGGGTAGGAGGGAGAACTGGGGTTGGAATGTAAAATGAAATTAAAAGAAATAAAAATATTTTTTAAAAAGTTATTTGGCGGGGTTGGAGAGATGGCTCAATGGTTAAGAGCACTGACTGCTCTTCCAAAGGAACTGGGCTCAATTCCCAGCACCCACATGGCAGCTCACAAGTGTCTGAAGATCCAGTTGCAGAGGATCTGACATCTTCACACCAACGCACATTAAATAAACCATAAAAATATTTTTAGAAAAAGTCATTTGCTTCTCTTCAGCACACTATGTTCACTGTCCCCAAAACATAGTTGGAGAGGAGGTTGGTCTGCAGTGTTCATAACGTTGTCCTCCACTCAGAGGAGCTGACCAGAACCACCGGACTGTCCGTGTTTCCTCAGGAAGAGAGACGTGGAAAGAAGGGCGGCTTAGGGATTTCTGTTTCTGATGTTAAGCCACCTTTTATGCACACAAGAAATATCAGATTGCAGAACTAGAAACTCATATATTAGTAAATGTCTGGAGACTTCTAACTGTGCTTACTTCTGCTATAAAAATCTGGATTAAGGAAAACAACACAAGATTTTCTTTTCCAAATACATTATTAGATGGGAGGAAAAGTGAATCTCAGATTCAGTGATAGGTCATGGGAGTTAAGTTTTTAAAATTATTTTTAAAATTTTGCACATGCACACACACATGTGTGTGCGTGCGTGTGTGTGTGTCGGTGTTGGTGCCAGTGTGTGTGATGTGTGTGTGTGTGTGCGTGTGTGTGTGTGTGCGCGTGTGTCGGTGTTGGTGCCAGTGTGTGTGATGTGTGTGTGTGTGTGTGTGTGCACGTGTGTCGGTGTTGGTGCCAGTGTGTGTGATGTGGCTGTGGAAGCCAAGGAAGTCAGAGTCCCCCTGAAGTTGGAGTTACAAGTGGTTGTGAGACGTGGGTGCTGGGAACTGAACTCAGGTTCCTCTGCAAGATCAGCACACACTCTTACCCGCTGAGTCATCCCTCCAGCCCTAGAAGTTAATTTTAAATACTCAGTGGGGACACAGAAGGCAAACTCTGAAGACAGAGGGAAGTGGCGTTGAGGCCTGGATTGCAAGGATTGGGACTGGAAAACCGCTCCAGCATGGGGAACAAGGACGCAAGTAGGAAAACAGACACTGAGCAAAAAATTCTACCTTGACTTATCTAATTTGAAGGTGTGGCATTTGAATCACAGGTAGGGTAGTAAAGCAGCTTGTTTATAGGTCTAAACTCCCCAGGTCCCACGAATCAGTGACACAGGACTGAACGTGTCTGCTGAAGAAGATCCCCCAGAAAATCACCAACTGTGCTGAACCGGAAGGGTAGCTCAGGGGTAGAGCATTCTCTCTCTCTCTCTCTCTCTCTCTCTCTCTCTCTCTCTCCCTCCCTCCCTCCCTCCCTCTCTCTCTCTCTCTCTCTCTCTCTCTCTCTCTCCCTTGTCTCTGCTGTTAACAAAGTATATCAGGAACAAGCACTCTGGAGTCAACAGAGTATCAGTGTCCACAGAATTGTAGAAACAGAAGATTCTGAGATTACGAAATGTTTAAAATAAGCCAAGAACAGAATAGTAAAAAAGAACAAACATGTAAAAGTGAACATTTTAAAGTGAAAATAGAGTTATTGAAAGAAATATAGTTATTGGAAGAAAGAGATGGGGAGACTTTGTTGGATGTGGTAGACACGCCTCTAAGCCCAGCACTGAGGATGTTGAAGCTGGGAGATTTTGCTTGACCAAACTTTTCTTAGGAAGATACAACACACACTCCAGATAGGGAGCCCACGACAGACTACAGGATGGGCACCACCAAAAACCAATTTGGTAAACAATGAGTTTTATTGGGGGTACTTACAAGAATAGGGTGAGGGGTTATTTATAGAAGCAGAAATGACTTAGAGACAGTTGCATCACCAAGACCCACCCCAGCACGGGTGACAGCTCAGAGAGCTGGGAACCTAGAACACAGTGCACAGCCTGCAGGCAGCTCAACAGGCTGGAGGGGGTCCTCTCCAGGTGACTCTTGTCTAAACCTCCTGCAGGCAGCTTGTCTCCTCCGGGAGTCTTCTTTGCAGATCAGCTCATTTGAGAGTCTTGCTGGCTTGGTGGCTCTTTTCCCTCAATCTCTAAGGGACTCTAAACTTTTCTTGCTAATTCAGACAGGGAGGGGCCTAGGGGATCTGGTCATTTTCAGGGACTTCCTGGAGGTATTTTGCGTTGTTTACCTTCCCATTTTGGAGTTTCCCTGCAGGAAGAAATGTTCATCTCAAATGAAACTGTTATGCAACACAGGCCAACCTGGGTTATAAGACCTAGCTCAAAAAAAAAAAAATTACTTTTTAAGTCAGGGTTCCTCTGTCCTGGAACTCCCTCTGTAGACCAGGCTGGCATGGAATTTACTCTGTAAACCAGGCTGCCTTGGAACTCCATCTTACTCAACAGAGATCCACCTGCCTCTGCCACTGAGTGCTGGGGTTAAAGGCGTGCATCACTACTGTCTGGTAAAAAACCAATTTTTTGTTTTTTGTTTTTTGAGACAGGGTTTCTCTGTAGCTTTGGAGCCTGTCCCCGAACTAGCTTTTGTAGACCAGGTTGGTCCCTAACTCACAGAGATCTGTCTGCCTCTGCCTCCTGAGTGCGACAAAAGAATTTTTTAAAAAGTGTGTCTGGTGGTGAAGGTATTTAATTACCAATAGCTGAAGAGGTTGAAGCAGAAGGATTGAAAGTTCAAGACCTGCCTGAGCTACAGTGTGAGCTCAAGAGTGGTCCAGGCAACTTGATGAGCTCCTGCCTCAGAAACAAGAGCTGGGCCTAGAGGGGGACTCAATGGTTAAGATGGTGAGCTGATCTCGCAGAGGACCTGTGCTCTGTCCATGTCTGAGTGACTTACAATCACATCTGACTCCTTCAGATGCCCCCTTCTGGTCTCCTTTGCACTCACAAGCTCACATACACACACAGTCACACATGCACACACACACACACACACACACGCACACACACATTTTTATCTTAAAAAAGGATGAAACACCACTGCAAGAATTGGCGATATAAAGTATGACCCTGAAGAAGCCATCTCAGATGAAACATGGGTGACTAACGAGGAGGACGTTGGAAAAAGGAGGTTAGGAGACAGGAAGGGCAGAATGAGGAGGTCCAGCATGCTTCTGATAGATGCTCCAAGAGACAACATAGAGAAAGCGTCCAGGTGACAGTGTTAAACAAACTCTGGCTTCCAAGTGTTTGATGTGAGAGAATCAGGTAAAGAAATGGACAGGGAAAAGAAAATAACTTTATAGTTGGACACAGCACAATGAAGCAGCAGAAGCAGAGATAAAACAAAAGCCCTAAAAACTAATGGTTCATGTTTATAATCCCAGCACATAGGAGACTGACACAGGAGGATTGCCCTGAGCTCAAGACTAGCTTGTGCTATGTTGAGACACATACATACATTTTTCAAGACAGGGTTCCTCTGTGTAGCTTTGGTTGTTCTGGAACTCCCTCTGTAGACCAGGCAGGCCTTGGGCTCAGAGATCCACCTGCCTCTGCCTCCTGAGTGCTGATTAACGGCGTGGGCCTCCACCACTCGGCTAGAATTTCAATATAGGATTTTTGAGGTAGGATCCCACTGTGTAACCTTGGCTGGCCTGGAACTCTCTCTGTAGACCAGGCTGACCTATAGCCACAGAGATCAGCCTGCCTGTTTCTTGAGTGCTGGAATAAAGGGTGTGCTCACCACACTCAACCTCTAAACAAGTTTCTTATACAGCAATGTCAGACCGACAGCAGATTTACCAACTATCAAAGATGCTAGAAAGCAGTGGGAGTGATCTTTAAAGCGCACTAGAAGAACAGTTATTAATGTATAAATCCATGCCTAGCTAAGACATTGGTCAAGAGTGAGAGCAACATAATGGTGTTTTTCAGACAAAGAAGAGATATCTGTCATAATCCCTCAATGGGAGGATTATTAAAGAGTGTGCTTCAAGAAGACAACTGAGCCCATATGGAGTGGCATCGAAAGAAGCAACACAAACAAAAATAAATAAGATGAGTATATAATCATACATTTAAATTTAAATAACATTGACTATAGAATGATTTCATACAAGAATTTTGTTGGATATAAAAATAAGATGAAACTGAAGAACGAAGACATGGCAGAGACTTGGGGATAACTAAAGTATTCTAAGGTTTTTATATTTGGGGGGAAAGAGCTGGAGATATCGACTTTAGCGTTAAACATTTAAGTTAATATTTCAAGGGTTCCCACCTTAGAAAACCAAAACAGGAAATGGAATGTGGAGTTTCCAAACCAAAGGAAAATAAAGGAAATAGGATTCGTTTGCTCAGGTAGAAAGAGAGACATGGCGTGGCCAAAGAAGTAAAGATGAAAGATAAGATAAACAGAGGTTGGAGAGGTGGCTCAGTGCTTAGGAGCAATGGCTGCTCTTTCGGAGGACAAAGTTTGAATCTCAGCTCCCACAAGATGGCTCACAAAGGTCTTTAACTCAAGCCACACCCTCTTCAGGCTTCCTTGAGACCCAGGCATGAATACGGCCCACAGACAGACACGCAGGCAAAGCACTCATACACGTAAGATAACTAAAAAATAAAATGGGTACCACTAATGGAGACAATCCTCAATGGTTGAAACCTAACATTTCTGAGCGCATTTAGTACCAGACACTATGCAGGGATAGAAGAGCTAAACAACTTCTTCAGGCTCAGTCTAGCTAGGCGCAACTGGACGTGATATGGGCTAAGTATTGAAAAAGGGAGCAGAGCCCTGAAGCTAAGGGAAAGGGCATGGGCCAAGGGCCAAGGGCCAAGGATGGCTTTCTGAAGATGGTGACCCCTTAACTGTACCCTGAAGGATGAGTGAGAAAACAGGAAAAAATAGAGCATCCCAGGCCAGGGCTACAGCTCAGCTCATGCGAAGACACGGAACAGGGCCCAATCTGGTCGCAGTCTTCTTTGGTTACGGATGAGGAGTTTGAAGCCCCAAAGAGGTAAGGAGAATGCCCCCACAGCCACCCAGCTAATTAGTACCAGACCTGGAATCTGTCCTAAGATTCTGTGCTTCACACCCCACTCCCCCTTCCCAGGGGACCCCAGCGCCTTAGGTTTGCTCCAGAAGGACCAGAGACTGCATGTCGTTGAGGTTCCAGACGGCTTTGAGAAGGTACTGCCTGTGGGTGTGAGAGCTGGCTCTGTCTCGGGCCTGTGCCGGGCTGGAGTTGAGCCAGGAACCGGGGCAGTTTCCAAGACGGAGCTGCCTGGTTCACCCCAAGGAAGCTTCGGCCTCCAGCCACGGCACCGGCGCTGGCATTAATCATTAATTAACTCCAGGTTCACAGGACTGGAGTGCACAGGATCTGGGGAGCAGCCTGGGTCTCTAGGGAGCCAGGAGAGAGATGGCTCTGGAGGGGAAGGGGGCAAAGTTTAGACCAGACTTGCTCATCCCTGAATGGAGGCACGCTGAGCACAGGGATGAGGGTGCTGGCTGCGACTTAGTTTTGCTGGAGTTTTTAGAATGTTTTGTTAGCTAGATTGCAGGATGTCCTTTCAATGTTCACAGTTCTACTTTGGTCTGCCGCTGGCTTCATCCAATAGGATCAGGATTTACCCACCCATTTGCCCAACTAAATGGAGCCCATGGAGCGCAGGACTCCATCTTTCCTCTCAGCAGCCTCAGTGCCTGGCACAATGGGGAATATAATTAGTGTTGATTAAATATTTGCTGATTGAATGAAGCACCAGCTCTGCCTAAAAGAGTTTTTAAAAATGTCCCCCTTTTAAAAAAGAAATGGAAACTAACTGATTTTAATTTTTGTATTACTCGGAGTGTCCTGGTTCTGGGGACTTCATTAGAGGAAAAGTTCCTCTCTGAGGGTCTTTCAGAGACAAAGCCTGGCTCTGTAACCCTGGCTGGCTCAGAATTCATAGCAATCTACCTGTTCCAGCCTTCCAAGCGCTGGGAATTACAGATGTGAAATATCACCCCAGTTTGTTTTCATCTTTATTTTTTTTTTTCAGGCAATGGTTTACTATGTGGCCCAGCCAGCATTCAAACCTTCTTTTCTCCTGCCTCAGCCTCTTGAGTGCTGGGATTACATACGTGCACCACCAAGACAAACAACCGATTTTATTTTAAAATTCCAATAGAGCAGGACATTGGTGGAGCATTCTTTCCATCCTAGCACCCAGGCAAAGGGAGGTGGATCTCTGTGAGTCCAAGGCCAGCCTAGTCTACAGAGTTCCAAGCCAGGCAGGGGCACAGTGAGAGGCTGTCTCAAACAAAGCAAAATGAAAAACAGCGGCAATAATAAAAATTTCAACAGAGGTGTGCAAATATCTCTTGGATAGTAGCAGAACCTGGGTGAAGTCCCTTGGCCTCAAATGAGGGGCAGTCTTCTCCCCTTTGTCCCTAACATCTGAACAAAGACAGCATACTCTGAAGCTGCTTTGGCCTTCTCCAGACACAGGTGTTATTCAAGCACAAGGCCACATTTGATTGAGGAAACGAAAGCCCCGTAGGGATAATAAAGGTAACTGCCCCTCATAATTTCTGCAATCTTGCAATGGGAAAAACTGTAGGCAGTGGTGTTGCTACACCCTGGGGATGCAATCTTTTCAAAAGGTATTTCTGTATCCTGCTAAAGCAAATGTGCAAACGCAGACTCCCCGCCTGGGAAGGAAGATGCAGGTGGTAGGAGACGTCTCCTTCCGGCTGATTTACCCACTTCCTGGTGGGGAGAGATCGTGAGGTCTGAGTTAATGACCAGATGGCATGGGAAGTCCTTGAAGGCTAGAAGATGCTCACACGGGGTACAAATACCTCTGTCTCTTAAAGGTAAGACTCCTGCCTGTCATAGAGCCTGATGTGCAGATATAACCTGCACCTAGAGGCCACATCAGCCGTGGCCGTCGGTTCAGAGCCCAGCTGCAAGGGAAAGGCTCACTCTGCTGATACTGGCTTCAAGGGTAAACATCTGTTGGCAGTGTGGCTGTAGGGGATCCTGGGAGAAGAAGTCCCCTTTTCAGGAATAGCCATTGTCCTGGAAGAGCCAGCCTGCCTTTTTGGAGCTGGGCCAAGAAGGCTGACTCTCCTCCCCAGCAAAATCTGTATCAGGCCCAGGTCCCAGACAGTGGGGTCACCTGGTCAATATCAGGGAGCCCCCATTTGTACCACTTCTGGATGTTTTATGTTTGCAGAGTGGTGGCATATATAAGACAACCAATCTGCCTTCACCTCGTTCTGTCTTGGGTACTTCCTCAGAGTTCTGAAAAGTCTTTTAAGGTTCGAACCCTCTGTGGTAGTCATGTCAGGAGGTAAATTTGTTCAGAATGGACCCCAGCATCCTGCTCACCCTCGCCCCAGCTCCAGAGCCCACAGTCTTGGCGGAGAGAACTCTCTGAGCACGGGTCTCCTGCCCCTCCCCCCTTAAGTCTCACTCTCTTTCCCTAAAATCTGAGATGAAATGAAAAGTAAATTGCCAAGGGAGGTCCTCTCCTGGGGCAGAGTTCCTGTCTTTGCTTATGAGCACGGAGACCCTGAGTCGGGAGGCCAGTGGCAGGGCGCTCTCCCAGAACCAGCCCTGGGGTGACAGGTGTATTACAGATCAACTCCTTCAGTGGTGGGGGAGGGAAGAATTAAAAAAAAAAAGAGGAGGAAGAAAGATCCTAAGGGTTGCCCCTGTTTTTCCTCTATGCCACCCAACTTGAAACTGCCTCCAGGAGCAGAGAGAAAGAGAGAGAGAGAGAGAGAGAGAGAGAGAGAGAGAGAGAGAGAGAGGTGGGAGTGGGAGTAGGAGAAAGAAAGAGACAGGGAGGGGGAAATCAAAGAAAATTACAAAAGTCAATGGCCTGGAACCAAAGACAGCCTCAGCAACTGCAGTGTGACTTTGATTCTCCTATCATAACCCTGAATTAAAAATTCAGGCAATTATCTGCATGGCTTCCTTCTGATTAGAATGACCCAGAGCCTCATTAATGCATCGGCACAGAGGAAAACCATTAGGGTCTGTGAAATGGAATGTTTCTCTGAGAACAGGTTCCGCTTGATGTAAAATGCCCAGCAAAAAGAAATTTCACACATTTTTGAGCTCAGAGTCACAGGACAGCACCCTGCGTCAGGGCTACAGATCATGCCATAGCCATCCCCTCGCAGCTGGCTCTGGGTGAAAGCCACCTTTGTCTCCCAGCCTCTCTCTGGTGCCTCCACCATGCTGTTGTGTGAAGGGAGGTGAGGGTCCTGAGACAGCGACTCAGCCTGGATCCCCGAGTCTTGAACCATGACAAGTACCTGTACTGTCTGGGAACTTACTGTCCTCCTTTGCTGAAGAACTAGAAGCCTGCCCAGGACAGTAAAGGTTCTAGCCTCCAGAAAAGACCAAAGTATCTGCAATAGCCCCAACCATATCAGTATTTTTTTTGATCCTTGTGATGACCTGGGCATCCCAAAGTAACCCAAGCAGAATCTGGTGAAGCTGGACTAGCATTGGAGGCTGGTGATTGAGAGAAAGTGAAGGGTTGGAGTAAGAAAGGCATCCTTGTTCATCCCTCAGGCTGTAAGGACCGAACATCTGGATATACACAATTCTACTGCCCAGTGCCTGGTGCCTGAGTAGCTATCCTTTAGTCTTTAGAATGAAAAACAAAAGAACAAACAAATAAACAAACATCCACATGATCTAGTGTATGCCCGGTTGGCTTGACCTCACTTTGTTGCTAAGGCTAACCCTTAACTTTTGATAACCCCTGCCTCCACCTCCTGAGTGCTGAGATTATAGGCAAGCATTACTCTGTCTGGTTCATGAATGCTGAGGATCAACCTCTATACTCTCCCGAAAACTAGCCTATTCGTGGGAAGCACTTAGGTACATTTCTAGGGGTAGCCTTCTTCCCTGGGATTATAGGTGAAATAAAGGTAATTTTTTCAGTGTTTCCTGAGGTCATTTGGAAGGGGAGGATTTGACCCTACTTTGTCTAGATTGCTTCCAAGCTAGTGAGTGGGACTTGGGTTCCCTCATTCCTGATTGGTCCACATTCCAGCATAAGGATTCTTAGGACACCAAATGTTTGTCCTTGAGACAGATAACATCCAATAACTTCTTCAGGAGCGAGGCCAATCTTGTGTGGCAAAGTTCAAAATAAGAGTGAAACAATTTTGTAGAAAGGGAGCCTGTCCTGGCCAATAGGATGCCAACCAGGAAAAGATCACCCTTCAAACTGAGAGAGCCACATTCTTCTCCTGGCATAACTACTAATTACTCAGAATAGGGACTTGCACGATGAAAACAGTCTGCCGTGCCTGTAATGGAGTCAACGGGTTACTGATATACTTTGTATCAACGGCGCCCCCTACCGCCCACCCGTGCAACGGGACAAGCACTAATAATTTATGTTTTTTGTTTTACTTTGTCGTGAAAGCATTTTCAGCCAACTCCCATCTTAGAGGGGTGCATTCCTGGTCACCAGGGAGTTTTTTATGAAGCGTGTTTTCAATACTGCAGACAGTTTTATGGGTGAAGGCTCCCATAGTTTATCTCACTATCCAACACAAATAAGAGACTTGGTGATTTAATCATGCACCCCCCCCCCCCACCGAAAGCTCTGAGCCACATATCTCTCTAACATTTTGCTGGACCAATACACAACACAACTGGATGCACCTGAGAGCTCCTGGTGACTTCTGATGATCCCCTTGTCAAGGGCCAACTTCTAGGCACCCAAAGTCTAGAGTGGGTGGGGTTTGTCTGGTTGGGCTTACCAGTTGGAATGAAAATGAAAGGAGTCAGCCAATGGTCAGGAATGTGGACCTTCCAGACCAGGCAGTCCCTCCCCAGCTCTGCAGGACAGGCTCCCTTCTGCCTCCGGAAAACAAGAACCTTAGCCTGTCCAATGTGTCTCTCGCTATGTTAGACAGGGTTCCTCGTTCCATTCGTTTTGCTTCCGGGGAGGGCTTACTTTTTACTGCTGGACAAGCGTATCAGGCTTTATGCTGTGAAGCCCAGTGTAAAGATGGAGGCTGCCTTACGAAGGGACTTGGGGAAGACCTCTCTGGAAAACTTTCCTAATACATCCTGGCAATTCACCGTTCTTTCTCAGCTTCTAAGCGTGCATTTCCTCTTTGACGAAAGTGCTCCGATTACCTTTCCTACTTTCCTTGACTCACCCTTTAGCTAGCTTATCGATTTCACCCTTCATCTCGTGCAGATTCACTCATAGCTTTGATTATAATCTTGAGGGCAAGGATCCTGTCTTTTTTATGTGATCCTGAGATGTAAGGAAGGGAAGCAAGTGTGCTAAAAGCATGAACCCTTCAGTTCACTGAATGCCCCACAAAATTCCTGCAGACTTTATTCATGAATGAAGAAAGTAAGGCTGTGTTTACCCAGGGAGGTACGATGCCGATGCCGAGCAGCGAGACTGGCTCTGGGCTATTGGGCAGCAGAGCCTCCACTCTTTTCATACGACAGAGAGTGGACCCTGAAGTCTGACGGTGTCTCAAGAGTACGAGGAAGGGATGGGCTCAAGAACAGCTGCACAAAATGACTAGACATCCCCTTCTCTCTGATTTTAAGTCCTCCTTTTGCTACGAATCCGGCGACCTACAGTGCTTTATCTCCGTTTTCTGGGCTCATGAGCCTTCTCCGTAAAGGAAGGCTAGAGGGGATGATTTCCCAGGAGACCTCTGGCTTTCTAAGGGATGGATCTCATATGAGCCAGGTGTCCAGTGGGCTCTACGAGCCAGGCCCCCAAGCAGTCACGGCTTGAGCATTGTGCCTGCAGTAGCACAGAGTTGGTTCTCCCGGAGCCTGCGGGGTGACAGCATGCCGCTGTGGGTCTCAGAGCAGGCGGGAGGGGGTGGGAGAGAGGCCTCAGCCCAGAAGTTTCCCTGGAGCATAACACAGCAGCCAGTGAGATGAACACACATCTTTCTGGGAGTCTCCTGGAACAAATGGGCAGTTACTAGACCTTAGGACGGCAACAGGAGAAAACAAAATCTGGGGGACATGGTGCCTGCAACCATGAAATGGAGGGCGCATCTCATGGTTGCCGTAAGCAGAAGTGGCTGGAATCAGTCAAACCAAAGCTCTTTTGGGACCTCCTTCTGCTTTCTTCACTGCTCCGTCCTGTCCACCTAGGTCAGGACACAGCAATCAGTCAACATTAGGTGACTGATATTTGGTGACAGCTCTGTCCTTGGGTCTTTGATTTTAGACTTCACTGTGCCCCTTCCTATCTCTGCAACCCTCTACTATCTCTTTGCCTCATCTGTAAAATGGGGATAAAAATCGTGCTAACTTCTCACTAAGATGGACATGTGTGGAGCACTTCCTGGTTTTACTAGCAGTCTGTGTCGCTGACCCCACCCTGACCCATCAATGACTTAGAGTTAGAAAGATGGGGTTCCCACTCCAGCACAACAGGGACCTGATAGAAATTAAGCCAAGGTCTTTTGTGTGTGTGTGTGTGTGTGTGTGTGTGTGAGAGAGAGAGAGAGAGAGAGAGAGAGAGAGAGAGAGAGAGAGAGGTTAGAGGACAACTTATGGGCATCGGTTCTCTCCTCCATGTGGTTTCCAGGAATCGAACTCAGGTCCTCAGACTTGGTGGCAAACACCTTTATCTGCTTACCCATCTCAATGGTCCTCATGCTTTAGAAAAAAAAAGTGTGTGTGTTGGTGTATATTTGTGGGTGGGTATAGAGTCCAGAAACCAATCTCAGGTATCATACCTCAGGAGCTGTCCACTGGGAGCTGGGGCTCACTGATTAGGGTAGGCTGGTTGGCCAGTGAGCTCCTAGGGAGCCCACAGGGCTCCACTTCCCCAAGGCTGAGATCACAAGACTTTTTTATTTTATTTATTTATTTATTATTTACTTTTTGATGAGAGTGTTTTTTGGGGATTGAGCCCAAGAGCTCACCCTTGTGAGATGTGATGGTTAGCTTTACGTTAATTGCCAACTTGAGTGTGTGGGAACTAACTGGGGAGGTGGCCTCTGGGCGTGCCTGTGGGTGAGGGCTTATCTCTATGTTTAATAGATGTGGAAAGACCCGTTTCCTGGGCAGGGTATCCTGGATTGCATGAAACAGGGAAAGCAAACAGGGCCCTAGATGAGCATCCTTACTGTCTGCTTTCCCACTGTGGATTCGTGCATTCAACCCCACCAGCTGTTCCGGGTCCCAGCAGCCTCAGCTTCCTTGGACCCGGAGGCAGAATAAACTCTCTTCCCCTAAAGTTGCTTTCATCAGGGAATTCTATGGTAGGGACAGGAAACAAACTAAGCCAGGGTTAGCCCTTTACCTACAGAGCTGTCTCTTCTAATCCCTTGAAACAAAACATTTTCTCAACTTTGCACGATCAATTTGGTGTGATATTCGTATCCGGCAAGGGAAGCCAGGTCTCCCCAGGGAAGCCTTGCTAACATTTAAAATTAAGCATCCTTCATTCTCCCTACCAGGCATGTTTATATACACAACAACGCACTTGCTACTTGCTCAGCTTTCTAGAAAACCAAGTCCTTGGGTGACTTGTCATTTACAAGCCTGTTGACAAAGAGCTGAGCCTGCAGGCAGGGAGGCAAAGGTGAAGACGTAGGCCTTTTCCATGCTCCCTGAGTTGAGTTCCATGCAGAGCTGTATTTGTTGTTTAACATGGGGTTTCCTGGAGGTGAGTGGTGATATTTAGATTTTTTCATTAGCTTTTTATTTGAAAATATCAGTCTGCACTTACCTTGCTTCACAGTGATCTAAATACCATTAGGGTAAACCAGCGTCGTCCCTGTCCGAGCTGATCTAAATACCATTAGGGTAAACCAGCGTCGTCCCTGTCCGAGCATGGAAAACCCCACTTCCTGGCAAGATTGGGCAAACTAAGTTGCTTCAGCTGTCCTGTCTGTCAATTAAGTGGACCTGCCAGTCCCAGCGGTGCTGGGAGAGGGGCACTGATGGAGAAGGGCGTCCACTCAGGGGACAGCAGAAGAGCAGCGCTGTCTAGAGTGGAAAGACAAATGGCGTCAGTCTTTCCCACGCTTTCCCGTCTTCCAGATTTGGCAGGCCTGGCCCAGAGAAGTCCAAATGCAGGGTTTCCCTGTAGGGAATGCTTTAGTCCTTGGTGAAGAAGTGGGAGGCAGGTAAGAAGGGGACCATCTCAAACAGGACTGTGTTCAGGGCCCGCCACGCCTTTCACACAACAAACCCCAGCAGCTTCCCGGAATCTGTATGCCTGGGCAGGGGCCCTGAGATTGGTCTATGTGGAAACACACAACCCTTCATATTGAGGCTCCTCTCTGCACACTCACAGTGCCATCTAAACCTATGCACCTACTTCCCTCAGGACTTTAGGCTCTTGCATATTTGTGATGTCCTCAGACCTCCCCAGCGGGTCCCTGCACGAGAAGTTTCTGGTCGCAGAGCGTGCAGGCCAGGCTGATCTGCTTCATATGGGAGCCTCAGCCATGTAGGCAGTGTGAGGTCTGAGGTTGGGTTCCTAAGGCTGTGGGTTGTTTCCACAGGCCAAGCCTGGGCAACCAGCTTCTCTACTGCCTGGGATGGAGCCGTGACGTCTCACTACAACCCTGAGCATCTCTCAGACATAGCAGAGAAGAAAGTACTACCCTTCCTTTCCTGGGAACCACTCCATTCAGACTCACAGGTTTTAAAAAACAACTTCCATACTGTTAGGATCTGTTCTCCACAGGTGAAATGAACAGTCTTGGCTGCATAACCCGTGAGGCTGAGCAGAAGAGGAAAAGGCAAAGGGTAAGAGCAAGCTCGCTTGCTATGCGAGCCTGGTGGCTTGAGTTCTACCCAAGGAAACCAGGTGAGAAGCTAGACCCAGTGGAGTACGCCTGTCCTCCCAGCACTCCTGAGGGAGGAAAGGAGTTGTGAACTGGAGAATGGCCTGGAAGCTTGAGAGTCACGGAGTACAGAGCTCGTCAGCACAAACGACAAGAGAGAACCTACCTCAACACCAGGAGGAAGGAAAGAACTGATTAGTGAACAGTTGTTCTCTAAGCTACACACATATATCATGTGTGATCACATGTACACACACACCCCTTGCCTGACTGTTCTGGATCAACACAGGAAGCTGGCCAGATGGGGGAAAGACCCACGCTTTTGCTGAAACAGGGAATTTGTGAATTTGAGGCTAACCTAAGCTACATACTGACAATTTGTCTCAAAAAGAAAAATAGTATGTTTTTAACGTCAACAAATACTGCAAACATCACAAAATTCAGAGAAATTGTGATTTAAAATATTAACCAAGTTGGGCAGTGGTGGTGTATGCACGCCTTTAATCCCAGCACTCGGGAGACAGAGGCAGGTGAATCTCTGTGAGTCTGGGTCCACCCTGGTCTACAAGAGCTAGTTCCAGGACAGTCACCAAAGATACAGAGAAACCCTGTCTCAAAAAACCAAACAATAAAATAAAATAAAACAAATATTAACCAAGTGTACATACCTTTGAAACACATTCTTATGTAAACTTTGATAGCTTTTTTTGTCTTTGTGCGGCAGAGCCTTACACAAGCCAGGCTGGCATCACTGTCTGTGTAGCTGAGCTGACCTTAGACTCCTTATCCAGCTGCTTGCATCTCCCCAGTGCTGGGATCTCAGGAGCACACCACCCCGCCACCATGTCCAATTCCCGCTGCATGATTTCTCAGCACGGCCCAAAATGACAACGGTTTGTACTATTTCCCATTATTGGACTAGAAAGAGTATTCCATTTGAATTAGCATAGCTGATCACAATGTGGTTTCCACTGAGAGTTTCTCTCTCTGCATCACAACTCATTCTCCATCATGTCACACACACTTTTGAGGTTGTCACCTTTGGGGACCCCGTCCCTAGAGGTGCAGTGCGGGACCTGGCATGGGGGAGGGTCTCAAGGAATGGGAGCAACTGGGGACAACCATCATCTTCCTGCTCCATTGCTTCCTTCAGGTCATTTTCTTCCTTCTCCAGCAGCGCCCTTTGGCCCCGAGGAAAGGGATCGGAATCTGCCATCGCTGCAGGTGCAGAGAGAGCCCTGGACTGTCTGTGTGACTTTGGACAAATTACACCCTCTCTCTGTGGCGTTTCCTCGTCTCTGCACTAAGTTAGTGGTGTTAGGGATGACTAGCTGGATCAAATAGAAGGACTTCGAGAACTGCCAAACAATTTTACTAATATAAAGAATTTTTATTTGGGTACTGGGGAATCAGATTGGACATTATCCAACGTCTGTGAGAATCTAATGTTCTTTGTTCTTGGAGGCCTGAAGGAATTGCAAATTCAAATTTTGGACTTGAATCAAGTTTGGCCTAAGGACCCAGACAGCAAAGCAAGTCAGCTATTGCCACAGAAATATGTATAGAGCCTTAGCTATTGGCTTTAATTTGTAGGCAGAGACAGATAAGGCACAGTCTTCACCTTCGGGGAGGGTGGCTTTGGCAAGTAGAATCCCAGATAGGCATGTTGGAATGTGGGTTCAGCTCCCTCTCTCCTAAACTCATAATCTGGGCATCACGGAGCCTCCGTTTCCCCTTCTGCAGAGGCCCGGCTGACTGTGAAAGACTCACGCAGACAAATGAACTGGGCTCTGCAAACGTGGGAGACCATGTGGACAGGTGTCTGAGAAGACAGGAGAGGCCCAGGAAGCCTCTTGCCGAGACTGCGGTGGGGCACGCTTTGAAGTGTCTCCCTGGTTAGGGAGGCTGCCCCTCTTGTAGGTGCCATCACTTGTCATTTACTCCTCCATTCCGGCTTTGGAGGTGGCTCTCATAAACACAGGGCCTCACGCAGCCTGCTCTGTGCAAGGGAAGACTGATGGAGGAGGCTGGAGCCACAGGGGAGGACTCGCTGAATGAAGGAGGTCGCTGGGAGGAGTGGCCTAATGAGACTACCAGACTCCCAAGCTTCTCTCCTTGGAGCGTAAATATTTCCAACTAAGATCACAGACTCCCTTTCTACAGAAATCAATGAAACCGCAAGGACAACGATCTCTGCATGGCTGCCCCGCAGCTATCTCAGACGGTCACTTCCCCTCCCCAGCTGCACCAGGGCACAGGATTTGCTCAAGCACTGTGTAGAGAGATTCTGAAGCTGTGCGGACATCAGGTGGCTTAGTCCCCACCGATCTCATTCTACTTGCAGAAGAGAGAGCAGAAGCTCCATTGTGTGAGGGGTGGCTCTGCGCCCCTCTTTCCTGCAACACTTGCTTGGCATTGGAGACCTGGGCTTGCAGGGCATGGTGGCACGTGCCTTTAATCCTAGCACTCAGGAGGCTGAGGCAGGCGGGTCTCTGAGTTCGAGGCTAGCCATCCTGAAACTCATTATATCTGGCCTTGAACTCAGAGAAACCCTGTCAGGAAAAACAAAACAACCAAAACCCCAAGAGACCCGGATTAGGTTCTTCTTGAGTGATTACTGATTTAGTGTTTAGGACAAAACAGACATTCTCCAAGCTGAATCTCATGTATATAATGAAGATGGCTGTGTCAATCCTACCTGTCTTAGAGAAACAACGAGATCAAAAGACGTCTGTCTATGCGCGTGTCTTATAAAGCTTTTGATACATAGAAGGTTTTATGAAGAGATATTGTTAAAAGATTAAAAATAAAGTACTTAAAAGCCGAGAGGTGGTGGTGCACACCTTTAATCCCAGCACTCGGGAGGCAGAGGCAGGCGGATCTCTGTGAGTTCGAGGCCAGCCTGCTCTACAGAATGAGTTCCAAGACAGGCTCCAAAGCTACAGAGAAACCCTGTCTCGAAAAACAAAACAAAGAAACTAAAAGTACCTGGAATGTTCATGGTCTTGCAATACCTCCTTATGCTGGTCCAGATCCCTACTAGATAACCTTCAAAAATGTCCACTTTCTGTAGTCAACCTCTTTCCCCAGAAATATGGTCTAATTCATCTGATGGTCACAGTCTGGGTGACCTGCAGTTCCCAGAAGTGGACCTTTTTGTGGTCCTGGGAGGCTAAATGGTTGAGTCTGGTCACCAGCAATGCACTCAGCTAACAGTGGTGGAGGAGACACAGGAAGCTGTCAGTGAAAACTCTCAAGGGTGCCGGGAGCTGGCTTAGTAGATAAAGCATGAGGACCTGAGTCCATTTACTGGCACCCGTGTAAACACCAGTCTGGAGCAGTGGCCCACCTATACTCCCAGCATTCAGGAGGCTAAGATGGGGTTCAGAGCCAGCTGGCCAGCTAGACTAGTCCAATCAGAGACTCTGTGATCAAGTGAGAGGATCTGACTCAGAAAATAATATGGAGAGTGATCAAGGATGACACCCAATGTCATCTTCGGCCTCTACATGTATGGAGCACATACGCACACCCTTGAACACCTCCACATGTGTGCCATAGATGCAACCCGTACAACACACAGATGCCCCCAAACCCTGATCTCATTTGGGAAATGGAACCATTCCCTGCGGTCACTGGTTTGTTGCCTACTGTGATCTTCCAGATGCCACACAGATGTCATATTCTGGACGTGAGGACATGGCTTCCCCTGTGTCTCCCCTGTAAAAGGCTCCCTTTCCCTGTGGTCCCAGCTTTTCTCTCTAGGAAAATCTCTCCTGTGGACTGTTTATCTCCTATGGGATCACACAAGGTGCACACCTGGGAGGAAGTGCCCTCTGAATAGGAGACAATTCTGCTAAGTCTCTTCCTGTGCCTGTGAGTTTGGGGTCTGAAATCATTATCCCAGATCATCATGCCCCAGGCTTGAGGTTTCTTTGGCCAAATGACACTCTTAAAACATTCAGGAGATGCTGGCTTTTGGGGCTTCTGGCCAACACTGTAAATAGTCAGAGATCTTATCAGAGTCCAGCTTTGAAAGAAGAACCTCCTGCCGTCCTGCTAAGGCTGGACCAGGTGCCCTGGTATCCCCTTGTGCCTTGAGCATAATGTTCCTGTCTTGGCCTGGAGTCAAAAATATGCAAAACAATAGGCTTGGGGTGGTGAGTAGCTCACAAACTCACCCATTTTTCACAATAATCACAAAAATATTGAGGGTGGCATTGTCGATCACTTGATGTTGACTTTCCTTCTCTCAAGCCTCCTGACAACCCGGTGAGATAGGAAACTGGAGGCATCGGCAGTTTGGGAAAACTAGTTATAAAGCAATAATAAAAAAACAAAATCAGGAAACAGAGATTACATATCAGGGCCTCTTGTTTCCAATTCCTTCTGCTTGTTTGTTTTTGTTTTTGTTTCTGTTTTGTTTTGTTTTGTTTTCAAGACAGGGTTTCTCTGTTGCTTTGGAGCCTGTCCTGGAACTCACTCTGTAGACCAGGCTGGCCTTGAACTCACAGAGAACCGCCTGCCTCTGCCTCCCGAGTGCTGGGATTAAAGGCATGCACTACCACCACCGGGCTCCTTCTGCTCATTTTAACCTAAAGGAGAGAACACATCTTTTCTTCCACTCCCAGACAATAACTGGCCATTGGCAAACAGGCAGCTCTCAGATATCATGTGTCTTCCTCTTATGCTTTCAAGGCCACCTGTTTCTTACTCTTCTTCTTTCTTACCCTTCTCGTTCTTTAGCACACTCTAAAATACAACCCTTTTCTTACCATATCCTTCGATGTCACAGCCCCAGGAACCCAGGAAAGGCTTAATAGACAATGATTCATTTGTGCATTGCAATGTAACAGAGAATGGCCAAATCCCCTTCTCCTCATCCTTCTGCTCAAATGCCAGCCCTTAGCCTCGTAACACCCTACTTATAATACTAGATCTTGCATTAACCAGGAGTCTTTGGATTGCTACTCAAACGAACTTGAGCAAAACAGTTTATAAGACAGGCACGGTGGTGTAGCTGCTCAGATGTGGAGGGAAGAGGTTTCCTTGAGTCCAGGAATTTGAGGCCAGCATGGGCAGTGTAAGGAGAGGAGGGAGGGAGGGAAGAAAAGAGAGAAGGACACTGTAGTGGTCTGGATGAAAGTGGCTCACGGAGACTCACAGGGAGTGGCATTACTTGGAAGAATTAGGAGGTGGGGCCTTGTTACATGGTGTGGCCTTTTTGGAGGAAGTATGTCACTGGGGATGGACTTTGAGGTTTCAAATGCTCAAACCAGCCCTAGAGTCTCCCTTTCTATGTTCCTGCTGCCTTCAGATCCAGATGCTGATCTCTCAGCTACCTCTACAGCACCATGTCTGCCTGTGTGCCAACATGCTTCCCGCCACCAATAATGGACTAAACCTCTGACCCTGTAAGCCAGCTCCAATGAAATGTTTTCCCTTATAAGACTGCTGTGGTCATGCTGTCTCTTTACAGCAATAAGAACCCTAAGAAAGACAGAAATGGAGAGAGAGGATGAATGGATGGATGAGTGGATGAATGAGTACGTTTCATGGCTGGCTACCAGGAGCTTAAAACATTACAGGAAGCTACAGGATGAGGCTGGGAATCTTGTCAGGAACCCAGGAGGGGGCTCAGCTTGTCAGTGCTTGCCAGAGTACCACAGCCAATGCCTGCTTATTTGCTCTTTGTTCAAATTCCAGCCCAAGAAAGGAATGTCAGATTGATCAGTCACCTCCCCAAGTTCTCAGCCAAAGATCAGTAGGACCTGGTGCAGAAGAGGAGAGTCCAGGAGAAGTGACCGAGAAGAGGGTAGGGGAGAGTGCCCAGTCAGTGATGAGCAGACATTTAAATCCTCGAGATCAGATTCCCAAAGCCTATGTCAAAAACAGATGTGGTAGTCCCAGCACTAGGAAGGTGGAGACAGGAGGATTCCTGGGGTTGCTGGATGGCTAGCCAGTCTGAGTGAGCTCCAGGTTCACTGAGAGATTCTGTCTCAAAACTAAGGTGGATAGTTCAGTGGTGATAGCATACCCCATGGAGAGGGCACAGGTTCGGTTCCCAACACCCACACGCAGGCTCACAACTGTCTGTAACTGAGTTCCAAAAGGATCCAACACATTTTTCTGACTTCTGTGGGTATCAGGCCTGCATGTGGTGTACATATAGATTAGCAATCCAAACACTCATACACATAAAATGAAGAAAAGCTGAATTAAATTAAAAACAAAAAGAAGGTGGAGGCGAGTTGAAGAAGACACTGACATTGACCTCTGACCTCCCTACCCACATGCACACGCACGCATGCACACTCTACACTGGTGCAAACACACTCAGTAGAATTAAAGTAAACAAGAATGTCATTAGATGGAAGGGGGCACAGGGCAATCAGTCGGCATGCAGCCAAGTTCTCTGGTACCTAGGACTCCTGGTCTTCTGGCAGTATGGCTGCTATCCCACAGAGGTCGTGGTTGGGGAGGATGCACGGAGGCCCAGAGGACATCAAGTAGCCAGGCAGTAAGACTTAGGTTCTTAAATGTCATAGAACAACATTTCTTTAATGCTGTCTTTCACGAGCTATTTGTATCCAGGGAATGCTGATGGATGCATTTGTCCTTTGTTATTCACCCACTCACCCCGTGGCTGGAATAAGCAGTCATTTAAGCGTTGAGGGTTTTCTTAGTCCCAGAACCTGACTAGGAGCTAAGGAGACACAACCATGCATAGTATAATTTGTCTTCAGATGGCAGTGGGTGACAGAAGCAGGAGAAATTCTTTAGTATGGTCAGAGAGAAGGGCTCTGAAGTCAGGTGGAGAACAGCACAGTGCTGGGTTCAAACCCTGAACACATGGCCTTGAGCAAGTTATGTCATCTCTTCAAAGCTCATTCTGTCATTTCTGCATTGGGGATGGCTCCATATGCAAACACTATGATCTCCTCATATACATGGCTACATGAGTATGATTTCAACTGAAATATCAACTTAAAAACGTGTGTGTGTGTGTGTATTCATGGTGGGGCCATATGCTCTGACACATGTGGAGACCAGAGGAGGATGTCAGGTCTCTCTGTGTGTGTGCGTGTGTGCATGCGTGTGTTTGCTCATGGTGGGGACATGTGCTCTGTTACATGTGGAGACCAGAGGAGGATGTCAGGTCTCTCTCTGTGTGTGTACATGTGTACATGTGTGTGTTTGCTCATGGTGGGGACATGTGCTTTGTCACATGTGGAGACATGAGGAAGATGTCAGGTCTCTTGCTCCATCACTACTGCCTTGGTCCATTGAGACAGAGACTCTGCCTGTTTTTTCCATAGGTGGCAGCTAGCAAACCTGTGAGCTCCCCTCCCTGCTGTCCTCCCGTCCCCTGAATGCTGGGATTACAAGAGCATATGGCCACTCCCAGTTTTGGATGTGGGTGGTGGGGTTTTGAACTCAAGAGATCTTACTCTTTGAGCCATCTCTCCAGCCCCCTGAACATCCTTTTAATAAATATGTTTTGATGAACACATGCATAGATGTGCTACTGGATCTTTACTCAAAAGTATAATTACTCTTTTAAAAATTATTTATTTATCAGGTATACAGTGTTCATTGTCTGCCTCATTAATCTTTCTTATTAATTGTGGAAAATTATTTGTATATTTTAAAGGTGAGTATCTGTGTTATATATTACATAACTTGATATCTTCTTTTTACTCACCTACTTTCTTTAAATCAACATGAAATTTGATTTTAATTTTAATTTAATCTAGTCTGACTCATTAAGTTTTGTCTTAATGGTATATATTTTTTGTGTCCTGCTTAAGATTCAGCCATCCTACATGGTTATGAAGATTACTTATATTTTATTCTAGAATGTTTAGAATAGTTTCTTTACATTAAGAGTGATAAGGCATGTGGATTCGTTTTCAAATACAGGGTCAAGTAGGGATTTGAAATTCTATGTTGTTAGGGTTTTTTTTGTTTATATGAATAGAAAACAAAAAAGGGAGATTATGAATTTAGTATAATCTAAACACCAGTTTTCTTTTAATTCATTCCCACAAAATCCTAATCAAATTAAACTTTATTTTTAAGTTAGTTTTAAAATTTACACCTATTATTTGCTAATTTATCTCCATTGGTATATTAGTGACTTACAAAATACCTGGCAGCAGCAACCTAAGGGGGAAAGGAGTGGTCTTAGCTCACAGTTTGAAGGGGCATAGTCCAGGGGCACAGCAGTAGGAGGTGCTCAGTCCGTGTTGGTCAGGTTGAGTGAGGGGGTTGTCTGTATCTCTGCTGACCAGAAAGCCTAGCTGGGACAGCACCTTGAAAGGATTGCCTCCTGTCACCTCCATCCACCAGAGTCCCACCTCCCCAGGACGTACCACCAGCTGGAATGGAGGGTTCAGCTTGTGAACCCCTGGTGGCTTTTCAGGTTCAAGGCATACCACTCTGCCTGTGGCACCTGCAGGCACATGGCCGTCTCATGACACGTGGTGCGTTCAGTCCTATTAAGGAGTCTCCACAGACTTGGCAGTCCCAGAACAGCTCAAAAGTCCAAAGCTTAACCCTCTTCTGAAAGACTCAGAACCCTTAGCTTTGACTCTCTCTAAAATGAAAACCAAACAAACAACAAAACAAAATACCTCACCAAGGTATTTATTTCTAATACAAGACGGCACAGAGCGAACGATTCTCGCCCAAACAGGAAGAATGGGAACAAAAGACCGGACTAAACCAAGACTGAAAGAAACCCAGCAGGGTAGACACCTGGGGCACGCCATGGCAGGATGGGAGCTCCAACAGGCTTGGGGGAACCCCATCCCTGTGGCTATGCCACCTCCAGCAATGCCTGGCCTCTCTCTTGGGCCAGTTCCGCTTGGTGCCTGCAACTTTCCCTGGTCCTGGGATTTCCAACCTCTCCAGGGCTCCTCTACAACTTGGGCCTCACTTTCAGGGCTTTACAGATGGGGCCCTCTGGGTCTCCCTGCAGGGAGCCTGACCCTGCTGCGCAGCACCTGAGGGCAGGGTCTGGCTGAGCCTGCGCGTCTGTGAATTCCGGTATTCAGGCGGTGGAGGCTGGAGTGCCTGATTGAGGCTAACCTAGGCTACACAGGGAAGCTCCGCTTCAGAAAGAACCAAAGAAAACAAACGCATCTGCGGACAAATTATAGACAGTTCAGGAATTCCGAAATTTAGCCGATAAAGTAAAAGATGGGAACTGATGCAGGGAGAGAGTGAAGCCAGATGCCACCATATGACAGCTCAGCTCGTGTCCCTGGAGAACAACTGGAGGGGGATGGGGGCACAGCTGGAGCCAGTGTGGGAGATGTCTTTGAATAGTTTCATTTCTACTTCTGTAGCCTCCACTCCACTTCCCACAATGTGGCGCCAATGAACGCGGTCACGTTTTGGGAGACCTTCATTGCCTCTTCGTGTAAGAGCCCTAAGTGGCTCCTTTGGGGTTTCAAAATAAAATCTAATCTCCGGCGTGTATAAAAGACCCTTTGTTGCCGACTCCTCTTCATCTCCCGCCACAGGCAGAGCCTCCACAGCCTGTCTGCTCTCCTCATCTCTACTGCTGATACAGGCTTCCTTAATTATCCACTTGGTTATCTGTTCTCGCTAGATTATGATCTCCTTGAAAAAAGGGTCTGGATTCGAATTGTTGTGGGAGTCAGCCTGCTGAGGGTAAAGTCTCTGCCTCTGCATCCTGTCTTCCCTCTAGCAAAATGGTCTGATAGTTTTATCTGAGGCATGAGGCATAGAAAAAGTACTCCACAATGCAGGTCGGCAGAGTTCCCA
The DNA here is from genome assembly GCF_018167655.1 of Microtus oregoni. Taxonomy (NCBI): domain Eukaryota; kingdom Metazoa; phylum Chordata; class Mammalia; order Rodentia; family Cricetidae; genus Microtus; species Microtus oregoni. The sequence goes on from NW_024543074.1 coordinate 14,828,173, forward strand.
GGATGCAAAGGGGCTTCTCCGAGCGGGAGGACAGCCTGCTTCAGGACAGCTTCCTGAGCAGGGGTGCTTTCTGTCTGCTAGGACTGTGTGCCTTGACAGTTGAGAGGAAGATCTGAAAACTCTTGGCCCTGTTCCCTCCCATGCCTATCCATGTTCATCCATGGAATGCAGATGCTCACAGAATATTCTTCAATTTTTTTAAAAAGTACATTTGTTTATTTCTCTCTGTGTGTGCACGTGAGTGGGTCGTATGGGACGGGCACGTGTGTCAAGGTCAGAGGACAACTTGCAGGAGTCAGTCTTCTACCACGTGGGTCTTGGAGATTGAACTAGGCCATCAGGCATGGCAGCAAATGCCTTTACACACAAAGCCATCTTGCTGGTTCCCCCAAAGACCATTCTTTTATTTTTTAATTTTTTTAATTGATATTTGTTGAGCTCTACATTTTTCTCTGCCCCCTCCCTACTTCTCCCCTCCTCCCTTCAACCCTCCCCCCCAAGGTCCCCTTGCTCCCAATTTACTCAGGAGATCTTGTCTTTTTCTACTTTCTACTTCCCATGTAGATTAGATCTATGTAAGTCTCTCTTAGTGTCCTCATTGTTGTCTTAAGTTCTCTGGGATTGTGGTTTGTAGGCTGGCTTTCTTTGCTTCATGTTTAAAAACCACCTATGAGCCGGGCGGTGGTGGCGCACGCCTTTAATCCCAGCACTCGGGAGGCAGAGGCAGGCGGATCTCTGTGAGTTCGAGGCCAGCCTGGTCTACAAGAGCTAGTTCCAGGACAGGAACCAAAAAGCTACGGAGAAACCCTGTCTCGAAAATCCAAAAAAAAAAAAAAAAACCCAAAAACAAACCCCCCTATGAGTGAATACTTGCGATAACTGTCTTTCTGGGTCTGAGTACCTCATTCAAAATGATGTTTTCTAGCTCCATCCATTTTCCTGCAAAATTCAAGATGTCGCTTTTTTTTCTATTGTGTAGTACTCCATTGTGTAAATGTACCACATTTTCCTTATCTATTCTTTGGTTGAGGGGCATTTAGGTTGTTTCCAGGTTCTGGCTATGACAAACAAAGCTGCTATGAACATAGTTGAGCACATGTCCTTGTGGCATGATTGAGCATCCTTTGGATATATACCCAAAAGTGGCATTACTGGGTCTTGAGGAAGGTTGTTTCCTAATTTTCTGAGAAATCGTCACACTGACGTCCAAAGGGGTTGTACCAGCTTGCATTCCCACCAGCAATGTGGAAGTGTTCCCTTTTCCCCACAACCTCTCCAGCATAAGTTGTCATCAGTGTTTTTGATCTTGGCCATTCTTACAGGTGTAAGATGAAATCTCAGTTGTTTTGATTTGCATTTCTCTGATGACTAAGGGTGTTGAACATTTACTTAAGTGTCTTTCAGCCATTTTAGATTCCTCTGTTGAGAGTTCTCTGTTTAGGTCTGTACTCCATTTTTTTTTATTAGATTATGTGTTCTTTTTGTGTCCAATTTCTTGAGTTCCCAAAGACCATTCTTATGAGGTTGTCAAGCAGGGTATTTATTTAGGACCCATTTTTTTTTCCGAGTGTGAGTATACTGATTAACAGTCCCTGAGTGGGGATGAGGGATAGCCCAACAGTAGAGCACTTGCCCAGCATATGAAAGGCCCTGGGTTTGGTTCCCAAATCTACGCTGAAAAAGAAAGCAGCCGCTAGGGAACGCACAGGGGTGTGCACCAATCCTGATGGGGGGAACCTTGCGATCCTCTCTAAACACCTCAGAGCCTGAAACCTTACACAGCTTGTCAGGGATCTACCGGAGGTCCCTGACTCCATGCACCCTGTCCCCTGGTTAAATGGTTGTTGTCTTTCTTCAAGTCCTGATAGTGGAGACAGCACCCGTGGGGCTGTTCTATTTGAATGAGTTTCAGGACACAAGTGAGTGGATTCCTCTCAATCTGCCAGCAGATGTGCGGAGTGAAGGGTGGGTTGAACCGTCTGGTGCTCTACCATGCATCCTGTAAGAAGGCAGGGATAGAGGCTTGAGGCTGAGGAGTCTGACCCTCAGGCCTTCCTTTTCCTCAGAGGAGAGTAGCCCTGTAGCAGAGTTGGCATGACTGCATGGTCTCCAAGGCCCACTTCACTCAGAATTTTCTCAACTCCCTTCCTTCTGTCTCCTCCTTCTCCTCTCTCCAGGGACACAGTATTCATACAGAAAGAGCCACGGACTACACTTGGAGTCACAGATGTGACATGCTTGTGTGGGCAGTATAGTGAGCGCGATGCTGATTTGAGGGGGAGTGCTATGATTTTGAGGCTGTGTTGCAGCTTTGGTCTTTTCTAAAGACCCAGTAGGGATCTCGAGAGAGAGAGGCCAATGCCTGTGGAGAAAGTCAAGGATTCAGGTCACTTTCCTACTGTTCTCTTCCCCCCATGAAGTGTTAAACTTGAGGTTGCCCAAGGGATATCAGCTAAAGGCAGGGGTGAGACAGAAAGATTTACATTGTGTGCCGTTTACAGTTTTGATTAACAAATAAATCCTTTCTTACACATGGCCTATCTGTCTGTGCTGCTCCGTCAAACTGAACACTGAGGTCCTGGGCTCACACTAGTGCGGGAGGTGTAAATTATACCCAGCCATTGCCAAAGAAAGCAAAGGAGGTCAGTGTAACATTCCAGACCTTTGTCTTGATTTTATAAGAGGTGTGGTCAGGCAGGAGCATGGTTACAGGAGGCAAGCCAGGGGACCAAGGGTCAGGCCATGTTCAGGCTTTTGGGCATTCTAAATGTCACACAATAGATGTGACTGTGTTGTCATAGTTGCTGGCTGATTCATGTCACTATGAATGTGTTTCAAGCATGCCATACCCAAACCCCAGTATTGGAAAAAGCTAACAGCCATTTACATCCGTAAGTCACCAGCTGAATTCAAATTCCAATAAACATTGAGTAATATTTTTTAGTATACATAAGCTCTGTGTTACTTTAAAACTTCGTATTAAATTAATTCTAATTTAATTAGGAGTTGTATATTTTCATTTGCTAAATCTGGTGCACAGCCCCCACCCCCACCTCCACATTCACTGACTTCTAGTACTGAAAACTGACCAAAGGAGACCCACAAAGGGCTAACTTTTGGACCGTGCGCCCCCTAGTGACTGCAGGAGCAAGAAGGCGAGCAAGAGACCCAAAACCAACTATAAACGGCAATAGAAAGGTTAAGAAGAAACAATTACTCTCTAATTAAAAACAATTTTTAACATTCTTTTTTACTTTCTTCTTTGGATATATATTTTTCTGTATTTTGTTTTTATTTATTCATTTATTTTTAATACAAGGTCTCACTCTGTAGCCCTGGCTGGCCTAGAATTTTCTATGTGGACCAAACAGGCCTTGAACTAGCAGAGGTCCACTGTCAGAGATTAAAGGCATGCTTATCTGGCTTTGGGTGGTTAGATCAACCGCTTAGATTGAGCAGTGAATATACAAATCCCTTATGAGCCAAGCCTTTGAACAGCCACAGGCCTTGGGCTTTTCTATTAGCACTTAAAGTCTGGCACACAGCCTTGCCCTTGTTCTGCCAGGGTTCCTCGGGTTCTTAGTGATTATCTTGCAAGAAGTATAAGACAGACATCCCTGCTGTAGTGGTCACACACAGTGCCAGGCAGGTGTGATATTATTAAATCCACCGAGGAGGCCAGGAGGGACGCAGAAGAAGCAAGTGTTTCCAGCTTACTGTTTGCTGGACTGGTGTGGAGTTCATTGTCAAAGGCCGTGTCTCTGGTTCATAATTATCACCTAGGGCTATTTCCTACGGGAAATCGATGCTGGGAAGTGCCTCGGGGATGGTGGGAGACAATGTCACTGATTTTCACACTTAGAGTGTGAAAAGTCTTCCTTCCTTCCTTCCTTCCTTCCTTCCTTCCTTCCTTTCTTTTCTTTTCTTTTGGGCAGTGTCTCTCTACGTAGCCCTGTTGTCCTGGAATTCAATATGTAGACCAGGCTGGGTTTGAACTCACAGAAATCTGCCCAGAAATAATTCCCTGGAGTGCTGGGATTAAACGCCTGCATCACCCTGCTGACGTCTTTCTTTTTAAAAAGGCATCCCAGAAATGGAACCAGGTTGAATGATTCTACTAATTGGAGTGTCACTGTCAGAAAAAGAGGTGTGATCTTTTTTTTTTTTTTTTTTTTTGGTTTTTCGAGACAGGGTTTCTCTGTGGCTTTGGAGCCTGTCCTGTAGACCAGGCTGGTCTCGAACTCACAGAGATCCGCCTGCCTCTGCCTCCCGAGTGCTGGGATTAAAGGCGTGCGCCACCACCGCCCGGCAAGAGGTGTGATCTTTGAACAAGTTACTCACCCTTCTGAGTTGCCATTTGCTCATTTAACTCACCTGCCAGGGTCTTCAATGTGACTGCTGTGTTCAACAGTCAGCCTGAGAGCACAGGGCAGGCGCTCAGAAAATGGGGCTGTGCCTTCACACTAAGGTGAAGGGGTAGAGTCCTCCAGGGGGCAGAAGTGAGACCTGCCTTGGGCAACCAGGAGGCAGAATTGGCTCTGAGGCCTAGAAGGAGCCCCAGCAGGAACCTGAAGTTTGGCTGCTTGTCTATGCAGCCGGCAACAGAATCTGCAAACAGCCTGCTAAGGAACCCACTCCCAGTCACAAGAGGCTTTTCAGCAGCAGGCCACGGATGGCATGGGAATTCTGCAGAATGTGAGGGTGGGTTAGAAACCACAACCACCAGCCACCCATTTCCTGAGTTAACCTCGAGGTTAAACCAAAGCGTGATGGGTGTCCTCTACAGACCAAGGGGAGAGAAGGTCAGATCCAGAAGGCAGGCAAAAGACAACTTCAAACTTGTGGGGATTTGTGGAGAAGTGTATGCTAATTGGTAGAGTCCGGCAAAAGCAACCTGGCTTCTGGAATTCTGCTTGTGACAGACACAGCATCCTCGATCTTCTGGAAACATCCAAAATTATCTAGGTTTTCTTCACAAGGGATGGCCTGGGCTTACCCTCATGGCCGCTCCCTCTTTTTCTACTTTAAACCACGAGCATTTCCATATAGTTAAGGTGCTGCTTCATGCAATGTTGAAGACATAAGAATGAACATTGAGGAGCTGGAGAGATGGTTCAGTGGTTAAGAGCACTGGCTGTTCTTCCAGAGGACCTGGGTTCAATTCCCAGCACCCACACAGCAGCTCATAACTATCTGTAATCTCAATTCCAGGACATCTGACTGACACCCTCACCATAGACAGACATGCAGGCAAAACACCAATGCACATCAAATAAAAATAAATCAATCATTTAACAAGTATAGAAAAAGAAATGAACATGAAAATCAGATTTTGCTTTGAAACTTTAGGGATTTGAGTGTCAACATCTCTCACCCCCATCATATCCACCAAGACCGGCAGGATTTGCTTCATTTGCTTAATTATTTAATTTTTGAGACAGTCTCTTGTAGTCCTGAAAATAGCTATGTAGCCAAAGATGGCCTTTCACTGATCCTCCTGCTTCCACCTCACTGGGTTTGTGTATCCACTTCCTCATTTATGCAGGGCCAACCCAGGGCTTCATGCATGCTAGACAAACCCTTTCTACTGAACTACACTTCCAGCCTCACTTTGTTTTATAGACAAAGGTAAAGGGGTTTAAGTACCTAAAATTCAGCCCTGACAGTTTCGGGCTTTTCTTACAACTTACCCAATACAAAACGGTCCAGAAACTCCATTTGCTATTTTAGTCGAGGATTTAAAAAAATAATCTCATTTTTTTCTATGAATAGGTTTTATAATAAATTAGAGAGGACTTAAAGTTTGTTATTATGTTTTTATTTAGTTTGTGTGTGCATGTGAGGCCCACATGTGTGAGGAACACGTGTGGCACCGTGCTGGTGTGGAGGCCAAAGGACAGCCCGGGGGAGTTCTCTTCTTCTGCCGTGTGGGCCCTGGTGACCCACCAAGCCATCTCACTGGCCCCAGAGAGGGTTTTCTATGACATAGATTTATTTTCATTTTGGATTTTTGTTTTGACACAGGATTTTACTACATGGCTCAGACGGACTAGAACTCTCTATGCCGCCCAGACTGGTCTTGAACTCACGATTCTCCTGCAGGAGTGTACCACCAAGCCCAGCATGAAAATTTATTTTTAAATGATCCAAACTTACAAAGTGCCTTTATAATTGCGATACTGATGATAAATATGCCCATAGCATACTGAGTCTTTCACTTGGCCAGCATCAATGAGGATGATTTTTATACATCCTTTCTATCTCTCCCCTCTCTCCCTCCCTCTCAATCTCTGAAGCAGGCTCGTTTTATGTAGCCCCAGTTGTTCACAAGATGAATGAACGAGTCTCTAATTGACACACAAATGTGACTTGTTCCCTTCACTGTCTCTTTGGGGTGACGTTGGGCCACTCCAGCCCTCTGTCCTGGTCTCTATAGGATGGGAGGTTGGCTCTAGCCCTAAGTTAGGCCTATCCCCCTTTCCACTGTGCGGCTGGAAATGATCCCAGCCTCCCTCCATATCCAGTGACTGCCTCAGCCTGGGTTCCCTTTTCTTCCATATCAAGCCAGGCTGTTGTGCTCAGGCGACACACCCTCTACTCCAATCTCATGTCACAAGGGAAACAAGCCCCAGAATGTCACAATGTGTGGCTCCCCACCTCCAGGAACCCAGTGAGCGTCCCAGGGTGGCAGCACCCAGATTAGGACCCTTGTCTCGGCTGTCTCCACACCCCTGCTGACAGAGCACAAAGGCCAGAATGATGAGGGTCACAGACAAATCCACACACGCAGTGCACCCACAGTGGGGACTCTTTCACCCCAAGGGACTGTTTTGGTTCAGCAGCTCCTGTGGCTTGAATAAGTTAATCACTGATGACAAGAGATTAATTTATAACTGGACAGCAGACAAGATAGTTCAGGTCTTAGCGGGCGGCACTGAACTGTGGCGGGGCACGGCTAGGAAGACACCTGGGCGTGCAGGCGGGTGCTGAGGCTGGGAACTCCCAGATCCTCGCTGTTTCCTCACAGGCATCTGCTGAGGCCTCTCCCTCTCCCTAAGGTAGCTGGTTGTCTTAGAAAACCTGCCCAGGCAATAGTCAAGTCTGTAGGCCAGAATGCTAGCCCAGCCAGGCCTGGGGGGGGCCACTTGTGTGGGACTGAAGGTGGGAAGAAAGGAGGTGACTAGCAGATGTGGAGGGGGGGGATGGGAGGCAGCCAACGTGTAGGATCTCCAGGAGAGCAGGCCTTTGAGGACACGTTTCCCCATCCTACAGACCTCCCTTCTGCCGCTCCCTGCCTCGGCTGCCTTATTCTGGCTTCCCCAAAGACCGAAGTGAGAACAGATACGCAGGTCCATCTGTGGCCTGCTCCCATATTGCATAAAATGACTCTTCCAGCCATACCGGAGCTGTGCAGCTATGGGTGTCAGGGATGGCGACCACCACACTGCCAGCTGCAGGCACGTCAGGTTCACTCACTCTCCATCCTGGCTGGCCTCAAACTCACAGAGCTCTGCCTGCCTCTGTCTGCCTTCTGTGTGCTGGGATTAAAGGCAGGTGCCACATCTGGTGGTGTTGGGATTTTTAAATCAGGCTTGACCTGTAATGAGGGTGCCAGGTCAGGCTGGGCCAGGGGGCCAGGCTGATCCTCGGGTGAGAGGGAGCTCCTTTTGTCATCTACATGGGAGGCATGGGGGTGGGGGAGAATGAATCCCTCCAGTCAACCGAGACCATTTTGAAACAGCAGCCCCTTGCTGCGCCCTACCCCACAGCCTGTGCGTCCTCATTTCCCGTCTCTGCTCTGGTTCAAGCTTTTGGAAAACAGCATGGATATAATAGGCAAAGGCCCATTTGTCCATGCACAAAGGTGCCCTCATGAGTTCCACCGGAACCTCCGTCTGTTGACAGAATGAGACATAGGACTTGGTCCCTGTTCCTGTTCTCCAACCTGCTCTCCTCAGCCCGACACCCCTGTGTAGCAAACAGTGTGGACCGCTTCTAGGGTGACTCTGACAGGGTGCCTCCTAAGCAGAGTGGGTTGTCTCTCGGCCCTTCCCTGCTGCCCGAGAGTTCCTTTATCTTACATCCTCTATGGGCATACATTGGTTTGGCTATTTAGAGAGCATTTGTATGTGTTTTCCTAGAAATCGTTGTTTTTCTTGACTAAGTTGAAATGATGATTTTAACTAGGGTTCAACTAAGTTCCTTCATATGGTAATTCATGCATGTGCTGGCTGATAAGTCTTAGACTTGACGTAAGGTTCAAAGCAAAAATTGAGTTCAGATGAGGAAGGGGGATTCTTATAGTCACTGGCATTGGGACCAGTTTGGTCTCTGTGGTAGGTGCAGGGTTGGGGGGTATGGAAAACCTGGTAAAACCACATCTTGTAGAAGAGAACCCCAAACATAGCACTTAGAAGGTATAGAGGAGGTGTTAGGGTTTGGGAGAGCTGGACAAGGAAACACTGTCTGGAGAAAGAGGACACTCTCATATGGTCACCAAATCTGAGCCTTCACAAGGGTGACCCTCAAGGGACACCGCTTTTGGATCCATCATCTAACGGTGGAGAAACTGTGGCTCAGAGAGAAAGGGCTTTGGCTTAGGTCATGCGGTGAGCGGTAGAACCAGGCAGGTGCTTGCTTCTACACCTGAACATGGTGCTGGCGACTTCTTCAGAGAGAGGCCATGGTGCCCATGGTCAGGGTGGTAGGAGCTAAGGGAATGATGGCTTACAAGTCTCAGTGTGGCATCAGGGACAGTGACCACCAGGAGGGAGGGAGAGAAAGACAGAGGCTATGCTCGCAGAGCATCTGGGTTTTAAACACCACAACCATCCCCATTTCCCAAGGGAATAATTGATTTTGGGGTGTTGGAGGGTTGGGGGAATTAAGATGGCACCCATCCTTGGGTACTATTCCTTTCCATATCGGACGCCCAGAAAAACATCTTCAGTGATGTGCACTCACTTGGCACCTAGGGGTACTAGACAAAGGGTAGCCTCTCTCCATAGACCCTGCTAGAAAAGAGGCAGAGGAGGGGAGCTGCATATGGTAATCCTCTCAACAATGCTTTAAAAAGCATTATTTCCCATATCTCACAGGGGAGCAGACAGGCCGCAGCCCCTGTCTGGAGTCAGCCCGCCTCTCCTGGTTTTATGCCGCTTCTTTAGGGCTGGGCCAGTGTCTTTTAGACTCAACTTCTGCTTCCCACTCCCCAGGGACCTCTATGCATTTGCATAAAAGGGTGGGTCAGGGAGCCAGTCGCCCAAGTGGCTCCAGGACACGGGAGTCCCTTTCTTAGAGCTGTGAGGTCTAGGACCACTGTAGGATGCATCCAGGCAGGCATCTGTTTTACACCGAGACCACCCTGTTTTCATAGGCCTGTGCCCCAGTGGCGAGCCAGGACCCTTTCTGGGTCATACTTTGAAGTCAGTGTAGGGACTGAGGGAGTGGCTCAGTTGTGGAGTTCTTGTCTACATTGCCCAGGGCGCTGGGTCCAATGTCCAGGACCACACAGGACAACCTCCGAGTCAGCAATCTTCTTCGAGGCTGCTTCCTGTTGGCGAATGTCACTGTCCTTTGTTGGGGGCCTCTTCCTTCCCTTGTCTCCTGGTTACTGGATGTACCAGGGAGGCACAACTTCAAGTGAAGACCACTAGAATTTCTTCAGTAAAGCTGTCTGGAAGAAAAGGCAAGGACCTAAAGCCCTGCGGGCAATATTTCCAGTCTGGTTAAGTGTGCGCATAGACACGGACAGATCAGTGCAGAAGGGCGCAGATAGGAGCACCACAGCCTCAGAGGAAAGAGGCTTGCACTGTGGGATTGATTGAGCAAGTTGCTTAACTTCTCTGGGCCCGAATGCCTGCTAAGGATCCTTCTTGGACAAACATAGATTATAAACACTGTGATATCTGCGATACCAAGTTTCATAATTCCTTACTAATTTTTTGTTTTTGTTTGTTTGTTCATTTGCTTTTGCTTGTTTATTTTAGGGCAGGGTCTCACTATGTGAGACTCACTTTGTAGACCAGAATAGGCTTGGACTCCACTTGCCTCTGCTTCCCTTATGCTGGGATTAAAGGCGTCTGCCATTATGCCAGCCTTAGACTCTTCTTTGACTGGAGTAAAGCATATAAACCATGGCCTCTTTCTAACCACAGCTCCGAACCTGAGACAGGTTGGTTGGCTGCAGTCACAAGCCTTATACTGTAAAAGCATCTCCCGGTTGTTTAAAGTCAAACCCTGCAGATGCACAGGCAGGCCCTCTGAACTGGAGAGCGGGCCCAGGTCATCAGATGTTCCCTCTGCTCAGTTTACCAACCCGGAGACCCAGAATTAAAGGGAAGAGGCCCTCAAAATCCAGGAGAGTGCGGGACAGACCTACCATGTCCTGTCCCTGCCTGTGATGGCTTCTCTGCATGAAGGACACCTGGCGGGAGGGACAAAGGACACCAGAAACGCAGCAGCGCTGCTGGGGCCACCTTACCACGTGTAAACAGAGGCCCCAAGAGTTTGAGTCGCAGTTTCAGCTTAACACACACACATCTTCGAATATCATTCTGGACGCTTGATTTGCATTTCCTGAAACCTCCAGGTGAGCAACTGTGAAACAGCGCTAAAGAGAATCAGGTCAAGGCTGAATGCCCACGGAGGTTTCCTTGTGCCTCACTCAGCAAGTTCAGCTCCGACCCCTACAGAGCGTGGACTCTGGACAGCACCGACATTCTCTGCGTTCCGTGACCATTCCGCACAACGAACTCACCTGTGCGTTTGTGCTTAGCTGTCCGGGATTAGCTCTGTGTTTGCATGAAGATCAAAATGCTCTGTCGCCTTCGATGGCTGTCTTATCTGGGAAGGCATTCCCGCCTGGAATTTCCTGGGCTATTTTTTTTTTTTTTAATCTCTTGGAAAGTTGGAGCATGTGAGGGCAGGGGTGGAGGGGTGGGGTGCTTTCACTCTTATTGTTCTGTCCCCCACCAAACAGCAATTGTCAATCATTCTTCACTCTCCTGTTGTTTTCTCTGGAGAGTTGGGATCTTACAGTGGTCATAGCTTTCTTGCTTGACCTAACCCAAATCTTGCCTTGCTTAGAATATGGCCTTGGTTCTGCCTTCATGTTTTTCTTTTGAATTATGATTGACATGCATAGAAAGGTTCCTACCCACAGCACTCATATGGGGGTCAGAAGACAATTTGTGGGGTCAGTTCTTGCCTTCCACCATGGATCTTGAGGATCGGGCTCAGGCCCAACAGTTTGCTAGCAAATGTCTTTACTCACTGAACCAAGCCACTGGCACAGTACACATATATTGCTGCTTCAGTTGTATCTTCAAGTTCATAGCTACTGGGTCTGGGCTTTTCCAAGGGTAGGCAGAGGTTAGGGAGGAGGTAGACATGCCATACGGCCCATACGGCATGGCGGTAGCACGATCCGTCACTTCTGCTCCAGTCGTTGGGAAAGCACTGGCAGGTGCATGGTCCTTGGGCTCTCAGTGGTGCTCTGTAGGGAAAAGGGAGCCTTACTGAATGGGCTAGACTTAATCATTACATTGCTGACACCAACGAAAAGCAAGGAATGCATGGCCCCAGCGCAGGACCCACAATGAGCGGAAAGAAGGACAGATTCTGAGTAAGAGCTGGGGGCAGAGGCTGGGGAGGCAGTGTGGCGTGAACCGCAGCCTCGCCTGCAGTCATCTTCATGGTTAAAGGTTGCAAATGGCCCTGGCTATTTCAAAACCCCAGCAGGAGAGCAGAAGTGTGCTCCCAGAGGATGAGCAGAACTCAAGGCAGCCTGGAGAACAAACACGTCTTTCCTCCAAATAGGAAGCCAGCTGTTTACTTATGCTTACGGGATGCTATAAAAAGGCTGTATACGAGGAGTCATGGCTCCTGAGCTTTGGACTGACCCCTAGATAGGTTTCCAGAGGACGAAGAATGCTGGGCTCTTGGGTTGAGTGCTGGCCCAGTGAATTAAGTGGAAGTGGCCCAGCAAATGCCATGAAGACAGCTTTCTTAGCAGGTAATAAGGATAGCTGGGGGCCTGTCAAACTACAAAATCACCAGTCTGAAGCAGCCCAGGCAAAGTAGAGGCCATTATAATCTGGTTTCAGAATTCATTTTGATTCTGAATTCTGAATTTTGTGATGTGTTAAAAGTTGGACACGGGGCCGGGCAGTGGTAGCGCACGCCTTTAATCCCAGCACTTGGGAGGCAGAGGCAGGCAGATCTTTGTGAGTTCGAGGCCAGCCTGGTCTACAAGAGCTGGTTCCAGGACAGGCTCCAAAGCTACAGAGAAACCCTGTCTTGAAAAACAAACAAACAAAAAAAAAAAATTGGATGCGGGGACTGGAGAGATGGCTTGCTGGTTAGGAGCTCTGTGCTTTTCCAGAGAACCCTGGTTCAGTTCCTGCACCCACACGGTGCCTCACAAAGGTCTGTAACTCCAGTTCGAGGAGATCCAATGCCCTCTTGTGGCCTCTGAGGTCAACGACATGCACTTGGCGCACAGACATACATGCAGGCAATATATTATGAAATAAAAAATAAAATAAAAATAAGTTGGGCGGTGATAGCACACACCTTTAATCCCAGCATTCAGGAGGCAGAGGCAGGTGGACCTCTGTGAGTTCAGGGGCAATCTGGTCTACAAATTGAATTCCAGAGCAGCCAGGGATGTTACATACGAAAACTGTCTCAGGAAACAAAACAAAATGGGGGCGGGTGGGGATGGGGGAAGCAGGGGCAGCCAAGATGGCCTCAGTGGGTAAAGGCGCTTGTTGCTCAGCTGACAACCTGAGTTCAATCCCTGGGCCCTACAAGGTGGAAGAAGGGAACTGACTCCTCTGGGCTCTCACTGGACCTATACCTGCCCCTCCCCAGAGAATACTAAATAAGATGGAATCTGAAAACCTTAGACAAGCAGAACAGGAGCGTGGACAGGATCCTCAAGTCAATGACACTGGGTGGAACCAGGCCATGTGACCTGCCTAGGGATGTGGAGCCCGCTGGCCTAAGGGCCCAGGTTGGGAGTTTAAAGTGAGAACAGCCATCACAGATCTTGTTCAGCAACACGGAGGAGGTGTGAGTAGAGAGGAGGCTTTGCCAGGATTGTGCATTGTGCTGAAGGGAAAGGGGAGAGGGACCCGAAAGTTGTGATCTGACCTCCATGTGTGTCAAACACCACACAGAGGGAGGGAGAAAGGGAGGGAGGGAAGGAGGGAGGAAGAGAGGAAGGGAGGGAGGGAGGGAGGGAGGGAAGGAGGGGATCATGGTCTTTAAAAGTAACCTTTATTCTTTTTGAAAGTTACATTTGTTTAGTGTGTGTGTGTGTGTGTGTGTGTGTGTGTGCACCCTCATGTCACAAGTCTTGTGTGGAGGTCAGAGGACAATTTGCGGGAGTCGTTTCTTTCCTTCAGCTGGGTCAACGGGCTGGGTGGCAAGTGCCTTTACCCACTGAGCCATCTGGACAACCCCAACCTCTTTTCTTTTTAAATGAACACCAACCTTGCATTCCAGTCCTTGCGTGGCTGATTCGCAGCCAGAGGAGAGGCCGGTCCTGCTTCCCCTTGGTCCTCCATCCTCTGTCTAAGATGAGATCCCTTATCATCTTACAGGGAGAGAGATGGCCTGTGTGGATATGTCCAGATGAGTGCTACAGAGATCCCCACCCCCCACCCCGCCGCGCATCGCCACCGCTGAAGTCCATGTCCCCACAGCAGACACATCCCTGATGTGTCATGAACCTGAAGAGAAACACTCCCAGGACAGCTGGTCTCTGCTGTGTGTGCCTTAGATTGCAGGTTTTGATCTTGCAGCGAGAAAAGTGTAAAACGGACTCCTCGGCCGGCTGAGGAGGAGGGAAGACATCAGACTGGGAGTGAGACCTGGATTCTAACCCAACCAGGGTCACTAATCGTCCCTCTCCGTCCTCAGTTTCCTCATCTGTGTCCTGGGTAGATGCAAACTCACTCAATTAAAAAAATACTTATTTTATTTTATGTTTATGTGAGCATGTGCCTGAGTGTATGTAGGTAAATCACATGTGTGCGAGAGTCTGCAGATGTCAGAAGAGGCATAGGATTCCTGGAATTGGAGTTAAAGATGACTGTGAGCCACCATGTTGGTGCTGGGAACCGAACCTGGGTCCTCTGTAGCAACAGCAAATGCTCTTAACCACCGCAGAACTCGCTAGCCTCTCACCTTTTTTTATAATCATTTTTTTTTAAAATTACATGTATAGGATTAGAGAGATAGCTCAGCAGTTAAGAGAACTGGCTGTTCTTCCAGAGGTCCTGAGTTTAATTCCCAGTACCCACATGGTAGCTCACAACCATCTGTAATGAGATCTGGCGCCCTCTTCTGGCTTAGAGGCATACAGGGAGAACACTGTATACATAACAAATAAATAAATCTTTAAACAATTACTTGTGTAAACTGTGGGGAAGGGAGGAGATGCCATGGTGTGTGTAGATGTCCAAGAACAACTTGCACAAATTCTGTCTTTCCCCATATGGGTATCAGGGATCGAACTCATATCATCGGACTTGACTGCAAGCTCCTTTACCTGTTGAGCCATTTTGTCGTCCCCCCCCTCCCCCGCCGCCGCCGCTACTGCTTGATCTGGCCTCCACCATCTCCTGAACTGGTGGCCTCCTTTTGTCCTTCTCTAACTTGCCCGGCCTGTTTCAGACTCAGAACGGGCACAGCCCTGACAACGTTACGGGTTTACAGGCCCCGAAATGTAAATACAAGGCCAGGACGCTGACAATCATCACAGACAAACACCTGGTTCTTGGACAAGGAGGCCCCCCTTTGGGACGGCAGGAGGAAGGGAAAGTGCTGGCAGTAGAAACGCCTGTCCCCGAGTGTGAAACCAGGACGGCAAGGAGCGTAGACCAGACCGTGAACCCCACAGGGGCCACAGCGCTCGCCAGGACGCTGTGTTTGCACGGCAGGTGGGCAAAGCATTGGAAAACAGCGCAAGGCCTCCAGTGAGGGGCTCGGTCTTTCCTCCGAAGCCCTTAGGCCTTTGTTGCTGGGATGAACCGTCCTAGCGACTCTCGCATCCCTTCCCATCCATCTCTGCGAGAGGGAGGAAACGGGCATCTGCGCAGAAGTCTTATCCCTCCACCATTTATAACATCACTTCTAATTAGTGGCAAGTAACGTTACCTTTTTGTTCCTTTTAGAATAGCTTTAAAGGTTTTTTTTTTTTTTGAATACACATTCAAGTTTAAAAAAAAAAAAAGGCTTGCTGGGCAGCGGCGGTGCACACCTTTAATCCCTGTGCTTGGGAGTCAGAGGCAGGTAGGTCTCTGAGTTTGAGGCCAGTCTGGTCTACAGAGCGAGTTCCAGGGCAGCCATGACTGTTACACAGAGAACAACAAACAAGCAAAAACAAAATCTCTTTATAGAAACATTAATACTGTAGGCTCTGCACAGATAGGGCAGCGTCTGGCAAATGCTTCCTGGAGTTTGGAGGACACTCGTGTTGGCACTTCTTCATGTGGGTAGACCAGTTAGGGCCACTGCGTCCTGACTGCGTCCTGACACTTCCCAGTACTCAGGTCTTGATCTTAGAAGAGAATTACTCTTTCCTTTTCCTTTAGGAATACAGAAAAAAAAAAAAACCCACTAGCATTTGGAGAAAGCTTAGAAAAATATGTAGATTAGAAAGACAAAATAGGGGCTGGAGAGTTGCCTCAGTAGCTAAAAGCACTAAGTCAGGCTTAGTGGTGCACACCTTTAATTCCAGCACTTGAGAGGGAGAGACAGGTGGATCTCTGTGAGCTAACCTGGTCTATATAATGAGCTACAGGCCAGCCAAGGCTTCATAATAAGATCCTGTCTCAAACAAACAAACAAACAAAAAAAGCAATGACTGCTCTTGCAGAGGACCCAACATCCACATGCAGAGGAGCTCATGACCTGTGGCTCCAGTCCCAGGGGCTCTGATGCCCTCTTCTGGACTTCACGGACTCACACACAGGGCACATATACACATGCAGACAAACACCTATACACATAAAATTTAAAAAGGAAACACAAAAATCACCCATTGTCTCAGCTCTCAGAAATAGCCACTTCTAACATGTTGGGAAAATCTGTGTCAGAGCTGTTTTTACTATATGCATGTAAATATGTATATGCACATGTATGTGTGCAGCTTATTCTATTTCCTTAGCACTATAGCCCAAGCACACTCCCCATTATTTTCCTAAGGTGGTTTTGTTTGCTTATTTTATTTAGAGACAAGGTCTCTCTATGTAGCTCTGTCTGTCCTGGGATTCACTATGCAGCCCAGGCTGCTCTGGAACTCACAGAGATCCTGCCTGCCTCTGCCTCCAGAGTACTGGGATTTAAGGTGAGCACCAGCATGCCTGGCCATTTAAAAGTTTTTTCTAAATAGTTCTAACATATTTAAAGTAGAGAAACCTCATACATAACGAGTTTAACCTCAGCTGTCGGACTGTCTTTGAAATCATCCATAAATATCATGAAATGTGTGTGTTCACGCACACACCTTGGTCTTCGCTTCTGGAAGATGCTGGAAGAAGTGTTTCTGGGTGGGAGGATTGATTTTTGAGCACTGGGATACATGTTGGCAGGCTTTTCTCATAGTATGGGACCTGAGGTTCCTCAAACCTAAAGGTCGTGGTAGGACACAGTCTGTGTGCAGGTGGGGCTGGTACTGAAAATGAATTGGACCCGGTGACTTTAGCGAGTCCATCACCTTCACCATCTCCTGCTGGTGAAAAACCAGCTGCCCCCTTCTCAGAAGCCCTAGAGTGAGCATCCGCACTGCCGTGCCTCCTGTCACAGCTGGGAAGTGCATAAGCCATCAGCCACACCCTGAGAAACTTTCCCTTCATGTAAAGGGATCAAAAGAATCTTCTGGAAAAGACCTGCCATGGCCCAAGATGCTTTGTTGTCAGCTGGGGGTGGGGAGGTTTGGAAAAGCCTCCCGTTGCAAGAGAAAAGTTCAAAAAGAGCTCACACTAGCTGATGCCCACTGTGGCATGTGCCGGGGCTGGAGCTGTGTGCCCTGCACCGTGCTTAGTGACCTATCGGTTCCCAAGCAGCGTCCCTGCCTTGTGTTACAGAGAACACTATTATTTGGGTCATGAATTAGACACACACACACACACACACACACACACACACACACACACACAGAGAGAGAGAGAGAGAGAGAGAGAGAGAGAGAGAGAGAGAGAGCAGAGATGAAACAGAGACACAGAGAGAGACAGGGAGAGACAGAGAAAAAGACAGACAGACAAGGAGAGTTGCTTGGAAAAAACTGTGGGTATGATCCGTCGGATTCACATGGTGGAAGGAGAGAACCATCTCCTATACGCTGTCCTCAGACCTGTGCAGACATACTGTGACATTTGCTCCCCCACCAGTCAAGTAAAATTGATAGTGACAAGCTCTATGATTTAAGAAATAGCCCCGCCCCGAGTTGCAGTAATTTCCTCCTCATCCGAGCTCCATCCAAGCAGCTGTGACATCTGCCTCATTTCCCAAGCCCACTTCCACCTGCACGAACTTCAATGCTAAACATAAACCACACTTGGACCTTGAGCATCGGGCATGGGCGTTAAGGAGCATGCATCCCCGCAGTGATCTGAGACTGTTATTCAGAAGTTTCCCAATCAGTGAGTCATGGAACAGGAAGGGTGATATTTGCCCTCGCTATTACATTTTGTTTTCAGAAGATACCGTGTTGGTGAAACTGGCTCACATATAGAAGATAGTCACAAGTGCCCCATGAGCCTCTTCCCAGACAACCGGGACTCCCTCTCCATTTCTCCCGCCTCCTCCCGCTCACTTCCCTATACTGTTGTCTTTCTATGCTTGTGAGGTAGGACCAAAAGCTCAAGCGATTCTTCTGGTACCTTCTCCAGCACCTTACATGCAATCCTTGTTCGAGGAATTAAACTTAACCAAGCCTTTGGGTGTTGCTCTTTTTTTTTTCCCTCCTGTGACATTCACCCCAGGGTGTGGAAGTTGCCGAATTCTCTCACTGCTTGAGAGACATCCTGTCCTACAGGTCTCGTGGCCACCTCAAAACCAGCCTTTCAGACCAGAGCTTCCTGGACCCATGCCCCCTATGACCTAGAGAAATGGTTCGTCACTGTGTGTATCTTAGCTCTCCAGAGAACATTTGGCAAGGTGTGAGACACTTTGGGTTGTCATACCTGCATCTGAGGTCTGGGATGTTGCCAAGCATCCCACAGTGCACCACGAGGAACTAACCTGCCCCAGGGGTCAATAGTGTGTCCTGGCTGAAAACCCTGTCTTGGAGGGCCTTCCATAAGGAGGGGTCTGGTCATAGCCCATGGTTCCCATATTTCTCCTTTTGGCAGTGGGGGACAGGGCCAGTAGGGTCCCACATCCCGGTTGCCATGTCTGCCCTCTCTGTCCCCTCCTGCCCATTTGCAGATCTGCCTGCTGTCCCTCTAACGAGCCCCATGTGCCCTGCATGCCACCTGCCTGTACTACTCTTCCCTGGTCACCCCTGAGTTCAGCTCCTGCCCGTTTCTACTCAGAGCTCATCTTCTCAGAGAGGCCTTCCCTAACATTCACGCCGAGCTACAATCTGCCCAGCGTTTTCCAGCCTCCCTTGACCTGTTTTTCCACTGACACCCAGGTCACGATTGTGTTATTTCTTTGTCTTGCTGAAGTGTGAGATCTATGGGGAAGGATTATTTCTTTTCATCTTGTTCTCCTGTCTGGTTCTCACAACATGTTTGCTAAGTTTGGTATCTTCTCCAGTGAAAGAATAAATGAAAACCATACTGTTCCCAAGCTGCTCCTCTGGCCACCAAGTGTCACGTGACTACAGTTGCCCTCAGAGTCCACAAGAGGGCACCGGATCCCTGGGAGCTAGAGTGACAGGTGGCTTCGAACCTCGTTCAGGTACTTCCCCATATCATCCCCAACACCTGTTTCTCCTAGTCTCAGGCAGGCAATCGCTTATCTGTTTCCGCCCGTGGGGTTTGCCAATTCTGGACTTCTCATGTAAATGAAAACCTACAATCTATGTGACCGGCTTCTTTGACTTAGCATAGCGTTTCAAGTCTCACCCACGATGTGGGGTTTATTCGTATGTCATCACCTTTTCTACAGCTTAACACTATCCCGTTGAGTAACTGTGCAGCATGCCGTTCTCCAGCCGTCAGCTTTCCAGGTTGTTCCTGTCCTGTGTGATGCCGCTTGGGGAGTCATCTGGAGTTGCTAAGTCACCTGGTGACTGCGTGGAAACCTTGCGGGTACTGCCAGCTGCACTTTCTTCCTAGTTTTATGAATCCACGTCCAGCCAGGGGCTGGGTTTCTTCCGTCCATGTTGCCTTTAGCTCCACCTAACCTCCTCTGTGGTTCCCACCTGGGAGGCTCCTGTGCCTTCTGAGGGGATCCCTCTATGGCCAACACCTCAGTCATGAGGGAGGGAGTTTCACTATCCCAGGGTCACGCCTGCAGCAGGTGACAGCCACTGGAGCTTCCTCACACTTTGAGTGACACAGTGCAGTCTTGGGTGGGAACGCCCCCTCCCCCACCCCGCCATGTTCCACCTGTTATCTGGGTGTTTCCTAAAGCAAACCTGTTCAAGGTGCTTCAGAAAGCCTCCCCACACCACTGTGAAGTCTACCCTCTCACCATGCCCAGCACGCGTGCTAACCCTGCAGTGCCTGTCAGCTAGGCCACACCTCCTCGCCTTGGGGTAGGCCACTCCCTCCTCCTTCCTTCCACCCTTAGGCAGGAAGAACTGCCTGGCTGGCTCTCCTCCTTGGTCCTATCCTGGCCTCTGTCCAGTCCTCACTGCCCTCATCTGGGAGTGCCTCTGGCCTCACACTGGCTTAACACGAACCTTAGAATCTGCAAAACCCTGCACCTGCCTGGATTTTGCTGGTTTGCTCTGGCTGTGAGTTAGGGGAAGTAACAAGTGTTGGGATGGAGGAGGCCGAGTGTCTGCTTAGGTAGGAGAGGGGCCATCAAGGCAACTCTGCCAGCTGCCCCAAGTCCCGATGACAATGCCAGGGTGGGGCAGACACTCCCTGACTGAGTTCCACATATTTCCACGCCACAGGGACACCTGCCTGCATTTTTCCAGGTGTGTGTCTGGCGTGTGGCCCTTCTCTAGCCACGAGTACACGTGCCAAGCAAGTGTTGCAGGGTCAGGGAGGACAGTTCTTGAAATTCGGGGTTAAAGTCCCAACCTGAAGATACAGGCCATAAATCTACATTGAGTGGAAGGTTCCTTGTCCTCTGTCACCATCAGTCTCTACATTTGGAAAGGTGATGCCCTCCTCTTGCCAAAGCAGACCACAGGAGAGATGGTTCAGTGGTTAAGAGCACTGGCTGCCAGAGGACCCAGGTTCAATTCCCAGCACCCACATGGCAGCTCACAACCATCAGTAATTCCAGCTCCAGGAGATCCAGTGCCCTCTTCTGGCCTCTGCATGCACTGCACGCATGTGATACAGTCACATATCAGGCAAAACACACATACACATAAAATAAAGTGCGTGCGTGCATGTGTGTCTTCCCCTCTCAAGGTTTGCTTTATGGTGAAGGGAGGCCAGGGAGACTAGAAGCCCCCAGAAGCTGCACCCGGGCTTTATTTCAGCACTTAACCTTTCTGACAGTTTTAAAACCAGGTCCCGAGTACTCAGGAAAGCCGTATTTGGGTAGACCATAGTCAGTGCGGTAAAAACAAAATAAAACCCCAACCTTCATATGTTGAATTCCCTCATATCAGGGTTTCACACGTGTGCAGGACTGTGTAGGAGACAGTATCTCTGAGATCTGAATTCCATTCCTGCTGCTCCCTGGTGAGCCGGGACATGGGAGCCACCATTTCTCCCTCTGAGGCGTTAGTGCTCATCTGTGTTTGATACCTTACAGCTCACTCAATATGCTCTTCCAAGAACCTGCTCAGTGCCTGGCTGGGCTGGCCAGGCAAGAAAGGTCAACAAGACACAAAGCAGCTTCTACCCAGCAGGGAGACAACAGACGCATTAACACACCAGGATGGTAAAGGACGTTCTTGAAAATGGGAGCTGGGGGTAGCGAGGAGAATAAGTTATTGGTTGATGAATAAAGCTGTTTTGGCCAGTGGCTTAGCAGAGTAAAGTCAGGCGGAACATCTGAACAGAGATATATAGAGGTAGCAGGCAGAGTCAAGGAGACGCCAGCCAGCAGCTGAGGAAATAGACATGTAGGAAATGAGGTAACACCACTGATCAAGATGAGTTAATTTAAGATGTAAGAGTTAGCTAGGAATACACCTGAGTCGTTGGTCAAATAGTGTTGTAATTAATATAGTTTCTGTGTAATTATTTGGGTCTAGGCAGCCAGAAAAAAATGCAGTCTCTGTTTATAAATGGCGCCCAAACGTTTGGCAAGAATTTCCGCATAAAGCCTGAGAAAGCTTTTAAAAAGGATTCTAGACAGACAAGAACAGAGTCAAACACAGCTTCTTGGTAACCATCTTTTCTCAGGTAGGCTCTGATTGCTAGAGGCAAGCAGCGGAGGCACAGCTTCTTTAAGAGAGGCTTCCTGACTCAGTTTTAGCCACAAAAACCTTGCAGCTCTTTGAAGAGGCCCTGCCACCAGACACTTAAATGGTGTTTATGAGCAGCCAGAAGCAGACTTCTTGGTGGTGACACAGACCTTGAAACTCCACAGAGTTGTGACAATAAACATGACTCCGGCCAGTACCTCCACCATGAAGCTAGACCCTCAGAGAGCTGAGGAATGGGGTGGAGCCAGCAGCCAAAGCCACGGCTTTAATCCTAGCCATGCTGCTTAGCAAATTTAAGACTCTTGTGCTCAGAAAAAGATAGAAATATGCAGTAAAGACAGACTCAGACAGGAAAAAAAAACCCTCAAAATGGTTTACAATGTGTTTAAAAATATATGTAGGCTTGGGAGAGAAAAGAAAAAGGATAGAGAAAGTCCTTAGAAAAAAGAAATAGAGTAGTCAGGTGTGGTGGCACACACCTTTAATCCCAGCACTTGGGAGGCAGAGACAGGCAGATCTCTGTGAGTTCAAGACCAGCCAAAGATTTACAGAGAAACCCTGTTTCAAAAAATCAATAATTAAAAATAAAAATAAAAGAAATAGAATAAGAAGAAAAAACCATGTAAAGATGGAAAATACACAGAGAGTCTGGACACTGTATGTTATTGTGTTGTCTTTGAATTGTTTGACTGCTAAGGAAGGAGCAACAGCTGCTAAATGGCATTCAATTATAAATGCAGCTGGGTTAATCTATAATTAATTAACCTATATATTTTGAAAATACCTTGACTTCAAAATTAAATGTTCAAAAGATATATTACTTTGACAAAGAGGTTTTGCTTTTGTTTTCACAGGAAATGAGAGGCTGTGGATCCATTCTTGGTTAAGAAAAATAAGGTTTGTTCAAGGAAGATCTGCCTGCCTCTTCCTTCTGAGTGCTGGGGTTAAAAGCATGGGCCACCGGCCTATCCTGATTATGCTATTAACTCAGGTTTACTCTATTAACGTCTTAGAATGCTCTGATTTCTGAGAATAAAGATTACAACAGTCAGGGTTTCATACATCTTCCAGAAGATGATGCAGCATACCAACTTGAGACCCGTCATTGCTGCATGTTCTGAAGGCTTAGACTTTGCTGGAAGTAGAGGCAATAACACAGTCGATAAAACAGAACAGAACAAAACAAAACAAAACAAAACCCAAAAACCTCCTAAAGGCAACGTCATGAATACTTCAGACCACTAAACTCAGAATCTGGACTGTCATAAGTTACTAACGTTTTCCCAGTTGATTTCAATGTAGAGTTCAGTCCCGCCATTGTTTCTAATGCGAGAAACCTGATACCCACACCCATCCCACCCCAACACTCGGGCAGTCTCAATGACTTTGTGTTCTCTGTCTCCATCTGCTGGCCATTACACCAAACTGCAGGCATTCAACTGCGCTATTTGTATATGAATGAATGAAATTTATGCCCTGAAGCAGGGTGATGGTGGCGCACGCCTTTAATCCCAGCAGAGGCAGGCGGATCTCTGTGAGTTCGAGACCTGCCTGGTCTACAGAGCTAGTTCCAGTACAGGCTCCAAAGCCACAGAGAAACCCTGTCTCGAAAAACAAAACAAAACAAAACAACAACAACAACAACAAAAAGAAATTTATGCCCTGGCAAAACATGCATAGGTAGCCCATATATGGCGGTTCATATATGTCCATATTGGGTTTTATGGTCTAAGTTGATGAGGACAACTGACCAGGTCTCTTCCTCAAGAGGGCACCAGCTATTGTATATATTCCATGTATATTTGCTACATGGTTTCTCTATGTAGTCCTGACTGTCAGTCCTGGAACTTGCTTTGTATACCAGGCTGGCCTCAAACCCAGAGATCTGCTTGCCTCTGCTTCCTGTGTGCTGGGATTAAAGATGTGTGCTGCTATTTGTATTTAAAAAAGTTTGTTAAACGGATAAAACAAAAACAAAACAAAAAAAACAGAGTCGAAAATCTTAAGTAATAAAAATATGTACAAAATATATCCTTTCCTATAACGAGGTTGCCTGTGTTTTAATACATTAGTATAAAGCATGTAGGAGTCTGGGGAGTATTTGAAAATAAAAAGCCGCCAGTGTCACTTAACTGCCACTGTAACTAAGCATAGGTTATGCTTCCTCTGTTGGATACCTTTTCAGTGAATTGTTTTAATGTACTCGAAGTATATTTAGCCCAATTTTCTCTCATATATTGTTATGAGTACTTAGTGGCGAGGGGCGGTGCTGAATACAGGTTTTGGGGCTAGAGAGATAGCTTAGTCGTTAAAAGTATTTGGTCTCTTGCAGAGCCCAGATTTGGTACCCAGCCCGGACAAGGCGGCTCACAACCTCTTGTAACTTCTGCGGGGGAAATCTGCTGCCCTCTTCTGGCTGCTGCAGGTACTGCAGTGCTGGGCACAGGCATACAAGCAGACAAAACATCCACATTTGTACAAAACAAAATGAAAGAAAAAAAATCTAATTTGGGTGGCTGGGGAGATGGCTCAGTGAGTACGAGCACTTGGTATGCAGGCTTGAGGATCTGAGTTCAGATCCCCAGTACATGTGAGGGGTGGGAACTGGAGGAGGATGGGTCACTGGGGGTTTGCTGGCTGCCAGCCTAGCTCAGTTCAGCAGGAGACTCAGTCTCAAAGGAATAAGGCAGAGAGAGGGGAGAGTGCCAGACGCCTTTCTCTGACCAGTGTCTACAGATGCACCACAAAGGTACACAACCACCACACACAGATACACACCTACCAGTACACACCCAGACACATCCACCACATCCATAGACACCCACAGACACACCCACCACACCCATAGACACACCCACAGACACACCCACCACACCCATGGACACACTCACAAACACACCTGCCACACCCCACAGACACCCATAGACACACATAACACGCACATACACATACAGATACATCTACCATACCCACAGACACACCTACCATATACACACATCTACCACACACATACACAACCACTACACACACAGAGACACCTATTACATACACACATACAGACACACTTAATACATGTACAGACACCCACAGACACAACTACTACACCCACAGACACAGCTACCACACACATACACACCTACCACACACACACTTACACACACATATACAACCACCACATACACAGACACTCACCTACCACATACACAATACAGTCACACATAACACAGACACCCACAGACACACTTACCACACACATATACACAGATACACCCATCACATAACGCATACACAGCCACCACACATACAGACACACCTAACACAAACACACACCTACCACACATATACACAACCACCATACATAGCTCTCACACACACAGACACACCTACCACACACATATACACAGATACACCCATCACATAACATACACAACCACTACACATACATACCTACCACATACACAGACACACCTAACACAAACACACACCTACCACACATATACACAACCACCACACATAGCTCTCTCTCACACACACAGACACACACCACACAAACATATGTACACACAAAATCTAATTTCGACCCTGATAAAATACAAATTATAATTTTTTTTATACTATTGAGTTCTTCAGTCTGGGAACATGATGTATTTTTCTCTTCTTGTGTCTTTTTTTGTGACCTTCAGTAACATTTTTTATTTCCATCATAAAATACATGCAGGGACTTTCATTGTATTTATTCCTGGGTATTTTATTATTCATGTTGCCACTGTGAACATTAACACAAAAAATGAAATTGATTATTGCTGATATATAGAAAGGCTGCAGATTTTGGCATATTTACTTTTTAGCCGACTGCCTTGTGAGCCCTTATATAGTCTGTTATTTTTCTGAGTTCATTTTCTTGGTTTTCTGTAGATGTTGTACCTCACACTGGCTTTATTCAAGAAATGATCATTTAGAATCTTTTGCAAAATGTTTCTTAAATGTTTTGTTTTAATCTCATTAGCCACTAATTCTTACACAATGTCAGCTGATGGCATTGAGTCAGGCTTGTGTGGTTCCTATTAAATGAAACATTTTATTGTGTTAATGGATACCTTTTTCTTTCTTTTTTTTTTAATGTTTATTTATTTATTATGTATACAATATTCTGTCTGTGTGTATGCCTGCAGGCCAGAAGAGGGCAGCAGACCCCATTACAGATGGTTGTGAGCCACCATGTGGTTGCTGGGAACTGAACTCAGGACCTTTGGAAGAGGAGGCAATGCTCTCAACCTTTGAGCCATCTCTCCAGCTCCCAATGGATACCTTTTGTTTTATTTTTGGAGATAGGGTCTCACAATGCAGTCCTGGCTGCCCTGGAACTCACTCTGTAGACCAGGCTGGCTTCAAACTCACAGAGATCTGCCTGCCTCGTCCTCCCAAGTGCTGGGATAAGAAGTGTGCGCAAATATACCCAGCTAATGGACTTTTAATTCTTCCTATTTTTACATTTATTAAAAATAGATTCCAACAAAAAATTTAAAATACGTGTGTGTGTGGGTTTGTGTGCAAGAATGAGTGCCCGCAGAGCTGGAAGAGAGTACTGGCTTCATCTCCTGGAGCTGGAGTTACAGGAGGCTGTGAAAGGTCAGATGTGTATGCTGGGAACCCAGCTCATGTTCTCTACAAGAACACACAGCATTCCACTGCTAAGTCATCTCTCCACCCCTCCTCTTTATTTGCAGAGGGTTTCTGAGTGGAAAAAGACGCTGCATTTTACTGTTTTATCATCCACAAAGATGAGCATTCAGTTCTCCTACTGTTCACACTAATACAAGGCTTACTGATAGAACTGTCTGCAGTCCCACAGTCAGGCCTTCCTGCCAGGCTTAGACTAGAGCAGGAGCTCACATGAGTCTGCCCCAGAGATGGGTCCCACCACTGCCCTCCTCTTCTCACCCTGCCCATGGCCACTGTCACTGAGAGCCATGCTGTGGTCCTCTGCTGTGTGAAAAGAGATGGCAAACACATGGTGAACATTGATACCCATTCCATAGACCCAGGAACCAAAGGGCCACAAAGAAACATGAAATTTCATTCAAGACAGGAGCAGATCATCAGACGAACCGGTAAGATCCTCTTTCACAAATATTTTCACCAAAATATTTTCACATCGGCAAAAACTCAAAGAACCAAAGCAGTCTCGCTCTTATGAAAATATGTTAAAGAAGCCGTTGCAAGAATGCATGGAGGAGAAGGGAGTCCCAAGAATGTGGAAGTCATGGAAGGCCAGGGCAGATTTAACTCAAACCCTGGAGCCCTCTGTGGCAATCCATTTCAAAATCACCCCTGCAGAAGTGCAAGGTCACAGGATGGTCTACGTGGGCACCTCACATGAAGGGGGACCCCTTTAAAGAGGCTAGCCCTCTACCAATGGAATGTGAAGACTTTAGTCAGTGTGAGTGCTATGTTCTCCAACCACTGTCTACACAGCAGTCTGAAACACCGTGACAGAAGAAAAAAAAAAGGAATTTAGGGGCAAAGGAAAAAAAATGTGTGCATGCCCTTCCTTAAGTATGTAAATTAAGCTAAATAACAAGTTTGGTTTTTATCATATTTCTCATGTGTGTGTGTGTGTGTGCACCTGAGGTGGATGTCAGGACTCTTCCTCCATTGGTCTCCACCATATTCACTGAGGCAGGGTCTCTCAGCCGAGCCCAGAGCTTGCTATGGGGATCCTGTCTCTGCTAACATCATGCCCACCTGGCTTTCCGGTGGTTTCTAGGGATTCAGACTTTAGTTCTCATGCTTGCACAAGCGCTTTTACCGGTGAGCCATCTCTCCAGTCTCTGTTGGGTATTTTTATTTGTTGAGACAGGTTCTCATGGGACCTAAAGTCCTGGCCCTCCTGCCTTAGCCTCCTCAGTGCGGGGGTCTCAGCTGTGGACACCACAGCCAGCATCACTTTAGTTTTCGGGAGACAGGGTCTTGCTATATATACAGCCCAGGTTGGCCTCAAGCTCGCCATTCTTCTACCTCAGCCTCCAGAGTGCGGGGTTACAGAAATGTGCAACTATACCTAGCTTCGGTCTCAATAATTAAACATACTGCCAGAACTAAATCTCTGCATCTTTTAAATTTTTCTGCCTATATGGCTAGCTTTTGTCATAAAGGAAGTAAACTCTATACAGAGTTGCTTCAATGCCCATCATCTTCTCTGAAGTAGATTGGTGCTGTCAGGAACAGACATGTCTCATTGTCATGAAAAGTTTTAGGTTATTAAACATAATAAATACCACATTCTGTAGGTCTTTGAAGATCATCTATCTATTTAAATGTTTATGACCATAAAAACATATCTAACATGACTGTAAGTTTGACTATTATAGATGACTATTAATTTATATTTAATTATACAATATATTTTTAAGTGAGCTGCATAGACATAACACCGCAAACAAGAGTAAAAATATACAGTATAACAAAATTAACATTAAACTTGTATCAATATACAAAAATGCATACCAATGTAAAATATTTAAGACTAGTAGTTTCTTTTCTATTAAAAGTAGATTCAATAATCTACCTTTTAATCTTAAAACTTCTATATCCCTCCCTTTTTATTTTCAGAAAGAGATCTTTGAATCTAATTTCCTTTGTTCACCTTTTTTGCTAACCATTACCAATAACGACTGTAGCCAACCCCCTTTAAATGATAATATCCATAACCCATCTTTTGGGAACGTGGGTGTTGTTCTCTAAACTACTTCCTGTTGTTTTGGGGCCCTGGTAATCTTTGGGGGAAGCTTGAGAAAATCAGGATAATTGTTAAGTCTTCTCTAGAGTATTCTGTGAGGCTGGATCGTTTCAGGCAGCAGTCTTGAAGTTGTTCTGGATGCTGGATCACTGGGCCATCTGTTTTTATTGATGTCTGGTCCCTTTGGTTTAAAAATATGTAAACTTTAAAAGGTAACTTATCAATCTGCATTAATACAAGTAGACTGTGTATTGTATTAAAGTCCGCCAAAGATGAAATTTTATGTTTGAGCAGGTAAAATATGCATCACGTGTCTTGTAGTCCTTCTAGGTTTATTTCTTTATGTCTGTAATCAGAATTTCAGGGGGGTCTTCCCCAATCAAGCCTGATCCATACCAACTTAGAATGATTCCCCCTCTCATTTCCTGTGGAAATAAAAGTAAAACGTCCTCTCCAAAGTATCATGTTTTTTGACTTCTTTTTAAAAGTCAAGACATTTAAAAAATATATAGATTGGTTTAATCCAGTAGTTTTCATAATCCAATGTCTCCTAGCAGTCAAAAAACTTAAAGACAACACAGTAACATATAGGATCCAGACTCTGTGTATTTTCCATTTTTACGTGGCCTATTTCTTTTATATTACTTTACTCCCTTTTTAAGGACTTCACAATTATTTTAAAACTATATATTTCTTTTTCTTTTTTCTTTTCAAGACGGGGTTTCTCTGCGTAACAGCTCTAGCTGACCTGGGAACTAGCTCTGTAGACCAGGTTGGCTTCAAACTCAGAGATGCTCCTGCCTCTGCCTCCCGAGTGCTGGGATTAAAGGTGCGCGCCACCACCTACCATACCTTCTCTTTTCTCTCCCAAGTCTACATATATTTTAAAACACACTGTAACCCGTTCAGAGTTTATTTTCCTCGTCTGAATCTGTCTTTACTGTGTCTCCGTCTTTTTCCTGACGGCATGAGCACTTTTCTGTATGTGGCCAGTATGAGGGAATGCGGGAACGCCATGCAGCTTATGCCACGGTGCGCTGGCAGTTCAAGTCCACAGGCAGCAGCCTGGAGAAATGTCCCCGTGCTGCGGCCAGCATGAGAGACATGAGACTAGGCAGCTGCTCTTGGCTCTGTTTTTTTTTTTTTTTTTTTTGGATTTTCAAGACAGGGTTTCTCTGTAGCTTTTGGTTCCTGTCCTGGAACTAGCTCTTGTAGACCAGGCTGGCCTCGAACTCACAGAGATCCACCTGCCTCTGCCTCCCGAGTGCTGGGATTAAAGGCGTGCGCCACCACCGCCCGGCCTTGGCTCTGTTTTAGAAACCTTTTTCAACGCTTTCTCAGGTTTTATGTAGAATTTTTTGTTTGTTAGTTTTTGCTTTTTTGAGACAAGGTTTCTGCGTAGCTTTGGAGCCTGTCCTAGAATTCACTCTGTAGACTAGGCTGGCTTCAAACTCACAGAGATCTGCCTGTCTCTGCCAAGTGCTGAGATTAAAGGTGTGCACCATCACTGCCCATTTATGTGGAAATTCTTGCCTAACATTTGGGCGCCATTTGTAGACAGAAGTTTCTATCCCATCAGCAGTTCCCAAATAAACACACTGAAGCTTATATTAATTATAAATGCTCGGCCGATAGCTCAGGCTTACTATTAACTAGTTCTTACAATTTAAACTAACCCATTTCTATTAATCTATTGCCATGTGGCTTGTTACCTCATTTTCTACATTTCTGGCCTCCTAGGTGGCTGGCTGGTGTCTCCTCTGGCTCCGCTCTTTTTCCTCCCAGCATTCTTAGTTTGGTTGTACCACCTATACTTCCTTCCTGGCTACCGGCCAGTCAGTTCTTTATTAACCAATGAGAGTAATATATATTCACAGTGGACAGAATTATTCCACAGTGACCTCAGTTGTTTGGGTCCACACTACATGTACCCTGACTCCTCATATCTTGGTTGTAATGGAACCACTCTCCAAAGTGGCTGAGCCCTTTGAGAAAAGTTAAATAGCCACTAATCCATTCTAAATAAATGCGGAGCGGATGTTCCTGCCCTAGAATAACACTCCATGTATCACGTGCACAAGCTCAGTCTGATTCCCATTTGTGACCTGTGAACTGAGGGTGGAAAAGTCACTGGTCTGATGACCCAAGGAGTGCCACTTGTCCTCCTGAGGAGTCACAGTGAACAGCCAGGATGTCTTCTAAGAAGGCCACAATGACCCTCTTGGCTGTGTCTCCAGCCGGTGTCTGCACACTGCGTATGTGCGTCAGGGCCACTCTGACCATCTGGTCTCTCTCCTGTGGGGTGTGGACTGCACCAGGATCATCTCCCTCTGCTCCTGACTTTAAGAACTGCAGGACGTAGGACTGGATCATATCCCCATTCAGCTCAAGAGTTTCTAGAATGCAGGGGAGGTCGGAGGCACTGGCTAGACGCAAGAGGTGAAGCAGCGCCTGGCAGATGTGGGTCCGCAGGCTGGCACAGTACTTGAATTCCAGAAAGTCTGTGGTGTCCTCACTCTTCTGCAAGGCAGTGACCAATGCATTCCAGATCTGAGCAAACTGTTCTAGGGACCCGTACTGCGCTCTCTTGCCTGGGATGGAAAGGGCTGCAGCAGATCTGATGCGCACTTTGAAGTTCTTGCATGACATCACAACTGATGTCAGGGCCTTGTAGGCCTGGGAGGTCCATGGGGCTGACCCTAGGAAGAATTCACAGTCACTGAAACTATTAAAGGCTTAGGGTTAGATAGGGTGAGCAGGAGAGGGGTGGGGAAGCATGTATTTTGTGTTCACTCTCATCATGGTCCCATATGGTCTGAGGAAGAATGGCCCCACCAGCTCATATATCCTTAGTCATCAGGGAGTAGCCCTGTTTGAGAGGATTAGGAGGCGTGGCCTTGTTGGACAAAGTGTGTCACTTGGGATGGGCTTTGAGATTCCCAGAGCCCATGTCAGGCCCAGCCTCTCTCTCTGCTTGTGGATCAGGATGTAGCTCTGTTACTGCTCCAGCACCATGAGTGCCACCATGATCCTGCCATGAGGATAAGGGACTAAACCTCTGAAACTAAGCCAGCCCCCGACTAAATGTTTTTCTTTATAAGAGTTGTGGTGGGCATCATGTCTCTTCACAGCAAAAGAACAGAGACCAAGGCTCCTCATAGGAGCAGGGCAGCGAAAGTTAACCTGTAGGATCCCAGGGAAGGGATCAAATACTGATCTCTGGTCTCCTGTTTTCCCTAGACAAGCCTGAAGCATGATCAAAGCCTCTGCTACCCAAATAGGATTTTATCTGTCCAAAAGGGCAAAGCTTGGTGGGAAACGCATGGATGGAACTGCACCCAAACTGCTCCTGGCAGTGCAGGGCTGCACCCTGTATGAAACAGTCCTCTTCCTGCTAGCAAAAGGAGTATTCCCTCCCCAGATAGCACCAGGCACTGACTCGCTGCAGCACACTGTGCATTTATTGTTAAGACATAAGAGCACTTCTAGTGTCAAGAATATGAAGCTTGCATGGTCTTTTCCCCATTTCTGTGTCCCCCAGCCCCTCTCCCCCAATAGCATGCTTTCCACCCCCTCAGAGGTGCTGCTAGACACCCTGGCTTGACTGTCTCACTCAAGACGGATGGCAGTTCTCTCAGTCTGTCCCCTTCTTTGCTGCCCACCCCCCAAGAGAAGCAGATTCTCTCTATTCCGTGAATGCCAGTGCCACCCACAAGGGCCTCAGATCTCAGTGTCCCGCTGTTCCTGCTCCATTCTTACATGCGTCCTCATAGCTCTGTAGCCCCCAGGCAACTTCTCCACTGTCTCCCAGGCTCTGCTCTGCCTGGACAGCCCCTTCACATGCTGCCTACTCTACTGGCCCTCGTGGTTGTCCCTTAGCTCTCCAGTCCTGTCAGAGGCAGAGACGTAGGGCCAGTGCTGGCATCCCCAGTGGCTAGGGTCTGTGCACAGAAGAAACTATTAGCCCAAGATGATTTGTCAAGCAAGGCTCATGGTATTCGGGGCAGTATGAAGGGGAAAGAAGCCCTGAGCTTCTAGTTCTGAATCCAGAACTTGTGAGATTTGAACCTGTGCTCTCGGTGCCAGCGGTGAACTGTAGATTTGGACAATTTCCTTCCCATCTTTTCTCCTAAGTACTTAATGAGAGGACATTGTAGAAACAAGTTAATATCCTGCTTTAGTTTGTTTAACATATGAAGAAGTATTTTCTCAGATTATAAAAAAGACCTTTGTAAATATACTTTAAAATGGCAATAAAACACCTCATCAAACACACACACCCAATGGCGTATTCCATCATTCCACTAAACTTGATCCCTGTTGTTTTCTAGTCCTGTGACAAAAACCATCGTTGTTAACAACAGCACAGACGGTGCATGCTTTCTGAAGACCTCTGGACAGGCTGAGAGAGGGAAAACATCTTACCGAGTGGCAGAGCAGGGTTTTTAAAAACATTTCCCATCGCGTAGCAAGCATTCCATCGGACTTTCATGGCAGCCTCGTTTACAACGGTAG
This sequence comes from Microtus oregoni, assembly GCF_018167655.1. Lineage (NCBI taxonomy): Eukaryota > Metazoa > Chordata > Mammalia > Rodentia > Cricetidae > Microtus > Microtus oregoni. The sequence continues at coordinate 14,860,950 of NW_024543074.1, forward strand.
AAATCAGAGCCTGGATAGACTCCTCGATGATTTCAGCAAACCTGGGTCTCTCTATGTGAGACGGTTGTAGAAAATGAAGCAAATTCCCAAGGGCCCGGACTGCGTTGCTTTTGACCTAAAACAAACATAAAAGGCCTCAGAGTTATTTTGCTGGAGATGTTTCAGACAATATAAATTCTATTTTAAGAAAGACCCTCCATGTCTTAAAGCAAGAGAATAAATGAGACATGAACCCTGTGAGGGTGTGAGTCCTCAGAACTATGCACGCTCACCTGACCCATGTCCGAGCCCATGCTTTTTAAATGGACCATGTAATAGGCACATGCAAGCTTTATCTTTCTTATCAATTTCATTTAAGGATTTTTTCTCTTTCTTTCTTTTTAAATAACAGATAAACATGAACATATCATGCAGTAGACAATGAGAGAGTGCTGGTACTTTCTATGGGACAGAAGGCAGTAGAATAAACTGTACGAGTATGGCGTGGACAGCACTCCCCTGAGTGCCTGTGGACACAGGACGGTTTAGGACCATCAGACCACCCTGCTGGAGCAGCACAGTTGCAAGTGTGCACCCTTAACGTCTTGTGTGTACCTTGTCTTTGTCCGTGGAGGCTTGTATCGCAGACTGCAACATTTTCAAGAGCAGGAGCCCAGAGAACTCATCCTGAAAACTTGGATCTGGCGTGTCCCTGTCCCACCCAAGGCACATGGCGGGGTAAGAAAAAAAAAATTACCACTTAAATGTGTGCACACAAAGATACAGTCACCAAGTGTATGAGGGTAAAAATGTCAGGAAAACAGCCTGACACACCTTTTCAGATTACACTGAGAACTCACACAGCTCTTTGCTTGTTCCTTTGTTTTTGAGACAGGGACTCATTATAGGGCTTAGGCTGGCCTGGAATTTGGTATGAAACTTAGGTTGACTTCAAATCTGTGATCCCCCTGCCTTAGCCTCCTGAGTGCTGGGATTATAGGTACATGCCATCACACCTAGGTTTCAACGGCAGTTCTCCATTTAAGAATGTAACCACAGGGGAAATCTCAAGATGGACATTTTATGCCCGGAAATGTTCACTGCATATAGACACCCACAAGCCTAAGTAAAACAACCATTCAAGAAGAGGATGCATCAGGATGCGTCCTGTGGTGGACTCTGTGTACCGTGTGTTTATTAAACATCCAGCGCAGAGAATGTCTGTGCGCTACACATGCTTCTTATGCAGAACCAGGTGACAGAAAGTACAGCAGCAGCCACCCCAGGGAAGTGACGGTGCTGCAGGAAGGAGGCAGATTTTACACTACCTTCCCCTTATGCTCTTCAGGTTCTTTTGACCTGTGACTCTATTCCTTAAAAACTACAAACAGATTTCTCCAGTAGAATGCCACTGGGTATCAGCTACACCCCTGGGCAGGCTCCACGCTCAGGAGTAGCTGGTGACACAAAACAGACTCCATGGGGTTTTGGTGGGTAATTTCTGTCTTATTGGGTTTTCTTTTTTTTTTTGATCTTTGTTGAGAGAGAGAGAGAGAGAGAGAGAGAGAGAGAAAACAAGCATGAAGTTGGGTGAAAAGGGAGGTAGGGAACTCTAGGAGAAATTATATTTGTATTAAGGGAAATATGATTATATATTATATGTAAAAATATTTAACAAACAAATAAACAAAAGACCTTTGTGCCCAAAGAGCAGGGTATCTGTTACTAAGGTTTCAGATTTCTACTGTGATATTTTTTATAATGTGGGTATAAGCTTATGTTAGCACATGGTATTTTTGAAAATATATATATATATATATATATATATACACACACACACACACACTGTTATAGAATCATATGTATCTGAATACACAGTAAGAACCAACTAGATTTATTGCTTAAAGGAATATTAAAGTAGTAAAGCTGTTGGTATGATATGGAGGAACTCTTGCTCTGAAACAGTGCCGCCCTTGGAAAGCAGGCTGAGTCACTTACATGTTGATGATGAGAGTGTCTGTCAGGTTGCCCAGGGACCAGGCTGCTTTGGCACGCACGTTTGATGACTTATCTTGAAGTGACATCAATATAGCATTTGCTGTGTCTGCAACAAATATGACGTCCTGTACAACAAACCAGGCTATATTACTCAGGGAGTTGACGCTGCTGCCGCTGAACTTTTCACAGAAAGCTATGAGCCTTTATAATAGTTTGATTTAGAAACCAAATTTATCTATCTATCTATCTATCTATTTATTTATTTATTTATTTATTTGGTTTTTTGAGACAGGGTTTCTCTGTAGCTTTTGGTGCCTGTCCTGGAACTAGCTTTTGTAGACCAGGCTGGCCTCGAACTCACAGAGATCCGCCTGCCTCTGCCTCCCGAGTGCTAGGATTAAAGGCGTGCGCCACCACCGCCCGGCTGAAACCAAATTTATCTACGGAATCGACATGAACCTGTGAGTTACCTGTGCGTTCTGTGCTTGGGTTGTCTCCACCCCCGGCAACAATGTTCTGATAGTGAAGGCATTGCCCAAACACATTGTCTGCACTACACACCCTTCCCACGGATGAACGTCACAGAAGGAATAAAGGAAAACTTCACTGCCCTCTTAGAAAAATGGGTATTAGCTTTCTCAATCATTACTCCCATGTGGGTAATGTCCTCTTTTTCATCTTTAGTTAATCTCTCATTAATTAAACATTTGCTGTACACTACAGTCCCAGGCAGTGTGTCAAATAATTAACAAACAAAGTACGGGCACTGCACGTTGTAATAGCAATTAAGGAATCTGATTACACAGCGGGCTTCCTTCACCGCTCAATGAGGAAGCTATATGCCCACAAATCCGCTGGTGGTAAAGGCTCTAAGGAAACAGGGGCAAGCCAGGCTCACTCTCACCTGTCTGAGGCAGGGGAAAAGCACATAGACGCCAAGGGCCCTGGAGGTCGCAGCTTTCACTAAATGGTTCTTGCTGTCGTTCAGGCCGAGCAACATTGTAATACACAAAATCTGCTTGTCATTCTGCAGAGAAGGTTCACAAAAGAAGTCAGACGGAATCACTGCGAGCCAAAGTCTGCCACAAGCAACTGAGTGCTGTGACCCTCAGCTGACCACAGGGCAGGTGCCTGGACACCGGGGCAGCTATTTGAGGCATGATTTTGGGCAAGATACACACAGCATCTCATCACATTACACGTATGTGTAACAACTATGTAACAAGGTCATTTTTACCCTTGGCTCTTTTAGAAGGAGCCGCCTCCTTTAGAAAAGTTAATTTACATAGCTAAGAACAGATCAAAAGCCACTGAGGGATAAAGAACAGGAGTAGAATTACAGGCTTGTGTACCCCAAATCAGACATGAAATCCACACCTAAAGCAGTGGGATTGGGAGGTGACAGGCTAAGCGAATACCCCATGTGGAGACCTTAACCTAAGTATTTTCACACACTGCTGCTTCTCACGTGACTCCCCTGTGAAGTGCATTATACAAAGCTTTAGAGAAATTCAAGGGAGTCAAAGAGCTGGGGATGGAACGGCAAGGATGCGGAGCCAAGACTTTTAACTCAGGACACCAAGTGCTTCCTTCGGAAGTCTCATCAGAGGCTGTGTTGCTCACACACACACCTGCCTTCTAGGGCAGAAGCAAGGCTTTCCTGGGGGAGTGGACGGCAATGCTCTCATGGCAATCTCAACAGAAAACAGTTCCTTTTCTAGAGAAGAGGTTGAAAGATTTCAAAACAGAATCACACTGGAGCCCTGCTGCCCAGGATATGATCCAAGAGTGAGGACATGAGGTTAGGTTACCGGCAGACTGTTGAAGGCCTCTGGCAAGATGGAGGACAGGGCGTCACAGGCGCTTGCTTGCAGAGTTGGGTGCTCTGAACTCTGCAGGGCGAGGGGCAAAGGACCATTCAACATCATAGTCCAGAACATCACCACCTAGAACAGAGGCACAGTTAGAACCACAGCACAGCACCCACAGGAGAACCCGCTGAAGCCATGCCCATCAGGTGTAGCCTTGGAGAGGAAATGTTTTCTGTAGTAGCTTTTTACAGGTGTTTTCACTGGGCGTCTTCCACAGTGATGGAAACAACTTCTGAAATAACTAGGCAGACCCAGTAGGGCATACAGTGTAATCAAGGTGACAACAGCAGTGATGATGTGGAGATGATGGCGGTGATGATGATGGTGGAGAAAAACAGCAGAAGGAGCTGTTTCGCAGAGGTTTTATCATAGGCCAGGCATTATTCTAAGTGACTGTCATACATCAACCCATTTTAATCCTCAGCACAACTAAGTGAAGTCTATACCACTACCACAATTTCTACCAAGAAAACAGGCACAAAATACATTGTAATACGCTAGTCAGCAGCAAGGTCACTGAGAATCCGGATGCGCCACCATCTTGCTGGGCTCTTTCAATGTGACCCTGTTTGGGCACAGAAGGCTGTGCACACCAGTCAACATGATCAGGGGGAGAGCTGGAGCTGTTTCCTATCCCTTCCTGTCTGTAGCACTGCCTGGTGACTTGATCTGTTTTAGCTTTAGCGCCTCTTCAACCACACGGGCAAAGATATCTACCTTGAAGTCTACAGTAAGACATGACACTGTGCTGAGGTCCTGGCACCAGGACAGGCTAGCTCTCAACTTGAGAAGCAGGCTGTAGGCACTTTGAAGACTCATCCCTAAGCCCTCAGGGGGTATCAAGTTGACATGGCCCAGCCATTCCAATTCCTGACCAGCAGAGACCGCAGAGAACAAATGTTCATTGTCTACAGATGCTACGTGCCTAGGGCTACTCTTGTGCTTGACTAACGCCAGGTAATACAGAAAGTCTGTCTTCTCTCTAGGGGAGGCAATAATAAAGTTGTGAGCAGTTAAGAGGCTTGCCCATGGAGACGGGAAAGAAGGTTAATATCACTGGCTGCTCTTCCAGAGAGGTCTTGAGTTCAATTCCCAGCAACCATATGGTGGCTCACAACCATCTGTAATGGGATCTGATGCCCTCTTCTGGCCTGCAGGCATACATGTAGATACAGTACTCATATACATAAAATAAATCCAAAAAATTATTAAAAAGAGAAAAAAAAGGCATGTTCACAGCAACTTGTCTAGCAAGTGGAGAAATCTGGATTCCCATCCAAGTTCTATCTGATGTCCAAACTCACTCCATCTCCTTGCACGTGGTTCCATGAAAGCTCGAGTTGCTGTCTTGGAAAGGAGTTTGGGTATTTAATTCATGGCAAAGATGATGGACATGCAAACAGCCAAGAGAAGGCAGGATGAGGAGGTCACGGGGAGAAAGCTTCACCAACGCTGAGTTCATTTGGGTTTTGGCACCAAGTAGAGAACATTTTGGCGGGATTATATTTCTCATTCAGAGAAGTGGCGGTGTAGGGGGTGGCAGATGCAGCCTGATCATAGACTTTCCTTTTTAAATTCTCTATATATACACACATATGGGAAGGACAAACCTGGCTGTCATCTTTAGGAACACTGGTCACCTCCTTTGAGATAGTTCTTATTGGCTTGCAGTGTCCCAGTTAGGTGACACTGTCTAGCCAGTGAGCCCCAGGGATTCTCTTGGCCCTCCTTCCTAGCACCGGGATGAGGACCTGCCACCATACCCAGCAACTTTTTTGACATGGGTTCTGGGGATTGAACAAGCCCTTTACCAATGAGTGCTCGCTCTCCCCACTTCCCTTTTTTCAACTTTTAGTAGGAACCGTACAACGAGAAGTGAGCAGATTAAAGAAATTCTATTCACTGGGCACGAGCATCTTCCCATTTTAAGCCTCTTTAAAAAGAATCGGTTTGTGAATTAAGGATTATTATTCCTGTTCACAGTAGCAACCTAAGCTCATGAACACAGGCCTGGTTCCCTGCCTTCTCAGTCACACTCCCTGCCTTTCCCCACAATCCTAGTTTGTCTCTTGAGCAGGCAGAATAACCAAATTAAGCTTTCTGCAAGCAAACACCGCATTTATCATTACTGGTTGGTTGTATAAATAACCGTGCTACATACTGAACTGCACCCTATTCTGGTAGTTTCATGTTATGCTAGATTACACATTGGGTTCCTTTTAAAGAAACATTAGCGTGCACATGTATACTGAAGTACACTTCACAATAGCCAAGATATGGGAACAACCTAAGTGTCCATCAAAAGGTAAGATAAAGAAAACGTGGTATATTATATATACACACACACACACAAGAGATTGTGCTTCAAAAAAAAAATGCAATTCTGTCAGTGACTGCAACATGAATGTAGATAATTATATTAAAGTGAAATAAGCCAAGCATGGAAATATAAACATCACACACACACAGTGTCTTTAATTCTTGGAGCCTGTACAAGTTGATCTCACAGGAGTTGAGAGTAGTAGGTGTCTACGAGGCTTCATCAACAGGTAGCAGGTTACAGTTCAGTAGGAATAAGAAGTCCTGGGTCTGGTGAGATGGCCCAGCAGGTATAAAGATACTTGCTGTACAGCCTGGTGACCTGTGTTTAATCTTTGCAACCCACATAAAGGTAAAAAGAGAGAACCAACTTCAAAAATTATCTTCTAACCTCCACACGTAGCACTGGTATATCCAGTAATAAGAAGCAATTTTAATAAAAAAAAAATCAAAAGTTCTGTTGTGCTATTCTAGTATAGGAGGTCCTTCTGTTTATGTGTTGCTTTCATTGGTTAATGAATAAAGAAACTGCCTTGGCCTAATAGGGCAGAACTTAGGTAGAGGACAAAACTGAATGCTGGGAGGAAGAAGGGCAGAGAGAGAGAGAGAAGTCATGGATCCTCCACCTGAGATGGATGCTGGTTATAATCTCTGGTAAGCCACTGCCACATGGTGATATACAGATTAATAGAAATGGGTTAAATCAAGATGTGAGAGTTAGCCAATAAGAGGCTAGAGCAAATGGGCCAAGCAGTGTTTTAATTAATACAGTTTCTGTGTGGTTATTTCGGGGCTAAGCTAACCAAGGGGCCAGGACAAACAAGCGGGCCCTCCTCCTACACTATTCCACAACAGGAACACCACGGTTTGTTCTAGATTTTATTTTTTATTATTATTAGCAGTGTGCACATGTATGACGTCTGTGGACACATCTGTCAAGGTGCACATGTGGATATGAGAGGAAAACCTTGCAGAATTGGTTCTTTATGTGGGTTCTAGGGATCACACTCGGGTTGTCGGGTTTGCATCCTTGGGCGGCAAGCACCATGGTTTTTGGCACTGGAAGAAATGATATCATCTGTACCACTTTATTACTGAGCCTCAAACTAAAAAGCACACTAGAGCATGCGGAGAGAACACTGGGAACGGAGGTGTGCTTACCACACTGATGGGCACTCTCTGCTCAGGAGCTGTGCTGGAATCGGGCTTGTACTGCTGTATCAAGCCTGTACCCAGTTCTTCTAGAAGCTGCCAAGACACAAGAAATGAGCTGTCACTATGGAGGTCATGAATACCATGCCTTCAGTTTGGAGAAACCTCAAATCAACAGGAAAAAGTGTTTCTTTTTCCTTTTCTCTCTTTTTTTGTTTGTTTGGTTTTTTGAGACAGGGTCTCATTATGTAGCCCTGGCTGGCCTCAAACTTAGAGATCCACCTGCCTCTGCCTCCCTCATGCTGGGGCTAAAGGTGTGAACAGAACTTAGAAAAGGTAATTTCTAACTGGCTTTTCTCTTCTCAGCAACTATGGCAGAGGTATTCTTTGAAGGAGTCAAAACCGACACTGACGGTGTTAGCTGCCCCTGAACATAAGAACCAGGATAGGAATATATCCTCTCCTTGTCTGAAACCCGAGAAACCACAGAAGAAGATGTGTCCCTTGTGATGTAATTACCTTCACGCCATGGAGCTGAATGGACGGGTTTGCTTCACCCATGCACTTACAGATCACCTCGCCAAGCTCCATCAGGTACAGCTGAGCCATTGAAAAATAGCCCTTTGCCAGGTGAGCCAACACCTACACAGAGAACAGGCAATTAGCTCATCTGAAAGCAGGTAAGGCTGCAGAATCCAGAAGTGCTTCAACATTTTGGCAGCCACTCACACCTAACATGGACCTTAACTCTGGCACTGAAGACTATGCTATGGCTGGCATCTGTTTGCAATGTCTCACTCAAGCCTCAGGGCAATCCTTTGATGTAGATTTCTATGGAATTTAGAGCTGAAAGGACCAAGGCTGAGGGTAAAGGGTCCTCAGTGTCCTCAGACAACCAGCAGAACTTGAGCTGTGATAGCTGCTCTTGGTGGTCACTAAAACCCAAGTGGCTGAGCATGCCTGTGAGGGATTTTTTTTTTCTTAATTAAATCATTTGAAGTGGGGAGACCCACTTTTAATCTGGATCTTTTGCGGAAAAACCACCTTTAATCTGGGCCATGTTGTCAGAGGCTGTTTGTTCCCGGCTGCTCAGACTCCCGAAATAATCACACAGAAACCATATTATTTGCAAAACTGTTTGGCTAATAACTTAAGTATATTTCTGGCTAATTCATATCTTAAATTAACCTATCTCCATCTCCATTAATCTGTGTATTGCCACAAGGCTGTGGCTTACTGGGTAAAGTACTGGTGTCTATCTCCAGCGGGGCTACATGGCTTCTCCTGACTCTGTCTTCTTTCCCAGCATTCAGTTTAGTCCCCCCCCCCCCCCCCCAGCTCTACTCTGCTCTATCAGGCCAAGCCAGTTTCTTTATTAACCAAAGGTATTCACAGCATACAGAGGAGAATCCCACATCAGGGCCACACCTTCTGCTCTCAGTCTATATAAAGGACATGGAAGAAGGAAGCTTTTGCTCTTTGCCAGTTTGCTCTCACTTTTACTAGCAGGTCCATTCCTCCACTAGAATTAGAGCCTACATTTTTGGGATTCTGGTTTATGCTGAAGACCAGTTCAGACATCCATCCTTATGGACTGAACAACCACTGGGTTCTTGGATCTTCTGTTGGTAGACAGCCATTTTTGGGCTAGCTGGACCACAGTCTGTAAGCCATTCTAATAAATCCCATATATATATATATATATATATATATATATATATATGAAATGGATATACATGTTCATTCTATCAGTTCTGTTCCTTCTGAGCACTGGTTCTCAACCTTCCTAATGCTGCAGCCCTTTAGTACAGTTCCTTATGCTAAGGTGACCTTCAACCATAAAAATATTTTGTTGCTACTTCATAATTGCAATTTTGCTACTGTTATGAATTGTAATGTAAATATCTGGTATGTGGCCCCCAAAAGGGTCACAACCTATAGGTTGAGAAACTCTGCTCTAGAGAGCCCTGGCTATACACAACCCTGTGTTTTAGATTACATCTGAGTACAGGGGTATTTTCTTTTTTTTTTCTTTTCAAAATTTTTATTTGTTATTTATTTACTTTGTGATGAGTTCTTACTATGTAAACCTGTGTGGTCTGGAACTTGCTATGTAAACCCGATTGGCCTTGAACTCTCAGAATCTGCCTGCCTCTGCTTCCCAAGCATTCAAATTAAATACACAGACCAACACACTCTGAAAGGAGTATTTTCTTCCTTCCAAAGAGCAATAATTTTGTTTCAATAAATAGATACAAGATGACAACAAAGAATTTATAGAGAACTAACTTTAGCTGTAGAAGTCAAACTTAATGGTATTCACCTGTCATACAATACTTGAAGTGACTACAGTAGTCTGGAACAAAAGAACAGAAATATACCCAACAATTTACAAGGACTGCGCTAAACAAAATAACAGAGCAAAAGCCACACCTAAAGGGGTGGCCACTTTATGCACCTGCCCCTCAGTCACTCTCCTAAGAAGGAATGGTCCCTTTCTAACAGACAGGAAGAAACGGCGTGTCCTACCTGCAGAGCCTCCAGCCGCATGGGGGATGGTTCATAGGTGCTTCCCAGGGAAGAGCCAGCATCGCTACCTGAGCAGGAATCCTCCCTGGGCAGCACCACAGTGGAGATGCAAAGTCGGATGAGCCAGCAGGGCTCTGAAGATGCCTTTGGCGAGCTGACTGACGCTTCCTCCAGAGAGGGTCCTGCAGGGACTTTCTTCCAGCAGTCAGGAGTGCTGAGGTGGGGAGTTGCTGAACTGCTGTTGCTGAGCCCAGAGGAGCAGGGCTGCTGCAGGAGCAGCTGGACTTCCGGCAAAGGCGCATGAGTAGACACTATAGCCCCTAAGAGTGTGAGACTCGACACGCGAACATTAACATCTGCCCAAAGAAAGACAGAGCATCACAAATCACTGACATAAATGTTGTAAGTGCTGTAGTTATCCCTGCTAGCAGTTAAGAATTGCTAGATTCTTCTTTAATTAGGTATAATTAAACCCCTAATTTCAATTCATAGAGAATATGGGACAATATCATAAAAAAAACAACATGACAAATCAAGAACATTATTCTACAAGACAACTGACTAGGAGTATCCAAATATGAATACTAGGAAAAAAAAATCAAAATAGGTGGTGAGGTTTCTTGATTTAAAAAGACCACAGAACCCAGGCATGGAGCTGTATATCAGAATTCCTAGCACTTGGGGGTGGGAGAGATGGTTCAGTTGGTAAAAGCACTTGCTGCTCTTGCAGAGAACTAGAGGTTGGCTCCCAGCATGCACACGGTGCAGCTTGCAACTGCCTGTAACTCCAGTTCCTAGGGATTTAGTGCCCTCTTCTGGCCTCCTAGGTATCCGAATACATATGCACATACTTACCCACAATCACAAAAATAAAACCAGTGTGTCTTTACAACGCTAGCACTCTGGAGGGTAGGGGAGGAGGACATTTGAGGCCAACCTGGGCTACATAGGGAGACCTCATTTCAAAAACAAAACAAATAGAAACACTATAGTGGTACATATAGTAACAAAAATTATTAATCCATGAACATGAATGCTCACAGGATTTAAAAGAAAAAAGCTATTAAAAACAAAAAACAGGGTTGGAGTATCTCAGTGATTGAAGCAATTGCCCTAAGCATGAGGACTGGAGAACCCATATCCATGCTGAGTGGGTGTGGCGGCCCACACGTAATTCCAGTGCTCAGAAGACCAGGGATGGGAACCCAGGAACAAAATGTCTATCCAGAGATCTGGTGCAACTGAGAAACGTTCTCAATGAAGTGGACAATGAAGAACATGCCTGATGCCAATCTAGGGCCTTCACATGTGTGTGCCCCCCACAAAAGTTCATATACACATGCACTCACGCCACACATACATAACACACGAGGGGAAAAAGCTAGAAGGTCTGCATTCGAGTTCAGTTTTCTGCATCTGGTTGTCTAGCAGCTCCAGCACCATTTACTGAAGAGTTATTTTGGTTATTTTGCTGTATCAGCTAATGGTGATGTATGTGGGTATGTTTCCAGGTTTTCTATTCTCTTCTGACCTATATTCAACACTGTCTTTACTGTAGTTTTATAGTAGGTTTTGAGGGGCTGACACACCTGGGGTCTTGCACCCTCTAGCCAAGTGTTCTACTGAGTTTGACCTCTAGCCTAACTTCTCTATCAGTAATGTTTCCTATTCTAGGTCTTTTGCCTGATAAATGTGAGAACCTATTTGCCAATGCTATACAAAATGACCTGCTGTGCTTTTCACTGGGATCAAGTTTGGGAGAACCGACACCGAACCCTATCCACGAACAAGGACTCTTCCATCTCATCCATCACTTTCTAGTGTTCATATGAACCTGCTATAAATTTTGTTAGATTCACATTTAGAATTTGATCTTTTTAACAATGAAAACATTCAAGTACAAAGTCAAATATTTGAAAGGGACTGTTGAGATGTGTCCATCTCCTGGGGCTGAAGATGCAACTAAAGAGAAACAGGCACCGTTACACAAGCAGCTGCCTGCACCAGGAGCCTTGGGCTCTAACTTGTACCTTTTGCCATCACTGTGATGAGAGGCCTCAAGGCAGGACTTATCTTTCTGTGTCCTGATTTACAGACCCGTGGGCTGAACTTGGTCTCTCATGCCAACCTTACAGAATAGGTGCAAGTCTTCCTGTTATGAGGAAATGGGGTTCTGGATGGGCCATAGCTGTGAGGATGGAAGAAGAGGGGGCTGTAGATCCTCAGACTGACTCCAGGGCCAGTGTCTCTCCCATAGTGTTCCAGAAAATACTGCACATTCCAGAAAAAGCTCTGCAACTCTGAGTGAAAACTTAGATGTAAGAGGGAGCCTGATCTGAAATCTTGCAAACAAAGAGGAACATTCTAAAGGCAGGTGCTGACAGCCCATACACATATGTGGGAACATTCTAAAGGCAGGTGCTGACAGCCTATACACATGTGTGGGAACATTCTAAAGGCAGGTGCTGACAGCCCATACACATGTGTGGGAACATTCTAAAGGCAGGTGCTGACAGCCCATACACATGTGTGGGAACATTCTAAAGGCAGGTGCTGACAGCCCATACACATGTGTGGGAACATTCTAAAGGCAGGTGCTGACAGCCCATACACATGTGTGGGAACATTCTAAAGACAGGTGCTGACAGCCCATACACATGTGTGGGAACATTCTAAAGACAGGTGCTGACAGCCCATACACATGTGTGGGAACATTCTAAAGACAGGTGCTGACAGCCCATACACATGTGTGGGAACATTCTAAAGGCAGGTGCTATCAACCCATACACATGTGTGGGAAAAGCCAAGACATACAAGCAGTATCTTTGCAGTCAAGGAGATGTGAACCAACTTCAAAAGACCTGATGTGAACCACACAGATCGCATTACAGAAGTTAGGGTTTTGTTTTCTCCTCAATATATGATATCACCCACCTATCCATCTATCCACCCATCCATTCTGTCTATCCACCTACCTATCCACCCTTTCTTCCATCCATCTACCCTCCCATCCATCCATTCACCCATCTACCCATCCATCCATCCACCCACCCATCCACCCTTCCCATCTACCCATCCATCCATCTTTCCATCCATCCATCCATCCATCCATCCATCCATCCATCACGATCACTCTAAGATGCAGTTTGCTCACTGTCCTAAGACGTCGAAGCAGCACTCAACTCAGTTGGTTCTCCAGCTCCTTCCCTTCCCCCAAACAGCCGTCTAGTTGTTTACACCTTTGACAAGCTGAGACTAAGCAAACATCTTAGAGCTGAAGAGGTGCTCTCAATACTTACTTCTCTTTCTTTTAAACACTGATAGTCTACATTTGACAAAAAGAAGCAGTTAGCACTACTAACCTTTGTGGCGGATGTAAGGTTTTATGTGGTTCCAGACTTTGGTCAGCAAGCTGAGTTTCAGGCGGTTGTAGGGGGCATTTGATACTAGATTTGCAAGGCACTGTAACAGAACAGAAACATATATTCACACACACACAATAATATTTTTTATCTTTATTTTTGTGAGTATGTATGTGTATATGGAGGTCAGAAGGCGACTGTGGGAATCTGTTCTCTCCTCCCACCACATGAATTCTGGAGATCAAACTTGGCTTGCTAGCAAGAGCCTTTACCCACAGAGCCAGTTTTAAAGGTCTATTTACTAAAAGAAAACCAGTCTTTTTAATGTCTACAGTAAGATTAAGTACAGACTTTCAAACAGGTGTCTTTAATATGATTATTACTTATACTTTCAGGTGATGTACGACATACAAACTGAAGCCTCTCTCAAGCTGAAGGTAACTTGGGACTTACATACAAACTGAAGCCTCTCTCAAGCTGAAGGTAACTTGGGACTTACCTTAATTATCTGGGTAAGAGTCTGGGACGATGACTCTGCCACCAAAGCTAACAGAAGACATCTGTGCAACTCTCTAATGCTGGATGCAATTGTTACGGAGAAAGGAGTGAAAGCCATTTTGTGGTCAGTGGTGTCCTCAGCAATAGAAAGAAACTGTTTCGAGCCTTCCAAGATGGCAGACAAAACTTGCAAGGCACAGGCACGCGTCTGGAATGTCAAGATGATTCACACCAGTCAGTTAGAAGTCGGGATCCAGGCTCCCTTCTTTCTATAGGCTCAATTCTCCAAGTACTCAGAGCCATCTTATTAGATAACGGCAAGGGGAGACTGCATCAGGTACTGAGGGCAGCTACAAGGTAGCCACTTGACTACATGTAAGGTCGCCATGGGACAACAGTGAGGCAGAACGCTAAGTTCTACTACTACCACAGCACACGGATCTGGAGCCCTAAGTGTGGGAATGATTAAATCAGAGACCTATATATCTAAGTATCAGGCTGATGAAAAGAGAACTCAACAGCTCTCAAGAGTACCCACTTACATTCTACTCTGAAGCACCTGAGTGTGTGTTTGTGTATATTAACAACAGTAATTCAATGTTTAGAAACACTTGGGTGTATCTGATAACGGGTGTAAGCTGTGTATGTTTATGGTGTGCACATCTGCATGCACATGTGTCTTCCTCAGTTGCTCTCCACTTTAATTTTTGAGACAAGGCCTCTCACTGAACCTGGAGCTTACAGATTTGGTGGGGCTGGCTGATCAGCAAGCCCTAGGGATCCACCTGTCTCCACCACCCAGTTCTTTACAGGTGCTGGGGATCTGAACTCATGTCTTCATGCTTGAACAGCAAGCACTTTAAGCACTGGGCCATCTCACAGACCCTAACTATGATCTTATGGACGGAAAGGGGAAAAATACATTTTAGTCATGGATTGCTGTTTATTTAAGGAAGAGTCAGTTACAGGTGACTGTGAGCTGACAAGTGGGTGCTGGAAATCGACCCTGGGTCCTCTGGAAGTGCAGTCAGTGCTCTTAACCACTGAGCCAAGCTCCAGCCCCCTCTTATATGTAATTAACAACTCAAATGATTACAGAGTATTCTAATATACTGTGGATTATATTCTCCTTTTAGAAAAAAACCTTAAAAATAGGTAAAATATGTAATAGGGCTAATTAAAGTATCCACTTCTGGTGGGTTACCTAAGGAAAGCGTGGTGCTCCTCAGTGTGACTTTTTAATATTCATTGCTGCACGGCTGAGAGCAGACTCTTTTCCTTCCTTGTTTGAGAGCTAGTTTCCAGAGAAGAGTGAATGTATCTATCTAAACAGAGGCAGATACTCCATTGGCCACTGGGTAGTTGCTGATCCTATCCAGACTGCCAAACTATTGTTGTCTCTTTTCTGAAATTGATTTTTTTCTCATTAAAATATGTAAATCTTTCATTTTTTAAAAGATATGGGGAAATTGTTAGGACCTTATTTTATGTATAGTACTATCTTGGGTTTTCACAAACAATACAGGCACTTTTCTAAGCTTTAGATGGCCTCTACAACCACGGACACACTACACGCCACTGGGTTAAGCCTCTACAACCACGGACACACTACACGCCACTGGGTTAAGCCTCTACAACCACGGACACACTACACGCCACTGGGTTAAGCCTCTACAACCACGGACACACTACACGCCACTGGGTTAAGCCTCTGTAACCAGGTATACTACATTCTATTGAGTCAAGTCACCCCTGAGCTACAGCTTCAGTGGGGCTCACGGGAGACACAGAAATGATAGCTCAGTGTGCTCTGACTGCAAGCAAAACCCTGGGCTAAGACATAATCTTAATATGCAGTCCACAGAAGACTGTCCCCAGCCATTTCCTGCTAGCAAGGTTCTCAAGTCAGGAGCCGGGACGGTGGAGTGAGAGCAGTATTCACAGACCAATAGGGCAAAGGGGAAAGACATAGAACTGTGTCTTACCTTTGGAGATGGGTCCTTTAATGTGAGCGTCATTAAGGACACAGACTGTGGGCTTCCAAGCTCGGGCGTGTCAGGAACAAAGGCCGACCAGTAGCCATAGAGAACTTTTTTTTCTATGGATTTGATCGTAGAAAGAAAACAAGCTAACGCTCCTTGGCGAACCTTGGCTTGGTACGACCTTTCATAGAGAGAAGAAAGTTTTTTTTTTTTTTTAAATATTTATTTATTTATTATGCATACAATTTTCTCTCTGTGTGCATGTCTGCAGGCCAGAAGAGGGCACCAGACCTCTTTACAGATGGTTGTGAGCCACCACGTGGGTGCTGGGAATTGAACTCAGGACCTTTGGAAAAACAGGCGATGCTCTTAACCACTGAGCCATCTCTCCAGCCCCAAGAGAAATAAGTTTAACAAGTTTAAAAATGCAAAGGAAAGGCTATTTATTCCCACCAGTCCAAATGATTTGAGAAATTAAGCATCCTGAGTATCCCTAGGATGTTACCATCCCTTTCAAAGTATGATCAAAACACATTAGGTAATTTTGCTACAAGCTATTAAAATTAAGGCTGAACCAGAGTGAGACAAGAAAGAGCACAGAGTGTCCACTCATCCACCCAATGGATACACCGAATGACCTTATGTGGGCCACAGCACTTGGGGTGGGGACACACACACAAAGCCCCTGCCCTTCACACGCTTTTTAGTGGAAGTGACAGATGGTTCAAGAAAGAACTGTAACACACTTCACATGACACCAGGGCAAAGGTGAACTGCAGGGTCAATGTAACAGAGAGTCTAGGTCAGAGTGGAGGTGCAGAAAAAGCTTCCCAGCAACGATGACTTGTGAGCTCACTTTGAAGAGGACTAGTGGCTAACAAGACGAAAAGGCCAGAGAGGGGCAAAGAGTCATGAAAGCAGATCCAGCAGGCGGCCATGGGTCAAAGTGAAGTTGACCTTTAAGGTCAATGCCACACGGTAGGCAGGTTCTTAAGTCACACGCAACTACAAATAGCAGGTAGAACATTATAACAAAGTACTACTACCTCATTTCCCCCTGCATGCCTCCTTCCGAATCGGAGTAGTCTGACTCACTACTGCTGGCTCGTTTCCAGCTGGAGGAGGCGAAGGGCCAGACCTGTTCTCTTCCTGCAGCTCTGTCTCCTCCATCCACAGGCAAACTCTGGGCGCCCCGGGGGGAGAAGCGCCGGTTATTCTCGCCACATGTGTTCACCCTGCCCCTGCTGAGGCCTGGGGCTGCTTCGACTTCACCACTGGATTCTTCCTCCTCCTCCTTCTCTCCTTGTTGGGCTTTCTTTGGTTTTACTTTGTGCTTTTTCTTTTTGTTCTAATTTTAGGAGCAAAGACAATATATATATATATACACACACACACACACACACACACACACATGTATGTATACATACACATACACAACGTACATACTTATATATATTCACACATACACATATACATATATATTATGAGTTATTCCAAAACTACTTTTTAACTGACATCATAGGTACTCTCTCATTTGAAAGTGACTGGAGATGTCCCTAACAAGCAGTTTGAAGAAAGGAGAAAAAAGAACACAAGCAGAGTGGCAGGATGTGCCAGGCACAATGCATGACATAGTCCTGAACTAGAAACAAGGAATAAGGTTCCTGGACACAGCAACCACATAGCCTAGGCTTCTCCAAGTGACTCTAGAACCACTTCTGAGTATCACTCCCTCACCTGGAAGCACCAGGCATAGCTGTAGAGAAGCTGGCCTTCTCCAGAGCTTCTGCCAGAGCTCGAAAGCCTGTGGAACGTGAGCATAGCCCATCACCCTCTCGGCAGAAGCACCCTCATCTATTGCTTAAAGTGGTCCTGACCTACACTTTCTCTGCAGCCACAAATCTGACCATGCCATTTTTCTACGTCTCCTACATCACTTACACATAAACCAAAGACTCTGTAACACTGTGTAAGATCCTCCACACACCTGCAAGCAACAGGAGCCACACACACACTTACTCCGTCTCTATGCAGCTCTGACTCCTATCCCTCCACCTTGTTATTCATTCTGGAGTCTCCATTTAGCTATCACATCTTAAGCAAACCTCATGTATACACCAGTTTTGGTTTGCTGTTTTGTTTTTTTAAATATAGGTGACAAGGATATGAACTCAAGTCCTTATGTTTGTGCAACTGGTACTTTACCTAGTGAGTCATCTCTCCAGGCCCTAGTGCCTGAACTTTTCATGCTTCCTCCAATGTCTTAGTGCTGTGGGAGAATACTCTTGAACACTGTAAAGATTTGTCACCTGTACTGGTTTAATAAAACACTGATGGCCAGTAGCCAGGCAGGAAGTATAAGTGGGGAAACCAGACTAGGAGAATTCTGGGAAGAGGAAAGATAGAAAGTCAGTCATCAGCCAGACGCAGAAGAAGCAAGATTAGAATGCCTTACAGAGAAAAGGTACCAAGTCACATAGCTAAACATAAATAAGAATTATGGGTTAATTTAAGTTGCAAGAGCTAATTAATAATAAGCCTGAGCTTATAGGCCAAACAGTTCATAATTAATATAAGCTTCTGTGTGTTTCTTTGGGACAGAATGGCTACAGGATCAGGAGGGACAGAAACTTCTATCTACATCTTAGTGTAGTCCATGTATAAATGTTGAATAAATAAAGGAATTTCCAATTTAAGCACTCTTTGTCTGCTGTCACGTTTCTAGAAACAAATCTTGGTCACCCCTATGAATGCTTCAGAGTCTCCAAGAGACTGAGGGAAAAGACAGCTGTCTAGAAAGACTGGGGAATGTGACAGGAGCATCATGGGCTTTAATGGCTCTAAAAATGACTGTGACATTATGACCCAAGGCTAACTGCAGCCCACCCTGTAGCCTGTTTCTATTAAGCTTTACTGAAATGTAGCCCATCTGCTTCCACAGAGAATTCTTGGTTGCTTTGCACTACGTTACCTGTAATAGCCAGCCCTTTACAAAAGAAGCGTACTGATCCTTCTTGGCTTTGAGGGTCTAGAAAGGAGTCTTCACAGCACTGATGTAAAGCAAATGCTTATTTGTAGTGGTCACAATGCCTAGACCTCTCAGAAGTACAAGGTACTCTAACTGGCATTCTCAGCAATCTGATCAATTTTATATTTCTGTATTAACTACAATAACTTGAAAACAAATTCCTAGTGGCACACACACGCACACAGTAAGCACGCGAACAATCCACAGCTGAAATATCAATGGAGAGAAATGTACCGCAGATAGTCGAACAGCACTGGGTTCTGGTTGCTGTGGTTTAACAGGTGATCGTCCATCATACTGAGGAAGTGGAGTTGGGTATAGCACTGTGGGCATCTCTATGTTTAATCCAGGGAGTCCGTGAAACATGGCTTTCTGACAAGGAAAGGTGAGGAGAAACAAATGCCATATAAATCAGAAACAGAATCAGCTCGTTCTCACTGAAGCACAGACCAATGTTTAAAAACTATTACAGAGGGCTGGAGAGATGGCTCAGAGGTTAAGAGCACTGCTTGCTCTTCAGAGGTCCTGAGTTTAATTCCCAGCAATCACATGGTGGCTCACAACCATGTGATAATGAGATCTGGTGTCCTCCTCTGGCATGCAGTCATACATGTGGGCAGAACACTGTATACATAAAAAAAAACTATTACAGAATAAAAATGATCAGGTGGTGGTGGTGGTACATGCCTTTAATCCCAGCACTCAGGAGGCAGAGGCAGATAGATATCTCTGTGAGCTCAAGGCCAGTCTGATCTACAGGAGTTAGTTCCAGGACAGGCTCCAAAGCTACAGAGAAAATCTGTCTCAAAAAACAAACATATATATATATATATATATATATATATATATATATATATATATATATATATAAATGAGACAAAGGAGATAACTTAAGGTTAGTGCTCAGAGAAGTATTTAACCTCATCTATGTCCATGTCCCTCCAATGCTCATGATTTCATCTGATTTCAGAGACTGGGCGTAGCAAGTAAGTACTGGGATGGGCAAGAATGCAGCTGGATCTGCTGCACTGGTCACACCAGATTAGGTTTAGTGCGTCTGTAATTTTTATTTATCAAATCACTTTTATCCTGTTATTTTATTGGTCACAAATTGTTTAAACTAATTTATTATTTTTTTAAGGTTTATTTATGTGCAAGAGAGTTTTGCCTGCCTGTATGTGTGCCATGTGTGTACCAGGTGCCTGTGGAGGTCAGAAGAGGGGATTGGATCCCATGGAACTGGAGCTGTAAATGGTTGTGAGCCACCAAGTATGTGCCGGGTCCTCTGTAAAAGGAACCAGCACTCTTAACCAACAAGCCATCTCTCCAGCGCCTAATTTACTGTTTCTATTTATTCATCTATTTCCATATTTGTTCCTTTCTATTTAAGGATTAAGAGAAAGTAATTAAAATATTGGTCACAAAACTAGACTGTCACAGATGGCTTTGACCTGAGGTGAACACTGTGTCTCTGATTCTTCCTGGATGAACTGAAAGGCTCTGGGTCTCAGAGAGTGACTCAATTTTCCCATTGTGTGCAGGCTCAGGAGCTAGCCATAGCAGCCTACTGCTCCTTAAGTACAAAAAGGGAAAGGTGGGTTCAAGATAATCTGTAATTAAATCATTTACAGATTATATCTCACTACTGATTCTTTTCTGAGATTCCAAAGTAATTCTTAAAACTTTGATATATTGATTGTGGTTGTCCTCTGCTCTTAATTTGAACTGAGAACACTTGAATATGAACAATTTACTTTGCTCTTATAATCCACTTGAGACCTTCTAAGCCATAGAGGGCTGGCCAGAGAGGTGCAAGGACAGGAGAGCCCACACTTGGGGTGTGAAGCTGAAGACTCGCCTCACCTTCAGCACCGCGAGGAGCGCGCCCAGGTGCTCAGTTTCCGCCATTCTCATCTTCCCGCCATTAAGAAGGGACCGTATGCCTTTCAGTGCGTTCTGTAACAACTGAGGGGAGGGTGGCAGAGATGCAAGTTAGAAGGCAGAGTAAGACCTGGTTCCTCAGGGACCAACTCTGTAACTGTTAGAACAGAAGAGATGAAGGAACACTTTAAGCAGCATACACAGCAGAGACGGGGACCAGAGACCAAGGCTGATGAGCGCCCTGGGCATCTGTCTAGAAGAGCCCTCTTACTGTGTACACTTCTAAGTCAGCAAGCATAACTGAGCAAGACAGCGGGTGGGTGAGACTGCAGAAGGGGTGCAGAGGGCCTATAAGACAGCTCAGCAGGTACGGTCGCCTGCTGCCAAAGCTGACGACCTGAGTTCAGTTCCCAGGACCCACCTGGTAGAAGGAGAGAACCAACTTCTCCAACATGTCCTCTGAGCTCCACACAAGTGCTGCGGCATGCCTACATGCTCACATACACAATACATAAAGTGCACTTAAAAGTTTTTAGCTGGGCAGTGGTGGTGCATGCTCTTAATCCCAGCACTCGGGAGACAGAGGCAGGCAGATCTCTGTGAGTTTGAGGCCAGCCTGGTCTACAGAATGAGTTCCAGGACAGCCAGAACTGTTACACAGAGAAACCTTATCACAAAAACCAAACAAATGATAAAAAAAAAAAATTTTTTTTTAAAGGAGCAGAGAGAAGATGTGAAAAGCTCTGTAATGAACACCCTGAGTGGCTCCTAAAGGCCAAGGCACAGGTGGGAGGGCAGTTCTGATCAAGTGCCCTCACTTCTAGGACTCCATCCTTTAGAAATCCCCCACAGGGGAAGCAGTGAACTGCAGACTTGTTGAAATAGTGGGAGAAGTCGACGTTCATGAATTACGGCTGTGACAATTACATAAGCTAACACAGGCTAACTGTGAAAAGCCAACAACACTGACATGATTCTGTCACGCATTTTAAATGCTTTATCTTGTGCACCACATAAAAGCCCCACAATATGGGCAGAACATGAAGGTACCAGGAAGTTAAGTAACATGCTCAAATTATTCCATTGGTAGCTACCAGAAACCATGACGTATATAAATATGCACAGGGAAGTTGTCTAAGAGTCATTAAAACTTAAAAAATGGGAAGGTTGTAAAACAAGGCATCAAATGATAAACATGCTCTTTCAAAAAGCTGGGGACCCACAGGATGAATTATTTCCAGCAGTCATACCTCAGTCAGGTACCAAAAATAACTTTCACCACCTTAGATCTATAATGTTTAAAATATATGCTTCTGAATTAAAATATGTTCATATATCACCATATTTGTCATTAAAATGATATTATTGAATACCTTTCTTCCTTTTTACTCTAAAATCATTCATAATCATTGTACTGTTTTTAGATTAAGGAGGAGAAAGAATATGGCCTTGCAAGGTGTCAAAACAACACTCAGAGCAAACCAAAGCAAGCAAAATGGTTCTTTATCATTTAAATTCAAAGGTGTGGCCTCAGTGCTGATGACTTACAGACACCATTTACACATCCGTGTAGCTCTATCTTTCCAGATGAATCTAATAGAGCAGTCAAATCCTCTAGTCTCCGTTTGGATGTTAACTGCAGCCCCACCTACCATGCAAAATGTTATATCATCCATATCAGACGATTTTGGAGACTGTAAAATGGTCAAGAAAGCTTGGAAGCAGACATTCTGGTAGGACTCCTCTAGGTACGGCTGTCCTGGAACACTAAAACACAAGCAGAGAGAACAATTCAAGCAGTCTCCTTTGAAATGGTTCTTATAGATAGGTAAGAATTAACAACAGCAACGCAGACTGCTAAGTCTAGCACACATCACTGAATGCTACTGTACTCTAGAAACGCCACTTTGGCTGATTAGTACTGCTGGACTAACACAGGCTTGAACACACATGAAGGTGGAAGAGAACTATGTCACAGCAGCGTAGTGGAGGAGGTGTGGAGAAGAAATAATCTTTTGGTTCTGCCATTCAGTCATAGGAGGGAAATACCGCAGACAGATCCTGCGGAGTGAGAACAAGACCGAGTCTGCTTTCCCAGGCACGGGACAGACAGAACTACGTAGAGACAAGGCCAAGTTTGTGCTTCCTGTCTGTTACTGCATGGTATGGTATCAGCTCATCTTTTTTTTTTTTTCTTTTCTGACACAGAGTTTCTCTGTAGCTTTGGAGCTTGATCTAGAACTAGCTCTTGCAGACCAGGCTGGCCTCGAACTCACAGATATTCTCCTGCCTCTGCCTCCTGAGTGCTGGGATTAAAGGTGTGTGCCAACCACCGCCTGCCAGCTCCATCTTCTTAAAGAATATGGGCTTAACAGAAACTCTCACAAGAGCCTAAATTTACATAAATATTCTTTCTAAAAGAATATGACTAAAATTTACACCAACAGAAAATAAAACTGACTGACATATTTACACACCTATCACTTCTAGCATGCATTTCTCCCTTCATTTCTGGATAGGTTTTCTTTAATTAAAAACAGACAATACCAGATAACCCTGCTAAAAAGCATGGAAAATGTAAATTAGGTTCTCTCGTTTTGTTTATTGAGACAGTCTGACCTATTGCCCAAGCTGGTCTGGAACTTGCTATGTACGATAGCCTCAAGCTAAGGATCCTCTTGCCTCAGCCTCCTGAGTACTGGGATCAAAGTCATGCATCACCAGGCATAGCTTAACCTAGGTTATTTTTCTACAATCTACAAAAGGCCCAGGAGAGTTCTACCTTCTACTGTTGGGAAACCAGGTTGGATCCACATACCTGAGACACAAGTTTGCCATACAATGCACTGCAGCTCTCCTGACCTCAGGATCAGAGTGAGCTGAGTCACTCAACTTCATCAAGAGGCCGCTCTTGCCTAGCAGGTCTGGGAGATACTGAAACAAAATATCAACAGTGTGGGTATAAGAATAGCTTCTAGGAAGACTGTACCTGTTAGACAATATTTTCCTAACTAAAGAACAGTTAAATATAAAAAAATTAACCATTAGGTATATCCTTCAATGGCTACCTAAACATATGCCAGGAATCAGTAGTAAGAATCATGACTAGGGGGCTCAGAGGTTAAGAGCACTGGCTGTTCTTCCAGAGGTCCTGAGTTCAATTCCCAGCAACCACATGGTGGCTCACAACCACCTGTAATGAGATCTGGTGCCCTCTTCTGGCAATGCAGACAATAATGCATAATAATAAATAAATCTTTAAAATCTTTTTTAAAAAAAATCATGACTAGGTAATTGCTGGGGCTCTTTAGTCTTGGATAAGTGGACAAAGGGTGACGATGATAATAATGGCCAACAGTTATAGCCAAGCACTGTTTCATCCTCAGAGCAATATCTTACCATGAACAAACAAGGGATCCAGGAAGGCTATACATGTAATTGTGGCAGGATGGATATTTGAAAACAGGTATCTTGGCTCTCAAGACTATGAGACTGTCTTTCAAAGGAAAGATGTAACAGTTTAAAATACCTGATGCAAACCTAGAGTCACCTGGGAAGAGGGGACATCAACTGAGGAACTGTCTCCATCAGGTGGCCTGGAGAAGCGTTTGTGGGGAGTTTCTTTAACTGCTAACTGATGTAGTAGGCTCCAGCCCACTGTGGGTGGTGCCATCCTGAGGCAGTTGGGCCTGCACTGTATAAAAAAGACAGCTGAGCAAGCCAGAGGAAGCAAGCTAGTAAGCAGCATCTCCCAGTGGTTTCTGCTACAGTTCCTGCCCCAGCTTCTTTGGATGATTGGCTATAAGTTGTAAAATGAAATAAACACTTTCTTCCTTTAGTTGCTTTTGGTTGTGCTGTTTATCATGGTAACAAAACACAACCTAAGACACTACCTTTTGACATTTTGAACCATTGCAGTAAACCAGAGCAGCCAGGGCTTGAAGAATTTCCATGTGTGTCCAAGAGCTACACTGCTGAATAGCTGAAATTGTATAGGTCAATAGGAAATCCAAGTTCTGCTCGTCTACAACCACCTAACAAGAAAGGGAAAAACAGAGATGATCTAATGGAAGAGAGCACACATTCATCTTTTTTGTACCAAAGCATTGGCTCTAAGTTTGATCAAGATAGGGGGAGACCGTCTCCCTGCTATAGGGTCTTGATCACTCTGTCCCTTTGATATCTCCAAAGTAGAACCTGGTAGTCCTTGTAACTTTTCCTGGAACTAATTAGAAACTGACAACTATAAGTACAGATACAAAATTCAATACACTGAAGTGTCTTAATTCAATTAAACTGACTTAGCATATAGTAACTATTCAACTAATACGTAGCAAACAAACACATCTGCTAACTATGTATTGTCATGATGTGAGGAATACGCCAAGAAGATATGACAAATCCCTGTCCCCTAGAGTTTATAATTTTCTCAAGAAAAAGTGGGCTGACCAAAACCCAATTTACGGACATTCAAGTCCATATTTAGTGTCATCAAATGTTAGAAAGTTGGTTATGGGCTCTTGATGCCACAGGTGTTGGGAAGTTCTCCAATTGCCAGTGACAGAGATGAAACACATGACAATAGTGAAAATTCAGAAGACATCCCACATCTGTCTGTGACAGTCTAAACCTGGAATATATACAGCTGGTCACACGCCAGCATATAACACACGCAGCTGGTCACACACCAGCATCTAACACACACAGCGGGTCACACACCAGCATCTAACACACGCAGCTGGTCACACGCCAGCACCTAACACACGCAGCTGGTCACACGCCAGCATCTAACACACGCAGCTGGTCACACACCAGCATCTGACACACACACAGCTGGTTGCACGCAGCATCTAACACACGCAGCTGGTTACACGCCAGCATCCATCCCCTTGCCCAGCAGCAGGGTTCTGCTTTTATTTGGATGCCCTCCTCTCTCGCAGTCTGAAGGATTCTGGTTGAGACAATGCTAACTGATATTTGTACACTCATCTACTCATGGATTCACTTACAAGTTTTACAGATGGAGAACTGCAGAACAGATCTTGGCAGAAATAACTGTGGTCTTTTTATCCTTAGGCTCCCTGTTCCCAAGATACTTATGGGGTTTTATATAGATTTCAAAAATAAGAGTTTCAGGAAAAGTGAGTAATATTGGTGGGAAAGACACAGGGAATCATTTGACTATGTTCTGGGATATAACTCAATCAATTCTATTTTCCATGGGAAAAAAAAAATCTAAGTTGGCATGAATCATGTTGGTTTATTGAACCAAACATAAAAGAATATTCTCATAAGCAAAAGTCTAGAATCTCTCAGATAATATATTCGGTCAGAGTTCTACTTGGTCTTAATGATATACTCTTATTAAACATTGCTTTTTTTTGGTGGTACTGATGCTGGGATTGAACCATGATCTCATGTGTGCCAGGCCCTCAAGGCAAGGCTCTACCACTGAGTTGAACTCCCAGTTCAAGGCATTATGTTTATTTGAAGCTTTTCAAAAGATCAGACAACCCATGGGCATGGCAGCAAACATTTGTAATCCCAACACTTTAAATAAACATGAACAAAAAGATCAGAAGGGCAAGGTCTTTCTCAGCCAACCTGAGCTAAGATCCTGTCTCAAACAGAACAAAGAGCTGAGCCTACCATATCTGCATTCAGTCTGAGCCCTGAAGTGACACACATGATTACCTGCAGTCTGTAAAGTAAATGATGGATCAGCTGGGACACTTTGCTGACAAGGTGATTCTGACTAAGAGGCACCAACTGACAAGCCCGCACAAGAACAGCACTGACATCCTAAAAAAAAAAAAAAAAAAAGATAAATGCACCGGTTAGCCGAGTGAGCACCCCAAACACAGTCAAATGGGAAAAGTATAATGAATGTTCCACACCCAGTGAGGGAAAATATCCCAGTGAAAGTTGAGGCAGAAAATAAGGGTTGGGGGAATGAAATAACAAAAATTAGTAAGTAATAAAAAGAAGGAAAGGAACTTTTACCATATAGTACAATTAAATAACAAAAGAAGGGATTCCAGCATGGAAAAGCACACGTGCTACAGCTAAAAGTACCAAGCGAGTCAGACATTCAATGCTACGGGGCAAATCAGAAATACACTTACATGACTTACATAAAATTAGAAAGATTACAACAACAAAAAGAAGGCGCTAACCACAAATGACACTACCTAATGACGCTTGCTAAGTAAAAAGGCTCTGAGCCAGGCTAAAAGGCTAACCAAACATTTCCCTGAACCACGGAGAACTGACAGTCTAGTGAGGGAAATAGAAAGAAACACAAATAAAGTAAATTAAGAACAGAAAGAATTCCACAGAAACCCGGTAAAGGTGAATTTTAAGCAGAATCTGGAATGATCTGAAGAATGAGCAGAACTTTGCCAGGCAGACAAGCAATCAAAAAGCCAAAAGATGGGGATGGAGGGTGGGGAGCCTTGGAGACCGAAAAGCCCTCAGGTCTTGAACAGCAACACGTTCCAGATGACTGCACCTGGGGTCCAAGAGGAGAAAAGGGGAAAAGCACACCTGTCGCTGCTGCACAAAATATCAAAGTGTACAAATAAAAGTCCCCCTAACTTCACTCTTCATTCCACTCCGCTCCCTTAGCCATGCTGAGCTTGTCTGGATTTTCCCCCTTTCTATATAAATGTTCAGTTATTTTTAAAATCTCCTCCTTCCTTGAGCTTCACGTACTGACTGTTTTATTAAGCAAGTTGTTTCTGCCATTTGCCAATGTACAATGAAAATCTCTGACTAGTTTTACACTTTTATGGGCTTTTTTGTTTGCTTTTTTTTTTTTTTTAAACTAAATAGTAGATTCTGGCAAAGAACAGTCTGGAAAGGGGCTAGTCTGGAGAAGACCAGTGAGAAACCAGGGGAACAGTTTGGGCAGGAATTAGTTTACCTAAAGCAGAGACAATGAGAATAAAAAGGAGACTGAATTGAGGAACATGTTTGAGACAGATTCTGCTGGATTTTAATCCGACAGGCCCCAGGATAATGGAAAGGAACAGCATGTCCGCCTTGTGTGTATTTCAGGTGGGTAGAGTAGAACGGACTGGGACTGTGGGAGAAGAGCCGAATAAAGTCACCGTTGAGAGTCCTCAAGTTGGAGGTGTTTGGGGGCCATGGTAGGACTGGCTCAAGAATTAGGGAATTAATGATACACAGGGTCCGATGTGTATCAGTAAGATTACTCTGACAGTAGAAGTGAGGGAAAGGAGGAGGCGCTAGTGCGGAAACAAAATAGAAAACACAGGCACCAGGGCAAACGTAGGCTCCAATTAGCCAAAACCGTGACGCTGGATCTCTGTGAGCTTCAGTGTGTTCATCAACGAAACCAACAAAAATTATCCTCGACATCCCTGGAATCGTTCGCCAGGGATGGCAGCCTAGGGCGTCTGTGCAGCAGCCTTTGAAAGATGCTAGCTTGCAGCCTTTCAGATGGAGGGCAGAGAATACGGCACAGACGAAGGGAGAAAGCCAGCCTGGAACTAAGGCACTCGGAGGACTGGTGACACCCGGAGGGTCCGGAGGAAAGAACCTGCCGTTGTCCAGGAAGGGGGAGGCGCGCCGCCTACCTCGGGGGCCACGCCGCCGCCCTCACTGTAGTTCTCGGAGATGAGCTGGTCGAAGAGCAGGTGGATCTCCATGCGGGACACGGTGCTGTCATCCGGCTGCAGCGCGCGGAGCCTGGCTGACAAGCGGCGGAACCCATCGTCCTGCTCGGGCGACAGCTCCCGCGGGGCCCCTCGTGGCTGCCCACAAGGAAGCGAAGAGGCGACCTGCACCGCCGCCATTTTTCCTACGTGAGCCAGCTGGGAAATACTTCCGGGGCACCGCTTGGGGGCAGGACTTCGCTGAGAGCTCTAGTTCCGGAAAGTCTTTATTGCACTACTGGTTGCAACTGTGGTGATGAGGGTATCATTCCATCAGCCTGGTATCTTGTAAAAAGTGGCAGAAATAAAGCTTGAAAATTTCGCCCCTCTCCCCCTCCTTATCCTCTCAGAAAGTTCGCTCCTGGTCGGGCTGACATTCCTAGAGTTTCAAGATTCTGGCTGAAGCTGGAGAGCACTGTGACATCCTTGTACTCCTACTTACATCCTATCAGAATCCTTGATCTTCCTTACCCCCAGTGAGATAAACTGATTGTTATAGCAGCGGTTCTCCTTGCTCGACACCAAGAGTATTTAAAGCAATCCTCAAGACCTGTTCAAACATTGCACTGAGCTAGGATGTAGGGCCTCGTTCTTACCACAATAGAGGTATGAAGAGACTGTGTGAACAGTCCGGGTTTAACGACATAGGTGACCCACATAAAGTGTTATTCAAGACTTAATGACCTTGGTATCATAGAGTATACTTCAAAGCTGTGAACTTCCACAGTTTTAGGGTAAGAGGTTGGTGTGTAGGGGCTGCTATCATGTAGTTCAAGTCAATGCAAGCAGTCTTCAAAGGCCTCCCTGGGAACTCTGCATATAGTTTTCCTTCGGTTGGTGATGAATAGGGATGTTCATTTTCTTGGTGGACCCAAACTGCCATCCACAAGGATAGATGTTATCAGAACTCAACACATTGGCATTAATTAGTAGCTTTTCTGCTGTTAGGATTAGATACCCAAGAGGGACAGATTAAAGGAAGGAAAATTTATTTTTGGTTCCCTATTTCAGAGGTTTAAGGCTGTCTGTGGCTGGCTCTCCTGCTTTGCTCTGTAGTAAAGCAGAATTATCTTGCCAACAAGTGTGTTTGGTTGAGGCTGCTCACCTAAAGCAAGCAGGCAGTGACAAGAAGCAAGGCAGGCCCAGGACAAATACCCCAGTGATGTACCTCCTTCAGTAATGCCCTGCTTCCTGAACAGTGCCATCAACTATGAACCAACTGCCCTCAACATATGAGTCTGTGGGAGACATGTCATAGTCAAAGCACGACAACCTCCAAATAATGCAAGCAATGTGGAGACTTTTACAATAATGATTTATTAAGAGAAACACCTCCTTGTCCCTCCCCCACTGTGCTCCTTGTAATCTTCATCCATGGCCTCCATTTTTAAGAGCTTTCTTGGGCATGGAGTTCCAAACAGGCAATTTTTTTTCAAGGTAGAAACTGTAGAAAGAGAGGTGCAATTATTAGAGAAGATGACCCTAGAGACAATTCTTTGTTGGAGAAATAGATATAAAAAGTATACTTGTTGCCAGGCAGAGGTGGCATATGCCTTTAATCCAAGCACTCAGGAGGCAGAGACAGGCGGATCTCTGTGAGTTTGAGGTCAGCCTGGCTTACAGAGTGAGTCCCAGGACAGGCTCCAAAGCTACACAGAGAAACCTGTTTCGAATGTTCTTGAGACCTGCTGTTTGAGGGGTAAGAAGCTACCTAGAATGCAAAGAGAAACAGCAGTTCCTGATTCTGGAAACCCATAGCACTGTATAGAAGCCAGCAAGTGCTACAGGTGGGTGGGACAAATACAGTGTTCTGAGCACGAACAGTTTAGGTTTGTTTTGTTTTGATTTATTTGTGTGGATGTTTGTGTTTGTGTATGTGCAGTTTACATGTGTGTCGTGGCCTAAGGGGACAGAAGACAGATTTTGAGGCCAGGTCTCTCCTTCCACCATGTGGATTCTAGGGATCAAACTCAGATCGCCAGTCTTGGCAGCAGGAGCTTTACCAGACTGTTGATCCGAACAGTTTGGTGTTGAGAGTATATGCTAAATATGCTAATACAATTTAACCTACAGAAGCACTCCCACAACTCTAGACTGTCTTTTCAAGTCCTGTCCCTTAGACATACCATATAGTAGTTTTTTATTATTCTTTTTTTTCAGTTAGTAGGTACTGAAAATTAAAAAGGGAAACTTATACAGTATTATGAATCCCATTAAATATTTTACAGAAAAAGCATCTGCTTAGGTCAATATGGCAATGTGCATCAAAGGCTTACTATGATTATTCTTTGGTCATTGATTATATATATCAGGTTGTATCCCAAAGGAATTAATAAGGGTGTGCACATTTTAATAGTCATACAGTCATATTAATATTATAAAATAAATGTCGTAAGCTTATATTTACAAAGATTGTTGGCAGAAGAGCATATACAAAGGGCCACAGAGAAGGCAAAGATGGTGGGATGGGACTGAGGATAAGTACTGATATTAAAATTGTTGGTTAATTATTTTTAAATTGAAAAGCTAAGGAATCAAAAAGCTACAAGATTCTTGTTTTTAAATATATTTTTTATATTTGAGCACAGTTAAATATGTATCACAGTCATAAACAGACATCATTTTTGGGGTGATGAATAATGGGTGATTTTATCTTCTTGCTCAAATCTTGTCTGATTTTTCTCCTGGATAGACTGGGTGGGGAAATTATTCTAAAGGTTTGGAAAGCACCATCCTGCGGTAGGTGCATCTTCTTCATGGAGGGAAAAGGGGAGAAACTCTAGGGAGACACATGGGAGTCTATCCTACCAACTCCTGGAAGTCCCATGGGGTCAAATGTCTAACCTGCCTGGTCTAGGCGAGATGTGTGGTAACAGTAAGGGTAAGATGGTTTTACCTGGTCTTAACTTGTAACACAGACATGACCGCACCCAGTGCTGACACACTGATCCCCTTGTGCACAGTCCCAGTCACCTCTGCAGAGCTCAGTGCAGGCACCTAAATCAGAAGAGATCATCTGAAAGCCAGGCAGGTGGGATAAACCGGAAATCCCAGCCGAGGCAGGCAGCTCCTCAGCTAATGGCCAGCCTGGACTACACAGTGAATTTACCCTCTCTCAACAGACAAATAGGGCCAGCCTGGACTACACAGTGAATTTACCCTCTCACAACAGACAGACAGATGGTGAAAGCCACTGTGCTTTAGGCTCAAGTTCTGGGGATGACAGTCCTCGCTTAAGGAGTAGATTTCACTAGTTTCTTTTCGCTCAAGGCAGAGTATAATTTGTAAGCTGTTACCGTTTAATTCTGTTAAAAACAAGGCACACACATAACTTCATTAAAGCAAGCCCACTTTAGAGATGTGGATAGAGGGGTCGGTCGTATTTGTGGAAAGGAAGGAAGACGGTGGCGTAAATGACAACACATCCCCACACCATAGGACATGGAGCAGAGCAGGGGAGATTTTGACTGTGAGGTTAGTCTCCCTAGCTCCGCTTTACAGCATAGTCCCCAGTGTTTCCAGTGCTGATGCTCCTCTAAGATGAGAAAGTTGAAGACCCCTTGACCCTATTCACAGTAGTGTGGTCAATCATTAAATATTTGTGTTGAGCTTTTTCTCTATATAAACTTTTTCTATACATAAGGCCCCTTGGCGCCTTCCAGTGCAAGTAAGACTGCCATTTAAGGTCTTGAAAACAAAGCAGTGTGTTGCAAGTGTCCTGCAAAGGGAAACTGGAAGACTCAAAGGGCTCAGAGGAGAAACGACATTATTTCTTGTTCATCAGAAAAAGCAAGCCTTGAAGTGCAGGAATATTCTCAAGGAAGAGTTGTGTTCCTTAGAGCGCAGGCTCTACTGAGGCACTTCCATGGAATGACTCTTCAGGTGGTGTCCCTTAGACATACCTAATTTGCCTCTCTGGGCACGTTTGGGAGCGGCTGGAAGTAAAGCAGAAGCAAGCACTGCATAGGGCAAGCAGGATCTGGGGGTCCATTTGACAGGCCAAGAGAATGAGGTGTCACTTGAGAAGATTATCTGCTGCGAAAATATAGACAGAACCAGGATTCAACTAGTCAGCACACGGAAGAAGGAAGAGAGGGATGGGGAGAGCTTTGGGGGGAAGTTATTGCAATGGCAGAGCCTTGGAGTAATCAGGGCTGAACACAGTGAGGAGATGGGAGAGCAAGGGCCGGAAAAGATGCAATGTTTCAAAAACAGGAAGTTGATGGAGTAGGGAAAAGAGTAAAGAAGAGAGGCCTAAGCTGAATCTGAAGACATTTCGGAGCGATACATTTCAGTAAAAGATAAACCAGGTTGCATGGTGTTGGGGGGAGGGTGCAGGGTGGGGAGGGGGGTTGCAGTGTCAGGGCTGCCAAGATGAGACTTTACTCCTGAGAAGAGTCAGGAGACTCATCCGGAGGACCCGAGAGTAATGCGTCAGGAGTTTAATGGGGCAGAATTTGAGGCTGCGGTTACCAAAGGGCTAAGGGAAGAATGGGCAGACTACTCCTTTGAGAGGTCAAAGGAGGTGAGGTGGATCATGCTTGTATCCAGCTTCGCAGGACCAGGCAGGAAGATTGCTGTAAGTTTGAGGTCAGCTTGGGCTACGGTCTGAGACTGTCTCAAACAAACAAACAAACAAAAAACAACAAAAACCTATGGCAACAAAACCTTTTTTGAGAATATCGTTGGTAAAGGAGATTGTCATAATTAGAAAAATGCCTTCTGTAGACAGGAAGAAGCTGGTGGAGAGGGAGAAGTGGGAAGGTGGAGAACCGCTGCTGAGCAAGCAGGAGCGGAGAGTTCACATAGGTGACCAGCTAATGGAGGGAGAAAAGAAAGAGGCAGAAAAGGGAGTCTGTTCTAGGGAACTAAGAGGTGACCATCAACGAGGATCCTAAAGAGAGCTTTCTTTCCTCCCTCTCCGCCCCACTTTCTGCGCGCATGCGCAGTGGTTCTGGATGGCCTACTTCTGACATCTTCATTTAAGACAGAGCAATGCTACCTTTTGCCTGAACTTACCTAAGAGATGCAATGGTCTCACTGCAGCCTGAAGCTCCTGAACCTCCAGGCTGAGGGTGACGAGGGACACCAAGAGAAGGAAGGCCCCCAGCTTCATGCTGCCGGTGGAGGATTTCAGCCAACATGCAGCAGAGCTGAGAACTGCTAGAACTTAAACCTTCCCACCCACGGAGCTAGGATGCAAAGTCAGGGGCGGGTCTGCACATCATGGAAGCCAAATCCCCGCCCGGAAACTAGCTTTGCTGGAAACACACCACGTGTGCCCTGGGTGGTGCCACTTATCCAAGGCAGGCTCTGTGCCAAGAACACTCTCCTCTGTCCCACAAACAGGACTCTTGAAGCTGGAAAGTTGGGGAGCCTGAGGGGCTCTCATTCATTTTCAACAAAGCATTAGAGGCCAAGTCTGGGCACGGAGCATGCTCGGATAAGGAAGGTGTCCTTAGGGAATTACAGTCCAGAAGCTGGCTGCCGTAGGAAAGCCCTCATCTGCTTTTCCACCTCTCCCCTCGCTGCTCTAGGACAGAGAGTAAACTGAGGACAGGAAGAGGCAGTGGGAGAGCTAGTGGGGTACAGTCACCTGTTGATGAGACAGTAAGCCGCCGCAGTTTTCCTCTGCCTTGATGTGATTGTCTCAGCTGCTTGGAGTCTTGGTTTTGGGGAACCCTAACTGGCAATATCCATGTTAATCCCCCACCCCAGGATGCCTCTCAGCCTGCCGCGGGACTTGGAATGGAGCGATAGTGACACCCAGCCTAAGTGTGAACTTAGCCGGGGGTGAGGGTGAGGAGTGATGGGTAGCA
This sequence comes from Microtus oregoni, assembly GCF_018167655.1. NCBI lineage: Eukaryota > Metazoa > Chordata > Mammalia > Rodentia > Cricetidae > Microtus > Microtus oregoni. The sequence goes on from NW_024543074.1 coordinate 14,895,047, forward strand.
GGGTCAGTTTGTTGTCCCTTGGTAGGTTCCTAGGAAGATGGCTAATTTCTTTAGAGAGTCAAGTACTTGGGCTGGGAATATAACTTAGTGGTAGAGGGCATGAGGCCTTGAGTTTAGTTCCTAGGACCACACATACATGCACACTCATGCACGCACATGCACACACACAGGACGGGGAAGAGGAAGGGAGAGAACACTTGATGTTTCACAAGGGCCCCGGTTCCTATTTCTGGGCTCCAGAAGAAACCCTTCCTTTCATTTGTCACAAGTCGGAGGTCCTTTGGATAAACAGCTGACTCCACACGAGCTAGCTCTCTCAAGGGGGTTAAAAGGCAGAGTTATGGGCCATGCAGAAAGTGTTTTAACCCCACTCTGTCTAGCCCAAAGGAAGATCTGCTGGCACACAGTTTCTGCACTAGGTCTAATGCCTGGCACATGGCTGACGTCTCGTCTCTGTGATAGAATACCTGGCTAAAGCAGCTGGAAGGAGGAAGGTTTTGCTCCCCTACACTGTCCGCTGTTTGAGGGTTTTGTTGTGGAGAAGGCATGGTAGAGTGTGTGTGCAACTGGGACTTCTCACAGCTTTGCAGATGAGGAGAGAGAGGGCAGACAGATGCAGAAACACACACAGACACAGACAGACAGACAGACAGACAGACACACACACACACACACACACACACACACACACACACACACAGAAATCACTTAAGCCCCATCCCCAGTACCCTGGTCCCCCAGTCAAGTTCTAGCTTCTCTGACTTCTGAATCCTCCCCAGGCAGCACCAGTTAGGGATCAATTGGTTCAAACACCGGAGCCCATGATAGGGACATTTCATGCTCGATCCATAACAGCCGGGAGAGATTTTAGAGCTCTTCAACCCTGGAATGATTACACAGCTCCTTTCCATGTGATTCCGTATTTTTTTTTATAATCCTGAGGCCTAAAACAAATTGCACAAACATCAATGGTATATTGAAATCATTCTTATTTCTTCTTATATAGCTTCATTTTGATTTTTTTTTCCTGGTGACCTAAGCATGTGCTTATTGGATCCTGAGGGATCCTCAAATCATGTGGGGACTTCCTAGTTTGAATGATGTGTTCCATCCTGTTCCCTCATCTCTTCTCTTGGGTCCCGTTGTCTCTGCCATCTAGGCGCTCCTGAGCTCTGTTCCGTGCACATGGGTCAGTACAGTAACTCTTAACCTGCCCAGCTCGACTGTGCCTGGGACATGGAATTCCTTTCCGTTTCTTCTCTGAATGTGGGCATTCTTGTCTGTCAAAAGTCAAGTCCTTATCTATCAATCAATCACCCTAGGTCAAATGTCACCTCCATAACTTTCCTAGGCCCAACCCTGGGAGAGGAACCTGGTCTTTGGATTTGGCATAGTTCTTATTGAACTCTGTTAACGCCTAATACGTAATTGCTACTGTCTCTGCCTTGCATGTCTCTCCTGGGAGGGTCGTGACAGCTAGGGTGGGTTTGTGTTCAATGCTCCTTGTCAGGTGTTTATTGTCCTCAGTGATTATTGGGGGTGGGTGGTTATTTTATTTTATTTATTTATTTCTCTAGCCAAATGATAAAGTTAGAGAGAAGAATAAGAATGGTGAATGGTAGAGGTGGGGGGGACAAGAAGTGGAAGGTGGGCCAACTTCAGACCCATCCTGGGATCTTGAATTCGCTGAACCGGATATTCCATAAAGGTCCGCACTCTAAAACAACAGCACCAGAGCTCAATAACCCCCACTGGAATCCCACCTTGTTGCCACTGAGAGTGTGTGGAGAAGAATTCGTGTTAGTGAAAAAGACACAGCTAGCATTCAGTGCAGGGACTATAGAGGCAACTGGTATAGGACTTATTTTTTTTGTTTTGTTTGTTTTTTCGAGACAGGGTTTCTCTGTGTAACAGTTCTGGCTGTCCTAGAACTCGCTTTGTAGACTGGGCTGGCCTTGAACCTTGAACTCACAGAGATTTGCCTGTCTCTGCCTCCCGAGTGCTGGCATTAAAAACGTGTGCCACCAGGGCTGGCTAGGACTTACTCTGAAGGCAGCTTCCTCTTTAAGGGAGGGAGCTAGAAACCAGCAAACAGCCTGTGAGGAAAGCAACTTTCTAGAAACCCTGCTGACTGAGAACAAAGATAGATAGTGTCAATTTGACACAGACTTGAGTCATTTTGGAAGAGGGGGCCTCAACTGAGAAGCCACTCCCACAAGATTGGCCTGTAGACAGGTCTGTGGGACATTTTTAGAATTAGTGAGTCACGGGGGAGGGCCCAACCCATTGTGGGGGATGGCATCCCTGGGCTGGTGGTCCTGGTACTTTAAGAAAGCAGGGTGAGCAAGCCATGAGGAAGAAGCCAGTAAGCAGCACCCCTCCATGGCCTCTGCATCAGCTCCTGCCTCCAGGTCCCTGCCCTGGTTTGCTTCAGCAATGGAGTATAACCTGAGAGCTGTAAGCTGAAATATACCCTTTCCTCTGAGAGTTGTTTATGGTCATGGTGTTTCGTCACAGCAACAGAAAACCCAGCTGAGACAGAGAGTATTTTATTTATAGAAATATTAAGTAGAAACCAAAAGTCACCTTGCTTGCCCAGGACTACCAGGAGTGACTCCATTTGCATTTTGCATGAGTGACTGGGTTCTCCACCTGCAAAAAGAGGCTGGGTTCCCCACCATCTCGGCTCTTGGTGCACAAATGCCCTTGATATATTTAACTTGTGCTGACTCGTTTTAGGCTGCCAACTAAATAGATACTTAAACTTTGTAAATCTATAGTGCCTCGGGAATTTAATTTTCTCTTGTGGAGACCAAGAAGCCAACAAGACTGGTGATTGAGTAGAGACACACTCCAGACGTGAGCCAAGGGTGTGACTATTCATCTGCCTTTGCTGAACCTTTGAGTTAGTCCAGGCTAAGCCCCTCCACTGCCATTCTTTTTTTTTTAAAAAAAAATTTTTTTTGAGACAAGATTTCTCTGTATAGCCCTGGCTGTCTTGGAACTCACTCTGTAGACCAGGCTGGCCTCGAACTCACAGAACTCTGTCTGATTCTGCCTCCTAAGAGCTGGGATTAAAGGTGTGGCCACCGTCACCCAGCTTTACACCGACGTTCTTGCAGACATTCCTGTACTTAATGTTCCAACAGGTGGTAAGGTGGTTTGTCAGTCAGTGCTGATTGCCCAGTGGGAGAATTTGAGTGAGGATGTGTCGGGGCCAGGTCTGCTTCATCGTCACTTCAACTCCGTCTTCACTCTCCCCTAGCCCCTTCTTCTGCCTCGAACCCGGTGAGGGAGAGTCATCCCCAGGACACTGAAGGCGAGAATTTGACCAGTGTGGCTCCAGTCAGCCATCTTTCCAGCCTTGGCGGTCTCGTCTGTGAGGTGGGATGAAGTAGGCAAGAAAATGGAGAAAGACGGAAGGGTCATAGGAAGGGAAAGGAGCTGCTCACCCTGGGAGCGAGTTTGCATCTCCTGTTGTCAAGAAAGTTTGAAAGAACAAATCTTGCTTATTTAGGGCTAGAGTGCTTGTGGCCCTTCCTTTTCATCTCTGAATCTAAAGAACACACCCCACAGGCCATCTTATAATTTCATTTGCACATAGATTTACTTCAATGTTGGGAGCTGGAGAGATGGTTAAGAGGACCTTGGTTCCCCAGCACCCACATAGTGGATCACAACTGTCTGTAATCCCAGTTCCCAAGGAATCTAATGTCCCCTTCTGGCCTCTGTGACTACCAGGCACACACATGAAATACCTTTTAAAAATTTACTTGATTAAAAACATTACTTAATCTTTCAACCTTTTTATAAATGACATTCTTTGACTAATGTAGTTTAGACATCACAAAGCATATAAATAGGTGTTGCCAAGACAGCTGAGTGTGACTCTTGCCTTGAGATGCCCACGCTCACGTCTTTGTCCTGTACCATCCTTTCCCTGTCCATCTTCCTGTCTAAGTACTTAAGCTCACTAACCTTGCCCTCTTCTGCCTCATCCTCAAGTTTTCCTGTAGAGCCAGAGGTCTGGTTCTATTTGGGTGAAAGTCTCTGAATGGGCAGGGAACTCCTCAGGTTGCTGATGGCATTTCTGGGCTGCTTTCCCTGCTGCCACAGTTAGAAGCCATTTTTTATTGGGCATATGAGAAACACACAGGCACACGCACACACACACACACACACACACGCACACGCACACGCACACACACACACACACACGTGTTTGTGTAGTATGTATGTATTTGTACTCTTGACACCACATCTTTGAACTGTCGGCCGTCAGTACTATGAACATCTACAGGAGGGATTGTTGTTTTTTCTTCCTTGTCTCTGCAGCAGGCTGCTTTGGGCAACCTGTGCAATGCTGTGTGAAGGACTGAGGAAAGACTACAAAGTGAATGAATAAAAATGAGCCAGAACCTGTTCGTGTCTTATTCCACTGGATATTATAATTAAGCCGTGAAGAGACTCCAGGGCTTAATCTAACATTGCTATTAACTCTGTGATCACACATGGGTTCATGCTTCCTATACGAAGGTCAAGAAGTATAGCATGTGATCAATTTCTGATAAAGAGTCATTCCCTGGGACAAGATTTAAAAAATGTCACAGGCAATAAAAAGCACAACATTGACTAGAGGGGACTGTCACCACCCACCACCCAAAGTGCCTTCGTTCTTGATGAGAATGCTTGCAAGACAAAGGGATTGTTGCCAAGTAATGATTAGTGAGAACTGAACTGTTCCAAATACCAGCTCTCCTGCCCCCTTAGACTTTGAAACTAGAGCGTGAGACCTGGCAGGGACCACAGTGTAAGGTCCGCACCCTGGGAGAATGAGAGACATGTTTTCTCCCGCCTACACCTTCTCATCTGAACCAGATCTAGACAGTGTAAGGGTCTGCTGGGCCGGACCAGACCAGACTGTCTGCACTTGACCCCAGCTCCAGCCTAGCAGACACCTGTGCAACTGAGAACACGGTCTTTAACTCCAGCATCGTGTTGCTGTGTGAAGTCTCCTTTGATACCGCACGGATGGTCCGAGACAGAGAGAGGATGACACATTCCCTCCCACTGAACCAGGCTGGCATCTGCGACCTAGGTCAAGACAGGCATGTGAGGCCTAACCCTGATAAGTATCTGATGTTTCTGAAGAAAGATCTTTCTTCGCATTGAGTAATGCCTTGCTTTCATACCAGCATGCCAAGTGGAGGAAAATAGCCGCTGTCTCATAATTAAAACCACCACAGAATGGAAACCACTCTGAGTGACGGAGAGAAATGGGGTGGGGAGAAAGGGAATTGGCACACACTGGGCACTTGTACGTGCTGTATTTTACACACACACACTGTGCGTGTGTGTATCTCCCAGCTCTATCCCTATTTGTTAATGTTATTATGCTATTAATGTTAAATATGTATTATCACCCCTGTTATTAAAATTCTCAAGGGCTGGTTCCTTTTCACACATGGCCTTACCTAGTCTGGTTTTACACAGTGGTTGCCCCCTCCTCTCCCTCCTCCTCCTCATCGTCATGTTTGCGGGCTATATGTACATCGGTATGTGTGTGTGCAGGTACACACACCTGTGTGCTCATGTAAACAGGCCAAAGAGGACATCAAATGTCCCACTCTGTCACGCTCTGCCCTACGCCCTTGAGACAGGGTCTCTCACTGAAGTAGAGCTATGCTGGCAGCCAACGAACCCCATGATCCTCCTGTCTCCACCTCATAGAGCGCTCCACATTTATAGGCACAAGGATGGTCACACCTGCCTTTCAGTGTAGTGAGGGATTTGAACTCACGCCATCACGTTTGTGCAGCAGGAACTTTCCCACTGAGTCGTTTCCCTAGCCCCGATGCAGCTTTTAATTGCCTGTCTTTCTGTCTGTAAGCTCTCTCCTCCACACCTCCCCTCTGTGAACCTGCATATCCACACTTTACCTCTGTGTAACTTGAATAGCTCCCCATCCATTCACCTGGCATTAGATCCAAATCTCAGGACGGTAGAGCACAGGGCTTAGCCTAGGAATAGAAACCGGAGTCCTCTTTGTTTCCATGTCCAATATTCCTAGACTTGCTCACTTGGTTGAACTACATGAGATGCTAACAGTGCCCCACACTGCACTCCTAGGGGCACAGGTGGTTTAGAGATCTCATTTCTGAGTAACCATGGCAGGGCGCCACTGAGGAACATCACATTCTTACTGCGTTTAAATAGCCCCATCCTGTGCTGTAATTCTGTTGTAACTTTGTGCCTGCCTGTTAGATCATTTTCTGTGATTGTGATGGCACGTATCTAAGGTAAATTTACAAAGAGACAAGATTTATTTTGGCTCGTGGTTTTGCAAGTGTCCGTGCATAGTCAGACAGCTCCATTGCTTATGGCACCTGGAGCAAAACCGTGCATCACGATTGGACCATGTGGAGAGGAAACTGTCTACCTCAGGGCAGGCAGCAGGTAGAAAGAGAGGGAGCAGCCCTGAGTGGTCCCTATATCTGCTTCAAGCTCATGCCTTCAGTGCCCTAACTTCCTCCAAAAGGCTCCCCCATCTCTGAATATGCTAGAGGCTAAGGGCCATGCCTTTATCACGTGGGACTTTGGATGGCCATTTGTCAAAAACTATAGCACTTTCAGGCTAGGGAGGCAGGGGTGGATGGGAGGGTGGGAGTGGGGGTTATGTCATTATAACTGTTTTGCCATACAAGAGAGGGAATATCTGTGACCCTCTAGGATTTCAGCAAAGAATGAGGCAGCGAAGTTCAGAGGGAAGGGCAGGGCTGACAAATGCTTTGCAGTTAGCTGGCAGTAAGAGCAGACTCATGGGCCACCAGTATCTGTCTGTTGCACAGATCCATTGGAAGAAATGAAGATTCTTGGATTCCACATCAGATTTACTGAAGCAGGAACCCTGAGCTTGGGGTGAACTGGTCTAGGGTTTAATGAGACTCCCCTCAGTTGAGAACCTTATGCATGCCCTTTCTGCACAGTGACCCCTTCAAGGATAGCACCATGGAAGATGCAAGCTGGGTATTATACTCTCATTACTTTGGGTGGATCAAGTTGATGCCCCTTCATCAGTAGGATTCCCTTGCCTTCTGTCCCCGCCTCCACAGATCTATGCTTGACCTGTAAGCCTGAGATAACAGTGTTTGCAAGCTGTTCTTGGATTGCACATTCAGTCTCAATTCCCAGGCAATTCTGATGCACCTTCAAGATTTACAGGGGCAGCAATCAATCCTAGGCTTTCAAGAAAAAGCGAGGGGTGCAGAGACACAGTGTATCCACCAGGTGGCAGTATGAATGGTGGGATGGTAGGGGAATGAATGAAAGGCCGTAGCGTTTCACATCAGTCAGGGAGCAAGGTTTGGGCTAACTTTCCTACGACGCCCCCCCCCTCCGCTGTTGTTGAGAATAAGCTGATAACTAATGCTATTTAAACTTTTTTTCTACTAAAAACATTCCCAGTCTTTTAAATTTATAAAGACTTCTAAGCAAGGTACTATCCATCTGTATCTCCATGGGTCTTCGGATCATAGAGAAATGGTATGTTTCCTAATTCTCAGAGGCCTTCTTTCTCTAGTGTCTAGAAAGGCCTTACTGCTATGATGTTGGTTGTTGCAGGTAGGTGTGTCCAGCCATGGATACACAGGATAGGGTGTGTGTGTGTGTGTGTGTGTGTGTGTGTGTGTGTGTAAGCTTTCCTTTAGGATGCAATGTGACTTTCTACGTGAAAAGACTGTGGATAATACCTTTTCTGAATTTTCCACAGTGAACACATCTGTCTTGTATAACAAGAGCAGGGATTAATGCTTCTACCTGATTCTCAGGCTGGATAGCAGACAGGACTGTGCTCCTTCTTGATATATGATTCCAGTCCCAGGTCCCTAGGCAGCAGCCTGCATAGATTCCTTAAGACAGAAAAGCTTCCATGAACATAGATAAACCTCAGAGACATGTCTCTGGAAGCATGGTGGCAATTAGGCTATGAGCCTCCTCATAGACAGTATGTATCATATATCATAATAGAATATGAAATAGGATATATATAAAGGCACATAATTGCTGGTGTACTATAGAAGAAACATGTATAATGTCTGCCAAACTGTAAATGATGATTATTTCAAAGATATGAAATCATAGACAGATCTAGTATTTTGACTTATAGTTCTTTAACTTTTGCATCAAATTTAAAGTTATAGATTAACATGTATCGTGTATTAATACCTATGAGTATTGTGTGAGAGTTCAGTTTACATATACAACATGTAGTGAGCAAATCAGGGTAACCGCCATTCGTGACACCTCAAAAATTGATCACTCTCTGTTTGGAGGGCCTTCAATCTTACAGTTATCTGAGATAGATAAGAAATTGATGTAGACTGCAGAATGAGCTAGTGTGCTAGGGAACCAAGGGCTCATTTCCTCCTCTGTCTTCTGGTAACCATTTTCCAAACTCCTTCTCTTGTGTAATGTTTCCTATGTGGCCTCTGATAACCATTGTTCTATTCTCCACGTCCATGGTATCAATGTTTTCCTGCTATGGGACAGTTCTTCTGTCTGCTATGAATATGCATTCTTCTCCCTGGTTGATAAAAGAGCGATTTGGCCTATAGCCAGACAGAATGAGGCTGGGTGGAAAAGCCAATGGAGATCCAGGGAGAAAGAAGGTGGGGCTGAGACCGTGCGAGCCAGCGCCAGAGGAACAAGACATGCTAGAGGACAGGCAAAGCCACGGGCCACGTGGCAAAAGGTAGAGTAATAGAAATGGGCTAACGTACATTAAAAGAGCTAGTTAATAATAAACCTGAGCAATAGGTCCAACGTTTTGTAATTAATATAAGATTTTGTATGTTTATTTGGGACTGAGCTTCCAGGACAAAAAACAAAACAAAACAACAAAAACCCCTCTGCTTCCGTTTACATTTTCCTTGCTATAAATGAGTGAGGACACACAGTGTTTGTCTTTCTAAGCCTGGCTTACTTCACTTAACACAGTGTCTTTTGGCTTTCTCCATGTTGTTGGAAATGATAGTACCTCATTCTTTTCATGATTAAATACTATTCTACCACCCACCAATATATATGCCACTTCATTTATCTGTCCATCCATCCGTGGACACCTTGGTGGATTCCACATCTTGGCCATTATGGAAATGCTGTAACAGGGAATGTAGGCATGTCTTTAATATGATGATTTCATTTCCTTCACGTGTATACCCAGCAGTGGGGATTGCTGAATAAGATGGCTGTCTCGTTTCATGTTTTTGAGGAACCGGCATGCTGTTTTCTGTAATAGCTATACTAATTTACATTCCTGCCAAGATTTCCCCCCTGGGAGTTCCCCTGTCTCCACAGTCTTACTAGTCTTTGCTGTTTGAGGTTTTGTATGCTAGTCATTCTAACTGGGGTAGATGAGGTGATGTCTCTCGGTTTTGGTTTGCATTTCTTTGATGACTGTTGGCATTGAACATTGCCTTTTCTTGTCCCTGTCAATTCTTTACAAAGGCTAAAGCTTCTTTGTGTCACTACAGCTGTAAACTGAGGCAGGTGAAGACACTGTCCCTGTGCCATCTCAACAGTAGAAGTGCCTGATTCTCTTCCTGACAGTGGGTGCCAAGGGCTGCACGTGAGAAACAGGGCCAGAGGGCCAAGGAGTGGCCCTTGTGCCACACATGTGTCCTCTTGAAGAAACGACTTCCCTTGCTTTAGTATTTGCCTGATCCTGTTCCTTATACTTAGAGGGTCAAATGTCAGGACTGAGCCGTTCATTATCCCCCTAGATAGTCAGTGGAGGCCTCCACCCAGAAAAAGTCAGGGTGGTGGCACACGCCTTTAATCCCAGCATTTGGGGGGAGGTGGTCAGAGGCTGGAGGATCTTTGATTTCAAGCCCAGTCTGGTCTACAGAGTGAGTTCAAGGACAGGCAAGGCTACCCAGAGAAACTGTGTCTCAAAAAACAACAACAACAAAAAAAAAAAAAAAAGAAAGAAAGAAAACTTGTCATCTACTATTCTGGAGTTTTCCAGAACATGGAGAAGAGAGAAAGTTTGAGGCAGAAGAGACGAGCTGTCTGCTGCGGCTCCGCAGTGCTCAGATACTGCCCTTCTACTGTGTCTGTGATTTTCCCATTTCCTTGTTGGAAATGGGGAGTCCTTTACACAGTTAAAGAGACATGGAAGTAGAAGCCAGAGCATGTCAAACATGCATCATCCCTGCCTTTCAACTTCAGGTTCATCTCCTCCTTCTGGGTGACAGGAATATGACTAAGGAGGAGGTGGGGTAGTGGTGGACCATGGCTTTCCTTGCATCCCAGCTCCTATGGGGCCAGCTGCTATTTTAAAGGGACAGAGGTCACCTGATGTGGGGTCATGGTGGAGGTTAATGACACACGCTGGAAGCTCCGATTACATCCTAAGCACTCAGCATCTCTCTCCCATCTCTCCTCAACCATTTCAAAACTCTTATCTTCAAGGACATGAGATCTCTCACCTGTCTCCATCCTTGGCCATCTCATCATTTCTCTTTTGTAGATCCCTTCATTTCAGTGGTTTGTGTAGTGGGGAAAAAGTGAGCCTAGTTTGGTAACATTCACAGTGCATGTCCAGGGAGACTTTTGCTTTTTTCTTTCCTCCTCCTCCTCCTCCTCCTCCTCCTCCTCCTCCTCCTCCTCCTCCTCCTCCTATTTATTTATTTATTACATATTGTGTTCTGCCTGCATGTATGCCTATATACCAGAAGAGGGCACCAGATCTCATTACAGATGATTGTGAGCCACCATGTGATTGTTGGGAATTGAACTCATGACCTCTGGAAGAGGTTTTAACCACTCTTAACCACTGAGCCATCTCTCCAGCCCTGGGTTTTTTGTTCTTATTCTTCCATACTTCTAGCTGTCCTGTGGTTCCCCTAGTCAGTGGCAGCTGCTAAGTGTGTGTGTGTGGGGGGGGGAGGGGTGCCATAGTCTGGAATAAAGGGCCAGGGCTCAACAGGAAATTTCAGATTAGCCTTGGTTGAATTAGACTTCAGTAGGCCTTATTGAGAAAGAAAGGGTTTTTAAAACTTGGGAAGCACAAAAGTTTGACCAAGAGTCAAAGCGAAAGAAGATGCAGGATGTGAGCAAGCTTTTGTACCAGGGAAAGAGGAAGTGCTTCCGCCTAGCAAGGAAGAGGGTGGAGCTACTGGAGCAATGTGGTTCATTTATAAATCCTCCAGGGTAGGCAAATGAAACCTATGGCTTACACAACTTAACGTCTTAGCTCTCTGACTCTTCATGGAAACATTCACTGAGTTCCCGGTGTAAATAAAGAGAAAATGTCAGAAAAACTCATCTGTGGTGGAAAAATAAAACACACTAATATAAGTAAGTTTGTGTGTGTTTGTGTGTGTCTGCGAATGTGTGCATGTGCATGCACCTACGTTTAAAAATAAATTGTTTGTAAATAATGCCAATGCATGCTGCAGCTATGAGAAAATGGTTCAATACATACTAGTAAAAAAAAAACTAAGAAAATCATAACTTGCAACCACATATTATTATTCTGTTCAACCGGAAAGAACATAAGAATCACATGGCCCAGCAAGTTAAGGATGCCTCTCGCTGCTGGTGGCATTAGAGTTGGTTTAAGATCTTGTTTTTCTGTAGATTCTGACTTTCCTCTGGTGAGTATGGATAAATATGCATTCATTGAGAAATTAAAATGTTAGCCACCCCTAGAGAGTCTCATATTTGAGAATGGTGACTCTGAGTTAGCTCTTTCCTTTGGGAAGGGCAAGGGGATTCACCCGGATTCAGCTAGATTTCTGTTGCATTTTTAGTAACCACACGAAAGGGGAACCACAGTGTTGGCCAACCGACAACTAGAAGTTCTATAATGTTTACATGGGGCATAGTTTGCTTCACCGTCTGTAGCTTTGCAGAATTGTACCGGCATTATAATGTCTTTGTCCTAGATCAAACTTTTACATATGTCACAATATAATTATATATTATAGTACACAGTTACTATATTATGATTAACTTATTCTTGTGGGAAAAATAAAAGGTATAAGAAGGAGGCAGTTGTCGGGTGGGTTACAGTAATCGGAATCCTTCCTTAAGGCCTGAATTTAGATGTATTGTTTCAAATAGCTCATATGGGTAGGTGTGGCATATGACAGGTCACAAGGGAGGTGGAAGCTGGAGGATCAAAAGTTCAAGGTCATCCTCAGCTACGTAGTAAAGTTAATAAGTTTGAGGCTAGCTTGGGCTGCATGAAATCTTGCCTCACCCTCCCCTACCTCCCAAAAGAAAAAAACATCAGAAAATGCCTAGTAGAAGTATAATCTTAGAACGCCATGGTGAGCAAGTGTGGTGACTCATGCCAGTCGTCCCAGCACCTGGGAAGTGGAGGAAGAAGGATTGTTTCAATTTTGAGACTAGCTTGGGCTGCTTAGTGAGTTCTGGGCTAGCCTGGGCTACAGAGTGAGAGCCTGTCTCAAACAAACAATCTTGCTGAGTCTTCCTATGATGACTCCTGTCTTTCAGGGAAAGTAGTTTATTACACGAGGCCGAGTATCCCTTATAAACACCGAATAGGACAGGCAGCTTCACACTGTTTCTCAAACCTCTGTAGACAGTAAAATCACCTGGGATCATTGGGATAGTGTACTGTGTGGGTTTCCCAACAGTTCTTACATTATAAAAGGTTCTATGAGGCAGTTTTAAGAGGTATTAAAACTCATAATTGTGTTCCGGGTCAGTGCTGTGGGTTTGCATGGAGGACTGTCAGTGAGCCTTGTCTTAGTCTGTTTTCTCTTGCTATCACAAAATACCTGAATCTGAATGGATCTCGTTTTTTTTTTTAAGGTTTATTTGGCTTATAATTTCTGAAGCAAATGTTCTAAGATTAGGTGTGGTCTAATCAGCTACTGGTGAACACCTTCTCACCACATCAAACAGTAGATGGCATTCTGGTGCTGTGTAGGAGGGAGTGATCACATGGTAATCCAGGAAGGGCAAGTTTAGGCATCCACATTTATAAGAACCCATTCTAGATAATTCTAACCCACCCCTGCAAGATTCAACCCGCCCATGAGACATATATTATGAGGGTGATACTCCATTGGCCTAGCTAAAGTCCATGGGTTCCCTTTTCCATGCCAATACCGTCACACTGGGGACCAAGATAGAGGCACGGGAATCTTTGGACCAGATGCTATCGAACCCTGTAGCAAGAGGAGAAGACTGCTGGCTTGCTGGGATTTCATTTGAGTTCCACAGCACACTAAACATGGTGGGTTCTCTCCAATATGAGTTATATTCCCTCTTGATGAAGGGTGTCTGCTGATAGAGGCAACTCTCACTTTCATTTTCTCGTGTGGTTTCCCTACCATTTTCCAAAACAGTATAGTGCCAATTTCACGATAAGTGGTTCACATGGAGGTTCACCCATTTGTTATGAGATTCCCTATGAAATGAGTAGCCTATAAAAGGAGATTTATTGTTTTTCAAAACTTTTAATTGCGCATGCGTCTGTGTCTAGGTCTGTGCTTGCGAATACAGGCTCTCCCGGAGACCAGTAGGGGGCAGCAGATCCCCTGGACCTGGAGTTACACGTGATTGTGAACTGCTCTAGGTGGGTGCTGGGAACTGAATTCCGGGTTCCCCAAATGTTCAGTTTCTGCTCTGGGGAGAGGGCTCCTTGCTCCAGCCCGCAAATAGGTATTATTGACCCAAAAAGTATAGAACTAGACCCCCGAGGGCATAAACCACTTACATGAAAGCAAAGAGCTAAGAAAGAATGGGCAGAACTTTCCAGCCAAAATTCCAAAGTGAGATTTAAAAGGAAACCTCCTCACCTGCCAAGTGTGTGGGGCCAGAGGCCATGTTTGCCCACACACTAGAACAATGACGACAGCTCAGGAATAGCTATCCCCACAGCCCATGTCAGGAGGCTCATGGGTATAGTAGCTTTGGGGCCCTGGCTAGGGAAGTGGAGGGAGACCGTCCAACCATCCAGGAAGATGACACACTGAGAATTTCTCTGTCTTTGCTCAGAGCTGGAAAAGGTTAATGTGAGCGGAAGAAACCGGCCCAAGTGCGGAGCTTTGCTGTGAATGAGTCCGTAGGGGCAGCCACGGCCACTCCCATTTGTGGTCGCTGCTGGGAGAAGCTGGGTCTTTTGCTTTGTTCTGTACAGCTTAGAGGAAAGTGTAGAAAGAGGAAGACACTAACTTCTCATGGCTGCTGTGTTTGGGGAGATAGCATGGTTTGCAGGAAAGAGTTTTGGTTTGGGAAGCAAGGACATCGGCTAGGCCATTCATAAACTTTTTGATTTAGGACACATGTGCCATGTCTCTGAGCCCAATTTATCTGCGTTTGAAATAAGGGTGGTATGTATTTAGGAAAAGTGTGCCGCCGATTAAGGGCGGAAAGGTGAGTTTTACAAGTAGTCTCGCGTTCTTCACAGGAACAGCCAGCAGATGGCGCAATGGACCGCACCACCATTCCTACCGTTGCTCTTGAGCTAAACGCCAGGTTCTGTTTCCTCAGAAGGGGCCATTACACTAATCTTCAGGATAAGTTGGGAGACCTGGGCCACTAGGTACAATTTGATGAAGCCCTTAATTAGGACCAAGCGCCTATACTAAGCCTATTGGAAGCTGCAGTTTATTGGTGTGTGGTTTAACTTCAGCACTTGCCGGAGACTCTGTAACCGATTAACCATTTTAACTGTAGTTTAGTCGCCTTGTTTCTATCTGGCCCTTCCCTGTTTTATAAATACTGCTGTATGGTATTATTGGCTGGTGTTCTAGGAGCCTGCTTTGGTTGAGGACATTTGTTGTTGTTGTTTTTTTTTTCCGTTGATTTGTTTAGTTTATAGTTGCTCAAACTCTGAATGAATTAGTTTAAGATTGTTTTTGTACTGACAATGTCCTCCTGGGGTCAATGCAGTGTTGTCTAAATGACTCAAGGAAGCAGTTGAGAGCAGACACAGCGAAGTGGCAGTTGGTCCGTTTCTGGTTTCCCCCTGTAAACTGGGGTGTTACGAATATTTACGTCATAAAGTCTTTTTTTTTCATATCACCCATTTTTTTTTATTTTTCCATCCAAAAATTTACACTTCCTCCCTTCCTCCCATTCCCCTCCTACTTCTCCACTCACCCTCCTCTCTCCCCTTCCCTGCTTGAGAGAGGGCAGGAAACCTACCCTGTGGGAAGTCCAAGGTCCCCCCCCCCCCCACATCCAGGCCTAGGAAGCTGTGCATCCAAATAGACTAGGGTCCCAAAAAGCCAGTACATGCAGTAAAAACAAGTCCCAGTGCCTTTATCAATGGCTTCTCAGTCAGCCCCCATTGTCAGCCACAATCAGAGAGTCTGGTTTAATCACATGCTTGTTCTGTCCTGGTTCAGCTGGATTTGGTGAGCTCCCATTAGATCAGTCACACTGTCTCAGTGGGTGGAACAACCCCTCGCAGTCGTGGTCCTGACTTCCTTGCTCGTCTTCTCCCTGCTTCTGCCCTTCAGTTATCTCACACAGGATAGTGTTTTCTATTTCCATCCATTTGCATGCAAAATTCACAGGTAGCCACAGCAAAGATCGGACCAAGCCGCCAAGACTCTCCTAACAACATTTGAAGGACGAGATGGGCAGGCGCCAATGCAAGAATTCCTCCAACAATCTAAAAAGTCTTTAAGATGGACCAAAATAATGTCTTTGAAAGACCTAGCACAAAGAGGGTGCCAAATACATTTTCATTCTTTTTTTCCCCTGGAAGTGGTTCCTTGCCATGAAGACACAATTTGAAACACCCCTAAAAAGAAGTGCATACTTCATAAACACAGCTGGAGTTTTAAAAAGCATGCCATCTAAAACAGTAAATATAGCCTGGCGGTAGTGGTGCACACATTTAATCTCAGCATTTGGGAGGCAGAGGCAGGTGGATATCAGTGAGTTCTAGGCCATGCTGGGGGCAAAGGAAGGAAATAGTGGAGGATATCTCCCTAAACCATCATGGAGGTTTTTGGAGTTGTTGAACTGTTCTGTGTTCGAGAGTGCTGCTGGCTGGCCCAAGCTGTGGATGCACACAAACCTGTGCACTTTGTGAGTATGTGAATTTTATGCCATTAAGCATGTGACACAGCTGGAGACATCCAGAGGACTGATTTAATGAATGGGACTCCAGGACACGGGTATGGGTGTTCTTTAAAAACTACCAGGTGATTCTAAGGAACAGGCAGAGATGGCCTCCCGCTGAGAATGGAGTTGGCTGGGGTGAGCCTGCTCGGCTGGCACTCCACGGATATCACCCTACCTTATCACTGGCAGAAGCAAAAGATGTCCTTTGCTCAGAGCCCTTAGGCTCTTTGCCTAGGTACCTCTTCTCTTTGCCAGTCTTTGTGTGTAGCTGATTGCAGTTAAAAATAAAAGCCATGAGCATGGATATAGTGACTTTTCTGAGCTCTGTGAGTTCTTCTAGCAAATTGTTCAATGTGAGCATGATTGTGGGGGTCCCCTGGGTTGCACCAACTGGATGATGGGAGGACCGAGAACTAAGACACTCATCGGCATGAATGCACTAATGTACAGGAGCCTGCCCAGTGTATGTCCTTACGCACGTTTTGGGAGTTGACACAGTGCAAATTTCTGAAACACGGGAACACGGATGATGGACAGCTGGCAGTGGCTTTACAGCAGATGGCTCCTCATCCCCGAGGGCTTTTCCTCTCTCTCATTTTTTTATGTTGAATTTGGAGATGCTGCCTTTGATTGAGCTGATTTTTTTTATTGATGATTTATTTATTTATGTGTACATGAATGTGACTGTGTGCGCATATGACGCAGATGTTGGTGCTTCCTAGAAACCAGAACAGGGTGTTAGACACCACACGGCTGGAGTTACAGGTGATTGTGAGGCATGCGTGTTTGGATGTGGGTGTTTTGGAGTGTGTCGGTGGGGGTTGAGGATGACCTGCAGGAGTTAGTTTCCTCATTCTCTCGCGTGCACTTCAGGGACTGAATGGTCATCATGGCTGGTGGCACGCATCTTAACCTGTGAACTGTCTCACAGGCCCCAGATTTTCATTTTTTTCCCTGCATGTATGTCTGTGTGAATATGTTGGATCCCCTAAAATGAGAGTTACAGGCAGTTGTGAGCTATCATGTGGGTGCTGGGAATTGAACCAGGGTCCTCTAGGAGAGCAGTCAGTACTCCTAACCACTGAGTCATTTCTTCATCTCTCCAGTCCCACAAGCAAACTTCAATCATCAAACAAAATGTCTGCATTTAGTTTCAGGAAAGTATTTTTTTTGTAGTATTAGATACTGTTTTTTGTTTGGTTTCGTTGTTTGTTTTTCTTGTGTAGCCCTGGCTGTCCTGGAACTCACTCTGTAGACCAGGCTGGCCTTGAACTCAAAGTTTTGCTCTCCTCTGCCTCCCGAGTGCTGGGATTAAAGGCCACCACCGCCTGGGCCTATTTTATTGTTTTAATTGTGCTACTTTACTGTCCTTATTAGATCATTTATTTGGCCTTTATGCTTTTGTAGAAACCCACAAGGGCCTATATCACCTCATCCATGGGTTCTTGACAAGATTTGCAGAGTCCGACAGGAGTGCCCTCCTGAGGCGTGGGCCTCAGATGCAACCAGAGAGCTGCTGGCTGTCCCCATAGCAGTCACGCTACTGGTGTACTGATGGGCATACCTGCCAGACAGGTCACTGCTGCAGCCCGTGGGGTCCACAGCCGGATATGACTATTGCTGAGTTTTCTTCCCCAACAGCCTGCATAGCGCCTCCCAGTTCTATGAGAGCTGGTGGGCAGAAAGGAATCCTCTAGCTGACATTCAGTCTGATTTCTCAGTGTCTTACAGCCCAGGTGCTATCTTCAGCTCCAGGATCCTACGCTGTGATAGACCTGGTAAGAGTCAACAGTCTCAGTGTTTTCCATTTAACAAGCAACAAGCCCTTAAGGAAAAAAAACAATGATTTTTTTTCTCTTTTTTCCCCCCATGCCTGGTGCTTAAGGGTGAAGCAGGTAAGTGTACTGCCACCAAGCCACGTGGCTATTTGTTAAGAGGTTTGAACTTGCTGGGCAGTGGTGGCACACAACTCTAATCCCAGTTTTTGGGAGGCAGAGGCAGGTGGGTCCCTGTGAGTTCAAGGCCAGCCTGGTCTACAGAACAAGTTCCAGGAAAGTCCAGGCTATTATACAGAGAAACCCTGTCGCAAAAAAATCAAAACAAACAAAAACAAACAAACAACAAAAAAGAGGGACAAACTGAGGGTGCAGACATCACACCTGATCTGTCACCTCTCCCTTTGCGCAAGGTGCTGTGGCTGGGCTCTGCTCATTTTTTGGGACTTCCTTCTTCCTTCCAGAGGAGTGTATTCTCTGTTGCTCTGGACTCATTCAGAGAGTATGTGGCAGAGCTGCCTGACTGCTGGATTAGAGACAGACAAAAGAGAGGTTGAGGAAGTAATCCATTATGTTTTCTACCTCAATGCCTCCCTTGTAGTGAGAAGCAGAGGGCTGTGTTCTGCCTGGCTCCTACATGGCTAGCTTTACACCCGAAATAACAACACACAAATTGTATTCATTTAAACACTACCTGGTCCATTAGTTTCAGCCTCTTATTGGCTAATTCTCACATCTTGCTTAACCCATTTCTAATAATCTGTGTAGTACCATGAGGTGGTGGCTTACCAGGAAAGATTCTAGCCTACGTCCCTCTCGAGTAGGAGAATCATGGCGTCTACCTTACTTCCCTTCTTCCCAGCATTCTATTCTCTGTCTACTCCGCCCACCTAATTTTTGGCCCCATCAAAAGGCCAAGGCAGTCTCTTTATTAACCAATGAAAGTAACACATAGACAGAAGCCCACCTACATCACTCCCTTCTGAACTCTCTTGGAGACAGTAATATGGTTTCTCTTATGCCTTTTCTATAGAGTGAGGCTTGATAAGAATGAGTGCATTGTGGTCCTTGAAGAGTCTTGCATGTTTGAGAGTATCTGGAAAGAAAGGGATAAACTCAAGACACTAATGGCTTCAGTGAACAGATTGCCCACGGGGAGCTACGTTGGCATGACATGAGCTGACCTTGTCTGGTTACCTAATCCTTGGTACGTCATTAGAGATGCTCAAAGCATGCATGTAAGTATAAGGACAGGAATGGACTCCAGTGGAAGGTGATAAATACTAACAGCAAGAGGAAGTATGAACAAAGAGAACGCTACTGTTCTTTCCCAAGTCCGCTGGGGCGAAAGGACATTGGGGTTACACAGACCTGCATACGTGTGTTCAGTTAAATTCCCAACAACTATACATACAGACATGAGAGCTAGAAATGGAAAAGGAAATAGCAAGGAAAGAAAAGGCAGTAAAACAAGCAGTACTCTTGTTTGGTTCACTTACACACTAATGACTTGTTTACTACATTTTATTTTTTGAGATAAAATTTTACTACATAACCAGACTTGTGATCTTTCAGCCTCCCAAATGCTGGGATTGCAGGGCCCAGCAAGCCCCATTTCTCAACTCAACACTTAATGTTCAATCAACGACTGAGGCAAGCCTGTTAAAAACACGTCAACAGTGAATTCATCCCCCATAGGAAGGGTTCCATAAAGGAGGCTAACTCTCGGGCCGCCAGGGAACCGCTCTTTCCATCCTCAAGGCTGGTAGTCAGCTTGAAAGCCCTACAGCCTTCACAACCTTATACAAATGCCAAACACCTCTTATAAAAGGTTCTAGGAGCCAGGCATGGTGGCACAGGCCTTTAATCCCAGCCTGGTCTATATAGTGAGTCCTAGAACAGCTAGGACTATGTAGTAAGACCCTGTCTCAAAAAAAAAAAAAAGAAAAAAAAAGAAAAAAGAAAGGAAGGAAGGAAAGAAGGAAGACAGACAGAAAGAAAGAAAGAAAGATAGATAGAAAGAAAGAAAGAAAGAAAGAAAATTCTAAGCTTTTTGAGAGACTTTGGATGCCAGGTCCCTTCCCTGTGAACCAAAAGAGAGCTCACCCAAAAGTTGGACTGATGCCAGGTGAGAACAATCTGGAATGACCTGCCCTACAGTCAACTAGCCAATCAGGTTTACTGGATTTCACTGAATCTAAGAAACAATCCATTTTTGGAAGCACCACCATTTCCTATGCAATTAAGAAGAATGAAACCTTGCTAACTAAACTGTGACCTGACATCTACCTCAAGATTTATCCTAAATTTTTTGTTTTGTTTTGTTTTCTGAGACAGGGTTTCTCTGTAGCTTTGGAGCCTGTCCTGGAACTCGCTTTGTAAACCAGGTTGGCCTCGAACTCACAGAGATCTGCTAGACTCTCCCCCCCCCCCGTGTGCTGGGATTAAAGGTGTGTGTGCCACCACTGCTTGGCTCCATTTATCCTGCTTTTTAAAGATGTTTAGATTTGAAGAAATGTGGATAGGCAGTAGATGAAATGCGGTAATTTCCAATACACCAGTAGTCGCAGGCCCACCCCGTTTCCACACTGTGACTCTCTGTTAAACAAATGTAGAAAAGGGTCCTCCTGTGCTAGATGGGGAAAACAAGACCCCACAGAGAGCCCTTGTGTCTCTATAAACTCACTTCTTTACCGGACTCTTACTCTCCCTTTCACAGCATCTGAATTATTTGGTTAGCTGTTCTTTTAAGTATGATTTGAAGATGATTTATTTTTGTCTAATGAGCAGTGAGATGTTCAGAGCAAGTGAGGCATGGGGAGGTCTGTACTTTCTTTTTTAGGATCCTGGAATCCTGCCACCGACATCCAAGGAGCTTGATGTGGACTACTAGGTGACAAAGCACTTGTGACCCAGGCATTCTGACAGTCAGTCCAACCCATCAGTCCCAAGTCATGCAAATGAGGTCCACTTTGATCTTCCATTTCCCTTCAGAAAAGCCATGTGCTTGCAGATGCCACTGAGATGGGCCAAACTAGGCCACCCAACCAACCTACAGAATTTTGAGCTAGATAAATGGTTGGTTATTTTGTTGCTCTGTTTTGCTTTTAATTCCTCAAGGGTTTGGTGGTTTGACACGGTCAAAGCGCACTCAAACCTAAGCAGGTACTGGAAGTAATGCACTAGCCCAGGACAGTCTAAGACGTTTGTGGCATGCAGATGGAAACCCCTTGTAAGCTGCTCGGTCTGTAGCAGTCTGTCTCAGAAGCCCGAATGGACTAAGGCAGAAAGAGAGGACAGAAGAAAGATTTGGTCCATTTTCAAGCAAAACTTGCAATATAGAAAAGTAAGGAATTTCTGGATTATAAAACAAAAACTTTCTTGTCTATAATCTCTCATAGCCATAAAAGACGCTCAAAGTAACAAACAAACTCCGGATAAATATGTACTACTACTACTATTACTACTTCAACTACTAAGTAATAGTAATAATAGAGACTGTGTTGTTAGGCCCTTCTGGGCTTTAGAAAGTCAGCAGTCAGGGCTAGTGAGATGACCCAGCAGGCCAAGGTTGATGACCTCAGTTCCATCCCTGGGACCCACATGCTGGAAGGAGAGAACCAGCTTTTGCGAGTTGCCTTCTGACGTCCGCACGTACACTGTGGCGTGTGCTTATACAAACACGCATACACACAAATAAACAATCATTTAGAAAGTCACTAGTTAGCAAGCAAACACTGCCCCCCCCAGCCTCACCCCACAAGGCAACATTTAGCTTCTTTGGGTATCTCTAGAAGCTTTTTGCAGTGAACAGAAAGACTACAAGACCCTTGAAGAGAAACTCTGGTATATTGTGTTGGCGAGGGGTAGGTGTTCCGCTTGGTACAGAAAGGGATGGGATCATAGAGAGACGCCACACTGGAGGGTCATGTTCTGCACTCTCCTACTCTACCTTGTCCCAGGAAGATTATTGTTGGAGGGAAGAGTCCAACAAAACCAGTCCTGTATGGGTCAGAATGACAAAACATAGTCACACAGGAGAGACTTATGATGGATGGAGGCTGATCTACCGTGTCTAAGGAGAGTGTGTCTCTTTCCATTTCCCATCTCCCTATTCCCTAACGCTGAGATTTAGCGGATAGAGCACTCAGGGGAGACAGTTATTAAAAAAGAGACGCACTCAGTCAGGGGCACTGTGGTGATTAATTTTGTGCGCCAACTCAGTTATGTTACAGCCGAGCATTCGAATGTTTATCTAGATGTGACTGGGGCCGTATCACGCAACAGTCTTTTAATCCAAAAGCAATAAGGTTAAGAAAAATCAGCTTAGACAAGCTGGGATGGGGAGACCGAGTCGGAGATGCTTGAAGGGCAGAGCCAAGGCTCCCCTGGTGAGGGCATTCTTGCCAAGGGATTCTGAGCTATCACGTTGGCAGTCTGCCTAGGTTTGCAGCTGGCAAGGCAACCCCCAAGCACACACAACGATGCTATTCTTATTAATGTTTAACCTATTTGTTTATCGGATTGAACCCCAACTGGAAGAGGTTAAGAGAAGTTTCCTGAGACAGAGTCATTTACTGGACAAAATGTGCTTGACAAATTGGGACTAGATGAGCCCAGATGATAATATCCTTCTCTTTGACAAGACGTCCTACTCTGTAGGGTGGGCAGTCCCCCCAACCCCAGATGATGTCACTAGGAAGGCACGAGTAAGGAGCTGGGGATCAGCATATGACTAGCCACAAGGGAACTCTGTGAGGGTGAAAAACAAGACACTTGAGAATCAGAACTGACATGAAAGAGAGAGGCTTTTAGAGGAAACAGAGCCAGTGACCAGAGAGAAGACAAAGCAAGCATTCTAGAGGGAACTACACAGAAGGAGGCACAGGGCTTCGAGTTATAAGAGAAGCCCTGTGAGGTGCAGGAGCAGTGTTGTGATAGAGACAGACACGGGACACCAAACTTTGGGGGACAATATCAGGGGACCTAGACAAGATAACAGAGGCTAAATGTTTCCTGGTGAGATTCTCCCCTGAAAAAGAAAGGTCTACTTTTACATTGCTAGTCCATTGTACCCATCCTCCATAAACCCCAACAATGCTCATGGAAGCAGGCAATCAAACCTGAACATGGCTTGCAGGCATCCAGCTAAGGCCAGGGGAGGGGCAGAAGCCCTTCCCTGCACCAGTGCTGGGTTAGAAACATAGGGAAGGGCCCAAGACTCCTGGAGGTATTTCACTTAAGTTCTAACACCTAATGTAGACAGGAATGGGTTCTTCTAATCCATGCTTCTTAATGATTTTTTTAAATATTTATTTACTTATTATGTATACAGTATTCTGCAGGCCAGAAGAGGGCACCAGACCTCATTATAGATGGTTGTGAGCCACCATGTGGTTGCTGGGAATTGAACTCAGGACCTTTGGAAGAGCAGGCAATGCTCTTAACCACTGAGCCATCTCTCCAGCCCCTGCTTCTTAATGATTTAAAAGCTAATTTAAATTATGTGTATTATGTGGGACGAGGCTGCATGAATATGTATGTACATGAGTACAGCTGTCTGAGGGGGTCAGAGGTGTCAGATCCCCCTTGAGCTGGAGTTTTAGGAAGTTGTCCCTGTTATTGATGTCAGGATGTTATTGATGTCCCCTACCTCTTTACTCATGAACAGCAGAACCCACACCCCAGAGGTAATGGTCATGCTCCTGGAGTAGGAGATCCAGTCCAGCAGGAGGTTGTACTGCCTTAGAATAGGGAATTCCTGAGTCCTTCCTGCTCCTCCTGAATCATGACCCAGTAAATGCAGCCCCAGCAGGCCTGCTTGGTGGGGCATGCTCACTTCATTTTGTTTGCTTGACCAGACTTAAGGTCATAGATTGCACCCAGGAAATACTCTTCTGTCCTCTGCCATGTTTGCAGGCACAGACACAGCATGGGAAGAGGGATTTTTAGGATTAATGTGTACTGATCTGCTGGGATCCTGTGGGCTCAGTGAGCATGGGACTCTGGAGGCGACAGGGATGGCTCTGCTAATCAGAAGAGTCAGTAGGATGCACAAATGGAAAGAAATCTCCAACAAGACAATGCTAAGGATCATTTATTTTGGACACACAGAATAGGAAGCAGTCACAACATTATAGGTTTTCATCTTTTAAGGGTGCAATTCGAGGGCAAGAAAGTAGCAGGCATGGGTTCCGTGGATTCAGAAAAAAATCTTCCAGAGGTGCTTATGAGTACAGAATCGAATTCCTCTTTCCACCGTCTGCCATCCATCTACAATACAAATTTGATCATGATTTTCATCTGTTTAGGAAGATCCAGCCGCTCAGTCCTCACGCTATGCTGGGCAGCTCATTACTGTTTGGATGTGGCCTTGTTGTCCTGTTCCCACCTTCACCTCCACCCCCAGACAATACAGCTCTCCGTGGCTATCATTTTCCCATCTTCCAAGAGGGCTGGCTTGTCTCCCACGATCTGAACTTGCCATCCGTGTCTAGTGGGCTCTGTGTATCCTACCTTAAGCTTTCTCATGCTGGATCTCCACGCTTGCGTCTCTCCTGCCTCTCCTCAGTTAAAGCGGTTCTCCATTATCAGAACTTAGTAGACACTGGTGCAGTGCTCATGCTGACACCCAGGGCTGATTCTCCAGACTAGTTACATTTACTGCTTAATCTCCATTCTACCACTTGCTACCTGACAGATAAAGTATTCAAATGGATGACGGTTCCCACTCGCCTCCCTATCTCTCCCTCCCCTGAGTACCTGCTCACTGGGGGAATCAGACCTCTTAGTCTGGATATGGGAAGAATGAGATATCCCAGTTTATGGCCATGTGATCCTTGTCACGGTGACTTGTGTCACTGTAGTCTCTGTGGGGATCTTTGCAGAGGAGAGGGCCACAGAGCCTGTACCCCAGTATCCTGCTGCTGTTTACTTCCAGTTTCTTTCTTTTTGACACATCCAGAATCTTGTGTGCAGTCAATGGACAAAGCAACATAAAACTATCCCACCAAAGTCCCCTGGACACTCAGTAACTCTTTGGACATACCTTGACTGGATATGGTAGTTTGAATGGTAATGGCTTCAATGGGCTTATATATATTGGAACACTTGGTCCACAATTATACATTTGTGGAAGGTATAGGAGGTGTGGCCTGGAGAGAGGATTGGGGGTGTCAAAGGCCCACACTATTGCCAGTTATCTTGCTCTCAGCTTCATGATTTTGTGTCAAGAAATAAGCTTTCCACTACTGCTCCAGCACCATGCCTGTCTGCCTGCTGCCATGCTCCCCACCATGAAGGCCATGGACTCCCTGTCTGAAACTGTGGTCCCAATAAACTCTTTCTTCTCTAAGTTCTGTTGGTCACAGCGTCACAGCAATAGGAAAGCGAGACCCTGGACTGTCCTCACCTAGTAAACAGGAGCTTTGCAGACACGACCACACGAATTGCTGCAGCATTTCTGATCCCTAGGGCAGGATTCATCTCCAGAGCAGTTCTCAACACAAATTCCCCCACTATATGGGGGCAACGTGGGACACGCTCCAGGTTTTTCTAATCCTGAAATACACAGTCATGTTTATGGAATCTGAAGCAGTCGGAAAGACAAGGTTGAGAATTGATGCTAGAGGTCTATAAAGCCTGGTCACTTGCAGGAAAGCAGCTAATTCTGTATTCTCCTTTGTACCCCAGGGCTCTTCCCTCAGCTTCACCAGCTCCAGTCTCTCTCTGAGGCCTCAGTGTTTCCTGGCTGTGGGAGAGTGTGCTCCCTCCCCAAAGCCCATACAGTCTCAGCAGAAAGAACCTTCCACCATCCCAGCCCCTTCTGTACATCTGAGAAGATGCGGTAAACCCTCTAATGACAGCCTGACCTCTCCCATCCCACCATAGTCCAGCTTCATCTCTGAGCAATGGCTGCTGTGACCCCCACATCCAAGGCACATCTCCAAACTAGGTAAGGTTTTCTGATCTTTAACCCAGCTTCTGTCAGATCAACTCTAACACACTCTCTCTCTCCTTCTTTCTCTATCTCTCATATAAGTTATGTGGTATGATCACTCATATAGGTCAAAAGAAGTGAGTTTTGATCCACACAGTAAGCACATGGCTTTCCCTTGTGGCAGCCGGAGTCTCAGGCCATGGTGACCTTTAAGCCCTCTCTACTCTCAGCCTGTATTTCCTTAGCACCTTACCTGGGGTAGAAGCCAGAGTACAGGCAGTCAAAGCCAGCAGAACCAAGACTGTGGATGTCTTCATGTTGGCTCTGACTGTGTTGAACACACACACACACCAATTTATAGTCTCAGCAACTTTAGAAGCACCCGTGTGACAGGAGGCAAGCAATCAGCAAGTACAGAAAAAAAGAACTCTCCAGAAAGTGCCTGCGGATATCCTGGCTCCTTCTCTTTTGTAACTGGCTTCTCTTCAAATACAACTAGATTATTGTTTCCTGATAGGTAGGCTAGATAGCCAGGGGGGAATCTAAGTCTGTTTGAATACCGAGTTCCTCCTTACAGCACAGATTAGCCATTTATAAATCGGTGAGCAAAGGACAGCTCAGAGTGAGAGCTGAAGCGGAGAGGCCACCATGAAATGTCAGGGCCATGGAGGGAGGGGAGGGGTTCCCAGACACCCAGTTCTGTAAGACTGTATGTAGCCTGCTTCTGGGAGAGACGGAGCTTGTGCCGTTTGGAGCTCTACAGATGAGATCCCTAAACAATTGTGGAATTGATTCCCCTCTCTCCTGCCGAAGTAGGCAATGAGGTTTCCCCTGGAAGAGATGGATACTCAAAGATTAGCCAGTACATAGCAGGCAGGCTCCGCTGTGATGGTCGGTCTTCTTAGACCCATGCTTTTCTGTAAGACAGGACTTTAGAAAGAAAGCTGCACTGGTGAGCAGAGGAGGGATGGGAGCCACAGGAGAACAGACAGCATCCCTAGTTGCTGAAGAGAGTGCCTGTCTCGTGTGTTGCCCCAATTATAGACTCCCAAGAAAGAGCTGGAGTGGAAAAATGCTGCCAGCTGATGTGGGAGTGTCATGTATCAATCTGTTGATTTCGTTGGTTAAGTAATAAAGAAACTGCTAGGCCCATTGATAGGCCCACCCTTAGGTGGGTGGAGTAAACAGAACAGAATGCTGGGAGGAAGAGGAAGTGAGCTCAGAGACTCCACAGCTCTCCTCTCGGGAGCAGACACCTCAGAGAGACGCCATGCTCACAGCTCCCAGGCAGACGCACGCGATGAAGCTCCGACCCAGGATGGACATAGGCTAGAATCTTCCCAGTAAGCGCACCTAGGGGCGCTACACAGATGATTCGTAATGGGCTAAATTAATATGTGAGAATTAGCCTAGAAGAGGCTAGATAGAAATGGGCCAAGCAGTGATTAAATGAATACAGTTTGTGTGTTGTTATTTCGGGCATAAGCTAGCCAGGCATCCGGGGTGCTGGGGACGCAGCCCCGCCGCCCTTATTACTACAAATGGCGCTCGACGTGATGGACTAAACCCACTTAACTAACCTGAAAAGGCTTAAAAATAAAGGAGAGAGAGTTTAACACAGATTTTTGCTGTTTGTTGGTGGCGTGCTGTAAAGAGATTTCCTGATTCGGCAACAGCAGCAGAAAAAACGCTGTGTCATTTTAAAGCGCAGCTTCTTGGGGCTGTGCTGCCAGTGTGAACTCTGGCTTTAAAGCATTTGTGGCACTCTGCTTGCTAGAGGCAAGCAAGCGCTCTCATCTAAGAGAAGCTTCCTGACTCAGCTTTAGCTGCAAAACCCTGCAGCTCATTAAGAGGTCCTGCCACGAAACACTTAAATGGTGTTGACGAAAAGCTGAACGTATGCTTTTCGGTTTTCAGCTGTAGCAGGAAAAAAGCTGCACCGTTTAAAAATGCCGGCTTTCTGGGCTGTCCTGCCAGGGCAAACTCTGACTCTTTTACGCAGGCGATTCGTGCGGTTTGCAAGCACAGGCTGCTGAAGCTCGCTTGCTGGCAGGGACCTTGAAACGCCATAGAGTTGTGGCAGTAAACATGGCTAGAGTCAGTACCTCAGCCATGAGGCTGGAAAGCTAAGGAATGGGCTGGATCCAGCCGTCAAAGCCACGGCTTTAGTCCCACTGAGATTGCTTGGTAAATTAAAGACTCGTGTGGTCAGAAAAACAGAGAGAGATACAGTAAAGAGAGCATCAAAGACAAAGAAATTTTTAAATGATTTACAGCGTGTTAAAAATATATGCAGACTAAAAGTTAAAATTCTTAAAGTAAAAAACAAAAAAAAAGGAAGAGAGTTGTTGTGTGTGGTAGTACACACCTTTAATCCCAACACTTGAAAGGCAGAGGGAGATTGACCTCTGTGACTTCAAGGTGTGGTAGCACACGCCTTTAATCCCAGTGCCTAGAAGGCAGAGGCAAACAGATCTCTGTGAGTTCAAGGTGTAGTAGTGTACACCTTTAATCCCAATGCCTGGGAGGCAGAGACAGGCAGATCTCTGAGAGTTTAAGGACAGCCTGGTCTACAGAGTTATTCCAGGTCAAAGATATACAGAGAATATAAAATAGAAGTAAAAAGAAATGAAATAGAGATTAAAATAAAGCCGCGCGATGATGGAAAATACACAGAGACTTTTGATACTGTATGCTATTATGCTCTCTTTGAATTATTTGAATGCTGAGGAAAGAGCAAAAACTACTAAAAGATACTTGTTTATAAATGCTGCTGAACTAATCCAACATAGATATTTTGAAAATGCCTTGAATTTGAAATTTGGATCTAAGGACATGATGCTTTGGAAAGGAGTTTCTTATTTTGTTTTCACAGAGGATGAGACCTTGTTCATTTCTTCTATTCAGATTTGGTATGATGGACCACGCCCTCCTGAAGGGTTGGTGTGAACACCTTCAGAAAATTGCTTCACTCAACTGCCAACTGAGATGAAACTAGCACACAGGTTATACCATGAAAGACCTAATTAACGACGCCCCCATTCAGCAGGAAGCAGTTTGGAGAGAAAAAACTGTGCCCATGTTCCCAAATATGGTTTATAAATGTTCTTTTACATTTAAAGGGGGATATAATATAGATATGAATAATTTGCATTAGTATAGATTTTGTTTTATTGACATTTAAGGTCAATTTTGTTATATGTATTTGTATTTTTGATCTTTATTAAGGTATTGTGATTGTGTAGTTCATTTAAAAATGTAATATATATAGGTTGTTAATGGATAATCATTAATAATAGTCAAGTTTGTAGTCATGTTAGTTAGATTTTCTAGATATATAGATATATATTTAAGTTAGATTGGCATTCTTCATATCTTTCAAAGACTACGGAATATGCTATTAAATGTTTTAATAACTTAGGACTTTTCATGACAATGAGACACTCTGCTCCTGGCAGCACCAATCTACTTCAAGAAGAAGATGGGCATCAAAGAGGATCCTTATGGAGTTTGATAGCCATTTGGGCAAGAAACTGTTCTTGCCTGGACTATTGCATAAACTGGACACAGAGAATCCGCAGAGAGAGGACTGCTAAACTTGCCTAAAGGTGAGATGGTCTTTCGGGGTTCCTGATTCATGAAAGAGTCTGCGAGACATTCTGCAGGACACAACAGATAGTGACTGAACTGACTTTGAAATGTTCTGCTTCATGGAAATGTCTGCTGGATACTACGGGCCTGTAGGCCGAAGATGGATGCCCCAACGGTACAGAGAAACTTTGGGTGACTGTCCAGGCAGCGAGATGTCTCTGTCATTTCTAGAGTTTGAAAGTTGCTTTTTTCTTGTTTGCTTAGGTAATATTGTATCTTTCTGGAGTCCTTGATGGAATTAAGAATAGTTAGTTATAGTTATAGTTTTCCTTAGTTATGATAAAGATAATTGTAACTTTTACTTGATAGCTGTTTTGTTATATGTAATTTTGCTATGTTAAGGTTAAAGCCTTCCTTTTTTGTTTAAACAGAAAAAGGGGAAGTGATGTGGGAGTGTCATATATCAATCTGTTGATTTCATTGGTTAAGTAATAAAGAAACTGCTAGGCCCATTTGATAGGCCCTCCCTTAGGTGGGTGGAGTAAACAGAACAGAATGCTGGGAGGAAGAGGAAGTGAGCTCAGAAACTCCACAGCGCTTCTCTCGGGAGCAGACACCTCAGAGAGACGCCATGCTCACAGCTCCCAGGCAGATGCACACGATGAAGCTCCGACCCAGGATGGACATAGGCTAGAATCTTCCCGGTAAGCGCACCTAGGGGCGCTACACAGATGATTAGAAATGGGCTAAATTGATATGTGAGAATTAGCCTAGAAGAGGCTAGATAGAAATGGGCCAAGCAGTGATTAAATGAATACAGTTTGTGTGTTGTTATTTCGGGCATAAGCTAGCCAGGCATCCGGGGTGCTGGGGACGCAGCCCCACCGCCCCTATTTACTACAGCCAGCTGTGCAGGTGCCATAGCCATCAGGTGGCTGGCTTTGGAGTTGTCTTTGCAGGTTACTTCTCAGGATTCGGGGGGCTTTGTTTGGCTACAAGCTTTGCTCCATGAGTTACCAGTCCTTCCTTCGGATTGAGGAAAACAGTCTTGGTGCCTGTAACTTTTCCTGTTCTGCTGTGTGCATCCTATGTTAGAAACAAAGGCAGATCATGTGTGTTTGTTTATAATGTTATAATTTATGGAATAACCATAAATTCATAAGATCCAGCAGTTGTTTTCTATTTTCTATTTCTTTTCTTTTCTTGTTTGGCTGCAGAAATAAAGAGCAGGATCAGCCTGGCTGAAGGGACTGGAGATCAGAAGGATGACAGATCCAGGTGGTGAACAAATATTAGACAGATGAAGGAGCTATAAAAGGAGACCTAGTGTAGGGTAATAGGGCCATCCGAAGAAATCCACCCTGGCCCTGAAACCAGGGTCAGCCAGCAAAACAAAACAAAGCAAAAAACTCACCCTGGCCCTGATACCAGAGCCACTGGAAGAAACAATTTGGCCCTAAAACCAGAACCACAGAAACACAGTCTGACCCTGATCCAGAGCCAAAGAAACACAGTCCAGAGCAAGGGAAAGAAACACATCCTCACCCTGAAACTGTTAGGGTCTTAAAGAAGTCCCTCAAAGACCACAGGACTTGTATGCAATTAGCAAGAGTGTTTAGTGTTCGAGATAAAAAGAGATCTGGTGAGGGCTGGAGAGATGGCTCAGCGGTTAAGAGCACTGACTACTCTTCCAGAGGACCTGGGTTCAATTCCCAGCACCCACATGGCAGCTCACAACTGTCTGATGATCCAGTCCCAGAGGATCTGACACCTTCACACCAATGCACATAAAATAAAGTTAAATAAACCATAAAAAAGAGAGATCCAGCATGCTGGGGCCACAAACCTGACACAAAGGTAAAATGGCAATGATCTCAAGAGAAGCCCCAGGCTCCTTTTATACACAGCTAAAGGAATTCTAAAGTAGTGAGGTCATTCTATCTAGGATTGGCTTACATGAGTGCCAATCAGACTGGTACATTTCTGATTGGTTAGGGTTAGCAGGGTGAAACTAAAGTTATAGTCTTTGCAATTTTGGGCAGGCTTGGACAAATCCCAGGATCTATCCTTATTTGGTCATTGCCTCGAGATACTGAGAGGCTAGCTTAGATCTAGTAAGTGCAGTTTTCCTGGTGACCTCACCATCAGGAGCATTGGTGATTGATTGTCTATAGTCCATGGCTTCCTCAGAAACTGCCTGTTCAGTTTCAAGGGGCAGGGACTGAAGCCTAATAGTGAAGTGAGTTATTAGGATCTTGGTATGGTATGATATCCTGGCCCTCTCAAGAGTAGAGCCAAAAGGCTAAAATGGGCCAATTTTTACCCTGAAACCAGAGCCAAATCTGCACTTGATTAACTGAACATGAAACCTACCAGTCTTTGAGCAGAAAACCTACCAAGCCCTGAGTAGAAAATCTAGACAATCTAAACTTGTCCAAGCTCAAGGGAAGCAAAATCTGACCAATTCCCCCCCACCTACCCCCCCCCCCCCCCGGAAAATCTCTGGCGCTAAGAAGGTCTATATACCCCCTCTGCCTGTGCAGTTGGCAGCTGTCCTCTATCCTGCAGAGGCAGTCACTCTCCTGGATTCCTCCTTCCCAGATAAATCTACTGAAAGAGTTTTGGGTGAAGATCTTTCTCCAGTGTGGAGCAGAATCTCTGCTGGGAAGCTCCCTTAGCTGAGCAGAGCAGAAGAAGCAACTGACATTTTTCCGGGAAGCTCCCTTAGGGGATCAGGGCAGAAGTAACAACTTTTCACCAGAGCCAGGGCAGATTGTACGTTTCTGCAGAGGTTTTCCATTAGCAGAGTGAAGCAGAAAAAGTACCATCTTGGGCCTGAGCTGAGAAGAAATGGATACCTCTGCTGGGAAGCTGCATTATGGGTGCAGAGCAGAGCTGCTCTGTGATGGCTCTCTCTCTCTCTCTCTCTCTCTCTCTCTCTCTCTCTCTCTCTCTCTCAGAGAAGAATTAAACTGCCATTTAATTCCAGCTTCTTTCTCTTGCTCACATCCGGATGCTTGTTGCAGTCAGTGGACAAAGCAGCATGAGACTGTCCCACCAAAGTCACCTGGAAATTTACTACTCCCTTGGATATATCTTGAAAGGATTTGGTGGTTTGAAAGGCCCACAAAAGTGTATATATTTGTATTTTTGGTGCATAGTTGTTGGAGCGTATGTGCAAGAATAGGTGTGTCCTTGCTGGAGGAGATGTGTCACTGGAGACATGAGCAGGCTTGCCACATCCTGCAGGGAGACCATCCCCCACTGGATCCCAGCTTCAGGTATAGCCTGACTTCCTGACAAGTCAGGATACCTTTCTCCTCACAGTGCAGGTACCCAGCATGCCTTCCCTTCACAGGATACCTTTTCCTCTAGAGCTTTAGGTATCTAGGAAACCTTCCTTCAGAGCTGCAGGCCAATCTTGACTTTCAAGTAAGTCAGGATAC
Organism: Microtus oregoni; assembly: GCF_018167655.1. NCBI lineage: Eukaryota > Metazoa > Chordata > Mammalia > Rodentia > Cricetidae > Microtus > Microtus oregoni. The sequence goes on from NW_024543074.1 coordinate 14,927,914, forward strand.
CTTTCCCTTCAGAACTATAATGCTTGCAGGTATAGACTCACTTCCTGACAAGTCAGGATACCTTTCTCTCTGGAGTTGTAACTCTGTCATTGGGGTGAGAGAGGGGTGCATGGGCACATGAAGGTGGGTGTCTGAGGACATTAGAGTTGTCAGTATACCTGAAACAGGAGTTATAGGGAGTTATCAGCCACTTATAATGTAATGGATGTTGGGAACTGACCTCAGGTCCTCTGAAAGAGCAGCATTTGCTATTAACCCCTGAACCTACTCCCTGAGCCTATGAACTCATGCTAAGCAGAACCCACAATCCAGAGGCCATGGCTGTGTTCCTGGAGTAGGCGATCCAGTCCAGCAGGAGGTTGTATTGCCTTACAATGGGGAATTCCCTGAGCCCTTCCTGCTCCTCCTGAATCATGACCCAGTAAATGCAGCCCCAGCAGGCCTGCTCGGTGGTACATACTCACTTATTTTGTTTGCTTGAGCAGACGTAAGGTCACAGAATGCACCCAGAAAATATTCTGATGTCCTCTGTCATGTTTGTAGGTACAGACACAGCAGGGGAAGAGGGATTATTTAGGAACTACTTGTCCTCTATCCTGGGACCTAGGTGTTAATGGGACTCTCTGGAGGCTACTGGCACGGCTCTGCTCATTGGAATAGTCAATGGGAAAAAACTCGTCAGCAGGAGAATGCTAAGGAGTGTTTATTTTGAACACAACGACTAGGAATCAGTGACCACATTGTAGGCTTCTATCTTCTAAGGATGCAGTTCCAGGATGAGGGAGTAGCAGGCAGGCTCCTTGGATTCAGAATCTTTTGGGGCTGATCTTCAGTCAGGCTTATAAGCATCGAATCCATCCTCCTCAGGGCTGCCAGCCGTCTACGATACAAATTTGATCATGATTTTCATCTGTTTAGAAAGGTCCAGCTGTTTAGCTCTCACGCTATGATGGGCAGCTCATTACTGTTTGGATGTGGTGTTCTTGTCCTGTCCCCTCCTTCACCCCCAGACACCCCAGCTCTCCAGGGCAATCATTTCCCCATCTCCCAAGGAAGGTCTGCTCATCTTCCACCTTCTCAACTTGCCTTCCTTGTCTGGTGGGCTCTGTGTAAGCTGACTTAAGCTTTCTCCTTGCTGATCTCACTCTTGCAATCTTCCTCCCCCAATCCTGACGCCAGGCAAAGCTGGTCACCATTATCAGAACTTAGTGGAGTCTGGTGCAGCGCTCATGCTGACACCCAGGTCTGTTTCTCTAGTTATATTTACATCTTACTCTCATCCCTCACAGACCTACCTATTGCATAAGGCATTCAAATGGACGAATATTTCCATTTACTTCATTATCTCTGTACCTCCCAGGAAAGCCTGCTTGTGGGAGAGTCAGTACTCCTGGGCTGGGGAGGGTAAGAGTGAGATATCCCAGTTTATGGCCATGTGGTCCTTGTCACGGTGACTTGTGTCACTGTAGTCGCTGTGGGGATCGTTGCAGAGGAGAGGGCCACAGAGCCTGTACCCCAGGGTCCTGCTGCCATTTATTTCCAGTTTCTTTCTCTTGGTCACATCCAGATGTTTGTGTGCAGTCAGTGAAAAAAGCAGCATGAGACTGCCCCACCAAAGTCCCCTGGAAACTCACTACTCCCTTGGATATATCTTGAAAGGATTTGGTGGTTTGAATGTTTAAGGCCCACAAAAGCGTATATATTTGAATTTTTAATGCTTAGTTGTTAGAGCTTATGTGCAAAAATGGAGGTCTGTCCTTGCTGGAGGAGATGTGTCACTGGAGACAGGAGAAGGAGTTTGAAAGTTTCTTCTCTAAGTTGTCTTGGTCACGGTGTCCCAACAATAGGAAAGCGAGACCCTGGACTGTACTTACTTAGGAAACAGGAGGTTTGCAGACATGACCACACCCATTGCTGCAGCACTTCATTTTCCCAGGGCAGGAATCATCTCCAGAGCAGCTCTCAACACACGCTCCAACAGTGTTTGGGGGCACTTTGGGACAAGTTCCAGGTTTCTGCAATCCTGAAATACACAGTGATGTTTATGGAGCCTGAAGCAGTCAGAAAGACAAGGATGGGAATTGATCTAGCGGTCTAAAGCCTGGTCAACTGCAGGAAAGCAGCTAATTCTGTATTCTCCTTTGCACCCCAGGGCTCTTCCCTCAGCTTCACCAGCTCCAGTCTCTCTCTGAGGCCTCAGTGTTTCCTGGCTGTGGGAGAGTGTGCTCCCTCCCCAAAGCCCATACAGTCTCAGCAGAAAGAACCTTCCACCATCCCAGCCCCTTCTGTACATCTGAGAAGATGCTGTAAACCCTCTAATGACAGCCAGACCTCTCCCATCCCACCATAGTCCAGCTTCATCTCTGAGCAATGGCTGCTGTGACCCCCACATCCAAGACACATCTCCAAACTAGGTAAGGTTTTCTGATCTCTAACCCAGCTTCTGTCAGAGGTAACTCTCTCCCTCTGACAGAAAGATAAGAAATAAAGAGTGGTCACTCCTATAGGCCATAAGGAGTTTGCTCTAAGCAGATGGCAGAAGACTTTGCCCTGTGGCAGCTGAGTCTCATCCTGTAGTGACCTTTGAGTCCTCTCCTGCTCTTAGATTGTATCCCCTTGACACACTTACTTCCTGAAGAAGACAGAGGATAGGCCGTGTCCATCACAGTGGCGATCAAAACCACCAAAACCAAGACTGTGGGTGTCTTCATGTTGACTCTGACTGGGCTGAATGCACAAAGCAATTTATACCCTCAGTAACCCTAGAAGCCTGGGTGTGACAGGAAGCAGTCAACTGGGAAGTATAGGCAAAAGAGCTTCCCAGAAAGTGTCTGCTACTGGCCTGACTCCTTTTCTATTTCATAACTGGCTTATCTCTATTTACAATTAGAGTACTATTTCTTGATAGGTAACATAGATAACCAGGAAAGAAAATTATGTATGTTTTATCACTGAGCTCCTCCTTAGAGCAGAACTTAGCTCTTTATACATGTTGAGCAAGGAAAATACTTGCTTCTGTGTAGCTCAGCACCTCAGTGAAGTGAAGCCGAGACAGTCACTGTGGAGGGTCAAGGCCATTTCAGGCTTCCTGGAAATCCAGTTGTGTGTGATGTAGCATGCTTCTGGGAGAGAAGGTGTTTGAGTCTATTGGAGTTCTGTAGGCCTTTAAAGAGGTGTGGAATCTGGGCCCCTCTCACCTGCAGTAGGCAGTGAAGTGTACCCTGGAAGTGATGGATACTCAACCATTTTAAAGTGGCTAGAGCCAGTTCAAAGGAGTCTGGCTTCCCTGTGATGGTTGATTGTCTTAGACAAATGGTTCTCTATAAGACAGGTCTTTAGTGAGAAGGCTGCAGGGGTGAAAAGAGGAGGGATGGGAACCATAGGAGACATGCAGAGTCCCTAGTCCCTGAGGAGTGTGCCTGCCTTTTTTGCTGACCTAATTATGAACTCTCAGAGAAAGAAGTGAGGTGGTAAAATTCCAAGAGCTGTCACGAAATTAGACAGTTGAAGAAACAATAAAAGGAGACCTAGTGTAGGGTAATAGGGCCATCCAAAGAAATCCACCCTGGCCCTGAAGCCAGAGTCACCCAACAAAGCAAAGCAAAACACAACAAAACAAAAAAAAAACCCCACCCTAGCCCAAAGACCAGTTCGGTTTAACAAATAATTTGGCCCTGAAAACAGAACCTCAGAAACACAGTCTGACCCTGAACCAAAGCCAAGGAAACACACTTTTACCCTAAGACCAGATCCAGTGAAAGAAACACACCCCGGCCCTGAAACTGTTAGGATCTTAAAGAAGTCCCTCAAAGACCACGGTTCATGTATGCAATTAGCATGAGTGTTTAATGTTTGAGATAAAAAGAGATCCTCAGGATGTGTATGTGTGTCCCCAGGCTTCATGGGGAGTTTTGGATCCACGCAGGGACCCCATCAACTTTAACAGCCCCTATCTCCCAAGGAGGCCCTGCAGATCTCCCGACATGTGAACTTGCCTTCCTTGTCTGGAAGGGCTTTGTGTAATATATCTTAAACTTTCTCCTCAATGATCTATACTCTTGCATCTCCTCATCTCCCTCATCCAAATACCAGGCAAAGCTGGTCTCATTACCAGAACTTAGTAGACACTGGTGCAGCGCTCATACTGACACCCAGGGCTGATTCTCCAGACTAGTTACATTTACCGCTTAATCTCCATTCTACCACTTGCTACCTGGCAGATAAAGTATTCAAATGGATGACGGTTCCCACTCACTTCCCTATCTCCCCCTCCTTGAACATCTGCTCTCTTATTCAGCCCTCTTAGTCTGGGGATGGGAAGAGTGAGATATCCCAGTTTATGGCCATGTGATCCTTGTCACGGTGACTTGTGTTACTGTAGTCGCTGTGGGGATCTTTGCAGAGGAGAGGGCCACAGAGCCTGTACCCCAAAGTCATGCTGCCATTTCCATGTAGTCCCTTTCTCTTGGACACATCCAGACTCTGTGTGCAGTCAGTGGACAAAGCAGCCTGAGACTGTCCCACCAAAGTCCCAGGGAAAGGTAATGGCCCACCAAAGCTAATCTATTTTAATACTATGTGCACAGTTGTTGGAGCTTTTGTACAAGAATGAGGAGGTGTGGCCTCGTGGGTGTGATGTGTCAGTGCAGACAGGATGGGGAGTTTGCAAGGCCCACACTATTGCCAGTTATCTTGCTCTCAGCTTCATGGTTGTGTGTCAAGATGTAAGCTTTTTACTACTGTTCAGTGTCAAGCCTGTCTGCCTGCTGCCATGCTCCCCACCAAGATGGTCATTGACTAACTGTCTGAAACACATGTATAAGTATGTATGCGTTTACATATAGAGAGATGTGTTTCTTATGTGTTGTGTAATATGTGATTTAAGAGTTAATATTAGTAATTAAGGTTGGAATAAAATAACCTGTGTTTGCCTTGGCCAGGGCTACCAAGGAAAGCAGAACTGCTCGGCCAGTTGCTTCACTAAAACTGGTGTGTCTTAAGGCAAGTGGTGGTGGCCCATGCTTTCAATCCCAGCACTCGCTGTTCAGAGGCTGGAGGATCTCTGAGATCAAAGCCACCCTAGTCTACCCAGTAAGTTCCAGGACAGCCAGGGATACACAGATAAACAATGTCTGGGAAGAAAGACAAAACAAGCAATGCTGTATCTTGTGAATTATGATGGTTCCATAAGTCATGACATTATAAACAAACACAAATGAATTTGCCTATGTTTCTGACATAGCATGTATATAACACAGGGGGAAAAGTTACAGGCACCCAGGCATGTCTGCTCAATCTGAAGGAAGAACATATGAAGTAGATCATGTGACCAAAGAAACCTTTGTAATTCTACACAGCCCAGTACAATTTTTTACAGACCTTGAAAGAACAATAATTAACTTCATATGGAAAAATGAAAAACCCAGTATAACCAAAACAATCCTGTACCGCAAAGGAACTTCTGGAAGCATCAAACTCTATTATAGAGCTATAGTAATGAAAACAGCTTGATATTGACACAAAGACACCCAAGTGGAGCAATGGAATAGAATTGAAAACCCTGACATTAATGAACACCTGGTTTTTTCAAAAGAAGCTAAAATTATACAATAGAAAAAGAAAGCATCTTTATCAAATGCTGCTGGCATAACTGGATGTTGACATGTAGAAGAATGCAAATAGACCCATATCTATCCCCACGTACAAAACTCAAATCCAAATGCATCAAAGACCTCAACATAAATCCAGCTACACTGAACCTTATAGAAAAGAAAGTAGGAAGTAGCCTTGAATGTATTGGCACAAGAGACCACTTCCTGAATCTAACACCAGTGGCATAGACACTGAGATTGACAATTAGTAAATGGGACCTCCTGAAACTCTGAGCCTTCTGTAAGGCAAAGAACACAGTCAACAAGACAAAATGGTAGCCTGTAGAATGGGAAAAGATACTCACCAACCCCACATCTGAGAGTGGGCTGATCTCCAAAATATACAAAGAACTCAAGAAAGTAGACATCAAAATACCAAACAATCCAATTTAAAAATGGGGTATAGATCTAAACAGAGAATTCTCGACAGAGGAATCTCAAATGGCTGAAAGGCACTTAAGGAATTGCTTAACATCCTTAGTCATCACGGAAATGCAGATCAAAACAATTCTGAGATTCCATCTTACATCTGTTAGAATGGCTAAGATCAAAACTACTAATAACAACTTTTGCTGGAGAGGATGTGATAAAAGGGGAACTCTCCTCCATTGCTGGTGGGAATGCAAAGTTGTACAGCTGCTTTGGAAATCAGTATGGCTATTTCTCAGAAAATTGGTGATCAGTCTACCTCAAGACCCAGCAATAGCACTCTTGGGCATATATCGAAAGGATGTACACTCATGCCTCAAGAACATTTGCTCAACTATGTTCATAGCAGCATTATTCATAATAGCCAGAATCTGGAAGCAACGTAGATGCCCCTCAACCAAAGAACGGATAAAGAAAACGTCGTACATGAAGTAGGATCAAAACCCAGTGCCATTGTCCTTGGCTTCTCAGCAGCCCTCATTGTCCGCCATATTCAGAGAGTCCGGTTTTATCCCCTGCTTTTTCAGTCACAGTCCAGCTGGCCTTGGTGAGCTCCCAATAGATCAGCCCCACTGTCTCCGTGGGTGGGTGCACCCCTCTTGGTCCTGACTTCTTTGCTCATCTTCTCCCTCCTTCTGTTCCTCATTGGGACTTTGGGAGCTCAGTCCAGTACTCCAGTGTGGGTCTCTGTCTCTATCTCCATCCATCGCCAGATGAAGGTTCTATGGTGATATGCAAAATATTCATCAGTATTGCTATAGGATAGGATCATTTCAGGTTCCCTATCTTCAGCTGCCCCAGGAACTAACTGGGGACCTCGCCTTGGGCACCTGGAAGCCCCTCTAGGTCCAAGTCTCTTCCCAATCCTAAGATGGCTCCCTTAATTAAGATATGTGCTTCCCTGCTCCCCTATCCAACCTTCTTTTATCCCAATCATCCCGTTGCCCCAAGTTCTCCCCATCCTACCCTTCTCTCCCCATCTCCCCTTACCCCCCTCCCCCATGTTCTGGATGTGTGGGAGCCTACCCAGTTTGGATGTTCACCTTCCTAGACCAGGATGAGGGGGGAGGACTTTGGACTTTCCACAGGGCAAGGAACCCTGACTGCTCTTCAGACTTGAGAGGGAGGGAGAGAGGAGTGGGGGGACAGGGAGAGGAGTGGGGGGGGGGGAGTGGGAGGCTGGGAGGAGACGGAAATTGTTTTTTTCTCAATAAAACAAAAAGAAAGTTAAAAAAAGTTACGTGAAAAATAAATTAAATTGAGTAAAAAAAAAAAGAAAAGAAAACGTGGTACATTTGCACAAATGAGTACTACTCAGCAGTGAAAAATAATGACATCTTGAAATTTGCAGGCAAATGGATGGAACTAGAAAAATACATCCTGAGTAAAGTAACCGAGACCCAGAAAGACAAACATGATATGTACTCACTCATAAGTGGATAACGGACATAAAGAATAACCAATCTACAGTCCTAGAGAAGTCAAGAAGCAAGGAGGACCCTAAAAGAGACATACATGGATCTCCCTGGGAAGGGGAAATAAACATCTCTTAAGTAGAGTGGGGGGAGGGAGAGGGGAGGAAGTAAAAGGGAGGAAGGCGGAGAAAATGAGTGAGTGATTGGGAAGGTCGAGTTGTGGGAAGGACAGAGAGGGAGAGCAAGGAAATTGATATCTTGATAGAGGGAGCCATTATGGAGTTAGTGAGAAACCTGGCACAAGAGAAATTCCCGGGAATCCACAAGGATGATCCCAACTAAGAATCTAAACAATAATGGAGAGGATACCTTTACTGCCCTTCCCCTGTAGTCAGACTGATGGCTTCCTTAATTGTCATCATAGAACCTTCATCCAGTAACTGATGGAAGCAGATACAGATGCACAGCTAAGCACTGGGCCAAGCTCCTGGAGTCCAGTTGTAGAGAGGGAGGAACAATTTTATGAGCAAAGGGGTTAAGACCACGATGGGTAAACCCACAGAAACAGGTGATCCAAGCTAGTGAGAGCTCACTGACTCTGGACTGACAACTGGGGAACCTGCAGAGGACCCAACTAGGCCCTCTGAATGTGGGTGACAGTTGTGTGGGTTTGACAGTTTGTGGGACTGGCCATGGAACCGGTGTTTATCCCTAGTGCATGAACTGGCTTTTTGGAACCCATTCCCTATGGAGGGATACCTTGCTCTGTCTAGATACAGGAAGAAGGGTCTAGGTCCTGCTTCAAGTGATGTGACAGACTTTGTGGACTCCCCATGGGAAGAATGGCTGGGAAGTAAGGTTGGGGAAGATGGGGGAAGGAGGAAGAGGGGAGGGAAAGGGAACTTGGATTGGTATATAAAATAAAAATGAAAGCTGGGCGGTGGTGGCGCACGCCTTTAATCCCAGCACTCGGGAGGCAGAGGCAGGCGGATCTCTGTGAGTTCGAGGCCAGCCTGGTCTAGAGCTAGTTCCAGGACAGGCTCCAAAACCACAGAGAAACCCTGTCTCGAAAAACCAAAAAAAAAAAAAATGATTGTTTTTTAAAAAGAAAAGAAAAGAAAAACAAATTAAGCCAACCCAAAACAATTACCCCAGCACTGTAGAAAGTTACAGGAAGAAAGACGGCCTCCTGAGTGCAAATGCGTCAGAATCGACACTCCATCAGAACTGCACACAAACAGACTAGACCGTGAAAGAAACAACCACGCCCAGCCCAGTAACTCAGCAAACCCTCAAAATTAACACAGGAGAAGGTAAAGAACCACGAGTAAGCCAACAAAACAAAACATCACCTAACACAGTCATAGGAAACAGAAAATCCTTTTTGTAAATAACAGTAAATGTCCTCAACTTACCACAAAGGTTATAGGCTAATGGGCTGCATGAAAAGCCAAGAACCAACTATATGTGGTCTCCAAGAAACACACTTAAAAAAAAAATAAGACACCAAAAACTTAGTATCCAAGGACGGAAAACATAAAAAGCAGGCATAGCTGTCCTTGTATCAAAGTAAACTTCAAACCTAAACTAAGTAGAAATAGACAAAAAGGGACAGCACACGTTAATCACAGGGACAATTCATCAAGAAGATATAACATTTGTAACTTCTATGCACCAAATATTGGGGCCTTTTACACACCTAAGTCCTGATGGAATACTAGTGGGGGCTTCAGTATTCCAGTCTTATATTTAGTTAGATCTTTTAAACTAAAAACAAAGAAACTTCAGAGCTAACATAGACCACGAGTGAACTGGACTAATATTGATTTGATATATGTTTGCACCAGCAGAGAGGAAATAGAACTTTTCATAGCAGCACATGCAACCTTCTCTAACATGGACTACATCACAAGACAGAAATTAAGTCTCAACACATACAAAAAGTTGAGATAAATCTTTGTCTCCAATCAGACCATAATGCAAGAAAACCAGAAATCAACAATAAGACAAACCAGAAAAAGACTTGGAGACTGAACAATACATTTTTGAATGGTGGCTTACCTAAGACACCAGAGAAGACCTAAAAGTCTCTTAGAGGAAGATGGAGATGAAAACATGTTCTCTTAGAATCTCTGGCATGCAGCCAAGGTAGTCCTATGAGGAAAGGTTATAGAAGGAAGGGTCTGTGTTTTAAAATCTGAGAGATAACATATCAATAACCCAGCAATACATCCCAAGGCTCCTGAAAACAAAACAGTCAAGCCAAACCACAGTAGACAACAAGAAACAATAAAGATTAATGGAGAAATGAATGAAACAGACACTAAAAGAACAATATACAGCACCAATTAAATCAGAGTTGGTTCTTTGAAAAGGCTGGTAAGATTGACAAGTCCTTAGCTAATCTGACCAAAAGAAAGAGGGAGAAGTTAAAAATGAATAAAAGTGGAGATCAAAGATTATTGAAACTGACTCCAGTGAATTCAGAATATCATTAGAAAGTACTATGAAACATATTCTGAAAAGCTGGATGTCCCAGAGGAACAAGAAGAATTTATTTCTTTTTTATATCACAAATGGAACTAGCTTATTTTCATACATACACATCGATTTAATGAACATTATAGCCCAAAGTGGAGGGGATCCTGACAAACGCTCCTTACACAAAATCCTAGGAGGGCTCTTCAAGAGACGCACACCTCTTCATAAACGGAATCACTTTATATCTATTATCCTGTGCTTTCACATCACGGTGTCCAAGCCATAAAGCATCGTACAATACTGGTGCCCAACAGCCTGGTGCCACAAGGTGCTGGGCACGGGTGTGATTTCTAGCACCTGCCCAGGGGAGGCTGCCCTGGGCAGGCATGTGGGTCTCTTTTTCCTGTTCGACCCTAATGTCTGAAGTAGAAGAATTTCTAAATACATATCGTGTACCAAAACTAAATCCTGAAGATGTAAGTAACTTAAACCAATTATAAGAAATGAGATTGAAGCCGTTATTAAAGTCTCCATTCAAAGAAAGGCTGTAGCATCATTCACTGCTGAATGCCAGCCAACTTTCACAGAAGTTCTCATACAAATTCTTCTTTATTTTTGCACTAGATATAAGTGAAGGAACACTACCGAATTCATTCTACAAAGTCAATATTAGCCTGATACCCAAATCAGTTAAAGATACTACCAAAAAAGGTACAAACCAATTTCTTTCATAAATATATAAGTAACATCAAGGACACAATTACTTCAATTGATCTGAAAGGCATTTAGCAAAGTTCAACATACCTTCAAGATAAAAGCTCCAGAAACTTTAGGAATATTTTGAACACACCTCAGAAGAATAAAGCTATCCACAACAAACCTATAGCCAACATTATATTAAGGGGAGGCCAACTGAGAACATTTCCTCTAAAACCAAGAACAAGATAAGGATGTCAACTCTACTCTCTGTCATTCAATACCTCTCTTAAATCTTAGTTATTGGAAAAACACTTAAAAGAGACAACAATAAGAAGGGAAGACATCAACGGTCCCTATTTGCAGATGTACCAAGTCTAGAAAACTCATGGATCTAAAGAACACAATGAACTTATAGGATATGTGTGTGTGTGCATGTGTGTGTATACACCTTCCCTATACACACACAAGAGAGGATGTGGAGAGAAATGAACCCTTATTCACTGTTGGTGGTGTTATAAATTAATACAGATATTGTAGAAACCAATTAGAGATTTTTCAAAAATAAAAAAAATAGAGTTACTCTGTAGCCAAGCTATATTGCCTCTGGGTTTATACTTAGACAATTCCATACCATATCATAAGGATACCTGCACCCCGGTACCTATTGGAAAGAGGGCATGGGAGGAGAGCCGTACAGGCTGGCATGTAGATGTTGCTCTAGAGGCCACAGGTCCCTTCCCTTTGCTCTGCTCCTCTCTCTGGGTTCTTGCACACCCAGAAACCTGGAGAAAGTCCATATGGAAAGACAAGCAAGCAGATAAGATACCTCACAGTAGACTAAAAAAGGAGGTCACACGCCAAGAGGAGGGAGAGGCCTGAGTTTTACATGATGCAACAGATGGAGTTCCCACATTGCCACACAGGGAAGGCTCCATGCCATCCTTTATTGCTCCTGGGCGAAGCTGTTCTTCACAGCACTGTTCCAGAATTTTTGCAATCCCGCCTCTGCTGAGCTGATGTCCTCCCTCCCAGTTTTCCCAGAGTCAGGCTATATGGTGACAAGAACTAATTATAAAGGAGGGTCTCCTGACTCTGGTCCCAGCCCTCCTCTCTCAGCAATAATGCAAGCATGAATAGGCCCTGACCCTATTCTAGGCCTCGTCTGACAAATGAGAGGATGGATGGATTCATCTCCAGCTAAGAATTCAAGATTCCCGGCATGCCACACGACACTTAGATGTTCTCTCTGAGGGCCAGGTATCTTCGGGGAAGACTCAGTTCTCATCTTCAACTGTTGAAACAGAGCCTTATCTCACTGTAGTCTACCTCCTTGGAGTACGCCCACCTCACCTTACCCTGTTAGGGGTGTTTGGCTTACTTCCTAGAATGTTCCATTCTCTCCTGCACCTGTAGGGGTCACCCCTGCCAGTGTGTTGTACCAGTTCCCTATTATTGCTATAACAAATCATGGTAATCTTGGTGTTTTATAGCAAAGCCCATTTAATTCCTTAAACTTTGGGGTGGGTCCTACACCAGCACCTTCTAACAGAGTGACCATCAATACCGGTGAATAGTGTGACTGAGAGGCTGGATTCAATTTTATTTTAGTTGCGTTTCATTGGAAGTTAAGTAGGTGCACTGGCTAGTGGCTAACATATTGGACAACACAAATCTAGACAAAGGAAATGAGAAGCCAACAGCCTCTCAGACCTGCTCTGAGTCTGTTTCTATGGAGTCAGGATCCTAGAAGCAGCTGTGGGTGAGACAAGGAAGGGAATTGTGTTTGTGGGCTCAGAGAATAGGGTCCGATTATACTTGCATCTGGAAGGCAATGCTGAAATGGTTTTCAAGGCCATTTCTCCTTGTCTATGTTACTCAGAGGGTCATCCCTTTGGGAACCACAGAAGTACGTCACTAGGAAAGATCCCCGATACAGGTGCTGACCTGGGGGTTGACATCAGCTGTCGTGCTGCTCTGCCACACACTGAGTAGTGGCCTTTGGCAAGTTATTGCTTTGTCTTTAGTCTACTTTCCACAAAATGAGAGTTAGACCGGATGACCTAAGGGTTCCCTTCCCTGCTTCAATACCCTGCGAGTCTATGAACTGTTGATCAGAACTGCTGTTTGTTTAATCCTACTTTTTCTATCTGTCCTATGTAAAGTGAGTTATGGCTGAGAATTATTAAGTAGTCATGGCTTAGGTTCATGGCATTTTTCAGCCAAACCATACACTTAGGTTTGTGGTTTAGATTACTGACCCCTGAGCTAATATGAACATCAAAAATTCTTGTTTTCCACAAGTGCACATAGTGGGGTTCAGAAAGGGAGATAAAACTTCTGGTGCTTTATACATTTCAATACAATACAGAAAGTTCTATTACCCAATTTTTCAAGTCAAAATCATGAGCTCTAGTAAGGTAAAGTCACTTTCCTGATGTCACAGTGATAATAAAGCAAAGAAGTCCCTTTCTGACTAAGGCCATCTAATAACCCTTAGGACCAAAATTGTCCTTCTGGATCATTCTTTCACAATGCTTACCAAGCAAATCAATAAAAACTCTTATCTTTGTGCTTCTGTTTCTTAATTCGTAAAACTGTAAGCACCATTCTCCACCTTCATACAGGTGTTAACACGCTCATTAGAAGCATCGAGAGAGTGTATTGAGCCCATGGAGCCAAGGGGACACGTTAAGGTCTCAGTATTTACTCATTCTCACTGCTTTTGCAAACGGGACTTTATCCCTAATAGCACCAGGCAGTTTCAACCCAAATGAAAATCATTGTAAAATCACAATCAATGTTTTAAAAAAAGATTTATTATGAAAATGTATGAAATCAATCACACAATCATATCCACAATAGCAGAGAAACAGAATAGGTGGACCATCTCCATGGGAGACACATGTCCTTCAACTAAATATAAATAGTAGAAATAACATCAACTAAAATAACAGTCTCTATGAAGATTTAAATTAAGAATTGGGACAGGAATTCTTAATGGAAGAGCAAGGAACTTCTCCACGGAAAGTGTCGGGGCTCAGGAGACCCTCCCTGACGTGGCTCCTCCTGAAGCTCAGTTCATCTCCAAGTCATTCATGTACTCGTTGACCCAGGGCAGGCTGGGGTCAGCACAGACTTGTTTGCCTTTTCTGGTCAGGAATCTGGAGAAGAAAGAGGACAGATGAGAATCCCATGGGACCTTAGAGGACATCTACCACTGTCCTTTGCCTGTGATAGGAAACTCATTCTGTTTGAGCATTGTTTCTATGGGCAACCACAGTAGATGGGATCCCTCCTGGATAACCTTGACCCGTCTAGACTTCCTGTAACTCTGAGCCCTGGGTGTGTAGCTGTGATCCCAGGGGTTCCCTATACTAGGAAATGATGGGTTTTATGATTAATATGACTAGGTCGTCCAATTTTTCATTGCTCCTTGAAATTACCTTTCTACGTATATAGTATGCATCGTTTTTATTGCTTCTGGTTTCATAGCCTCTTGATATTATCATCCTCCTCAAGAGTGTCCCCTTCCCCATTTTAATGACCGTCCAGCAATTTTCAGAACTCAAAAAGTGACATCATGACCTCGCTGTTCTCTGACACAGTTTCAACCCTTAGAACTGAATCCCTTCTGGTCGATAGTCCTTTCACCTGCATCTGGCCCTTTTTGAGTCTTGCCCTCACCCCAGTGTATACTTACACCACAGCTGGCTTGGAGCAGAGGCTGCTGGTCTCATAGTAGTCTATCACAAATTTGCGAGGGAGCTGCGAAGAGGTGTAAGAAAAGCAGCAGGAAGTGGGAGGGTCAGAGCCCACTGGAAGAGAAAGCAAGTGTAAGGTCAGACTTGTGCCTGGGGCTATCCATTCTAATCTTCACTGAGCATCCCTATCACTAGAGCTGGAAACATGGTGCCCTGAATGCGTAGCCATCCACCCAGAGTGGGAATTTTACTCTAAAAAGACTATCCTGGAAGAAGAGAAAAATTCTAGAAGATTGAAACTGGAGTGAGAATCAGACAACCTCCCATTTCCTTCATGTTACAGGTGGGGAAATCAAGGCAAAGAGACAGACAAACTTAAACCAGAGAGAAAGTCAATTCAATATGTGGTTTCCAGCCAACCATTTTCCCTATTGGCTGATAATTCTCTTTCTTTCTGTCTGTCTGTCTTTCTTTCTTTTAAATTTTTTTTTTCCACACAGGGTTTCTCTGTGGCTTTGGAACCTGTCCTGGGCTAGCTCTTGTAGACCCAGCTGACTTCGAACTCAAGGAGATTCACCCGCCTCTGCCTCCCTCCCACCCAAGTGCTGGGAATAAAGACATCTACAAACACCACATGCTCGACTGTTAAATCTTAAGGAAACAGGAGCTTGAGTAGTAATGTTTGGTAGTCTCTACGTTTAATGACAAACTCTGGAATCCTCCCAGCTCCCTTTTGTCCCCTGCCCAAAGCTTGCTGTTGGGCTGGCCCCAGCTGGAAAACTGAACCCACTGGGTCTCAAAGCAGCAATGGAAGAATCAACTTACTTGGTGCTGAGAACGCTGGAGTGCAGAAGGCAGCTACAAACAGGAGGAGAGAGAGGGTATATGCACAGAGCTTCATGGTGTTGCTGCAGGAGGAGTCTGTACAGAGCTGAGACTGCAGAGCCCAGAAGCTTCAGAAGCTGACTGAGTGTTGTGCTGCTCTGAGTTGGAAACCCCTCTTTATAGGGACTCTGGGGCTTGGGAGAGAGGTTGGGGGTGTAGGGAGGAAAATGGAATTTCCTGAATAAAGGTGATGTCATGGCATCAAGAAGGAAACTGAAGTTGGCCGAAAGTGAAGAGTTCCTCCCTGTTTGTCTTCTCCCAGCAGTGACATCACGGAAGAGAAAGGAGGGAGCTGGAGCAGAGAAGTGGGGTGCACGCTGGAGGGGGAAGTGGTACACCAAAGAGGGTGACTGAGAGGGGTGTGTGTGTGAGAGAGAACCCCAGAGGAAGGATGCAGTGTTCACACTTGCTAGCGAGGCAGAAAAATAAACAAGTTTGGAAAACCCAGATAAAGAATGTTCTAGTACACAAATAAGGATTGATACCTAGTGATGCGTATATCCTACCGACAGAATGTGTAGCCCACCTAAGCATACAGCCATTTTTTAGCCAGTCCCTAGGAAATGCCTCATGTTTGTAACCTTTGGGGACCTCTGTAGGAGATCCAGCCTACTAAGGCTGGGGGGGGGGGGGTCAGAATCAAAGTAGGGCAAATGAGGAAAACTGGACGAAGGATCCAGTCTTGTTCACCTTTGGCCCCATTACACCGACTCGCCTGCTTGCCCCAGTCCTCACAGTGCAGCAGGCTCCTCTCAGGAACAGAACATAATCAAATAAGGAGCCAGACCTCCTGGGTGTTTCCAAGTTAAAAGTTGGAAGGGGCAGAGCAGAATCCTGGGGTCCTATTGGTCATTTCACAAAGTACAAGCTTCTCCAACCTCACTGTTCCTCTTCTTACCTGTCTCTGCTGTTCTTTCTGTCCTCAGCCTTGTCACCTAAGTCCCTGGTCGTGTGTTCTGTGTTCACCGACAGCATAGAAGCTGGTCTTTCTCAGGACCGTTCAGGGTTGATGCAACTTCGTGTTCATACATCAA
Source organism: Microtus oregoni (assembly GCF_018167655.1). Lineage (NCBI taxonomy): Eukaryota > Metazoa > Chordata > Mammalia > Rodentia > Cricetidae > Microtus > Microtus oregoni. The sequence goes on from NW_024543074.1 coordinate 14,944,209, forward strand.
GGGTTTGGGTCTTGGCCTCTTGGTCTGCATGGACTTCATTTTTCATGGCATTTCAATTCAGGCGACATCCTCCTTGTCTGCTGTTTGTCAGGACAGAGACCCTGGAATACAGTCTCATTGTTTCCTCAAGAAGACCTAGCCTGTTGATGCACGGACAGTGACAGAAACAACCGTCCCCTGGGGTGGAAAATAAGGAGGGCAAGAGAGGTGGTAACAGGGCATCAGGGAGTCTGAGGATGAAGGCTACCATTCATGTAAAGATAGAGTGCTGAAGAAGGCTGAAACTCGTCAGGTTAAGGAGGAGCCTCCACCTACATTAGACAGCGTGTTCATGTCTGTTTCACTGAGGGGCTGCCAAGCCATCTGATCTGGGGCACAGGAGGATGGCAGATATGAATGGATGATTGGTCTATGGATCTCATTGTAAGCAGGGAATCCTCAGAGAAGGCAAAGACTATTCCAGAAGGTTAGAATTGAGTGTGCCTCAGACTTTATCACATTGCTTTCATATTGCAGAAACACCAGGGCATGTGGAGGACTCCCTTAAACCAGTGGTGTGGGGCAGAGCCCATCCATAGTCTGACTCTAAGTGGTCCTTTCTTCCAGTTGTTGCTAACTCTTAGAAAGTGGGTACTTGGGTATTATGACTATCTTCAGGGTACCAGAGGGCAGTAGGCTCTTGGGAGAGATCCAAAGTCCATGGAGAAAATGGGATATGTTCATGTGGATAACTTGGCTTCCCCTCCGAACAATGTGATGGTTAGGACTATTAGGGAGACCATTAAGCATTGGTGGCCAAAAGTGTGAGCATGCTTAGATCTAGGGTGTTCCTAGAGGGCAAATGCTGAGATGGGTGAGCATGGTGAGCTATGGCACGGAGTCATTTTGCAAAGATAGTAAACCAAGAATTGATATTGCCAGTGTGGTATCTATGTCACTTGGGGAAATGGGAGCAGACATTGAATTGTGGGTGGAGGAGAACATAGATGGTCACGTAGAGTGCAGGTTCAGAGCGGCATCTGTAGCCGAGGTACCAGCTGTAGTAGCCCATCAGCTACTGCCAGACCCTGGCTACCAGGCCTTAGTCCCCAGCCACAGCCTTCTCCTCGGCTGTCTAGAGTAGAGGGCAATGATTTGTAGGGTGTACAGTTCCTGAGAGAAGCTGCCAGTCTCTCCAGTTTGGGTGGACTCAGGAAACTCTCAGCCTTTCTTAGGAAGTCACTGCCTTTGATGCTTGTACATGTGTTTCTGCCCTCTTCCTATTCTCCTGAGACAAGACAACAGCCTGGTAAAGCTTTACAGAGCACCTACTATGTGTCAGGGGCTTTGTCAGTATTGAAGGACTGAGCACCTACTATGTGTCAGGGGCATTTTCAGTGTTGGAGGAGTGTGCACCTGCTATGTGACAGGTGCTGTGTTAGTGTTGGAGGACTGAGCACCTACTATGTGTCAGGGGAATTTTCAGTGTTGGAGGAGTGTGCACCTACTATGTGACAGGTGTTGTGTTAGTTTTGGAGGACTGAGCACCTACTATGTGTCAGGGGTCGTGTCAGTGTTGGATGATTGAGCACCTACTAAGTATCAGGTGCTTTTTCAGTGTTGGAGTTTCCTATTTTAAATGGATGAAGCACAATTAATAAAAACTCAGGGTCAGAAATTGTGGTTCATCCTGAAGATCTAAAAAGCAAAACAGCCAGCCACTAGCTCCTACCTCGCCCTCAGTCTGAAATGGTGATCCTGCCTCCAGGAATCTCAGAATGAGACCGAGACTAGAGCTATCTCCCCACTCCCCGTTTTATATTCCTCTCTAGGGCTGGGAATAAAGGCACACACCACTGGGAGTAAAGGCATAGTCCTCCTGATTTCTATGGCAACTAGAGTATCTATTGGGCTTAAAGGTGTGTGTTACCATAATCTGGTCTGTAAGGCTGACCAGTGGGACTGTTCTATTCGCAGATCTTCATGCAGTCTTTATTTATTAAAATATAATTGAAATACCACTGTAAATGGTGTTTGCGAAGTGTTGAGAGAGGCTTCCTAAAATGCAAGGCCTCGGAAGAGGGACTGCAAGAGTGCAAGAGGAGAAATGAGACATGCAGTTGGTGGGTGGGGAGGGGTTCGGTGGGAGGGTGGAGAGGGGTGCGGTGGAAGGGTAGGAAAGGGTGCTTACAGTGGGAGGGTGGGGAGTAGTGTAGTGGGAGGGTGGAGAGGGGTGCGGTGGGAGGTGTGGAGAGGTATGGTAAGGAGAAGGAGTGTGGTGCGAGGGTGGGGAGGGGTGTGGTGGGTGGGGGGGAGGGGTGTGGTGAGAAGGGGAGGAGTGTGGTGCGAGGGTGGGAAAGGGTGCTTACAGTGGGAGGGTGGGGAGCAGTGTGGTGGGAGGGTGGAGAGGGGTGTGATGGGAGGGTGGGGAGGGGTGTGGTGGGAAGAAGAGGAGGAGTGTGGTGCGAGGGTGGGGAGGGGTGTGGTGGGTGGGGGGAGGGGTGTGGTGAGAAGGGGAGGAGTGTGGTGCAAGGGTGGGAAAGGGTGTGTACAGTGGGAGGGTGGGGAGCAGTGTGGTGGGAGGGTGGAGAGGGGTGTGATGGGAGGTGTGGGGAGGTGTGGTAGGGAGAAGGAGTGCAGTGGGAGGGTGGGAAAAGGTGCAGTGGGATGGTGGGGAGGAGTGCGGAGGGAAGCTGTCTTGGCTGTTGTACCCCTGTGTGGCAATTATGACAGGCTGTACAAGATCTGCTCAAGGTCAAGCCAACAAAGCAGTCAGAATGTGAGCAGGCAGGCAGCAGTGGACTTAGTGGGTTCCAGAGAGAGGGAGAGGAGGTGGGGGAGGAAAGGAGAGAAGACTGGGAGGACAGAGGGGAAAACATGGAAGGAGAGAGAAGAGAGGAAGGGGAAAGGAGAGGGCATATTGAGGGATCACCATAGGTATAGGGGGGATTAGGGTGGATTACGGGTATATCCATGTATACATATGCCAAGTTGTCAAAGAAGAAATAAAAGATAAAAATGCAAAGTGTGAATTTTTAAAAGAAAAGTTGTTCTTCTTTTACCAAAAGTATGTATGGTGGTTGTAAAACTTTTAAAAACTTTAGGAAGACATGAACCTTAAAGTTCTTAAGATATAAGACGTAAGACTTAAAATTCTGTATCGTTATGTCCCTAGCTGTTAGCATTTATGTTCTTTCTCACACCAGCATGCCTGTCTTCCCATTGTTGGTTCATATTCTGCAGAGTTCCTGAAGACTGAGTCACTCCTGAAATAGAGTATTGATGAATATGTGGAATCCCATCATCGGAAGTCCTAACATTGTGTTTAATGCATTAATACACACGTAGGTCCATCCATTCGATTATTTTGAACCTTTCTCTAAATTGAGCTGAGAACTCCTAGCTAGCCAGAGAGTAGGTATTGGTTATTCAGGAAAAAAATGAGCTTCTATAAGTGAGCTGTATTTATTATGCCCTTGTCACAGTAGGGTAGGTAAGGACAATGTTAATATACTGTATATTTCAACAGAGTAAGGAGAAAGATCATGAATGTTTTCACCACCAAGAAATTACCCAATGGATATACAGACTTTGGTTTGGAATCATACAGTTATACACATTAAAGTACTATATGGTGCCTGTAAACATGTAAACGCTGTGTTTTACTAATTAATCTGTTAATATACTTAAAATTATTTTTAATTAAAAAGCTTGGGATTTACAAAAACCAAGTAAATGATAGTAATTGCAGTTAGCACTTAACACAGCTCTTCACCATGAGTCAGTACCAGCCTAAGTACTAACCTGTTCTGTTCTCCCAGTGGTACTTTGAAGTCAGTATCATTATTAGTTTTTGTCACACATGAAAGCACTGAGCACAGAAGGTGACTAACCTACAGAACACACAGCTGATACGCCACAAATTTGGAAATGAAACCAAGGAAGTCTGGCGCTAAGATAAGCAAGTCTGAGAAGGAAACTCAATTCTTTGCCAATTTCTGTTAAAAGCTTAACGGCCAAGTCTGGTCAGTGTGCTGCGGTCTCTCTGTTCACATGTCTTGAGCAATAGAATGCATCAACTTCTCTTTTTTTAAAGCTTAGAATGTTTGGTCATTTTAATAGTTTTCCAAGAAAAGGGGAGGGAGGAAATGAACACATGTGATGTGACCGCAGAAGGGGGCACCGGGGAGGGATGGGGGCAGCAGGGAATGGGAGTGGAGAAGAATACTTTACATGTAAGGAATGAAGATATTGGAGGCTGGAGAGATGGCTCAGTGGTTAAGAGCACCGACTGCTCTTCCAGGGGTTCAGGGTTCAATTCCCAGAACCCACATGGTGGCTCAACTGTCTATAACTATATTGGATCCAGTTCCCTCTTCTGGTGTTCAGACAGACATACAGACAAAACACCCATAAATATAAAATAAATAAATATTTTTAAGTAGTAAAACTATATGTATACCAACAAAAACAGAAATTGTCTTTATTGGTCTCACTATTGAGCCCATAGCTGCCATGGGACGGGCTCGTGCCCAGGCTGTTTCACTCGGCCCTGTGCTGGGCACAACAGTGATCCTCTTGCCTTGCCCAGTGGGCACTCATCACAGACAGCTGCGGGCAGATCGCAAAGGCATGTGGTCTTGGCAATCAAGAAGTCTGAAGAACGGCTTGAAAGCCAAGTAGATTAGCTGGGGCCAGGTCACAGGGAAGTTTCCATGTCACTGTAAACATCAGCGGAGTGGATTTTATGAATGTCACAGGAAGAGCAGACTGTCGGGAGGGGCTTAGCAAGACCACTTTGGTGAAGCTGGGAGGAAACCCTGCTTCTAGTTTGCGGCTTGTGGCCCTGCTGAGTAACTCAATGAAATGATTACTAATAATAATCTGCTACACTCATAGTTTGGTGCCTAGCCCAATAGCCATCAGAGAGGCTTCATCCAGCAACTAATGGGAGTAGATGCAGACATCCAGAGCCAAACATTAGGTGCAGGTCAGGGAATTCTGCAGAAGAGGTAGGGGAAGGATTATAAGAGCCAGAGGAGTCAATGGCACCAGAAGAAATCCCACAGAATCAACTAACCTGGCTAGTAAGGCTCACAGAGACTGAACCTATGACCAGGGAGCAAGCCTGGGACTGCCCTAAGCCCTCTACATATATGTTACAGTTGTGTAGTTGGCTGCCTTGTTGGACTCCTATCAGTGCGAAGGGGCTGTCTCTGACTCCTTTGCCTGCTTTTTGGACCCTTTTCCGCAAGATGCCTAATTTTACTGCATCTTGATATGCCATGTTTGGTTGAGATCCATGGGAGGACTATCTATTTCTGTAGAGAAACGGAGGAGTGGATCAGGGTAGCAGGGAGGAAATGCTAAGGAGATTTATGGTCAGGATGTAAAATATCAGAGCAGACAATTTAAAACATATTAAAAAGAAATTATTCAAGTTGATTTCGTTTTATTTTTGGTTTTTTATATTTATTTGTTTATTTGTTGTTGTTTAAAGATTTATTTTACTTTTAATTATATATAGGTGTGTGTGTTTATGTGTGGGTATGTGCACCTGTGATTAGGTACTCATGAAAGTCAATGCATCCCATGCCTCTGGAGTTGAAGTGCAGGCAGTTGTGAGCTGCCCAGCTTGGGTGCTGGGAACAGAACTCAGGTCTCTGCAAGAGCCCTTTCTTAACACTGAGTCATCTCTCCAGCACATCCCCACACCAGCTTCAATTTCCAGTGTAGACTAGGGGAGGTGAGTAAATAGTTGTAGGAAGTTGGAAGTTGTGGGAGCAGAGAGAGGAGTCAAAGCGACTGTGACTTCCTGGCCTCTGACTTGGAAGCTTGATCAGACAAGATGTTTTCAGAGGATAGATAATACAGAAGTCAGGGGGTAGATGGAGTCCAGTATGAAGCTATCCAATATGATCTACAGTTCTACAGTGGATGTACACACACACACACACACACACACACACACACACACACACACACCAGAGGAAATGGCAAGAACTCAGGCAAGAAATGAAGAGCTCACCACAAAGTGAAGGGATAGAATCATGAGTCCTTGCCTCTCCTGGATCTGAGATGGAAGCCTGACTCCAAGATGCTGTTTCTGCCTTCATGATTGATGGGTGCTTGCCTACTGTGACCTATAGACAGCCCAAGATCAACGTAACAAGGGTGTTATTATCAATTAGCCCATTCATGGGGCCCCTGCTGGCAAACAAGAGCAGAGACTGATACCCAGGGAAGTGAAACCACGGTGGGGAAACTAGAAAGAAATCAATGGACAGAGCTGGATCATGGGAAGTGTGGGAAGTGAGAAGAGGCGAGCAGAGCAGTCAGAGGGAAGGGCAAAGAAGAGGAGTTGCCCCACCAGACTCCCTGGGCTCATAAGTAGGATACTGAGTTGTAGTGGAGCTGTGGGAAGGCTGAGTGAACGGTGAATCTAGGACACAGATTAGGCCCCTCGACAGCAAGGAGGGGTCCATTGCGTTGACTACTGGCTACTTTCTGTTATGGCTGCTAATTGATCACGGTGTTTTCCCTAGAGAAGAAAAGATCGTGTCACTATGCTCTTTTTATCCTTCTCTTTCCTTCAGTATTCAACTCTTTGATGAGTTTTCAAGCATAATTAATTTTACCCAATCTGTGATTTTTTCATTTACCAAATATACATTAAGCCTCACTATGTTTCAGGCTGTCTTGCTTTGTTGAAGATAAAGTGGAAAATAGTGCTGATCATGACCAGTTCTATGTGTGACCCCAAGGAAGCCATTTTTCCTGGAAATACCAATCTGTCACCTACAGACTCATCGAACTCAATCCTTCCATGACTCATTCAATGTGTGTGCTAAACACAAATTAGGCATATAAGTATGTCATTTTCTAATCCAAGTGAAAACACATGTTGAAGACTATTTCTGGTTTGGGGATTGATATAAAAAGTCTTACAACCCAACGGACACTGAGGATTATATATTCCATCCATTGTCTTCATTCGAAAGAACTAAATTAGTGACTTGGTCAGGAAACCCACACTGTTAGAATCGACATGTGCTAGGATATTATCCAGACTCTACCAGTAAGACATAGTCTGAATTTGTTTAAAACCAAAAGGACATCATTCAAATTTTAAAACAAAACTTTACATGAATGACTGAGGACCCACTGCAGTAAGTGTTGTTATGCTGGAAATAGAAAGTGTCCCGTGCTCAAAGTGGCTGACATGGCAGTTTTCACTTCCTCTTCCAGCTCTCAGAAACTAAATCGTAGGTACGAAGGTGGCTTCCAAAAAAGTGAGAGAGTGATGGGGGTGGGTGGATGACTGATGGTTTCCAGCAGAAACAGTAAATAGATAAAGAACACGGACTGTTAAGAAAGTCCTGATGAGACTGGACACAGTCAAGTATTGTTTTGGGAGACAGGGTCTCACATACCCATGGTTAGCCTCAAGCCAATGATGTAGCTGAGGATGACCATGAACTTCTGGTTCTGATGCCTCCAGCTTGAGAGGGCTGGGATTACAGGCAGTTCTCCCCACTCCTGGCTTTCGAAGGTTATAGTTTCTAATGAAACTAGTGATTATGACACTTTTCTTTAGAATTGATAGCAAATGGGAAGAAACGTGAATGCCCCATCCCTGGTAAAACCATTATTGCCTTTGATCTTGCCTTTTCTTTATGCCTCTTGCTACCAGCCTCAGGAATTACAAGGAGAAATGGAAACAGAGCCTGTGTGCTTTACAGACTGTACGAGCAGAGGACTGGAACACAGGCCTCTACAGGCACCAATCCACAGCCCAAGGTGAATGGGAGAAATTTCACAAAGCCAAACTCCCTAGGTGAAAACTACAGGCAGGCAATGGCTGTCAGAGAGGAAAATCAGCTTTCTTTGGGGATGAACTTCCAATGGGTTATCCAAACCCAACTGCTCTGCCCCAAACACATGTTCGTAAGAGCAATGCGAGATGACTCAGTAGGTAACAGAAATGAGTAGAGAAGGAGAGGTCTTGAATTTCAGAGGGAGTTGGGAACCATGGGGGAAGTGAGAGAGGGGAAGGAGTGGAAATGATGTAACCCCTTATGTGGGGTCCAGCGGAGTGTCAGTCCGAATGAGGAAGGAAGGAAATCGAGTTCAACGTGACTCAATAGCCCATGTTGGTTCAAACTTCTAGAGTCTGATTTAGGGCACTTTATTTTGGTCAAATTAAGGTATAGTACAGTTTAGAAAGGTATAGTTTAGAAAAAAGTTCCCTGGTGTAACACACAATCCCATGTGCACAAGGATGCATGATTATTTTGAAACTCTTCTCAAAATATATGTCACTTCTTCCATGAAGTTCTAGAGATAGGCTACATGCATTATCTTATGGGCCTATGGAAGGATCTGATGTGGTCTCGGTCACACAGATAGCACTTGAGTTCCTTTGGGCCACTAGCCACTTCCTGCCATAGTTGTGGGATTTTGGGGGAGTCCCTGGACATTCGGGTAATACACAGGCCACCTAGGCTATTAAGTATCTGCAGTGGTAATTGTGGGGGCTCAGGAAAACCCCTGGGCATACAAATAATGCCGAGACCATTGCCCATCTCTGATGGTGATTGCTGATGAAACCTTGGTATGGGCTGTCCATACAGACAACAGAGATCTCCAGGGTATTATCTGTCTCCATTCCCATCCTTCTGGGTGGAACACAGGCTGTACATCTCTCCCATTGAAGAGACTACCCTGTGTGTTAAGCACTCTTGGTTTTCCAGAGCTTTCCTGTGAGACAAAGAACATTTGTGCTCCCATCAACACTACTAATGTGTGTAATTCTCAAGAATTTAAGTGAAGAAATGCTATAGGAAATGTCTAAGGGCACAGGATTGAAGTGCATTTTAAGGCATTAAACTTAGCCTCTCGTCAACAGCAATTAATTTCCTTTTCCATAGAGATGAGAGTATTTTTTAAAACTTTATTGATTTTTATTGTATGCATATGAGTGTTTTGGTGCATGTATGAGCCTGAGATAGTCAGAAGAGGACTTGGATCCCCACCAACTACAGGTACAGGTGGTTGTGGGCTGTCATGTGGATGATGGACACTGGACTCAGGTCCTCTGCAAGAGCATCCAGTGCTCTAACTGCTGAGACATCTCTCAAGCCCCTGATGTGAGAATTCCTAAAACAAATTCTTAGAACCAGGAAAGGTCAATCTTAGCGAATCTTTGATGCTGTCAGCAGCACCTCATATTGTTCTGATGGTGTTCACTTTGGGAGACAGGCTGTGAAATGTCCCTCGTTTCAAAATGCCTTAGAGGGCTGGCAAGATTTCTTAGCAGGCAGTATCAATTTCTACATATACTTGGCTCTCTGAATTCAATCCCTGAAAAGAGGAGAAAGAAGCATGAATCCTGTCCTCAGGCCTTCACATACATCTTACAGCACACGGCACATTCACGTACACAGAAAAACATTTGTGCCCTGCACACAAGCCTTGTACTGATAATAACCAGTATAAAATAAAATTTAAGATGTAACTCTACGGACACTTAGAAAGGAGCAACTTTGGCGGGGAGGAGGCAGAAATCCTTAATAAATAAATAAATTAAAAAAAATAATATATTCATAAAAAAAGAAAGGAGCAACTTCTATGGTATGTCCTTGTTTTACTTATGTCTGAAGCGCTCTACCATTTTCTTATATCAAATCTATGAATTCCAACTCCTGAGGGGAGAGTTTAAAGCCAGCTCTCTCTATGTTTAAAGATGCCTTCATATTTGGGCTGTTTCCACAAAACTCTTTCTTAGAAAGGCTTTTTCTGGATTAATGGGCATCAATATTTTTGGCTCCTCATGTATCGACACCCACACCTGAAGCATCATTATGATCCCCAAATACTCCCTACCCCAGTGGCCTAGTCACTCTGTAGCTGATGGTTGGACAAATATCTGAAATGTGACCTCAAGCCCCCTACAGCTCTAGCTGGGAATGCTTTAACTCAGCTGCTGATGGTGGTGGGGGAGGGGCTGCTGTGCCACCATCCACAACTCTTCCATCCACGCGGTTAGAGAAGCTGAGAAATGATAGTTTCCATTCCATGGTGAGGAATCGGGCTAGAGTGTTCACTCACAGAGCGGTTTCTATCAGCAGGGACCTGCTCAGAATAGCCCTGGGTTGACATTGTCCTAGCTCCTCCCGCTCACCAGAAAAACTAATTTCCCCTCAAGAAGTAAGAATAGGTCGTGAGTTGAGAGCTGAGACTATACCTCAGAGATTCTATTCTTGGATATCCTGAGCCTTGTGTGGTCACCAAGGACCCTGGGTTGTGCAATATCCAACATGACACCATTACTGTGCTTAAAAATTTCCCTCCACACCCCCTGATTCCATTTCCCCTTCTGCCGGGGTTGCCTATAAAGAGAAGGGGCATATGGCGTCAGACACCAGCAGGACACAAGCGGCAGTGAGGACCGGTCTCTGTTGACAAGCCCCAGCTCCATCACCTGCTCTACATCATGAAAGTCCCCACAGCTGCCCTTGCTGTCCTTCTCTGCACCATGGCTCTCTGTGACCAAGTCTTCTCAGTTCCATGTGAGTCCCCATCGATACAGCTCGTGTCCCCACTCTGGTCTTGAGCAGACCACAGCAGTCTTTTCTGTGGTTTCAGAGTCTACAAGAGAAAAGAAACTGATCTTTCTCTTTAAGATTTTTATTTTTCTCTCTTTGGGGAGGGGATGTCTAACCTTTTGAAGGTACCTGGGACTTGGACTCAGAGTGAGGGAGGTGACTGGTGTCAATCACTTACCAGCCAGCCCTAAGATGCCTAACTCTGTCTCTGGGATGCCTTAGGCCATGCCCCAGGTGTCCTTTGTTAATTTCTTGTATCAGAGAAAGCTGTGGAAGGGACATGGGGTAACCTACAGAAAAAGAGAAAGCCCACAGTGGAGACAGAGAGAGGGAGGACGAGAGGTAGAGAGGGGGGGGGGGGACAGAAAGACAGATACGGTAGGCATTTCTGGTCCCAAATGTGGTCAGAGCCCCCTAGCCTTCCTTACCTTGTCAAGAAGTAGTATTGGCCGATTTTCCTGCCCTATGTTGACTTGAACACATTCTGCCTTTCCCCCTGCAGATGGTGCTAACGCCCCAACCTCCTGCTGCTTCACCTACAGCAGGCAGATTAACCGCAGATTCATTGCTGACTATTTTGAGACCAGCAGCCTTTGCTCTCAGCCAGGCGTCATGTAAGTTCTGTTCTCCTGCGTTCCCTTACATGGTGGTATTTGAACAGGATGAGGGAAGATTTATCAGCCATGGAGTGGGGAGCACAGGATCCTCACAGGGGGCCAGTGAGAGAAGCTCTCTGGGGCATCTATTCGGATAGGGGTCTGGATGGAGATGCCACAGAGGACCTCAGACTCTTCTATAGGTTGTTTAAATTTTGACCCTCATCTCTCTCCACAGTTTCCTAACTAAGAGAAACCGGCAGATCTGCGCTGACCCCAAAGAAACCTGGGTGCAAGAATACATGACGGACCTGAAGCCGAATGCCTGAGAGGCTTGGATGCAGTGAGGAACCATGAAACATTCATGGGCCCTGTGTGAAGCAGGGTCCTGAGTTTCAGAAAATCCCAGCCACCTCTACAGCTCCATCTCCTGTAAACTGTTTGCTGCCAAGTAGCTACACTCAGGAACTTTCAACTTGAATTCTAATTTAATTTAATATTATTTAATTTTGTAATTTATTTTATTGTCACTCTTGTGTTTGTGACTCTTAGTTCTGAACGATCTCAGGGTACTTTCCAACATCCCCTCCCCCTCCCCTTGCTCACACTGTGTTTGGTGACAGTGGGAGTGGCTGTCACCAGCCTGTTCTAGGTAGATACAGTGACAAGATCACATGCTGACAAAGAAACAATGGATGCTTTGTTTACACAGAGGAATAATAAATATGGTCTTATAAAAGTGACTGGAATTGAGTTTTATTTTATTTCCTGGAAAATCAGAATTACAGATGAAGAGGAATAACAGCAAATAATAAAAAGATGTAAAAGAGAATCCAGGGGTGTGGGAAGGGCTGGGAAGGTGAAAATGGGTGGGCTCTCATGGGGCACCCCCCTTCATACTGGAAGGATGGCTCTGGACCACTGGAATGGTGGCTATTTTGTGAATCAACTCATAATGAACCTGCTCTAGAAAAGGTCAACGTTTAAATAAACATCATCAAGTGGCAAATTAGTTTTGCATCCCAGGAATCAAGGTTTCTTAAGAACAGTTTAGAGGATTACTCTAAACTTGGTGGTTTTTTGTACATTGTCCATTTGATCTGGCTTTTTGTTTTTCTTTTGAGTCAAGTCTCACTCCTTAACCCGGTCTTATCCAGATCTTGACCACTTAAGTCCACTGCTTTAAGGACCACTGTGGTGCGATTAGGCATGCTGACTTGGTACACAGCCTTAGCTAGCCTGAGCCCATAAACTTCACACCCAACAAGTTTCAGACAGCAGGGAGAGTCGCGGTCTGGAAGGAAGCAGGGAGATAACCCTGAGAGCTGTTGGGGGCGTTCAGGTCCACGGAATAGCACTGTACCTCCTCATACATGTTCAGATCTGTCTGACAATGCCTGGGGTGCCAGAACCCACAGGCTGCATAGCCCAGAAACCAGGGTTAGAATCAAACATGACTGGAAAGAGCAGGCCTGAGGAAGTGATATCCATAGGGGAAAGACCGAGCCTGTGACCTGGGTTAGTGCAGGTCTGAGGCAGCGATCTCCAAAACAGCAGGACTGAGACAGCTACCTGGGCCAGAGCAGGCCTCAGACAGTGAAATCCATGAGAGCAGGAGCAGATCCAGACCAGGGACATCTGTGGAGTCAGGACTAAGGCAGCAACCTCAGGCAGAGCAGAGCTGAGACAGCGACATTCACAGGAGCAGGTAGAGAGGACCAACCGCTGAGTGAGTGGGCCAGAGACAAAGACAGTTGTGGGTCTGGGCATGAATATGGGACCTTCAAGTGTGTAGACCTAACCCAGGACCCCTGTGGGTCTGGGCATGAGTTTGGGACCTCTGAAAAAGTAGGCCTGAGCCACGACCTCTATGGGTCTGGGTGTTGGTCTGGGACATAAAAGGACTAAGCAAGAACTAGAACATCTGTGGGTTCAAGCGTGAGTCTGGGACCACTAAGGAACAGGCCTGAGTCAGATCCACTGCAGGTCTGGGTGCACTCGAGTCTGGGACCTACAAGAGAGTAGACCAGAGCCAGAGACCTTTGCAGGACCAACCCCAAGCCATAGACCTCTACAGAAATGGATCCAGACCAGGAACATTGACAGGAACAGATCTGAGCTGACAACCTAGGCTAGAGCAGGCCTGAGACAGTAAACTCCAAGGGAGTGGAGCAAAGCCCAGGAGTGCTGAGTGACCTTCTGGAACACGGAGTGACCAATGGGGTAATAGAACCCTGGCACTGATTGTACCACAAGGAACAAGTGTCTGAGCCTTGGATTCATTGGCATGGAGAAGATTAATCAACAGAATCACGGACAGCAACAACCACACCTATTAGAAGAAAAGATGAATAGAAAAGGTAAGAACACACACAACACTACAAAGAGCAAAATGACACCAGTAAAACCTAAACACCCTACAACAGCAAGACTTGAAAAACCAAATATAGATGAAGAAGAAGAAAGTGACCTAAAATATAACTTCCGGAGAATGTTTAAAACTCTTAAAGAGGAAATGAAACATCCCCTCAAAGAAATGGAGGAAAAGACAAACAAAAAAAAAAATTGGAAGACAGCCGGGCGATGGTGGCGCACGCCTTTAATCCCAGCACTCGGGAGGCAGAGGTAGGCGGATCTCTGTGAGTTCGAGACCAGCCTGGTCTACAGAGCTAGTTCCAGGACAGGCTCCAAAGCCACAGAGAAACCCTATGTCGAAAAACCAAAAAAAAAAAAAAAAAAAAAAATTGGAAGACATCAGCAAATCACTTAAAGGAAACCAAGAGAAACCAATAAAACATATGAAAAAACTATTCAAGACATAAAAACTGAAATAGAGACAATAAAAAAGAAACACAAGCCGAGGGACTTATAGAAACAGGAATCATGAGAAAATATCAGGAACCACAAATGCAAGCATAAACAGCAGACTACCAGAGATGGGAGAGAAAATCATGAACACTGAAGACACAATAGAGGAAATAGACTCATCAGTCAAAGAAAACATTAAACCTAACAAAAGGTTAACACAAAATATCCAGGAAATATGGGACACCAAGAAGAGAACAAACCAAAGAATTATAGATATAGAAGAAGGAGAAGTTCAAATTAAAAGCACAGAAAATATATCTAACACAATCAAAAAAGAAAACTTTCCCAACCTAATAAGATATGCCTATGGAGATAGAAGAAGTTTACAGAACACCGAATAAATTGGATCAAAAAAAATACCCTCTTCACATAATAATCCAAACACCAAACATACAGAGTAAAGAAAGAGCTGCAAAGGAAAAAGGCCAAGTAACATATAAAGGCAGACCTATCTGTATTACACTTGACTTTGCATTGGAGACAATGAAAGCCAGAAGGTCATGGTCAAGCATTATGCAGAAATTAAGAGACTATGAATTCCAGCCCTGACTATTACACCCAGCAAAACTTTCAATCATCATAAAAGGACAAAACAAGATATTCCATGACAAAACCAGATTTAACTAATATCTAGCCACAAATCCAGGCCTACACAACATACTAGAAGGAAAAGTCCAACCCAAGGAAGTTGGTTACATCAACAAACACAGACAATAGATGATCTCAGAGCAGTAAATACCAAAGAAGAAAAAAACACAAAAATTAACATCACCAAGAATGAACACTAAATTATCAGGAGATAACAATCACTGTTCTTCATTATCCCAAAATATAAATGAACTCAACTCACCTATAAAAAGGCACAGACTAACAGATTGGATACAAAAACAGAATCCATCCTTCTGCACACAGGAAACACACCTCAATCTCAAAAACAGACATCACCTCAGAGTAAAGAGTTGGGAAAAAATTTTCCAATCAAATGGTCCTAAGAAAAGAGCTGGTGTAGCTATCCGAATATCTAACAAAATAGACTATAACCTAAAATCAATCCAAAGAGCCAAAAAAGGACATTTCATATTAGTCACAGTAAAATTTCCATCAAGAGGAAATCTCAATACTGAACTTCTATGTCCCAAGTACAAGAGCACACTCATATGTAAAATAAACACTTCTAAAGCTTAAATCATACATTAAACCCCACACACTGATAATGGGAGGCTTCAACACTCCCCTCTCACCACTGGACAGGTCAGCCAGACAAGAAATTAACAGAGAAATAAGGGAACTAACAGATGTTATGACTCAAATGGCCTTAACAGACATCTGTAGAAAATTCTATCCAAATATAAAAGAATATATCTTTTCTCAGCATCTGGTGGCCCCTTCTCAAAAATTGGCCATATACTCAGTAAAAAAAACAAGCCTCAACAAATACAAAATATTGGAATAACCCCATGTATCTTATCAAATCACCATGGCTTAAAACTAAAATTCAACAGCAATAGCAATTCCAGAAAACCCACAAACTCATGGAAATTAAGCAATACTCACCTGAATCATCAATTACAGACAAGTCTCACTCATGAACATTGATGAAAACATACTAAATGAACTTCTGGCAAATTGAATCCCAGAACACATCAGAACCATCATCTACCATGATCATATCACTTCAACCCAGAGTTACAGGGATGGATCAACATATGAAAATCTGTCAACGTTGTCCATCATGTAAACAAGCTGAAAAATAAAAACCACATGATCACCTCATTAAGATGCCAAAAGCTTTTGACAAAATACAACATCCCTTCATGATAACAGTTTTGAAGGGAGCAGAGATACAAAGAGCATACCTAAACATAATAAAGGTAATTACAACAAGCCAACATCCAAAATCAAACTAAATAGAGAGAAACTCCCAGCGATTCCACTGAAATCAACAACAAGACAAGTTTGTTCACTTTCTCCGTATCTATTCAAAATAGTTCTTGAGGTTGTAGCTAGCACAATAAGTCAACAAAAGGAGATCAAGGGGATATGAATTGGAAAAGAAGAAGTCAAACTCTCACTGTTGGCTGATGATATGATAGTTTAAATACGTGGCCTCAAAAATTCTACCAAGGAACTTCTACAACCCATAAACACTTTCAGCAATATAGCAGATAGAAGAATAACTCAAAAAAAATCTATAGTCTTTCTGTACACAGATGAAAAATGGGCTTCAAAAGGAATCAGAGAAACATCACCCTTCACAATAGCCACAAATAGCATAAAATATCTCACAGTAACTCTAGTCAAGCAAGCAGAAGACATGTATGACAAGAATTTTAAATCTTTGAGGAAAGAAATCAAATACGAAGAAAGAAATTGAAGAAGATACCAGAAAGTGGAAAGATCTCCCATGTTCTTGAGAACATAGAATTAACATAGTAAAAATGGCAATCTTACCAAAAGCAATCTACATTTTCAATGCAATGCCCATCAAAATCCAAGCAAAATTTTCAGACCTTGAAAGAACAGTACTCAACTTCATATGGAAAAGCAAAAAACCCAGGATAGCTAAAACAATCCTGGACAATAAAGGAACTTCTGGAGGCATCACAATCCCTGACTTCAAAGCTACTACAGAGCTACAATACTGAAAGCAGCCTGTTATTGGCATAAAAACAGACAGGAGGAACAATGAAACAGAATCGAAGACCCAGATACTAATCCACACACCTTTGAATACCTGATTTTTGACCAAGAAGCAAAAAATATCAAATGGAAAAATGAAAAAAAAAGCATATTTAACAAATGGTGCTGGCATACCTGGATATCAACATGTAGAAGAATGAAAATAGATCCATATCTATCACCATGCACAAAACTCAAGTCCAAATGTATCAAAGATCTCAACATAAAGCCAGCCACACTGAGCCTCATTAAAGAGAAAATGGGAAGTACATTGGAACGCATTGGCACAGGAGACCACTTCTTAATATAACCCCAGCAGCACAGATACTGAGAGAAACAATTAATAAGTGTGACCTCCTGAAACTGTAAAGATTCTGTAAAGCAAAGGACATGGTCAACAAGACAGAAGGACAGTCTACAGAATGGGACATCTTCATCAACCCCATATTAGACAGAGATTCAACCTCCAAAATATCCAAAGAAGTCAAGAAATTGGTCATCAAAAGAAGAAATAATTCAATAAAACATGGAGTACAGACCTAAACAGAGAACTCTCAACAAAAAAATCAAAAATAGCTGAAAGACACTTAAGGAAAAGCTCAACATCCTTAGTCATCAGAGAAATGCAAATCAAAAACAATTCTGAGATTCCATCTTATACCTGTAAAAATGGTCAAGATCAAAAACACTAATGACAGCCCATGCTGGAGAGGTTGTGGGATAATGGAACACTCCTGTATTGCTGGTAGGAATGCAAGCTGCTATAGCCTCTTTGGATGTCAGTGTGGTGATTTCTCAGAAATTTAGAAAACAACATTACTCAAGACCCGGTAATACCACTTTTGGATATAAATATAAAGGAAGGTCAATTGTGCCACAAAGACATGTGCTCAACTATGTTCATAGCACCACAGGAAATAACCTAAATTCCCCTTGACCAAAGAATGGATAAAGAAAATGTGGTATATTTACACAATGGAGTACCACATAGCAGAAAAAATAACAACATCTTGAATTTTTCAGGCAAATGGATGGAGCTAGAAAACATCATTTTGAGTGAAGTAACACAGACACAGTAAGTCAATTATCACATGTTCTCACTAGCAAAGAAAATCAGCCCACAAATCACAATCCCAGAGACCCTAGACAACAATGAGGACCCTCAGAGAGACATACATATATCTAATCTACATGGGATGTAGAAAAACACTAGACCTTCTGAGTAAATTGGGAGCATGGGGACATTGGGAGAGGGTTGAAGGGGATGGGAGAGGCACGGATGGAAGCAGAGCAAAATTTAGAGGTCAATTTAAATCAATAAAAAAAAATCAAACATGACTGGAAAATACAGGCAATGAAATAATTCCTAATGATATTTTGCTACACTCATACATTGGTGCCTAACACAATACTCTTCAGAGAGACTTCATCCAGCAACTAAAGGGAACAGATGAAGAGACTCACAGACAAACAATAGGCAGAGCTCAGGGAATCCTGCAGAAGATGGGGAGGAAGGATTGATTATAGGAGACAAAGGTGTCAAGGGCACCCCAAGAAAACTTACATACTCAACTAACCTGGGTTCATAGGGGCTAACAGAGACTGAACCTATAACCAGAGAGCCTTTGTGAGACTGACCTAAGCCCTCTGCATATATGTTGTAGTTCTGTAGTTTGGTCATCTTGTGGGACTCCCAATAGTGGGAGAGTCTGTCCCTGATCCTTTACCTGCTTTATGGATTCTTTTCCACAAGGTTCCTAGTCTTACTTGATAAGCCATATTTGGTTGATATCCATGTGAGGCCTACATTTTTCTCAAGAAAAATGGCGAAGAAGTAGATGTGGGGGTGTTCCGCAGGGAGGAAGGAAAGGAGAAAGGAAAATTAGGATCAGAATGTAATATAATAGACAGGAATAAATTTAAAAGATTTTAAAAAGAAATTGTTTAAGTTCTTTCGTTTTATTTTACTTTTGGTTTTGTTTTTTAAAGATTTAATTTATTTTTAATTACATACAGGTGTGTGTCTATGTGTGAGTATGTGAGCCTGAGAGAGCAGGTGTTCACGACAGCCAGTGGTATCTGATGCCTCTGGAGTTGAAATATAGGCAGTTTGAGCTGCCTAGTGTGGGTGCTGGGAACTGAACTCAGATCTTCTGCAAGAGACCTTTCTTTAAACTGAGTTGTAGGTGGCGACTGCTCATTTTCTCCCTGACTGCTCAGACCCGAATAATCACACAGAAAGTATATTAATTACAACACTGTTTGGCCAATGACTCTAGCGTATTTCTAACTTTCTCTTATATCTTAAATTAACCCATTTCTATCAATCTGTATATTACCACTTGGCTGTGGCCTACTGTTAAGGTTGCTAAGGTTCTGGTGTGTCTTTCTCCTTTGGCAGCTACATGCATCTCTTTGATGCCACCTACTCTCACTCTCTATCTCTCTTCTGATTTCCCACCTGGCTTCACTCTGCTAAGCCATTGTCCCAAAGAGTTTTATTCATTAACCATTAAAAGCAACATATATACAGAAGGATATCCCACATCATCTCCCCTTTTCTGTCTAAAGAAAAATCAAGGCTTTAACTTTAACATAGTAAAATTACATATAACAAAACAGGTTCAAGCAAGAGTTACAGTTATAATATTTAGTTTATTTGTATCTGGCAAAACTGAAGAAAATATGTGATTATCTATTTTATCCTTGTGAGTCTTAATTTGATATCTAATTCATTTCTGATCATAATTAAGGAAAATTAAAACTATGTATGGTCAACTCTTAAAAGAACTCAGAAGGAATAATATTACATAAGTAAACAGAAAGTGCACTATAAGCATCTTCCAAAACTCTAGAATTGACAGAAAAATCATGCTGCTTGGAGAGTCACCCGTAGTTCTTTATAATGTTGGGGTACCCATCTTCAGCCTACAGACTCATAGTATCCAGAAGACGTTTTCATAAAGCAGCAAATTTGAAAGGCTGTTTTGCATATCTTGTCAGTTTGTCAGTCACTTTCTTCTGTAGCCAGCAGAATGTCCGGCAGGTTCTTCTGTGAAGCTCGAACCCTAAAGGACTGTCTGACCTTCTTTAAGCAACTTCAGCAGTCATTTTCCTCTGGGTCCTGCATGTCCAGTTTATACAGCATACCCTCAATCAGTCAGGGCTAGAGCAGTTTCTTGCCCAAATAGCTAGCAAACTCCATAAGAAGACTCTGCAATATCTGTCATCCTTTTGAAGTAATTGGTTCGGGCAGAAGCAGACATGTCTCACTGTCAGAAAAGTCTAACTTCTTTAAGCATTATAAATGCCATATTCCCTAGGTCTTTGGAATGTTGAATATTATTGATCTAACTGAAATATATCTCTGTATATCTAGAAAACCTAATTAACATGACTACAAGTTTGATTATTATAACTGACTATCAATTAATCTGTATTTCTTAACTATACATTACATTTTAAGTGAGCTGCACAAACACAATACCTTAAGGGCAGAAATACATATACACAATGTAGCAAGTTGGCCTTAAGTTTTTATCAATAGACCAAGATCCATTCCAATGCAAAATATTCATCTTTATATCTTATCTCCTCTAAGTGAAAACAAGCATTTATAAATAATCATTTTAGAAATTTGAGCTTAGTTTTCTCCAAACTGCTTCCTGCTGTTTGTTGGATGAAGTATTCTGAAGGGTTCATAGAGACCTTTCGGTGGGGTCTTGTTCCATCAAACCACTTTAGCCTGGAAAGAATGCACAAGTTCTCATCTTCTGTGAAAACAAAAGCAGAAGCTCTTTTCCAAAACTACATAGTCCTAGACCCAAGTTTTGAAGTGAAGATACCTCTTATATATATATTAGATGTAGTTATGTATATATGTAGTTGGTTTAGCATAGCAGCACCCAAAATGAGTTGTCTCTCTGAAGCCAAAAAAATCAAAGAAAACACAGTAATATGCATAATCCAGATTCTCTTTGTATTTTCCATCTTTACATGGCTTTTTTCTTTCCTTCTTTAGTTTAAGACTGTCTATAATCTTCTATATTACTTTTCTTGTCTCCTTAAACACTTTCTTTTATTTTTCAAACATGTTTCTTTTCATAACAGTCTATACTTTTTTTTATTCTCTTTTCCAAGGCTACGTACATTTATCCAACACTGTGACCCATTCAGAGGTCTTTTTCATCTGAATCTGTCTTTTTTGCATATCTGCAATCATTTCTTGACTAAGAGTGTTTTGTTATTTTTTTAAATGATAACATTTAAATGGCTAGGACAAACTCCGCAGCCCTGCCTGTTTGTTCCACCCTGTCCAACATAGCAGAGGGATGTTCACCACCTCTGTAAGCCATCCTCACCACCCTAGATCCAGGGACACAGAGGGTCTATGCTGCCATAAACAACTGGTCCTATGCAGCTCACAAACTCCACTTAAATGTAGGACTTCCCAAAATAGCCAGAGTTCATGCTGCCAGGAACTGGAACCAGGAAGCTGGATCTTAAAGAAGTCATGCATTTTTTCCACTAACACTGAGTCAGGAAGACTTCTCTTAAAGGAGCCATGCCTCTGCTTGCTGCCAACAGTGTCTATCTGAAAAATGTGGCTATCAAGAAGCTGTGCTTAACTCTGCCCTTCTGGCTCTAGAAATCTTTCCCAAGCTCTCTCGGATTTTATGTGGATGTATTTTCCCCATGTTGGGAAACCTTTTGTCGGAGTACAAAAGAATTTCATGTTAGCCTGGAATGAAGTATAACAAAGGTTTATTTATCTAGGGGTAAATTCATAGAAAGAGTAGTGATCTGCAGTCCTCTGCATGTGCTAGGAACTGGAAATGAAAGCAATAGCCAAGAGGCCCACATTTGCTTTATGTGTGCATTTATAGTACATGAAATCATGCCCAAAGTGGGCCAGTATCTTAAAGGCTATTGGCTGAAGGAGTTCCCACAGCATTGAGTCATCTCTCCAGCACATCCCACACCAGGTTCAATTTCCAGTGTAGATTAAAGTAGGTGACTACATAGATGTAGGAAGTTGGAAGTTGTGGGAGCAGAGAGAGGAGTGAAAGTGACTCTGACTTCCTGGCTTCTGACTTAGACGTTGCATACGACAAGACGTTTCTGGAGGATAGATGATACATGATTCAGGGGTGGATGGCATCTCATATCAAGATATAAAATCTGATTGGATGAACACACACGTGTACACACATAAACACACCCGCATACACACCAGAGAAAATGCTAAGAATTCAAGCAGGAAATGAAGGACTTACATCAAAATGAAGGAATGGCGTTATTGAAACCTTGCCTCTCCTGGATCTGAGAAAGAAGCCTGACTCCAGGATGCTGTTTTTGCCTTCATGAGTGATGTGCCCTTGCCTACTAAAGCTACGGAAAGCAGAGGTAGACCTAACAAGGTGTTATTATCAATTAGCCCATTCATGGGACACAGCTGCCAAACAAGAGCAGAGACTGATACCCAGGAAAATGGAACCACGGTGGGGAAACTAGAAAGAAATCAATGGACAGAGCTGGATCATGGGAAGTGCGGGAAGTGAGAAGAGGCGAGCAGAGCAGTCAGAGGGAAGGACAAAGAAGAGGAGTTGCCCCATTAGACTCCCTGGAATCATAAGTAGGATACTGAGCTGTGGTGGGGCTGTGGGAAGGTTGAGTGAACGGTGAATCTAGGATACAGATTAAACCCTTGACACCAAGGGGGGTCCATTGTGTTGAATACTGGCTACTTTCTGTTTCGCCACTATTGATCACGGTGTTTTCCCTAGAGAAGAAAAGATCTTGTCACTGTGGTCTATTTTTATCCTTCTCTTTCCTTCAGTATTCAACTCTATTATGAGTTTTAAGCATGAATACATTTTATTTGATCTGTGATTTATTCATTTACCAAATATGTGTTAAACCTCACTGTATTTCAGGCTGTCTGGCTTTTTGGAAGTTGCGGCAGAAAATATTGCTGATGATGAAGTGTATTGCTGACCAGTCTATGTGTAACCCCAAGCAAGCCATTTTTCCTGGAAACACCAGTGTGTCACCTGCAGCATTTGTAAGATTCTTCTTACTCAACCCTTCCATGACACATTCAGTGCATTGCCAAAACAATTATTAGGCATAAAGTATGTCATATTCTAATCCAAGTGAGAACACATAGGGAAGACTATTTTCTGGTATGGGGATTGATATAAAAAGTCTTACAACCCTACAGACACTGAGGGTTATATATTCCATCCATTGTCTTCATTCAAAAAAACCAAATTGGTCAGGAAACCCACCCATTTAGACTCAACATGTACTAGGATTTGTTATCCAAACTCTACCAGTAAGACATTGTCTGAATTTCTTTAATAGCAACAGGACATCATTCAAATTTTAAAACAAAACTTTACATGAATGACTGAGGACTCACTGCAATAAGTGATGTTATAATGGAAATAGAAATTGTCCCGTGCTGAAAGTGGCTGACATGGCAGTTTTCACTTCCTCTTCCAGCTCAGAAACTAAATCGTAGGTACAAAGGTGGCTTCCAAAAAACCGAGAGAGTGATGGGGATGGGTGGATGACTGATGGTTTCCAGCAGAAACAGTAAATAGATAAAGAACATGGACTGTTAAGAAGGTCCTGATGAGATTGGACACAGTCAAGGTGTGTTGTTTTGGGAGACAGGGTCTCATATACCCATGGTTAGCCTCAAGCCAATGATGTAGCTGAGGATGACCATGAACTTCTGGTTCTGTGCCTCCAACTTGAGAGGGCTGGGATTACAGGCAGGTCTCTCCACTCCTGGCTTTCCTGGAAGGTAGTTTCTAATGAAACTAGTGATTATGACACTTTTCTTTAGAATTGATAGCAAATGGGAAGAAACTTGGATGCCCCATCCCTGGTATAAACCACTATTGCCTTTTCTCTTTGCCTCTTGCTACCAGCATTAGCAATCACCAGGAGAAATGGAAACAGAGCCTGTGTGCTTTAAAGACTGTACGAGCAGAGGACTAGGACACAGGCCACTACAGGCATCAGTCCATAGCTCAAGGTGAATGGGGGAAATTTCACAAAGCCACACTCCCTAGATAAAAAAAACCTACAGGCAGGCAATAGCTTTGAGAGGGACAATTGGCTCTCTCTGGGGATGAACTTACAATGGGTTATCCAAATCCAACTGCTCTGCCCCAAACACATGTTCGTAAGGGCAATGTGAGATGGACTCAACAGGTAACAGATTTGAGAAGAGAAGGAGAGGTTGTGAATTTGAGAGGGAGTTGAGAACCATGGGGGAAGTTAGAGAGGGGGAGGAGTGGAAGTGATGTACACTGTGTGTGGAGACCAGGAGAGTGTCAGTCTGAATGAGGAAGGAAGGAAATCGAGTTCCACATGACTCAATAACCCGTCTTGGATCAAACTTCTAGAGTCTGATATAGGGTCCTTTATTTTGGGCAAATAAAAGTATAGCACAGTATAGAAACAAGTTTCCTGGTGTAACACACAATCCCATGTGCACAAGGATGCATGATGATATTGAAACTCCTCTAAAAATACATGTCATTCTTACATGAGGATGGGTTCTAGAGACAGGCTACATGCAGTATCTTATGGGCATATGGAAGGATCTGATGTGTTCTTGGTCACACAGACAACACTGGAGGTTTTTGGGCTATTAGCCACTTCCTGTCACAGTTGCGTCTCCTCATTGAGTTTGGTTCATTACATGCATTGAGAGAGTGCATTGAGCCAAGGGGACACGTTAAGGTCTCAGTATTTACTCATTCTCACTGCTTTTGCAAACTGGACTTTATCCCTAATAGCACCAGGCAGTTTCAACCCAAATGAAAATCAATGTAAAATCACAATCGATATTTAAAAAAAAGATTTATTATGAAAATGTATGAAATCAATTATACGATCATATCCAATAGCAAAGAAACAGTAATGATGGACCATCTCCATGGGAGACACATGTCCTTCAACTAAATACAAATAGCAGAAATAACATCAACTAAAATAACAGTCTGTGAATATTTAAATTAAGAAGTAGCCCTCCCTGACGTGACTCTTCCTGCAGCTCAGTTCATCTCCAAGTCATTCACGTACTCTTTGACCCAGGGCAGGCTGGGGTCAGCACAGACTTGTTTGCCCCTTCTGGTCAGGAATCTGGAGAAGAAGAAGAGGACAGATGAGAATCCCATGGGACCTTAGAGGACATCTACCACTGTCCTTTGACTGTGATAGGAAACTCATTCTGTTTGAGCATTGCTTCTATGGGCAACCACAGTAGATGGGATCTTTCCTGGATAACCTTGACCCGTCTAGACTTCCTGTAACTCTGAGCTAACTTCCTGTAGCTGTGATCCCAGGGGTTCCCTATATCAGGAAACGACGAGTTTTAGGATCAATATGACTAGGTCGTCCAATTTTTCATTGCTCTTTGAAATGGCCTTTCTACATATAGTATGCATTGTTTTTTATTGCTTCTGGTTTCATAGCCTCTTGATATTATCATCCTCCTCAAGAGTGTCCCCTTCCCCATTTTAATGACCGTCCAGCAATTATCAGAACTCAAAATTGACATCATGACCTTGCTGTTCTTTGACAGAGCTTTGATACTTAGAACTGAATCCCTTCTGGTTGATAGTCCTTTCACCTGCATCTGGCCCTTTTTGAGTCTTGCCCTCACCCCAGTGGATACTTACACCACAGCTGGCTTGGAGCAGAGGCTGCTGGTCTCATAGTAGTCTGTCACAAATTTGCGAGGGAGCTGCGAAGAGGTGTAAGAAAAGCAGCAGGAAGTGGGAGGGTCAGAGCCCACTGGAAGAGAAAGCAAGTGTAAGGTCAGACTTGTGCCTGGTGCTATCCATTCTAATCTTCACTGAGCATCCCTATCACTAGAGCTGGAAACATGGTGCCCTGAATGCGTGGCCATCCACCCAGAGTGGGACTTTTACTCTAAAAAGACCATCCTGGAAGAAGAGAAAAAAAATTCTAGAAGATTGAAACTGGAGTGAGTCTCTGAACATCTCCCATTTCCTTCATCTTACAGGTGGGGAAATCAAGGCAAAGAGACAGACAAAACCAGAGAGAAAGCCAATTCAATATCTGGCTTCCAGCCCATATTTTCCCTTATTGGCTGTTAAATCTTTTTTCCCTTTCTTTCTTTAAGACAATTTTTTTTCCAGACAGGGTTTCTCTGTAGCTTTGCGGCCTTCCCTGGAACTTGCTCTTGTAGACCAGGCTGACCTCAAACTCACAGAGATCTGCCTGCCTCTGCTTCCCCCTCCCACACAGTGCTTCGATTAAAGACATCTACAACCACCACCTGTCTCGACTGTTAAATCTTAAGGAAACAGGAGCTTAAGTAGTGATGTTTGGTAGTTTCTACATTTAATGCCCAACTCTGGAATACTCCCAGCTCCCTTTTGCTCCCTCCCCAAACCACGCTGTTGTGTTGGCCCCAGCTGGAAAACCGAACCCACTGGGTCTCAGAGCAGCAATGGAAGAATCAACTTACTTGGTGCTGAGAGCGCTGGAGTGCATAGGACAGCTACAAACAGGAGGAGAGAGAGGGTATATGCACAGAGCTTCATGGTGTTGCTGCAGGAGGGGTCTGTATAGAGCTGAGACTGCAGAGCCCAGAAGCTTCAGAAGCTGACTGAGTGTTGTGCTGCTCTGAGTTGGAAACCCCTCTTTATAGGGACTCTGGGGCTTGGGACAGAGGTTGGGGGTGTAGGGAGGAAAATGGAATTTCCTGAATAAAGGTGATGTCATGGCATCAAGAAGTTACCTGAAGTTGGCCAAAAGTGAAGAGCTCTTCCCTATTTGTCTTCTCCCAGCAGTGACAACATGGAAGAGAAAGGAGGGAGCTGGAGCCGAGAAGTGGGGTGCACGCTGGATGGGGAAGTGGTACGCCAAAGAGGATGACTGAGAGGGGTGTGTGTGAGAGAGAGAACCCCAGAGGAAGGATGCAGTGTTCACACTTGCTAGCGAGGGCTTGTGGGAAAAAACTCACTGCACTCGGTGGTGAAGCCTTCATGGCAGTCTTTCCAGGTTGTCTGGAATCTCTAGAACAACCAAGGGGTGTGACCACAGACAAAAGACACTGACCATTCCAGACTTTTCCACACACAAAAATATCATCTGAACAGCAGCATTCAGAAGGGTTGGTTTAGGAGAGAGAGAGAGAGAGAGAGAGAGAGAGAGAGAGAGAGAGAGATTTCAGGATATTTTATTGCAATGATAAGAGAGGCAGAAATATAAACCAAGTATGGGAAACCCAGATAAAGAATGTTCTAGTACACAAATAAGGATTGATGCCTAGTGATGTGTATATTCTACCGACAGAATGTGTAGCCCACCTAAGCATACAGCCATTTTTTAGCCAGTCCCTAGGAAATGCCTCATGTTTGTAACCTTTGGGGACCTCTTGTAGGAGATCCAGCCTACCAAGGCTGGGGGAAAAGTCAGAATCAAAGTAGGGCAAATGAGGAAAACTGGACGAAGGATCCAGTCTTGTTCACCTTTGGCTCCATTACCCCGATTCTCCTGCTTGCCCCAGTCCTCACAGTGCAGCAGGCTCCTCTCAGGAACAGAACATAATCAAATAAGGAGCCAGACCTCCTGGGTGTTTCCAAGTTAAAAGTTGGAAGGGGCAGAGCAGAATCTTGAGGTCCTTTGTGGTCATTTCACAAAGTACAAGCTTCTCCTACCTCACTGTTCCTCTTCTTACCTGTCTCTGCTGTTCTTTCTGTCCTCAGCCTTGTCACCTAACTCCCTGGTCGTGTGTTCTGTGTTCACCGACAGCATAGAAGCTGGTCTTTCTCAGGACCGTTCAGGGTTGATGCAACTTCGTGTTCATACATCAAGGGTTTGGGTCTTGGCCTCTTGGTCTGCATGGACTTCATTTTCCATGGCATTTCAATTCAGGCGACATCCTCCTTGTCTGCTGTTTGTCAGGACAAAAACCCTGGAATACAATCTCGTCGTTTCCTCAGGGAGACCTAGCTTGTTGATGCCCGGACAGTGACAGAAACAACCGTCCCCTGGGGTGGAAAATAAGGAGGGCAAGAGAGGTGGTAACAGGGCATCAGGGAGTCTGAGGATGAAGGCTACCATTCATGTAAAGATAGAGTGCTGAAGAAGGCTGAAACTCGTCAGGTTAAGGAGGAGACTCTACCTACATCAGGCAGCGTGTTCATGTCTGTTTCACTGAGGGGCTGCCGAGCCATCTGATCTGTGGCACTGGAGGATGGCAGATATGAATTGACGATTGGTCTATGGATCTCATTGTAAGTAGGGCAAACTCAGAGAGGGCAAAGACTATTCCAGAAGGTTAGAATTGAGTGTGTCTCAGACTTTATCACATTGCTTTCATAATGAAGAAACACCAGGGCATGTGGAGGACTCCTTTGAATCAGTGGTGTGAGGCAGAGCCCATCCACAGTCTGACTCCAAGCTGGTCCTTTCTTCCAGTGGTTGCTAACTCTCAGAAAGTGGGTACTTGGGTATTATGACTGTCGATAGGGTACCAGATGGCAGTAGACCCTTGGGAGAGATCCAAGATCCATGGAGGAAAAAGAAAATGTCCATGTGGATAGCTTGGCTTCTCCTACGAACAAAATGATGGTTAGGACTTTTAAGGAGACCACTGAGCATTGGGAACCAAAAGTGTGAGCATGCTTAGATCTAGGGTATTCCTAGAGAGCAAATGCTGAGAGGGGAGAGCATGGTGAGCTTCGGCACAGAGTCATTTTGCAAAGATAGTAAATCAAGAATTGATATTGCCAGTGTGTTATCTATGTCACTTGGGGAAATGGGAGCAGACATTGAATTGTGGGAGGAGGAGAACATAGATGGTTACATACAGTGCAGGTTCAGAGCGGCATCTGTACCGAGGTACCAGCTGTAGTAGCCCATCAGCTACTGCCAGACCCTGGCCACCAGGCCTTAGTCCCCAGCCACAGCCTTCTCCTCGGCTGTCTAGAGTAGAGGGCAATGATTTGTAGGGTGTACAGTTCCTGAGAGAAGCTGCCAGTCTCTCCAGTTAGGGTGGACTCAGGAAACTCTCAGCCTTTCTTAGGAAGTCACTGCCTTTGATGCTTGTACATGTGTTTCTGCCCTCTTCCTGTTCTCTTGAGACAAGACAACAGCCTGGTAAAGCTTTACTGAGCACCTACTATGTGTCAGGAGCTTTGTCAGTGTTGGAGGACTGAGCACCTACTATGTGACAGGTGCTGTGTTAGTGTTGGAGGACTGAGCACCTACTATGTGTAGGGGCTTTTTCAGTGTTAGAGGATTGAGCACCTACTATGTGACAGGGGCTGTGTCAGTTTTGGAGGTGTCTATTTTAAATGTATGAATCACGATTAATAAACACTCAGGGTCAGAAATTGGGGTTTAACCTGAATATCTTAAAAGCAAAACAGCCAGTCACTTGCTCTTATTTTGCCCTCAGTCTGAAATAGTGATCTTGCCTCCAGGAATCTCAAGAGAAGACTATGTCTGAGAGCTATCTCCCTACTCCCCATTTTATATTCCTCACTAGTGCTGGGTTTAAAGGCATGCACTTCCAATTTCTATGGCAACTAGGATGGCTACTGGGTATAAGGTGTGTGTTACCATAACCTGAAATGGATGGCTGACCAGTGGTACTGTTCTATCGCAGATCTTTAGGCAGTCTCAATTTATTAAAATAAGATTGAAATGCCACTATAAATGTTGGTTGCGAACTGTTGAGAGGGGTTCCAAAAATGTGAGGCTCGGAAGAGGGACAGCAAAAATGTAAGAGAGGGTGAGGAGGAGTGTAGTGGGAGGGTGTAGTGGGGTGCAGTGGGAGGGCAGGGAGGAGTGCGGTGGGAGGGCGAGGAGGGGTGTGGTGGGATATTGGTTATTGGTGTGGTGGGAGGGTATGGAGAGGTCAGGTGGGGAGGAGTGCGGTGGGAAGGTGGGATAAGGTGTGGTGGGATGGTGGAGAGAGGTACTGTGGGAGGGTGGGAGAGGTGTGGTGGGAGGGTGGGGAGGAGTGCGATGGGATGCTATCTTGGCTGTTGTACCCCTGAACTCACAGCAATTATGGCAGGCTGTACAAGATCTGCTCAAGGTCAAGCCAACAAAGCAGTCAAAATGTGAGCAGGCAGGCAGCAGTGGGCTCAGTGGGTAACGGAGAGAGGGAGAGGAGGTGGGGAGGGAGAGAAGAGAATAGGGAGGACAGAGAGGAAGAGATGGGAGGAGAGATAAGAGTGGAGAGAAGAGGGAGAGGGCATATTAAGGGATCATCATAGGTACAGGGGGTATTAGGGTGGATTATGGGTATATCGATATATACATATGCCAAGTTGGCAAAGAAGGAATAAGATAAAAATGCAAAGTGTGATTTTTTTTAAAAAGTTGTTTATCTTTTAACAAAAGTATGTATGTTGGTTGTAAAACTTTTACAAACTATAGGAAGGCATGAACCTTAAAATTTAAGGTTTAAAATTTAATACTTAAGACTTAAAATTCTGTATCGTTATGTACCTAGCCGTTAGCACTTATGTTCTTTATCACACCACATGCCTGTCTTCCCATTGCTGATTCATATTCTGCAGAGTTACTGAAGACTGAATCACTGCTGAAATACAGTATTGATGAACATGCGGAATTCCATGATCAGAAGCCCTAACATTGTGTTTAATGCATTAAAACATACGTAGGTCCATCCATTCGATTGTTGAACCTTTCTCTAAATTGAGCTGAGAACTCCTAGCTAGCCAGAGAGTGGGTTATTCAGGAAAAAAAAATGAGCTCTTACAAGTGAGATGTATTTATTATGTCCTATGACAGAGTAGGGTAGGTAAATACAATGGTAATGTACTGTATATTTCAACAGAGTAAGGAGAAAGTTCATGAATGTTTTCACCACCAAGAAATTACCCAATGGATATACAGACCCTGGTTTGGAATCATACAGTAATTCACATTAAAATACTATATGGTGCCTGTAAAAATGTAAAGTCTGTGTTCCAGTTAATAGTCAATTAAAATAATTAAAATAATTTTTAATTAAAAGCTTGGAATTTACAAAAACCAAGTAAATGATAGTAATTGCAGTTAGCACTTAACACAGCTCTTCACCATGAGAGAGTACCAGCCTAAGTACTAACCTGTTCTGTTCTCCCAGTGGTACTTTGAAGTTGGTATCATTATTAGTTTCTGTCACACATGAAAGCACTGAGCACAGAAGGTGACTAACCTACAGAACACACAGCTGATACGCCACAGATTTGGAAATGAAACCAAGGAAGTCTGGCGCTAAGATAAGCAAGTCTGAGAAGGAAACTCACTTCTTTGTAAATTTCTGTTAAAAGCTTAACAGCCAAGTCCGGTCAGTGTGCTGCCTTATCTCGGTTCGCATGTCTTGAGCAATAGAATGCATCAACTTCTCTCTCTCTCTCTCTCTCTCTCTCTCTCTCTCTCTCTCTTTAAGCTTAGAATGTTTGGTCATTTTAATAGTTTTCCAAGAAAAGGGGAGGGAGGAAATGAACACATGTGATGTGACAGCAGAAGGGGACACCGGGGAGGGATAGGGGCAGCAGGGAATGGGAGTGGATAAGAATACTTTACATGTAAGGAATGAAGATATTGGAGGCTGGAGAGATGGCTCAGTGGTTAAGAGCACCAACTGCTCTTCCAGGGGTCCAGGGTTCAATTCCCAGAACCCACATGGTGGCTCAACTATCTATAACTATATGGGATCCAGTTCCCTCTTCTGGTGTTCAGACAGACATACAGACAAAACACCCATAAATATAAAATAAATAATTTTTTTAAGTAGTAAAACTATATGTATACCAACAAAAACAGAAATTGTCTTTATTGGTCTCACTATGGATCCCATGGCTGCCATGGGACAGGCTCGTGTCCAGGCTGTATCACTCGGCCCTGTGCTGGGCACAACAGTGATCCTCTGCCTTGCCCAGTGGGCACTCATCACAGACAGCTGCGGGCAGTTCGCGAAGGCATTGTCGTGGCAATCAAGAAGTCTGAAGAACAGCTTGAAAGCCAAGTAGATTAGCTGGGGCCAGGTCACAGGGAAGTTTCCATGTCACAGGAAACATCAGCGGAGTGGATTTGAGGAATGTCGGGAGGGGCTTAGCAGGACCACTTTGGTGAAGCTGGGAGGAAACCCTGCTTCTAGTTTGCGGCTTGTGGCCCTGCTGAGTAACTCAATGAAATGATTACTAATAATAATCTGCTACACTCATAGTTTGGTGCCTAGCCCAATAGCCATCAGAGAGGCTTCATCCAGCAACTAATGGGAGTAGATGCAGATATCCAGAGCCAAACATTAGGTGCAGGTCAGGGAATTCTGCAGAAGAGGTAGGGGAAGGATTATAAGAGCCAGAGGCGTCAATGGCACCAGAAGAAAACCCACAGAATCAACTATCCTGGCTAGTAAGGCTCACAGAAACTGAACCTATGACCAGGGAGCAAGCCTGGGACTGCCCTAAGCCCTCTACATATATGTTACCGTTGTGTAGTTGACTGCCTTGTTGGACTCCTATCAGTGCGAAGGGGCTGTCTCTGACTCCTTTGCCTGCTATTTGGACCCTTTTCCGCAAGGTGCCTAATTTTACTGCATCTTGATATGCTATGTTTGGTTGAGATCCATGGGAGGACTATCTATTTCTGTAGAGAATTGGAGGAGTGGATCAGGGTATCAGGGATAAAAGGCAAAGGAGATTTATGGTCAGGATGTTAAATATCAGAGCAGACAATTTAAACATATTTAAAAAGAAATTATTCAAGTTGATTTCGTTTTATTTTTGGTTTTTTATATTTATTTGTTTATTTGTTGTTTTTAAAGATTTATTTTACTTTTAATTATATATAGGTGTGTGTGTTTATGTGTGGGAACGTGCAGCTGAGATCAGGTACTCATGAAAGTCAATGCATCCCATGCCTCTGGAGTTGAAGTGCAGGCAGTTGTGAGCTGCCCAGCATGGGTACTGGGAACAGAACTCAGGTCTCTGCAAGAGCCCTTTCTTAACACTGAGTCATCTCTCCAGCACATCCCCACATCAGCTTCAATTTCCAGTGTAGACTAGGGGAGGTGACTAAATAGGAAGTTGGAAGTTGTGGGAGCAGAGAGAGGAGTCAAAGCGACTGTGACTTCCTGGCCTCTGACTTGGAAGCTTGATCAGACAAGATGTTTTCAGAGGAGAGATAATACAGAAGAAGTCAGGGGGTGGAAGGAGTCCAGTATGAAGATATACAACCAGATCTACAGATCTACAGTGGATGGACATACACACACCAGAGGAAATGGCAAGAACTCAGGCAAGAAATGAAGAGCTCACCACAAAATGAAGGGATGGAATCATGAGTCCTTGCCTCTCCTGGATCCGACATGGAAGCCTAACTCCAGGATGCTGTTTCTGCCTTTATTAATGACGGGTCCTTGCCTACCGCGACCTATGGACAGCCCAAGATCGACCTAACAAGGTGTTATTATCAATTATCCCATTCATGGGGCCCCTGCTGGCAAACAAGTGCAGAGACTGATACCCAGGGAAGTGGAACCATGGTGGGGAAACTAGAAAGAAATCAATGGACAGAGCTGGATCATGGGAAGTGCAGGAAGTGAGAAAAGGCAAGTAGAGCAGTCGGAGGGAAGGATAAAGAAGAGGAGTTGCCCCTCCAGACTCCCTGGGCTCATAAGTAAGATACTGAACTCTGGGAAGGCTGAGGAACGGTGAATCTAGGATACAGATTAAACCCTTGACAGCAAGGAGGCGTCCATTGCGTTGACTACTTGCTACTTTCTGTTATGGCTGCTAATTGATCACGGTGTTTTCCCTAGAGAAGAAAAGATCTTGTCACTATGCTCTTTTTTTTATCTTTCTCTTTCCTTTAGTATTCAACTCTTTGATGAGTTTTCAAGCATAATAAATTTTACCCAATCTGTGATTTATTCATTTACCAAATATACATTAAGCCTCACTATGTTTCAGGCTGTCTTGCTTTGTTGATGATTCAGTGGAAAATATTGCTGATTGTGACCAGTTCTATGTGTGACCCCAAGCAAGTCATTTTTCCTGGAAATACAAATCTGTCACCTACAGACTCATCGAACTCAATCTTTCAATGACTCATTCAATGTGTGTGCTAAACACATATTAGGCATATAAGTATGTCATTTTCTAATCCAATTGAAAACACATGGTAAGACTATTTCCTGGTTTGGGGATTGATATAAAAATTCTTACAACCCTATAGACACTGAGGATTATAGATTCCATCCATTGCCTTCATTCAAAAGAACTAAATTAGTGACTTGGTCAGGAAACCCACACTGTTAGAATCAACATGTGCTAGCATGTGTTATCCAGACTCTACCAGTAAGACATGGTCTGAATTTGTTTAAAACCAAAGGACATCATTCACATTTTAAAACAAAATTTACATGAATGACCGAGGACCCACTGCAGTGTTGTTGTACTGGAAATAGAAATGTCACGTGCTGAAAGTGGCCGACATGACAGTTTTCACTTCCTCTTCCAGCTCAGATACTAAATTGTAGGTACAAAGGTGACTTCTGAAGAAGTGAGAGAGTGATGCGGGGGGGGGGGGGGCGGTGGATGACTGGGGATTTCTAGCTTAAACAGTAAATAGATAAAGAACCTGGACTGTTAAGAAGGTCCTGATGTGATTGGACACAGTCAGGGTGTGTTGTTTTGGGAGACAGGGTCCCACATACCCATGGTTAGCCTCAAGCCAATGATGTAGCTGAGGATGACCATGAACTTCTGGTTCTGATGCCTCCAGCTTGAGAGTGCTGGGATTACAGCCAGGTCTCCACACTGCTGGCTTGCGAAGGTTATAGTTTCTAATGAAACTAGTGATTATGACACTTTTCTTTAGAATTGATATCAAAGGGGAAGAAACGTGG
The DNA here is from genome assembly GCF_018167655.1 of Microtus oregoni. Classification (NCBI taxonomy): domain Eukaryota; kingdom Metazoa; phylum Chordata; class Mammalia; order Rodentia; family Cricetidae; genus Microtus; species Microtus oregoni. Next base: position 14,978,870 of record NW_024543074.1, read on the forward strand.
ATGCCCCATCCCTGGTAAAACCATTATTGCCTTTTCTTTATGCCTCTTGCTACCAGCTTTAGCAATCACCAGAGAAAATTGAAACAGCCTGTGTGCTTTAAAGACTGTAAGAGCAGAGGACTAGGACCCAGGCCTCTAAAGGCACCAGTCCACAGCTCCAGGTGAATGGGGGAAATTTCACAAAGCCACACTCCCTAGGTGAAAAACTATAGGCAGGCAATGGTTGTCAGAGAGGGACAATCGGCTTTCTCCGGGGATGAACTTCCAATGGGTTATCCAAATCCAAGCTATATGCCCCAAACACATGTACATAAGAGCAATGCGAGATGGACTCAACAGGTAACAGATTTGAGAAGAGAAGAAGAGGTTGTGTTTTGAGAGGGATTTGGGAACCATGAGGAAAGTTAGAGAGGGGAAGGAGTGGAAATGATGTAACCCCTTATTTGGGGTCCAGCCGGGTGTCAGGACGAATGAGGAAGGAAGGAATTCTAGTTCAATGTGACTCAATAGCCCATGTTGGTTCAAACTTCTAGAGTCTGATATAGGGTCCTTTATTTTGGGCAAAATAAAGTATAGCACAGTATAGAAAAAAGTTCCCTGGTGTAACACACAATCCCATGTGCACAAGTATGCATGATTATTTTGAAACTCTTCTCAAAATATATGTCACTTCTTCCATGAAGTTCTAGAGATAGGCTACATGCATTATCTTATGGGCCTATGGAAGGATCTGATGTGGTCTCGGTCACACAGATAGCACTTGAGGTCCTTTGGGCCACTAGCCACTTCCTGCCATAGTTGTGGGATCTTGGGGTAGTCCCTGGACATTCGGGTAATACACAGGCCACCTAGACTATTAAGTATCTACAGTGGTAATTGTGGGGCTCAGGAAAACCCGTGGGCATACAAATAATGCCGAGAGTATTGCCCACCTCTGGTCTTGCTGGTGAAACTTTGGTATGGGCTGCCCCTATAGACAACAGAGATCTCCAGGCTATTAGCCGTCTCCATTTGCAGCCTTCTGTGTGGAACACAGGCTGTACATCTCTCCCATTGAAGAGACTACCCTGTGTGTTTAGCACTCTTGGTTTTCCAGAGCTTTCCCATGAGATAAACGACATTTATGCTCCCATCAACACTACTAGTGTGTGGAATTCTCAAGAATTGAAGTGAGGAAATGCTATACTGTGCTAATAGGAAATGTCTAAGGGCATAGGATTGAAGCGCATTTTAAGGCATTAAACTTAGCCTCTCGTCAACAGCAATTAATTTCCTTTTCCACAGAGATGAGAGTATTTTTTAAAACTTTATTGATTTTTATTGTATGCATATGAGTGTTTGGGTGCATGTACGAGCCTGAGATAGTCAGAAGAGGGCTTGGATCCCCAGCAACTACAGGTACAGGTGGTTGTGGGCTGTCATGTGGATGATGGACACCGGACTCAGGTCCTCTGCAAGAGCATCCAGTGCTCTAACTGCTGAGACATCTCTCAAGCCCCTGATGTGAGAATTCCTAAAACAAATTCTTAGAACCAGGAAAGGTCAATCTTAGCGAATCTTTGATGCTGTCAGCAGCACCTCATATTGTTCTGATGGTATTCACTTTGGGAGACAGGCTGTGAAATGTCCCTCGTTTCAAAATCCTAAGGGCAGGCAAGATTTCTTAGCAGGCAGAATCAATTTCTACGTATACTTGATTCTCTGAGTTCAAACCTGAAAAGAGGAGAAAAAAGGATGAATCCTGTCCTCGGGCCTCCACATACATGTTACAGCACACGGCACATTCACGTACACAGAAAAGCTTTTGTGCCCTGCACACATGCATTATACTGATAATAACCAGTATAAAATAAAATTTAAGATGTAACTCTATGGACACTTAGAAAGCAGCGAGTTCCTATGGTGTGTCTTATATTGCTTATGTCTGAAGCACTCTACCATTTTTTATATAAAATCTATGAATTCCAACTCATGAGGGGAGAGTTTGGAACCAGCTCTTTCTATGTTTAAAGATGCCTTCATATTTGCGCTGTTTCAAAAAAATCTTTCCTAGAAAGGCTTTTTTCTAGATTAATGGGCATAAATTTTTTAGGCTCCCCACAGGGATCGACACCCACATCTGAAGTATTGTTATGATCCCCAAATACTCCCTACCCCAGTGGCCTAGTCACTCTGTAGCTGATGGTTGGACAAATATCTGAAATGTGACCTCAAGTCCCCTACAGCTCTAGTTGCGAATGCTTTAACTCAGCTGCTCATGGTCGTGGGGGAGGGGCTGATGTGCTACCATCCACAACTCTTCCATCCGTGTGGTTAGAGAAGATGAGAAATGACAGAGTTTCCGTTCCATGGTGAGGAATCGGGAGAGAGTGTTCACTCACAGAGCGGTTTCTATCAGAAGGACCTACTCAGAATAGCCCTGGGTTGACATTATCCTAGCTCCTCCCGCTCACCAGAAAAACTAATTTCCCCTCAAGAAGTAAGAATAGGTCGCGAGTTGAGAGCTGAGACTATACCTCAGAGATTCTATTCTTGCATATCCTGAGCACTGTGTGGTCACCAAGGACCCTGGGTTGTGCAATATCCAACACGACACCATTACTGTGCTTAAAAATTTCCCTCCACACCCCCGGATTCCATTTCCCCTTCTGCCGGGGTTGCCTATAAAGAGAAGGGGCATATGGCGTCAGACACCAAAAGGACACAAGCGGCAGTGAGGACGGGTCTCTGCTGACAAGCCCCAGCTCCATCACCTGCTCTACATCATGAAGGTCCCCACAGCTGCCCTTGCTGTCCTTCTCTGCACCATGGCTCTCTGTGACCAAGTCTTCTCAGCTCCATGTGAGTCCCCATCGATACAGCTTGTGTCCCCACTCTGGTCTTGAGCAGACCACAGCAGTCTTTTCTGTGGCTTCAGAGTCTACAAGAGAGAAGAAACTGATCTTTCTCTTTAAGATTTTTATTTTTCTCTCTTTGGGGAGGGGATGTCTAACCTTTTGAAGGTACCTGGGACTTGGACTCAGAATGAGGGAGGTGACTGGTGTCAATCACTTACCAGCCAGCCCTAGGATGCCTAACTCTGTCCTGGGATGCCTTAAAACATCCCCCAGGTGTCCTTTGTTAGTTTCTTGTATCAGAGAAATCTGTGGAAGGGACATGGGGTAACCCACAGAAAATGAGAAAGCCCACAGTGGAGACAGAGAGAGGGAGGAAGAGAGGTAGAGAGAGAAGGGGGTGGGGGTGACAGAAAGACAGATACGGAAGGCATTTCTGCTCCCAAATGTGGTCAGAGCCCCCTAGCCTTCCTTACCTTGTCAAGAAGTAGTATTGGCTGATTTTCCTGCCCTATGTTGACTTGAACACATTCTGCCTTTCCCCCTACAGATGGTGCTGACACCCCAACCTCCTGCTGCTTCACCTACAGCAGGCAGATTAACCGCAGATTCATTGCTGACTATTTTGAGACCAGCAGCCTTTGCTCTCAGCCAGGCGTCATGTAAGTTCTGTTCTCTTGCTTTCCCTTACATGGGGATGTATGGGCAGGATGAGGGAGGTTTTATAAGCCATGGAGTGGGGAGCACAGGATCCTCTCAGGGTACAGTGAAAGAGGCTCGCTAGAGCATCTCTTTGGATAGGGGTCTGGATGGAGATGCCACAGAGGACCTCAGACTCTTCTATAGGATGATCCTCTTTTTGACCCTCATCTCTCTCCACAGTTTCCTAACTAAGAGAAACCGGCAGATCTGCGCTGACCCCAAAGAAACCTGGGTGCAAGAATACATGACTGACCTGGAGCTGAATGCCTGAGAGGCTTGGATGCAGTGAGGAACCATGAAACATTCATGGGCCCTGTGTGGAGCACGGTCCTGAGTTTCAGAAAATCCCAGCCACCTCCACAGCTTCATCTCCTGTATACTGTTTGCTGCCAAGTGGCTACACTCAGGGACTTTAACTTGAATTCTAATTTAATTTAATATTATTTAATTTTGTAATTTATTTTATTGTCACACTTGTGTTTGTGACTCTTAGTTCTGAACGATCTCAGGGTACTTTCCAACATCCCCTCCCTCTCCCCTTGCTCACACTGTGTTTGGTGACAGTGGGAGTGGCTGTCACCAGCCTGTTCTAGGTAGATACAGTGACAAGATCACATGCTGACAAAGAAACAATGGATGCTTTGTTTACACAGAGGAATAATAAATATGGTCTTATAAAAGTGACTGGAATTGAGTTTTATTTTATTTCCTGGAAAATCAGAATTACAGATGAAGAGGAATAACAGCAAATATTAAAAAGATGTAAAATAGAATCCAGGGGTGTGGGAAGGGCTGGGAAGGTGAAAATGGGTGGGCTCCCATGGGGCACCCCCCTTCATACTGGAAGTATGGCGCTGGACCACTGGAATGGTGGCTATTTTGTGAATCAACTCATAATGAACCTGCTCTAGAAAAGGTCACCCTTTAAATAAACATCATCAAGTGGCAAATTAATTCTGCATCCCAGGAATTAAGCTTTCTTAAGAACAGTTTAGAGGATTACTCTAAACTTGGTGGTTTTTTGTACATTGTCCATTTGATCTGGCTTTTTGTTTTTCTTTTGAGTCAAGTCTCACTCCTTAACCCGGTCTTATCCAGATCTTGACCACTTAAGTCCACTGCTTTAAGGACCACTGTGGTGCGATTAGGCATGCTGACTTGGTACACAGCCTTAGCTAGCTTGAGCCCATAAACTTCACACCCAACAAGTTTCAGAGAGCAGGGGGAGTCGCGGTCTGGAAGGAAGCAGGGAGATAACCCTGAGAGTTGTTGGGGGTGTTCAGGTCCACGGAATAGCACTGTACCTCCTCATACATGTTCAGATCTGTCTGACAATACCTGGGGTGCCAGAACCCACAGGCTGCATAGCCCAGAAACCAGGGTTAGAATCAAACATGACTGGAAAGAGCAGGCCTGAGGAAGTGATATCCATAGGGTTAGTGCAGGTCTGAGGCAGCGATCTCCAAAACAGCAGGACTGAGACAGCTACCTGGGCCAGAGCAGGCCTCAGACAGTGAACTCCATGAGAGCAGGAGCAAATCCAGACCAGGGACATTTGTGGAGTCAGGACTAAGGCAGCAACCTCAGGCAGAGCAGAGCTGAGACAGCGACCTTCACAGAAGCAGGTAGAGGGGACCAACCGCTGAGTGAGTGGGCCAGAGACAAAGACAGTTGTGGATCTGGGCATGAATATGGGACCTTCAAGTGTGTAGACCTAAGCCAGGACCCCTGTGTGTCTGGGCATGAGTTTGGGACCTCTGAAAAAGTAGGCCTGAGCCACGACCTCTATGGGTCTGGGTGTTGGTCTGAGACATAAAAGGACTAGGCAAGAACTAGAAACTCTGTGGGTTCAAGCATGAGTCTGGGACCACTAAGGAATAGGCCTGAGTCAGATCCACTGCAGGTCTGGGTGCACCCGAGTCTGGGACCTACAAGAGAGTAGACCAGAGCCAGAGACCTTTGCAGGACCAACCCCAAGCCATAGACCTCTACAGAAATGGATCCAGACCAGGAACATTGACAGAAACAGATCTGAGCTGACAACCTAGGCTAGAGCAGGCCTGAGACAGCAAACTCCAAGGGAGTGGAGCAAAGCCCAGGAGTGCTGAGTGACCTTCTGGAACACGGAGTGACCAATGGGGTAATAGAACCGTGGCACTGACTGTACCACAAGGAACAAGCGTCTGAGCCTTGGATTCATTGGCATGGAGAAGATTAATCAACAGAATCACGGACAGCAACAACCACACCTATTAGAAGAAAAGATGAATAGAAAAGGTAAGAACACAAACAACACAACAAAGAGCAAATGACACCAGTAAAACCTAAACACCCTACAACAGCAAGACTTGAAAAACCAAATATAGATGAAGAAGAAAGTGACCTAAAATATAACTTTTGATTCTATTTTACATCTTTTTATTATTTGCTGTTATTCCTCTTCATCTGTAATTCTGATTTTCCAGGAAATAAAATAAAACTCAATTCCAGTCACTTATACAAGAGCATATTTATTATTTCTCTGTGTAAACAAAGCATCCATTGTTTCTTTGTCAGCATGTGATCTTATCACTGTATCTACCTAGAACAGGCTGGTGACAGCCACTCCCACTGTCAACAAACACAATGTGACAATAAAATAATTTACAAAATTAAATAATATTAAATTAAATTAGAATTCAAGTTGAAAGTCCCTGAGTGTAGCTACTTGGCAGCAAACAGTTTACAGGAGATAGAGCTGTGGAGGTGGCTGGGATTTTCTGAAACTCAGGACCCTGCTCCACACAGGGCCCATGAATGTTTCATGGTTCCTCACTGCTTCCAAGCCTCTCAGGCATTCATCTCCAGGTCAGTCATGTATTCTTGCACCCAGGTTTCTTTGGGGTCAGCGCAGATCTGCCGGTTTCTCTTAGTTAGGAAACTGTGGAGAGAGATGAGGGTCAAAAATTAAACAACCTATAGAAGAGTCTGAGGTCCTCTGTGGCATCTCCATCCAGACCCCTATCCAAAGAGATGCCCTAGAGAGCCTCTCTAACTGGCCCCCTGTAAGGATCCTGTGCTTTCCCCTCCTTGGCTGATAAACCCTCTCTCACCCTGTTCCAATCCCACCATGTAAGGGAACACAGGAGTACAGATCTTACATGACGCCTGGCTGAGAGCAAAGGCTGCTGGTCTCAAAATAGTCAGCAATGAATCTGCGGTTAATCTGCCTGCTGTAGTTGAAGCAGCAGGAGGTTGGGGTGTCAGCACCATCTGTAGGGGGAAAGGCAGAATGTGTTCAAGTCAACATAGGGCAGGAAAATCGGGGAATACTACTTCTTGACAGGGTAAGGAAGGCTAGGGGGCTCTGACCACATTTGGAACCAGAAATGCCTTCCTTATCTGTCTCTCTGTCCCCCCCACACACACACCCCGCCATTTCTCTCTCTACCTCTCGTCCTCCCTCTCTCTGTCTCCACTGTGGGCTTTCTCTTTTTTTGTGGGTTACCCCATGTCCCTTCCACAGCTGTCTCTGATACAAGAAATTAACAAAGGACACCTGGGGCATGGCCTAAGGCATCCCAGAGACAGAGTTAGGCATCCTAGGGCTGGCTGGTAAGTGATTGACACCAGTCACCTCCCTCACTCTGAATCCAAGTCCCAGGTACCTTCAAAAGGTTAGACATCCCCTCCCCAAAGAGAGAAAAATAAAAATCTTAAAGAGAAAGATCAGTTTCTTCTCTCTTGTAGACTCTGAAGCCACAGAAAAGACTGCTGTGGTCTGCTCAAGACCAGAGTGGGGACACGAGCTGTATCGATGGGGACTCACATGGAGCTGAGAAGACTTGGTTACAGAGAGCCATGGTGCAGAGAAGGACAGCAAGGGCAGCTGTGGGGACCTTCATGATGTAGAGCAGGTGATGGAGCTGGGGCTTGTCAGCAGAGACCCGTCCTCACTGCCGCTTGTGTCCTGCTGGTGTCTGACGCCATATGCCCCTTCTCTTTATAGGCAACCCTGGCAGAAGGGGAAATGGAATCCGGGGGTGTGGAGGGAAATTTTCAGCACAGTAATAGTGTCCTGTTGGATATTGCACAACCCAGGGTCCTTGGTGACCACACAGGGCTCAGGATATCCAATAATAGAATCTCTGAGGTATAGTTTCAGCTCTCAACTCGTGGCCTATTCTTACTTCTTGAGGAAAAATTAGTTTTTCTGGTGAGCTGGAGGAGCTAGGACAATATCAGCCCATGGCTATTCTGAGCCGGTCCCTGTGATAGAAACCGCTCTGTTAGTGAACACTCTAGCCCAATTCCTCACCATGGAACGGATACACTGTCATTTCTCAGCTTCTCTAACCGCGTGGATGGAAGAGTTGTGGATGGTGGCACAGCAGCCCCTCCCCCACCACCATGAGCAGCTGAGTTAAAACATTCGCAGCTAGAGCTGTAGGGGGCTTGAGGTCACATTTCAGATATTTGTCCAACCATCAGCTACAGAGTGACTAGGCCACTGGGGTAGGGAGTATTTGGGGATCATAATGATGTTTCAGGTGTGGGTGTTGATACATGAGGAGCCAAAAATATTGATGCCCATTAATCCAGAAAAAGCCTTTCTAAGAAAGAGTTTTTTGAAACACCGCAATTATGAAGGCATCTTTAGACATAGAGAGAGCTGGCTCCAAACTCTCCCCTCAGGAGTTGCAATTCATCAATTTCATACAAGAAAATGGTAGAGCGCTTCAGACATAAGCAAAATAAGGACACACCATAGGAAGTCGCTGCTTTCTAAGTGTCCATAGAGTTACATCGTGAATTTTATTTTATACTGGTTATTATCAGGGCACAAATGTTTTTCTGTGTGCATGAATGTGCCATGTATGTGAAGGCCTGAGGACAGGATTCCTGCCATCTTTCTCTTCTTTTCAGGGATTGAACTCAGAGAGTCAAGTGTATATAGAAATTGATACTGCCTGCCAAGAAATCTTGTCATCCCTCTAAGGCATTTTGAAACAAGGGACATTTCACAGCCTGTCTCCCAACGTGAACACCATCAGAACAATATGAGGTGCTGCTGACAGCATCAAAGATTCGCTAAGATTGACCTTTCCTGATTCTAAGAATTTGTTTCAGGAATTCTCATATCAGGGGCTTGAGAGATGTCTCAGCAGTTAGAGCACTGGATGCTCTTGCAGAGGACCTGAGTCCAGTGTCCATCATCCACGTGACAGCCCACAACCACTTGTAACTGTATTTGCTGGAAATCCAAGACCTGTTCTGACTATCGCAGGTTCATACATGCACCCAAACACTCATATGCATACAATAAAAATCAATAAAGTTTAAAAAAATTCTCATCTCTATGGTAAAGGAAATTAATTGCTGTTGACGAGAAGCTAAGTTTAATGCCTTAAAATGCACTTCAATCCTGTGCCTTTAGACATTTCCTATTGGTACGGTATAGCATTTCTTCACTTAAATTCTTGAGAATTACACACATTAGTAGTGTTGATGGGAGCACAAATGTCTTTGTCTCACAGGAAAGCTCTGGAAAACCAAGAGTGCTAAACACACAGGGGAGTCTCTTTAGTGGGAGAGATGTACAGCCTGTGTTCCACACAGAAGGCTGCAAATGGAGACGGCTAATAGCCTGGAGATCTCTGTTGTCTGTAGGGTAGCCCATACCAAGGTTTTACCAGCAATACCAGAGGTGGGCAATGGTCTCAGCATTATTTGTATGCCCAGGGGTTTTCCTGAGCCCCCATAATTACCACTGTAGATACTTATTAGTCTAGGTGGCCTATGTAGTACCCCAATGTCCAGGGACTCCCCCAAGATCCCACCACTATGGCAGGAAGTGGCTAGTGGCCCAAAGGACCTCAAGTGCTATCTGTGTGACCGAGACCACATCAGATCCTTCCATAGGCCCATGAGATAATGCATGTAGCCTATCTCTAGAACCCATCTTCATGGAAGAAGTGAAACATATTTTGAGAAGAGGTTTCATTATAATCATGCTTCCTTGTGCACAGGGGAGTGTGTGTTACACCAGGAAACATTTTTCTAAACTGTACTATACTTTAATTTGCCGTATATCAGACTCTAGAACTTTGATCCAACACGGGCTATTGAGTCATGTTGAACTCGATTTCCTTCCTTCCTCATTCAGACTGACACTCCGCTGGACCCCACATAAGGGATTACATCATTTCCACTCCTCCCCCTCTCTAACTTCCCCCATGGTTCCCAACTCCCTCTCATTCACGACCTCTCCTTCTCTTCTCATTTCTGTTACCTGTTGAGTCCATCTCGCATTGCTCTTACGTACATGTGTTAGGGGCAGAGCAGTTGGATTTGGATAACCCATTGGAAGTTCATCCCCGGAGAGAGCCAATTGTCCCTATCTGACAGCCATTACCTTCCTGTAGTTTTTTACCTAGGTAGTGAGGCTTTGTGAAATTTCCCACATTGACCTTGGGCTGTGGACTGGTGCCTGTAGAGGCCTGGGTCCTAGTCCTCTGCTCGTACAGTCTGTAAAGCACACAGGCTGTTTCTATTTTCTCTGGTGATTGCTAAAGCTGGTAGTAAGAGGCATAAAGAAAAGGCAATAGTGGTTTTTACCAGGGATGGGGCATCCACGTTTCTTCCCATTTGCTATCAATTCTAAAGAAAAGTGTCATAATCACTAGTTTCATTAGAAACTACCTCCCAGGAAAGCCAGGAGTGGGGAGACCTACCTGTAATCGCAGCATTCTCAAGCTGGAGGCATCAGAACCAGAAGTTCATGGTCATCCTCAGCTACATCATTGGCTTGAGGCTAACCATGGGTATGTGAGACCCTGTCTCCCAAAACAACACACCCTGACTGTGTCCAATTGCATCAGGACCTTCTTAACAGTCCATGTTCTTTATCTATTTACTGTTAAGCTAGAAATCCTCAGTCATCCAACCCCCCCATCACTCTCTCACTTCTTCAGAAGCCACCTTTGTACCTATCATTTAGTTTCTGAGCTGGAAGAGGAAGTGAAAACTGTCATGTCGGCCACTTTGAGCACGGGACACTTTCTATTTTCAGCATAACAACACTTACTGCAGTGGGTCCTCGGTCATCCATGTAAAGTTTTGTTTTAAAATTTGAATGATGTCCTTTTGGTTTTAAACAAATTCAGACCATGTCTTACTGGTAGAATCTGGATAAGACATCCTAGTACATGTCGATTCTAACAGTGTGGGTTTCCTGACCAAGTCACTAATTTAGTTCTTTTGAATGAAGGCAATGGATGGAATATATAATCCTCAGTGTCTATAGGGTTGTAAAGATTTTTATATCAATCCCCAAACCAGAAATAGTCTTTACCATGTGTTTTCACTTGGATTAGAAAATGACATACTTATATGCCTAATATGTGTTTAGCATACACATTGAATGAGTCATGGAAGGATTGAGTTCGATGAGTCTGTAGGTGACAGATTGGTATTTCCAGGAAAAATGGCTTGCTTGGGGTCACACATTGAACTGGTCACGATCAGCAATATTTTCCACTGAATCTTCAACAAAGCAAGAAAGCCTGAAACATAGTGAGGTTTAAGGTATATTTGGTAAATGAATAAATCACAGATTGGGTAAAATTTATTATGCTTGAAACTCATCAAAGAGTTGAATACTAAAGGAAAGAGAAAGATAAAAAAAAAGAGCATAGTGACAAGATCTTTTCTTCTCTAGGGAAAACACCGTGATCAATTAGCAGCCATAACAGAAAGTAGCCAGTAGTCAACACAATGGATGCCTCCTTGCTGTCGAGGGTTTAATCTGTATCCTAGATTCACCGTTCCTCAGCCTTCCCAGAGTTCAGTATCCTACTTATGAGCCCAGGGAGTCTGGAGGGGCAACTCCTCTTCTTTATCCTTCCCTCCGACTGCTCTTCTTGCCTTTTCTCACTTCCTGCACTTCCCATGATCCAGCTCTGTCCATTGATTTCTTTCTAGTTTCCCCACCATGGTTCCACTTCCCTGGGTATCAGTCTCTGCTCTTGTTGCTAGCAGTGGCCCCATGAATGGGCTAATTGATAATAACACCTTGTTAGGTCGATCTTGGGCTGTCCATCGGTTGCGGTAGGCAAGGACCCGTCATTAATACAGGCAGAAACAGCATCCTGGAGTTAGGCTTCCATCTCTGATCCAGGAGAGGCAAGGACTCATGATTCCATCCCTTCATTTTGTGGTGAGCTCTTCATTTCTTGCCTGAGTTCTTGCCATTTCCTCTGTTGTGTGTGTTTGCGTGTACATCCACTGTAGATCTGTAGATCTGGTTGTATATCTTCATACTAGACTCCATCCACCCCCTGACTTCTGTATTATTCTCTGAAAACATCTTGTCTGATCAAGCTTCCAAGTCAGAGGCCAGGAAGTCACAGTCGCTTTGACTCCTCTCTCTGCTCCCACAACTTCCAACTTCCTACAACTATTTAGTCACCTCCCCTAGTCTACACTGGAAATTGAAGCTGATGTGGGGATGTGCTGGAGAGATGACTCAGTGTTAAGAAAGGGCTCTTGCAGAGACCTGAGTTCTGTTCCCAGCACCCATGCTGGGCAGCTCACAAGTGCCTGCACTTCAACTCCAGAGGCATGGGTTGTATTGACTTTCATGAGTACCTGATCTCAGCTGCACGTACCCACACATAAACACACACACATATATATAATTAAAAGTAAAATAAATCTTTTTTTTAATTTATTTAATTATTGTGTATACAATATTCTGTCTGTGTGTATGGCCAGAAGAGGGCATTACGGATGGTTGTGAGCCACCATGTGGTTGCTGGGAATTGAACTCAGGACCTTTGGAAGAGTAGTCAATGCTCTTAACCTCTGAGCCATCTCTCCAGCCCAAAATAAATCTTTAAACAACAACAAATAAACAAATAAATATGAAAAACCAAAAAATAAAATGAAATCAACTTGAATAATTTCTTTTTAAATATGTTTTAAATTGTCTGCTCTGATATTTTACATGCTGACCATCAATCTCCTTAGCCTTTCCTCCCTGCTATCCTGATCCAATCCTCCGATTCTCTACAGAAATAGGTAGTCCTCCCTTGGATCTCAACCAAACATAGCATATCAAGATGCAGTAAAATTAGGCACCTTGCGGAAAAGGGTCCAAAAAGCAGGCAAAGGAGTCAGAGACAGCTCCTTCGCACTGATAGGAGTCCAACAAGGCAGCCAACTACACAACTGTAACATATATGTAGAGGGCTTAGGTCAGTCCCACACTTGCTCCCTGGTCATAGGTTCAGTCTCTATGAGCCTTACTAGCCAGGTTAGTTGATGCTGTGGGTTTTCTTCTGGTGCCATTGACGCCTCTGGCTCTTATAATCCTTCCCCTACCTCTTCTGCAGAATTCCCTGACCTGCACCTAATATTTGGCTCTGGATATCTGCATCTACTCCCATTAGTTGCTGGATGAAGCCTCTCTGATGGCTATTGGGCTAGGCACCAAACTATGAGTGTAGCAGATTATTATTAGTAATCATTTCATTGAGTTACTCAGCAGGGCCACAAGCCGCAAACTAGAAGCAGGGTTTCCTCCCAACTTCACCAAAGGGTCTTGCTAAGCCCCTCCAGACAGTCTACTCTTCCTGTGACATTCCTCAAATCCACTCTGATGACGTTTCCTGTGACATGGAAACTTCCCTGTGACCTGGCCCCAGCTAATCTACTTGGCTTTCAAGCCGTTCTTCAGACTTCTTGATTGCCAAGACGATGCTTTTGCGAACTGCCCGCAGCTGTCTGTGATGAGAGCCCACTGTGCAAGGCAGAGGATCACTGTTGTGCCCAGCACAGGGCCGAATGAAACAGCCTGGGCACGAGCCCATCCCATGACAGCCATGGGATCCATAGTGAGACCAATAAAGACAATTTCTGTTTTTGTTGGTATACATATAGTTTTACTACTTAAAAAATTTATTTATTTTATATTTATGGGTGTTTTGTCTGTATGTCTGTCTGAACACCTGAAGAGGGAACTGGATCCCATATAGTTATAGACAGTTGAGCCACCATGTGGGTTCTGGGAATTGAACCCTGGACCCCTGGAAGAGCAGTCGGTGCTCTTAACCACTGAGCCATCTCTCCAGCCTCCAATATCTTCATTCCTTATATGTAAAATATTCTTCTCCACTCCCATTCCCTGCTGCCCCCATCCCTCCACGGTGCCCCCTGCTGTCATATCACATGTGTTCATTTCCTCCCTCCCGTTTTCTTGGAAAACTATTAAAATGACCAAACATTCTAAATTTAAAAAAAGAGAGAGAGAGAGAGAGAGAGAGAGAGAGAGAGAGAGAAGTTGATGCATTCTATTGCTCAAGACATGTGAACCAAGAGACCGCAGCAAACTGACTGGACTTGGCTGTTAAGCTTTTAACAGAAATTTACAAAGAAGTGAGTTTCCTTCTCAGACTTGCTTATCTTAGCGCCAGACTTCCTTGGTTTCATTTCCAAATCTGTGGCGTATCAGCTGTGTGTTCTGTAGGTTAGTCACCTTCTGTGCTCAGTGCTTTCATGTGTGACAGAAACTAATAATGATACCGACTTCAAAGTACCACTGGGAGAACAGAACAGGTTAGTACTTAGGCTGGTACTGACTCATGGTGAAGAGCTGTGTTAAGTGCTAACTGCAATTACTATCATTTACTTGGTTTTTGTAAATTCCAAGTTTTTAATTAAAATAATTTTAATTATTTTAATTGACTATTAACTGGAACACAGACTTTACATCTTTACAGGCACCATATAGTATTTTAATGTGAATTACTGTATGATTCCCAACCAGGGTCTGTATATCCATTGGGTAATTTCTTGGTGGTGAAAACATTCATGATCTTTCTCCTTACTCTGTTGAAATATACAGTACATTACCATTGTATTTACCTACCCTACTCTGTCATAGGACATAATAAATACATCTCACTTGTAAGAGCTCATATTTTTCCTGAACAACCAACACCCACTCTCTGGCTAGCTAGGAGTTCTCAGCTCAATTTAGAGAAAGGTTCAAAACAATCGAATGGATGGACCTACGTGTGTATTAATGCATTAAACACAATGTTAGGGCTTCTGATCATGGGATTCCGCATGTTCATCAATACTCTATTTCAGGAGTGACTCAGTCTTTGGTAACTCTGCAGAATATGAACCAACAATGGGAAGAGAGGCATGTTGATGTAAGAAAGAATATAAGTGCTAACGGTCAGGTACAGAATGATACAGAATTTTAAGTCTTAAGTATTAAATTTTAAACCTTAAAATTTAAGGTTCATGCCTTCCTATAGTTTGTAAAAGTTTTACAACCAACATACATACTTTTGGTAAAAGACAAACAACTTTTTTTAAAAAAAAATCACACTTTGCATTTTTATCTTATTCCTTCTTTGCCAACTTGGCATATGTACACATCGATATACCCATAATCCACCCTAATCCCCCCTGTACCTATGATGATCCCTTAATATGCCCTCTCCCTCTTCTCTCCACTCTTCTCTCTCCTCCCATCTCTTCCTCTCTGTCCTCCCTATTCTTCTCTTCTCTCCTTCCCCACCTTCTCTCCCTCTCCCTGTTACCCACTGAGCCCACTGCTGCCTGCCTGCTCACATTTTGACTGCTTTGTTGGCTTGACCTTGAGCAGATCTTGTACAGCCTGTCATAATTGCTGTGAGTTCAGGGGTACAACAGCCAAGATAGCATCCCATCGCACTCCTCCCCACCCTCCCACCACACCTCTCCCATCCTCCCACAGTACCCCTCTCCACCATCCCACCGCACCTTTTCCCACCTTCCCACCGCACTCCTCCTCCCCACCAGACCTCTCCATACCCTCCCACCACACCACTAACCACTATCCCACCGCACCCCTCCCCGCCCTCCCACCGCACTCCTCCCTGCCCTCCCACTGCACCCCACTACACCCTCCCACTACACTCCTCCTCACCCTGTCTCTTATATTTTTGCTGTCCCTCTTCCGAGCCTCACATTTTGGCACCCCTCTCAACACTTCGCAACCACCATTTATAGTGGCATTTCAATCTTATTTTAATGAATTAAGACTGCCTAAAGATCTGCGATAGAACAGTCCCACTGGTCAGCCATCCATTTCAGGTTATGGTAACACACACCTTATACCCAGTAGCCATCCTAGTTGCCATAGAAATTGGAAGTGCATGCCTTTAATCCCAGCCCTAGAGAGGAATATAAAATGGGGAGTAGGGAGATAGCTCTCAGACATAGTTTTCTCTTGAGATTCCTGGAGGCAAGATTACTATTTCAGACTGAGGGCAAAATAAGAGCTAGTGACTGGCTGTTTTGCTTTTAAGATATTCAGGTTAAACCCCAATTTCTGACCCTGAGTGTTTATTAATCGTGATTCATACATTTAAAATAGACACCTCCAAAACTGGCACAGCCCCTGTCACATAGTAGGTGCTCAGTCCTCTAACACTGAAAAAGCCCCAACAGATAGTAGGGGCTCAGTCCTCCAACACTAACACAGAACCTGTCACATAGTAGGTGCTCAGTCCTTCAACACTGACACAGCCCCTGTCACATAATAGGTGCTCAGTAAAGCTTTACCAGGCTGTTGTCTTCTCTCAGGAGAATAGGAAGAGGGCAGAAACACATGTACAAGCATCAAAGGCAGTGACTTCCTAAGAAAGGCTGAGAGTTTCTTGAGTCCACCCAAACTGGAGAGACTGGCAGCTTCTCTCAGGAACTGTACACCCTACAAATCATTGCCCTCTTACTCTAGACAGTTGAGGAGGAGGCTGTGGCTGGGGACTAAGGCCTGGTGGCCAGGGTCTGGTAGTAGCTGATGGGCTACTACAGCTGGTACCTCGGCTACAGATGCTGCTCTGAACCTGCACTGTATGTAACCATCTATGTTCTCCTCCTCCCACAATTCAATGTCTGCTCCCATTTCCCCAAGTGACATAGATACCACACGGGCAATATCAGTTCTTGGTTTACTATCTTTGGAAAAAGGCTCTGTGCCATAGCTCACCGTGCTCTCCCCTCTCAGCATTTGCCCTCTAGGAATACCCTAGATCCAAGCATGCTCCCACTTTGGGTTCCCAGTGCTCAGTGGTCTCCTTAAAAGTCCTAACCATCACATTGTTCAGAGGAGAACCAAGCTATCCACATGGACATTTTCTGTTTCCTCCATGGATCTTGGATCTCTCCCAAGAGTCTACTGCCCTCTGGTACCCTATTGACAGTCATAATACTCAAGTACCCACTTTCTGAGAGTTAGCAACCACTGGAAGAAAGGACCAGCGTGGAGTCAGACTGTGGATGGTCTCTGCCCCACACCACTGGTTTAAGGGAGTCCTCCACATGCCCTGGTGTTTCTGTAATATGAAAGCAATGTGATAAAGTCTGAGACACACTCAATTCTAACCTTCTGGAATAGTCTTTGCCTTCTCTGAGGATGCCCTGCTTACAATGAGATCCATAGACCAATCATCCATTCATATCTGCCATCCTCCTGTGCCCCAGATCAGATGGCTTGGCAGCCCCTCAGTGAAACAGACATGAACACGCTGCCTGATGTAGGTAGAGGCTCCTCCTTAACCTGACGAGTTTCAGCCTTCTTCAGCACTCTATCTTTACATGAATGGTAGCCTTCATCCTCAGACTCCCTGATGCCCTGTTACCACCTCTCTTGCCCTCCTTATTTTCCACCCCAGGGGACGGTTGTTTCTGTCACTGTCCGTGCATCAACAGGCTAGGTCTTCTTGAGGAAACAATGAGACTGTATTCCAGGGTTTCTGTCCTGACAAACAGCAGACAAGGAGGATGTCGCCTGAATTGAAATGCCATGGAAAATGAAGTCCATGCAGACCAAGAGGCCAAGACCCAAACCCTTGATGTGTGACCACGAAACTGCATCAACCCTGAAATGTCCTGAGAAAGACCAGCTTCTATGTTGTCGGTGAACACAGAACACACGACCAGGGAGTTAGGTGACAAGGCTGAGGACAGAAAGAACAGCAGAGACAGGTAAGAAGAGGAACAGTGAGGTAGGAGAAGCTTGTACTTTGTGAAATGACCAATAGGACCCCAGGATTCTGCTCTGCCCTTTCCAACTTTTAACTTGGAAACACCCAGGAGGTCTGGCTCCTTATTTGATTATGTTCTGTCTCTGAGAGGAGCCTCTTGCACTGAGAGGACTGGGGGAAGCAGGTGAGTTGGCGTAATGGAGCCAAAGGTGAACAAGACTGGATCCTTCGTCCAGTTTTCCTCATTTGCCCTACTTTGATTCTGACTTTTCCCCCAGCCTTGGTAGGCTGGATCTCCTTCACAGGTCCCCACAGGCTAGGAACATGAGGCATTTCCTAGGGACTGGCAAAAAAATGGCTGTATGCTTAGGTAGGCTACACATTCTGTCGGTAGGATATACATATCACTAGGTATCAATCCTTATTTGTGTACTAGAACATTCTTTATCTGGGACTCCCAAACTTGGTATCTTTTTCTGCATCTCTTATCATTGCAATAAAATATCCTGAAATCCTTCTCTCTCTCTCTCTCTCTCTCTCTCTCTCTCTCTCTCTCTCTCTTAAACCAACCCTTCTGAATGCTGCTGTTCAGATGATATTTTTGTGTGTGGAAAAGTCTGGAATGGTCAGGTTCTTTTGTCTGTGGTCACACCCCATGGTTGTTCTAGAGATTCCAGACAACCTGGAAATGCTGCCATGAAGGCTTCACCACCAAGTGCAGTGGGTTTTTTCCCACAAGCCCTCGCTAGCAAGTGTGAACACTGCATCCTTCCTCTGGGGTTCTCTCTCTCACACACACCCATCTCAGTCACCCTCTTTGGTGTACCACTTCCCCCTCCAGCGTGCACCCCACTTCTCTGCTCCAGCTCCCTCCTTTCTCTTCCGTGATGTCACTGCTGGGAGAAGACAAACAGGGAGGAGCTCTTCACTTTTGGCCAACTTCAGTTTCCTTCTTGATGCCATGACATCACCTTTATTCAGGAAATTCCATTTTCCTCCCTACACCCCCAACCTCTCTCCCAAGCCCCAGAGTCCCTATAAAGAGGGGTTTCCAACTCAGAGCAGCACAACACTCAGTCAGCTTCTGAAGCTTCTGGGCTCTGCAGTCTCAACCCTGTACAGACTCCTCCTGCAGCAACACCATGAAGCTCTGTGCATATACCCTCTCTCTCCTCCTGTTTGTAGCTGCCTTCTGCACTCCAGCGTTCTCAGCACCAAGTAAGTTGATTCTTCCATTGCTGCTCTGAGACCCAGTGGGTTCAGTTTTCCAGCTGCGGCCAACACAACAGCGGGGTTTTGGGAGGGAACACAAGGGAGCTGGGAGTATTGCAGAGTTGGGCATTAAATGTAGAAACTACAAAACATCACTACTTAAGCTCCTGTTTCCTTAAGATTTAACAGTTGAGCCAGGTGGTGGTTGTAGATGTCTTTAATCGAAGCACTGGGTGGGAGGGGGAAGCAGAGGCAGGCAGATCTCTGTGAGTTGAGGTCAGCCTGGTCTACAAGAGCAAGTTCCAGGGCAGGCTCCAAAGCTACAGAGAAACCCTGTCTGGAAAAAAAAATTGTTTTAAAGAAAGAAAGGGAAAAAAGAATTAACAGCCAATAAGGGAAAATATGGGCTGGAAGCCAGATATTGAATTGGCTTTCTCTCTGGTTTTGTCTGTCTCTTTGCCTTGATTTCCCCACCTGTAAGATGAAGGAAATGGAAGATGTTCAGAAACTCACTCCAGTTTCAATCTTCTAGAATTTTTTTTCTCTTCTTCCAGGATGGTCATTTTAGAGTAAAAGTCCCACTCTGGGTGGATGGCCACGCATTCAGGGCACCATGTTTCTAGCTCTAGTGATAGGGATGCTCAGTGAAGATTAGAATGGATAGCACCAGGCACAAGTCTGACCTTACACTTGCTTTCTCTTCCAGTGGGCTCTGACCCTCCCACTTCCTGCTGCTTTTCTTACACCTCTTCGCAGCTCCCTCGCAAATTTGTGATAGACTACTATGAGACCAGCAGCCTCTGCTCCAAGCCAGCTGTGGTGTAAGTATCCACTGGGGTGAGGGCAAGACTCAAAAAGGGCCAGATGCAGGTGAAAGGACTATCGACCAGAAGGGATTCAGTTCTAAGTATCAAAGCTGTGCCAGAGAACAGCGAGGTTGTGATGTCCCTTTTTAAGTTCTGATAATTGCTGGACGGTCATTAAAATGGGGAAGGGGACACTCTTGAGGAGAATGATAATATCCAGAGGCTATGAAACCAGAAGCAATAAAAAATGATGCATACTATATGTAGAAAGGCCATTTCAAGGAGCAATGAAAAATTGGACGACCTAGTCATATTGATCCTAAAACTCATAGTTTCCTGATATAGGGAACCCCTGGGATCACAGCTACACACCCAGGGCTCAGAGTTACAGGAAGTCTAGACGGGTCAAGGTTATCCAGGAGGGATCCCATCTACTGTGGTTGCCCATAGAAACAATGCTCAAACAGAATGAGTTTCCTATCACAGGCAAAGGACAGTGGTAGATGTCCTCTAAGGTCCCATGGGATTCTCATCTGTCCTCTTCTTCTTCTCCAGATTCCTGACCAGAAGGGGCAAACAAGTCTGTGCTGACCCCAGCCTGCCCTGGGTCAAAGAGTACGTGAATGACTTGGAGATGAACTGAGCTGCAGGAGGCGCCACGTCAGGGAGGGCTACTTCTTAATTTAAATATTCATAGACTGTTATTTTAGTTGATGTTATTTCTGCTATTTATATTTAGTTGAAGGACATGTGTCTCCCATGGAGATGGTCCATCATTACTGTTTCTTTGCTATTGGATATGATCGTGTAATTGATTTCATACATTTTCATAATAAATCTTTTTTTAAATATCGATTGTGATTTTACGTTGATTTTCATTTGGGTTGAAACTGCCTGGTGCTATTAGGGATAAAGTCCAGTTTGCAAAAGCAGTGAGAATGAGTAAATACTGAGACCTTAACGTGTCCCCTTGGCTCCATGGCCTCAATGCACTCTCAATGCATGTAATGAACCAAAGTTAATGAGGAGCTGCAACTGTGACAGGAAGTGGCTAATAGCCCAAAAACCTCCAGTGTTGTCTGTGTGACCAAGAACACATCAGATCCTTCCATATGCCCATAAGATACTGCATGTAGCCTGTCTCTAGAACCCATCCTCATGTAAGAATGACATGTATTTTGAGAGGAGTTTCAATATCATCATGCATCCTTGTGCACAGGGGATTGTGTGTTACACCAGGAAAGTTGTTTCTATACTGTGCTATACTTTTATTTGCCCAAAATAAAGGACGCTATATCAGACTCTAGAAGTTTGATCCAAGACGGGCTATTGAGTCATGTTGAACTCGATTTCCTTCCTTCCTCATTCAGATGACACTCTCCTGGTCTCCACACACAGTGTACATCACTTCCACTCCTCCCCCTCTCTAACTTCCCCATGGTTCCCAACTCCCTCTCAAATTCACGACCTCTCCTTCTCTACTCATTTTTGTTCCTGAGTCCATCTCGCATTGCTCTTATGAACATGTGTTTGGGGCAGAGCAGTTGGATTTGGATAACTCATTGTAAGTTCATCCCCGGAGAGAGCTGATTGTCCCTCTCTGACAGCTATTGCTGCCTGTAGTTTTTTTTTTTTTTTTTTTTATCTAGGGAGTGTGACTTTGTGAAATTTCCCCCATTCACCTTGAGCTGTGGACTGGTATCTGTAGAGGCCTGTGTCCTAGTCCTCTCCTCGTACAGTCTTTAAAGCACACAGGCTCTGTTTCCATTTCTCCTGGTGATTGCTAATGCTGGTAGCAAGAGGCAAAGAGAAAAGGCAATAGTGGTTTTTACTAGGGATGGGGCATCCAAGTTTCTTCCGATTTCCTATCAATTCTAAAGAAAAGAGTCATAATCACTAGTTTCATTAGAAACTACCTTCCAGGAAAGCCAGGAGTGGGGATACCAGCCTGCAATCCCAGCCCTCTCAAGTTGGAGGCACAGAACCAGAAGTTCATGGTCATCCTCAGCTACATCATTGGCTTGAGGCTAACCATGGGTATGTGAGACCCTGTCTCCCAAAACAACACCCCCTGACTGTGTCTAGTCTCATCAGGACTTTCTTAACAGTCCATGATCTTTACCTATTTACTGTTTCTGCTGGAAACCATCAGTCATCCACCCATCCCCATCACTCTCTCTGTTGTTTGGAAGCCACCTTTGTACCTACGATTTAGTTTCTGAGCTGGAAGAGGAAGTGAAAACTGCCATGTCAGCCACTTTGAGCACGGGACACTTTCTATTTCCAGTATAACATCACTTACTGCAGTGATTCTTCGGTCATCCATGTAAAGTTTTGTTTTAAAATTTCAATGATGTCCTGTTGGTATTAAACAAATTCAGACAATGCCTTACTGGTAGAGTTTGGATAACAAATCCTAGTACATGTTGAGTCTAAATGGGTGGGTTTCCTGACCAATTTGGTTTTTTTTTTTTTGAATGAAGGCAATGGATGGAATATATAATCCTCAGTGTCTATAGTGTTGCAAGTCTTTTTATATCAATCCCCAAACCAGGAAATGTCTTCCCTATGTGTTCTCACTTGGATTAGAATATGACATACTTATACGCCTAATAATTGTTTTGACCATGCTCTGAATGTGTCATGGAAGGGTTGAGTAAGAAGAATCTTAGAAATGCTGTAGGTGACAGACTGGTGTTTCCAGGAAAAATGGCTTGCTGGGGTTACACATAGACTGGTCAGCGATACATTTCACCATCAGCAATATTTTCCCCTGCTTCTGCAACCGAGTGAGACAGCCTGAAACTTAGTGATATTTAACACATATTTGGTAAATGAATAAATCACAGCTCAGATAAAATGTATTTATGCTTTAAACTCATAATAGAGTTGAATACTGAAGGAAAGAGAAGGATAAAAATAGACAACAGTGACAAGATCTTTTCTTCTCTAGGGAAAACACCGTGATCAATTAGTGGCCAAACAGAAAGCAGCCAGTAGTCCACACAATGGAACCTCCTTGCTGTCGAGGGTTTAATCTGTATCCTAGATTCACCATTCACTCAGCCTTCCCACAGCCCCACCACAGCTCAGTATCCTACTTATGACTCCAGGGAGTCTAATGGGGCAACTCCTCTTCTTTGTCCTTCCCTCTGACTGCTCTGCTCGCCTCTTCTCACTTCCCACACTTCCCATGATCCTGCTCTGTCCATTGATTTCTTTCTAGTTTCCCCACCGTGGTTCCATTTTCCTGGGTATCAGTCTCTGCTCTTGTTTGGCAGCTGTGTCCCATGAATGGGCTAATTGATAATAACACCTTGTTAGGTCTACCTCTGCTTTCCGTAGCTTTAGTAGGCAAGGGCACATCACTCATGAAGGCAAAAACAGCATCCTGGAGTCAGGCTTCCTTCTCAGATCCAGGAGAGGCAAGATTTCAATAACGGCATTCCTTCATTTTGATGTGAGTCTTTCATTTCCTGCTTGAATTCTTGCAATTTTCTCTGGTGTGTATGCGGGTGTGTTTATGTGTGTACATGTGTGTGTTCATCAAATCAGATTTTATATCTTGATATGAGATGCCATCCACCCCTGAATCATGTATCATCTATTCTCCAAAAGCATCTCGTCGTATGGAACGTCTAAGTCAGAAGCCAGGAAGTCAGAGTCACTTTCACTCCTCTCTCTGCTCTCACAACTTCCAACTTCCTACATCTATGTAGTCACCTACTTTAATCTACACTGGAAATTGAACCTGGTGTGGGATGTGCTGGAGAGATGACTCAATGCTGTGGGAACTCCTTCAGCCAATAGCCCTTAAGATACTGGCCCTTTTTGGGCATGATTTCATGTACCATAAATGCACACATAAAGCAAATGTGGGCCTCTTGGCTGATGCTTTCATTTCCAGTTCCTAGCACACGCAAAACTGCATATCACTACTCTTTCTATGAATTTACCCCTAGATAAATAAGCCTTTGTTATACTTCATTCCAGGCTAACATGAAATTCTTTTGTACTCCGACAAAAGGTTTCCCAACATGGGGAAAATACATCCACATAAAATCCGAGAGAGCTTGGGAAAGATTTCTAGACCCAGAAGAGCAGAGTTAAGCACAGCTTCTTGATAGCCACATTTTTCAGATAGAGTCTGTTGGCAGCAAGCAGAGGCATGGCTCCTTTAAGAGAAGTCTTCCTGACTCAGTGTTAGTGGAAAAAATGCATGACTTCTTTAAGATCCAGCTTCCTGGTTCCAGTTCCTAGCAGCATGATCTCTGGCTATTTCGGGAGGTCCTGCACTTAAGTGGAGTTTGTGAGCTGCCTAGGACCAGTTGCTTATGGCAGCATAGACCCTCTGTGTCCCTGGATCTAGGGTGGTGAGGATGGCTTACAGAGGTGGTGAACATCCCTCTGCTATGTTGGACAGGGTGGAACAAACAGGCAGGGCTGTGGAGTTTGTCCTAGCCATTTAAATCATTTAAAAAAATAACAAAACACTCTTAGTCAAGAAATGATTGCAGATATGCAAAAAAAACAGATTCAGATGAAAAAGACCTCTGAATGGGTCACAGTGCTGGATAAATGTACGTAGCCTTGGAAAAGAGAATAAAAAAGAATATAGACCGTTATGAAAAGAAACATGTTTGAAAAATAAAAGAAAGTGTTTAAGGAGACAAGAAAAGTAATATAGAAGATTATATACAGTCTTATACTAAAGAAGGAAAGAAAAAAGCCATGTAAAGATGGAAAATACAAAGAGAATCTGGATTATGCATATTATTGTGTTTTCTTTGAATTTTTTGGCTTCAGAGAGACAACTCATTTTGGGTGCTGCTATGCTAAACCAACTACATATATACATAACTACATATAATATATATATGAGAGGTATCGTGACTTCAAAATTTGGGTCTAAGACTATGTAGTTTTGGAAAAGAGCTTCTGCTTTTGTTTCCACAGAAGATGAGAACTTGTGCATTCTTTCCAGGCTAAAGTGGTTTGATGGAACAAGACCCCACCGAAAGGTCTCTATGAACCCTTCAGAATACTTCTTCCAACAAACAGCAGGAAGCAGTTTGGAGAAAACTAAGCTCAAATTTCTAAAATGATTGTTTATAAATGCTTGTTTTCACTTAGAGGAGATAAGATATAAAGATGAATATTTTGCATTGGAATGGATCCTGGTCTATTGATACAAACTTAAGGCCAACTTGCTACATTGTGTATATGTATTTCTGCCCTTAAGGTATTGTGTTTGTGCAGCTCACTTAAAATGTAATGTGTAGTTAAGAAATACAGATTAATTGATAGTCAGTTATAATAATCAAACTTGTAGTCATGTTAGTTAGGTTTTCTAGATATACAGAGATATATTTCAGTTAGATAGATAATCTTCAACATTTCAAAGACCTAGGGAATATGGCATTTATAATGCTTAACGAAGTTAGACTTTTTCTGACAGTGAGACATGTCTGCTTCTGCCCAAACCAATTACTTCAAAAGGATGACAGGCACTGCTGAGTCTTCTTATGGAGTTTGCTTAGCAATTTGGGCAAGAAACTGCTCTTGCCAGGACTGATGGAGGGTATGCTGTATAAACTGGACATGCAGGACCCAGAGGAAAATGACTGCTGAAGTATACCCAAGAGATGCCCTATCATATAACAAAAGCATTTTTTCAACTATGTTCATAGCAGTATTATTTGTAATAGACAGAACCTGGAAACAACCTAGATGCCCTTTAATGGAAGAATGGATGAAAAAAGTATGGAATATATACACATTAGAGTACTACGCTGCGGTAAAAAAACAATGACTTCTCAAATTTTGCATGCAAATGGATGGAAATAGAAAACACTATCCTGAGTGAGGTATCCCAGACCCAAAAAGATGAACATGGGATGTACTCATTCATAATTTGTTTCTAGCCTTAAATAAGGGTCACGGAGACTACAATTGGGGAACCTAAAGAAACTAAATAAGAAAGTGAACCCAAGGAAAAGCATATAGTTATCCTCTTGGCTATGGGAAGTAGACAAAATTGCCGGGGAGAAAATTGGGAACTTTGGGGTGGGGTGAGATGGAGGTAAGGGGAGATGGGGAGAGAAAAGTTAGAAGGGAAGGAGGGGGGAACTTGGGGAAACAGGAGGATTGGGATAAAGGAAGGTTGGACAGGGGAGCACGGAACAACAATTCTTAGTTAAGGGAGACACTTTAGGGTTGGCAAGAGACTTAACCTTAGACTGGCTCCCAGGAGCCCATGGTGATGTCCCCAGTTAGTCCCTTGGGCAGCTGAGGATAGGCAACCTGAAATGACCCTATCCTATAGCAATACTGAGGTCTTTTAAGAGTTGACGATACATAGTTTTAATTTTCCTTAATTATGATCAGAAATGAATTAGATATCAAATTAAGACTCACAAGGATAAAATAGATGATCACATATTTTCTTCAGATTTGCCAGATACAAATAAACTAAATATTCTAACTGTAATTCTTGCTTGAACCTGTTTTGTTATATGTAATTTTACTATGTTAAAGTTAAAGCCTTGATTTTTCTTTAGACAGAAAAGGGGAGATGATGTGGGATATCCTTCTGTATATATGTTGCTTTTAATGGTTAATGAATAACACTCTTTGGGACAATGGCTTAGCAGAGTGAAGCCAGGTGGGAAATCAGAAGAGAGATAGAGAGTGAGAGTAGGTGGCATCAAAGAGATGCATGTAGCTGCCAAAGGAGAAAGACACACCAGAACCTTAGCAACCTTAACAGTAGGCCACAGCCAAGTGGTAATATACACATTGATAGAAATGGATTAATTTAACATATAAGAGAAAGTTAGAAATACGCTAGAGTCATTGGCCAAACAGTGTTGTAATTAATATACTTTCTGTGTGATTATTCGGGTCTGAGCAGTCAGGGAGAAAATGAGCAGTTGCCACCTACAACTCAGTTTAAAGAAAGGTCTCTTGCAGAAGACCTGAGTTCAGTTCCCATCACCCATGCTAGGCAGCTCAGAACTGCCTATATTTCAACCCCAGAGGCATCAGATGCCGCTGGCTTTCGTGAACACCTGCTCTCAGGCTCACATACTCACACATAGACACACACCTGTATGTAATTAAAAATAAATTAAATCTTTAAAAAACAAAACCAAAAAGTAAAATAAAACGAAAGTAACTTAAACAATTTCTTTTAAAAAATTTTTAAATTTATTCCTGTCTATTATATTACATTCTGATCCTAATTTTCCTTTCTCCTTTCCTTCCTCCCTGCTGAACCCCTACAGCTACTCCTTCTCTATTTTTCTTTAGAAAAATGTAGGCCTCACATGGATATCAACCAAATATGGCTTATCAAGTAAGACTAGGAACCTTGTGGAAAAGAGTCCAAAAAGCAGGTAAAGGATCAGGGACAGACTCTCCCTCTATTGGGAGTCCCACAAGATGACCAAACTACAGAACTACAACATATATGCAGAGGGCTTAGGTCAGTCTCACAAAGGCTCTCTGGTTATAGGTTCAGTCTCTGTTAGCCCCTATGAACCAGGTTAGTTGAGTATGTAAGTTTTCTTGGGGTATCCTTGACACCTTTGTCTCCTATAATCAATCCTTCCTCCCCATCTTCTGCAGGATTCCCTGAGCTCTGCCTAATGTTTGTCTGTGAGTCTCTTCATCTGTTCCCTTTAGTTGCTGGATGAAGTCTCTCTGAAGAGTATTGTGTTAGGCACCAATGTATGAGTGTAGCAAAATATCATTAGGAATTATTTCATTGCCTGTATTTTCCAGTCATGTTTGATTTTTTTTATTGATTTAAACTGACCTCTAAATTTTGCTCTGCTTCCATCCGTGCCTCTCCCATCCCCTTCAACCCTCTCCCAATGTCCCCATGCTCCCAATTTACTCAGAAGATCTGGTGATTTTCTACATCCCATGTAGATTAGATATATGTATGTCTCTCTGAGGGTCCTCATTGTTGTCTAGGGTCTCTGGGATTGTGATTTGTGGGCTGATTTTCTTTGCTAGTGAGAACATGTGATAATTGACTTACTGTGTCTGTGTTACTTCACTCAAAATGATGTTTTCTAGCTCCATCCATTTGCCTGAAAAATTCAAGATGTTGTTATTTTTTCTGCTATGTGGTAATCCATTGTGTAAATATACCACATTTTCTTTATCTATTTTTCCCTCAAGGGGAATTTAGGTTATTTCCAATGCTGCTAGGAACATAGTTGAGCACATGTCTTTGTGGCACAATTGACCTTCCTTTATATTTATATCCAAAAGTGGTATTACTGGGTCTTGAGTAATGTTGTTTTCTAAATTTCTGAGAAATCACCACACTGACATCCAAAGAGGCTATAGCAGCTTGCATTCCTACCAGCAATACAGGAGTGTTCCATTATCCCACAACCTCTCCAGCATGGGCTGTCATTAGTGTTTTTGATGTTGGCCATTCTTACACATATAAGGTGGAATCTCAGAATTGTTTTTGGTTTGCATTTCTCTGATGACTAAGGATGTTGAGCTTTTCCTTAAGTGTCTTTTAGCTATTTTAGATTCTTTTGTTGAGAGTTCTCTGTTTAGATCTGTACTCCATATTTTATTGAATTATTTCTTCTTTTGATGACCAATTTCTTGAGTTCTTTGGATATTTTGGAGGTTGAATCTCTGTCTAATATGGGGTTGATGAAGATGTCCCATTCTGTAGACTGTCCTTCTGTCTTGTTGACCATGTCCTTTGCTTTACAGAATCTTTACAGTTTCAGGAGGTCACACTTATTAATTGTTTCTCTCAGTATCTGTGCGGCTGGGGTTATATTAAGAAGTGGTGTCCTGTGCCAATGTGTTCCAATGTACTTCCCATTTTCTCTTTTATGAGGCTCAGTGTGGCTGGCTTTATGTTGAGATCTTTGATACATTTGGACTTGAGTTTTGTGCATGGTGATAGATATGGATCTATTTTCATTCTTCTACATGTTGATATCCAGGTATGCCAGCACCATTTGTTAAATATGCTTTCTTTTTTCATTTTTCCATTTGATATTTTTTGCTTCTTGGTCAAAAATCAGGTATTCAAAGGTGTGTGGATTAGTATCTGGGTCTTTGATTTGGTTCCATTGTTCCTCCTGTTTGTTTTTATGCCAATAACAGGCTGCTTTCAGTATTGTAGCTCTGTAGTAGAGTTTGAAGTCAGGGATTGTGATGCCTCCAGAAGTTCCTTTATTGTCCAGGATTGTTTTAGCTATCCTGGGTTTTTTGCTTTTCCATATGAAGTTGAGTACTGTTCTTTCAAGGTCTGAAAATTTTGCTTGGATTTTGATGGGCATTGCATTGAATATGTAGATTGCTTTTGGTAAGATTGCCATTATTACTATGTTAATTCTACGTTCTCAAGAACATGGGAGATCTTTCCACTTTCTGGTATCTTCTTCAATTTCTTTCTTCTTATTCGATTTATTTCTTCAAAGATTTAAAATTCTTATCATACGTGTCTTCTGCTTGCTTGACTAGAGTTACTGTGAGATATTTTATGCTATTTGTGGCTATTGTGAAGGGTGATGTTTCTCTGATTCCTTTCGAAGCCCATTTATCATCTGTGTACAGAAAGGCTATAGATTTTTTTGAGTTATTCTTGTATCTGCTCCATTGCTGAAAGTGTTTACGTGTTGTAGAAGTTCCTTGGTAGAATTTTTGAAGTCACTTATTTAAACTATCATATCATCAGCCAACAGTGAGAGTTTGACTTCTTCTTTTCCAATTCATATCCCCTTGATCTCCTTTTGTTGACTTATTGGTTTAGCTACAACCTCAAGAACTATTTTGAATAGATACGGAGAAAGTGAACAAATTTGTCTTGTTCTTGATTTCAGTGGAATCACTGGGAGTTTCTCTCTATTTAGTTTGATTTTGGATGTTGGCTTGCTGTAATTACCTTTATTATGTTTTGGTATGCTCCTTGTATCCCTGCTATCTTCAAAACTGTTATCATGAAGGGATGTTGTATTTTGTCAAAAGCTTTTGGCATCTTAATGAGGTGATCATGTGGTTTTTATTTTTCAGCTTGTTTAAATGATGGACAACGTTGACAGATTTTCATATGTTGATCCATCCCTGTAACTCTGGGATGAACGTGATGTGATCATGGTAGATGATGGTTCTGATGTGTCTGGGATTCAATTTACCAGTAGTTTATTTAGTACGTTTTCACCAATGATCATGAGGGAGACTTGTTTGTAATTCTCTTTGTTAGTAATGTCTTTATGTGGTTTTGGTATCAGGGTAATTATACCCTCATAAAAAGAGTTTGTCAATGTTCCTTCTGTTTCTATTGTGTGTAACAATTTGAGGAGTATTGGTATTAGTTCTTTGAAAATCTTGTGAAATTCTGAGCTGAAACCATCTGGTCATGGACTTGTTTTGGTTGGGAGACTTTTGTTGACTGTTTCTTTCTTCAGCAGTTATATGTCTGTTTAATTTGCTTATCTGATCTTGAATTAAGTTTTGTTAGTGATATTTATCAAGCAAGTTGCCCATTTCCTTCAAGTTTTCCAATGTTTTTGGAGTATAGATTTTTGAAATATGACCTGATGATTCTCTGAATTTCTTCCTTGCCTGTTGTTATGTCCCCTTTTCATTTCTGATTTTGTTAATTTGTATGTTCTCTCTCTACCTTTTGGTTAGTTTGGAGAAAGGTTTGTCTACTTTGTTGATATTTCTAAGAACCAACTCTTTGCCTCATTGATTCTTTGTATTGTTTTCTTTGTTTCTATTTTGTTGATTGCAGCTCTCAATTTGATTATTTCCTGCCATCTAGTTCTCTTGGATGAGTTTGCTTCTTTTTGTTCTAAAGTTTTCAAATGTTCTTTTAATTGACTAGGGTGGGATTTCCCCAGTTTCTTTATGTAGGTGTTTAGTGCTATGAACTTTCCTCTTAACACTGCTTTCATTGTGTTCCATAAATTTGGGTATTTTGGGTGGTCATATTCATTGAATTTTAGGAAATCTTAATTTTTCCTTTATTTCTTCTTTGACCTATTAATGATTCAGGTGAGTATTGCTTAATTTCCATGTGTTTGTGGGTTTTCTGGAATTAGTATTGCTTTTGAATTCTAGTTTCAAACAATGGTCATGTGATAAAATACATGGGATTATTCCAATTTTTTGTATTTGTTGAGGTTTGTTTTTTACTGAGTATACGGCCAATTTTTGAGAAGGGTCCTTGAGGTACTCATAAGAAGATATATTCTTTTTTTAAATTTATTTATTTATTAAAGATTTCTGCCTCCTGCCCGACACCGTCTCCCATTTCCCTCCTCCTCCCCCAATCAAGTCCCCCTCCCTCGTCAGCCCAAAGAGCAATCAGGGTTCCCTGCCCTGTGGGAAGTCCAAGGACCACCCACCTCCGTCCAGGTCTAGTAAGGTGAGCATCCAAACTGCCTAGGCTCCCACAAAGCTAGTACGTGCAGTAGGATCAAAAACCAATTGCCATTGTTCTTGAGTTCTCAGTAGTCCTCATTGTCCACTATGTTCAGCGAGTCTGGTTTTATCCCATGTTTTTTCAGACCCGGGCCAGCTGGCCTTGGTGAGTTATTCTTTATATTTGGATAGATATTCTATAGATGTCTGTTAAATCCATTTGAGTCATAACATATGTTAGTTCCCCTATTTCTCTGTTAATTTCTTGTCTGGCTGACCTGTCCAGTGTTGAGAGGGGAGTGTTGAAGCCTCCCATTATCAGTGTGTAGGGTTTAATGTACGATTTAAGCTTTAGAAGTGTTTATTTTACATATGAGTGTGCTCTTGTATTTGGGGCATAGAAGTTCAGTATTGAGATTTCCTCTTGATGGATTTTTCCTGTGACTAATATGAAATGTCCTTTTTTGGCTCTTTTGATTGATTTTAGGTTGAAGTCTATTTTGTTAGATATTCGGATAGCTACACCAGGTCTTTTCTTAGGACCATTTGATTGGAAAATTTTTTCCCAACTCTTTACTCTGAGGTGATGTCTGTCTTTGAGATTGAGGTGTGTTTCTTGTATGAAGAAGAAGGATGGATTCTGTTTTTGTATCCAGTCTGCTAGTCTGTGCCATTTATAGGTGAGTTGAGTTTATTTATATTATGGGATATTGAAGAACAGTGATTGTTATCTCCTGATAATTTAGTGTTCATTCTTGGTGATGTTAATTTTTGTGTTTTTTTCTTCTTTGGTATTCACTGCTCTGAGATCATCTATTGTCTGTGTTTGTTGATGTAACCAACTTCCTAGGGTTGGACATTTCCTTCTAGTATGTTGTGTAGGCCTGGGTTTGTGGCTAGATATTAGTTAAATCTGGTTTTGTCATGGAATATCTTGTTTTGTCCATTTATGATGATTGAAAGTTTTGCTGGGTGTAATAGTCAGGGCTGGAATTCATAGTCTCTTAATTTCTGCATAATGCTTGACCATGACCATCTGGCTTTCATTGTCTCCAATGCAAAGTCAGGTGTAATTCAGATAGGTCTGCCTTTATATTTTACTTGGCCTTTTTCCTTTGCAGCTCTTTCTTTACTCTGTATGTTTGGTGTTTGGATTATTATGTGAAGAGGGTCCTTTTTTTTGATCCAATTTATTCGGTGTTCTGTAAGCTTCTTCTGTCTTCAGAGGCATATCTTTTTAGTTTGGGAAAGTTTTCTTTTTTGATTGTGTTAGATATATTTTCAGTGCTTTTGAGTTGAATGTCTTCTCCTTCTTCTATATCTATTATTCTTTGGTTTGTTCTTTTCTTGGTGTCCCATATTTCCTGGATATTTTGTGTTAACCTTTTGTTAGGTTTAATGTTTTCTTTTACCGATGAGTCTATTTCCTCTATTGTGTCTTCAGTGTTCATGATTCTCTCTCCCATCTCTGGTATTCTGCTGTTTATGCTTGCATTTGTGGTTCCTGATATTTTTCTCATGATTCCTGTTTCAATAATTCCCTTGGCTTGTGTTTCTTTTTTATTGCCTCCTTTTCAGTTTTTATGTCTTGAATAGTTTTTTCATATGTTTTATTGGTTTCTCTTGGTTTTCTTTAAGTGATTTGCTGATGTCTTCCAATTTTTTTGTTTGTCTTTCCTCCATTTCTTTGAGGGAATGTTTCATTTCCTCTTTAAGAGTTTTAGACATTCTCCGGAAGTTATATTTTAGGTCACTTTCTTCTGCTTCATCTATATTTGGTTTTTCAAGTCTTGCTGTTGTAGCGTGTTTAGGTTTTACTGGTGTCATTTTGCTCTTTGTAGTGTTGTGTGTGTTCTTACCTTTTCTATTCATCTTTTCTTCTAATAGGTGTGGTTGTTGCTGTCCGTGATTCTGTTGATTAATCTTCTCCATGCCAATGAATCCAAGGCTCAGACGCTTGTTCCTTGTGGTACAGTCAGTGCCACGGTTCTATTACCCCATTGGTCACTCCGTGTTCCAGAAGGTCACTCAGCACTCCTGGGCTTTGCTCCACTCCCTTGGAGTTTGCTGTCTCAGGCCTGCTCTAGCCTAGGTTTTCAGCTCAGATCTGTTTCTGTCAATGTTCCTGGTCTGGATCCATTTCTGTAGAGGTCTATGGCTTGGGGTTGGTCCTGCAAAGGTCTCTGGCTCTGGTCTACTCTCTTGTAGGTCCCAGACTCGGGTGCACCCAGACCTGCAGTGGATCTGACTCAGGCCTATTCCTTAGTGGTCCCAGACTCATGCTTAAACCCACAGAGGTTCTAGTTCTTGCTTAGTCCTTTTATGTCTCAGACCAACACCCAGACCCATAGAGGTCGTGGCTCAGGCCTACTTTTTCAGAGGTCCCAAACTCATGCCCAGACCCACAGGGGTCCTGGCTTAGGTCTACACACTTGAAGGTCCCATATTCATGCCCAGATCCACAACTGTCTTTGTCTCTGGCCCACTCACTCAGCGGTTGGTCCCATCTACCTGCTCCTGTGAAGGTCGCTGTCTCAGCTCTGCTCTGCCTGAGGTTGCTGCCTTAGTCCTGACTCCACAAATGTCCCTGGTCTAGATCTGCTCCTGCTCTCGTGGAGTTCACTGTCTGTGGCCTGCTCTGGCCCAGGTAGCTGTCTCAGTCCTGCTGTTTTGGAGATCGCTGCCTCAGACCTGCACTAACCCAGGTCACAGGCTCGGTCTTTCCCCTATGGATATCACTTCCTCAGGCCTGCTCTTTCCAGTCATGTTTGATTCTAACCCTGGTTTCTGGGCTTTGCAGCCTGTGGGTTCTGGCACCCCAGGCATTGTCAGACAAATCTGAACATGTATGAGGAGGTACAGTACTACTCCATGGACCTGAACGCCCCCAACAACTCTCAGGGTTATCTCCCTGCTTCCTTCCAGACCGCGACTCCCCCTGCTCTCTGAAACTTGTTGGGTGTGAAGTTTATGGGCTCAGGCTAGCTAAGACTGTGTACCAAGTCAGCATGCCTAATCGCACCACAGTGGTCCTTAAAGCAGTGGACTTAAGTGGTCAAGATCTGGATAAGACTGGGTTAAGGAGTGAGACTTGACTCAAAAGAAAAACAAAAAAGCCAGATCAAATGGACAATGTACAAAAAACCACCAAGTTTAGAGTAATCCTCTAAACTGTTCTTAAGAAAGCTTGATTCCTGGGATGCAGAACTAATTTGCCACTTGATGATGTTTATTTAAACGTTGACCTTTTCTAGAGCAGGTTCGTTATGAGTTGATTCACAAAATAGCCACCATTCCAGTGGTCCAGCGCCATACTTCCTGTATGAAGGGGGGTGCCCCATGGGAGCCCACCCATTTTCACCTTCCCAGCCCTTCCCACACCCCTGGATTCTATTTTACATCTTTTTAATATTTGCTGTTATTCCTCTTCATCTGTAATTCTGATTTTCCAGGAAATAAAATAAAACTCAATTCCAGTCACTTTTATAAAAGCATATTTATTATTTCTCTGGTGTAAACAAAGCATCCATTGTTTCTTTGTCAGCATGTGATCTTGTCACTGTATCTACCTAGAACAGGCTGGTGACAGCCACTCCCACTGTCACCAAACACAGTGTGAGCAAGGGGAGAGGGAGGGGATGTTGGAAAGTACCCTGAGATCGTTCAGAACTAAGAGTCACAAACACAAGTGTGACAATAAAATAAATTACAAAATTAAATAATATTAAATTAAATTAGAATTCAAGTTGAAAGTCCCTGAGTGTAGCCACTTGGCAACAAACAGTATACAGGAGATGAAGCTGTGGAGGTGGCTGGGATTTTCTGAAACTCAGGACCGTGCTCCACACAGGGCCCATGAATGTTTCATAGTTCCTCACTGCTTCCAAGCCTCTCAGGCATTCAGCTCCAGGTCAGTCATGTATTCTTGCACCCAGGTTTCTTTGGGGTCAGCGCAGATCTGCCGGTTTCTCTTAGTTAGGAAACTGTGGAGAGAGATGAGGGTCAAAATTTAAACAACCTATAGAAGAGTCTGAGGTCCTCTGTGGCATCTCCATCCAGACCCCTATCCAAAGAGATGCCCTAGAGAGCCTCTCTAACTGGCCCCCTGTGAGGATCCTATGCTTTCCCCTCCTTGGCTGATAAACCCTCTCTCACCCTGTTCCAATCCCACCATGTAAGGGAAAGCAGGAGAACAGAACTTACATGACGCCTGGCTGAGAGCAAAGGCTGCTGGTCTCAAAATAGTCAGCAATGAATCTGCGGTTAATCTGCCTGCTGTAGGTGAAGCAGCAGGAGGTTGGGGTGTCAGCACCATCTGTAGGGGAAAAGGCAGAATGTGTTCAAGTCAACATAGGGCAGGAAAATTGGCCAATACTACTTCTTGACAGGGTAAGGAAGGCTAGGGGGCTCTGACCACATTTGGGACCAGAAATGCCTTCCTTATCTGTCTCTCTGTCCCCCCCCCCCCCCGTTTCGCTCTCTACCTCTCTTCCTCCCTCTCTCTGTCTCCACTGTGGGCTTTCAATTTTTCTGTGGGTTACCCCATGTCCCTTCCACAGCTGTCTCTGATACAAGAAATTAACAAAGGACACCTGGGGCATTGCCTAAGGCATCCCAGAGACAGAGTTAGGCATCCTAGGGCTGGCTGGTAAGTGATTGACACCAGTCACCTCCCTCACTCTGAATCCAAGTCCCAGGTACCTTCAAAAGGTTAGACATCCCCTCCCCAAAGAGAGAAAAATAAAAATCTTAAAGAGTAAGATCAGTTTCTTCTCTCTTGTAGACTCTGAAGCCACAGAAAAGACTGCTGTGGTCTGCTCAAGACCAGAGTGGGGACACGAGCTGTATCGATGGGGACTCACATGGAGCTGAGAAGACTTGGTCACAGAGAGCCATGGTGCAGAGAAGGACAGCAAGGGCAGCTGTGGGGACCTTCATGATGTAGAGCAGGTGATGGAGCTGGGGCTTGTCAGCAGAGACCCGTCCTCACTGCCGCTTGTGTCCTGCTGGTGTCTGACGCCATATGCCCCTTCTCTTTATAGGCAGCCCCGGCAGAAGGGGAAATGGAATCCGGGGGTGTGGAGGGAAATTTTTCAGCACAGCAATGGTGTCGTGTTGGATATTGCACAACCCAGGGTCCTTGGTGACCACACAGGGCTCAGGATATCCAAGAATAGAATCTCTGAGGTATAGTCCCAGCTCTCAACTTGTGACCTATTCTTACTTCTTGAGGGGAAATTAGTTTTTCTGGTGAGTGGGAGGAGCTAGGATAATGTCAACCCAGGGCTATTCTGAGCAGGTCCCTGCTGATAGAAACCGCTCTGTGAGTGAACACTCTATCCAGATTCCTCACCATGGAACGGATACACTGTCATTTCTCAGCTTCTCTAACCGCGTGGATGGAAGAGTTGTGGATGGTGGCACAGCAGCCCCTCCCCCACCACCATGAGCAGCTGAGTTAAAGCATTCGCAGCTAGAGCTGTAGGGGACTTGAGGTCACATTTCAGATATTTGTCCAACCATCAGCTACAGAGTGACTAGGCCACTGGGGTAGGGAGTATTTGGGGATCATAATGATGTTTCAGGTGTGGGTGTTGATACATGAGGAGCCAAAAATATTGATGCCCATTAATCCAGTAAAAGCCTTTCTAAGAAAGAGTTTTTTGAAACACCGCAATTATGAAGGCATCTTTAGACATAGAGGAGCTTGCTCCAAACTCTCCCCTCAGGAGTTGGAATTCATAGATTTCATACAAGAAAATGGTAGAGCGCTTCAGACATAAGCAAAATAAGGACACACCACAGGAAGTCGCTGCTTTCTAAGTGTCCATAGAGTTACATCGTGAATTTTATTTTATACTGGTTATTATCAGTACAATGCATGTGTGCAGGGCACAAATATTTTTCTGTGTGCATGAATGTGCCATGTCTGTGAAGGCCTGAGGACAGGATTCCTGCATCTTTCGCTTCTTTTCAGGGATTGAACTCAGAGAGTCAAGTGTATATAGAAATTGATACTGCCTGCCAAGAAATCTTGCCATCCCTCTAAGGCATTTTGAAATGAGGGACATTTCACAGCCTGTCTCCCAAAGTGAATACCATCAGAACAATATGAGGTGCTGCTAACAGCATCAAAGATTCGCTAAGATTGACCTTTCCTGGTTCTAAGAATTTGTTTCAGGAATTCTCACATCAGGGGCTTGAGAGATGTCTCAGCAGTTAGAGCACTGGATGCTCTTGCAGAGGACCTGAGTCCAGTGTCCATCATCCACGTGACAGCCCACAACCACCTGTACCTGTAGTTGCTGGGGATCCAAGCCCTCTTCTGACTATCTCAGGCTCATACATGCACCCAAACACTCATATGCATACAATAAAAATCAATAAGTTTAAAAAAGAATTCTCATCTCTATGGAAAAGGAAATTAATTACTGTTGACGAGAGGCTAAGTTTAATGCCTTAAAACGCGCTTCAATCCTGTGCCCTTAGACATTTCCTATTGGTACGGTATAGCATTTCTTCACTTAAATTCTTTTTTTTTTTTTAAATATTTATTTATTTATTATGTATACAATATTCTGTCTGTGTGTATGTCTACAGGCCAGAAGAGGGCACCAGACCTCATTCCAGATGGTTGTGAGCCACCATGTGGTTGCTGGGAATTGAACTCAGGACCTTTGGAAGAGCAGGCAATGCTCTTTACCACTGAGCCATCTCTCCAGCCCACTTAAATTCTTGAGAATTACACACATTAGTAGTGTTGATGGGAGCACAAATGTCTTTGTCTCACAGGAAAGCTCTGGAAAACCAAGAGTGCTAAACACACAGGGTAGTCTCTTTAGTGGGAGAGAAGTACAGCCTGTGTTCCACCCAGAAGGATGGGAATGGAGACGGCTAATAGCCTGGAGATCTCTGTTGTCTGTAGGGACAGCCCATACCAAGGTTTTACCAGCAAGACCAGAGGTGGGCAATGGTCTCGGCATTATTTGTATGCCCAAGGGTTTTCCTGAGGCCCCATGATTACCATTGTAGATACTTAATAGTCTAGGTGGCCTATATAGTACCCGAATGTCCAGGGACTCCCCCAAGATCCCACAACTATGGCAGGAAGTGGCTAGTGGCCCAAAGGACCTCAAGTGCTATCTGTGTGACCG
The DNA here is from genome assembly GCF_018167655.1 of Microtus oregoni. NCBI lineage: Eukaryota > Metazoa > Chordata > Mammalia > Rodentia > Cricetidae > Microtus > Microtus oregoni. The sequence continues at coordinate 15,017,017 of NW_024543074.1, forward strand.
AGACCACATCAGATCCTTCCATAGGCCCATGAGATAATGCATGTAGCCTATCTCTAGAACCCATCTTCATGGAAGAAGTGACATATATTTTGAGAAGAGGTTTCATTATAATCATGCTTCCTTGTGCACAGGGGAGTGTGTGTTACACCAGGAAACATTTTTGTAAACTATACTATACTTTAATTTGCCGTATATCAGACTCTAGAAGTTTGATCCAACACGGGCTATTGAGTCATGTTGAACTCGATTTCCTTCCTTCCTCATTCAGACTGACACTCCGCTGGACCCCACATAAGGGGTTACATCATTTCCACTCCTCCCCCTCTCTAACTTCCCTCATGGTTCCCAACTCCCTCTCATTCACGACCTCTCCTTCTCTTCTCATTTCTGTTACCTGTTGAGTCCATCTCGCATTGCTCTTACGTACATGTGTTAGGGGCAGAGCAGTTGGATTTGGATAACCCATTGGAATTTCATCCCCGGAGAGAGCCAATTGTCCCTCTCTGATAGCCATTGCCTGCCTGTAGTTTTTCACCTAGGGAGTGAGGCTTTGTGAAATTTCCCACATTGACCTTGGGCTGTGGACTGGTGCCTGTAGAGGCCTGGGTCCTAGTCCTCTGCTCGTACAGTCTTTAAAGCACACAGGCTGTTTCTATTTTCTCTGGTGATTGCTAAAGCTGGTAGCAAGAGGCATAAAGAAAAGGCAATAGTGGTTTCAACAGGGATGGGGCATCCAAGTTTCTTCCCATTTGCTATCAATTCTAAAGAAAAGTGTCATAATCACTAGTTTCATTAGAAACTACCTCCCAGGAAAACCAGCAGTGTGGAGACCTACCTGTAATCCCAGCACTCTCAAGCTGGAGGCATCAAAACCAGAAGTTCATGGTCATCCTCAGCTATATCATTGGCTTGAGGTTAACCATGGGTATGTGAGACCCTGTCTCCCAAAACAACACACCCTGACTGTGTCCAATCTCATCAGGACCTTCTTAACAGTCCATGTTCTTTATCTATTTACTGTTTAAGCTAGAAATCCTCAGTCATCCACCCCCTTCATCACTCTCTCACTTCTTCAGAAGTCACCTTTGTACCTACAATTTAGTATCTGAGCTGGAAGAGGAAGTGAAAACTGTCATGTCGGCCACTTTCAGCACGGGACACTTTCTATTTCCAGTATAACAACACTTACTGCAGTGGGTCTTCGGTCATCCATGTAAAGTTTTGTTTTAAAATGTGAATGATGTCCTTTTGGTTTTAAACAAATTCAGACCATGTCTTACTGGTAGAATCTGGATAAGACCTCCTAGCACATGTTGATTCTAACAGTGTGGGTTTCCTGACCAAGTCACTAATTTAGTTCTTTTGAATGAAGGCAATGGATGGAATCTATAATCCTCAGTGTCTATAGGGTTGTAAGAATTTTTATATCAATCCCCACACCAAGAAATAGTCTTCACTATGTGTTTTCACTTGGATTAGAAAATGACATACTTATATGCCTAATATGTGTTTAGCACACACATTGAATGAGTCATGGAAGGATTGAGTTCGATGAGTCTGTAGGGGACAGATTGGTATTTCCGGGAAAAATGCCTTGCTTGGGGTCACACATAGAACTGGTCACGATAAGCAATATTTTCCACTGAATCTTCAACAAAGCAAGACAGCCTAAAACATAGTGAGGCTTAATGTATATTTGGTAAATGAATAAATCACAGATTGGGTAAAATTTATTATGCTTGAAAACTCATCAAAGAGTTGAATACTAAAGGAAAGAGAAAGATAAAAAAAGAGCATAGTGACAAGATCTTTTCTTCTCTAGGGAAAATACCGTGATCAAGTAGCAGCCATAACAGAAAGTAATCAGTAGTCAATGCAATGGACGCCTCCTTGCTGTCGAGGGTTTAATCTGCATCCTAGATTCACCGTTCCTCAGCCTTCCCACAGCTCAGTATCCTACTTATGAGCCCAGGGAGTCTGGAGGGGCAACTCCTCTTCTTTGTCCTTCCCTCCAACTGCTCTACTTGCCTTTTCTCACTTCCCGCACTTCCCATGATCCAGCTCTGTCCATTGATTTCTTTCTAGTTTCCCCACCATGGTTCCACTTCCCTGGGTGTCAGTCTCTGCTCTTGTTTGCCAGCAGTGGCCCCATGAATGGGCTAATTGATAATAACACCTTGTTAGGTCGATCTTGGGCTGTCCATAGGTCACGGTAGGCAAGGACCCATCATTAATAAAGGCAGAAACAGCATCCTGGAGTTAGGCTTCCATGTCGGATCCAGGAGAGGCAAGGACTCATGATTCCATCCCTTCATTTTGTGGTGAGCTCTTCATTTCTTGCCTGAGTTCTTGCCATTTCCTCTGGTGTGTGTGTGTGTGTGTGTGTGTGTGTGTGTGTGTGTGTACATGCACTGTAGATCTGTAGATCTGGTTGTATATCTTCATACTGGACTCCTTCCACCCCCTGACTTCTGTATTATTCTCTAAAAACATCTTGTCTGATCAAGCTTCCAAGTCAGAGGCCAGGAAGTCACAGTCGCTTTGACTCCTCTCTCTGCTCTCACAACTTCCAACTTCCTACAACTATTTACTCACCTCCCCTAGTCTACACTGGAAATTGAAGCTGATGTGGGGATGTGCTGGAGAGATGACTCAGTGTTAAGAAACGGCTCTTGCAGAGACCTGAGTTCTGTTCCCAGTACCCATGCTGGGCAGCTCACAAGTGCCTGCACTTCAACTCCAGAGGCATGGGATGGGATGCATTGACTTTCATGAGTACCTGATCTCAGCTGCACGTACCCACACATAAACACACACACATATATATAATTAAAAGTAAAATAAATCTTTAAACAACAACAAATAAACAAATAAATATAAAAAACCAAAAATAAAATTAAATCAACTTGAATAATTTCTTTTTAATATGTTTTAAATTGTCTGCTCTGATATTTTACATGCTGGCCATAAATTTCCTTTGCCTTTCCTCCCTGATACCCTGATCCACTCCTCCGATTCTCTACAGAAATAGATAGTCCTCCCATGGATCTCAACCAAACATAGCATATCAAGATGCAGTAAAATTAGGCACCTTGCGGAAAAGGGTCCAAAAAGCAGGCAAAGGAGTCAGAGACAGCTCCTTCGCACTGATAGGAGTCCAACAAGGCAGCCAGCTACACAACGGTAACATATATGTAGAGGGCTTAGGTCAGTCCCAGGCTTGCTCCCTGGTCATAGGTTCAGACTCTGTGAGCCTTACTAGCCAGGTTAGTTGATTCTGTGGGTTTTCTTCTGGTGCCATTGACGCCTCTGGCTCTTATAATCCTTCCCCTACCTCTTCTGCAGAATTCCCTGACCTGCACCTAATGTTTGGCTCTGGATGTCTGCATCTACTCCCATTAGTTGCTGGATGAAGCCTCTCTGATGGCTATTGGGCTAGGCACCAAACTATGAGTGTAGCAGATTATTATTAGTAATCATTTCATTGAGTTACTCAGCAGGGCCACAAGCCTCAAACTAGAAGCAGGGTTTCCTCCCAGCTTCACCAAAGTGGTCTTGCTAAGCCCCTCCCGACAGTCTGCTCTTCCTGTGACATTCATCAAGTCCACTCCGCTGATGTTTACAGTGACATGGAAACTTCCCTGTGACCTGGCCCCAGCTAATCTACTTGGCTTTCAAGCCGTTCTTCAGACTTCTTGATTTCCAAGACGTTGCCTTTGCGAACTGCCCGCAGCTGTCTGTGATGAGTGCCCACTTGGCAAGGCAGAGGATCACTGTTGTGCCCAGTACAGGGCCGAGTGATACAACCTGGGCACGAGCCCGTCCCATGGCAGCCATGGGATCCATAGTGAGACCAATAAAGACAATTTCTGTTTTTGTTGGTATACATATAGTTTTACTACTTAAAAAAATTATTTATTTTATATTTATGGGTGTTTTGTCTGTATGTCTGTCTGAACACCAGAAGAGGGAACTGGATCCCATATAGTTATAGACAGTTGAGCCACCATGTGGGTTCTGGGAATTGAACCCTGGACCCCTGGAAGAGCAGTCGGTGCTCTTAACCACTGAGCCATCTCTCCAGCCTCCAATATCTTCATTCCTTACATGTAAAGTAATCTTCTCCACTCCCATTCCCTGCTGCCCCCCTCCCTCCCCGGTACCCCCTTCTGCTGTCACATCACATGTGTTCATTTCCTCCCTCCCCTTTCTTTGAAAACGATTAAAATGACAAAACATTCTAAGCTTAAAAAAAAAAAGAGAGAAGTTGATGCATTCTATTGCTCAAGACATGTGAACCGAGAGACCGCAGCACATTGACCGGACTTGGCCGTTAAGCTTTTAACAGACATTTACAAAGAAGTGAGTTTCCTTCTCAGACTTGCTTATCTTAGTGCCTGACTTCCTTGGTTTCATTTCCAAATCTGTGGCGTATCAGCTGTGTGTTCTGTAGGTTAGTCACCTTCTGTGCTCAGTGCTTTCATGTGTGACAGAAACTAATAATGATACCGACTTCAAAGTACCACTCGGAGAACAGAACAGGTTAGAACTTAGGCTGGTACTGACTCATGGTGAAGAGCTGTGTTAAGTGCTAACTGCAATTACTATCATTTACTTGGTTTTTGTAAATTCCAAGTTTTTTAATTAAAAATAATTTTAATTATTTGAATTGACTAATAACTGGAACACAGACTTTACATGTTTACAGGCACCCTATACTATTTTAATGTGAATTACTGTATGATTCCAAACCAGGGTCTGTATATCCGTTGCGTAATTTCTTGGTGGTGAAAACATTCATGATCTTTCTCCTTACTCTGTTGAAATATACAGTACATTACCATTGTATATACCTACCCTACTCTGTCATAGGACATAATAAATACAGCTCACTTGTAAGCACTCATTTTTTTCCTGAACAACCAACACCCACTCTCTGGCTAGCTAGGAGTTCTCAGCTCAATTTAGAGAAAGGTTCAAAACAATCGAATGGATGGACCTACGTGTGTATTAATGCATTAAACACAATGTTAGGGCTTCTGATCATGGGATTCCGCATGTTCATTAATACTCTATTTCAGGAGTGACTCAGTCTTTGGTAACTCTGCAGAATATGAACCAACAATGGGAAGACAGGCATGCTGGTGTAAGAAAGAACATAAGTGCTAACGGCTAGGTACATAACGATACAGAATTTTAAGTCTTAAGTAATAAATTTTAAACCTTAAATTTTAAGGTTCATGCCTTCCTATAGTTTGTAAAAGTTTTACAACCACCATACATACTTTTGGTAAAAGAAAAACAACTTTTTTAAAAAAAAATCACACTTTGCATTTTTATCTTATTCCTTCTTTGCCAACTTGGCATATGTATACATCGATATACCCATAATCCACCCTAATCCCCCCTGTACCTATGATGATCCCTTAATACGCCCTCTCCCTCTTCTCTCCACTCTTCTCTCTCCTCCCATCTCTTCCTCTCTGTCCTCCCTATTCTCTTCTCTCCCTCCCCACCTCCGCTCCCTCTCTCTGTTACTCACTGAGCCGACTGCTGCCTGCCTGCTCACATTTTGACTGCTTTGTTGGCTTGACCTTGAGCAGATCTTGTACAGCCTGTCATAATTGCTGTGAGTTCAGGGGTACAACAGCCAAGATAGCATCCCATCGCATTCCTCCCCACCCTCCCACCCTCCCACAGTACCCCTCTCCACCATCCCACCACACCTTTTCCCACCTTCCCACCGCACTCCTCCTCCCCACCAGACCTCTCCATACCCTCCCACCACACCAAAACCACTATCCCACCACACCCCTCCCAGCCCTCCCACCGCACTCCTCCCTGCCCTCCCACTGCACCCCACTACACCCTCCCACTACACTCCTCCTCACCCTGTCTCTTATATTTTTGCTGTCCCTCTTCGGAGCCTCACATTTTTGGAACCCCTCTCAACACTTCGCAACCACCATTTATAGTGGCATTTCAATCCTATTTTAATAAATTGAGACTGCCTAAAGATCTGCGATAGAACAGTCCCACTGGTCAGCCATCCAGATCAGGTTATGGTAACACACACCTTATATCCAGTAGCCATCCTAGTTGCCATAGAAATTGGAAGTGCATGTCTTTAATCCCAGTGCTAGAGAGGAATATAAAATGGGGAGTAGGGAGATAGCTCTCAGACATAGTCTCCTCTTGAGATTCCTGGAGGCAAGATCACTATTTCAGACTGAGGGCAAAATAAGAGCTAGTGACTGGCTGTTTTGCTTTTAAGATATTCAGGTTAAACCCCAATTTCTGACCCTGAGTGTTTATTAATCGTGATTCATACATTTAAAATAGACACCTCCAAAACTGACACAGCCCCTGTCACATAGTAGGTGCTCAGTCCTCTAACACTGAAAAAGCCCCTACACATAGTAGGTGGTCAGTCCTCCAACACTGACACAGCCCCTGACACATAGTAGGTGCTCTGTAAAGCTTTGCCAGACTGTTGTCTTGTCTCAGGAGAATAGGAAGAGGGCAGAAACACATGTACAAGCATCAAAGGCAGTGACTTCCTAAGAAAGGCTGAGAGTTTCCCGAGTCCACCCAAGCTAGAGAGACTGGCAGCTTCTCTCAGGAACTGTACACCCTGCAAATCATTGCCCTCTACTCTAGACAGCCGAGGAGAAGGCTGTGGCTGGGGACTAAGGCCTGGTGGCCAGGGTCTGGCAGTAGCTGATGGGCTACTACAGCTAGTCCCTCGGCTACAGATGCCGCTCTGAACCTGCACTGTATGTAACCATCTATGTTCTCCTCCTCCCACAATTCAATGTCTGCTCCCATTTCCCCAAAGTGACTTAGATACCACACGGGCAATATCAATTCTTGGTTTACTATCTTTCGAAAAAGGCTCTGTGCCATAGCTCACCGTGCTCTCCCCTCTCAGCATTTGCCCTCTAGGAATACCCTAGATCCAAGCATGCACCCACTTTGGGTTCCCAGTGCTCAGTGGTCTCCTTAAAAGTCCTAACCATCACATTGTTCAGAGGAGAACCAAGCTATCCACATGGACATTTCCTGTTTCCTCCATGGATCTTGGATCTCTCCCAAGAGTCTACTGCCCTCTGGTACCCTATTATGACAGGTATAATAGGGTACCAGAGGGCCCTATTACGGCCCTCTGGTACCCTATTATGACAGTCATAATACCCAAGTACCCACTTTCTGAGAGTTAGCAACCACTGGAAGAAAGGACCAGCGTGGAGTCAGACTGTGGATGGTCTCTGCCCCACACCACTGGTTTAAGGGAGTCCTCCACATGCCCTGGTGTTTCTGCAATATGAAAGCAATGTGATAAAGTCTGAGACACACTCAATTCTAACCTTCTGGAATAGTCTTTGCCTTCTCTGAGGATGCCCTGCTTACAATGAGATCCATAGACCAATTGTCAATTCATATCTGCCATCCTCCTGTGCCCCAGATCAGATGGCTCGGCAGCCTCTAAGTGGAACAGAGATGAACACGCTGTCTGATGTAGGTGGAGGCTCCTCCTTAACCTGACGAGTTTCAGCCTTCTTCAGCACTCTATCTTTACATGAATGGTAGCCTTCATCCTCAGACTCCCTGATGCCTTGTTACCACCGCTCTTGCCCTCCTTATTTTCCACCCCAGGGGACGGTTGTTTCTGTCACTGTCCAGGCATCAACAGGCTAGGTCTCCCTGAGGAAATGATGAGACTGTATTCCAGGGTCTCTGTCCTGACAAACAGCAGACAAGGAGGATGTCGCCTGAATTGAAATGCCATGGAAAATGAAGTCCATGCAGACCAAGAGGCCAAGACCCAAACCCTTGATGTGTGACCACGAAGCTGCATCAACCCTGAACGGTCCTGAGAAAGACCAGCTTCTATGCTGTCGGTGAACACAGAACACACGACCAGGGACTTAGGTGACAAGGCTGAGGACAGAAAGAACAGCAGAGACAGGTAAGAAGAGGAACAGTGAGGTAGGAGAAGCTTGTACTTTGTGAAATGACCAATAGGACCCCAGGATTCTGCTCTGCCCCTTCCAACTTTTAACTGGAAACACCCGGGAGGTCTGGCTCCTTACTTGATTATGTTCTGTCTCTGAGGGAGCCTGTTGCACTGTGAGGACTGGGGCAAGTAGGCGAGTCGGGGTAATGGAGCAAAAGGTGAACAAGACTGGATCCTTCATGCAGTTTTCCTCATTTGCCCTACTTTGATTCTGACCCCCTCCCCCGCAGCCTTAGTAGGCTGGATCTCCTTCACAGGTCCCCACAGGCTAGGAACATGAGGCATTTCCTAGGGACTGGCTAAAAAATGGCTGTATGCTTAGGTGGGCTACACATTCTGTTGGCAGGATATACGCATCACTAGGTATCAATCCTTATTTGTGTACTAGAACATTCTTTATCTGGGACTCCCAAACTTGGTATCTTTTTCTGCCTCTCTTATCATTGCAATAAAATATCCCTCTTCCTCTCCCTCTCCTTCTCCCTCTTTCTCCCCCTCCCCCTCCCCCTGTCTTTCTCCCTCTCCCTGTCCCTCTTCCTGTCCCTGTCCCTCTCCCTCTCCCTCACCCCCCCCCCTTTCTCTGTCTCTCACCTAAACCAATCCTTCTGAATGCTGTTGATCAGATGATATTTATGTGTGTTGAATAGTCTGGAATCGTCAGTGTCTTTTGTCTGTGCTCACACCCTCTATTTGTTCTAGAGATTCCAGACAACCTGGAAATGCTGCCATAAAGGCTCCACTGTCTGAATACACCCACCACTGAGTGCAGTGAGTTTTTATTCACAAGCCCTTGCTAGCAAGTGTGAACACTGCATCCTTCCTCTGGGGTTCTGTCTCTCACACACACCCATCTCAGTCACCCTCTTTGGTGTACCACTTCCCCCTCCAGCGTGCACCCCACTTCTCTGCTCCAGCTCACTCCTTTCTCTTCCGTGATGTCACTGCTGGGAGAAGACAAACAGGAAGGAACTCTTCACTTTTGGCCAACTCCAGTTTCCTTCTTGATGCCATGACAGCATCTTTATTCAGGAAATTCCATTTTCCTCCCTACACCCCCAACCTCTGTCCCAAGCCCCAGAGTCCCTATAAAGAGGGGTTTCCAACTCTAGACCAGCACAACACTCAGCCAGCTTCTGAAGCTTCTGGGCTCTGCAGTCTCAGCTCTGTACAGATCCCTCTTCTGCAGCAACACCATGAAGCTCTGTGCATATACCCTCTCTCTCCTCCTGTTTGTAGCTGCCTTCTGTGCTCCAGCACTCTCAGCACCAAGTAAGTTGATTTTCCCATTGCTGTTTTGAGAACCAGCAGGTTCAGTTTTCCAGCTGGGGAGAGCCCAACAGCGGGGTTTGGGCAGGGGGCAAAAGGGAGCTGGGAGGATTCCAGAGTCAGTCATTAAACATAGAGACTACCAAACATTACTACTTAAGCTCTTGTTTCCTTAAGATTTAACAGTCAAGCCAGGTGGTGGTTGTAGATGTCTTTAATCCCAGCACTCGGGGGTGGGGGGGCAGAGGTGGGTAAATCTCTGTGAGTTCGAGGTCAGCTGGGTCTACAAGAGCTAGTTAAAGGACAGGCTCCAAAGCTACAGAGAAACCCTGTCTGGAAAAAAAAATTTAAAAAAAAAGAAAGAAAGAAAAGGAATTAACAGCCAATAAGGGAAAATGGTGGGCTGAGGGCCAGGTATTGAATTGACTTTCTCTCTGGTTTAAGCTTGTCTGTCTCTTTGCCTTGATTTCCCCACCTGTAACATGAAGGAAATGAGATGTTCTGAGATGTTCTGAGACTCATTCCAGTTTCAATCTTCTAGAATTTTTCTCCGAGGATGGTCTTTTTAGAGTAAAAGTCCCACTCTGGGATAGTGCCACGCATTCAGGGCACCATGTTTCCAGCTCTAGTGATAGGGATGCTCAGTGAAGATTAGAATGGATAGCCCCAGGCACAAGTCTGACCTTACACTTGCTTTCTCTTCCAGTGGGCTCTGACCCTCCCACTTCCTGCTGCTTTTCTTACACCTCTTCGCAGCTCCCTCGCAAATTTGTGATAGACTACTATGAGACCAGCAGCCTCTGCTCCAAGCCAGCTGTGGTGTAAGTATCCACTGGGGTGAGGGCAAGACTCAAAAAGGGCCAGATGCAGGTGAAAGGACTATCGACCAGAAGGGATTCAGTTCTAAGTATCAAAGCTGTGCCAGAGAACAGCGAGGTTGTGATGTCCCTTTTTTAAGTTCTGATAATTGCTAGACGGTCATTATAATGGGGAAGGGGACACTCTTGAGGAGGATGATAATATCAAGAGGCTATGAAACCAGAAGCAATAAAAACGATGCATACTATATACGTAGAAAGGTAATTTCAAGGAGCAATGAAAAATTGGACGACCTAGTCATATTGATCCTAAAACTCATAGTTTCCTGATATAGGGAACCCCTGGGATCACAGCTACACACCCAGGGCTCAGAGTTACAGGAAGTCTAGACGGGTCAAGGTTATCCAGGAGGGATCCCATCTACTGTGGTTGCCCATAGAAACAATGCTCAAACAGAATGAGTTTCCTATCACAGGCAAAGGACAGTGGTAGATGTCCTCTAAGGTCCCATGGGATTCTCATCTGTCCTCTTCTTCTCCAGATTCCTGACCAGAAGGGGCAAACAAGTCTGTGCTGACCCCAGCCTGCCCTGGGTCAACGAGTACGTGAATGACTTGGAGATGAACTGAGCTGCAGGAAGAGTCGCGTCAGGGAGGGCTACTTCTTAATTTAAATATTCATAGACTGTTATTTTAGTTGATGTTATTTCTGCTATTTGTATTTAGTTGAAGGACATGTGTCTCCCATGGAGATGGTCCACCATCACTGTTTCTTTGCTATTGGATATGATCGTGTAATTGATTTCATACATTTTCATAATAAATCTTTTTTTTAAAATATCAATTGTGATTTTACATTGATTTTCATTTGGGTTGAAACTGCCTGGTGCTATTAGGGATAAAGTCCAGTTTGCAAAAGCAGTGAGAATGAGTAAATACTGAGACCTTAACGTGTTCCCTTGGCTCAATGCACTCTCTCAATGCATGTAATGAACCAAACTCAATGAGGAGACACAACTGTGACAGGAAGTGGCTAAAAGCCCCAAAACCTCCAGTGTTGTCTGTGTGACCAAGAACACATCAGATCCTTCCATATGCCCATAAGATACTGCATGTAGCCTGTCTCTAGAACCCATCTTCATGTATTTTGAGAGGAGTTTCAATATAATCATGCATCCTTGTGCACATGGGATTGTGTGTTACACCAGGAAACTTGTTTCTATACTGTGCTATACTTTTATTTGCCCAAAATAAAGGACCCTATATCAGACTCTAGAAGTTTGATCCAAGACGGGCTATTGAGTCATGTGGAACTCGATTTCCTTCCTTCCTCATTCAGATGACACTCTTCTGGTCTCCACACACAGTGTACATCATTTCCACTCCTCCCCCTCTCTAACTTCCCTCATGGTTCCCAACTCCCTCTCAAATTCACGGCCTTTCCTTCTCTTCTCAAATATGTTACCTGCTGCATCCATCTCGCATTGCTCTTACAAACATGTGTTTGGGGCAGAGCAGTTGGATTTGGATAACCCATTGGAAATTTATCCCCAAAGAAAACTGATTGTCCCTCTCTGACAGCTATTGCCTGCCTGTATTTTTTTTTATCTAGAGAGTGCGACTTTGTGAAATTTCCCCCATTCACCTTGAGCTGTGGACTGGTGCCTGTAGAGGCCTGGGTCCTAGTCCTTTGCTCGTACAGTCTTTAAAGCACACAAGCTCTGTTTCCATTTCTTCTGGTGATTGCTAATGATGGTAGCAAGAGGCATAAAGAAAAGGCAATAGTGGTTTTACCAGGGACGGGGCATCCAAGTTTCTTCCCATTTGCTATCAATTCTAAAGAAAAGTGTCATAATCACTAGTTTCATTAGAAACTATCTCCCAGGAAAGCCAGGAGTGGGGAGACCTACCTGTAATCCCAGCCCTCTCAAGCTGAGGCATCAGAACCAGAAGTTCATGGTCATCCTCAGCTACATCATTGGCTTGAGGCTAACCATGGGTATGTGAGACCCTGTCTCCCAAAACAATACACCTTGACTGTGTCCAGTCTCATCAGGACTTTCTTAACAGTCCATGTTCTTTATCTATTTACTGTTTCTGCTGGAAACCATCAGTCATCCACCCACCCCCATCACTCTCTCACTTTTTTGGAAGCCACCTTCGTACCTACGATTTAGTTTCTGAGAGCTGGAAGAGGAAGTGAAAACTGCCATGCTTTCAGCACGGGACACATTCTATTTCCAGTATAACATCACTAACTGCAGTGAGTCCTCGGTCATTCATGTAAAGTTTTGTTTTAAAATTTGAATGATGAGTTGCTGAGGAATTCCATCTGGACGGTTCCCCCTTTTGTCCTCTGGTCATTGGACTACCAGGCGTCCATGTTTTGGTGCTGAGGAGTTCATCTGGACGGGAACGGTTCCTGCTTCTACACTGAAGAGATGCACACAGAGTGTCAATCACAGCAAAGACTGGACCAAGACACCAGGCCTCTCCTGGCTCCATTTGAAGGAAGAGATGGGAAGGTGCCAATGCAAGAATTCCTCCAACAACCTGAAAGGCAACATGACACCACCAGAATCCAGAGATCCCGAAATAAGAAGAATTGTACACCCTACTCCAGAAGAATTAGAAGAAATCGACTCAAAAGTGAACTATATGAAAATAATAGAGGACCTTAAACAGGAGGTGAAAAACTGCCATAAACAATTAGAGATTACAAATAAAAAGGTAGAGGAAATGAATAAATCGCTCAAAGACAGGCAAGAAAACCAAGAGAAACAAGAAAAAGCAATCAAACCGGTTAGGGAAGCGGTTCAAGACTTGAAGAATGAAATGGAAGCAATGAAGAAAACACAAACCGAGGGAAGGATGGAGATGGAAAATCTGGGTAAACGAACAGGAACTACAGAGACAAGTACTAACAACAGATTACAAGAGATAGAAGAAAGAATGTCAGACACTGAAGATACCATAGAGAAAATAAACACACTGATCAAAGAAAACAGCAAAACCAACAAATTCTCATCACAAAACATTCAGGAAATCTGGGACACAATAAAAAGACCAAACCTAAGAATAATTGGGATAGAAGAAGAAGAAGAAGAAGAAGAAGAAGAAGAAGAAGAACAGCTCAAAGGTCCAGAAAGTATATTTAATAAAATTATAGAAGAAAATTTTCCCAGCCTAAAGATAGATATTCCTTTGAAGGTTCAAGAAGCATACAGAACACCGAATAGACTGGACCAAAAAAAAAAATCTCCTCGCCATATAATAATCAAAACACAAAACATACAGAATAAAGAAAGAATATTAAGAGCTGCAAAGGAAAAGGGTCAAGTTACTTATAAGGGTAAACCTATCAGACTTACACCTGACTTCTCTATGGAAACCATGAAAGCCAGAAGGTCCTGGATAGATGTACTTCAGAAACTAAGAGACCATGGTTGCAAGCACAGACTACTATACCCAGCAAGGATTCGTTCACTATAAATGGAGAAAACAAAATCTTCCAGGATAAAAACAAATTTAAACAATACGTAGCCACAAATCCAGCCTTACAGAAAGTAATAGAAGGAAAATCACAAACCAAGGAGTCCAACAATGACCACAATAACTCAAACATATAGAGACCCTTCACCAGCACAACTCAAAGAAGGGAAACACACAAACTCTACTACTAAAAAAGTGACCGGAGTTAACAACCACTGGTCATTAATATCACTTAATGTCAATGGACTCAACTCACCTATAAAAAGGCACAGGCTAAAAGATTGGATACAAAAACAGGATCCAACATTCTGCTGTTTACAAGAAACACACCTCAACCACAAAGACAGGCACCTACTCAGAGTAAAGGGCTGGGAAAAGGCTTATCAAGCAAATGGACCTAAGAAACAAGCAGGTGTGGCCATACTAATTTCTAACAAAGTTGACTTAAAACTTAAATCAATCAGAAAAGATAGAGAGGGACATTTTATACTCATAACAGGAACAATTCATCAGGATGAAGTCTCAATCCTGAATATCTATGCCCCTAATATAAAAGCACCCACGTACATAAAAGAAACATTACTAAAACTTAAGGCTGCCATCAAATGGCACACACTAATAGTAGGAGACTTCAACACTCCTCTCTCACCAAAGGACAGGTCAATCAGACAGAAACCTAACAGAGAAATAAGAGAATTAATGGAGGTAATGAATCAAATGGACTTAACAGACATCTATAGAACATTCCACCCAAATAGGAAAGAATATACCTTCTTCTCTGCAGCTCATGGAACCTTCTTGAAAATTGACCACATACTCGGAAACAAAGCAAACTTCCACAGTTATAAAAAAATATTAGTAACCTCCTGCATCTTATCAGACCACCATGGATTAAAGTTAGAATTCAACAACAATGCTACCCCCAGAAAGCCTACAAACCCATGGAAACTGAACAGTCAACTTCTGAACCACACCTGGATCAAGGAAGAAATAAAGAAAGAAATCAAAGTCTTCCTTGAATTCAATGAAAATAAAGAAACAACCTATTCAAACTTATGGGACACTATGAAAGCAGTCCTAAGAGGAAAGTTCATAGCACTAAGTGCCCACCTAAAGAAAACAGAGAAAGCACACATTGGAGACTTAACAGCCCACCTGAAAGCTCTAGAAAAAAAAAGAAGCAGACTCACCTAGGAGGAGTAGAAGACTGGAAATAATCAAACTGAGGGCGGAAATCAACAAAATAGAAACACAGAAAACAATCCAAAGAATCAATGAAACAAAACGCTGGTTCCTAGAGAAAATCAACAAAATTGATAAACCCCTATCCAAACTAATCAAATGGCAGAGAGAAAATATGCAAATTAATAAGATCAGAAATGAAAAGGGGGACATAACCACAGACACAGAGGAAATTCAGAGAATCATTAGATCTTACTACAAAAGCCTGTATGCCACAAAATGGGAAAATGTAAAAGAAATGGACACGTTTTTAGATAAATACCATATACCAAAGTTAAACCAGGACCAGGTGAACAATCTAAATAGACCTATTAGTCACGAAGAATTAGAAGCTGTCATCAAAAACCTCCCTACCAAAAAAAGCCCAGGACCAGATGGTTTCAATGTGGAATTCTACCAGAACTTCGAAGAAGAGCTAATACCTATACTCCTTAATGTATTTCACAATATAGAAACAGAACAGTCATTGCCAAATTCCTTTTATGAAGCTACAGTCACTCTGATACCAAAACCAGACAAAGACTCAACCAAAAAAGAGAATTACAGGCCAATCTCACTCATGAACATCGACGCAAAAATCCTCAACAAAATACTGGCAAACCGTATCCAAGAACACATTAGAAAAATTATCCATTATGATCAAGTAGGCTTCATCCCAGAGATGGAGGGCTGGTTCAACATACGAAAATCTATCAATGTAATCCATCATATAAATAAACTGAAAGAAAAAAATCATATGATCATTTCATTAGATGCTGAAAAAGCTTTTGACAAAATTCAACATCCCTTTATGATAAAAGTCTTGGAGAGATTAGGGATACAAGGGTCATACCTAAATATAATAAAAGCTATATACAGCAAACCGACAGCTAACATCAAACTAAACGGAGAGAAACTCAAAGCCATCCCACTGAAATCAGGAACACGGCAAGGCTGTCCACTCTCTCCATACCTCTTCAATATAGTGCTTGAAGTTTCAGCAATAGCAATAAGACAACATAAGGGGATCAAGGGGATTCGAATTGGGAAGGAAGAGGTTAAACTTTCATTATTTGCAGATGATATGATAGTGTACATAAGCGACCCCCAAAACTCCACCAAAGAACTTTTACAGCTGATAAACACCTTTAGTAATGTGGCAGGATACAAGATCAACTCCAAAAAATCAGTCGCCCTCCTATACACAAAGGATATGGAAGCAGAGAGGGAAATCAGAGAAGCATCACCTTTCACGATAGCCACAAATAGCATAAAATATCTTGGGGTAACTCTAACCAAGGAAGTGAAAGATCTATTTGACAAGAACTTTAAGGAATTGAAGAAAGAAATTGAAGAGGATACCAGAAAGTGGAAAGACCTCCCTTGCTCTTGGATTGGGAGGATCAACATAGTAAAAATGGCAATTCTACCAAAGGCAATTAATAGATTCAATGCAATCCCCATCAAACTCCCATCAAAATTCTTCACAGATCTGGAGAGGACAATAATCAACTTTATATGGAAAAACAAAAAACCCAGGGTAGCCAAAACAGTCTTATATAATAAAGGAACTTCTGGAGGCATTACCATCCCTGACTTCAAACTCTATTACAGAGCTACAGTATTGAAAACAGCTTGGTATTGGTATAAAAACAGAGAAGTCGACCAATGGAATCGTATAGAAGACCCAGATTTTAACCCACAAACCTATGAACACCTCATTTTCGATAAAGGAGCTAAAAGTATACAATGGAAGAGAGAAAGCATCTTCAACAAATGGTGCTGGCATAACTGGATGTCAACCTGTAGACGAATGAAAATTGACCCATATCTATCACCATGCACAAAACTCAAGTCCAAATGGATCAAAGACCTCAATATCAGTCCGAGCACACTGAACCGGATAGAAGAGAAACTGGGAGGTACCCTACAACAGATGGGCACAGGCAATCGCTTCCTAGGTATAACCCCAGCAGCACAGACATTAAGGACATCACTGAATAAATGGGACCTACTAAAACTGAGAAGCTTCTGTAAAGCAAAGGACACTGTCACTAAGACAAAAAGGCAACCCACTGACTGGGAGAAGATCTTCACCAACCCCGCAACAGACAAAGGTCTGATCTCCAAAATATATAAAGAACTCAAGAAACTAGACTTTTAAATGCTAATTAACCCAATTAAAAAATGGGGCACTGAACTGAACAGAGAATTCTCAGCGGAGGAAGTTCAAATGGCCAAGAGACACTTAAGGTCATGCTCAACCTCCTTAGCGATCAGGGAAATGCAAATCAAAACAACTTTGAGATATCATCTTACCCCTGTCAGAATGGCTAAAATAAAAAACTCCAATGATAACCTTTGCTGGAGAGGCTGTGGAGGAAGGGGTACCCTCATCCATTGCTGGTGGGAATGCAATCTTGTGCAACCACTTTGGAAATCGGTGTTTCGGTTTCTCAGGAAATTCGGGATCAACCTACCCCTGGACCCAGCAATACCACTCCTGGGAATATACCCAAGAGATGCCCGATCAAATGACAAGAGCATTTGTTCAACTATGTTCATAGCAGTATTATTTGTAATAGCCAGAACCTGGAAACAACCTAGATGCCCTTCAATGGAAGAATGGATGAAGAAAGTGTGGAATATCTACACATTAGAGTACTACGCTGCGGTAAAAAACAATGACTTCGCGAATTTTGCATGCAAATGGATGGAAATAGAAAACACTATCCTGAGTGAGGTAACCCAGACCCAAAAAGATGAATATGGGATGTACTCACTCATAATTGGTTTCTAGCCATAAACAAGGGTCACGGAGTCTACAATTGGTGATCCCAAAGAAGCTAAGTAAGAAGGTAAACCAAAGGAAAAACATATAGTTGTCCTCTTGGCTATGGGAAGTAGACAAAATGGCCAGGGAGAAAATTGAGATCTTGGGGGTGGGGTGGGATGGGGGTAAGGGGAGATGGGGAGAGAAAACGGAGAAGGGGAGAATGGGGGGAACTTGGGGAAACAGGATGATTGGGATAAAGGAAGGTTGGATAGGGGAGCACGGAAGCACAATTCTTAGTTAAGGGAGCCACCTTAGAGTTGGCAAGAGACTTGAACCTAGAGTGGCTCCCAGATGCCCAAGCCAAGGTCCCCAGTTAGTTCCTGGGACAGCTGAAGATAGGGAACCTGAAATGATCCTATCCTATAGCCATACTGATGAATATTTTGCATATCACCATAGAACCTTCATCTGGCGATGGATGGAGATAGAGATAGAGACCCACACTGGAGCACTGGACTGAACTCCCAAAGTCCCAATGAGGAACAGAAGGAGGGAGAAGATGAGCAAGGAAGTTAGGACCAAGAGGGGTGCACCCACCCACTGAGACAGTAGAGCTGATCTATTGGGAGCTCACCAAGGCCAGCTGGACTGTGACTGAAAAAGCAGGGGATAAAACCGGACTCTCTGATTATGGCGGACAATGAGAGCTGCTGAGAAGCCAAGGACAATGGCACTGGGTTTTGATCCTACTTCATGTTCTGGCTTTGTGGGAGCCTAGCCAGTTTGGATGTTCATCTTCCTAGACCAGGATGGAGGGGGGAGGACTTTGGACTTTCCACAGGGCAGGGAACCCTGACTGCTCTTCAGACTTGAGAGGGAGGGGGAGAGGAGTGGGGGGAGGGGGAGAGAAATGGGAGGACGGGGAGAGGAGTGGGCGGAGGGGGGAGGAGTGGGAGGCTGGGAGGAGACGGAAATTTTTTTTCTCAATAAAAAAAATAGCAAAAGAAAAAAAATTTGAATGATGTCCTGTTGGTATTAAACAAATTCGGACAATGTCTTTCTGGTAGAGTTTGGATAACAAATCCTAGTACATGTTGAGTCTAAATGGGTGGGTTTCCTGACCAATTCAGTTTTTTGAATGAAGGCAATGGGATGGAATATATAATCCTCAGTGTCTATAGTGTTGTAAGACTTTTTATATCAATCCCCAAACCAGTAAATAGTCTTCCATATGTGTTCTCACTTGGATTAGAATATGACATACTTATATGCCTAATAATTGTTTTGGCAATTCATTGAATGTGTCATGGAAGTGGTGAGTAAGAAGTGTCTTAGAAATGCTGTAGGTGACAGACTGGTGTTTCCAGGAAAAATGGCTTGCTTGGGGTTACACATAGACTGGTCAGCAATACACTTCACCATCAGCAATATTTTCCACTGAAGCTGCAACAGAGTGAGACAACCTGAAACATAGTGATATCTAACACATATTTGGTATTTGAATAAATCACAGATCAGATAAAATGTATTATGCTTAAAACTCATAATAGAGTTGAATACTGATGGAAGGAGAAGGATAAAAATAGACCACAGTGACAAGATCTTTTCTTCTCTAGGGAAAACACCATGATCAATTAGTGGCCATAACAGAAAGTAGCCAGTATTTAACACAATGGACCCCTCCTTGGTGTGGAGGACTTAATCAATGTCCAAGATTTACCATTCACTCAGCCTTCTCATAGCCCCACCACAGCTCAGTATCCCACTTATGAGCCCAGGGAGGTCTGGTGAATCAATTCCTCTTCTTTGTCCTTCCCTCCGACTGCTCTGCTCTCCTCTTCTCATTTCCCACAATTCCCATGATCTAGCTCTGTCCATTGATTTCTTTCTAGTTTCTCCACTATGGTTTCACTTTCCTGGGTATCAGTCTCTGCCCTTGTTTGGCAGCAGTGGCCCCATGAATGGGCTAATTGATAATAACACCATTATTAGGTCTTCTTTTGCTTTCCATATGTTGCAGTAGGCAAGGGCACATGCCTCATGAAGGCAAAAACAGCATCCTGGAGTCAGGCTTCCTTCTCAGATCCAGGAGAGGCAAGGTTTCAATAATGCCATTTCTTCATTTTGTTGTGAGCCTTCATTTACCGCCTGAATTTTTGCCATTTTCTCTGGCCTCTCTCTCTCTCTCTCTCTCTCTCTCTCTCTCTCTCTCTCTCTCTCTGTGTGTGTGTGTGTCTGTGTGTGTGTGTATGTGTGTGTTCATCCAATCAGACTTTATCTCTTGATATGAGATGCCATCCATTCCCTGAATCATGTATCATCTATCCTCCATCTATCTTGTCTTATGCAACGTCTAAGTCAGAAGCCAGGAAGTCACAGTCGCTTTGACTCCTCTCTCTGCTCCCACAACTTCCAATTTCCTACAACTATGTAGTCACCTACTTTAATCTACACTGGAAATTGAACCTGGTGTGGGATGTGCTGGAGAGATGACTCAATGCTGTGGGAACTCCTTCAGCCAATAGCCTTTAAGATACTGGCCCACTTTGGGCGTGATTTCATGTACTATAAATGCACACATAAAGCAAATGTGGGCCTCTTGGCTGATGCTTTCATTTCCAGTTCCTAGCACACACAGAGGACTGCAGACCACTCACTACTCTTTCTATGAGTTTACCCCTAGATAAATAAACCTCTGTTATACTTCACTCCAGGCTAACATGAAATTCTTTTGAACTCCGACAAAAGGTTTCCCAACATGGGGAAAATACAACCACATAAAATGCTAGAGAGCTTGGGAAGGATTTCTAGACCCAGAAGAGCAGAGTTAAGCTTGGCTTCTTGAGAGCCACATTTTTCAGATAGACTCTGTTGGCAGCAAGCAGAGGCATGGCTCCTTTAAGAGAAGTCTTCCTGACTCAGTATTAGTGAAAAAATGACTTCTTTAAGATCCAGCTTCCACATAACCCCGTGTCTCTGGCTGACTTGCAAAGATCTGGTTCTGATTCACTTTTATGGCAGTCTTATACAGCCTCGATATTATAAAATAAGGAACAAAAGCATCTCTCGTATGAACGAGATCCCCCATTACTCAAATGTGCATCAAGAAGTGTGCTAATTGGCTTGTACACCTTAAAAGTATCCACTGTCCTTTTGTCAATTATATACCTCAATAAAACTGGAAAAAATAATTAGAAAAAAGCATGTTGCATAAAAAAAAAAGATCCAGTTTCCAGTTTCATGCTGGCAGCATGAACTCTGGCTCTTTTGGGAGGTCCTGCACTTAAGTGGGTTTGTGAGCTCCATGCGACCAGTTTCTTAATGGTAACATAGACCATCTGTGTCCCTGGAGCTAGGGCGGTGAGTATGGCTTACAGAGGTGGTGAACATCCCTCTGCTATGTTGGACAGGGTGGAACAAACAGGCAGGGCTGCAGAGTTTGTGCTAGCCATTTAAATGTTATCATTTAAAAAAATAACAAAACACTCTTAGTCAGGAAATGATTGCAGATATTCAAAAAAGACAGATTCAGATGAAAAAGACCTCTGAATGGGTCACAGTGTTGGATAAATGTACGTAGCCTTGGGAGAGAAAATAAAAAAGAGTATAGACTGTTATGAAAAGAAACATGTTTGTAAAATAAAAGAAAGTGTTTAAAGAGACAATAAAAGTAATATAGATTATAGACAGTCTTAGACTAAAGAAGGAAAGAAAAAAGCCATGTAAAGATGGAAAATAAAAAGAGAATCTAGATTATACATATTGTGTTTTCTTTGAATTTTTTGACTTCAGAGACAACTGATTTTGGTGCTGCTATGTTAAACCAACTACATGTATACATAACTACATATAATATATATATATGTATATACATATATATATATATATGTATATACATATATATATATATATATATATATATATATATATATATATATATATATATTAGAGGTATCTTGACTTCAAAATTTGGGTCTAAGACTATGTGGTTTTGGAAAAAAGCTTCTGCTTTTGTTCCCAAAGAAGATAAGAACCTATGGATTTCTTCCAGGCTAAAGTGGTTTGATGGAACAAGACCCCACCGAACCCCGGGTCTCTGTAAACCCTTCAGAATACTTCATCCAAGAAACAGCAGGAAGCAATTTGGAGAAAACTATGCCCAAATTCCCAAAATGGTTGTTTATAAATGTTTGTTTTCACTTAGAGGAGATAAGATATAAAGATCAATATTTTGCATTGGAATGGATCTTGGTCTATTGATACAAACTTAAGGTCAACTTGCTACATTGTGTATATGTATTTCTGCCATTAAGGTATTGTGTTTGTGCAGCTCACTTAAAATGTAATGTGTAGTTAAGAAATATAGATTAATTGATAGTCATTTATAATAATCAAACTTGTAGTCATGTTAGTTAGGTTTTCTAGATATACAGAGATATATTTCAGTTAGATCGATAATCTTCAATTTTCCAAAGACCTAGGGAATATGGCATTTAAAATGCTTTAAGAAGTTAAACTTTTCCTGACAGTGAGACATGTCTGCTTCCGCCTGAAACAATTACTTCAAAAAAATGACAGGCATTGCAGAGTCTTCTTATGGAGTTTGCTAGCAATTTGGGCAAGAAACTGCTCCAGCCAGGACTGCTTGATGGTATGCTGTATAAACTGGACACGTAGGACCCAGAGGAAAATGACTGCTGAAAGAAGGTCAAATAGTCCTTCAGGGTTCCTGCTTCACAGAAGAAACTGCCAGACAATCTGCTGACTACAGAAGAAAGTGACTGACAAACTGACAAGATATGCAAAACAGCCTTTCAAATTTGCTGCTTTATGAAAATATCTGCCAGATACTATGGGTCTGTAGGCTGAAGATGGGTATCCCAACATTATAGAAGAACTACGGGTGACTGTCCAAGCAGCATGATTTTTTCTGTCAATTCTAGAGTTTTTGAAGGTGCTTACAATGCACTTTCTGTTTACTTAGGTATTAATATTCCTTTTGAGGTCTTTTAAGAGTTGATGGTAGTTAGTTTTAGTTTTCCTTAATTGTGATAAGAGATGAATTAGATATGAAATTCAAGACTCACAAGGATAAAATAGATGATCACATATTTTCTTCAATTTTGCCAGATATAAATAAACTAAATATTATAACTGTAATTCTTGCTTGAACCTGTTTTGTTATATGTAATTTTACTATGTTAAAGTTAAAGCCTTGATTTTTCTTTAGACAGAAAAGGGGAGATGATGTGGGATATCCTTCTGTATATATGTTGCTTTTAATGGTTGATGAATAAAACTCTTTGGGCCAATGTCTTAGCAGAGTAAATCCAGGTGGGAAATCAGAACAGAGATAGAGAGTGAGAGTAGGTGGCATCAAAGAGATGCATGTAGCTGCCAAACGAGAAAGACACACCAGAACCTTAGCAACCTTAACAGTAGGCCACAGCCAAGTGGTAATATACAGATTGATAGAAATGGGTTAATTTAACATATAAGAGAAAGTTAGAAATATGCTAGAGTCATTGGCCAAACAGTGTTGTAATTAATATACTTTCTGTGTGATTATTCGGGTCTGAGCAGTCAGGGAGAAAATGAGCAGTCGCCACCTACAACTCAGTTTAAAGAAAGGTCTCTTGCAGAAGACCTGAGTTCAGTTCCCATCACCCATGCTAGGCAGCTCAGAACTGCCTATATTTCAACCCCAGAGGCATCAGATGCCGCTGGCTTTCGTGAACACCTGCTCTCAGGCTCACATACTCACACATAGACACACACCTGTATGTAATTAAAAATAAATTAAATCTTTAAAAAACAAAACCAAAAAGTAAAATAAAATGAAAGAAACTTAAACAATTTCTTTTAAAAATTTTTTAAATTTATTCCTGTCTATTATATTACATTCTGATCCTAATTTTCCTTTCTCCTTTCCTTCCTCCCTGCGGAACACCCCCACATCTACTTCTTCGCCATTTTTCTTTAGAAAAATGTAGGCCTCCCATGGATATCAACCAAGTATGGCTTATCAAGTAAGACTAGGAACCTTGTGGAAAAGAGTCCAAAGAGCAGGTAAAGGATCAGGGACAGACTCTCCCACTATTGGGAGTCCCACAAGATGACCAAACTAAAGAACTACAACATATATGCAGAGGGCTTAGGTCAGTCTCACAAAGGCTCTCTGGTTATAGGTTCAGTCTCTGTGAGCCCCTATGAACCAGGTTAGTTGAGTATGTAAGTTTTCTTGGGGTGCCCTTGACACCTTTGTCTCCTATAATCAATCCTTTCTCCGCATCTTCTGCCTGATTCCCTGAGCTCTGCCTAATGTTTGTCTGTGAGTCTTTTCATCTGTTCCCTTTAGTTGCTGGATGAAGTCTCTCTGAAGAGTATTGTGTTAGGCACCAATGTATGAGTGTAGCAAAATATCATTAGGAATTATTTCATTGCCTGTATTTTCCAGTCATGTTTGATTTTTTTTTATTGATTTAAATTGACCTCTAAATTTTGCTCTGCTTCCATCCGTGCCTCTCCCATCCCCTTCAACCCTCTCCCAATGTCCCCATGCTCCCAATTTACTCAGAAGATCTGGTGTTTTTCTACATCCCATGTAGATTAGATATATGTATGTCTCTCTGAGGGTCCTCATTGTTGTCTAGGGTCTCTGGGATTGTGATTTGTGGGCTGATTTTCTTTGCTAGTGAGAACATGTGATAATTGACTTACTGTGTCTGTGTTACTTCACTCAAAATGATGTTTTCTAGCTCCATCCATTTGCCTGAAAAATTCAAGATGTTGTTATTTTTTCTGCTATGTGGTAATTCATTGTGTAAATATACCACATTTTCTTTATTCATTCTTCCCTCAATGGGAATTTATGTTATTTCCTATGCTGCTATGAACATAGTTGAGCACATGTCTTTGTGGCACAATTGACCTTCCTTTATATTTATATCCAAAAGTGGTATTACTGGGTCTTGAGTAATGTTGTTTTCTAAATTTCTGAGAAATTACCACACTGACATCTAAAGAGGCTATAGCAGCTTGCATTCCTACCAGCAATACAGGAGTGTTCCATTACCCCACAACCTCTCCAGCAAGGGCTGTCATTAGTGTTTTTGATCTTGGCCATTCTTACACATATATGGTGGAATCTCAGAATTGTTTTTGGTTTGCATTTCTCTGATGACTAAGGATGTTGAGCTTTTCCTTAAGTGTCTTTCAGCTATTTTAGATTCTTTTGTTGAGAGTTCTCTGTTTAGGTCTGTACTCCATATTTTATTGAATTATTTCTTCTTTTGATGACCAATTTCTTGAGTTCTTTGGATATTTTGGAGGTTGAATCTCTGTCTAATATGGGGTTGATGAAGATGTCCCATTCTGTAGACTGTCCTTCTGTCTTGTTGACCATGTCCTTTGCTTTACAGAATCTTTACAGTTTCAGGAGGTCACACTTATTAATTGTTTCTCTCAGTATCAGTGCTGCTGGGGTTATATTAAGAAGTCGTCTCCTGTGCCAATGTGTTCCAATGTACTTCCCATTTTCTCTTTTATGAGGCTCAGTGTGGCTGGCTTTATGTTGAGATCTTTGATACATTTGGACTTGAGTTTTGTGCATGGTGATAGATATGGATTTATTTTCATTCTTCTACATGTTGATATCCAGTTATGCCAGCACCATTTGTTAAATATGCTTTCTTTTTTCATTTTTCCATTTGATATTTTTTGCTTCTTGGTCAAATATCAGGTATTCAAAGGTGTGTAGATTAGTATCTGGGTCTTTGATTCTGTTCCATTGTTCCTACTGTCTGTTTTTATGCCAACAACAGGCTGCTTTCAGTATTGTAGCTCTGTAGTAGAGTTTGAAGTCAGGGATTGTGATGCCTCCAGAAGTTCCTTTATTGTCCAGGATTGTTTTAGCTATCCTGGGTTTTTTGCTTTTCCATATGAAGTTGAGTACTGTTCTTTCAAGGTCTGAAAATTTTGCTTGGATTTTGATGGGCATTGCATTGAATATGTAGATTGCTTTTGGTAAGATTGCCATTTTTACTATGTTAATTCTACCTTCCCAAGAACATGGGAGATCTTTCCACTTTCTGGTATCTTCTTCAATTTCTTTCTTCTTCGATTTCTTTCTTCACAGAGTTAAAATTCTTGTCATACAAGTCTTTCACTTGTTTTGTTAGAATTACTCTTGAGATATTTTATGCTATTTGTGGCTATTGTGAAGGGTGATGTTTCTCTGATTCCTTTCGAAGCCCATTTATCATCTGTGTACAGAAGGGCTATAGATATTTTTGAGTTATTCTTGTATCTGCTCCATTGCTAAAAGTGTTTATGTGTTGTAGAAGTTCCTTGGTAGAATTTTTGAGGCCACGTATTTAAACTATCATATCTTCAGCCAACAGTGAGAGTTCGACTTTTTCTTTTCCAATTCATATCCCCTTGATCTCCTTTTGTTGACTTATTGCTCTAGCTAGGACCTCAAGAACTATTTTGAATAGATACAGAGAAAGTGAACAAATTTGTCTTGTTCTTGATTTCAGTGGAATTGCTGGGAGTTTCTCTCCATTTAGTTTGATGTCGTATGTTGGCTTGCTGTAATTACCTTTATTATGTTTAGGTTTGCTTCTTGGATCCCTGCTCTCTCCAAGATGGTTATCATGAAGGGATGTTGTATTTTGTCAAAAGCTTTTGGCATCTTAATGAGATGATCATGTGGTTTTTATTTTTCAGCTTGTTTAAATGATGGACAACGTTGACAGATTTTCATTTGTTGATCCATCCCTGTATCTCTGGGATGAAGGTGATGTGATCATGGTAGTTGATGGTTCTGATGTGATCTGGGATTCAATTTGCCAGTAGTTTATTTAGTATGTTTTCATCAATGTTCATGAGTGAGACTGGTCTGTAATTCTCTTTCTTAGTAATGTCTTTACGTGGTTTGGGTATCAGGGTTATTATACCCTCATAAAAATTGTTTGGCAATGTTCCTTCGGTTTCTATTGTGTGGAAGAATTTGAGGAGTATTGGTATTAGTTTTTCTTTGACAATCTCGTGGAATTCTGAGCTGAAACCATCTGGTCCTGGGCTTTTTTTGGTTGGGAGACTTTTGATGACTGTTTCTATTTCTTCAGCAGTTATAGGTCTGCTTATCTGATCTTGATTTAATTTTTGTTAGTGATATTTATCAAGGAAGTTCCCATTCCCTTCAAGTTTCTTAATTTTTTTGGAGTATAGATTTTTGAAATATGACCTGATGATCTCTGTATTTCTTTCTTGCCTGTCGTTATGTCCCCCTTTCATTTCTGATTTTGTTAATTTGGATGTTCTTTCTCTGCCTTTAGTTAGTTTGGAGAATGGTTTGTCTATTGCATTGATTTTCTCGATGAACTATCTCTTTGTCTCATTGATTCTTTGTATTGCTTTCTTTGTTTCTATTTTGTTGATTGCATCCCTCATTTTGATTATTTCCTGCCATCTAGTTCTCTTGGGTGTGTTTGCTTCATTTTGTTCTAAAGTTTTCAAATGTTCTGTTAATTGACTAGGGTGGGATTTCCCCAGCTTCTTTATGTAGGCATTTAGTGCTATGAACATTCCTCTTAACACTGCTTTCATTGCATCCCATAAATTTGGGTATGTTGGTAGGTCATTTTCATTGAATTTTAGGAAATCTTAATTTTTTCTTTATTTCTTCTTTGACCCATTGATGATTCAGGTGAGTATTTCTTAATTTCCATGAGTTTTGTGGGTTTTCTGGAATTGCTATTGCTGTTGAATTCTAGTTTTAAGCCATGGTGATTTGATAAGATACATGGGGTTATTCCAATATTTTGTATTTGTTGAGGCTTGTTTTTTTTACTGAGTATATGGCCAATTTTTGAAAAGGGTCCATGAGATGCTGAGAAAAGATATATTCTTTTATATTTGGATAGAATTTTCTATAGATGTCTGTTAAGGTCATTTGAGTCATAACATCTGTTAGTTCCCTTATTTCTCTGTTAATTTATTGTCTGGCTGACCTGTCCAGTGGTGAGAGGGGAGTGTTGAAGCCTCCCATTATCAGTGTGTGGGGTTTAATGTACGATTTAAGCTTTAGAAGTGTTTATTTTACATATGAGTGTGCTCTTGTATTTGGGGCATAGAAGTTCAGTATTGAGATTTCCTCTTGATGGAATTTTTACTGTGACTAATATGAAATGTCTTTTTTTGGCTCTTATGATTAATTTTAGGTTGAAGTCTATTTTGTTAGATATTCGGATAGCTACACCAGCTCTTTTCTTAGGACCATTTGATTGGTCATCAAATATCATCTGACCAGCAGCTTTCAGAAGGGTTGGTTTAGGAGAGAGAGCGAAAGAGAGAGAGAGAGAGAGAGAGAGAGAGAGAGAGAGAGATTGATTTCAGGATATTTTATTGCAATGATAAGAGAGGCAGAAATAGAAACCAAGTATGGGAAACCCAGATAAAGAATGTTCTAGTACACAAATAAGGATTGATACCTAGTGATTCATATATCCTACCAACAGAATGTGTAGCCCACCTAAGCATACAGCCATTTTTTAGCCAGTCCCTAGGAAATGCCTCATGTTCCTAGCCTGTGGGGACCTCTGTAGGAGATCCAGCCTACCAAGGCTGGGGGGAAAGTCAGAATCAAAGTAGGACAAATGAGGAAAACTGGACGAAGGATCCAGTCTTGTTCACCTTTTTCTCCATTATGCTGACACACCTGCTTGCCCCAGTCCTCACAGTGCAGCAGGCTCCTCTCAGGAACAGAACATAATCAAATAAGGAGCCAGACCTCCTGGGTGTTTCCAAGTTAAAAGTTGGAAGGGGCAGAGCAGAATCCTGGGGTCCTTTGTGGTCATTTCACAAAGTACAAGCTTCTCCTACCTCACTGTTCCTCTTCTCACCTGTCTCTGCTGTTCTTTCTGTCCTCAGCCTTGTCACCTAACTCCCTGGTCGTGTGTTCTGTGTTCACCGACAGCATAGAAGCTGGTCTTTCTCAGGACAGTTCAGGGTTGATGCAGCTTCGTGTTCATACATCAAGGGTTTGGGTCTTGGCCTCTTGGTCTGCATGGACTTTATTTTCCATGGCATTTCAATTCAGGCGACGTCCTCCTTGTCTGCTGTTTGTCAGGACAGAAACCCTGGAATACAGTTTCGTCGTTTCCTCAAGAAGACCTAGCCTGTTGATGCACGGACATTGACAGAAACAGTCGTCCCCTGGGGTGGAAAATAAGGAGGGCAAGAGAGGTGGTAACAGGGCATCAGGGAGTCTGAGGATGAAGGCTACCATTCAAGTAGAGATAGAGTGCTGAAGAAGGCTGAAACTCGTCAGGTTAAGGAGGAGCCTCCACCTACATCAGGCAGGGTGTTCATCTCTGTTTCACTGAGGGGCTGCCAAGCCATCTGATCTGGGGTACAGGAGGATGGCAGATATGAATGGATGATTGGTCTATGGATCTCATTGTAAGCAGGGCATCCTCAGAGAAGGCAAAGACTATTCCAGAAGGTTAGAATTGAGTGTGTCTCAGACTTTATCACATTGCTTTCATATTACAGAAACACCAGGGCATGTGGAGGACTCCCTTAAACCAGTGGTGTGGGGCAGAGCCCATCCACAGTCTGACTCCACGCTGGTCCTTTCTTCCAGTGGTTGCTAACTCTCAGAAAGTGGGTACTTGGGTATTATGACTGTCGATAGGGTACCAGAGGGCAGTAGACTCTTGGGAGAGATCCAAGATCCATGGAGGAAACAGGAAATGTCCATGTGGATAGCTTGGCTTCTCCTCCGAACAATGTGATGGTTAGGAATTTTAAGGAGACCACTGAGCATTGGGAACCAAAAGTGGGAGCATGCTTGGATCTAGGGTGTTCCTAGAGGGCAAATGCTGAGAGGGGAGAGCATGGTGAGCTATGGCACAGAGTCATTTTGCAAAGATAGTAAACCAAGAATTGATATTGCCAGTGTGTTATCTATGTCACTTGGGGAAATGGGAGCAGACATTGAATTGTGGGAGGAGGAGAACAGAGATGGTTACATACAGTGCAGGTTCAGAGCGGCATCTGTAGCCGAGGGACCAGCTGTAGTAGCCCATCAGCTACTGCCAGACCCTGGCCACCAGTCCTTATTCCCCAGTCACAGCCTTCTCCTCGTCTGTCCAGGGTAGAGGGCAATGATTTGTAGGGTGTAGAGTTCCTGCCAGTCTCTCCAGTTTCGGTGGACTCAGGAAACTCTCAGCTTTTCTTCGAAGCCTCTGCCTTTGATGCTTGTACATGTGTTTCTGCCCTCTTCCTATTCTCCTGAGAGAAGACAACAGCCTGGTAAAGCTTTACTGAGCACCTACTATGTGTCAGGGGCTTTGTCAGTGTTGGAGAACTGAGCACCTACTATGTGACAGGTGCTGTGTTAGTGTTGGAGGACTGAGCACCTACTATGTGTAGGGGCTTTTCAGTGTTAGAGAGCTGAGCACCTACTATGTGACAGGGGCTGTGCCAGTTTTGGAGTTGTCTATTTTAAGTGTATGAATCACGATTAATAAACACTCAGGGTCAGAAATTGGGGTTTAACCTGAATATCTTAAAAGCAAAACAGCCAGTCACTAGCTCTTATTTTGCCCTCAGTCTGAAATAGTGATCTTGCCTCCAGGAATCTCAAGAGGAGACTATGTCTGAGAGCTATCTCCCTACTCCCCATTTTATATTCCTCTCTAGGGCTGGGATTAAAGGCATGCACTTCCAATTTCTATGCAACTATGATGGCTACTGGGTATAAGGTGTGTGTTACCATAACCTGATCTGGATGGCTGACCAGTGGGACTGTTCTATCGCAGATCTTCGGTCAGTCTTTATTTATTAAAATAAGATTGAAATGCCACTATAAATGGTGGTTGCGAAGTGTTGAGTGGGGTTCCAAAATGTGAGGCTCAGAAGAGGGACAGCAAAAATATAAGAGACAGGGTGAGGAGGAGGGCATTGGGAGGGTGCAGAGGGGTGCGGTGGGAGGGCGGGGAGAGGTGCAGTGGGAAGGCGGGGAGTGTGGTGAGGGAAGGCAGGGAGGGTGGAGAGGGGTGCAGTGGGACTGTGGAGAGGGGTGCAGTGGGAGGGCGGGGAGGAGTGCAGTGGGAGGGCGGGGAGGAGTGCAGTGGGACGATGTCTTGGCTTTTGTACCCCTGAACTCACAGCAATTATGACAGGCTGCACAGGATCTGCTCAAGGTCAAGCCAACAAAGCAGTCAAAATGTGAGCAGGCAGGCAGCAGTGGGCTTAATGGGTACCAGAGAGAGGGAGAGGAGGTGGGGGAGGAGAGAAGAGAAGAATAGGGAGCACAGAGGTGAAGAGATGGGATTGGAGAGGGGAAGAGGGTGAGGGAGGATAGGAGGAGGAGAGGGCATATTGAGGGTTCATCATAGGGCTAGGGAGGATTAGGGTTGAATATGGGTTTTCCATATATACATATGCCAAGTTGTCAAAGAAGGAATAAAAGATTAAAATGCAAAGTGTGAATTTTTAAAACATAAATTACATTAGGTTATCCTTCTTTTACCAAAAAGTATGTATGGTGACTGTAAAACTTTTAAAAACTATAGGAATACATGAACCTTAAAGTTCTTAAGATATAAGACGTAAGACTTAAAATTCTGTATTGTTATGCACCTAGCTGTTAGCACTTATGTTCTTTCTCACAGCAGCATGTCTGTCTTCCCATTGTTGGTTCATATTCTGCAGAGTTCCTGAAGACTGAGTCATTCCTGAAATAGAGTATTGATGAATATGCGGAATCCCATCATCGGAAGCCCTAACTTTTGTGTTTAATGCATTAATACATAGGTAGGTCCATCCATTCAATTGTTTTGAACCTTTCTCTAAATTGAGCTGAGAACTCTCTAGCTAGCCAGAGAGTGGGTGTTGGTAATTCAGGAAAAAATGAGCTGTTACAAGTAAGCTGTATTTATTATCTCCTATGTCACAGTAGGGTAGGTAAGGACAATGGTAATGTACTGTATATTTCAACAGAATAAGGACAAAGATCATGAATGTTTTCACCACCAAGAAATTACCCAATGGATATACAGACCCTGGTTTGGAATCATACAGTACTTCACATTAAAATACTATATGGTGTCTGTAAACATGTAAACACTGTGTTTTACTAATTAGTCTATTAATATAATTAAAATTATTTTTAATTAAAAAGCTTGGGATTTACAAAAACCAAGTAAATGATAGTAATTGCAGTTAGCACTTAACACAGCTCTTCACCATGAGTCAGTACCAGCCTAAGTACTAACCTGTTCTGTTCTCCCAGTGGTACTTTGAAGTCGGTATCATTATTAGTTTCTGTCACACATGAAAGCACTGAGCACAGAAGGTGACTAACCTACAGAACACACAGCTGATACGCCACAGATTTGGAAATGAAACCAAGGAAGTCTGTCGCTAAGATAAGCAAGTCTGAGAAGGAAACTCACTTCTTTGCAAATTTCTGTTAAAAGTTTAATGGCCAAGTCCGATCAGTGTGCTGTGGTCTCTCGGTTCACATGTCTTGAGCAATAGAATGCATCAACTTCTCTCTTTTTTTTTAAAGCATAGAATGTTTGGTCATTTCAATAATTTTCCAAGAAAAGGGGAGGGAGGAAATGAACACATGTGATGTGACAGCAGAAGGGGGCACCGTGGAGGGATGGGGGCAGCAGGGAATGGGAGTGGAGAAGAATACTTTACATGTAAGGAATGAAGATATTGGAGGCTGGAGAGATGGCTCAGTGGTTAAGAGCACCGACTGCTCTTCCAGAGGTCCAGGGTTCAATTCCTAGAACCCACATGGTGGCTCAAGTATCTATAACTATATGGGATCCAGTTCCCTCTTCTGGTTTCAGACAGACATACAGACAAAACACCTGTAAATATAAAATAAATAAATAAATTTTAAGTAGTAAAACTATATGTATACCAAAAAGAAAAAAAAAAAAACAAAGGAGTTAATGGCACCACACAAAGAAAACCCACAGAATCAACTAACATGGGCTAGTTGGCCCAAAGAGACTGAACCTATGACCAGGGAGCAAGCCTGGGACTGCCCTAAGCCCTCTACATATATGTTACAGTTGTGTAGTTGGCTGCCTTGTGGGACTCCTATCAGTGACAGGAGGGCTATCTCTGACTTATTTGCCTGCTTTTTGGACCCTATTCTGCAATGTGCCTAGTCTTGAGGCAACTTGATAAGCCATGTTTGGTTGATATCCATGGGAGGTCTTTATCTGCAGAGAAATGAAAAAGGAGTGGATCAGGGTAACAAGGAGAAAAGGAAAGAAGATTTATGGTCAGGATGTAAAATATGAGAGCAGACGATTTAAAACGTATTTTAAAAGAAATTGTTCAGGTTGTATTTGTTTATATTTTGTTTTTTAAAGATTTATTTTACTTTTAATTATATATAGGTGTGTGTGTTTATGTGTGGGTACGTGCAGCTGAGATCAGGTACTCATGAAAGTCAATGCATCCCATCCCATGCCTCTGGAGTTGAAGTGCAGGCACTTGTGAGCTGCCCAGCATGGGTACTGGGAACAGAACTCAGGTCTCTGCAAGAGCCCTTTCTTAACACTGAGTCATCTCTCCAGCACATCCCCACATCAGCTTCAATTTCCGGTGTAGACTAGGGGAGGTGACTAAATAGGAAGTTGAAAGTTGTGGGAGCAGAGAGAGGAGTCAAAGCGACTGTGACTTCCTGGCCTCTGACGTGGAAGCTTGATCAGACAAGATGTTTTCAGAAGAGAGATAATACAGAAGTCAGGGGGTGGATGGAGTCAAGTATGAAGATATATATCCAGATCTACAGTGGATGTACACACACACACACACACACACACACACACACACACATGCAAGCACGCAAACATACCAGAGAAAATGGCAAGAACTCAGGTAGAAAATAAAGGGCTCACATCAAAATGAAGGGATGGCATCATTGAAACCTTGCCTCTTTAGGATGTGAGAAGGAAGCCTGACTTCAGGATGCTGTTTCTGCTTTCATGAGTGATGTACCCTTGCCTACTAAAGCTATGGAAAGCAGAGGTAGACCTAACAAGGTGTTATTATCAATTAGACCATTCATGGGACACAGCACAAACAAGAGCAGAGACTGATACCCAGGGAAGTGAAACCACGGTGGGGAAACTAGAAAGAAATCAATGGACAGAGCTGGATCATGGGAAGTGCGGGAGTAAGAAGAGGCGAGCAGAGCAGTTGGAGGGAAGGACAAAGAAGAGGAGTAGCCCCACCAGACTCCCTGGGCTCATAAGTAGGATACTGAGCTGTGGTGGGGCTGTGGGAAGGCTGAGTGAACAGTGAATCTAGGATACAGATTAAGCCCTCCACACCAAGGAGGGGTCCATTGTGTTGACTACTGGCTACTTTCTGTTAGGGTTGCTAATTGATCATGGTGTTTTCCCTAGAGAAAAAAAGATCTTGTCACTATGGTTTTTTTTTTTTTACTCCATCTCTTCCCATCAGTATTTGGCTCTATGATGAGTGTTCAAGTATAATACATTTTGTCAAATACCTCACTATGTTTCAGGCATCTTGGCTTTGTTGCAGATACAGTGGAAAGTATTGCTAATAGTGAAGTGTATTGCTGACCAGTCTATGTGTGACCCCAAGCAAGCCATTTTTCCTGGAAACACCAGTCTGTCACCTACAGCATTTCTAAGACACTTCTAACTCAACCCTTCCACCACTCCCCCAATGTGTG
This sequence comes from Microtus oregoni, assembly GCF_018167655.1. Taxonomy (NCBI): domain Eukaryota; kingdom Metazoa; phylum Chordata; class Mammalia; order Rodentia; family Cricetidae; genus Microtus; species Microtus oregoni. The sequence continues at coordinate 15,051,354 of NW_024543074.1, forward strand.
TACTGAACACATACTATGCAGGTAAGCATGCCATTTTCCAATCCAAGTGCAAACACATGGTGAAAGACAATTTCCTGGTTTAGAGATTCATATGAAAAGTCTTACAACCCTATAGACACTGAGGATTATAGATTCCATCCATTGCCTTCATTCAAAAGAACTAAATTAGTGTCTTGGTCAGGAAACCCACCCTGTTAGACTCATCATGTGCTAGGATGTTATCCAGACTCTACCAGTAAGACATGGTCCGAATTTGTTCAAAACCAATGGGACATCATTCAAATTTTAAAACAAAAGTTTACATGGATGACGGAGGACCCACTGCAGTAAGTGTTGTAATTCTGGAAATCAAAATCACCAGGAGAAATGGAAGCAGCCTGTGTGCTTTAAAGACTGTAAGAGCAGAGGACTAGGACATAGGCCTCCACAGGCACCAACCACAGCTCAAGGTGAATGGGGGAACATTCACAAAGTCACACTCCCTAGATAAAAAAAAAAAAAAAAAAAAAAAAAAAAAACCTACAGGCAGGCAATAGCTGTCAGAGAGGGACAATCAGCTCTCTCTGTGAATGAACTTCCAATGGGTTATCCAAATCCAACTGCTCTGCCCCAAACACATGTACATAGGAGCAATGTGAGATGGACTCAGTAGGTAACAGAAATGAGTAGAGAAGGAGAGGTCGTGAATTTGAGAGGGAGTTGGGAACAATGGGAGAAGTTAGAGAGGGGGAGGAGTGGAAATGATGTACACTGTGTGTGGAGACCAGGAGAGTGTCAGTCCGAATGACGAAGGAAGAAAATCGAGTTCAACATGACTCAATAGCCCGTCTTGGATCAAACATCTGGAGTCTTTATATATAGGGTCCTTTAGTTTGGGCAAATTAAAGTATAGTACAGTTTAGAAACAAGTTTCCTGGTGTAACACACAATCCCCTGTGCACAAGGATGAATGATTATATTGAAACTCCTCTCAAAATACATGTCACTTCTTCCATGAAGTTGGGTTCTAGAGATAGGCTACAGGCATTATCTTTGGGCCTATGGAAGGATCTGATGTGGTCTCGATCACACAGATAGCACTTGACTCCTTTGGGCCACTAGCTACTTCCTGCCATAGTTGTGGGATCTTCAGTGAGTCCCTGGACATCCGGGTAACACACAGGCCACCTAGACTACTAAGTATCTGCAGTGGTAGTTGTGGGGGCTCAGGAAAACCCCTGGGCATACAAATAATGCAAAAGTCACCGAGACCATTGCCCACCTCTGGTCTTGCTTGTGGGACCTTGGTATGGGCTGACACTACAGACAACAGAGATCACCATGCTATTAGCCGTCTCCATTCGCAGCCTTCTGGTTGGAACACAGGCTGTACATCTCTCCCTGTATGTTTCGCACTCTTGGTTTTCCAGAACTTTCCTGTGAGACAAAGAACATTTGTGCTCCCATCAACACTATTAATGTGTGAAATTCTCAAGAATTTAAGTGAAGAAATGCTATGCCGTACCAATAGGAAATGTCTAAGGGCACAGGATTGAAGCACATTTTAAGGCATTAAACTTAGCCTCTCATCACCAGCAATTAATTTCCTTTTCCATAGAGATGAGAATTCTTTTTTAAACTTATTGATTTTTATTGTATGCATATGAGTGTTTGGGTGCATGTACGAGCCTGAGATAGTCAGAAGAGGGCTTGGATCCCCAGCAACTACAGGTACAGGTGGTTGTGGGCTGTCACGTGGATGATGGACACTGGACTCAGGTCCTCTGCAAGAGCATCCAGTGCTCTAACTGCTGAGACATCTCTCAAGCCCCTGATATAAGAATTCCTGAAACAAAATCTTAGAATCAGGAAAGGTCAATCTTAGCGAATCTTTGATGCTGTTAGCAGCACCTCATATTGTTCTGATGGTATTCACTTTGGGAGACAGGCTGTGAAATGCCCCTCGTTTCAAAATGCCTTAGAGGGCTGGCAAGATTTCTTAGCAGGCAGAATCAATTTCTACACATACTTGATTCTCTGAGTTCAATCCTGAAAAGAAGAGAAAGATAAAACACTAAGGTGAAAGCAGAAAAAAATTAAATAAGTAAGAGAAAGTGCATGAATCCTGTCCTCAGGCCTCCACATACTTGTTACAGCACACGGCACATTCATGTACACATAAACACACTTGTGGCCTGCACACATGCAATGTACCAATAATAATCAGTATAAAATAAAATTGAAAAATGTAACCCTATAGACACTTAGAAAGGAGCGACTTCCTACGGTGTGTCCTTGTTTTGCTTATGCCTGAAGCCCTCTACCATTTTCTTGTATCAAATCTATGAACTCCCAACTCCTGAGGGGAGAGTTTAAAGCCAGCTCTCTCTATGTTTAAAGATGTCTTCATATTTGTGCTGTTTCCACAAAACTCTTTCCTAGAAAGGCTTTTTTCTAGATTAATGGGCATAAATTTTTTAGGCTCCTCACAGGTATCGACACCCACATCTAAAGTATTGTTATGATCCCCAAATACTCCCTACCCCAGTGGCCTAGTCACTCTGTAGCTGATGGTTGGACAAATATCTGAAATGTGACCTCAAGTCCCCTACAGCTCTAGCTGCGAATGCTTTAACTCAGCTGCTCATGGTGGTGGGGGAGGGGCTGCTGTGCCACCATCCACAACTCTTCCATCCGTGTGGTTAGAGAAGCTCGAAATGACAGAGTTTCCATTCCATGGTGAGGAATCAGGCTAGAGTGTTCACTCACAGAGCGGTTTCTATCAGAAGGACCTGCTCAGAATAGCCCTGGGTTGACATTATCCTAGCTCCTCCCGCTCACCAGAAAAACTAATTTCCCCTCAAGAAGTAAGGATAGGTCACGAGTTGAGAGCTGGGACTATACCTCAGAGATTCTATTCTTGGATATCCTGAGCACTGTGTGGTCACCAAGGACCCTGGGTTGTGCAATATCCAACAGGACACCATCACTGAACTGACAATTTTCCCTCCACACCCCCGGATTCCATTTCCCCTTCTGCCGGGGCTGCCTATAAAGAGAAGGGGCATATGGCGTCAGACACCAGCAGGACACAAGCGGCAGTGAGGACCGGTCTCTGCTGACAAGCCCCAGCTCCATCACCTGCTCTACATCATGAAGGTCCCCACAGCTGCCCTTGCTGTCCTTCTCTGCACCATGGCTCTCTGTGACCAAGTCTTCTCAGCTCCATGTGAGTCCCCATCGATACAGCTTGTGTCCCCACTCTGGTCTTGAGCAGACCACAGCAGTTTTTTCTGTGGCTTCGGAGTCTACAAGAGAGAAGAAACTGATCTTTCTCTTTAAGATTTTTATTTTTCTCTCTGTGGGGTGGAGATTTTTAACCTCTTGTAGGTCTACCTGGAACTTGGAATCACAGTGAGCGAGAGGACCGGTGTCAATCACTTACCAGCCAGCCCTAGGATGCCTAACTCTGTCTCTGGCATGCCTTAGGCCATGCCCCAGGTGTCCTTTGCTAATTTTTGTAACAGAGAAAGCTGTGGAAGGGACATGGGGTAACCCACAGAAAAATTGAAAGCCCACAGTGGAGACAGAGAGAGGGAGGATGAGAGAGAGAGAGAGAGAGAGAGAGAGAGAGAGAGAGAGAAAGAACAGACAGATACGGAAGGCATTTCTGGTCCCAAATGTGGTCAGAGCCCCCTAGCCTTCCTTACCCTATCAAGAAGTAGTGTTGGCCGATTTTCCTGCCCTATGTTGACTTGAACACATTCTGCCTTTCCCCCTGCAGATGGTGCTAACACCCCAACCTACTGCTGCTTCACTTACAGCAGGCAGATTAACCGCAAATTCATTGCTGACTATTTTGAAACCAACAGCCTTTGCCCTCAGCCAGGCGTCATGTAAGTTCTCTTTTCCTGCTTTCCCTTACATGGGGATGTATGGGCAGGATGAGGGAGGGTTTATAAGCCATGGAGGGGGGAGCACAGGATCCTCTCAGGTGACAGTGAAAGAGGCTCTCTAGAGCATCTCTTTGGATAGGGGTCTGGATGGAGATGCCACAGAGGACCTCAGACTCTTCTATAGGATGATCCTCTTTTTGACCCTCATCTCTCTCCATAGTTTCCAAACAAAGAGAAACCGGAAGGTCTGCGCTGACCCCAAAGAAACTTGGGTGCAAGAATACATCGCTGACCTGAAGCAGAATGCCTGAAAGGCTTGGAGGCAGTGAGGAATCCCAAAACATTCATGGGCTCTGTGTGGAGCAGGGTCCTGAGTTTCAGAAAATCCCAGCCACCTCCACAGCTTCATCTCCTGCAAACTGTTTGCCGCCAAGTAGCCACACACAGGGACTCTCAACTTGAATTCTAATTTAATTTATTATTATTTAATTTTGTAATTTATTTTATTGTCACACTTGTTCTTGTGACTCTTAGTTCTGAACGATCTCAGGGTACTTTCCAACATCCCCTCCCTCTCCCCTTGCTCACACTGTGTTTGGTGACAGTGGGAGTGGCTGTCACCAGGCTGTTCTAGGTAGATACGGTGACAAGATCACACGCTGACAAAGAAACAATGGATGCTTTGTTTACACCAGAGAAATAATAAATATGCTCTTATAAAAGTGATTGGAATTGAGTTTTATTTTATTTCCTGTAAAATGAGAATTACGGATGAAGAGGACTAACAGCAAATAATAAAGAGATCTGAAATAGAATCCAGGGGTGTGGGAAGGGCTGGGAAGGTGAAAATGGGTGGGCTCCCATGGGGCACCCCCCTTCATAGTGGAAGTATGGTGCTGGACCACTGGAATGGTGGTTATTTTGTGAATCAACTCATAATGAACCTGCTCTAGAAAAGGTCAACCTTTAAATAAACATCATCAGTGGCAAATTAGTTTTGCATCCCAGGAATTAAGCTTTCTTAAGAACAGTTTTGAGGATTACTCTAAACTTGGTGGTTTTTGTACATTGTCCATTTTATCTGGCTTTTTGTTTTTGTTTAAGTCTCACTCCTTAACCTGGTCTGACCCGAAGCTCAGAGATCTGAGTGCCTTTGCCTCTTAATGGCTGAGATTAAAGGCACCACCATGCCACACATCCCTTCCCCTCCCAAAGCTTATGTATTAAAATATTAGTCCCCAGTACAGCAGTGTTCAAAGGTGATTGGTGCTGAGGGCTCTGACCTCGTGAATTGTATTGAAGTCATACTTGAATGGGTTTAGAGAGTTGGGTGGGATTTCTGTGATAGCAGCAAGACCTATTTCTTCGTTGCTTCTCTTCGCATGCCTCTGCCATGATGAGGCCTCACCCTTGGCTGAAAGTACCGTGGCCAACTTCAGAAACCATGAGAGGAAATAAACTTTTCTTCCTTTGAACTGAGGTTCTCGGGTGTGTTGTCAGGGCGATCGAGAGCAGGCTAAAGCACCTGCCAGTGTGGCAGCGCACCTGAGACTGCACAATCAACCATCCCCACCTGTCAGAAAGGGAAAGCTGGGCTCAGAGAGCTAAAACTACTTTACCAAAATCAGAACAGAAATGATACAACCAAGTCACCACACTCAACTTTTACTTGCAGACTCCTCTATTCTACTGACCTGCAGCAACTGCCCAGTCAAGCAACTACCCCAGATCAAGCAAGTCAGCGGTCCAATAGAGAAGCACTCTTGGGGCTGGCAGGATGGATAAAGGTACCTGCCACCAAGCCTCATGGCATGGTTTAGCTCCAGGTCCTATGTGGTAGAGAGAGAACCAACTTCTTCAAATAATCCTCTGATCTCCACATGCACAGAAAACGAACAAATGGAAATTATTTTTTCAAAAGGAGAGGCTACCATTACTGAAGCCTCTTTTTCCCCAGGTTGGCAGAGTTGTCTGTAAGTGACATCATTTCTTTCCTGAAGTTCCACCAGCAAAGGGGGCAGTTACTTAAGCCTCTTACTTTACCTGCAAACCATGGAACTGTCAATCAACCAGCCATTTCTAGTCTAATGAGGGAAGCTGACCTGAGAACTTTGGGCCCTTTAAATATCTCCTGGCTGTCCAGTGAGTCGCTAGTTCAGCTGCCCAAACTGTAGGAGACTCAGTTTACCTGCAGAAACCGCCAGAGCTGTCAAGGTCACAGTGGAATCTCCTGCATAAGCTCTAAGCAACATTATGTGGGTGTCTGTGTTTTACTCACCATCATTCCAGACAACCTGAGATCGCCCCAAAAGCTATGTTTGCTTCTAGCAGTCCAGTCACTTCAGATGACACTGTCTATAGCTGTGTCTCTGTGCATCTTAAGATGTTTTTAGTAGAAAGGGGAGAAGCATGTGTTCATGACAGCTGGAGTGGACAGGACCAGTACAACTTGTTGGACTGGGGAGATTTAGCTAAAGGTTTGTGGTTAGCAAACAGAAGACTATCCATCTGCATGGCTGATCAAACAAACAACCCTCCTTGTTCATGTTTTAAGGTTAGCCCAAGAGACCCTAAGAGCTTCAGTGTGTGTCTGGAAGCAGCACCTTTAAACTGTGTCTTCAGGCAACAGCAGAAGTGCAGGGAAGGTGAGAGACCACAGAGAACGGAGAGAGGTCTCAGAAAACCAAGAGACTGCAGAAGCCAAGAGCTGTGGTGGCAGAATGGCTGTAAAACAGCAGCCACCAAAGCTGACTGACAAAGCTGTAAACATCAGTTCTAAGCTGGTGTTTGGCCAGGCACTCAAGGCAGAGCCTTCCTGACACTGAGGGGCTCCCCTTGGCTCTCTGTTGCTTCCATCTGAATAGAACCAAAGGGCCCAAGGCAGATTGCTAAGACAATGGTGGCTCTCCAAAGGTGGTGCCTGGACAGCTGAGGGAGCATCACCTGGGAACCAGAAACACAAGTTGTAAGCCTTCCCCAACCCTTAGGCAGTGGGCCCATCAAGCCGTGATTTCAAGAGCCTCTGAGACATGCAGTTGCACACTAAAACCACTTACTGGTCTTTTCCTATTCAGACATTCCAGACTTCAGCCAGGGCCATATTTCTCTATGGTAGAGTGCTCTGGCTTTCTCAGGGTGTTTGGTAGCTGTTTTGAGGAGGAAGCCAATCCAACCTAAGCCTGAGCTAATGAACTCTGTCTGGTACAAAGTGAGCTGTAGCCCCAGGAAACCCAGATGCAGCTTCCAGGTTGGAATCTCTCCCTTAGATCGGTTTCTGGGAAGACAGACAGACCCTGACAGACTTACAGGAATCCATTTTTTGTTGGTGCTAAGGGAAGAGTGTGTTTTCACTGAGAAGAAAACAAAACTTCAGGTCTCCCCGAAACCGGCTGTCGTGTTCTGCGCCCATGGAGCCTACAAGGGCACTTCTGTGGTGCACCATGCCTTTCGTCGATGTGCAGAAAAAGCTGGGCATTAGCCTCGATCGCCACTTCGTATTCTAAAGTGTTGAGCAGCCCTTCAAGATTCCCTCCTGATGCCATGCTTTCGAAAAAGAGTGGATAGAGTGTGCACATGGCATCGGTGCTGCCCGGGCTAAAAAAGAGTTCAAGATAGAATTTGAAGATTTCGAGGAATGTTATCTTCTGTATAAAACGACGAAGTGCCTGGGTGAAATCAAACGACAGCGGGATAAGCTAGTTAAAGAGGGGAAATACACCCCTCCACCTCACCACATGGGCCAGGAGGAACCCAGGCCCTGAGCAGAGCAGGTGGACGCTGCTTTTCATGCTGTTTTCCGTTGGGAGAAAATCTAATGAAAACTGCTTCATTGAGTACATAAAAATAAAGATTTAGTCAACCTCAAAAAAAAAACTTCAGATTCTTTTATTTATTTTTTTAAATATTTATTTATTTATTTATTTATTTATTTATTTTACAATATTCTGTCTTGTGTATGTCTGCAGGCCAGAAGAGGGCACCAGACCTCATTACAGATGGTTGTGAGCCATCATGTGGTTGCCGGGAATTGAACTCAGGACCTTTGGAAGAGCAGGCAATGCTCTTAACCACTGAGCCCTCTCTCCAGCCCCCTCAGATTCTTTTAAATATGGCTTTCTTGTCACGGCCACCCTCATCCCGCAAGGATGACGCGACCACCGGAGCTCCTCTCACTGCAGTTTATTCCAGGACTTGATTCACTTTCTCTCTCTTTTCCCCTCTCTCTTTCCCTCTCCTTTTTCCTCTCTCCCCGGCAAACCTTTCCCAGCCCTTTAGTAGGCACGGGCTGCCTGCCAATCCCGGATTGCCAGGTGGGCACTGCCCATAGGCCCACACATATGCAAGCAGCTGATAATCATTGCGTGATCATAGCATAGGTCAGACTTTAGCCATCTCAGTTGATTATACATCTCCATCAGTTGTGATTCCACGCAGCTCGCTACAGTTCCCCCTTTTGTTTTGTAAAGCCACAGGTAAGAGTAGAGGTCTGATCTCTGTTAAAAATGGAACATGTACTAGTGTTTGTCCAGTTATCATCCACTCAGAGAACACTAGACCTGTCTGATGCCTTTTTACAGAGGTGGGAGTTAGACACCAACCCACATGCAATCAGACTTGCTCTTCTTGAGGCTGATGTATGCTTACCTCAAGTGCAGTGCACAAGCCTCGCATCCTGTGCTCGTTTACATCTCTAGTCAAACTTGGGGAGACTGTCCTGCTTCAATGGCCGTGAAGGCCTGAATGATCATAACTGCCTTGCAATGCTGTGAAACCATAGGCAAATGCACCATAGGCATACCAGGGAGGCAAGCACCATCAAGCCTGTTAGGGCTCCTACTCCTGCCCACTCCTTCAGATGATCCATGGAGTGATCCAGGAAGATAGTCCTTCTGCCAGGCTGGTATCCATGTGTGTGGAGTTCACAGTCACAATCGCCACCCGCAACTTTTCCAGTTGTTGTTTGCATTCACCAGACCAATTACCTAAAAGATAGCTAGACAATTCTTTAAATTTTTCATATCACACACATAGCCCCGGATGGCTAGAAATGTCTGACAGACTATAGACTTAACATAACCCAGCTGCCATACCCCTGTGGCACATTCATTCTTGTCAGCTGAGTGCATGGAAGACACCTTCTCCCTCATGCACCTCTTTGGCTTCCCTAGCAGCTCAGCTGATCCTGCTTCTGCTCTGAAAGGGCCCCCGCTTAAACCGTATTTTAGGGAATTTGGGCGTTGTCAATCTCTCTGGCTACTTCCTGCTGAGCAGGGACATTGCATTCTTACGGGTATTTACTACAATCTACTGCCATTTTCCAGTCGTGCTCCATTCGCAGGTTCACAGGGACAGCACAGAGGCGGAGACTTCCCTTCCCCACCATGCTGTAAGGTGGAGGTGTGGCGGGGCTGAGTGGCCCAACCTGACCCCTGTCCGGCTGGTTGCCCTGGACTGGGACAGAGGTTCAGGCCAACAGATCTTACCCTGGTTGTGCTTCTATGCCCTGAGGCAGGTCCCAGTGTTTGCAGTTTTGCAGACCCTCAGCGCTGCTTGGCCTTGGAGCCGCCTAGAGCTCCTTGGTCTTGGAGCCACAGCTGCTCACACTCCACTACAAACTCTGGAGGTCTCCGTAACTCAAACCACATGAATATAATTCCCTTCCTTAGCATACCTTGTTCAGCAGCAAAATTCAGATCTCTACCAAGCCTACCCCAGGAAGACACATTAAGATTGCCAGAGACGGCAAACCAAAGAGCAATTGTGACACATTTAGCCAAAAACCTCTCCAAAGCGCTCCGTAACAGCTTGTTAAGAGCCAGAAAAATCAGGTGTGATGTTGAAGCGCCCATTCTAAAATCCCATTCTTAAACCGTCCACTTTGATCGTGGCTCTGACTTTAAACCATCCGCTTTGGTCACGGCCCTATTACCCCCACTCTCCCTTCTTCTACCGGTGAGAGCAGAAAACCCGCTTTTTGTCGCGGATCCCCAATCTTTACCTTGAGGATTATTTGGTGCATCCCCTGACTGCAGCAAGTTCTGGGCTCCACTGAGAGAGGTTTGGAGGTTCCCCGTACGAGGCCACCAACTGTCACGCCACCCTCGACCCGCAAGGATGACACAACCACCGGAGCTCTTCTCACTGCAGTTTATTCCAGGACCTTTATTCACTCTCTCTCTCTCTCTTCCTCTCTTTCCTTGACCTCTCTCTCCGTTTTCCTCTCTTTTTTTCCTCTCTCACCGGGCAAACCTCTCCCAGCCCTTAAGTAGGCACAGGCTGCCTGCCAATCCCGGATTACCAGGTGGGCACTGCCCATAGGCCCACACATATGCAAGCAGCTGATAATCATTGCGCGATCATAGCATAGGTCAGACTTTAGCCATAGGAGTTGATTATACATCTCCATCAGTTGTGATTCCACTCTGCTTGCTACACTTTCTATCCAATCACTTGTGATAGATTTTGCTGTTTGCTGAGGTTAATCAAGGTACATATGTCTACGTAATTTCATATCAATTTAAAGTTGGACAAATAAAAGGAAGAGTGTCTTCCTAAAGGAAATACAAGCCTGTGTTCTAGGCAAGGACTTAGAAATGTTTGAGGGGTGCGCTATTATTGATTTTCTTTGTTGGCATATGAAGGGCATTCACATTTTGTATGTGATATATATATTTCTTATCTTTTGCTCTGCAGAGTACAAAAGTTTGTTTTGCCCATATCAATGAACCTCACAGAGTCGTTATCTGATGCAAAATACATGAGGGTCTTATAGTTAGCAAGCTTTAGATCGGGCCACCAAACTCCAGCACACTGATGAGTGAAAAGAGGATGCTTCCCAAGTTCAGAAAAAGACAAGCTTTTAAAGGGGAATTGCCACAACTAGGGAGTACATGTCTTGGCATCTTGGGATTGGGTAAAGAAGATTTTTGAATCCAGTGGTCATTTTGGGGGGCACAAAACCCTAACAAAGCTACATAAATTGTTGTCAGGATATCTGCATGGAGATCCACATGTCTCTGCCCCAGATTAAAGGTGTGAGCCACCAATGACAAACTATAAACTAATGTTTTTGAATTGAAGCTAATAAAGTACCTATATTAGCCATTCTGAGGGTGAAAACAGAACAAGTTCGTACCCAGCTGTTAAGCTGGCTCCTGGGGAGAAGCATGAAAGTCCCCTAGCCTGCTGCTTTCCATTGTAGCTGGTACTTCTGGTGACTATCACCTGGCACTGGCATTTCTAACACTGTGAAGGTCCATCCTTGCAACTGGACTTTCTTTGGGACTCTAGTCTAAGCTTTTCCCTATGATCTCTTTATGTCTTTAAAGCCATTATTGCCTGGGTGACTCTAAATTACAAAGTTTAACTGCCAGAGCAAGGTATATTCTTATGTATAAAAGTATTGAGGAGCAGCTTTAATATTTTAAATCATAATATATATATATATATATATATATATACACACTTCATATATATACACACACATATTATATACATATGTGTGTGTGTTTGTATGTGTGTGTATGTATATATATATTTTGTTTTCAGGACAGGGAGATGAATCATCATACAAAAATGTAGTGTCATGCCTACACTACGGGATGGTTCACAAGTCGGGTAAGGGGCTGGTGATTAAAACACACACACACGTCATCCTTGAAACAAGAATGCCAATTTTATTGTGTTCCAGGGTAGCTTATACAGGGACTCTCCTTGACTAACAGCCACACCCTAGCTCTTGAGATTTTTCAGCTGCAAGCCAACCAGAAACCACTTTCCTGCTATCAGGAACTCATGAGGGTCTCGTGCCAAGAGCAGCTGCAAGCACAGGAAAACAAGTTGTTTACTTCGACAGGCAAGGGGGTCACAGAAAATTCAGGGTCTGAGGGTCTGCAGTCCCCAACACAAAAATCTATCCCAATCCAAACTATCTTGGAGATTTGTTGTTGCCTCCTAGTTAGGCCCACTCCACACCATCAACTTGAATCAAGATGGTGGTGAAATTATGTGGCATCTATGGCAATCCAAAATTTAAAATAGAAACATGCCTCATGGTTTCTTTGAAATTACTCATGTTTAGATTTTAAGTTACTAAATCCCAGTGTTACTAGTTAACTTTTTAACTAGTTTTATTTAACTTTAACAGATTTTTGACCATATTTAACAAAATAAACTCACGTAAACCAAGTCCAAATTTTTACTGTTCTGCTTTGTTTTCCTTTCCTTGTCACTGTGTCAGGGTCTCAGATTGACAGAGTGGCACAGAGGAACCTTTCAAATGAGCATGCCTGGGTCTAGTGAAGGAAGAGCCATAAGCTAACTCTAGAGCCAGCTTCTCAATAAAGAACAGCATAAAACAGTTTCAACATTACCGCCATCAAAAAGACATCTGAATTCCTGCTCATCTGAATTCTCAGCCTGTGGTGAGTGTTGACTGGCTGCTGTTGGTGCAAAGAGTATCCAAACCATTTTCCTGCTCATCTGAATTCCTGCTCATCTGAATTCTCAGCCTGTGGTGAGTGTTGACTGGCTGCTGTTGGTGCAAACAGTATCCAAACCATTTTCCTGCTCACCTGAATTCTCAGCCATGCGGTGAGTGTTGACTGGCTGCTGTTGGTGCAAACAGTATCCAAACCATTTTCCTGCTCATCTGAATTCCTGCTCATCTGAATTCCTGCTCACCTGAATTCTCAGCCATGCGGTGAGTGTTGACTGGCTGCTGTTGGTGCAAACAGTATCCAAACCATTTTCCTGCTCATCTGAATTCTCAGCCATGCGGTGGGTGTTGACTGGCTGCTGTTGGTGCAAACAGCATCCAAACCATTTTCATCTCAGTTCCATACTTGCATCCAAACTTGCAAGTACACCCGAAAACACAGACAAACATTTAAACAAAACAAGCATACACAATTTTCTCAAGAAATTGACAAAACTCTTTAACAAGACAAACAATTTTTTAAACAAAATTAACCTAGTATGGTCAATTTTTAAACTTATTTTATGCTTTGTTCCTCACATTTAGTATTTGCAGATATGAAATAAACACAGCAAACATATTTCATATCACCTGGCCTTCTACCACTTACTATATACCTTCATCCCATTTCTCTGATTTCATAAACATTGCTATTTAGGACAAATTTCTCTTCTTGTTTCCTTCCTTTAATTTTTTTTTTTTTGGTTTTTCGAGACAGGGTCTCTGTGCTTTTGGAGCCTGTCCTGGAACTAGCTCTTGTAGACCACGCTGGTCTCGAACTCACAGAGATCCTCCCGAGTGCTGGGATTAAAGGCATGCGCTACCACTGCCCGGCCATCCCTTTATTATTTTCATCTCCTGCCTTCTTTCTTGCTTTCCAATTAACATAAAAATTTTTATCAAAAACTTTCTGTAATTTCCTTTCTTTTGAAACCCAGAGGTTCTTCTGCCCTCAGTTGCAGAATGCTGCTCCTTCCCTCCTTCAAAATGGCAGCCCTCAAGATCCAGATGCCTGGCACACAGAGGTGGGTGAAGCAAGCTGCTCCAGCCCTGGTCCCTGCTCCAGCATGCGTGTCCCGGCACTTGCACATGCAACTGCCCAGATCATGATCTTTTAAGTCCACTGCTTTAAGGACCACCGCAGTGCCACTAGGCATGTAGACCGGGTACACAGCCTTAGCCAGTCTGAGCCCATAAACGGTTTCAGAGAGCAGGGTAACCCAGTCACAGTCTGGGAGGGAGCACGGGGACAACGCTGAGAGCTGTTGGGGGGGGGAGGGTCAGGTCCACGGAACAGCACTGTACCTCCTCATACACGTTCAGATCTGCCTGACAGTGCCTGGGGTGCCAGAACCCAGAGGCTGGATAACCTAGCGACTAGGGATAGAATCAAACATGACTGAAAATAATGCCAATGAAGTGATTCTTAATGATATTCTGCTGTATTTGTAGATTGGTGCCGAGCCCAATAGCCATCAGAGAGGCTTCATCCAGCAAATAATGGGAGCAGATGCAGACATCCACAGCCAAACACTAGGCAGAGCTCAGGGATCCTGCAGAAGATGGGGAGGAAGGCTTATAGGAGCCAAAGAGGTCAAGGGCACCACAAGAAAACCTAGAGAATCAACTAACCAGGGCTCATAGAAGCTAACAGAGACTGAACCTGTAACCAGAGAGCCTGTATGGGACTGACCTAATCCCTCTACATATATGTTACAGTTGTGTAGCCCAGCCGTCTTGTGGGACTCAAGTTGTTTTCATTTTATTTTACCTTTTGGTTTTGTTTGTTAAAGATTTGTTTTATTTTTAATTGCATATTGGTGTGTGTGTGGGGCGGGGGGGTATGTGCACCTAAGAGTGGGTGTTCATGAAAGCCAGCAGCATCTGGTGCCTCTGGAGTTGAAATATGGGCAGTTCTGAGCTGCCCAGCGTAAGTGCTGGGAACTGAACTCAGGTCTTCTGCAAGAGCCCTTTCTTTAAGCTGAGTTGTAGGTGGCGACTGCTCTTTCGTTTCCCAACTGCTCAGAGCCAAACCATCACACAGAAGCTATATTAATTACAAAACTGTTTGGCCAGTGACTCTAGCATATTCCTAGCTAGCTCTTATATGAGAAATTAACCCATTTCTATCAATCTGGGTATCACCATAAGGTTGTAACCTACCAGTAAAGTTCCTAAGGTTCTGGTTTGTCCTTCTCTGGCAGCTACATGGTGTCTCCTTGACTCTTCCTACTCTCTCTCTCTCTCTCTCTCTCTCTCTCTCTCTCTCTCTCTCTCTGTGTGTGTGTGTGTGTGTGTGTGTGTCTTTGCCTTTGTCTCTCTGTACCTCTGTCTCTTCTGATTTCCCACCTGGTTTTACTCTGCCATTGACCCAAACAGCTTTATTCATCAACCCATAAAAGTACCATATATACAGAAGGTCATCCCACATCATCTTCCCTTTTCTGTCTAATTAAAAAGCAAGGCTTTAACTTTAACATAGTAAAATTACATATAACAAAACAGGTTCAAGCAGGAATTACAGTTACAATATTTAGTTTATTTGTATCTGGTAAAATTAAAGAAAATATGCTAGCATCTATTTTATCCTTGTGAGTCTAAAATTTCATATCTTATTCATCTTTTATCATAATTAAGGAAAATTAAAACTATCTATCATCAACTCTTAAAAGACCTCAGAAGGAATAATATTACCTAAGTAAACAGAAAGTGCATTGTAAGAAACTTCTAAAACTCTAAAATTAACCAAACATCTTGCCGCCTGGACAGTCACCCAAAGTTCTTCTATAAGATTGGGGCACCCATCTTCAACCTACAGACCCATAGAATCTGGCAGACACTTTCATGAAGCAGGACATTTGAAGGCTGTTTTGCATATCTTGGCAATTTGTCAGTTACTTTCTTCATGATCCAGCAGAATGTCTGGCAGTTTCTTCTGTAAAGCAGGAACCCTAAAGGACTGTCTGAATCTCTGTAGGCAAGTTCAGCAGTCATTTTTCTGTGGGTCCTGTGTGTCCAGTTTATACAGCATACCATCAATCAGTCCAGGCAAGAGCAGTTTCTCGCCCAAATTGCTAACCAACTCCATAAGGAGCTTCTTCAATGCCTACCATCGTTTTGAAGTAAGTGGTGCTGCCAGAAACAGACATGTCTCACTGTCAAGAAAAGCCTAACTTCATGAAGCATTTTAAATGCCATATTCTGTAGGTCTTTGGAGTGCTGAAGATTATCTAACTAAAATATATCTCTGTATATCTAGAAAACCTAACTAACATGACTACAAGTTTGACTATTATAAATGACTATCAATTAATCTGTATTTCTTAACTACACATTATATTTTAAGCGAGCTACACAAACACAACACTTTAAATAAGAGCAGAAATACATATATACAGTGTAACAAATAGACCTTAATTTGTAACAATAGACCTCTTTTAAGTGAAAACAAATATTTATAAACAATCATTTTGAGAATTTGGATGTAGTTTTCTCCAAACTGTTTCCTGCTCCCTGTTGGGGGAAGTATTTTTAGAAAATCATAGAGAGCTTTTTGGGGGGAGAGGGAGTCCTTGTTCCATCAAACCACATTAGATTGTAAGGAATCCACAGGTTCTCGTCTTCTGTGGAAACAAAAGCAGAAGCTCTTTTCCAAAGCAACATAACTGTGGACCCAAATTTTGAAGTCAATACCTTAAAATATATATGTTGGTTTAGCTTAGCAGCCCCAGAATAAAATGTCTGTCTGCAGTAAAAGTTTGAAGAAAACACATAATATGCATAATCCAGATTCTCTGTGTATTTTTCATCTTTACATGGCTTATTTTGTCTTTACTCTTTTTCTATGACTATGTGTACTGTTTTATATTATTTTAACTGTCTCTTTAAACACTTTGTTCCATTTTTTTAAACCTATTTCTTTTATAATGGTCTATACTCTTTTTCTTCTCTCTCCCAAGCCTAAGTACATTTATCCAACACTGTGACGAGAGGTCATTTTCATCTGAATCTGTCTTTATTGTGTATCTGTAATCATTTTCTGACAAGCAGCACTTTGTTATTTTTTTAAATGCTAAGCAGATGTGGCTAGAACCAACTCTGCATCCCTGCCTGTTTTTTCTACCCTGTCAAACATGGTGGAGATACGTTTACCACCTCTGCAAGCCATGCTCACCACCCTAGTTCCAGGGACACAGTGGGTCTATGTCACCATTAAACAACTAGTATCATGTTGCTCACAAACCCCATTTAAGTTCAGGACCTCCTGAAAGAGCCATAGTTCATGCTTCCAGCGTGGACTAGGAAGCTGGGATCTTAAAGAAGTCATACATTTTTTTTGCAGCTAAAATTAAGTCAGGAAGACTTCTCTTAAAGGAGCCGTGCCTCTGCTTGCTGCTGACAAACACAGTCTATCTGAAAAATTGCAGTTACCAAGAAGCTGTGCTTAACTCTGTTCTTTTGTGTCTAGAACTCCTTCCCAAGCTCTCTCAGTTTTTATGTGGATGTAGTTGCCCTATGTTGGGTAGCAATTTATTGGAGTACAAAAGAATTTCACACTAACCTGTAATAGAGTATAACAAACTCTTATTGATTTTGGGGTAAACTCACAGAAAGAGTAGCAATCTGCAGTTCTCTGCACGTGCTAGGAACTGGAACCAAAGCCAGCAGCCAAGAGGCCCATGTACACATTACACCTGCATTTATAGGACATGAAACCACGCCCAAAGTGGGCCAGTATCTTAAAGGCTACTGGCTGAAGGACTTCCCACAGCATTGAGTCATCTCTCCAGCACATCCCACACCAGGTTCAATTTCCAGTGTAGACTAAAGTAGGTGACTACATAGATGTTAGGAAGTTGGAAGTGGTGGGAGCAGAGAGAGGAGTGACTGTGACTTCCTGAAGCTGGATAAGACAAGATGTTTTTGGAGGATAGACAATACAGAAGTCAGGGGGTGGATGGAGTCAAGTACCAAGATATAGAATCAGATCTACAGTGGATGAACACACACACACACACACACACACACACACACACACACACACCAGAGGAAATGGCAAGAACTCAGGCAGGAAATGAAGGGCTCACCACAAAATGAAGGGATGGAATCATGAGTCCTTGCTTCTCCTGGATGTGAGAAGGAAGCCTAACTCCAGGATGCTGTTTTTGTCTTCATGAGTGATGGGTCCTTGCCTACTGTGACCTATGGACAGCCCAAGGTAGACCTAACAAGGTGTTATTATCAATTAGCCCATTCATGGGGCCACAGCTGACAAACAAGAGCAGAGACTGATACCCAGGGAAGTGAAACCACGGTGGGGAAACTAGAAAGAAATCAATGGACAGAGCTGGATCATGGGAAGTGCGGGAAGTGAGAAGAGGCAAGCAGAGCAGTCAGAGGGAAGGACAAAGAAGAGGAGTTGCCCCACCAGACTCCCTGGACTCATAAGTAGGATACTGAGCTGTGGTGGGGCTGTGGGAAGGCTGAGTGAACGGTGAATCTAGGACATAGATTAAGCCCCTCCACACTAACTGAAAGGGGGTTCACTGTGTTGACTACTGGCTACTTTCTGTTATGGCCACCTGATGGAGCTTGGTGTTTCCTGTAAAGATTAAGATCTTGTCACTATGGTCTTTCTTTTCCTTCTCTTCCCATCAGCATTTATCTCTATGAGGAGTTTTTAAGCATAATACATTTTAGTCAATCTGTGATTTACTCATTTACCAAACATGCATTAAGCCTCACTATGTGTCAGGACATCTAGCTTTGTTGCAGATGCAGTGGAAAGTATTGCTGACAGTGAACCGTCTTGCTGACCAGTTCTATGTGTGACCCTAAGCCATTGTTCCTAAAAACATTAATCCACCACATAAGCATTTCTAAGACTCTTCTAACTCAAACCTTCCATGACTTCCCCAATGTGTGTACTGAACACATACTATGCATGTAAGCATGCCATTTTCCAATCCAAGTGAAAAAACATGGTGAAAGACAATTTCCTGGTTTAGAGATTCATATGAAAAGTCTTACAACCCTATAGACACTGCGGATTATAGATTCCATCCATTGCCTTCATTCGAAAGAACTAAATTAGTAACTTGGTCAGGAAACCCACCCTGTTAGACTCGACATGTGCTAGGATGTGTTATCCAGACTCTACCAGTAAGACACGGTCTGAATTTGGTTAAAACCAATGGGACATCATTCACATTTTAAAACAAAACTTTACATGGATGACCAAGGACGCACTGCAGTAAGTGTTGTTATGCTGGAAATAGGAAGTGTCCCGCGCTGAAAGTGGCTGATATGGCAGTTTCACATCCTCTTCCAGCTCTCAGAAACTAAATCCTGGGAATGAACGTGGCTTCTAAGAAGTGAGAGAGTGATGAAGGGGGTGGATGACTGATGGTTTCCAGCAGAAACAGTAAATAGATAAAGAACATGGACTGTTAAGAAGGTCCTGATGAGATTGGACACAGTCAGGGTGTATTGTTTTGGGAGACAGGGTCTCACATACCCATGGTTAGCCTCAAGCCAATGATGTAGCTGAGGATGACCATGAACTTCTGGTTCTGATGCCTCCAGCTTGAGAGGGCTGGGATTACAGGTAGGTCTCCCCACTCCTGGCTTTCCTGGGAGGTAGTTTCTAATGAAACTAGTGATTATGACACTGTTCTTTAGAATTGATAGCAAATGGGAAGAAACGTTGAATGCCCCATCCCTGGTGAAACCACCATTGCCCTTGATCTTGACTTTTCTTTATGCCTCTTGCTACCAGCTTTAGGAATCACCAGGAGGAATGGAAACAGAGCCTGTGTGCTTTAAAGACTATAAGAATAGGTCACGAGTTGAGAGCTGGGACTACGTCTTGGGGATTCTATTCTTAGGGATCCTGAGCCCCATGTATTCACCGAGGGCCCTGGGTTGTGCAATATCCAACATGACACCATTGTTGTGCTGAAAACTTTCCCTCCACACCCCCGGATTTCATTTCCCCTTCTTCCAGGGCTGCCTATAAAGAGAAGGAGCATATGTCATCAGATACCAGCAGAACACAAGCGGCAGTGAGGACCGGTCTCTGCTGACAAGCCCCAGCTCCATCACCTGCTCTGCAACATGAAGGTCCCCACAGCTGCCCTTGCTGTCCTTCTCTGCACCATGGCTCTCTGTGACCAAGTCTTCTCAGCTCGATGTAAGTCCACATGGCTACAGCGCATGTCCCCACGCTGGTCTTGGGCAGACCACAGCAGTCTTTTCTGTGGCTTCAGAGTCTACAAGAGAGAAGAAACTGATCTTTCTCTTTAAGATTTTTATTTTTCTCTCTGTAGGGTGAGGATGTCTAGCCTCATGTAGGTACCTGGGACTTGAAGTGAACAGGGGGAGTGATGTCAATCACTTACCAGCCAGCCCTAGGATGCCTAACTCTGTCTCTGGGATGCCTTAGGCCATGCCCCAGGTGTCCTTTGCTAATTTCTTGTATCAGAGAAAGCTGTGGAAGGGATGTGGAGTAACCTACAGAGAAAGAGGAAGCCCATAGTTTAGAGCAAGAAAGAGACCAGAAACAGAAACAAAGACAGATACAGAAGTCTTTTCTAGTCCCAAATGCGGTCAGAGCCCTAGCCTTCCTTACCCTGCCAAGAAAGTGTGTTGGCTGATTTTCCTGCTCAATGGTGACTTGAACACACTCTGACTTTCCCCTTTCAGATGATGCTGACACCCCAATCTCCTGCTGCTTCTCCTATAGCCGGCACATTAACCGCAGATTCATTTCTGACTATTTTCAGACCAGCATCCATTGCTCTCAGCCAGGTGTCATGTAAGTTCTCCTGCTTTCTCTGAAATTGTGGGTTGTGGAAGGGGGTTATGGAGGTTTCAAAGCCTTGGGTGTGGGGGAGCACAGGAACCTCTAAAGGGGACCAGTGAGAGAGGCTCTTTAGAGCATCACTGATGATGTGTGGAATGGAGACTCCGCAGAGGACTTCAGACTCTAGTTCTAGTTCTTGACCCTCATCTCTCTCCACAGTTTCCTAACCAAGAGAAACCGGCAGGTCTGCGCTGACCCCAAAGAAACCTGGGTGCAAGAATACATCGCTGACCTGGAGCTGAATGCCTGAGAGGCTTGGAGGCAGTGAGGTGTCCCAAGTCCACAAGAGTACACAGCTAAAGTACAGGTGACCGTCCAATAGTGAGATCCATGGGAAGTATGTATACACTCCACATGGAGAACCCGACTGCAGAGCTTCAGGGACACTTGCCTTTTGGATAGTCACCGTCAATTCTGTAGACATCTTGTGGAAGCATGACATTTCTCCCTTCCAAAATATCCCAGGAGTGGATAAATCGTTCATTGAGATAACCTGACTTTTCCTCTGCAGGCAACTGGATACCTTTTCCCACGCTGTGAAGTTCTGGTTTGAAAACATTCACTCAGCCAAACCTTTGTTCTAATAGTGTAATCTGCATAAGTTAGTCCCCCACAATTACCCTTATTGACAGGATTCATTGCCAATAGTGGAGCCCTAGGCAGGAGGAATTGAGCACAGTCACAATATGTCTGCTCTTACCTGATAAACAGGTCTGGGTGGCCCTGAATTCTCTAACAACAGACTCGGGAAGGTGGAATCTACTGGCCTTTTGCTCTAACCCAACAAGCTAGTAATATTCTGTATTTACCCTTGGTTTCTTGGTTTCAATTAACACAATAGCATAGCCAAGGACATTAACTGTTTATGCCTTTGCCACTAGAGATGCAGGAGAAAGGCTTGAGTCCATACACCAACCTCAGAAAGAAATCAGTTCTCACCCGGTGTTGGCAGGCACCCTGCTGGAGCCAGAAGTCTCCAGACTGATTCCCTTTAACTCAGCCAGCTAGATACTGTTGAGAATCAAACACCTTGCCTTCCTCCCAAGCCCGGGAGTAGTTGCTATGGTTACCAAAGCCTTATTCCCAGTCACCAGGGAAAGAAGCAGAAATGTTCAGAAAGCACAGCAGCAGTGCTGGGCTTTTCTACGATTATTAACCATAAGCTTCCAGCTCCACTTAAGAAATGTAGTTAGTGCATGAAAATGTCTTCTTAGAATTCTGTCGTGATTTAAAGTCCCATTCTTAATCAATCCTCCCGATATCTGCCAGGGAGTTTCCTAGTCATGCCTCTCCCTCTGAGATGTAAGAAGAGGCTTCCTGTATCTGTTTCTGTGAGTCTGTGAAAGGCATGCTTGATACTATTGTAACTGCCTATCAAATTGTTAATTTGTCTGTATGATATAAAAAATGAAAGTCTTGTGGGGAATGATCCTTTTCCTTCCTCGCCCAAAGAATAAAGAAACCTGCAGAAGAAACGTGCTTGACTCTGTTTGTTCTACCCCTCAGATCCCGTTGCCCAGCAAGTTTTCACTTGCTGTAGACATCATTCTGGACCCGGAGGGAGAGCTGAGGCTGGGACTCAGCAGCCCCTGTTAGTGAGGCAATCAGAAACCTATGAGCCCGGTGTGAAGCAGGGATCTAAGCCTCAAAACAGCCCAGTCACCTCCACAGCTCCATCTCCTGTACACTGTCTGCTGCCAAGTAGCCACACACAGGGACTCTCAACTTCAATTCTAATTTAATTTTGTAATTTATTTAATTGTCACACTTGTGTTTGTGACTCTTCGTTCTGAACGATCTCAGGGTACTTTCCAACACCCATTCCCTCTCCCCCCTGCTCACACTGTGTTTGGTGGCAGTGGGAGTGGCTGTCACCAGCCTGTTCTAGGTAGATATGGTGACAAGATCACATGCTGACAAAGAAACAATGGATGCTTTGTTTACACAGAGGAATAATAAATATGCTCTTATATAAGTGACTGGGATTGAGATTTTTTATTTTTTTCTTTTTCTGGAAAATCAGAATTACAGATGAAGAGGAATAACAGCAAACAATAAAAAGATGTAAAATAGAATCCCAGGGTGGAGGGAAGGTTCGAGACAGGGTTTCTCTGTACCTTTGGAGCCTGTCCTAGAACTAGCTCTTGTAGACCAGGCTGGCCTCGAACTCACAGAGATCCGCCTGCCTCTGCCTCCCGAGTGCTGGGATTAAAAGCATGCGCAAGCACCGCCGGCTTAACCAAGCTTTTTAAGAACCGTTTTGAGGATTGCTCCAAACTCGGTGTGTTTTATACCATGTCCATTTGATCTGGCTTTTTGTTGTTGTTGTTTTGAGTCAAGTCTCACTCTATAGTCCTGTCTAGCCCGAAGCTCAGAGATTTGACTGCCTTTGCCACCTGATTGCTGAGATTAATGGCACAACTACGCCATATTTTCCTTACCCCCAAAGCTTATGTATTGAGATATTAGTCCCCAGTACAACCGTGTTCAGAGGTGATTGGTGATGAGGGCTCTAGCCTCATGAATTGTATTGAAGTCATACTTGAATGGGTTTAGAGAGTTGGGTGGGATTTCTGTGATAGCAGCAAGACCTATTTCTTCGTTGCTTCTCTTCACATGCCTCTGCCATGATGAGGCCTCACCCTTGGCTGAAAGTACCGTGGCCAACTTCAGAAACCATGAGAGGAAATAAACTTTTCTTCCTTTGAACTGAGGTTCTCGGGTGTGTTGTCAGGGCGATCGAGAGCAGGCTAAAGCACCTGCCAGTGCGGCAGTGCACCTGAGACTGCACAATCAACCATCCCTACCTGTCAGAAAGGGAAAGCTGGGCTCAGAGAGCTAAAACTACTTTACCAAAATCAGAACAGAAATGATACAACCAAGTCACCACACTCAACTTTTACTTGCAGACTCCTCTATTCTACTGACCTGCAGCAACCGCCCAGTCAAGCAACTACCCCAGATCAAGCAAGTCAGTGGTCCAATAGAGAAGCACTCCTGGGGCTGGCAGGATGGATAAAGGTACCTGCCACCAAGCCTCATGGCATGGTTTAGCTCCAGGTCCTATGTGGTAGAGAGAGAACCAACTTCTTCAAATAATCCTCTGATCTCCACATGCACAGAAAACGAACAAATGAAAATTATTTTTTCAAAAGGAGAGGCTACCATTACTGAAGCCTCCTTGTCCCCAGGTTGGCAGGGTTGTCTGTAAGTGACATCATTTCTTTCCTGAAGTTCCACCAGCAAAGGGGGCAGTTACTTAAGCCTCTTACTTTACCTGCAAACTATGGAACTGTCAATCAACCAGCCATTACTGTTCTAATGAGGGAAGCTGACCTGAGAACTTTGGGCCCTTTAAATATCTCCTGGCTGTCCAGTGAGTCGCTAGTTCAGCTGCCCAAACCGTAGGAGACCTCAGTTTACCTGCAGAAACCGCCAGAGCTGTCAAGGTCACAGTGGAATCTCCTGCATCAGCTCTAAGCGACATTATGTGGGTGTCTGTGTTTCACTCACCATCATTCCAGATAACCTGAGATCACCCCAAAAGCTATGTTTGCCTCTAGCAGCCCAGCAGCTTCAGATGACACTGTCTACAGCTGTGTCTCTGAGCATCTTAAGATGTCTTTAGTAGAAAGGGGAGAAGCATGTGTTCATGACAGTTCAGTCGGTAGAGCATGAGACTCTTAATCAGGGCCATGGGTTCGAGCCCCATGTTGGGAGCCACAATGTAACGGTGCAAACAAATGCAGACAGATTGTAAATATATATATATATATATATATATATATATATATATATATATATCTTTAATGGAGAAATAGACTTAGAGAACCACCATTCCCGCGGAGACCAGGAAAGCAGAAGCAGTGGCTGGGAGCATGCTCGCCAAATTTATAGGCAAACATTAGCCCAAGGCGAACACGCCCCCTAAGGGCGGGACTTATCCCTACACCTATGTTCTAGGCAAGGACTTAGAAATGTTTGAGGGGTGGGCTATTATTGATTTTCTTTGTTGGCATATGAAGGGCATTCACATTTTGTATGTGATATACATATTTCTTATCTTTTGCTCTGCAGAGTACAAAAGTTTGTTTTGCCCATATCAATGAACCTCACAGAGTCGTTATCTGATGCAAAATACATGAGGGTCTTATAGTTTAGCAAGCTTTAGATCGGGCCACCAAACTCCAGCACACTGATGAGTGAAAAGAGGATGCTTCCCAAGTTCAGAAAAAGACAAGCTTTTAAAGGGGAATTGCCACAACTAGGGAGTACATGTCTTGGCATCTTGGGATTGGGTAAAGAAGATTTTTGAATCCAGTGGTCATTTTGGGGGGCACAAAACCCTAACAAAGCTACATAAATTGTTGTCAGGATATCTGCATGGAGATCCACGTGTCTCTACCCCAGATTAAAGGTGTGAGTCACCAATGACCAACTATAAATTAATGTTTTTGAATTGAAGCTAATAAAGTACCTATATTAGCCATTCTGAGGGTGAAAACAGAACAAGTTCGTACCCAGCTGTTAAGCTGGCTCCTGGGGAGAAGCACGAAAGTCCCCTAGCCTGCTGCTTTCCATTGTAGCTGGTACTTCTGGTGACTATCACCTGGCACTGGCATTTCTAACACTGTGAAGGTCCATCCTTGCAACTGGACTTTCTTTGGGACTCTAGTCTAAGCTTTTCCCTATGATCGATTTATGTCTTTAAAGCCATTATTGCCTGGGTGAATCTAAATTACAAAGTTTAACTGCCAGAGCAAGGTATATTCTTATGTATAAAAGCATTGAGGAGCAGCTTTAATATTTTAAAATCATATTATTTATATATATACACATCATATATATATACACACACATATTATATACATATGTGTGTGTTTGTATGTGTGTGTGTGTATATATATATATATATATATATATATATATATCTTGTTTTCAGGACAGGGAGATGAATCATCATACAAAAATATAGTGTCATGCCTACACTACGGGATGGTCCACAAGTCGGGTAAGGGGCTGGTGATTAAAACACACACACACACACACACAAACACACACACACATCATCCTTGAAACAAGAATGCCAATTTTATTGTGTTCCAGGGTAGCTTATACAGGGACTCTCCTTGACTAACAGCCATGCCCTAGCTCTTGAGATTTTTCAGCTGCAAGCCAACCAGAAACCACTTTCCTGCTATCAGGAACTCATGAGGGTCTCGTGCCGAGAGCAGCTGCAAGCACAGGAAAACAAGTTGTTTACTTCGACAGGCAAGGGAGTCACAGAAAATTCAGGGTCTGAGGGTCTGCAGTCCCCAACACAAAAATCTATCCCAATCCAAACTATCTTGGAGATTTGTTGTTGCCTCCTAGTTAGGCCCACTCCACACCATCAACTTGAATCAAGATGGTGGTGAAATTATGTGGCATCTATGGCAATCCAAAATTTAAAATAGAAACATGCCTCATGGTTTCTTTGAAATTACTCGTGCGTAGATTTTAAGTTACTAAATCCCAGTGTTACTAGTTAACTTTTTAACGAGTTTTATTTAACTTTAACAGATTTTTGACCATATTTAACAAAATAAACTCATGTAAACCAAGTCCAAATTTTTACTGTTCTGCTTTGTTTTCTTTTCCTTGTCACTGTGTCAGGGTCTCAGATTGACAGAGTGGCACAGAGGAACCTTTTAAATGAGCATGCCTGGGTCTAGTGAAGGAAGAGCCATAAGCTAACTCTAGAGCCAGCTTCTCAATAAAGAACAGCATAAAACAGTTTCAACATTACCGCCATCAAAAAGACATCTGAATTCCTGCTCATCTGAATTCTCAGCCATACGGTGGGTGGTGACTGGCTGCTGTTGGTGCAAACAGTATCCAAACCATTTTCATCTCAGTTCCATACTTGCATCCAAACTTGCAAGTACACCAGAAAACACAGACAAACATTTAAACAAAACAAGCATACACAATTTTCTCAAGAAATTGACAAAACTCTTTAACAAGACAAACAATTTTTTAAACAAAATTAACCTAGTATGGTCAATTTTTAAACTTGTTTTATGCATTTTTTCCTCAAATTTAGTATTTGCAGATATGAAATAAACACAGCAAACATATTTCACATCACCTGGCCTTCTACCACTTACTATATAGCTTCAGCCCATTTCTCTGATTTCATAAACATTGCTATTTAGGACAAATTTCTCTTCTTGTTTCCTTCCTTTAATTTTTTTTTTTTTTTTTTTTTTTTTTTTTTTTGGTTTTTCGAGGCAGGGTTTCTCTGTGGTTTTGGAGCCTGGCCTGGAACTAGCTCTTGTAGACCACACTGGTCTCGAACTCACAGAGATCCTCCTGCCTCTACCTCCCGAGTGCTGGGATTAAAGGCATGCGCTACCACTGCCCGGCCATCCCTTTATTATTTTCATCTCCTGCCTTCTTTCTTGATTTCCAATTAACATAAAAATTTTTATCAAAAACTTTCTGTAATTTCTTTTGAAACCCAGAGGTTCTTCTGCCCTCAGTTGCAGAATGCTGCTCCTTCCCACCTTCAAAATGGCAGCCCTCAAGATCCAGATGCCTGGCACACAGAGGTGGGTGAAGCAAGCTGCTCCAGCCCTGGTCCCTGCTCCAGCATGCGTGTCCCGGCACTTGCACATGCAACTGCCCAGATCATGATCTTTTAAGTCCACTGCTTTAAGGACCACCGCAGTGCCACTAGGCATGTAGACCGGGTACACAGCCTTAGCCAGCCTGAGCCCATAAACGGTTTCAGAGAGCAGGGTAACCCAGTCACAGTCTGGGAGGGAGCACGGGGACAACGCTGAGAGCTGTTGGGGGGGGGGGGGAGGGTCAGGTCCACGGAACAGCACTGTACCTCCTCATACACGTTCAGATCTGCCTGACAGTGCCTGGGGTGCCAGAACCCAGAGGCTGGATAACCTAGCGACTAGGGATAGAATCAAACATGACTGAAAATAATGCCAATGAAGTGATTCTTAATGATATTCTGCTGTATTTGTAGATTGGTGCCGAGCCCAATAGCCATCAGAGAGGCTTCATCCAGCAAATAATGGGAGCAGATGCAGACATCCACAGCCAAACACTAGGCAGAGCTCAGGGATCCTGCAGAAGATGGGGAGGAAGGCTTATAGGAGCCAAAGAGGTCAGGGGCACCACAAGAAAACCTACAGAATCAACTAACCAGGGCTCATAGAAGCTAACAGAGACTGAACCTGTAACCAGAGAGCCTGTATGGGACTGACCTAATCCCTCTACATATATGTTACAGTTGTGTAGCCCAGCCGTCTTGTGGGACTCAAGTTGTTTTCATTTTATTATACCTTTTGGTTTTGTTTGTTAAAGATTTGTTTTATTTTTAATTGCATATTGGTGTGTGTGTGTGTGTGTGTGTGTGTGTGTGTGTGTGTGTGTGTGTATGTGCACCTAAGAGTGGGTGTTCATGAAAGCCAGCAGCATCTGGTGCCTCTGGAGTTGAAATATGGGCAGTTCTGAGCTGCCCAGCGTAAGTGCTGGGAACTGAACTCAGGTCTTCTGCAAGAGCCCTTTCTTTAAGCTGAGTTGTAGGTGGCGACTGCTCTTTCGTTTCCCAACTGCTCAGACCCAAACCATCACACAGAAGCTATATTAATTACAAAACTGTTTGGCCAGTGACTCTAGCATATTCCTAGCTAGCTCTTATATGAGAAATTAACCCATTTCTATCAATCTGGGTATCACCATAAGGTTGTAACCTACCAGTAAAGTTCCTAAGGTTCTGGTTTGTCCTTCTCTGGCAGCTACATGGTGTCTCCTTGACTCTTCCTACTCTCTCTCTCTCTCTCTCTCTCTCTCTCTCTGTCTCTCTTTGCCTCTGTCTCTCTGTACCTCTGTCTCTTCTGATTTCCCACCTGGTTTTACTCTGCCATTGACCCAAACAGCTTTATTCATCAACCCATAAAAGTACCATATATACAGAAGGTCATCCCACATCATCTTCCCTTTTCTGTCTAATTAAAAAGCAAGGCTTTAACTTTAACATAGTAAAATTACATATAACAAAACAGGTTCAAGCAGGAATTACAGTTACAATATTTAGTTTATTTGTATCTGGTAAAATTAAAGAAAATATGCTAGCATCTATTTTATCCTTGTGAGTCTAAAATTTCATATCTTATTCATCTTTTATCATAATTAAGGAAAATTAAAACTATCTATCATCAACTCTTAAAAGACCTCAGAAGGAATAATATTACCTAAGTAAACAGAAAGTGCATTGTAAGAAACTTCTAAAACTCTAGAATTAACCAAACATCTTGCCGCCTGGACAGTCACCCAAAGTTCTTCTATAAGATTGGGGCACCCATCTTCAACCTACAGACCCATAGAATCTGGCAGACACTTTCATGAAGCAGGACATTTGAAGGCTGTTTTGCATATCTTGGCAATTTGTCAGTTACTTTCTTCATGATCCAGCAGAATGTCTGGCAGTTTCTTCTGTAAAGCAGGAACCCTAAAGGACTGTCTGAATCTCTGTAGGCAAGTTCAGCAGTCATTTTTCTGTGGGTCCTGTGTGTCCAGTTTATACAGCATACCATCAATCAGTCCAGGCAAGAGCAGTTTCTCGCCCAAATTGCTAACCAACTCCATAAGGAGCCTCTTCAATGCCTATCATCGTTTTGAAGTAAGTGGTGCTGCCAGAAACAGATATGTCTCACTGTCAAGAAAAGCCTAACTTCATGAAGCATTTTAAATGCCATATTCTGTAGGTCTTTGGAGTGCTGAAGATTATCTAACTAAAATATATCTCTGTATATCTAGAAAACCTAACTAACATGACTACAAGTTTGACTATTATAAATGACTATCAATTAATCTGTATTTCTTAACTACACATTATATTTTAAGCAAGCTACACAAACACAACACTTTAAATAAGAGCAGAAATACATATATACAGTGTAACAAATTGACCTTAATTTGTAACAATAGACCTCTTTTAAGTGAAAACAAATATTTATAAACAATCATTTTGAGAATGTGGATGTAGTTTTCTCCAAACTGTTTCCTGCTCCCTGTTGGGGGAAGTATTTTTAGAAAATCATAGAGAGCTTTTTGGGGGGAGAGGGAGTCCTTGTTCCATCAAACCACATTAGATTGTAAGGAATCCACAGGTTCTCGTCTTCTGTGGAAACAAAAGCAGAAGCTCTTTTCCAAAGCAACATAACTGTGGACCCAAATTTTGAAGTCAATACCTTAAAATATATATGTTGGTTTAGCTTAGCAGCCCCAGAATAAAATGTCTGTCTGCAGTAAAAGTTTGAAGAAAACACATAATATGCATAATCCAGATTCTCTGTGTATTTTTCATCTTTACATGGCTTATTTTGTCTTTACTCTTTTTCTATGACTATGTGTACTGTTTTATATTATTTTAACTGTCTCTTTAAACACTTTGTTTCATTTTTTTAAACCTATTTCTTTTATAATGGTCTATACTCTTTTTCTTCTCTCTCCCAAGCCTAAGTACATTTATCCAACACTGTGACAAGAGGTCATTTTCATCTGAATCTGTCTTTATTGTGTATCTGTAATCATTTTCTGACAAGCAGCACTTTGTTATTTTTTTAAATGCTAAGCAGATGTGGCTAGAACCAACTCTGCATCCCTGCCTGTTTTTTCTACCCTGTCAAACATGGTGGAGATACGTTTACCACCTCTGCAAGCCATGCTCACCACCCTAGTTCCAGGGACACAGTGGGTCTATGTCACCATTAAACAACTAGTATCATGTTGCTCACAAACCCCATTTAAGTTCAGGACCTCCTGAAAGAGCCATAGTTCATGCTTCCAGCGTGGACTAGGAAGCTGGGATCTTAAAGAAGTCATACATTTTTTTGCAGCTAAAATTAAGTCAGGAAGACTTCTCTTAAAGGAGCCGTGCCTCTGCTTGCTGCTGACAAACACAGTCTATCTGAAAAATTGCAGTTACCAAGAAGCTGTGCTTAACTCTGTTCTTTTGTGTCTAGAACTCCTTCCCAAGCTCTCTCAGTTTTTATGTGGATGTAGTTGCCCTATGTTGGGTAGCAATTTATTGGAGTACAAAAGAATTTCACACTAACCTGTAATAGAGTATAACAAACTCTTATTGATTTTGGGGTAAACTCACAGAAAGAGTAGCAATCTGCAGTTCTCTGCACGTGCTAGGAACTGGAACCAAAGCCAGCAGCCAAGAGGCCCATGTATACATTACACCTGCATTTATAGGACATGAAACCACGCCCAAAGTGGGCCAGTATCTTAAAGGCTATTGGCTGAAGGAGTTCCCAAAGCATTGAGTCATCTCTCCAGCACATCCCACACCAGATTCAATTTCCAGTGTAGACTAAAGTAGGTGACTACATAGCTGTTAGGAAGTTGGAAGTGGTGGGAGCAGAGAGAGGAGTGACTGTGACTTCCTGAAGCTGGATAAGACAAGATGTTTTTGGAGGATAGATAATACAGAAGTCAGGGTGTGGATGGAGTCAAGTACCAAGATATAGAATCAGATCTACAGTGGATGAACACACACACACACACACACACACACACACACACCAGAGGAAATGGCAAGAACTCAGGCAGGAAATGAAGGGCTCACCACAAAATGAAGGGATGGAATCATGAGTCCTTGCTTCTCCTGGATGTGAGAAGGAAGCCTAACTCCAGGATGCTGTTTTTGTCTTCATGAGTGATGGGTCCTTGCCTACTGTGACCTATGGACAGCCCAAGGTAGACCTAACAAGGTGTTATTACCAGTTAGCCCATTCATGGGGCCACAGCTGACAAACAAGAGCAGAGACTGATACCCAGGAAAGTGAAACCACAGTGGGGAAACTAGAAAGAAATCAATGGACAGAGCTGGATCATGGGAAGTGCGGGAAGTGAGAAGAGGCGAGCAGAGCAGTCAGAAGGAAGGACAAAGAAGAGGAGTTGCCCCACCAGACTCCCTGGGCTCATAAGTAGGATACTGAGCTGTGGTGGGGCTGTGGGAAGGCTGAGTGAACGGTGAATCTAGGACACAGATTAAGCCCCTCCACACTAACTGAAAGGGGGTTCACTGTGTTGACTACTGGCTACTTTCTGTTATGGCCACCTAATGGAGCTTGGTGTTTCCTGTAAAGATTAAGATCTTGTCACTATGGTCTTTCTTTTCCTTCTCTTCCCATCAGCATTTATCTCTATGAGGAGTTTTTAAGCATAATACATTTTAGTCAATCTGTGATTTACTCATTTACCAAACATGCATTAAGCCTCACTATGTGTCAGGACATCTAGCTTTGTTGCAGATGCAGTGGAAAGTACTGCTGACAGTGAACCGTCTTGCTGACCAGTTCTATGTGTGACCCTAAGCCATTGTTCCTAAAAACATTAATCCACCACATAAGCATTTCTAAGACTCTTCTAACTCAAACCTTCCATGACTTCCCCAATGTGTGTACTGAACACATACTATGCATGTAAGCATGCCATTTTCCAATCCAAGTGAAAAAAAACATGGTGAAAGACAATTTCCTGGTTTAGAGATTCATATGAAAAGTCTTACAACCCTATAGACACTGAGGATTATAGATTCCATCCATTGCCTTCATTCGAACGAACTAAATTAGTGTCTTGTTCAGGAAACCCACCCTGTTAGACTCGACATGTGCTAGGATGTGTTATCCAGACTCTACCAGTAAGACACGGTCTGAATTTGGTTAAAACCAATGGGACATCATTCAAATTTTAAAACAAAACTTTACATGGATGACCAAGGACGCACTGCAGTAAGTGTTGTTATGCTGGAAATAGGAAGTGTCCCGCGCTGAAAGTAGCTGATATGGCAGGTTCACTTCCTCTTCCAGCTCTCAGAAACTAAATCGTGGGAATGAACGTGGCTTCTAAGAAGTGAGAGAGTGATGAAGGGGGTGGATGACTGATGGTTTCCAGCAGAAACAGTAAATAGATAAAGAACATGGACTGTTAAGAAGGTCCTGATGAGATTGGACACAGTCAGGGTGTATTGTTTTGGGAGACAGGGTCTCACATACCCATGGTTAGCCTCAAGCCAATGATGTAGCTGAGGATGACCATGTACTTCTGGTTCTGATGCCTCCAGCTTGAGAGTGCTGGGATTACAGGCAGGTCTCCCCACTCCTGGCTTTCCTGGGAGGTAGTTTCTAATGAAACTACTGATTATGACACTTTTCTTTAGAATTAATAGCAAATGGGAAGAAACGTTGAATGCCCCATCCCTGGTGAAACCACCATTGCCCTTGATCTTGACTTTTCTTTATGCCTCTTGCTACCAGCTTTAGGAATCACCAGGAGGAATGGAAACAGAGCCTGTGTGCTTTAAAGACTATAAGAATAGGTCACGAGTTGAGAGCTGGGACTACGTCTTGGGGATTCTATTCTTAGGGATCCTGAGCCCCATGTATTCACCGAGGGCCCTGGGTTGTGCAATATCCAACACGACACCATTGTTGTGCTGAAAACTTTCCCTCCACACCCCCGGATTTCATTTCCCCTTCTTCCAGGGCTGCCTATAAAGAGAAGGAGCATATGTCATCAGATACCAGCAGAACACAAGCGGCAGTGAGGACCGGTCTCTGCTGACAAGCCCCAGCTCCATCACCTGCTCTGCAACATGAAGGTCCCCACAGCTGCCCTTGCTGTCCTTCTCTGCACCATGGCTCTCTGTGACCAAGTCTTCTCAGCTCGATGTAAGTCCACATGGCTACAGCGCATGTCCCCACTCTGGACTTGGGCAGACCACAGCAGTCTTTTCTGTGGCTTCAGAGTCTACAAGAGAGAAGAAACTGATCTTTCTCTTTAAGATTTTTATTTTTCTCTCTGTAGGGTGAGGATGTCTAGCCTCATGTAGGTACCTGGGACTTGAAGTGAACAGGGGGAGTGATGTCAATCACTTACCAGCCAGCCCTAGGATGCCTAACTCTGTCTCTGGGATGCCTTAGGCCATGCCCCAGGTGTCCTTTGCTAATTTCTTGTATCAGAGAAAGCTGTGGAAGGGATGTGGAGTAACCTACAGAGAAAGAGGAAGCCCATAGTTTAGAGCAAGAAAGAGACCAGAAACAGAAACAAAGACAGATACAGAAGTCTTTTCTAGTCCCAAATGCAGTCAGAGGCCTAGCCTTCCTTACCCTGCCAAGAAAGTGTGTTGGCTGATTTTCCTGCTCAATGGTGACTTGAACACACTCTGACTTTCCCCTTTCAGATGATGCTGACAACCCAATCTCCTGCTGCTTCTCCTATAGCCGGCACATTAACCGCAGATTCATTTCTGACTATTTTCAGACCAGCATCCATTGCTCTCAGCCAGGTGTCATGTAAGTTCTGTTCTCCTGCTTTCTCTGAAATTGTGGGTTGTGGAAGGGGGTTATGGAGGTTTCACAGCCTTGGGTGTGGGGGAGCACAGGAGCCTCTAAAGGGGACCAGTGAGAGAGGCTCTTTAGAGCATCACTGATGATGTGTGGAATGGAGACTCCGCAGAGGACTTCAGACTCTAGTTCTAGTTCTTGACCCTCATCTCTCTCCACAGTTTCATAACCAAGAGAAACCGGCAGGTCTGTGCTGACCCCAAAGAAACCTGGGTGCAAGAATACATCGCTGACCTGGAGCTGAATGCCTGAGAGGCTTGGAGGCAGTGAGGTGTCCCAAGTCCACAAGAGTACACAGCTAAAGTACAGGTGACCGTCCAATAGTGAGATCCATGGGAAGTATGTATACACTCCACATGGAGAACCCGACTGCAGAGCTTCAGGGACACTTGCCTTTTGGATAGTCACCGTCAATTCTGTAGACATCTTGTGGAAGCATGACACTTCTCCCTTCCAAAATATCCCAGGAGTGGATAAATCGTTAATTGAGATAACCTGACTTTTCCTCTGCAGGCAACTGGATACCTTTTCCCACGCTGTGAAGTTCTGGTTTGAAAACATTCACTCAGCCAAACCTTTGTTCTAATAGTGTAATCTGCATAAGTTAGTCCCCCACAATTACCCTTATTGACAGGATTCATTGCCAATAGTGGAGCCCTAGGCAGGAGGAATTGAGCACAGTCACAATATGTCTGCTCTTACCTGATAAACAGGTCTGGGTGGCCCTGAATTCTCTTAACAGCAGACTCAGGAAGGTGGAATCTACTGGCCTTTTGCTCTAACCCAACAAGCTAATAATATTCTGTATTTACCCTTTGTCTTGGTTTCAATTAACACAATAGCATAGCCAAGGACATTAACTGTTTATGCCTTTGCCACTAGAGATGCAGGAGAAAGGCTTGAGTCCATACACCAACCTCAGAAAGAAATCAGTTCTCACCCGGTGTTGGCAGGCACCCTGCTGGAGCCAGAAGTCTCCAGACTGATTCCCTTTAACTCAGCCAGCTAGATACTGTTGAGAATCAAACACCTTGCCTTCCTCCCAAGCCTGTGAGTAGTTGCTATGGTTACCAAAGCCTTATTCCCAGTCACCAGGGAAAGAAGCAGAAATGTTCAGAAAGCACAGCAGCAGTGCTGGGCTTTTCTACAATTATTAACCATAAACTTCCAGCTCCACTTAAGAAATGTAGTTAGTGCATGAAAATGTCTTCTTAGAATTCTGTCGTGATTTAAAGTCCCATTCTTAATCAATCCTCCCGATATCTGCCAGGGAGTTTCCTAGTCATGCCTCTCCCTCTGAGATGTAAGAAGAGGCTTCCTGTATCTGTTTCTGTGAGTCTGTGAAAGGCATGCTTGATACTATTGTAACTGCCTATCAAATTGTTAATTTGTCTGTATGATATAAAAAATGAAAGTCTTGTGGGGAATGATCCTTTTCCTTCCTCGCCCAAAGAATAAAGAAACCTGCAGAAGAAACGTGCTCGACTCTGTTTGTTCTACCCCTCAGATCTCGATGCCCAGCAAGTTTTCACTTGCTGTAGACATCATTCTGGACCCGGAGGGAGAGCTGAGGCTGGGACTCAGCAGCCCCTGTTAGTGAGGCAATCAGAAACCTATGAGCCCGGTGTGAAGCAGGGATCTAAGCCTCAAAATAGCCCAGTCACCTCCACAGCTCCATCTCCTGTACACTGTCTGCTGCCAAGTAGCCACACACAGGGACTCTCAACTTCAATTCTAATTTAATTTTGTAATTTATTTAATTGTCACACTTGTGTTTGTGACTCTTCGTTCTGAACGATCTCAGGGTACTTTCCAACACCCATTCCCTCTCCCCCCTGCTCACACTGTGTTTGGTGGCAGTGGGAGTGGCTGTCACCAGCCTGTTCTAGGTAGATATGGTGACAAGATCACATGCTGACAAAGAAACAATGGATGCTTTGTTTACACAGAGGAATAATAAATATGGTCTTATATAAGTGACTGGGATTGAGTTTTTTTTTATTTTTTTCTTTTTCTGGAAAATCAGAATTACAGATGAAGAGGAATAACAGCAAATAATAAAAAGATGTAAAATAGAATCCCAGGGTGGAGGGAAGGTTCGAGACAGGGTTTCTCTGTACCTTTGGAGCCTGTCCTAGAACTAGCTCTTGTAGACCAAGCTGGCCTCGAACTCACAGAGATCTGCCTGCCTCTGCCTCCCAAGTGCTGGGATTAAAAGCATGCACAAGCACCGCCGGCTTAACCAAGCTTTTTAAGAACCGTTTTGAGGATTGCTCCAAACTCGGTGTGTTTTATACCATGTCCATTTGATCTGGCTTTTTGTTGTTGTTGTTTTGAGTCAAGTCTCACTCTATAGTCCTGTCTAGCCCGAAGCTCAGAGATTTGACTGCCTTTGCCACCTGATTGCTGAGATTAATGGCACAACTACGCCATATTTTCCTTACCCCCAAAGCTTATGTATTGAGATATTAGTCCCCAGTACAACCGTGTTCAGAGGTGATTGGTGCTGAGGGCTCTGGCCTCATGAATTGTATTGAAGTCATACTTGAATGGGTTTAGAGAGTTGGGTGGGATTTCTGTGATAGCAGCAAGACCTATTTCTTCGTTGCTTCTCTTCACATGCCTCTGCCATGATGAGGCCTCACCCTTGGCTGAAAGTACCGTGGCCAACTTCAGAAACCATGAGAGGAAATAAACTTTTCTTCCTTTGAACTGAGGTTCTCGGGTGTGTTGTCAGGGCGATCGAGAGCAGACTAAAGCACCTGCCAGTGCGGCAGCGCACCTGAGACTGCACAATCAACCATCCCCACCTGTCAGAAAGGGAAAGCTGGGCTCAGAGAGCTAAAACTACTTTACCAAAATCAGAACAGAAATGATACAACCAAGTCACCACACTCAACTTTTACTTGCAGACTCTTCTATTCTACTGACCTGCAGCAACCGCCCAGTCAAGCAACTACCCCAGATCAAGCAAGTCAGCGGTCCAATAGAGAAGCACTCTTGGGGCTGGCAGGATGGATAAAGGTACCTGCCACCAAGCCTCATGGCATGGTTTAGCTCCAGGTCCTATGTGGTAGAGAGAGAACCAACTTCTTCAAATAATCCTCTGATCTCCACATGCACAGAAAACGAACAAATGAAAATTATTTTTTCAAAAGGAGAGGCTACCATTACTGAAGCCTCCTTGTCCCCAGGTTGGCAGGGTTGTTTGTAAGTGACATCATTTCTTTCCTGAAGTTCCACCAGCAAAGGGGGCAGTTACTTAAGCCTCTTACTTTACCTGCAAATCATGGAACTGTCAATCAACCAGCCATTTCTGTTCTAATGAGGGAAGCTGACCTGAGAACTTTGGGCCCTTTAAATATCTCCTGGCTGTCCAGTGAGTCGCTAGTTCAGCTCCCCAAACCATAGGAGACTCAGTTTACCTGCAGAAATCGCCAGAGCTGTCAAGGTCACTGTAGAATCTCCTGCATCAGCTCTAAGCGACATTATGTGGGTGTCTGTGTTTCACTCACCATCATTCCAGACAACCTGAGATCGCCCCAAAACCTATGTTTGCTTCTAGCAGTCCAGTCACTTCAGATGACACTGTCTATAGCTGTGTCTCTGTGCATCTTAAGATGTCTTTAGTAGAAAGGGGAGAAGCATGTGTTCATGACAGCTGGAGTGGACAGGACCAGTACAATTTGTTGGACTGGGGAGATTTAGCTAAAGGTTTGTGGTTAGCAAACAGGAGACCATCCATCTGCATGGCTGGTCAAACAAACAGCACTCCTCGTACATCTAATCCAAGAGACCCCAAAATGTCCTGCAGCTAAGATCCAGTAAAGTGTCATTCAAGAGGTTTTATTCGTGGCTTGCTGTCAATTATCACTGATAGAGTGGACTGAGTTGGTAACACAAAACACAGACAAGGGTAGGGCTACCAGCTCTAGGCTCCTCCAGCAGCTAGAATGAGTCAAAGAGCTTCAGAGCATGTCTGGAAGCTGTACATTTAAACTGTGTCTTCAAACAACAGCAGAAGTACAGAAAAGGTGAGAGACCACAGAGAACGGAGAGAGGCCTCAGAAAACCATGAGACTGCAAAAGCCAAGATCTGTGGTGGAAGCTGACTGACAAAGCTGTAAACATCAGTTCTAAGCTGGTGTTGGGCCAGGCACTCAAGGCAGAGCCTTCCTGACACTGAGGGGCTCCCCTTGGCTCTCTGTTGCTTCCATCTGAATAGAACCAAAGGGCCCAAGGCAGATTGCTAAGACAATGGTGGCTCTCCAAAGGTGGTGCCTGGACAGCTGAGGGAGCATCACCTGGGAACCAGAAACACAAGTTGCAAGGCTTTACCAACCTTTAGGCAGTGGGCCCATCAAGCCGTGATTTCAAGAGCCTCTGGGCTATGCTGGTGCACACCAAAACCACTTACTGGTCTTTTCCTATTCAGACATTCTAGACTTCCGCCAGAGCCATATTTCTCTATGGTAGAGTGCTCTGGCTTTCTCAGGGTGTTTGGTAGCTGTTTTGAGGAGGAAGCCAATCCAATCTAAGCCTGAGCTAATGAACTCTGTCAGGTACAAAGTGAGCTGTGGCCCCAGGCAACCCAGATACAGCTTCTGGTTTGGAATTTCTCCCTTAGATGGGTTTCTAGGAAGACAGACAGACCCTGACAGACTTACAGGAATCCTTTTTTTGATTGGTGCTCAAGGAAGAGTGTGCTATTGTTGAGAAAAACAAAACAAAACTTCAGGGTCTTTTAAATTTGACTTGCTATCCAATTACTTGTGATGGGTTTGGCTGTTTGCTGAGGTTAATCAAGGTACATATATATCTACATAATTTTATATCAGTTTAAAGTTGGAGAAAGAAAAGGAAGGGAATCTTCCCAAAGGAAGTGCAGGCCTCTCTTCTGGGGGAAGGATATAGAATGGATTGAGGGGTGGGCTCTTGTTGATTTTCTTTGTTGACATATGAAGGACATTTGCATTTTGTATGTGATGTATTTATTTCTTTTGCTTTGCGCTGTAGAGCAGAAAAGTTCAATCACTGTGGGCCCTTTATCTCGGAGGTGTTGAGTTGTGTACTTCCTATTGCCTCAGAAGAAACTACTGTCTAACTCTGAAACTAAAGGGACATTGCTACTCCTTCTGGTGTGGTAACCACTAGAAAATGGTGTTGCCCACTTTGCAACACACAAAGGGGGCAGAGATGGTCTGTCCCCCGCACCACTCTCTTCCACTGGCAGATGGTGGAGGATGGGGAAGTGAGACAACTTAAAGCAATGAATCACTGGTAAAGATTGCTTGTATTGAGGAACACAGGGCAGTCCTTTAGTAGTGAACACACGCTGGAATATACCTGCAGCTTCTAGTACCCTTCTTTTGTGGGAGCAACATCTACAAAAAAATGATTCTATAAGAGTCATCAGATCCCCAGATCCTGGGTGGATGGGTCTTGCTTAAAATGAGTTATAATCTGCACCTTGGGTTTTTCAAATGTGTTACCCTAATGTAAGCTTTTCTCACATCATCATGCCGGTCATAAAGGCTACCTTACAAACACCAGAATTTTTCTTAGCCATTTCTATGTTGTAGATGAATGAAATTACATCCAATGTTAAATTAATGCAGATGGCTGAAGATTAAACATGTGTTTGGTCCCTCCCCCAGGGTAGGGTTTTTCTAGGTAGGAAATAAATTCTTAGGTTCAGACTTCCTTGGTCAAAGGCTAAGAACATGAAATCCCATATCTGACAGGGCTTACTGCCATTTGGTTAGAGTATTTTGTGTGGGAGACGGGTTTGGGGGAGTTTCCTGGGGAATCTCTCTGGAAGGAACAGTCATCTAAAAGGCTGTCTGTATTCTCAATGCTTGCTAGTTCAGCCCTTCACTGGTACTGCTGTGACCAGGTCGGGGTGAAATCACATGGGTTGTATTCTCCAAGAGTTAGGGCATCTTTGCTTATTCACATCTGTGTGGCTAGAGCAGCTGTGGAATATGAGAGAAGTTCTGTTCTGTGAGGGAAACTATGATTGCAGAACCCTAGTGAGAAGGAGCCCTCGAAGTGTGACCGTGGGGATGACACCAACATTTCACCTCCTCGTCCTGTGGAAACCACTTCCCCGTAAACAGCACAAGTCGAGCGAACACCTGACAGATGTGTGCAGCCATTCTGAGCCCCGGGGTTACCCAAGACCC
This sequence comes from Microtus oregoni, assembly GCF_018167655.1. Taxonomy (NCBI): domain Eukaryota; kingdom Metazoa; phylum Chordata; class Mammalia; order Rodentia; family Cricetidae; genus Microtus; species Microtus oregoni. The sequence continues at coordinate 15,091,175 of NW_024543074.1, forward strand.
CTCTTGCATGTACAAGTCAACAGGACACTTCCTCTCTGTCACCTCCCCCCAGCTCCCAGCTGCTCTAGCCCAAGGTTTACCTACTAAGAGACTAGGATGCATGTTGGCTCCAAGAAGGACGATGGCAAGTGAGTGACCAGACCTCATCTCATCCTGCTTGTACTCTGAGGTCCTTGCTCACTTGCCTCCCATCTCTGTTCCTGGGCCTCCTCAGGCAAGTCTCCCTTCAATGGTGATTCATGTCTCTAGCTTGGGTAAGACCACATCGCCAAAATACTACAGACAAAAGTAGCCATGTTGTGAAACAACTTCCTAAGGGATTTTCAAAATGCCTTAGGCTGTAGGTTTTGGGTGGTTTCCTTTCCAAAAGACTTTAGCTTTCTATTTCCTATATCTCAGAAGAAGATCTCTTGAATCTTGTCCTGTTTGGGACAGTTGCTTCCCAGCTGCCATCTGAGTAATAAGGTTCCTCGGGCCGTGTCACATGTGATCTGCAGGGTGAGTCTCTTCTTAGGCTCAAGTTGCTCAGAAGAGCTGGAACAAGCAGTTGGCTATCCATCCACTCAGCAGCACTTCCCACAGTGGGAGGTAGTGACCAGCTGCAAAGCAGAAAAGGAAATGAAAGGGGCCAGATGATTAACGAGCAACTCACCCTTAAGCGGCATTGTTCCGTCTACTTTCTTCTGGTTTTATCCTTGGTTTTAAAAAGTACACTGTTTAAAAAATGGAAGTGAATTCATTTGTCTCAATGAGCACTGCCTTGGGTCCCCCCCTTAGAGTAGGCCCAGACCCTCAAGCATCTGTGGCTTTTTCTGTGACCACAGATCGCCCTCCAGCTGGCTCCTAAGAAGTTGGTAGGTGGCTGTTAGGAAAGTACTAGGCAAGGCCGGGTAAAAACAGGTCTTCCTGTCCTTCTCTGAGAGAGGCAGGAAACGTAAAGTCACTGGGAATGAGGGTAGGAGAGTCTGAAAGGCCCCCAGGGTGGCTGTAGGTGGGCTTAGGGGATCCTGATCTTTGAGGGTGCAGAGAAAGGCCAGGAGGGGTCTTCTGGCCTGGCCTGAGAGCAGCAGGGAGTCAGGGAGGAAGAAGAATCTGGCTTATGAGACAACCACCGCCACCACTCAGGTCATTTTGGGAAGGTCTAGGGATGATAGGCTGAGGAGACAGTCCTGAGACATTGGAATGACCCTGAGCTTAGCCTCCCAAGCCAGAGGAGATACAGAGAAAGGTGAAACCAGAAATTCCCTTGCCTATTCCTCAGTCTCCACAGCTTCTTAGTCAAAACTGATAGGTCTATACCAACTCTACCTAGCACTGGTGTCAATCAAGGACACACAGAACTGGACGCCTGAGTCCTGGAAACAGGAAAAGTGCCAGCTACATCTTTAGACGGGTTAGGGAACAGAGACCCAAGGATGACCTGGTTGCCAAGAAACTGCACTCTGGATACTTAGCAAAGATTAATTTGCTTAGCCTAATTAACTAAAAATGTATCAGTGCACGTTAATTGTATAAAACTATGAACTTGACTGGGACATTTTCATCCGTGTGTGACATATTTTGATCATTATACACACTCCCGTTACCTTCTATTCCCTGATAGGGCCCCATCTGCTTTCTTTTTGTCTTTCCCCTCCCATTATGTTCTGTATATAAGAGAAAACATGAGACCCTTGTTCATTTGTTGTGATGATCTCCAGTTCCATTTTCCTGCAAATGGCATGACTTTGTTCTTCTTTATGGAAGAATAATATTATGTTTATATATATATATACCACATTTTCTTTTCTTTTTTTTTTTTTTTTTTTTTGGTTTTCTGAGACAAGGTTTCTCTGTGTAGCCCCGACTGTCCTGGAACTCACTCTGTAGACCAAGCTGGCCTCAAAGTCAGAAATCTGCCTGCCTCTGCCTCTTGAGTGCTGGGATTAAAGGTGTGGGTCACCATACCTGGCTAACATTTTCTTTATTCATTAGCTGTTGATATACACATAGGCTGATTACAAAACTCGGCTTTGTGAATAGTGTCGTGATAGACCTGGCTTTGAGGTGCCTCTGCTGTATGCTGACTTAGAAACCTTTGAGCTTATACCAAAGGCAGGGCAGCTGAATTGTGCAGTGGTTCCCTTCATTTTTGAAGAATCCCTGTATTGGTTTCCATCATGGCTCTACAGTTCCACCAGCACTGTACCAGGGACTTGACCTCCACCTCCTCACCTACCTTTGTGGTTTCAGCCATACTGACGGGGCCAAGATGGCGTCTCAGCGTCATCTTGTTTTGGAGTTCGCTGACAGCTAATGATTGGACTTCTTTTTCTGTATTCGCTGCCACCAGTATTTGTTTTAAGAAGCATCTGTCCGGTTTATTTACTCATTCATTGGCTGAGTTATTTGGGAATTTTTTGGGTTAACTAATCTTACTTCCTTATTTATTCTGGATACTAATCCTCTGTTATGTGAAGAGCCCAGCAGAGATGTTTTAGCCCTTTCTGTGTAGCCTGGTTATTGCTACTACTAATTTTGTTGTCATTGCCTTGAGACAGATGTTCTGTGAGATCCAAAGAAGGATCTGCAACAGCTGTGGCATAAACTCATTCTGAGCGAGTTTATTAAATATGTAACAAGCAAAGTGAAAGAACACATGGCAAGGAAGCAGATAGAAAGAGCGGAGCGCAAAATACTCGCTGCATCCAGCCAGCTGTCTCCACAGCTGGAGTAGTCCAATGGAGAAAGCACACAAAAGGTAGTGTCATCAGCATCATTGAACAGAAACAACTGGGGACCCCTTCCAAGCAGTCTTACTGTAGTTCCCCATCCAGAGCTCTGGGTCCCGGATGAGCCTCTGCCTTCCCTTTCCCTCACTAGGCACTTTTACATTACGGGTTAAACAACAGCTACATTGTTAGAAATAGTTTACTTTGTAGCTGCTCTCAGTGACACAATGGTTTTAATCTCTTCCTGTTTGGGCAGGAGGTGGGGGCCAACCAAGCCTCAGACAAAGGGTTGTGGAGGACACTTGACACAAGCCCTCTTAGCTGTCACAGAGGAGGGGGCAACCCTCCTTCCAGTCCAGCTTTTCAATGAGTTTAAACAGTATTCAACCATCTGCCAATATAAAATACATTATAAAGGATCTCATGTAGTCTAATTCAGTGGTTCTCAACCTTCCTAATGCTGTGACCCTTTAATATAGTCCTTCATGTTGGGGTGACTCCCAACCATGGAATTATTTTCATTGCTACCTCATAACTATAATTTTGATACTGTAATGACTAGCAATGTAAATATCTGTTTTCTGATGGTCTTAAGTGACCCCTATGAAAGGGTCATTTGACCCCCCCCCCAAAGGGGTTGAGACCCACAGGTCTGAGAAACACTGCTCTTGATTAAACTCAAACTTACTATAGAGTTTAGATCAGCTTTGAGCTCCCCGTCTTCCTGCCACTCCTCCCTAGGTGCAGCACAGATCTGCATCAGCATGCCCAGGTTAGTCTAAGATCTTTGTAGAGCATGTCTGCATGTTCTAGGTGCTTGCTGAAGAGATTCCAGTAACTGACTATGCCACCCCTCGCCTAGTCCTGCCAATAACAAAGTGGTTGACACCTATGCTGTGTGTAGTTGAGTAATTGTTAGGCTTTTTTCTCTAAGATCTTATTCCAAAGCCACCAACTAACACGTTTATAACTTGTCAGTTACCATTTCCGACACCAGAGGTGTGAGATAATGACTTATTTTTTTTTTTGAATGACCCACTCCTAAGACTGATGATTCTATTGCCTTTGTTCTGCAAATTCAGCATCACTGGAAGGAAAAATGGGGAGGGGGGGATGAATGGGAAAATCTGAAGGAGGAGTAGGTGACAGGAAATGGCCATAGTGCCTCTAGTTTCAGATTCATGAAACAGATAAAACATTATTTTATAAAACAATGATTATCTTATAAAATACTGTACATCTAGTCTATGATGTTTCTGTACCAGATAAAGTCAATCTTTTAAAATTCTTAATCTCACGTGTATGGGGGCTTTGCCCGCATGTGTGTGCATGGCTGGATAGTGTACTGTGTTGGACAAGCTTGGTGCCTGTGGAGACCAGAAGAACCAAACCCAAGTCCTCAAAATCTAAGAGCCAGTGCTCTTACCCACAGAGTGGTCTCTCCAGCCCTGACAAATTCAACCTTGATCTTATGAACTTGAGTTTTCTTTTCTTTTCTTCTAGATTCACATTTCTAAGAATCCTGCAGCTTTCTTGGTTCATTGCTACATGCCTGTAATCCCAGCACTTGAGAGGCTGAGACAGGAGGATCTCACGTTTAAGACTAGCTTGGACCGTGTAGCAAAATCTTCTCTCAAAAAGAAGAAAAAGTTTCATTCCGTTTTTAAATTCTATCAATTCCATGAATGACTAAGTAGAGAACTGATGGAAAGCTAAATGCTGTCTAAGAAATTAAAATAATTTGTCCAGGACCCATGGCCGTGTAGCTCATTAATAACATAACTAACATGTTATACTTAGATTGCTTAATTGCAACTTTCAGAATCACGTAAAATGCTCATTTAAAATACTGAATTTTAAACAAAATTTCTTAAGTTTGGATCTAGGATTTTTTTCCCCCAGTTCCCTAAGTGATTTACATGTAGACCAAAAACTACTGGCTTAATCACTCAAGTGTTATGATCACAGCACAAGTGGGACCCTAGCATGTCCCATGGAGGGTGAGGACCACAGGCAGGAGACAAATATGCCAAACAGACAGAGCTTGAGAGTGGAGATTATTGATAGAAGGATAAAGGGAAGGAGAGAGAGAGAGAGAGAGAGAGAGAGAGAGAGAAAGGGAGGGAGGAAGGAAGGGGAGACAGAAAGCTGCCTCCTCAGAGAAAATGGCAAAGAGGAGTGGGAGTAGGTGGGGCTTGTCTCTTAAAGGGACAGGGTACTGTCTGCCATGAACGCAGGTGTGAAGCAGGGCACAGGGCATGACACACTGTGCCAGGTTCCCAAGGGCCAGGGCCAAGGTGAGCCTGGACACTAACACTCAAGATTTAACTATTTTTTTAAATAAAAAAGCAAACAAGGTACTTCTGGAAATGGGTATGTTTTACAATATTATTTTCCTAAAATTCATGTTCTACATAAATCAGTGGTTTGCATTAAAGAAAAGACAATTGGCCAATCTGTGTGTTAGTCGGCTTTCTATTGCTGTGACTAAATACACATGATAATCAACTTTAAAAGAAAGAAAGTTTTATTTTGAACTAATTGAGAGATTTCAGTTGCTGGGTGTTCAGTCCTATAGCTCTGGACCTGCGGCAGCATGGTATATCATGGTGGGAACACATATCAAAAAATACTGACTACTCATATTTTTACCTCAGGAAGCAAAGACGCACTAGGACTGCAATTCCTTAGCCACTTCCCCATAGCATAACAGGCTGGTGACTAAGTCTTTAATCCATGAGCATTTGCGGGAAATTCAGTCAACCTATAGCAATACACAAAAATACTGCTTTTGTTGCAGTCAAATTTTCTGTTAAGCCAGTTGCTTAGATTAGAGCTCACCAACACTGGTCCTCAGAAGAAATCCAGCATATTGTATATTTGTAAATATAATATTTTATTGAAATAGGGTCATGCCTATTCATTCAGTGTTGTGTTACTTCTTCACTAGCAAGACAGAAATGAACAGCTGTAACAGAAGCTACATGGATGCAAAGCTAAAAATATTTACAGATAAAGTTTGAGGACATAAGGCCTATATTGTGTTTTAAAAACACTTAAAGTAGAAGAAAATCAGACAGAGCCAAGATCCTTTTTATAAAATGCAAAAAGGGCAAAGTCAAGAATATTTCATGAAGTATCCATATGCAGCAAGAATACTAAACTGACATCCTATAATAATAAGGGGGAAAAGGAAATGGAAGTAAATGATTCTATTAGCATATTAACATTGGTTGGGTCCCTTTCACTGGTAAAAACTTGTTTTGTTTTGTTTTTCAAGACAGGGTTTCTCTGTGGTTTTGGAGCCTGTCCTGGAACTAGCTCTTGTAGACCAGGCTGGTCTCGAACTCACAGAGATCTTCCTGCCTCTGCTTCCCAATTGCTGGGATTAAAGGCATGTGCCACCACTGCCCCGGCTGATAAAACTTTTTAGTGAGTAAATAGAAGAGACTACTCAGGAGGCTGGAAGACTGTTGAGTGACTGCCCGGGGAGATGAAGAATTAACGTCTGTTTCATCCAAAACAGGTTCTCACAGAGAAAGAACAAAGAGCAGCTCCTCAGGCTATGCTTTCCTCATGGCTGTGACAAGAAGCCAGATGAGGAGGAAGGGTGTGTCTTGGCTGACCGTTTGAGGAGACACAGCAGAGACTGACACCAGCTCTCAGTCAAGCTTCTCCTTTCGGTGCAGCTCAGGGTCCCAAACACATGTAGGGTGGGTCTTCCTGCCTCCTTTAACCTAATGTAGAGAATTCCTCACAGAAATGCCTAGAACCTTGTCTCTTCAGTGATTCTGGATCCTGTCGAGTTAACAATCAGTGTTAGCCATTGTATAAATTCCTCTGGATAAGTAAAATGAATTTCTTGGGAGTTTCTTACAGAGCAATGGAAAACTCGAAATGGCAATAATTTCCTGAAGTCACCAGCCACCCTACCTACTGAGCTCTTAGTTTAAATGGCTGTGACTTTGCAGCAGGGTTGGTGCGAGCCTAGGTTCAGAGCTTTGAGCTAGCTAGCGTTAAAGCTGCAGAGGTGACAACAGGCTGAGACAAACCAGACTCTAGCGGTGACGCGTCTCAGTGTGCTCTCTCCCTGCCCTTACGGGGCACTTTGCTGACCTCAGCAAACACTGTCTGGCTGTGGGAGGCTTGCTTTGCTTCAATCTGGCCTGTAGTTCAGCAGCATGGAAGCTTGTTGAAGACGGAGCTTACCCTGGCTAATATTTGGGGGTTCATCTCACTACCAGGAAGCTCACGTGACCAGTTATGGCCAACCCATGAACTGGAAGCCTGAGTAAAATGTGTCATTTCTGAACCAACACAGTTAAGTCAGTGTGCCTTTCAAGTCCTTCCCCTCACAGTCTGCAGGTGAAGACGGAGCATCCTGAAGGCCTGAGTCACCACTGGGAGGAGAGCTGCTATGAGCTGGGGATCACACAGAGTAGTCCTTGGTCCCACTGTAGCATCATCGTCCGAGTGCTCACTAGAAAGACAGAAGCTTGAGCCATGTCCCCAACCTGTAGACTCGGGGTTTCCTGGGAGAATTCTGGGACTCTTTTGACACAAATCCTAAAAAGGATTCTGGTGTAGCTAAATATTGAAAACCAATTACCTAACCCACATAGATCATGCGTGAACAGGAAACTTGTATATATAACAAAAACCTGCTGGGTTCTGCTACCTGGGCTAGCCTAACCTCCCCTGACCCTTGTAGAGTAGACTACAGGGCACTTAATTTTCTCCTATCATTGGCTCCACCTGAGCATCTCTGGCTTATTCATCACTTTCTGGTCACAAGCAGTCAAAAATTTCCTTCCAATTAACATTTTCAAAAATTTGAGAATTAAATTCTCAAAATTTATTTAACTTTACTACTTCTACTATTATTATTGCTATCATCGTCATCATCATTTTGTGTGATACACATGCATGAGCATGTGCATGCCAAGTTGCATGTGTGGTGTGGAGGTGAGAGGACAACTTTGTGGAAGGATTCCAGGGATCAGATTCAGGTTGCCCTCTGATTTGAATGCTAATCTGTAGTAATAGGAGCAGCGGGCTGCTTCCCACCACCCGGCTAGCTTTATACCCAAAATAATTACACGGAAACTGTATTCTTTTAAACACTGCCTGGCCCATTAGTTCCAGCCTCTTATTGGCTAGTTCTTACATATCGATCTAACCCATTTCTAATATCCCTGTAACACCACGAGGTGTCTTACCAGGGAAGATCTTAACCTGCGTCTGTGTCCGGTAGGAGAATCATAGCAACTCCTCAACTCAGCTTCTTTCTCCCAGCATTCTGTTCTGTTTACTCCACCCACCTAAGGGTTGGCCTATCAAATGGGCCTAGGCAGTTTCTTTGTTAATTAACCAATGAAAGCAACAGATTAGAAAGAAATCACTCCCACATCACTAATCCCCTCTAGAAACACCTCCCAGACACACAGGGATAATGTTTTATGTAGGTAATACTTAGCTCTATAAAGTTGACACCGTAGACCTCACCGTCACAACGAACAATTGTGGTCTTTGTGAAGGTGCAGCTGGTGTACAACAGTCAGGGAGCAACCAGATCAGCCTGCCCTGCCCATGACACTGTTCCACCAGCCAGGGGTAATGTGGGGATAGAAACTAGAGGAGAAACTAGAGGATAGCCAGGTCTCAGGGAGGCTCCCAAACCTGCTGCAGACATACACTGTGTATGGAGTTGTGTCTCTCATTGGCCATGCAGCAGAATTAAAGCCCACAGGTCTCAGGCACTGAAGCTCCGAAGAAACTGCCCTGACTTGCCTCCGACTCAGTCCATATTGTAGACCTGTTGTGGTGCTCGGTGTTGATTCCCTTTAATATCCCTGGGGGAGACCTAAAGTTACCTGGTCCAGGTACAAATGAAGTTTGTGACTTTGGGAGTAAGCGCCATCATTGGGCTTGGGGAAAGATCCTGACTGACTTGAATGTGAGCCGGACTTTGGAATTAGCTCTCTACAGTTAAGCCAACCCTTTGGGCAGGTGTCTGCATCAGGAAACAGGTGCTTGCATAAGAGGTATTCACTCCAAAGAGGGTGGCTGGGGACAATGCAGAAAGACCCAGCAATATTCAAATTCTGAACAAGACTCAATTTCTATATATTCTGAATATTCATGAGGCATATATATATATATATATATATATATATATATATATATATTATCCTTAAAGTTTTCATTCTATATTTTCGTTTGCCACCTGAGCCTCACCACAGAGACGACTATGGAAAACGTTCTCCTAGGAAACAAAGTGCACTGCAGGGGATATTGCTATGGCAACGGCCAGCAGGCATCTTCCCTTCTGCAGGTGGGTTTGCTAGGTTGGCACTAATATTAGCAAGCACTGGACACAGAACCCCGCACCTCACAAGTTCTCAACAAACGTCAGCTGTTGTTCATCCATGGAAACATGCTTGTGTGCACACACAGAATACACCACTTTGGTATTCATTCCAGTGGAGCGTTTCTCTAGACCAGTGGTCCTCCACCCCTTAATACAGCCCCTCATGTTGTGGTGAACCCCCCAACTATAAAATTATTTCAATGCCGCTTCATAACTGTAATTTTGTTACTGCTATGAATTGAAATGTAAATATCTGTGTTTTCCAATGGTCTTAGGTGCCCCCTGTGAAAGGGTCATTTGATCCCCCACCTAAGAGGTCACGACCCACAGGTTGAGAACCGCTGCCCTAGACCGTGTCATCTATGATCTGCTTTGTAAACTACTGGTGTCAGCTTCAATTTCTCAGGAAAGCATTCCCTGGGAAACATGGCTTGCTGTTGTGAGCTCATATTTCCACGTCCTCTTGCAGTATCCCTGTTCATCTGTGATTCTGATTTGTGAGGAAAACAAAATCAAGAATAATCATAATGAAAAATCTCTCTGGCATTTTACTGAAGCACCTTCAATGTGCTAAACACAACACCAAGTGAAGCTATTCAATAAGCATTTGTTGCTTCATATATGTGGGTTCAATTTCTCCCTCAGAAAGCCAGTCACACTCAGTGATTCGTGGAGGTTATTTGAGAAGAGCTGAAGGAAGGGGGGAAAGGACGGAGAGCAAACCATGAGATACCCACACAGTGTTCATTACATAATACCATTTCAAAACAAAAATATGGTGCAAGCACAAAGTGAGATACATAAGCAAGACTAGAGTCAAAGAGGAACCTAGAGGCTGGGTAGGCTTTAGGGTGGGGCCACAGAGGAGAAGGCCCTCAGAACTGCACAGTCAAACATCTCCTCATTTGACCCATAGATGTTACACTTCCTTGGAGCCTCCAGACCCTTCCAGAGTTCGGTTTCAGGTCAGTGATGTTTTCCTGGACCCAGTACTGACTGGGGTCAGCACAGATCTGCCAACCTCTTTGGACCTGGAAACTGCAGAGAAGGGTAGAAAGTAGACCCTTAAGGACATCCACAGGGGACCCTTATATCCTTCTCTTCCCATACATCTCAGGGCCTGACTTCGTGTTCCCCAAATCTCCCCCGATCTTAGGGATTGTGGATCTGCTCCAAGCATCTGTGAGGTCTTTGGAAAGCCAGTTTCCTTCTGGCATCCCATCTTCGCAATGCCCAGGAATTATGCAGGTCCTCGGCCAGGTCTGAACACCCAAGAGCCTGCCTGATGAGCCTTAGGGAACCATAGAGCCCCTCCCAGCGTCCTGGTCATATGATAGCCAGTCATAATCTCTGTGGGAGCTTCCGTGAACTCATCAAGAAGCAGCAGGCAGGTCTGTTAGGGATGTTTTCTGTGAGAGACAGAACGGGAAAACCTAAGGAGCCATGCAGAGAAAGAGATCAGCTAGCCACTCTGTGCCCTCGCCTTGAGAAATGGGTAGAAGTGTTGCCAACAGTGCTCACAGTGAGGACAAGGGGGGCTGACATCTATTGCATGACATTCTATTTAGATTTATCTATTTTACTTTCTTTGGGTGTTTCTTGTTTTTTGGTTTGAAACTCTACATCTCTCTATAGAGAATTTCATTTTTTGATAAAATTTCTTCTGCTTCTCATTGAGAAATGCCTGAATCTCACAGGAAAGTCAAGGACCTGCCAGATTGCTAGGAGCTAGTTGAACCCACGTTTTTCTTGTCAAAATCTGTTGGGCTTCCATTTCCCTTTCGGAAACTAGGACGTTCACTCCCTGTGGCTCCCAGAACAAAATAGAATTGCTAAAACCTTCTCAAAGGAGAATTCTCTGGGAAGTGATCTAGAAGTCCCTGGGGGTTCCCCACTTGGAGGGTGTCAAGCACATACTTGGGCATTGTGGTCCCAGCCACAGCCAGACACAGGCATGAAGGAGGGTCTCACATATGGCAGCACAGGTGAGAAAGAAGAGGGTTCCAGTGAAGAACATGCCTCCTGGGTCTAAGACATCAACTCTCTTTATAGGCACCCCGGGATATGGAAGATGAAACACCGGGGAGACCAAGAGGGAATTCCCAGGAGCCCAAGGCGATGTCCCCAGTTAGTTCCTTGGGCAGATGAGGATAGGGAACCTGAAACGACCCTATCCTATAGCAATACTGACGAATATCTTGCATATCACCATAGAACCTTCATCTGGTGATGGATGGAGATAGAGACAGAGACCCACACTGGAGCACTGGTCTGAGCTCCCAAGGTCCCAATGAGGAGCGGAAGGAGGGGGAAGATGAGCAAGGAAGTCAGGACCACGAGGGGTGCACCCACCCACTGAGACAGAGGAGCTGATCTACGGGGAGCTCACCAAGGCCAGCTGGACTGTGACCGAAAAAGCATGGGATAAAACCGGACTCTCTGAACATGGCAAACAATGAGGGATGATGAGAAGCCAAGGACAATGGCACGGGGTTTTGATCCTACGTAATGTGCTGGCTTTGTGGGAGCCTAGCCAGTTTGGATGTTCACCTTCCTAGACATGGACGGAGGGGGGAGGACCTTGGACTTTCCACAGGGCAGGGAACCCTGACTGCTCTATGGACTGGAGAGGGAGGGGGAGAGGAGTGGGGGGAGGGGGAGAAGGGTGGGAGGAGAGGGAGGGAAATGGGAGGCTGGGAGGAGGGGGAAACTTTTTTTTCCTTTTCTCAACAAAAAAAAAAAAAAAAAGAGGGACTTTTAACCATGTTACTGGCTCAGGTCACCGCAAAGTCTCGGGCAGTCTGTAAGTCTGGTTCAGCAGATTACTCACTGGGGGAACGGTTTCCACAGAGGAGGTGTGATGTTGGGTTGCTGGGTAGCTGGGGACTTCTCATCAGAGCAGATCTGCATACCAAGCTCTTTCCACAGAGCCTCCTGGCAGCCTCTCCAGTTATCCCAACCATGCCATGTGCCACAGAGGCTAATGCCACAGAGTTGTGAAAAGCACAACCCAAGCTAAGACCATGCCTTGCGTGGAGAGAGCAGAACTCGGGAAGCCACAGCTGCAGGTGAAGCAAGGTTGAGGGTGGCGACGGGTATGGTATGTCACGTCTGTAATCCTGGCACTTGGGAAGTAGAAGCAGGAGGGCTGCATGAACTCATGACCAGCATGTGCTACCTAGTGAGTTCCAGGCCAGTGTGGTATATGTATGTGTGTGTGTGTGTGTGTGTGTGTGTGTGTGTGTGTGTATGTATGTATGTATGTATATGTATGTATATGTATATGTATTTAGAGAGACCTTTTTCCGAAAGAACATAAGTGTGCCCCATATCTAATGCAGGTTCATATTATAATTCAGAGTCAAAACCCACAACAGCTTATAATAAGAAACTGACTGCTTTGATGAGTTAAGCAGTTATTTAAAGGCTGAGTTTATCACTCCTTTTCTTGCTTTGAGACAGAGTCTTGCTCTGTAGCTCAAGCTGGCCTCAAACTTGCCCAAACATGCCATCCTCCTGTCTGTCTCCCTTACTGGTCAACATATTTTTTTTTCCTTCGAAGCATCCAAGTTACATGCCCTCACAATCCTTCTCGCCCAGGATGTGGTGGGAATGTTATTTCTATCGCCCAGTCATGATGTCACTACCACGTACATCAGCCTCTGCGGTGAGGGAGGTGTTATCCCAGCACGGGTCAGAGTTTGGCTCTGCGGGAGGGAGCATTCATCTGTAGATCCGCTGTGTACTTACTACTATCAGCCAACATCCCACCTCCTGGCGCTGTGGTCAGTGTTTCCATACAGTAGGCCTTGAAAAGTGAGCAACGCATCACCTCTTGTTCATCCTGACCATGTGGTCCTCCCCATATCCCAGAGTGTGCAGCACTAGGCAATCCTCTGGTCAATCCTATCTTTTGACTCCTCCTAGTCCACAGTTGACTAGGAAACATGGCTGGAGCCCCAGGAGGGTGCAGTCTGCATTGAGAGCCTCACCTTGGCTCCACCCACAATCCTCTGCGGGCTGGACTTCACACAGCTGTTTCTGTTGACAGCCTCCTCGCTGCAGCCTTTAGCTTAGCCCAGTGGTTCTCAACCTTCCTAATGCTGTGACCCTTTAACGCTGTGACGCTTTAACACAGTTCCTCATGCTGCGGTGACCCCCAGCCACGGAATTATCTTGTTGCTATTGCATAACTTCAATTTTGCTAGGTAGGGGTCATAATGTAAATATCTAAACACGACCCCAGCCCACAGGTGGAAAACCGCTGGCTTAGTCTCATCCAGCTCTTGAAGCTCTCTTAAAGTTTGGTCTTCATTTTAAAGTTGTTTCTTATGCTCTGGTCAGATATTTGAACCATATGTAATCAGGATATATTGCATTAAAATAACTTATTTTCAGTAAAAGAATAAAATCTTAAAAAGGAAAAAGAAACCCCTTTGTTGGCACTGCTGTGGCAATGGCGGCAGAGGCAGCTGTGCATTGCATTGAACTGTGGAAAGCCCACTGAGAAACACCCTCTCCACAGTCTTCTACACTCCCGGCTGGTGATGTCCAGGGACCCAGAGGGTCAGAAAGACTATGAGATGGCGAGGGAAAATGCCTCTGTAGGGATTATCTTTGTGCTACAGCCTGGATATAAAGTGGTGATGTAAGACGATAGAGCGGTGTGGAGTACGCAATACACACGCCTGCAGCAAAAGGTCAAGAGAGACGTTTTATAAGTAGAGCACGGTTCCCCACTGCAAGCTCAAATGCACCTCACCACAAGGAAGAAAGCCGCTGGGCACTTCGAAAGATCATCACCATAATCATAATTTATCAAGAGCTCCGTATTTTTTGGTACCAACTACATACTAGGAATTCGTGCTAATCCCCTGTTAAATATTGTCTCTGTTCATCAGAGACACTCAGCAAGGTGGATACTATTTGGTTCATTGCACGGGTATGAAAAACAAAGCTAAGGAAAGATAATATATTTACCTAGGCTTACCCAGTCGAGGGTGTTAGAGGGTGAGAGTGGCACCCAACATAGTGGCTTCCGATTCACCTTTGTCATGGACTCTGTGACCCTTAATAAACTTGAGAGTCCGCATTTATAACACCATATCTTGATTTGCTTTGTGGATTAAGTGAGGTGATGCTTAGCAACTCTTTAGAACACACAAAAGAACCTTGTCTTCATTTCTCCTTCATGTAGTACGAATACTTAGGTGGGAACAAGTTTGCGTGCTATTCTTCAGGCTTAGCAAGAAAAGGAATCTCTTGCTGCCGTATTAATATTGGTTATAGTTCAGGTATGAAAAGTATCTTAAATATTTCTATCAGAGACCTCTCATTCAGCTTGATAACAGCAGAAGATGTAAGGAGCCAACCCTTTCAGCCCTCCTTCTCCACAGGTAATTCTCAAGTCGCCTATTTTCCGAAACACCCTACCTCTCTCATTCTCCCCTCTGCTCCATCCCTGACGTGTCTAGTGTAGTCCAGCCGGCATCACCTCTCATCAGCATCCAGATGGAGCTTCCAGCTACATGAGGCTCTTTCCCCAGTTCTTTCCCTGGAGATAATTCTGGGCTTGAACACTTCAGTCGTATGTCTTTGCCTTTAGGAGAGAAAGAAATTATTTATTCTGCTCTCCAGTGTCTAGTGCAGCACAGCCTTCACCCTTCCTTCCATCTCCTCTGCCCCGTTTTCCAGCTCTCCAACCAACTCAGATTTAGTTCCTAAATTCATTAGCTTCTTCTTGTGATCCCCCCAGTGAGCTGCTTCCTGGTGAAAGGTAATGACTTCTGTCCATCAAAATAATGATATCCATATGGACATTTTAAAAAGTATCAAGACTGCTTTTAAGCTATGTATAAGGTGAACAGTAGGCTGGTATAACCAGTTAGGTGAAGAATTCAGACACAGCTTTTTTTTTTTTTTTTGGTTTTTCGAGACAGGTTTTCTCTGTGGTTTTGGAGCCTGTCCTGGAACTAGCTCTTGTAGACCAGGCTGGTCTCGAACTCACAGAGATCCGCCTGCCTCTGCCTCCCAAGTGCTGGGATTAAAGGCGTGCGCCACCACCGCCCGGCTCAGACACAGCTTTATACAAAGAAAAATCCACAGGAATCCACTAAAAATTACTATTCCTAATAAATGGATCCACCAAGGTTACAGGATTCTAGACTAATATACAAAAGTCAAACATATTTCCACATAATACCAACAAAAGTTCCAATGTGAAATTGAGTTTTGTTTATAACAACATCAAATTGAATAAAATCCATATGAAAAAGGAGAACCAAGAGGGTGGCAGATACACGTGGTACAAAAGCAGAAGTGAGAACTCCTTGAAGGGTGGAGGAGAAGCAGCCAGAGGGGAAGCAGAGGACACAGGAGAGGACAGCAGGAGAGGGAAACGGCTCTGAACAAGTCATAATGCATACGCACGAAGATGCTATACCTAAGTCCACTACTCTGTATGCTGACTCTAAAATTAATTTTAAAATGAAGTACAAGATTCGGATACTGAAAACTAAAAAAGAAATGGAAAGAAATTAAAGTTAAGTAAATGTAATGATAGCCCATATTCATGAACGTGAAGACAATCTTATTAAAATGATGGAGCTCCCCTAATCATGCTACAGAAGCAATGCAATTACTATCAAAATCCTAGCTTCCTCCTGCCCCCAGAAATTGACACACTCAACATAATCTGTGGGGAGACAGACAGACTCAAGACTTTCTCAGAGGCTCCAATGAAAGACAACAAGGGAATTTTGGTTCTGGGTCCTTGTCTAGGAACATACTCAGCTTGCAGTTTCACAAAGAAAACAATTGTCTTTCTTCGGTTAGGATCTCTTTTCAGATTCCTTATGCTTCTTTGATTGGTACGCCTCTCCCCATTCATCATATTTTGTCTTTTATCGCCTAACCATTTATATCTCAGTGTGAGCCAGGGGGCCAGAATCTCTTGAATATTCTATATGAAATTTTGTGTTTACAGTATGAACTCTTTTGTCTGGCTGTTAGGACAAGCAGCTGATCTCTTATTCAAAGTGGAGAAAAGTAAAGAATGTCACATTTAGGGCTGGAGAGGTGGCTCGGCTGTTCTGAGCACCTGCTCTTGCTGAGACGCTCTCATGACCATCTGTAACTCCAACTCCAGGGTTCTGGTGCCCCCTTCTGGCCTGTGGTGCACATGTATTTATGCAGACAAACACACATACACACACAAATACATGCTTTAAAAAATGTTACATCCATATCTGTTTTGCACAAGTAAGAGTTTTCTGTGTTGATTTTTACATAAACCACAATGACAAAGTGAAGTTGGCCCACTTTCAGTTTGCGTTGTTTCAAAGTTCTATGAGAACACTAATATGCTAAGGCGTAGGCATATAAATTTCAGGCCAGGCTGGGCTACGTAGCTGGTTTAAGGAACCTGCCTCTAGATAGATTAGATAGATAGATAGATAGATAGATAGATAGATAGATAGATAGATAGATAGATAGGCAGGCAGATAAAAAGAATAGAAAAATCCTGTTCAACTCCTGAATCATAGGACAAGAACCCTAAGACACTTGTGAAATACCTTGATGGCAAAATCCCAGGCTTTCGTTTCACCTTTTAGTTCCTGCCATCTCTGCCGCACACTGAATGTAATAGCAGTTATTTCCATAGTTCCGTTGTATTGAATTATTCTAAATCATTCAAGTGTTCAGCTTTGTTCCCATAGAAACATTAATTTTCCTGAACTAACATTTTATGTCTTCATATAAAATGCACTGTGTCGATATACAATTAAATAATAAGAACAAGAGACGTGCATACCTTAGAGCTAGGCCCATCTCACCCCAGGGAAGGAGCCAGCTTGATTGCTGAGAGCGCATTTCTGTTTCCCAGCCCATGTACAGATCTTTCTTATTTCCAATCTGTCACGAACTTAATACTTTTATAAAGAAAAAATAAACAAATAAAAGGCACATAAAGTACAATCCCAATCTTAAAAGTTAATTTTAGAAACAACAAATAAAATTACGTTTCAGTAAATATTGTTAGTAGTATAATATAATGCAAAAAGATAAAATTTGTTCATGTTCATTAAAAGCATGCAGTCATAAAATCACTATTGTGCTTGTTAATTTTCCAGTTCCCATTATAACTAGACAGAATGTTAGACTGAAAACTGATTACCCCAGTTGAATGCCTCTGTGCGTGCTGCGAACACATGCCGTTCTATCGGTGGAGTTGTCCTTGCAGACTGGTTTCCTTCCTGCTCATTTGGCCTGTCTGCCGGTGGCTGGGATAGCTGGTAGCTCACCTCAGGGCTGAGGATAGTGTACACTTAGGCTGTTTGAGATTCTGATTTGGTGACATTCATACCAGAGAACTTCCAAAGGGACGCTGAGGACAATGGAAAGGGCGTCTGGTTTTAGTCAGTGTGAAATGGCCGTGCTAAGGCAGTTTCAGCTCAGAAGATGCATTTAAATATTTTTTCCAAGATCAAGTCCTAGAAAACTAGATTCCAATCCATCTCCAAACCTCCGCCAGTTTCAGAGATTATTTTACATAACTGTGGTTAAGTCTAGAGGGTCTTTCCTCTAAAAAAGGGTTTCCAGTTTTAATATTTTTTAGATTACACTTGACAAGCTAATATAAGATTAATCTCTTATAGTTGCAATTAATTGACAAACCAGCCTTAGATTCTCACCATGCTCAGCTTGGCTTCTTGGAACATGACTAGGTGATGATCAGCCTGATAGGCACTCACTTGCAAGGCGAGGGTTTGCTGTTCAGGGACTAGAACAATATTCCTGCCCGATGGCTATGCACACTTTCACAAATATTATTTTTATTTTATATGTATTGGTATTTTGCCTGCATGTGCATCTGTGTGAGGGTGTTGGATCATCTGGGACTAGAATTGTCGACAGTTTGGGGCTACCATGTGGGTGATGGAAATTGAACCTGCGTCCTCTGGAAGAGCAACCAGTGCTCCTAAGCAGTGAGTCACCTCTCTAGCCCCAGGCTGTGCACACTTGGGAATGCCCACTCTCCGTTTATGCGCTGGCTTCATCTGGTTGGCAGACCGACTCCCGTCTGTGGCCCACACTTACAATAGCCCTGCGCTCAGTTGGAGTCATCCCCGTTTCTCTGTAGCCAGCAGAGTGTACTGGGTAACCTGGCAGCATGGGTAGACAGAGGTTGGCTCAGAGACCCACTTCTGAGAAAAGCCACTGCCTCCCCAGAAGGTTCATATCTTTCATGAGATTCTCTGACTTAACAAAGATTAAGGCCCCAGAGCACTCGCCCTTCCTGATTTTGCAACTTACCACAACACTACAGCAATGGAGATGGTGTGGTTGAGACACAAGGACCAAGATTTTGATCAATGGAACAGAATTAAGAGTCTAGAAACCCTTACACTTATAGCACATTTTCCCTCTCTATATAGCACATATATTTTAAACAAGTATGCAAGCCAAGCCAGGGGTGTGGGGAAGGAGGAGAATCCCTTGAGCAAATGTTGCTGGAACGTTTGGATATTCATAAGCAAAAGAAAAATAACTCAATGGAGAATCCATACACACACTTTTACTAGTCATCAGGAAAGCTGAAATAAATTTACAGACTGATCCAGATTTGTTCTTTCCAGATGAAACTTTCCACCTCAGTGTAAGTTTCTCCCATTTACAGGTTCCTAAGATAATTCTAAGACAATGAAAGGGGCAAGTCTTCATAGAACAAGAAAGACCAAAGGGAAATCCGGGGACATGCATTGGTCTTTTCTGGGGAGGGTGGGGCTCCCTTCAAAGTCTTTCACATTTTTTCTCAACTCTCCTTTTGGGGGGCTCTCTCCTACTCTGACCCTAACTTACTTCCACTCTGCAGCTCTTAGGTTAAAAGGTGGGTCCCAGGAGAAGTCTTCCCTGCCCCTGAAATCCACTTTAGGGTTTTCTGGTATCTTCTCTCAAAGCACCCTGGGCTTTTCCTTTCAGCCACTCAACACGGTTTGTGATTTAAGTGTTTCACATAACCATGCCTTTGCCATCTAACTTTCATGAGCATGTATATCCTTTTCATCCACCACTAGATTCTAATTTTCTAGTTCTGGTCTCAATAACCATGAGCCAGTTTTAATCAAGCATTCAATCCATTTACTAATCAATAAGCCAAATAGCAATAAATACTATCTCAACATTTTATTCTGAATTATGATTTGGAAGGAAAAATGAGCTTTTTGTTTGGATTTCATTTTTTAAGTTTTGCCTTGTTTAATATCCAAGCAGTAATGTGTATACTTTTCATAAAGACTTCACATTTGATGTTTTATTTTTATTGTTAGAATAGAAGCGAGTTAGATTTTTCTGGTATTTTGGCCAGCTCTTTTTCTGTACGGTTTAGGTCTAGTTCTGTAAATCAGGAAATAAACAGCCATTAAAGCTAATATTAATTGCTTTTTAAATTCTACATACAAAGAGTCATAGAGGCCCCACTTGCAACTAGCCCCCAACTGAAAATAATGTAATGTCTTTTTCTGAGTTAGCATATGCACGATATTTCTAAACAGGGGCATACGTAAACCAACAGGAAGATTTGTGATGGAAAGCAGGGAAGGATCAACCAATATGGCCTCATTGGGAAGACAGGAGACCAGACATCCTAGACATCTGCATGTACTGACATGAACTTAAGGTTTACACAGGGGAAGAATTGGGACAAAAGGTAAGAGCTGTGCCTAAGACACAGCTTGGGTGAACAGAGGTGGCTCAGCAGATGTCACTTCTGCCGTCACTTGAGGAGGCAGCTCTGTCCCCATGAAGTAATCATTCCTGTGTGGAGAGACAGTGCCAGTTACTATCATGTGGTTGTTGCCCCACTGAGTGGGAGGGCAGTCTTACCATGTGCTGGTCTGTCTGAGCTCACTGTTCCTGGAATACATGATGACCTGGGGTTTAGGGATTATGGCACAGGATGTTGTAAAAGTGAGCAATGAAACACTTTAGTCACACTTTTTTGATGTCTTCAGTCTCGAGGTGAGTTGACAAAGGCTACGTTAGTTTGGAGAAAAGCCAATCTTTTATCACTCGTGTTGAGACAGACAGCCTCAAATGATTAACACACCAACATGCAGGGTCAAGCAGGAATCTAATCCAAGGTTCTAGGACAGTGGAGACAGATGCAAAATGAGGGCAGAGATTCCAAGATTTATCCTGCTTGTTATTACCCATGCGGCCCAAGTGGAGAATCCAAGTCCTTCCCACAAGATCACCCTTGACTCTTAATAATCACTTAATAAAAACGTCTGCACTGCAGAGAACTACACTTAGTGATTGCGTTATTTCTAAGCACCACAGTTGTCCTACATGAAAGAGAGAGCGCGCAGACAGAATGAATCAACTACCTTCTCATAAGTATGGAAACTAATTTGAAAAGGTTATGACCTTTATAGACAAATGATCTTTTGATGTTAATTCAGGGAATTAACTTTGGAACCTCAGAATTGACACGCCATCTCCAATTCTCAGCTACTTCATAACCAGGCCGGTGACAAGTTCCTTAACGCTTGTGACCATACTAGAGTTTGAGGGAGCATTAAACACTATGTAAGAAATACCTAACTAATGTCGGGGAGAACAAAGCTACATGTCCTTCGTAGGGTCCCACCTGGGCTGCGAATGAGCCTGGTGTGAACACATTGATGGGAGGAAAGTGATAGTGTTTATTTGATGCAAGTCTTGGGTGGAAATGACGACCTGAAGAGGCCGTCAGCCTCAGTAGCTTACAGGCTAAGCTAGGCAAAGAATAGCAGCTACGAAATGATAAAGGGCTTGCGGTAGGTAGGTAGTTTGGAATCGAATAGTGACTCAGAAGATAAAAGAAGATTAAGATAACAAAGTTTACACAGAGGGGAACATTTTCCACCTGGGAATATACCTGCTTTCAAGAACCAAAATAAAGCCAGGCGGTGGTGGCGCACACCTTTAATCCCAGCACTTGGGAGGCAGAGACCGGCGGATCTCTGTGAGTTCTGGTCTACACGAGCTAGTTCCAGGACAGGCTCCAAAAGCACAGAGAAACCCAGTCTCGAAAAATAAAAACAAAAAACAAAAAAAGAAAGAGCTGAAATGAAGGACTAGCCTGCACCCATGATTTCTCTGAATGTCTTTAATTAAAAATAGTCTATATGCCAGTGCAGCATATATTCAAATAGCATAACTTTAACTCCTTCACACCTACAAAAGGATGCTGTGCGTGGTTAGATATGAGAGAAGGATAAAGAAGCTGACACATTCTGGTGGCTGCAAGCCAATACTGGTGTTGCTGTTTTGAGTTACTGTTTTATTTGTTCGGCTGATTTTTGGTTTAGACCCATTTCTAATCTGAGACTAAGTCACCTCCAGCCATTTCAGGGAAACAGAGTAGCTTGTCTGAGTCCCTTTGGAAATGGCTTAGCCTGGCTCTTCCCACTTCCACCCAGCTATGAAAAAGGACAGTAGCAATTGCTGCTGTATCTCCTGGAGGATTCCAGAAGGTTCCAGATAGCTAATGCATTGTTTTCTGTCAGCCAGGCAGTGGTGGCGCACGCCTTTAATCCCAGCACTCGGGAGGCAGAGGCAGGCAGATCTCTGTGAGTTCGAGACCAGCCTGGTCTACAAGAGCTAGTTCCAGGACAGGCTCCAAAACCACAGAGAAACCCTGTCTCGAAAAAACCAAAAAAAAAAAAAAAAAAAAAAACAAACAAACATTGTTTTCTGTCAAATCCATAAAGCGTGGCTCAAGGCCACCCTCCGTGAGCCACACTTCAATACCATCAGTGGGACGAAGACTGTTAAAGGAGAGGCCAGCAGCGACCCACCAAGAGTGCAGACGCAGGGGGAGGCGGAAGATGGCCATTATGAAGGGGGACTTTCAGGCTTGGGCTTGGAGAAGCATGTAGAGGCAGACCTAACATGTTGGCATCAGAGGAAGGAAGAAGACTGAGGGGAGGCTGGAGAAGAGGGTAGGGTGGATGAGCCAGCAAATAAGGATTTTGAAAAGTAATATTTGAAATTCACACTTAAAAATGGGCAAAGTCGCTATTATTTAAACAAAGAACAACACAGAACTAGCTCAGACAATCTCACGGCTCTTTCTCAGTTTGTGCTGTTGTTTGGGATCATTTCCTGAAACATGGTGGAACTTTTTTTTTTTTTTTGGTTTTTTTCGAGACAGGGTTTCTCTGTGGTTTTGGAGCCTGTCCTGGAACTAGCTCTTGTAGACCAGGCTGGTCTCGAACTCACAGAGATCTGCCTGCCTCTGCCTCCCGAGTGCTGGGATTAAAGGCGTGTGCCACCACTGCCCGGCTAAAAATGTGTAGCCCAGGCTGGCCTCGAACTCGTGATCCTCCTGCCTCTGCCTCCTTCAGCAAATCCTACCGGCGTGCGCCACCACTTTTCGTGATCTAAGATCTCCTTGGTTTTCTTTGAGCTCATCCTACCGCCTTAAAAAAAAAAAAAAGAAAGAAAGAAAAAAGAGGGCAGGGTCAGGAAGGAGGGTGGTGCGCGTCCTCAGCCCTCACGTGCCTCACTAACTCACCTTTGAGCCCTTATCCCACAGTCTAGAGACCAGGACTGGTTGGGACTGAAGCCGTCTTCATACCAGAGTTCACAGGATGAACCATCATGGCTACCTCATGGGGCAGGAAGGGCTGGACAGGGTCACACTGTTTGGAAGCCATCCTTCTTGACATGGGGGATCCCCACTTTCCCCAATGGTCCCTAGTGTGCTGAATTCCATTCTGTTCTGAAGCATTTCTTGGACACTCTGCCATCCGGTCCTGTGATGTTCGAGGGCCTGGGGGCCTTTGACTGCAACATTAGACATTAATCACTGACATCTTATCTGAACGTTGGAGAAAGCAGAGGGGGTGCTATAGGAAAGCCATGTTGGACTCAACTGGGTCACTGGACCCCAACAATTCAGACTGAGGCAGAGAGAACTGGAGCCTGAAGCCAGAAGCAGCAAAGGTCTTAGGAAGAAGGGACAAGTGACCCACATTGTGGCCGTGTAATAAAACATGTTCCTTCGGAAGTTCAAACCTGAACACTGGTCTCTGTCTTCTGTGTATTTGCTTCTTTGGGTTCCTGTCTTCTCCACAGTTCCCAGCTTCACCCTCTCTGTGTGCTTTCCAAAGGGTCTTTCGAATGTTGTACCTTCACTGAAACCCCACCACCCACCCCACTCACCTCAGCTTCCCAGGGTCCTTCATTCCACTTTTGCTCTGTCCTGCTCTAGCGTCTCCAGCGCTGTGCCCATACAGGTACAGTTCCCACCCTCACAGGACTTCTCTCTTCCTGGGAAGTGGGGGGTCAGTTCTCAAGATGATCCCAGATGGTGGCTGGGACCCCAAAGAACTTGAACCAGCCAGGGAAGGACAGAGAGCCTCTGTAAAAATGTCACAGTGTTCCCTGAAGCCTGAAAAGCGAAGGAAGTCTGGCCAAAAATGAAGTCAAGGAAAGAAAGCACCCCAGGCAGAGAATCCAGGAAAGGTCATGTGGCTGAGATGATCTCGGGGTGCTCCTCACATGGCCAGCAGGCCAATGAAGCTGGGAAGTTGGAGCGTTGTTAGTCAAGGGTTGTTGGCCAACTGGAGTGGGCCTGACCAAGCGCTCAGAAAGATCATTGTTTCAGGATGGAGAACAGATTAGGGAGGAGTGAGAACAAAAGTAGGAGATTCAGCAGGAGACAATGACAGTTGTCTAAGCGAAGGACAGACTGGAGTAAGATGATGATGTAAAAACAAAGAGGAAACAACGGACGGCAGAGATATTCTTCAGTCTTTTTTCTTTTGTTTTCTTTTTTTTTCTTTTTGAGACAGGGTTTCTCTGTGTAGCCCTGGCTGTCCTAGAACTCACTCCGTAGACCAGGCTTGGCCTCCAACTCAGAGATCCTCCTGCCTCTGCCTCCCAAATGTTGGAATTAAAGGCATGTGCCACCACTGCCCAGCTCAAATACATTCTTTACAAAGGACCAACTAATTGGTGGATTCTGGGGTGCCAGGGAATGGAGGGTGTTGCTTACTTGACATCTGTCTCTGATTGCCCGATATGACATCTTGTAAATCGCAACCCCAGACGAAGTTAAACCAGGCACAGGGCTGTGCAGGGTTCCTCGGTGCCGCCAGGCCCTCCAGGGATAAGGATGTTCTGTAGCAGGGCCCTCTTCCCCTCAATCCTGCCTGGCCGCCAAGGGGAAAGAACAGATCATAAAATTCAGCCTCTAACCCCTTGGGCGAGGCTTTTCCTCTGTGCCCTTTAGAAAACGATAGCTGTGTCTTTGTGACCGATCAGTTTGTTTCTTCTTAGTTGGAAGGACACTGGTGCCAACGGGTCAGAGAAGACTAATATCAGAACAGGGACAGGCTGGGTGAAGCAGGGATTCTGCTCTGTTCCTCTTTAGACTTCTGGGGGTCCAGATCCAAGAAGAATGTTGCAAACTTTGGTGTAACAGAACAGACAGGAAAGAAAAGACTGGTAGCAATGATTTTGATATTTTTAAAATTTTGCATTTAATTATCACTTTGCAATAAACTATTGCTTATCTTGATTACCAAGTGGACTTAGTTTTGTTTTGTGTTTTCTGTTTTGGTGTCCAGCACTACAGACTCACACCACACCCTGGTTCTGACCCGCCCAGAATGAGGATTTAATAAATGTCAACAAACATTCAAACGCCACCGTATCAAGAACAAGATATGATATCAGTACAATGACCGGCTTTAAAGAGAAGCAAATTTGACCTTTCTTGCTGGTCTCAGGGATTGATAAGGGGACAACAGGATCTGGGGACAGCAGGGAGTCCTGGGTACTTTCCAGGGGCGTGAACACCTGTAAGGCGAGGACAAAGTGACAGGCAGGGCAGCTTCTTTTTATCTTGGATAAAGACTGCGCAGAAAAGAAAGGAACTGGAACCAGGAGGAGGAGGGAAGATGGAAAGAGAGGAGGACACCGGGTTGGGTGTGTCTGGGTCCTGGAGATCAGGATATAGTCCTCTCAAAGAGTCCCAACCCAGGTGGTAAATTTCCCTGAGCGGGGACCAGATGAGAGTCCAGGAGTGGGAAATGGGAAATCCTTGAGTTTTAATTTCACACCCCATAAAGCACCCTCAAAATGCACTAAGGGAAAAACATACTCTGAGAATGACAGGGGTGGCAGGGAGGCGGGGAGCTCAGGACAAGCTGTCCGTGAAAGAAACTCTGAGCTCAGCTCTGTTTGCGCATTTGTAGGTTGACCGGACACAGTTGTTGCCACCAATCCTTCACTGCCAGAGGCAATGCTGCTCTCCCCTCATGACAGTCTGAAAAACTGCCCCCAAAGCATCCCTACCATCCAACTCGGGAAGTGGGTCCATGCTACAGGAAAGAAGTAGGCATTGTGACCGGCTGGAGGGCTTTGGGGAATAACCACTGCATGGAATGTTTTCCTCAGGAAAGGGAACCTCATCTCTTCATGGAAAAGTGGGTGCAGGAAGAAACAAACACATGCCCACCACTTCACAAAACAGCTCTTAAAAAATTGTGATCATGTTAAGCATTGATTGCCTCCTAAACATGAAATTCTTCCCAAAGAAATGGACACTTACACACACACACACACACACACACACACACACACAGGTTGGTGGGCACAAAGGCTACCCTGTCCCTCTTCCCCTGGTTCCAGCCCCCCTCTTTTCCATGTGTCATTCCTTTCCAGCTCCACCTGAACTAGAAGGCATCTTTGCTAACATTTATGTTGTCCCCCTGCAGCCAGAGCTGGCTTCATTGAAAGTAGGGCATGACTTCCTGAATGAGAAACTATGATTTTCACCAACCTACAGATAAGACAAATCCATCTTCCATGGCCACGAAAGAGGGTGATCAATTCGCCATGGCTGCAGAATACATTACCCTGCAATCTGGTGGCTTAACAGGCTATGATCATCTCTTCTCTTCACAGTTCTGTGGATTAGGTGGCTCGTCCTCCTTGCTGGCCAGGGTCAGCTCAGTAGTGTGGCTCAGAGTCTGCTTGCATTCGTTTGTTGTTTGTTTGGTTTTTGTTTTTTTGAGACAGGGTTTCTCTTTGTAGTCCTGGCTGTCCTGGAATTCACTCTGTAGACCAGGCTGGCCTCTAACTCAGAGATCCACCTGTCTCTGCCTCTTGAGTGCTGGGATCAAAGGTGAGCACCGCCGCACTCAGCTTGGATTTGTTTTGCTTCTCTCTAAGGAAAGCCTGAGCCCAGACATACAGATAGCAAGAGAGACAAGAAGATGTCTTGGTTAGCTCCATGACTCGCCTTATTGACTAAGCTTTTCTTAGGCAATAGTCAGGTCCCTTAAGATCACAGCCGAGGAAGAAGCGGTACCTGATGACTTCCAATCACTAGGGTTTGTGAGAAGGACAGCTGGGAAGTGGTTTGGCCCAAGGATTCTCCTCACCAACCACCCTGTCTTTATAGGTCCTGGCTGGGTCTGTTCCCATATCTACAGGACCCAGGACAAGAATCCAAAAGGAGGCTCCCCGGTTAAATAAAGCTAATGCACAATTTAAAAGCAAAAACGATTGCTTAATATTGCAAGTACTGCGTGTGCATTGCTGATTTTGAGTTTCACTGCACAGACTGGAACACGGAGAGAAGATAACGAGCAGAGAGCACCCCGAGGGAACAAGTCCCCAGCATGCCTGGATAGATTGTGTACGCCTTTCGGAAGGTGAGACTGTGGCGGCTTCCTTGACGGTCTTCCCACAGCAGGTTTTCAGCTTCTCCCTACAGTCCAACGTGTAGCGGTATGTTGCCACCACTCGAAACCCTCCCAGCATGCATCAGGCATTTCCGCTGGTGGTCTTGGTGCAAGCATTTCTGTGTTCATCCCAGGAGTGGATAAGTGGATGCTGAGTCATGCTGTGACAGACCTGAGTGCTGGGTCCTTTGTTATACATGAGCAAGAGTAAGCTATGAGGAGTTCCCCCCAAAGCTCATGTGATGAAAGCTTGGTCTACATCAAGTCGTGCTATTAAAACTATTGGATCGTGCCGGGCGGTGGTGGCCCACGCCTTTAATCCCAGCACTCGGGAGGCAGAGGCAGGTGGATCTCTGTGAGTTCGAGGCCAGCCTGGGCTACAAGAGCTAGTTCCAGGACAGGAACCAAAAACTACGGAGAAACCCTGTCTCGAAAATTCAAATAAAAAAAAAAAACTATTGGATCGTGAGGGCATTAACTTCCTCAGTCATTAAAGAATTCATAGATTAATGGGTGGTACTTCACTGGAGGAAATCACTAGGGTGTCTTTGAAGAGTACAGTTTGTCCTCAGGCCGTTCCTCAGGACGTCTCCACCTCCCACCCTCCACGAGGGGAGCAGCCTCCTCCGGATACTCTTCAGCAGCCACGATGACCTGGCTCACCAAAGGCTCACAGTTACAGAGCCAGCGACCATGGGCTGAAGCCTATGAGACTGTGAGCCCAGGAACCTTCCCTCCTTTAAGCTGCTTTTCTCAGATACTTTGTTATACTATCTAACAGTGTGTTTGGATAGGATGAGTTCCCTAAAGCATGGGGCCAAGGACAGGCCTGGAACTGCAGTCTCAGGGTGTCTACCTAATGCAGAATTTATAGCCATTGGGACTGTCAAAAAAAAAAAAAAACAAAAAACATTGCTTATGCAGGCACTGGACAGAACAGCCCTTCACTCACAGGAAGAGGAATAGGAGGGTTGACTTCAGTAGTGAGCTTTGATGCCCCATGGCTAATGAACACATCTAAAAAAAAAAAAATATTCGTCCTCATCAGGAAGGAATAGGCATGGTTGTGGGGTTGGCCAGGTGCCAAATGACACAGGTATTTAGAAGGAGCAAAGGACTAATCCTGG
Organism: Microtus oregoni; assembly: GCF_018167655.1. Classification (NCBI taxonomy): domain Eukaryota; kingdom Metazoa; phylum Chordata; class Mammalia; order Rodentia; family Cricetidae; genus Microtus; species Microtus oregoni. The sequence goes on from NW_024543074.1 coordinate 15,119,127, forward strand.
CCTGTGAGGGTTCCTGGCCTGTTGGCAAGGAAGGGTTTAGAACCAAGACCTTTATGAGTCCTTCTGTACAGTGTTCCAAAGCCTGCATGCATATGGCTCCTTTCCCATAGAGTGTGACAGTGGTCCATAGTGTGGGGGGGGGAGGGAGAGGGAGAGACGGAGAGGGAGAGAAAGGAAGAGGGAGAGAGGGAGAGGGAAAGATGGAGAGAGGGGGGGGGAGGGAGAGAGGAAGGGAGAGAGAGAGAGAGAGAGAGAGAGAGAGAGAGAGAGAAGAAACTTGAGCTCATGGGAACCTTCCTCACCAGGATTTTTGACTTCACAGCTAAAGAGTGTTTGGGCTGTAGGGTCGCATAGAGTGGCTCTATAACGTTTAATGTCTAGTAGGAAGAGTTGTTGCTGCATCGTCTCAGAGGGTGTGGCTTGACTCACATCCTACTCTTACCTTTCACGGGCATCTTTAGTGGCCTCTGTATAATTCCTGATTGCCCCAATGAGCTCAGGCACCTGAGACAGTTCCACCTGGAAACTCCAGGAACAGAAACCTGTCCAGGGCAGACCCAGCGCCAGCCAGTTCCTTTCCTTTGCAAGGAGCTGTCTTTGTGACAGTCATTCTGGGACTTGGTGACAAATCGGTGGCGCAGACACCCAGTGTATGGACCAATAAGGAATGAGAGGTAAAATTGGAAAAAATAGGAAGGGCTAAAGAGTTAAGAGCAGCTGTTGCTCTTGCAAGAGACCTGGGTTCAGTTCCCAGCTCCCACACAATGGCTCATAACTATCTGTAAATCCATTTCTATGAGATCTAATGTCTTCTTCTGACCTCCACAGGCATCAGGCGTACACATGGTTCACATACATACACACAAGTAAAACACTCACACATAAATGAATCTTTTTTAAAAGAAAAATAATAGAAGTTCTATATTAACTGAAGGTCTGAAGGTAGGTTACCCAGGGAGGGGACCTTTGCTTTGCTTTGCTTTGGGGTTCTTTTTTAAATTGTTTTTTAATTAAACTATATATTTTTCTCTGTTCCCCTCCCTTTCTCTCCCCTGCCCTTCTACCCTCTCCTACGGTCCCCATGCTCCCAGTTTACTCAGGAGATCTTGTCTTTTTCTACTTCCCATGTAGATTAGATCTATGTATGCCTCTCCTAGGGTCCTCTGTTGTCTAAGTTCTCTGGGATTGTGAATTGTAGGTTGTTTTTTCCTTTGCTTTATATCTAAAAGCCACTATGAGTAAGTACATATTTTATTTGACTTTCTAGGTCTGGGTTACTCACTCAATATGATGTTTTCTAGATCCATCCGTTTGCCCGTAAATTCGAGATGTCATTTTTTTTCCACTGTGTAGTACTCTATTGTGTAAATGTACCACATTTTCCTTATCCAGTCTTTGGTCAAGGGGCATTTAGGTTGTTTCCAGGTTCTGGCTATGACAAATAATTCTGCTATGAACATAGCCGAGCACATGTCCTTGTGGTATAATTGAAGGACATTTGGGAGGGGACATTTTCATTCACATATTCTGACCCTTGACCTACACTCTCATGCAATGTTATAAGATGGCTTTCTGTGCAAGCTTGTGTCATGGGATGTGGTAAAGGCCATGTTGACAGGATATTTGGTATTTCTGTAAAGGCAGAAGTTGTGGGGTGTGCTGGGTAACATTACAAAACAACTACGATAAAAACTCACAGTGGGATGTCTACAAGGCCTGCAGCATAGATTCTAAGGTGACAATGACAAACCAAATTACAATTCCACCACAATTTACCCTGGGGAACCAATGAATTTATTGGGTTTACTCAAAAATCAGGAGTGAGGGGTAACTGTCAGGAGTGTGGGTGACCCCAAAGCAGCCACCCTGGAAAGTCTTCACTCGGCATGATGATGGCTTCCCCACATCCTCATAGATGGAACTCCCTTCCCCTAGTCTACAGAACTGCACACAAATGGCTGGATACTCAGAGGAGGGTCCAATGATCCTCCCTGCCCATTCCTTCTAAGAAGGATTGGATAACAATTCACAGGCTCTGTCATAATGAAGTCTTGCAAGTAGGCACAGCTGATCTCATAAAGATGGTGGTAGTTCGGCTGGGGGTGAATAGTACCTTGTAACAGAGTGTTGCTAGCTTAGCTAATAATAAAAGCTTCAGAGTGGGAGCTTGTAGTTCAGGATGCAGTGCATGCTCTGGCATATTGTGTTATATCTCCAATCGCTGGCACACATAGGAAGTAAGAGCGACATGGAATTAACCCTTCTCTTCCCAGTGGTTTATTTCCAGTTTTCTTCCTCGTGGCATTATACTCTACTGGGTTAGAGTTCTTGATTGCTGGGCTAGGTAGGAAGGAGGCAGTGGACAGGTAAATCCACGATTTGGGTTACCCCAAACCTGACAGAACTAATTCATCCAACCCTGATGGAGGCTTAGGGAAAGATCAGACATACTCCAGATGGTAGCATACCAGAGAGGAGGAGGGCAGGTTGTAATCATGAATCACCTCCCATTGATACCACAGCCAGTGCCTCAGCCTCCTTAGACTCAGATGACCCTCCTAGAGAGACCCGGCATCAACCTATACTTCCTAACTCTTCCTTCCTGTCCCAGGGCTTCTCTGATACTGAGACAGAAACGTGCCCAACATCCCTGTGTGCACACACCAGAAGTATGGGGAAATTAAAATGGGAGATTCGCTGTCCTTCTCATGGAGCAAACGACCCAAAGGGCACTGATGTTGAACACCACCTGCTTCATTGTGCGTGTTCATCCTTTCCGTGGGAAAGGAGTTCCCACGGGGCACGGGGGGCGGGGGGAGAGACCTTGTCTCTACTTCATGATTATTGGTACCCTACTTAAGACACAAGTAGCAAGAAATTACTCAAATGATTGGCCGCTGGAATCGTCCACACCAGTGCTGCCGGGTAAAAATTTAAGGCAAATTACACAAGTAACTTTTTAATTTTCTAGCAACTTTTTGTTGTTGCTGTTGTTTGTTTGTTTGTTTGTTTGTTTTGTTGATGTTGCTATTGTTTTTTGAGACAAGGTCTCAGGAATCCTGGACTGAACTGGAGCTTGCTATATATAGCAGAGGCTAGCCTTCATCTTTTGATCCTCCTAACTCTACCTCCTGAGTGCTGGCATTACAGGCATGGACTACCAGGTCAGTTTTATGTGATGCTGGGTATCAAGCCCAAAGCTTCCTGTGTGATAGGCAAGCATCCTATAAATTGAGCCACATCCTCAGCCCTCCTGTAGCTATAGTACAAAAAGTTAAAGGAAACAGATTAAATTCACTTTGATAATATTGTATTTAACGTAGTGCATTCAAAATATCACCGCTTCAGTTTATGATCAATGTACCACGTTAACTGAGATATTTTGCATTTTATGTGAGGTATTAAATCTTGGATACCCCGTGCGTATGTAGTTCGCACTCTCAGTGAAATCTGATCTAGGCTACACCAGTCAAGTACTCATTAGCCACCTTAGGCTCCTCATCGAAATGCTGGACCTGCAGATAGATCTAGTGTCTTCCCCACTCCCAATGTTAGAGCATAGATTAAGATGACTTGAGGGCCGCATTCACTCAGAACTACCATCTACCAAGCAAGTGACTTCTTCAAGCTAGGCAACCCTCTCACCTAGTAGGTGGATGCAGCAAGATGGAGAATTCCAGGGCCAGAGGCTGAAGTTCCAGGCCTTTCTATGAACGAACCTCAGAGGCCATGTGACATGCTCTGAGGATTAAACAGGGCATAAGTAAGTCTTCTCGGTTTCAAGGAGAAAGACACTAACTTTATGGCTCAATACAAGGTGTGTCTAAGAATTTGTGGGCAGGTCTTAAGTTTTTTAAAAGTATTTGCTTTATTTTTAATTGTGTGTGCGCCACACACACACACACACACACACACACACAAGAATACAGTGCCCATGGAGATTCCCTGGAGCTGGAGTCACAGGCAGTTATGAACCACTCAACATGGATGCCGGGAATCAAGCAGGGCTCCCCTGCAAAGGCAGTGTGCTCTTTTCCATAGAGCCCCTTCTCTAGCCCCTGGAGCTATGCTTTCATAGTACATGGGCAAAAAGCAGGTGACAAGTGTGTTCCCTTCACTCTCCCAGGTGAAACTTCACAGTCCTCTTTTCAAAAGTCCAGCTAGACGTGGTGGCCCGTGAATATAGTCCCGGCACTCGGATGGCTGGTATCAGCAGGCTATCAGTCTAAGGTTAGCCTGGCACAAATCCCTCTAACTGGTCCAGTCCTCCATCCCTGCTCCCTGAAATACTTCCCACATAAAGTAAGTGCACCTAATAGTTATTGTGCTCTGTTTTCAGGGATACCCAGAATACAGAGAGCCAGGAGAACCGCAGAGGGCAGGCATTAAAAGCCTCAGAAGTAAAATAAGTAGTATGTTAGATGATGTTAAATATATAGGAAAAATAGGTAGCTGGGTAGGAGAGCTGATATTTTAGGTGACTTGGCTAAGTAATGCCTTACTAAAATAATGTTGGGACAAGCAGATAAGCAGGCAATGATTGAGGATATCTGAGAGAAAATCAAGCAATATAACCAGGGAAAATGGAAAGCCACAGACTGGAGCAGACTGCATGGTCAGGACACTGTGAGGGCAGGGAAAGGTAACAGGCTGTCAAAACAGACCAAACAGGGATGGCTAGGGACGATAGCTTATCATAAGGACTGGGCTGCACAATAATGGGTGTTTTGCAAATCTGAGATTCCATCTTACACCTGTAAGAATGGCCAAGATCAAAAACACTGATGACAACTTATGCTGGAGAGGTTCTGGGGAAAAGGGAACACTTCTCCATTGCTGGTGGGAATGCAAGCTGGTACAACCCCTTTGGATGTCAGTGTGGTGATTTCTCAGAAAATTAGGAAACAAACTTCCTCAAGACCCAGTGATACCACTTCTGGGTATATATCCAAAGGATGCTCAATTGTGCCACAAGGACATGTGCTCAACCATGTTCATAGCAACTTTGTTTGTCATAGCCAGAACCTGGAAACAGCCTAAATGCCCCTCAATTGAAGAATGGATAAGTAAGATGTGGTACATTTACACAATGGAGTACTACACAGCAGAAAAAACAACGACATCTTGAATTTTGCAGGAAAATGGATGGAGCTAGAAAACATCATTTTGAGTGAGGTACCCAGACACAGAAAGATAATTATCACATGTGCTCACCCATAGGTGGTTTTTAAACATAAAGCAAAGAAACCAGCCTACAAACCACAATCCCAGAGAACTTAGACAACAATGAAGACACTAAGAAAGACTTACATAGATCTAATCTACATGGGAAGTAGAAAAAGACAAGATCTCCTGAGTAAATTGGGAGCATGGGGACCTTGGGAGAGGGTTGGAAGGGGGAGGGGAGAGGCAGGGAGGGGAGCAGAGAAAATGTAGAGCTCAATAAAAATCAATAAAAAAAAAATAAAAAGTAATGGGTGTTTTGTTTTGTTTTGTTTTTTAAGTCCATTGCAGGATTTTATGCAGGATTATTTTGATCTATGACTTTAACAGAATTGCTGCAGCCACAATGCTGATAATAGAGGAAGAAGAAGAGGTAGAGACAAGTTTGGGGACTTTTGCAATAATCCTGGTGTCAGACAAGGGTGGCTTATTCCAGGGGGAGAAAGAAGCAGTGCTGAGGAGTGTAACATTATTGATGCAAGAAGAAATACATATTTTGGGACTTTTTAGGGTTTTAATCCACTATCTTTCCAGATTGTCGGAATAAGGCACTATTTTAAAAACTTATGTGTATATATATGGGGGGGAGGATGCTTGTGTATATAGTACCCATGAGGCCAGAAAAGGGAGTCAGATCACCTGGAGCTAGAGTCACGGGCAGTTGTGAGCCCCCCAATGTGGGTGCTGAGAACAAACTCCAGTCCTCAGCAAAAGCAGCGGGTGCTCTCAGCGGCTGAGCCATCTGAAAACCACAAAGCATGGTTTGAAAGATTAGGTTCCTGTCTCTACTGACTGGCATCTGCAAGTGACAGGCAGTGATGGTTCCTGGCATCCCAGTTACGAAGAAACGGTTCTTCCTTCAAGAAAAAATAAAGTTTTAGATCTGCTTTTGGAGGCCAATTCGAAATTTATTTATGAGTCATATGGGAATACAGACGAAAGGAGAAACAGACTATAATCTACAGACAATGTGAGAAGAGCCACACGGTCAGGTCTGCAAATGAGAGAGTTCCCCGTGGTGGGCTCACCATGCATAGTGGCTACTGGGAACTTGGGGTCGGTCAAGTCTAAAAGAAGTGAAAAAAGTTACTCTGATTTAAAGGCTAAATGAACCTCTGAGAAGGAAACCCTCCTTAAAACACTTGCTCTGCCTTTACCCACTAAGACACTTGAGGAGCTCCAAACAGGCGGTCCAGTCACCTTCACAGAAGCCACGGGACTGGGAACCAGGGACACAGCCTGAGTTTTCAGATGTTAACTCAGTCAGGAGGGGCTGGCGTGCTTGACCATACAGCAAAGGATTCTGGGAAGGGTCAACACGAAGCAGACATGGTCTATAAAGAGGTTTTACAAAATCAATGGTATTTTTGTAGACTTTTTGTTTCATTTTGCTTTGTTTTGGCTTTTTTTTTTTGTCTTATTGATATTCTGCTTGTTTGTTTTGCATTTTGTTTTGGTGTTTCTTTCTTTTCTTTTTTGTTTCTTGCTTGTTTTGAAAGGGAGAAAAAGACCATAAAGTTGGATGGATAAGGAGGAAGAGATGATCTGGGAGGAATTGTGGGGAGGGGAAACATGATCAAAATATATTATATAATTTTTAAAAAGTTATGGAGAAAAAGAAAGATGTTTAGCATTGATTTAAGCCTGGTTGTTAATGGGAGGATAGACCTGTAGGAGAAGGATAGTACACACTCACACACACACACACACACACACACACACACACACACACACTCGTGGATAGGCACTTCTCCCGTGAGTCAGGCTTGCACGGCTTAGAGTAGCGAGATGCCTGGCTGTGATAGCTTCCGAGGTCACACATGGAAGCATTGCTAAGGAACCCCTTTTCCACTAAATGAGCCCATGGGTCAGTTTCTGAGGTACATTGGGTAGGATTAGAGCTGATAAGGTAAAGCCGTAAGTCACAGGGGATATAAGACACATTTTTATATGAAATATCTCCATACACTGAAGTAATAAGGGCAGCGGGGCTGCATCCCCAGCACCCCGGCTGCCTGCTTGGCGGCTAGCTTATGCCCCGAAATAATTACACGGACACTGTATTCATTTAATCACTGCTTGGCCCTTCTGCCCTAGCCCTTACTGGCTAATTCTGATATCCCGATCAACCCATCTCTAATAATCGGTGAGCACCGGTCTTACCGGGAAGATTCTAGCCTAGTCCATCCTGGGTCGAGCTTCATGGCGTGTGTCTGCCTGGGAGCTGGGAGTATGGCGTCTCCCTGAGGCGTCTGCTCCCGAGAGCAGAGCGGTGGAGTCTCTGAGCTCACTTCCTTTTCCTCCCAGCATTTTGTTCTGTTTACTCCTCCCACCTATCCTCTAACCAATAAAATGGGCCAGGGCAGTGCCTTTATTAGCCAATGACCTTCCTCCATCATTTCCCCTTTTTCGGTTTAAACAAAAAGAAGGCTTTAACATAGCAAAATTACATATAAGAAAACAGTTATCAAGTAAAAGTTACAATAATCTTTATCATAACTAAGGAAAACTATAACTATAACTAACTATTCTTAACTCCATCAAAGACTCCAGAAAGATATATTACCTAAGTAATATACTACCTTAGTAATATACTAAGAAACTTCAAACTCTAGAAATGACAAAGACATCTCGCTGCCTGGACAGTCACCCAAAGTTCTTTTGTACCGTTGGGGCATCATCTTCAGCCTTCAGGCCCATGGTATCCAGCAGACATTTCCATAAAGCAGGAAAATTCAAAGTCAGTTCAGTCACTATCTGTTGTGTCCTGCAGAATGTCTCGCAGACTCTTTCATGAATCAGGAACCCCGAAAGATCATCTCACCTTAGGCAAGTTCAGTAGTCCTCTCTCTGCGGGTTCTCTGTGTCCAGTTTATTCAATAGTCCAGGCAAGAGCAGTTTCTTGCCCAAATGGCTATCAAACTCCATAACGAGCCTCTTCGACGCCCATCTTCCTCTTGAAGTACATTGGTGCTGCCAGGAGCAGAGTGTCTCATTGTCATGAAAAGTCCTCAGTTATTAAAACATTAAATGTCCTATTCTGTAATCTTTGAAAGACATGAAGAATGTCTATCTAAAATATATCTCTATATATCTAGAAAATCTAACTAACATGACTACAATGATTATCCATTAACAACCTATATTTCTTAATTATACATTACATATTTAAATGAACTACACAATCACAATACCTTAATCAAAATCAGAAACACTTATACATATAACAAAATTGACCTTAAATCTCTATCACTAAAGCAAAATCTATACTAATGCAAATTATTCATATCTATATCATATCCCCCTTAAAATGTAAAAGAACATTTATAAACCATATTTGGGAACATGGGCGTAGTTTTTTCTCTCCAAACTGCTTCCTGCTGAATGGGGGCGTCGTTAATTAGGTCTTTCATGGTATAACCTGTGTGCTAGTTTCATCTCAGTTGGCAGTTGAGCGAAGCAATTTTTTGAAGGCGTGCACAGGAACCATTCAGGAGGACGTGGTCCATCATACCAAATCGGAATAGAAGAAATGAACAGCGTCTCATCCTCTGTGAAAACAAAATAAGAAACTCTTTTCCAAAGTATCATATCCTTAGATACAAATTCAAAATATCTATGTTGGATTAGTTCAGCAGCATTTATAAACAAATATCTTTTAGCAGCTGTTGCTCCTTCCTCAGCATTCAAATAATTCAAAGAGAGCATAATAGCATACAGTGTCAAAATTCTCTGTGTATTTTCCATCTTTGTTCGTTTTATTTTAACCTCTATTTTATTTTTACTTTTAACTCTTTGCTTTTTGAGACAGGTTCTCTGTATCTTTGACCTGAAGTAACTCTGTAGACCAGGTTGTCTTTGAACTCTCAGAGATCCGCCTGTCTCTGCCTCCCAGGCATTCGGGATTAAAGGTGTAGACTACTACACCTTGAACTCACAGAGATCTGTTTGCCTCTGCCTTCTAGGCACTGGGATTAAAGGCGTGTGCTACCACACACAACAACTCTCTTCCTTTTTTTTATGTTTTTTACTTTAAGAACTTCAACTTTTAGTCTGCATATATTTTTAACACACTGTAAACCATTTAAAAATTTTCTTTGTCTTTGAATCTCTCTTTACTTATATCTCTCTTTTTCTGACCACACGAGTCTTTAATTTGCCAAGCAATATCAGTAGGATTAAAGGCGTGGCTTTGCCAGCTAGATCCAGTCCATTCCTTAGCTTTCCAGCCTCATGGCGGATGTACAGGCTGTAGCCATGTTTACTGCAACAACTGTATGGCATTTCAAGGTCCCTGCCAGCAAGTGAGCTACAACAGACAACACTCAAGTCCTCTCTCTCGGTAGCCGGCCCTCCTGCCTCAAACAGTCAGAGTTTGCCCTGGCAGGATGGCCCAGAAAGCCGGCATTTTTAAACGGTGCAGCTTTTTTCCTGCTACGGCTGAAAACCGAAAAGCATGTGTTCAGCTTTTCGTCAAGACCTTTTAAGTGTTTCGTGGCAGGACCTCTTAATGAGCTGCAGGCTTTGCAGCTAAAGCTGAGTCAGGAAGCCTCTCTTAGATGAAGTGCTTGCTTGCCTCTAGCAAGCAGAGTAGAACCGAGAAATTGCTGCTACCAAGAAACCAGGCACAATGCTTTCATTTTGTTCTAGAATTACTTCCCAAGCTGTCTCAGGCTTTATGTGGAAGCAGTTGTCCACGTGGGCGCCATACGAAGTAATAAGGGCAGCGGGGCTGCATCCCCAGCACCCCGGCTGCCTGCTTGGCGGCTAGCTTATGCCCCGAAATAATTACACGGACACTGTATTCATTTAATCACTGCTTGGCCCTTCTGCCCTAGCCCTTACTGGCTAATTCTGATATCCCGATCAACCCATCTCTAATAATCGGTGAGCACCGGTCTTACCGGGAAGATTCTAGCCTAGTCCATCCTGGGTCGAGCTTCATGGCGTGTGTCTGCCTGGGAGCTGGGAGTATGGCGTCTCCCTGAGGCGTCTGCTCCCGAGAGCAGAGCGGTGGAGTCTCTGAGCTCACTTCCTTTTCCTCCCAGCATTTTGTTCTGTTTACTCCTCCCACCTATCCTCTAACCAATAAAATGGGCCAGGGCAGTGCCTTTATTAGCCAATGACCTTCCTCCATCAATACACAGGAAATATTGCCTCTATGTAGGCAGTCTTCACAGCAAATTCTAATGGCGCTGGAATCCTTGCCTCTCCACTGGCAAAGTCTCAGCCAGACTTCACAGTGAGGTGTTCCTTTCCTCTCCTATTTCTCCTTAAATAACTTGATCTATCCCACCTCAGTTTCCCCTTACAAGATGCTGAGCTTTTAATCTTAAAGGTTGTTGAGAAAGATCTATTTTCTTAGCTTCTTCACTGCTCGACAGGGGTGTAGGACCTGCCTGTTAAGGGTTCAAAAGTCTCAGCCAGGGAACTGGAGAGATGGCTTTGGCAATTAAGAGTGCTTGCTGCGCTTCCAAAGGAAGGAAGCTAGGCTCTTGGCACTCACATCAGATGGTTCTTAACAACCTGCAACTCCAGCTCCAGGAGACACAATGCTCCCTTCTGAGCTCTGTGGACACCCTCATGTTCTCACACACACACACACACACACACACACACACACACACTTTTTTTTTTTACAGTCTTAGCAGGTGTGATCTAAAGAGGAAGGAAACGCACAAAGGACTGGACTAGCAGATCTGGATCCTTCCATGGGAATCTGGAAGACAGGGTATTAGCCAGATATCAAGCCATATAAACAATAAGAGATTGTTATACCTGCTCCCAAAATTAGCACCAAGAATAACAGGCCTTAATGGGTGTGTGCCTCTCAGAGGACTGAGGACATACTGTCCCCATCACCCTGCGTCCATGCACAGCTCTATAAGAATGGCACGCGCTGCACCACCTGGCGCCTGTCAGAGCATCAAGGACATCAGGTCTGCACCATCTGAACTTCTAAGTTTAGGAACGAGACTCCACGGTCTGGGGGTGGGGAGAAAAGCATCCTGGTGGCTCTATACAGAGACTATTACAAGGGGGAATCCTATGGTGGGCTTGATTAATTGTGTAAGACTGCCATCACCTGCTATCACCAAGTGGGCATCAAGGGTACCTGAGAGAGAAAGAAGGAAGTGGGGCCCAACAGCGTATCGTGAGGCTGCCCTTACAAATGGGGCTGACCTTTGCAGGGAAGAGGCTAAGATGTCTTTTTCTCTTGTCTGAAAAGAGTTTTTAAGTTTCTTTGAACATTTCCAAGTATAAGCAGCCTTATCTTCAAGATACATTTGGGAGTGTGGAGACTCGGGATGATTCCTGGCCAGTCTTACAGCTCTTCTCTCCTTGGTGGGGTAGGGCTGTACCCAGTGTGAAGAGCCACCAGCCTATGTCAAAGGATACTTGTACCCTTGACAGGGGAGTATTTGAGAGAAATCTGCTTGTCAACCCTTCCCCTGGAATGCTCCTGTCCTCTCTCCTAGGTTAGCGAAAGGTGGTGATTTCGCTTAATCCTGGTTTAATAGAGAGAAAGAACGCAGGGGCCATATGGCATTTTTGGACTGTGGGATTTTGATTCTTCTCCCCAGAGGACAAGTGAGTAGGACAGTTAATGACTGTCTTTCAGGGTGCCGAGAGTCATGAAGTCTTTCAATAGTTGGGCCCGAAAGTAGCCCCCAGCGGGACAAGGCCTTCCTTTGGGGTCTCTGTCTTCTTTTCTTCCCGTGACCTACTTATCTCACGGGTGAGCAGGTGAGCACATTAACCACTCAAGGACGGCTGAAAGCGCAAAGAGAAGGGATTGTCCAAAGCCTTGGGTTCCGGGAAGAATAAAGCCCAACAGGCCGGACTCCAGGTGAGAGCAATCACCTGTGAAAGTGGGGCCACACCCCAGAGCATGAGCAATTATCCCCTGAAAGCCAGCTGTCCCTCCAGGCAATACAGAGCTATTTTAGCCACAGTGTAGGACCAGAACAGAGGAAGATCAACAAGATCACAGCTTGACTGAGACGGCCCAGTTACACAAACGTTTTTGTCTATTGTTTTAATCCCTTCTCTGCTTAAGCCTAAAGTTCAAGCCAGTCCCCAGATGAACCCCGGTGACACCGAGCCTCTGGGTTAGTTCCCCTTTCTGACTGTCACCATAACCCATCCCTTTAACTGGTGAACGAAAACAGCAGCCAAGCTAAACCTGCCGGGGTTGCCAAGGCCAGGACATGTGTTCTAAAACTCCTGCCACACTACAAGCCAAAAAGAACCTGGCCTAATTGAACATTTCTGTTTACGTGAAATCTTACGTTTATTGTCTAAGACATTTGGTGCCATGTCAATAATATATAAACACAAGCACAGACAATTAGCTGCACAGAAAAACAGACCACATAGTTCATAGCTTCCATTTATGATTGTCGCCTGCTAAGCTGTAGTTACATTACATTCATGATCTGATTATTTCCTCCAGAACACTAAACGATCTTTAGTCTGGAGTCTGTGCCTCCACTTGTACAACCCTTGACAACAAAAGCTGGAAAAATACATCTCAAAGGTGCAGAGCTTAGGCTAACTATTTTCAGGGATTGTGCAGACGACCAGTGAAAGCTAAAAGATGAGGCCCATGCAGAGTTTAATGTTTTTTTTCTTGTTCTAAATGCTGAGCCACAGTGGGAGGAATGATGCCTTCAAAGACTAAAATTTACTGAAATATTGTTTTGAGCCATATTCCCCCACTTTTTAACTTACACTAAGACTGAACTCTGTTCCTTTCGCTTGCTTGTGTATCCAAAGGCAATGAGCCTGGCCGGGACAATCGAAGGACCTGCCTCACAGTCGTTAACAGACTAAATTCAGGTGAGTGATTTCTTCCCGGGCTTCCCCGCAGACCTTCTCGGAACTGTGTCTCTGCGGTAGTTTAAAAGGGACGGTTACAGTCAATAGATGGGAGTTTAAGCCTTCTTAGAAAATGAGAAACATGGAATCTAAATTTGCCTGTTTGGGCACTGGCAAGTTCTACAAGCCTTGGAACATTTTCTCGTGAGACATTGGAATTATAATGGGACCAGAAACTTCAGCAGAAGAGAGTTTTGAACGCTGGTGAGGAGATTGCAGAGCTCCCTATACCTGAGGTGACTAGGCTCACAGAAAACAAACAAAATAGGAACAGCTGGGAGGACTAATAGAAGAACTTAGGATCAAAGAGAAGGACATCCTTAAACGTCAACTATTATTGAACATAGGTCATTGCTATTTAATAAATATATAAACAGCATAATCCCTGGCTATGGTAGCATCCTTATTGAAAAGATCTCTGTATACAAGGAATGTTGTCTCTATAGGCAACTTTTTGGTTGTTAGTTATGCTGGAATTCTTGCCTCTCAGCCTGTAACATGTGTCACATGTTCTGGGTGGAGCTTGCAAAAACTGGAAAAGATCCCAAGTGACCACATTTCTCCACACTCCCTTCCAGGCTGGCTCCTACCCTAATTCTGCCACAAGCAGGCCTTACTCTTCAAAGGACTTCTGAGTGCGGGGCTCCCTTCCCTCCCACATCCCCTTTGTTTTCCCCTGTCTTTCTTGCCCACCCTGACCTTTGTGCCCACTTCCTCCTACATTCTTGGTCCTCTACTTCCTGTTGCATTTTCACTCTTGTTCCCCCTTTTAGAGCTAGCCTGATGAGTATTATATAGCCAGGAACAGCATTCTGAGCGCTGCCCTGGGACTTCCTGATCCTCCTGGCATATAAATACCAAGGCAGGCCAGTGTGGCAGAGCACAGTGAGCAGAAACCCTCAGGCAAGCTGAGCCTACCTTCCAGGAGGATGAGGAACTTGAGAGCTGTCCTTTCCATCTTTATCCTTGTGTCTGTCCTTGGATCCCAGGCTGGGATCACACCTGGTAAGTTCACTGAACCCTCTCACCCAGTAGGCATCTACGGGAACTGCAGGACTGGAGAGGAGACAGAGGAGGGACCACTGCCCTCCTGGAACTGCTTTCCATCCTTGACATGGTGATGGGAGTTACTAAGAAACAGCATCGGGTTACAGACCTGCCTCTGTCTGCAGCCTTTAGACCCTGGAGAAAACTGGCCACGGATGCTGGGTCCCATTTGGGGAAACAGTTATGCTTGATACATTTCTTTTAGCTGACACAGGATTGTGTTAGCTCCAAAGAACTGGACTAAAATTCTAAGTCTGAGGAGAAACGGACTTACATGATAAAGTACCAGACACCACCTTCAAAAACAATCATTTTGGAGATGTGGGATGAGCAGGTGATCACCTCTACCCCAGTTCCTTTAACCATGCTATTCTTATATTTGACAAATGCATAGCCAGCATTCTTATGTGCTGGACAGCTACTATTCTGTCTTAGGGTTTCTAGCACATTGATTCCTTCTAACAAGCCTATGGAGTAAGCGTCATATTTGGGGAAACAATGGAAATTTGCCTTTTTCATGGGGGAAAACAGCAGACCACTAATGATTTTATATATACATATATATAATTTTTTTATGGTTTTTCGAGACAGGGTTTCTCTGTAGCTTTGGAGCCCATCCTGGAACTAGCTCTTATAGACCAGGCTGGCCTCGAACTCACAGAGATCTGCCTGCCTCTGCCTCCAAGTGCTGGGATTAAAGGCGCGTGCCACCACCACCCAGCGATTTCATATATCTTTCTCTATTACTGTGATTGCTGCCATTTTATAAATGAGAAAACAGAACTGTGGAAGTCATAGCTTTAAGATTAAAGGCTAGAAAGTTGGTGGACTTGGAGTAGCAGCTATCCTGGAATGGGTATAGAATGACATGGTCATTTTGATATTTTCTGGGTTTTGCAAGCCACGCTGACTGCACCATCTCTTGGTATCCTGGGGGCATAATTCCTTGACCCCATGTGAATATCAAAATCCACATATTTCCTGTCCATTTTTAACCCATACATATACTCATCTGTGCATTAAAAACTCTAGACATTTGTAAGACTTAAAGCCACCTAAATGCCAGAGAGTACTCATATTGATGCTTAGGGGACGAGGGCAAGGAGGAGTCTTGAGTGCTTCAATTATATTTCAGGAAGAATATCTATGGTTGGCTCTGGATGGGGAAGCTCCAAATATGGTAGACCAGCTCTATAAAAGGGATGTGCAAAGGACACTGGGAAACAATTGCTGGATGAGTTGATAGCTTAATCCTTATTGCTAAAGTCATTAATTTATGCTTTAATATAAAAAGTGAATACCAATTTTTTAGTTAGATTTGTTTTATTCTTGTGTATGTGTGTGTCTGAGTGTGTGCGTGTACACATGTGTGCGGATGCCTTTGAAAACCGTAAGAAGCTGTTACATACAGTATGAGCCACCTAACATGCGTGATGAGAACTGCACTCTGGTCCTCTGTAAAAGTAGCAAGTGCTTTAACTACTGAGGCATCTCTCCAGACACTAAACATCACCTTTTTTTGGTGACTGGGGGTTCAAGATAGGGTTTTTCTGTATAGCCTGGGTGTCCTGGAACTCGCTCTGTAGACAGGCTGGCCTTGGAACTCATTGAGATCCGCCTGCCTCTGCCTCCCTAGTGCTAGTGATTAAAGGTGTGCACCACCACACCCATCTTAAATATTAACTTTTAAAACTATCTTTTCAGCTGTGATAACCTAACTTCAAGTTAGAAAAGAGGGAAATGAAGGAGGGAGAAAGGAAAGGGGAAAGAAGAAGGGAGGGAAGGAGGAAGTAAGGAAGGGAGGGGGAAGGACAGAAGACAGCAGTGAGAGAGGGAGACAGGGAGGAGAAGGAAGGGAGGGAGGGAAGGAAGGAAGGAAGGAAGGAAGGGAGGGAGGGAGGGAGGGCTGGTTGAGCTGCATTTGCCTAATTATCACAAGGCAGGTTTACAATGCTTTATCCATATTCTTTGGCAAGACATGAATTTTGCAATGCAGAGTTTTGGATAAGTTAATATAACACAACAATTTCACTTCTGGGTATTGACCAAAAAACTTTCCAAAGTAGATACATGGAAAGACTTTGACACACTCACATTCTTAGCGGATTTATTTGCACCGCACAGAAGGAGGAGACACTGCCCACCCATCAACAGACGAAAAAGCAAGCGAAATGTGACAGGCACACTTCTGCAGGGGAGAATTCCTCAGTGTCCAGAGGGTAGGGCGTTCTGGTGTGTGCAGCACAGCAGATGAACGCTGAGGGATGGCTCTGGAGAGTGGGATATGCCAGTCGCGAAAGGCCGGCGCCGCCTGGTTCCAGTCACAGGCGTTACTTAAAGAAGTAGATTTGTAAAGACAAAAGAGGCGCATGGTGGTGCTGGTGTAAGTCTGTAAGGTGGGAGGACCTTGAACCCGAGGTCAGTCTGACAGACACAGCAACACCCTGCCTTTCAAAAAGAGACCACACAGAGGAAGTAAAGTGATAATTGCTAAGCTGAGGGGGGAAAGATGGGAGGTAATATTCAATGGGTTCTGAATTTCAGTTTTGCTTGCTGGAGAAGTTATGAGTGGATGGGGTGCTAGTTACACACTAGTTTGACTGTGCTTGATACCATTCAAATGGACACTAAAAATTATATAAATGACTAAAGAGAAACAGAGAAGGAGGGGACAGAGGGGAGTGGGGGAGGGACTGGGAGGAGAGGAGGGAGGGGAAACTTCAGTTGGAATGTAAAATAATAGACACACAAAAATATTTTAAAATTTAAGATATATATATATATATATATATATATATATATATATATATATATATATATATATATGGGGCTGGCAAGATGGTTCAGTAGTAAAGACTTCTCCTGCCTTGCAAGCTTTATGAACTGAGTTAGGTTTCCCAGATCCTACAGAAAGGTGGGAGAACTAACTTCACAAAATGAATGGTCTTCTGACCTCCACAAGCACACCCACATCACATCCTTCCCCACACATGCCCCCCCACACACCCACACACCCCCACCTACACCCCCTACACACACACACTCCTCACACTCACTCCTCCATACCCCCACCCCCACCCCCATGAACATACACATATACTTGTGCACCCAACACACACACACACACACCTACCTGTTTCCTATCCTAGCTCTGATCTAAGAAACATACTGTAATCAAACAGAGTAACAGTGTTCCTATAACGTGTGTATACGAATGGAATAAACAGTAAAAAGGAAAAATAAAACCTTCACTACACTATAAAGGACATCTTACCACCAAATGGGTTGCTAGAAAACTTGTTTCTAGAGTCCTGTGGATTCCAGATGTGTAGACACATGTGGCCTATCACACAATACATGCTCAGTTAACTTATCTGTGTTAGATTTGCAGCTGCTTTTTAGTATTTCAGAATCTACAGAAAGTTTTTATTTCTCGAATATTTTTTTAATTAATTTATGTATACAATATTCTGTCTGTGTGTATGTCTGAAGGCCAGAAGAGGGCACCAGATCTCATTACAGATGGTTGTGAGCCACCATGTGGTTGCCGGGAATTGAACTCAGGACCTTTGGAAGAGCAGGCAATGCTCTTAACCACTGAGCCATCTCTCCAGCCCTTCTCAAATATTTTTGAAGGATCACAGGGGGAAATCTCATAGCAAAAAGACACACTAGCCTAGGGAAACACCTTCAGCCCAGATAGGTTAGCAGAGAACCAGCAACAGAGTCTGCCTGCCTTCAGATGGGAGAAGGGGAATACGGCACAGTGGCGCACACAGTACTGTTAGCACCCCAAAGGCCAAGGCCGTATAATTGAGACTTCAAATCCCACCAAAAACTGGGATTGGAATCTATGGAGAATGGAGGGGCCAATATAAGCTGCCAACCATGACATTCTTTCCCCCACCCTGTCTGTTTCTTCTAAAAACAGCAATAAGAGAAAAGAGGGACATTCATCATCACATTGAACCTCACGCAGTTTATCAAGGTAAGTGATCAGACAAGGCATATTTTAAAGAATTGGGTGGATACTGTACTGCAGCTTCACTCTCCCTACTGATAGAACAGGATGGGAGGGCCCTGAGGACGGCGAGCATCTCTGGGAAGAGTAGCATGGCCATGGGGACTCACTCAATTCTCTACATATGCCTGGGCGTCCTGAGTCCAGCTGTTAGAGCAGAGGCACGCCCCGAGTTCTGGGCCTTCTCACCAGCTGTGGGGCTCCCCACCCACCCCACAGGACTCTTGAGAGCAACGATTTGGCACTTGAGTGGGCCTTTGTCCTCCTACAGGCATTCTAAATGCTCCAGACTGTTGCTTCTCCTACGTTTACATCTCACAGACCCTGTGCTCAAGATTTGTAGATTGTTTTCCAACCAGTGGTGGGTGCATCAACCCAGGCATCATGTAAGTGTCCAACTCACCTCCTGGAGGGGAGTCTCCGGGTTCTTAGATGACCTAGTGAGTAGGCTTGCAGAAAAGGGCCATCCTTGGATCTCACCAGGTAAGGGGGAGGAGATCAGGGTGTACAGAAGGAGACAGCAGACAGAAGTCTACCTAGAGAATCTCAGGCCTAAAGACAGTCCCAGAGGGAGGTGGTGCTGAGCCTTCTCCTGGAAAGAACAGACTGTCATGTAGAAAATTGGAGGGTCCAGAGAATAGGGCTCCCCTTCCCTATTTACTATAAACCACTGTTTGTAATCTTCCTTCCCCTTTTTCTCCAGATTTGTCTCCAAGAGGGGGATCCGGGTCTGTGCCAACCCCCTTGATCAGGAAGTTCAGGAGTGCATAAGACGGCTGAAGCAAATCCCGGGACCTGGGAGCACAGCCATAGCTTGAAGAGGCCTTATACTGCCAGTCACTTCTTTTTGTCATCCCCAGTGACCATCTAGGAGGCTCTAAGCATTTATTTTTATAGATGCTTAAAACGTTCGTTCTGCTCTTCTGGTTGAAAGCAGCTCATGTAGCATTTATATGGACTTTTTTTGCATAGTTCCTCAGTAGATCATAAACAGATAAACGATTAGAGTGGCCTCTGGGGGCTTCGGAATGTGTCTGGCTCTGATACTAACTAAAGCCAGGTCCATCAAGCCAATATGAAAAGAGTTTTGCCCTAGCCCAACACATATTCAACTTTGTGAGGGCCAAGCTGTTTTTCTACCACCCTAGAGCAGTAAGCATCACCCTCACCCCCCCCAAAATAAAGTTAATCCATGTAGCCACAGGTCTGTCTGTCTGTCTGTCTGTCTGTCTGTCTGTCTGTCTTTCTGCAGATTCACAGAACTGTGGGGCCAGTCTGAAATTGGGCTGTTTAGGGGAGAAAATATCACACTCACTCACCTTGAATTTCCAAGGGAAATCATGTAACTTTGGGTATTTTCTTCAAAACCAAAGACATGTTGTTATAATTTTTAAATTTCTGAGAACACAGCTTATTCTAATGTAGACTTCATATCAAAGATGTATTTTACCCACTATTGAGGGAGCCATTAAATTGGCTAAAATGTCTTTGGGCTTTATCCCTGTTTGGTGGGGTTAAGGAATGTTAGGAGTCTCTGAGAAGCTGAGGTACAAAGGCAACATCAGCCATTAACCCAGGCCTTCCCTTTAACTGCTCTTCTGTATTGCTATAATATATTAGATTATGCTATACACATTTGCGAGTAAAGTGGATGACTAGAGGCTACCTCTATTTAAGCAAGTCAAGTGGAGAATCAGAGTAAGAAAAAAATACTCTTTAACCCAGAGAGAAAGCTAAGAGGCGCTTCAGAACCATAGAAGGGAATGAAAGAATGGGGGGGTAGGAAATACCCCCCACGTGCAGAGAAGTAACTGATGAATGCAGTCTAAGTCATGCTGTTCCCCAGTGGGAGGAGAAGACAGCTTCCAGTCACAGGACAAGCCCGCACCTCTCATGAGACTCAGAGACAGTTGCAGGTTTTGCTAAGACAATATTTCCTCATTTGGATGGGTCAGTGGTGGAGAGAAACACCATCTGTTCACCCGCCTGAGTAGGAGGGCAGCAGCCAGGTGCCCTCTTGAGATAAAAATCTACTATTCAAAACAGAGCTGTTCTGGGGGCCCGAGACTAGGGAACAGTTACCAGTTGGGGAGTCATAACTTGGGTTGCCACAACCTCTGGTGAGGGAAGTTGTTGGGTTGTGGAAGGCTGGAGGGTTAGACACTGATGAATTGAAGATTCAGGTCACAAGTTAGCTCCGGCTGAGACAAGAGCAATAACCCTTCCCTCAGTGACCAGGAACAGATCCCATCAACTGAGAATAATCCTGGGTTTGAAGTTCTGGGCCTGAAGCAGGTGAGCAGACCAAATCCTAGGGCCAGCTGTGGTTCACTGCCATGAAGCCCAAGACCTCTGAAGTTCCAAGAGCATACAAGATACCTACATACTGACAAAAGGCAGCGCAGGGGAGGAAATGTTCTGTCTTAGCTTATGATCCAAGTCACAGTCCACCACCACCACAGCAGGGGAGTCACTGCGGCAAGAGTGCACGTCCACAGCCAAGGACAGAGAGAAATAAATGCATGCATGTTCATTCCTTGCTTGTATAGTGTTCATCCAGCTTCCTCTACTCTTACACAGTCCAGGGCCCAGCACCTGAAATGGTGCCATGCACATACAGGATGGGTCTTCCCACCTTCATTAACAACCAAGACAATTCCCCGTACACGAACCCAAGGATCAACCTTATCTAGATAATTCCTTATAAAGACCCTCGTCCCCGGTGACTCAAAGCTATGGCATGTTGCCAGTTAAAGTAACTGACACAATACCCACAGGGGCATTCCCCCAGCAAAGTGATTCATACTCAAGAGGTCTTGAAAGTATGAAGACAGGTCCTCCGCTTAAACCAACCTCAGTGTTGTGGTTTCCTTCCACATTCCCAACTCATTTGGGAAACACCCTCCTGATAAAGCATAAACCACTCCAGGGTTACAATCTGGCAAATCGTAGGAGGATGAGAGAGTCTGCCCAGAACACAGAAGGAAACCTAGGAGGCCCACAGAACCTCTGTTCTGCAAAGAGTGGGAACTGCAAAAGCAAAAGACAGTGCAGAAGGATGTCACATGCCTGTCCAGTGCAGGTACAGTACAGGATGTCACACACCTGTCCAGTGCAGGTACAGTACAGGATGTCACACACCTGCCCAGTGCAGGTACAGTACAGGATGTCACACACCTGTCCAGTGCAGGTACAGTACAGGATGTCACACACCTGTCCAGTGCAGACTCAGTACAGGATGTCACACACCTGTCCAGTGCAGGTACAGTACAGGATGTCACACACCTGTCCAGGGCAGACTCAGTACAGGATGTCACACACCTGTCCAGTGCAGGTACAGTACAGGATGTCACACACCTGCCCAGTGCAGACTCAGTACAGGATGTCACACACCTGTCCAGTGCAGGTACAGTACAGGATGTCACACACCTGTCCAGGGCAGACTCAGTACAGGATGTCACACACCTGTCCAGTGCAGGTACAGTACAGGATGTCACACACCTGCCCAGTGCAGACTCAGTACAGGATGTCACACACCTGTCCAGTGCAGGTACAGTACAGGATGTCACACACCTGTCCAGGGCAGACTCAGTACAGGATGTCACACACCTGTCCAGTGCAGGTACAGTACAGGATGTCACACACCTGTCCAGTGCAGGTACAGTACAGGATGTCACACACCTGCCCAGTGCAGACTCAGTACAGGATGTCACACACCTGTCCAGTGCAGGTACAGTACAGGATGTCACACACCTGTCCAGGGCAGACTCAGTACAGGATGTCACACACCTGTCCAGTGCAGGTACAGTACAGGATGTCACACACCTGTCCAGTGCAGACTCAGTACAGGATGTCACACACCTGTCCAGGGCAGACTCAGTACAGGATGTCACACACCTGTCCAGTGCAGACTCAGTACAGGATGTCACATGCCTGTCCAGTGCAGACTTAATACCAGCATAAACCATAGGAAATACAAGAGTCTACAGTTCAACTGGTCCTCTCCCTTCTCCATGCATAAAAGGAGACTCTCAAGAGAACACAAACATCTGAACTGAGTAAGGCGCATGACGCATGATATGAAAGAGAAATTCAACAAGGGCATAATAACCCTGAAGAAAACTACAGTGAACTACTGGGAGTGCAAAGTGCAATGAGTCAAATTAGAAGTTCTACAGAAAGCCTCACCCATAAAATCAGTAGAATGGAAGGACAGCACATCCGAGCTTGAAGGTAAGGTACAAGGACAAAGATGAATTAATGAAAAGATATGAGCTGGACTTTCGAGCCATTGGGGACACTGGGAGAAGATGAAATACAAGAATCACAGGTGTTAAAGAGGGTGTGCCCAGGTGTCAAAGGAGATGTCCCCAGCCTGTTCCTTGGGCAGCAGAGGAGAGGGTGCCTGAACTGGCCTTATCCTATAGCCACACTGATGAATATCTTGCAGATCACCATAGAACCTTCATCTGGTGATGTATGGAGATAGAGACAGAGACCCACATTGGAGCACTGGACTGAGCTCCCAAGGTCCAAATGAGGAACAGAAGGAGGGAGAACATGAGCAAGGAAGCCAGGACCACGAGGGGTGCGTCCACCCACTGAGATGGTGGGACTGATCTAATGGGAGATTACCAAGGCCAGCTGGACTGGGACTGATGGAGCATGTGATCAAACCAGACCCTCTGAACGTGGCTGACGGTGGAGGCTGACGGAGAAGCCAAGGACAATAGCACTGGGTTTTGATTCTTCTGCATGGACGGGCTTTGTGGGAGCCTAGTCTGTTTGGATGCCCACCTTCCTGGACCTGGGGGGAGGGGAGAGGACCTTGGACTTCCCATAGGGTAGGGAACCCAGACTGCTCTTTGGACTGGAGAGGGAGGAGAAGG
This sequence comes from Microtus oregoni, assembly GCF_018167655.1. Lineage (NCBI taxonomy): Eukaryota > Metazoa > Chordata > Mammalia > Rodentia > Cricetidae > Microtus > Microtus oregoni. The sequence goes on from NW_024543074.1 coordinate 15,142,188, forward strand.
GGGAGTGGGGGGGATGGGAAATAAATGGGAGGAGGGGGGGAGGTGGAAACTTTTAATAAAAAAAGAAAAAATCTATATAAATATAAATCATATAAATAAACTGAAAAAAAAAGAACTCTTTCCAAAGGCACAGAAGACATTTCCAATGAAATCCTGGCACAGAACCATCTATTCAGACAGAGGAGGTGTCTAGAACACCAATACACCAGGCCTGAACTTCCTCTTGCCATGTCACGATTAAACAACTATTGTTCGCAGCAAAGACTGTGTAAGAAGCAGCAAGAGATAAACATCACGTCACATATCAGGACAGGCCCATCAGAATAACAGAGTTTTCAGCACAGATTTTAAAAAACAGAAGAGCTTGGTATGGTGTTCTTCAAGTTTCTGAAGACATTAACCTTCAGCCCAGACCAATATCGCCAACAAAGTGTTCAATCGTAGTTGAAGTAAGAAAAACCATCCCATGATAGAAACAGGCTTCTGACCCTCAGAAGGCCGAACCTGGGTCCTCTACAAAAGCAAAAAGCACTCTCAGCCGATGAGCTCTCTCTCTCTCTCTGGACCTCTCATCCTGTTTTACTGGGCCACATCAGAATAAAACTGCAAATAAAGAGCAAACATATATGAACTCACGGAGATTAAATAACTCACCATGTAGACCAGCCTGGTCTTGATCTAACATAGACAGACCTTCCTCTGGCTCCCAAGGGCTGAAATTAAAGGTGAGCACCACCACATTCAGGCTTGGATGTTTCTCCTCATAGATGATCTAAGGAGATTTTTTTCCCCTCTTAAGTTAAACGATATTAACATATCTAAAGGGGCTGAAGAGTAGGCTCCGTGGTTAAGAGCACTTGCTCCTCCTGCAGAAAACCCAGATTCAGTTTCCAGCACCCACATGGTGGCTCACAAGCATGTTAATTCTAGTTCCAGGGGATCTAACGCCCTCTTTGGACATCCATGGGCACTGTATGTATGTAATATACATACATACACGTGAACAAAATACTCATGAACATAAAGTAAAATATTTTAGAAATTAAAGAAAAATAATGAAAGAAGGAGCGGACATCAACTTTATATATCTCTAGCAAGGCAGATAGGTTTACATGTGTAATCTGTATGTCTCGGTCCACTGGAAGTAAGCATGAGTCAGTCTCCTCCTCCTTGGAGGTCTGGAAGGATCCCCCACTCCCACCCTGTGGTCATTGCTAAAGGACTGAAGGAAGCTTGTGGGAGGAGAAACCCCTCTGGAAATATTGACTCTCTCTGACTGAATCGATTGGAACAGTTTGGAAAGCCCCATGTCACCTTTGCCCTCTACTTCCCATTGTTCTCTGGGCCTCGTTCCCTCTTTTGAAGCTAGCATGCTGAGTATTATGTAGTCAAAGAGCAGCATTATGTGCTGTAACCCGGGACTTCCGGATCATCTTACGTTTATAAATAGCGAGGCAGGGCAGGGGACAGAGAGCAGTCCGAAGACCAGTTGGGTCTGTCCACCTGTAGGATGAAGCCTTTAACTACTGCCTTCTCCTTCCTTGTTCTTGCAGCTGCTCTTGGATTCCAGGCCCCCGGGATCATATGTGGTGAGTCCCATGGTAACTGGAAGTCTGGGGAGGAGACCCCAGAAGGCCAGCGTTGCCTGTGGTGAATGATCTCTATCCTTGACAGAGCAATGGCATTTATTTAGAAACAGCACCCAATTACAGATCCGCCTCTGCCTACAGCCTCTGGATCAGTGGTTCTCAACCTGTGGGTATCAGATAGCCTGTACATCAGACATTTACATTATGATTCATAACAGCATCGAAACACAGTTATGAAGTAGCAACGCAAATAACTTTGTGGTGTGGGGAGAGGGTCACCACACCATGAGGAACTGTATTAAAGGTCCCAGTGTTAGGAAGGTTGAGAACCACTGCCGTGGATCCTGGTCAATCAATGACTTGCTTCCATTTGGAGAAACGATTATTTCCCTTTTCATAGCTACAATTATTTGATGGCTTAAGATAATGTTAGCTAATGTTTTAGCTGGCCCAAAAGAGCTATAGTTAAGTTGTAAGTTTGTGAAAACAGACAGGAGTTCTGTGATGCTCGAACTGTTTGACACCAGTTAGTATAAAACCAACCTTTTTTTAAGGCATTGGGGCCAGCCAGACAAATGGTTCACCCATAGTCACTGTCTCATTTGAAGCTTTGATATTTTCATTTATGGTGGTGACTAGGACTCAATACAGAGAGGTCTTGTAAAAGTTAAGTATTCCTTAACTTTTCCAAGAAGAGAGGTACATCATACCCCATGGAGCTAAGGAGAATACTGGGCTTGGGTAGGGAGGTATAAGCAATAGAAATAGAAAAACTCATTTCAGGTTCTGTATTGGGGATACTGGGAAAAGGGGCACAGTGCAGGGTATAGTTGAGACTTCCTAGTCAGAAGAAGTCTGGCAGATTTTGAATATATGGATGGTGTCTAATTGCCCAGGATCTAAGTTTAAGCAGTGTTAGGGCAAGGGACATGCCAGCATGGCTTTCGAGGGTGAGATGAAGGCAGGGGTCGAACTCAGCATGAGTCGGTTTGAAGCCTTTTTTAAGGAATCGGCTAACCTCCCCCTGCTGTCAAGATCTTAAGTATGTCAGAATACATAAGATCAGAAAACAATACACTTAGTAGAGTCATCTAGCCATTCTGTTTGTCTCACAAGAATTTTAGCACTCCCTATGTGCCACGCAGCTGCTGTTCTGTCTCACAGGTGCTGATTCGTTCCTCCTCCAGCATCCCTGAGGGGTAGGACAAATGGAAATTTACCATTCTTGTGGGAGGGGGAAGGAAGAAGCTCCAAGACGCGAGCAGTTTCGCATAGCCTTGTATATTATTATAGCTGTGCTCATCTTACAAATGAGGAAACTGAGATAGAGAGGCCTTCAGTAACTTAAGACTACACAAGAAGTAAAGGGTAAAATGAAGAGGTGGATTGGTAATGGAGTATTTAGGAAAAGGCAATACTATTTAAGATTTACTTTGGAAGCCCACCCACATCACATCAAGCATGTTTTAAAAAACACCTTGCTACACATAATTCATATGAAACTATTGAAGACGTGATGTAAAGGGTAAGTTGCCTTTTCTTAGCACAATGCAAATTCCCAATCCTTTAGCAACAACTTTTGGCCTTAGATACATTTGAGGATGCGTATCTTCTGGATTTTAAGAAGTGATACATTTCTGGATGTCACGTAACATCCCTGATGATTTCTGTAGAGCATCCCTTAAGCAGACATTTTTATAAACTTAGACTCTTAGGAGCCTCATTTCACTTCAGGGGACCTTGTACCCCCAAAGGAGTTGAGGGGAAATGTGCAGTTTCCAAATTCCTGAAGATTTCAGAAAAACGTAACAAGAACTGTGGGTGTGCCACTTGCTTAGAGACCTCATTAATATCATCATGTTACATTTGCACTTAACTTAGAGTGCTTCAGGGTCAGCAGAATGTTTCCAAACGATCCCAGAAAAATCTCATGTCACCAAAGGGGCCTAATGGGCTAGAGACAAACCTTAGAGCCCAGAGGTGTGATGGAGGTCCAGCACTGGGGCGTATCTGCCTTGGTGAGAACAGGGGGTGGGTGAGTGGAGATGCTGAGACAATGATGTTTCTCTCTGCGCTCTGTTTCTTCCAGCAGCAGAGAGAGAAGTCCTGAAGGCAGAGCCAGGACTTGCATTTCAAGTACTTCACCTAGGTAAATATTTCAGTACAGCATGCTTTGAGAAGCACCAGATGGTGGCCGGTCCACGCCAGAGTGTCCTTCTCCCTGATGAGAGAACAGAACGAGGTCACAAGGGGGTTGAGGATGCTCTTCAGAGATCACCAGGGATGTTAAGGAATTTCTAGCAGCATCCCCAGGAGGATCAGGATGGGCCATGAATATTCCATCAGTATTCCCTTCTCTAAGCACCCGGTCTGCCCACTTGGGGCAGAAGCTGCCACTGGTGACTGTGCACGGCTTCCCATCTGTGGATATGCTTCCAGCCCTACTGCGGTCCTCTGTAGGCCCATTAGAGGGTGTGAAGGGAGAGGACAAGTGCAAGATGAGGAGAAAGCATCCCAAGTCCTGCACGCGCGCGCGCGCACACACACACACACACACACACACACACACACACACACCGCCAGAACTCTTGAGAGCAAAGAATTGGCACTTACGTGGCCCTTTCTCTTTCTACAGGCTTTGAAGAGTCTCCCGACTGCTGCTTCTCCTATTCCTCGAGGATCAAGTGTTCAAAATTTGTATATTATTTCCCAACCAGTGGTAGCTGTATCAAGCCAGGCATCATGTAAGTGTCCAACTCACTCACTTTGTATTGGGAACAAAGCAGCCTCCGGGATATTGAAAGACTTAGTCGGTATCCAGGAAAGTCCCATCCTTGGATACTGCCAGGTGTCACGGAGAATACTTCAGGGCGCAGAGAAGGAGACTGCTCGAGTCCCTCCGTGAGCCGTTAGAGAACCTCACAGGCCTAGAGAAGACCTCAGAGAGGAGGTGGTCTGAGCCACCTCCTGGAAAGAATAGACTGCTGAAGGGGCAATCAGAGGGTCCAGAGGACGGGGCTTCCCTTCCCTATTTACTAGAGACTTCTGCTTGTAATCTTTCTTCTCCTTTTTGTCCAGCTTTGTCAACAAGAAGGGGAACCGGGTCTGTGCCAACCCCAGTGATCTGAAAGTTCAGAAATGCATAAAAGTCCTGAGGCCAAACTCATGACCACAGACCTGCGAACAACAGCATGTGCTTGAGAAGGAGGGCATGTACGGCCGGCCAGCCACTTCTCTTCTGTCTTCCACAGTGACCACCTAAGGAGTGCTAAATGTTCACTTTTATTAATAGACAAAAGATTTGCTTTTCTGTTCTGGTTTAAAGCAACACAGCTAGCTTTGTCACTAAGGGGGAACTTATCTGTGCCAACCCCAGGGATCTGAAAACTGAGAAGTGCATGAAAGCCCGGAAGCTGACCTCAGTGACTACACATAGCGTGTGGTTAAGATAAGAGGGCAAGGGCTGGCGAGGTGGCTCAGTGGTTTAAGATTGCTGACTTCTCTTCCAGAGGACCTGGGTTCAATTCCCACTTACATGGCAGCTCAAACTAACTGCAATTCCAATTCCAGGGGATCTATCTGATGTCTATTCTGCCCTTTAATTCGCAGTATTTGCAGTATTTTTATGAATTCACCTGCACTATGACTAGCGCCACCTTGAGCTGTAGCCATCATGACGGCCTCAGAACGCTTGGGTTTTCCTGCATAGCTTCCCAGCAGATTGTTAAGTGGATGAAGTAGGAGAGTGGTCTGTGGGGTTTGAGAATGTGTCTGGTTCTGACGTCGGCTTAAGTCAAACTGAATCCACTCCACTAGGATGAAATCCAGCCGGCCTTAGCCCATATGTATGCCCGTCCCTGCTGATCTTCCCGCCACCCCTAGTTCAGCCAAACCCCCTAATAAAGATCTTCCATGCAGCCACAGGTCTGTCTCTTCTTCTTCAGTTTCATAGGAACATGGGTTGAAATGGGGCTGCTGGGGAGGAAGTATCTCACTCCCTCTCCTTGAATCCCCAGCAGGTGGGGGGCAAGGACCAGGAGGAACTACATAACTTCGTCTATTTTCTTCAAAGCAAAAGACATCATGATACAATTTTTAAATTTCGGAGAACACAGCTTATTCTAATGTAGACTTCATATCAAAGATGTACATTACACCACTGACAGGACCATTAGACTGATCTAAAAATCTTAGAGGTAGTCCTTGTTTGATGGTTTCTCAATGCTATTTGATTGATCAGTTTGTTTTTACACCAGCTAGTTTTATTACCATGGCTCTGTAAACAATAATCCCATCAACAATATTTCTATTGTTCGGGACTGCAGGGTTATCTGTGTTTCCTTATGAATTTTAAGACTGTTATTTTCAAGTCCTGTGGTGAACTGCCTTTGAATCTTAATGGGAATTGCATTGAGTCTGTGGATTGTTTTTGGTAGGATTCCATTGTCACACTATTAAGCCTACCAAACTGGTGCTAGGAGCTCATAAATTTCCTGGAGGGCCACTCATCCCTAGTCCACTGGTTCTGCCTTCAGTGAAAGAATACCAGTGGCAGCAACAGAGCAAACCAGCTGGCTTGGTAGGAAGAGGGAAGCCAAGCCCTGGAAAGGTGAAACAATTTGAACTCCTGAGCCTCCTACCTCCACCTTCCTAGTGCTGGAATGACAGGCACGTGCCACCACACGTGTGTATACAACGCTAGCGGTCAAAGCCAGGACTTTCATGAGGTCCCATTTGTCAGTAACTGGCCTTATTCCCTGAGCAACTAGAGCCCTAAGCAGAAAGTCCTTACCTACCCCTTTATCCTGAAGTGTATCCCATACTTTCTCTAGCAGTCTCATGTCTGTGTTAAAGTCTTTGAACCATTTGGAGCTGGTTTTTGTGCATGGTGAGGGATGAGGACTTAGTCTCATTCTCCTCTACACAGTTATCAGTTTTCCAGGTACCATTTGTTGAAGATGCTATCCTCTCTCCAATGTGTATTTTTGGTGTGTATATATATATATATATATATATATATATATATATATATATATTCAGCATGTTATCTGTAGTCCTGTGAGCCTGTATCTGGGTCTTCTATTTAATTTCATTGATCTGCTTGTCTGTTTTTGTGCCAGTACAGAGCCATTTTTATTGCTATACTACAGAGTTAGAAATAGCAATAACCCCAGCATTAAGCTTTTTTTTTGCTAGCCAGGGTCTTCTGTGTTTCTGTATCAATTCTCTTTTGTGACTTTCAAGACGCTTCTTTTGTTTTGTATCTTTAGTGTTTTGACTGTGAAATGATGTGGGGTTTTCTCTTCTCCGCCTGGTCTACTTGGTGGTTTGTTTTTTGGTTTGTTTGTTTTTTTTTTGTTTTTTTGTTTTTTTTTTTGTCTCTTGTACCTGGACAGGTTTCTCTCTAGTTGGTTACCAGGAATTTGGGAGATTTTCCTTTATAGTTTTACCAAAAATGTTTTCTACACCTCTGACATGGAATTCTTCTCCTTCTCCAGTGCCCATAATCCATAGATTTGTTCTTTTCTGTGATGTCCCAAAGATCTCACATGCTCCATTCTTACATTATAAGAAATTGTCATTGACTTGACCAATTTTCTACTTTTGCTCTCCTGCCCTCTTGTCTGTATGATCTTGTCTGTTGACGAAGCTTTCCGATGAGTTCTTCAAATTATTGAACTTTTCATCTCCAGCACTGTTTCCATTTGATTTTCCTTTTCTATCTCTTTTTTGAATTAATATTTTTATATCCTGAAATTTCTTCCTTGTTTCATTCATTCTGTAAGTATAGACTTCTTCCGACTAGAGTTTCCTGCCCTGGGTTCCTTTATCCCCTCAGGAGATAAAAACCTGTTACCTAAGACCAAGAGTGTGAACATCTCCCAAGCAGGGCTCTAAAAGGATGTGGCAGACCTGCCCAGCTGTGTCTTTCTGTGTACAGGAAGAGCGCTGTACTCTGCTATAACAGCCTGAACTGTAGGGGAGGGAAACAGTCTTCTCTGGTAGAGTCACGCTCAGGTTTCCTACTCTCATATTCTGTTTGGCTGTGTTGCTGTTGCTTGTTTGTTTGTTTGGAGACAATATCTCACTGTATATCCCTGGCTGTCCCAGAACTTCTTGCCATGTAGATCAGGCTGGCCTACAAACTCACAGAGATCCACCTGCCTGTCTCCCAAATGCTGGAACTAAAGATGTGCACCACCATGCCCAGCTACCTGTTCTCATTAATCAGGCCCAGGAAATGCTCATTTAAACCCTGAAGTAGGCCCTCTGGTTCCCAGACACACCACAGAATGAAGAAAGGCGTGCTGCTCGGGAGAGGAGGATTCTTCTGTCATGGCTGCGGTGTGTACCAGTCACTATTCCTAATGGTTTATGATTATCAGCCCACTTAATCTTTACAACGGCAGCTGGGGTGACCGAGGCTCAGAAGCAAAGCCTTTGCTTTAATAATTTAATGGTCAGTGAAACTGGGGTGCAAAGTCAGGCATTTGAAGTCCGTGAGTTTAGGCTGGCTTGGGTTCTCTGCAGATAAGTCCTTAGTTAGAGCGCTTCCTGAGCTTAGGGAATGGGTCCCCTTATGGTCCTTTCTTGCATCCTGACTTAGCCACAGAGTAGCTTTGTTTGGAACCTTAGAAAAGAAGAACCTATCAGGGATGGAACGCTGGTTTGGCAATGACCTGAAGTTCTCTGTTGAAACATCCAGGGCTCTGTCCTCACTGGGGCAGAAACCCTGTATTACCCTTAACCCCCAGCCAGGGACCAGCACTGACTGCTTTTGTCTCTCCCTGAGATGTGAGCTCCTATGCCTTGTCCTAAGTAGGAATTTATCAATCGCTGCCCTACGCTCTATCAGACCTCAAGGATTAGAGGTACGTCTCTTCCAGCCTCTGTCTCCAGCTCACAGCCTGACAGTTACACAATCACCAACATCATCACCATATAGTCATACCTGGCTATTTATTCACAGAGTTAGACAAGGGATGAGGCCAGATCAACACAGGTGTCAAAACAGTATGAGAGTATACACCCAAACAGCAAAAGGTACCGGGGTCCTTAGCCAGTACCACGGCCAAACTCAGGAAACTGAGGTTCAAAGTCCTGCAGAACATGATGGAACTGAAAAGGGGAAACACGGGGCCATGACTGGCAGATTGGAACTGAAATGGCATTATCATTCGAAGTTAGATATCAACCTGGAGACCTCATCGATACTGTACATATATACATAAAGGCAAATCCCCACCCAGCACAGAATATAAAGCTTGCTAGAAACTCCTAGGCCAGAAGGACTTTGGTCGGTTATGTTTGTTTTGAAGAGGTATTCCTTGTCTTTTTAACTCACACACTTCCTCTTTCCTATAATAGGACTATTTAAGCCCTACCCACCCTAAAGACCCCACCTACATAAACCTATCTGCAAGTATCTTACACAGTGACCAGCTTTGTGGAACACAGGAGGCCAGTTGGCAGGGAGTAGAATAGAAAAACTATATTTGTTGATTTTTTTTCTACTCTCGCGTGACAAAAAGGATTGGCCCCCAAGTAAGTAAAGTTCACACATAAAACAAGAGTGATAAACCGGCACAGAACGAAGGTAAGAAAGTAATTCTGGATAATATAAAGAACATTTTCTGGTCAAATGTCCTCTCTCTGCCACCATGAAGATTTGGGGTGGACAACCAGGTATCCCAAGGATATCTCCAAATGTTAATGGCCTTCAGAGAGGCCATGTGAACACAGATTTTCTTCTGAGGAGAGTCCATATAAGACACACACGATTAACTACTGCCAAAAGACTGAGCTGGACTTAGGGGACATGATTTTAAATCCCTGTCTCCAAGCCACCCAGGAGATCTTCTCTATTCTCCTTCCCAGGGAGATCCATGAGTTTCCCCTTGGGTCCTCCTTATTACCCCGCCTCTCTGGGTCTGTAGACTGTAACATGGTTACCCTTTATTTTACAGCTAATATCCCCTTATGAGTGGGTACATACCATGTTTGTCTTTATGGGTCTGGGTTACCTTACTCAGGATGGATTTTTTTCTAGTTCCATTCATTTGCCTTCAAATTTCCAGGTGTCCTTGTTTTACGAGCTCAGTAGCAATCCATTGTGTAAATACACCACATTTCTTTATTCACTCCTTAGTTGAGGGACATCTAGGTTGTTTCCAGGTTCTGGCTATTACGAATAACTCTGCTGTGAACACAGCTTGCATTTCCCTGATGGCTAAGGATGTTGTGTTTCTTAAGTGTTTCTCAGTCATTTGAGATTCTTCTACTGAGAATTCTCTATTTAGATATGTACCCCAATTTTAAATTGGATTATTGGTTGATATCTTGTTTCTTGAGTTCTTTATATATTTTGAAAATCAGCCCTCTGTCAGATGTGGGATTGGATGGGGACTTGAGGGATCAGGTGGAGGGGCAATGAAGTGGGAGAATTTTAGACATATGATTCTCTCCTGCCCACCAGTTCCCAAATACCCAGAAGCTGATTCCCAATTAATCAATCATACAGAGGCTTATATTGATTATAAATGCTTGACTTGTAGCTCAGGCTTATTGCTAACTAGCTCTTACACTTACATTAACCCATAATTCTTATCTATGTTTAGCCACATGGCTTGGTACCTTTTCTCAGTAGGTATTCTCATCTTGATTCCTCTGTGTTTGGTTTGTGACTCCTCACCCCACCCTTCTCCTTCCTAGCATTCTCAGTTTGGCACTCCTACCTAACTTCCTGCCCAGCTTCTAGCCTGTCAGCATTTTATTAAACCAATTCTAGTGACAAATCTTTACAGTGTACAAGAAGATTATCCCACAGCAGAGAGTACTGAAAGAGACTACTGGAAAGGGGGGAGCATTTCAGACTCAGGTAAAGACCTGGTGCAAGGGAATCTCCCAGGAGTCTACAAGGATGACTCTAGCTAAGACTCCTAGCAATAGCGGATATACGACCAGGCAGGTACCTCGCCCAGTTCTCATCAGAGAGGCTTCATCTGGCAACTGATGAACGCAGATGCAGACCCACAGCTAAACATTAGGGAATCCTTCAGAAGAGGGGAAGAAGGAATAGTAGGAGTCAGAGGGGTCAAGGATACCATAACAAAACTCACAGAATCAACTAACCTGGGTTCCTAGGAGCTCACAGAGACTAACTGACAACCAGGAAACCTGTATGGGACTGACCCCTCTGCATGCGTTACAGTGTGTAGCTCGGTTCTCTTGTGGGACTCCTAACAGTGGGAGCAGGGGCTGTCTCTGACTCTTTTACTAGCTTTTGGGACTCTACTCCCCATCCTTGGTCACTTTGCCCAGCCTTAATACATAGGGAGAAGACTAGTCTTACTTCAATTTGATATGTCATGTTTTATTGATACTTGTGGGAGACCTGTCCTTTCCTAAACAGAAACAGAGTAGTGGATTGGGGGATGGGAACAGAGAAAGAGGTGACAGGAGGGGATAGGAGGAGCAAAGCAGGGGTAAACTGAAGCCCAGATGTAAAATAAATAAATTTATGAGAAATAAATAAAATCACTGTCTCAGCAGGGCAGTGGTGGCACATGCCTTTAATCCTAGCACTTGGGAGGCAGAGACAGGTAGATCTTTGAGTTTGAGGTCACCTGGTCTACAGAGTGAGTTCTAAAACAGCCAGGGCTACACAGAGAAACCCTGTCTCTAAAAAGCAGAATAAAATAATAAAATATAATCACTGTTTCTAAGGTCTGGAGAGGCGACTCAGTGGTTAAGAACACCAAGGTTGTGAAGTCAATACCCAGGAGATAGCTCCAGTCCCAGAGGATCCAACAACCCCTTCTGGCCTCTGTGGACAAAAGGCATGCATATGGTATACAGACATTGATGAAGGCAAAACATTTATACACATAAAAACAGAATAGTAAATAAATAGAAATCATTTAAAGTCACTGGCTCTAAAGTCACATAGGCAAACCCAGATTCAAATCCCAGCTCTGCAACTTTCTGTAAGGCTTTAGAAATATACCAAGTCCTTTGAAGGTCTGGTTTCCTAATCTGTAAAATGGACCAATAATAACCCACCTTTCCGTATAGAAAGGAGTAAGAAGCCATGTGAAAAAGTACTTAGTTGGTGCTCACCAAACAGGCCTTGTTATTCCAGTGTGATTTTCTTTTAGAGCACAGACTCCAGGTCAGGTGACAGTTACTGTTCATTGTCAGCTTGACAGAATCTACAGTCATCTGAGCACATCTGTGGGCTTTATTTGTTTGTTTTGATTAGTTTATTTGATGTGGGAAGACTTTACTGTAGGTGGATACAATTCCTTAGGCAGGGGTCCTGGCACGTAGAGATGGAGAAGGGCTCTGGGCAGCAGCATGCATTCTTCTTCTCTGCTCCCTGATGGTGGATGTGATGTGAGCAGCTGCTTCGGTCCTGATGGTGGCTGTGATGTGAGCAGCTGCTTCAGTCCTGATGGTGGATGTGATGTGAGCAGCTGCTTCAGTCCTGATGGTGGATGTGATGTGAGCAGCTGCTTCAGTCCTGATGGTGGATGTGATGTGAGCAGCTGCTTCAGTCCTGATGGTGGCTGTGATGTGAGCAGCTGCTTCAGTCCTGATGGTGGATGTGATGTGAGCAGCTGCTTCAGTCCTGATGGTGGATGTGATGTGAGCAGCTGCTTCAGTCCTGATGGTGGATGTGATGTGAGCAGCTGCTTCAGTCCTGATGGTGGATGTGATGTGAGCAGCTGCTTCAGTCCTGATGGTGGATGTGATGTGAGCAGCTGCTTCGGTCTTAATGGTAGATGTACTGTGAGCAGCTGCTTCAGTCTTGACAATGGATGTGATGTGAGCAGCTGCTTTGGTCCTGATGGTGAATGTGATGTGAGCAGCTGTTCAATCTTGATGGTGGATGTGATGTGAGCAGCTGCTTCGGTCCTGATGGTGGATGTGATGTGAGCAGCTGCTTCAGTCCTGATGGTGGATGTGATGTGAGCAGCTGCTTCAGGCTCCTGCTGTCCTTGACTTCCCTGCCAGGACTGACTGTACCTTTAACTTGGTGAACACAAAGCCTTTCATTCATAAATTGCTTTTGTCTGAATATTTTATCAGTGTCTTAGTTAGGGTTTCTATTGCTGTGAAGAAACACCATGACCACAGCAACCCTTATAAAGCAATACATTTAAATGGGGCTGTCTTGCAGTTTCAGAGGTTCAGTCTACCATCATCATGGAGAGCATGGTGGCATGCAAGCAGACATGGAGCCGGAGGAATAGCTGAGAGTCCTACATCTTGCAGGCAACATGAAATCAACTGATATACTGGGTGGTATCCTGAGCATAGGAAACCTCAAAACCCGCTCCCACAGTGACACTCTTCCTCCAACAAGGCCATACCCACTCCAATAAAGCCACATCTCCTAATAGTGACCCTCCCTGTGAGCTTATGGAGGCCAATTACATTCAAACTACCACAATCATCAACAAGAAAAGAAACTGAAACAGTAAGGAGGGAGCTTTCTCTCCTGTGAAAGGAACCCACCCTGAGAAGACAGAAACCTGAGCAAGGACACACTGTGAGTCACTGGTACACGTATTAGTCACGTTTCTGTTGCTGTGATTAAACTCCACACACACACACACACACACACACACACACACACACAAACCATGGCTAATGCAACCGGTAGAAAGAAGAGTTTATTAGGGAGTTTATGGTTCCAGAGGGTCCGTGATGGCCTAGCGGAGGTGGCAGGGTAGCAGCAGAGAGCTCACATCTGGAACCACAAGCAAGAAATGGAGAGAACTAACAGGGAATGGTGTGTGGCTTTTGGAACCTCAAACCCCACCCCCAGTGACACACTGCCTCCTGTAAGGCCACACCCTCTAAGCTTCCCCAAACAGCACCAAGAACTGGGGACCAAGTATTCAAATGCCTGAGACTTATGAGGGACATCTTATTCAAACCACCACTATACAACTTACACTAGGAAGTGTGGACATTTTTAAAAATTCATTCTTTGAGAATTTCATACATATATATGGTTTGTTTGGTCATATCAGCCCCATCCTTCTCCAACTCTGAGAGCATATTTTATTTTATTTAAGATTTATTTATATATGTACTTTATATATACATATATAGGTGTTTTGTCTGCAAGTACATCTACACACCAGAAGAGGGCATCATATCCCATTATAGACAGTTGTGAGCCACCATGTGGGTGCTGGGGATTGAACTCAAAACTTTTGGAAGAGCAGCCAGTGCTCTTAACCACTGAACCATCTCTCCAGCTCCTGGAAGCATATTTTAAGCAAAAGAAATCTTGAATCTGGGGCTGGAGAGATGGCTCAGAGGTTAAGAGCATTGCCTGCTCTTCTAGAGGTCCTGAGTTCAATTCCCAGCAACCACATGGTGGCTCACAACCATCTGTATTGAGATCTGGTGCCCTCTTCTGGCCTGAGGGCATACATGGAGGTTTAACACTGTGTACATAATAAATAAACAAATCTTTAAAAAAAAAAAAAAGAAATCTTGAATCTATGCAAACCTGAGCCTCACCTAAGTATGGAGCAGACTGGGGTCATCTGACTAAAGGAAGGGACACTTGAGCTTGTGCCTGAAGTCTTCTGGCCCATGGTGTGGGCTGCCTGGGACTTGGCCTCCACTCAGCTATTTTCCAATGTCTGCTAAAAGGCTTTGACAAAGCAATACGCAAAATACAGGGGAAAAATATTTTTAATTCTCCCCAGAGTGCAGCACTTATTAGCAACAGCCTTAAACTCTCAGAGCCTGGTTTTCTCATCTGAAAACGAAACTGAAGCATCAAGAGGCGCTGTGACCCTCACTGGGTCTGAAACTGAAGCATCACAGAGGTGCTGGGACCCTCACAGGGTCTGGAACAAGCATCACAAAGGCATTGGTACCCTCATGGAGTCTGAAATAAGCATCACAAGTGCTGTGACCCTCAGGGGGTCTGGAATAAGCATCACAAGTGCTGTGACCCTCAGGGGGTCTGGAACAAGCATTACAAGCAAGTAGAAAGCACAGTTGTCCTCTTAAAAACCAAAACAAGATCCCACAGGCAGAACTAACCCTATCAAGAAAATACATTGGCAACCACACCTAAGGCAAGAAACTTCCCTCCCAGTAGGATGTGGGTATAGACTAGGACAGAGACTGAAGAAGGACTCCTGAGTGGACTAAGAGAAGAAACTGGCCAGCCCCTGGGATCTAAGGGGAGGGGTGAAAAGATCAAGGGAAGGAACAGGAGACTGTGCAGTGAACAGTGCTGCAAGCTGCAACATTATACAGTAATTGTTCAGCTGTCTTTTCATGAGGGACTTATCACAGCCAAGGCCTTTGGTAAAGATTTTTAAACCAAGAAGCAAGGCTTTTTGGCGTTATTGCTTTGTGAATGAGTGACTGTCCTTTGCTGTAGATTTTTCTCTATTGCTGCCTTCTCTTTATCAGCGAACAGTTAAGGTTATGCCAAGAGCATGCCATTTAAGATATTCACAGATCTCCAAGGACACAGAATTACTACTTGACAAAGCTGCTGCTCTGGTTTCACCCCAGGGCCAGAACAGCTGATAACAGTGCACCCATTTAGAGTTCTGGCTCCTCCCACCCCCCCCCACCCCCCTCACCCCCTACCCCCCACCCCACCCCACCCCCGTCTCTACTGCTTAGGTACATACTCCAGACCTATAGGCCCATAGAAACTGTAGCCGGGCGGTGGTGGCGCACGCCTTTAATCCCAGCACTCGGGAGGCAGAGGCAGGCGGATCTCTGTGAGTTCGAGACCAGCCTGGTCTACAAGAGCTAGTTCCAGGACAGGCTCCAAAACCACAGAGAAACCCTGTCTCGAAAAACCAAAAAAAAAAAAAAAAAAAGAAACTGTAGCATCTGGTGGATGTGCTGTCTTATCAAGAGCCCTGGCTTCTCTCTGACTGTTTATGTAGGTTCCTTGGTTACCTGATTCTATACATGCTGGGAGAGGATAAAAGCAGCACACTGAAAACAAACATTTTAGCTCTTTACTAACCACCTAAAAATGTAGCATAGTGCACTAGCCTTCCTCTCTAGAATTCCTGATGATTTAATTCCTTTCTTAACTAGCTTTCTCCATTAAGGAGTTCACCAGGCATGCACCTTTGAGCTGACAACCTCGTGTGTGTGTGTGTGTGTGTGTGTGTGTGTGTGTGTGTGTGTGTGTGAAAACCCTTATATGGAGCAAAAGAATTCCATGTCTGGGACTTGGAGGGCTGAGGAATTGCTGGTTTAAGGAATACATATGACTGGGAATTCTTGGAACAGGGAGAACCGACAGAAATGAGAAAGAAGAAGAAGAAAGAAATATGGATAGATGGAACCTGCTGTGAGCAGACTTCTTAACACTCAGATTCTAATCCTCAGATTTTTAGCCCCCTTTAGCTTATCGTGGCATCTTTAATTGAACCCTGAAAGGAAGTCTTAAAGGTTGGAACTTTAAGGCTCCTGTAAGAAGAGCCTGGGACCCTCAGAGGGCATCAATTCTCTGACCCCTGGCATACTTGACAGGAGAGGTTTAGGGGAAGGGGACAAGGGAGAGAACTCTTACATACAGCATCATGTGAGATACAGTCAGCAAGGCCAGAGGGATGACTCCGCAGTTCAGAGCATTGGCTGCTCTTCCAGGGGACCCAGGTTCAATTCCCAGCACCCACATGGCAGTTCACAACTGTCTGTAACTCCGGTTCCAAGGGATCTGACACCTTTACACCAATGCACATACAAGAGAGAGAGAGAGAGAGAGAGAGAGAGAGAGAGAGAGAGAGAAGGGCAGCACCCAGAGCAAGGAATTAGAAACCGAGACCTAGGAAGCAAGTCCTTGAAGACTGGCAGGCACTGTGTGGAGGGTTTGGGTTCCAGAACCGGGAAGATGTAAAGAATTGCAACAGGTCTCAAAAGCCAGGGATGTGATTGGCTAACTTCACAAGAGGGCGGTTATGAAGGCCTTTCTGAAGAGATGATCTTTAACCTAAGGGCTAAATGAGATGAGGGCAGTATCTATGAGAGAAGTACGGGAAGAAAGCTTTCCTGGCAGAGGGTGGAGCCAGTGCAAAGGTCCTGGGGCAGAAATAGTAACTTAGTGCTTAGGATACAGTGAGTAGGGAGAGTTTGAGGAAAGCAGCTGTGTGAGGGCTGAGGGACAGAGGAGGTGTGATGGAGCTTCGTGAGCAAGGGTAAGGCATGAGTAATTCATCTCCAGCATGCTGGAGGGCCACTGCTATGTCATCTGACATACATGTCTAAAGCGGCACTGACTGCCAGGCAGAGATGGATTGGTGAGGACCCTGGAGACCAGTTAGGAGACTCCTGTAGCAATCGAGGCTAGAGGGGATGGTGACTTGAACCAAAGATGGACAGGTGGTGTAAAAAGAGTGTGGGAAATTAGAGAAAAGGTTGAGGGGCACAACTGGAAACACGCACTGAGAAAGATGGGTTTAAGCAGCGTGGTGGTGTTAGGAATTTTTCCTAACACGAGCTCTCTGCCAACACAAAAATCCCCATCAAGCCAAATCACAACAAGCCAAATTAAAAGATATCCAGGTTTAATGGGATTCCTGCACTCTCGGGTGGCCCTGAGGGGGAACTGGGAGGCCGCAAACATGACCACCAGGAGGAAGGAAAAGAGACCGCGCGTTCCTCTTTTGGGAGCTCACTTAAATACCCTGGGGTAGGGGGGTCAGGACCTGGCGTGCTGGGATTTGGAGTCCAGACCAATACAACTCTCAGGCCTGGGGGCTGGGATAGATGCAAGGGGTTGGGGTCTACGCTCCAAACTTAACAGATGGGTGTTGGTATCATTTACAGAAATGATGGGAAAGTCCTTTGATGGTAGTTAGGAACTCAGGGTTAATTTGAAAATGCTTGCTGATGGCCATGCAGTTATGTTGAGGAGAGAGTGGACTCTGTGCTTCTGCAAGGCCAGGAAAGAGTCAAGTTGGAAAAAAATAAAGTTTGGGAGCCGCGGGTGTCATCAGAGAAGGATGTGTCCTGAGTCACAGACCCAGGAGCATCTCAACGTGTGCTGAGCAGGGCCAGCACAAGAACAGAGTGGTGAGTGGCCAGGGAGATAAGAGTCTCAGGAGAGTGTGGCTGGGAGCCAAGGGGTGGGTGGTAGGAGGCACCGAACCTTGACATACGGAAGAAGAGAGACATGGTCACTGGAAGTGAATCAAAACTGGCCAGGGACCTTGATAAGAGAAGTTTCAGTGGCAGTGTTAACAGAAGCCCAACCGAAGGGGTGGGGGGAAGCTAGGCCAGCATTATAAACAACACTAAGATGTTTTTTATGAAATGAAGCAAAATTCAGCAAGAGCGAGAAGCAGACGTGGGCTCGAGGGAGGATGTTTGTTTGGTTTTGGTTATTGAAAAAGGCAGTTGCTACTCAGCCCAGGTTGGCCTTGGTGATCCTCCTGCCTCATTAGCCTCTGAGTGCTAGAACTGCAGGCTCGTGACACCACACCAGACCCAGGGAGTGTTTCAAAGACGTGAGAATGTAGAGCACGCGTGTACACTGACGGGTAAAGCTCTCGGCCTCTCTCGACTTCGGGGACATTGCTGTACAATGGAGCCTGAGGCGCTCTCGGTTGTAGGTTTATGGAGGATTGTGCCAGCTCCCAGGAGTGAAACACCCAGTGCCCTGCCCCACTCACAGCGGATTCCATACTCCCAGGCACTTCCCAGGGAGAGGCTGCTTATCAGCAGGAACTCACTGGTAAGGGAAGGCAGAGGCACAGGGTGGTGTCCGGTCCCCGCATTGTCTATGACAACAGAGAAGTCGATGGAAAAGGAGTCTTGTCATGAACAGCACACAGCCTGGTGCTCTGAACACACACTCAGAACCTGACCCTGCCTGGCTACAACAGGATCTGCCTCTGGACCCTAAGCACAGACAATTTTCTCAGTTCTTGTAAAGATAATGCATAACCTGACCCCATTCTTAAATGCACAGGAGAGGAGTGAATCCATTGCATTCAGGGCACAGCTCGAGCCAGCTGAACTCAGCTGCCCAGTTCCCTTGGTCGGGACCAACTGCTTCTTTTCATTTGTCTGCTCCTATCCAAGGCCCTTGGTATTTGGCAGGCTCACTAAACATCTATCTTGAGATTCACACAAAGCTTGGGGGTGGGTCATAGTAGTTTTTATACAGCCATTTGGGCTTCAAGCCAGGGGTCGGGGTCTAGATGAGCCACCACAAGCATTTTAAATTGTGTCCCAGAGGAAATAGAAGGATTTGGAGCTAATTTAGGATCAACCCAATCCTGGAGAAATTGGACTAACTTCATCCTGGGAAAATTGGTAGATACTGCCACCCAGTGGCTAAAAGCCATGGCAATTCGTTTCTTTTCAAAGGGCTCGCAAACTCATTACAGAACACCGGTGTGTCTGTACGTCCAAGACATCTCCTCTTACGCACATCTCCCCTCTTCTGCCTGCATTCTCTCCCGGTCAGGGAACTAAGGCTTTTGATCTACACTACAGACATGGGGATTAAACCCTGTTTGCACAGAGCTCGGCTTTGAGTGAGTAGAGAGGCCATACACTAGCATACACACACATGAGTTTCCATAAAACGTGACGAAGCTGGGTGAGAGTAATGGGGAAGACTGCGAAAGGACAGCTTGGTCCCCTCTGATGAGACCCTCCAAGAAACGCAATGTTAGAAGAACCCTATTTCAGGTCCTGATTCACCAATCCCCCTGGATTAGGTTTCCAGCCCAGAGACCCAAGCACTTAAAATGCCTGACTAACTGCTCCATAAGGAAGGGCAATAAACCCTGAGGAGCAGTTTTGAAAATATGACTGAGAACTTGAAATACAGAAGCAGTTGGACTTTGGCGAGGCATTGAAAATAGAAGTGAGCAGCAGGCATACAGCAATTCCTGTGTGTGTGTGTGTGTGTGTGTGTGTGTGTGTGTGTGTGTGTGTGTTTGGTCTACCTGCAGGAGTGAAAATTATGTGGGAAGACACTTTGGTGAATGCTGACCTACTTTTAATATAATTTTTAAAGGGCTAACTTTAATAATTTGAAGCTTTGTTTCCTACTAATTTCCTCCTGCTTTTAACAATGGTCTTATTCTAGCCCCACGCTTGGGAATATTTGCTCAATGGAAATCAGATTCCATGAGAGATGAGGGAAGAGCTGAGGGGAGCTTGGGGAGAGAAACAAATATGATCAAAATACATTGTCTAAGACTCTAAAAGAATAAATAAAAATATTTTAAAAATAGAATAAAAAGATTTATTTTATGCATATGAGTACTTTGTTGCTGATCCCACTGGGCTAGAATAAGACCATGACCATGATTTTGAGTCAAATTTGAAGCAAGCTTTAATTAAACATTGGCTAGGATGATAACCGTGTCCATTGCTGGGTTCCCAGAAAATGGCACTGAGTCACATTGTGCAGAGGTTTAGAAAGACAAAACCATAAAGCCACCATATTTCCCATCGGTCAATCAGGGGCAAGCATACATCCTGACTTATCTCCTGCCCACATAACTCCTGCCTACATATAATCAAGCATATCCGGAGCAGTTGAGTCAAAAAATTGTTTAGGGGGCCGAAAACCCATGGTTTGTTATTACCTATAAACAACAGCCTCCAGCATTCTAGGAAGCTACCTGTCCTTGGACAAGTGGGGCTTGCAGGTTTAACTTTGGCCCTTATATTGCTTGCATGTTTGTCTGTGTACCACTGAGGCCAGAAAAGGGAATTCTCTGGAACTGGAGTTCAGACGGCTGTGAGCGGTATTTGAGCTGTGAGCTGCCCTGTGGGTGCTGTGAAACAAGGCCCAGTCCTCTGGAAGAGCGGTCAGTGCTAGGAACCACTGAGCCACCTCTCCAGGCCCAAGCAAAGACAATCTACAGAAAGCTACAAAGTGAAATCTTGTGTCAATAAAACAAACAAACGAACAACAAATGAGTAAAAGATGTTCTAAAGAGAGATTTGTATCCCTCAGTGCCAGTTTTTGTCACCGTGGCACAAACTAGAGCCATGTGGGACGAAGGACCCTTAATTAAGGAATTGTCTCAGGCAGACTGGTTTTTGGGCCTGTCTGGAGGGCATTTTCTTGATAGGTTATTGATATCGGAGGGCCCTTCTCACTGTGGTCAGCACCACCCCTAGGCAGATGGGCCTGGGCTGTAAAAGGTTAGCTGAGCAAGCCGGAGAGCAAACTGATTAGCAGCGGTCCTACATTGGCTTCTGCTTCAAGCTCCTGCCTGGGTTCCTGTAAACCGAAAGAAAAACCCTTCCTCCCAGGTTGCTTTTGCTCTTTGCGTCTATTTACGGCAACAAGGAAGTGCACTAGGACATTCTCCTCTTGGCGATCAGATTTCTGAAATAATGAACCCGAAGAACTGGAATTTCCCCAGGCATCTGAGAAGGGGAGTGGGGGAGGGAAATCCGAAGATTGGTGCCACTAGAGGAGAAATTTTTCTCCCAGTTCTGACAAACTTAAGGCCACCTTGCAAGCCAGACAGGAGTTACTGATGGCCAATGATGGGACAGACCACACCTTGAGCAGGACTGCTCACTTACCAGTACCTGTTGTCCTCTACTCAAACCTAAACCACATATCAGTACCCCAAAGAAGGACTTGGGCTGGTTGTGGTGATGAACGATTTTAATCCCAGCACTCAGGGAGGCAGAAGCAGACAGATCTCTGAGTTCAGAGCTGGTCTGATCTACAGAGCAAATTCCAAGTCAGCCAAAATTATATTGTCTCAAAAACACACACACACACACACACACACACACATACACAAAAAGGACTGGGGAGGGGTTGTCACTGATCTCTTCCCAGTGGCCACTCTGCTTTTCACTATGACTGGCCTCTTTAACGGGTGTCTTGAGAGCTTGTCAGGGTGGTCAGAACCTAGGCTGTGATCTTTAAAATCATTTAGTAACATGAGGTCAACAGCAGCTGCCATTGACGATGGATATGGCTCGTTAAAACCCAATAGAAACTATGTGGTGTTTCTGGACCACGGAGCAGAGGAAGGCAGCTGGGACAACAGTCACCAGGGAGAACAGAAGGGAACCACAGAAAGGGGAAAAGCCAACAGAGGGGAATCCCAAAGTCTTTGTACAAATGCAAGTTTCTGGCTGACCATTAAGCCATACGAATTCGGTTAGACTAAAATCATTTGGCAGCTAAAGAATGAAACTAAGATCTGAGCTGCTATCCATGACAGCTTGCGGTTCGAACCCAAGCTCGTAGTCTGCTGAAACAAAGACAGAAAACTCAAAGGAGTAGCGGAGCAGAACCTCAAGTTACCACAACATAATATTCATGGTGTCCAAGACACATTCCAAAATGACTCACCGGGAAATGAGATCCACCCTCAAGCAATAGAGGCCAGCTCTGAGGTGAACCAGACAATGGCATCACCAGAGAAGGACTTTGAAGCAGCTACTCTAAGAACCAAAGATCCAGCCAGGGAGATGGCTCGCTGGATCGAGGCACTTGCCCCCAAACCTAACAAGCTGAGGTCGATCCCTAGAGCCCACACAGTGGTCGGAGAGAAGCAACTACCTGCAGATTGTCCTCTGACCTCCTGCTGTGATATGCAAGTAAAAACAGACGGACAGACAGACAGACAGATGTGAAAAATCACCCTTACATCTGAAGTCTACCACAGACCTTCCTGAGGGATTGAAAATATAAAACAAGCTCTCATGCTTTGTTCATTCAAGAAACCAAATACCAAGCGACCTGCCATGCCAGGTCAGGCTCCATTCTCAATGATCATGTATCTTTTCAGGTGGAGTTACACACAGAAGTTGAAAAACACAGCATAGGCAAGGATGGAAGCTGGAGAGCTAGCTCCCATAAGGCAGTGAGGCACAGCCCAGCAGCCGTGGATCACACTAACCTCTGTTCAAATCCCAGTCCATGTGAAGCCCAGCGGACTACAAAACCTCAGTAGACAACAAGGATTCGCTTCACTGACCGCAGGTCGCATGGTCTAAACTAAACTCGGCCAAAAGGCTAAACTGTTATTTGTGCCCAGAAGAACTCATATGATAAAGACTGTCAGGAAAACACCAACAAAGCTTTATTCAATTTGCTTCCAAGCAGGCTATACACAACAGCAGATGAAAGTCACCAAAGCAAGAAGTAGAAAGGAACTTTTGTATGGTTTGGGCTTCTGCTGAATATTTTGAGGGACTAAGAAGAAGCTGAAAGGGGGCTGCTCTGCCTCTGCCCAGCACACAGTCCTAGTGGGAGTGGCTGTCTCTGGACTCTTGCCAAACCCAACTGACCAGAAAGATTAGTGCCCAGATGTGATCTCCAGACACACACAAAGCCAGATGGAGTCACATCTTAAGAAGGCAAGGGACAGAGAAAGAAACCCAATCTCACTAGGGTTAGCTGTGTTAGAATGACAAACTTAACCTGAGATTTTGTCCCTTTCACCAACCTCTACACGAAGTAAGTCCATCTTTGGGGGGCAAAAAAAAAACCCTGGGTAACATACAAAAAAAACAGTGATTAAGCCGGGCGGTGGTGGCGCACGCCTTTAATCCCAGAGGCAGGCGGATCTCTGTGAGTTCGAGACCAGCCTGGTCTACAAGAGCTAGTTCCAGGACAGGCTCCAAAACCACAGAGAAACCCTGTCTCGAAAAACCAAAAAAAAAAAAAAAAAAAAAAAACAGTGATTAAAAGTAGATTGTAGGGGCTGGAGAGATAGATGGCTCAGAGGTTAAGAGCACAGGCTGTTCTTCCAGAGGTCCTGTGTTCAATTCCCAGCAACCACTTGGTGGCTCACAACCATCTGTAATGAGATCCGGTGCTTCCCTCTTCTGGCATGCAGACATACATGCAGGTGGAACACTGTGTACATAATAAACAATAAAATTAAAGATAGATAGATAGATAGATAGATAGATAGATAGATAGATAGATAGTAAAAGGGATGCGGGGTGCTGGAGGATGCGGGGTGCTGGATAATCAACACAAGCGCTTTCCCCAGAAGACAAAGTCTATTAAATAAAAATCTCAGTGTTGGGCATGGGATCAGGGAAGCCCCACAGACCCTTCAAACAACCCAGGCAATGTTCTTGGCTAACCACTATTACTAAATGGCAAGATCCTGCAAGATCCCACTGCCAAAGACACTATAAAGGTTGGTTGTGGAACACAGAGAAATAAGGAAGTAATCTGAAAACTTCCTTCCTACTGGCTAGCTTTCACGGAGCCAGAAAGAGCTATGCACTTGCACTTCTATCCACTGTGGGAGAGAAAACACCAATAGTCTTATCCAAAACTGAACACAGAATGACACACTACTGACCCTGCCCGGCAAGATGTGCCCATTGGTGCAATGGTGGCATGGTGTTATAGGGGTAACCAACAGCTTTCTGATTGCGTCTTAGATTTACTCCACCAAAGGGAATTCATGCCTGATGTTGTCAACCTGATCAAACTCCTATGTGTAGTGAAAGAGTCAACAGATCCATTGTATCTGGCATCACCAAGGCTTTGAAGTAACCTTTTGTTGAAAGTCAGTGATTGCTGAGTTGCTATTCCTTGGAGGATTTCAGAATCTCAGGCAGTCTCATATGGCTGAGAACAGCTTAGGTACTAGGTCCTTCAAATAACTCCAGATAGGTTGTTTTAGTATGCAGAAAGTGATTCGCCAGAAAGTGTCCTTGTGTAACACTAAAGAGTTTTGCACAGCCATGAGGCATCAGTTCATCAGAAGCTGACTCCCCTGCTGCTGCTGTAGAAGCCGTAAAACATGCTGGAGTGACTCTTTCTTCCACTGGCCCATGTACCACAGAGCACAAGCACCTACAGCAGGACTGGAGAGGGTCAATGGTTAAGAGCACTTGCTTTTGAAGAGGACCTAGGCTTGATTCCTAGCATCCACATGACAACTCAACCATCTATAACTCCAGTTCTGAGAGATTATATATGCCTCTTCTGACCTCCTCAGACACCACCCATACATGTGGTGCACAGACATACATATAAGTAAAACACTCATAAGCAAAAAAAATAAAAAATAAATTTAATTTTTGGTTTTCTAATGGCTAGGGAGATCATAGACTGTAGTAGGAAATCTACTGCAGTTGCTTTCCCGAATACTCATGCTGGCAAACTGCCTTCTAAATATTTATATGTTTATATCTACATAGCAGTACTATTCTCAGCCTTGGTCAGAAACTTTTTGCAGTGGACAACGGTTAATGCAAAGACTCATTCATAACTGGCCAGACAGCTGAGAATCCACGGCTGTGGAGTGCTCAGCTCTAAATGGAACATCTATAGCATCCCAGCAAGGCTCCAAGGGCCTCACGGAAGAAGAGGGGGGAAAAGGACGGTGGAGGGTATTGTGCAATGCTGTCTGCTGTACATGACACGGTCATTGCGCTCGTGAGCTCACAGCGCTGTGGTTATCTGCAACGACAGAGCAAAGGTGTTGGTGTCGGTGTGTCTTCCTTGGGTGTGGTTATGCTGTGAAGGCACAGGAAGGCTGATGCACCCAGCTGTTGAGGGCTCGGCTGGGTCCACTGCGTGGAACGCAGCATCTTTTCAGGAGGGTGAAGGGTCTTGGGAAGCAGTGGAGAAGTGCCTCTGGGGTACAGGATGCTCCCTCTCAGGGACTAGCACAGGCTGCCAAGTTCACATGTAAATAAACATGATGTGTGTGGTGTCGACCGTGGAAAAGGACTCCTTATCACAAGATAGGCTCGCCATTTCTTGGTAGGAAATCATATTTTCCTGTTTTTATCTCATCTGTTACTCAAGCACACTCGGGGTTCACGAGGCAGGCAGAAAGTAGCTACATACCTTGTCAGGAAGGACCAAAGATGAAACATACAATGTCTTTGCCAGAATTATTAAAGAAAGCAGATGTCCTCCAAACCAACAGGAGACCCTGGTGTAGGCCGGGGGGTCCTGGTGTTGCTTATGTATCAGCCCTTTATGATGGACAATTCAGCTGTGCCCACTCACTCTTCATTAACACAAACCCCGATATCGTATAGAATAAGTTGAAGATGCGTGAGTACAAATGAGAAATGACTCCATGAAAGTCGGGTTAAGAAGGATTCCAAGTGCTTATTAATTCAATACGCTCTTTCCAAATTTTTTTAGCAGATTGTGCCAAATTCCGCAGATGTTGTAGCAATGCACAGCTCACCATCAATGAAGGAAGGCCAAGGAAATGCCTTTCCTATGAAGAAAGACGGATAGCTGTTTGAGATGAGTGGAGTAGAGCCAGGCAGGCTTGTGCTTAGCCCAGAAACCTATCAGAGAGGAAATGAAGATAAGTCAGAGCCATTGCCAGGCCGCTGCCCATGAGCTAGCTGCCCATTTCACAGCTAGACGAGAGAGCTGACGTGCAAAGAGGTGACCTGTCTTACGAAGTCATGGCCTTGCATCCCGCAAATCCACGGAGAATTCCTCTAAGAATCTATACCCTCCCACCTCAAACAGTGGCCTCAGTGTTGTTCTGGGACCGACTGCTGCAGGGAGCCGGTCTAGGCTTAGAATGAGACTGCCTTTGCTACTGGAGCAGTCTTGTCTCGGAGCAAGGCCAGCCGTGTTTGAGCAGGCATTACCCCCTTAGAACGTTACCTATCGCCCACCCTACCTGCCAAGCGTGAACGTCGTTTTAGAACTCGTGGGGATACTGACCCATTTTGGACTCAGGTCAAGGTTATCGCTGTCTCAACCCCAGGCTCTGGTCAATGGTTGATCATGATGGGCTCCAGCTACAACTGTTCCAGGACACTGGAAGATTGCAGTACTCCCTAACTGCTGTTGTAGAACCACCCCGGCCATAAAAGCAGCTAGGTGTAGTGATGCTTGACTTTAAACCCAGCAGTCGGGAGGCAGCGGCAGCCTGAGTCTGAGACTAGCCTGCTCTATCCAGCAAGTTCCAAGTCCAAGCCAGGACTACACAGTGAGGCTGTACATCTACAATTTTTTTAATTAAAATAAAAACTACCCCCTTGGACTTCCTCTATGCCAGGAGCTTCTCTCTATTGCTTTGCTGATGTCCCGCACTGTGTCTACAAACTCTACTTTTGTCTCCTTCTATCTTGGTGAATTCCTTCGCAGCGGCTTCATCACAGGCCCATTGACGTCAGCTCCTGGGGTGACCTGGCTACACCTTAGAGAACCCAGCTCCTTCCTACGATGAGCTGAAATAATTGCAGACTCCCAAAGGGCTCAGAGTTCAGATTGTTGAGGCCATCTGAATTCACCAGAAACCAAGCCCAGGCCCACACCTACATCCTTATCCAGCTGCCATTCCCAACCCACCTTAGGCCCGAGCCTTGCTCATCCACTTCTCTGAGGTGGTTAGTACTGACTGCTCTCTGCCTCCTACCAAAGGATCAAAACCACTTTACAAACCCTCTCCAGTGTCACCAGTGGGTGGTGGGCAGTATAGAAATCACCAGCAACACAGGAGCCACTCTGGGATGCATGGAACTATGGGACTCAGTTTCCCCTTTTGCCACTTGGAAAGTGACTCCACAGCCATCAACTCACTTCACCTCCACAGCAGTGTTTGAAGGCAGCCAAGGAAACGATTCTTATGTTCATGCTTCCCATTCCACGGATGTGGGAAGTGAGGTACACCTTGTCCCCCGTGTACTGAAACCCAGCTGCTTTCTGGGCTTCCCCATGATAAGCAACCTTCTGGGGCTCTGACATGTTCATCTCTTAATGTCCCATACCTAGAAGGAAGTGGGTCTGTCTCTAGCAGTGGGCTTTCCGGCACGCCTTCCAAGTACACAGATACCAGTGTATAGATCCCTGTGTCCTCATCTCTGTTGTAACTATTGATGACTCCCTTATGAGGAGATTTTAGATCTTCCTCACTGGAGGCCTAGGGGTGGTATGTCACCCTCAGACTAGTAGTCCTGAGCTGGAGAGAGCAGGCCAGTAAGCAACACTCCTCTGCCGTCTGGGTTTTGGTTCTTGCCCTGAGTTCCTGCCCTGAACCGCTTTCGCAATGGTCTGTAAACTGTAAGATGAAATAAACCATCTTCTCCCCAAGTCGCTTTGGTTGTGGTGTTTATCACAGAAACAGAAAGTAAACATACCATATCTAAGTGCTTAGCTCATTTTTTGGAGCACGATGGGCACTCCGTAAAGGTGCAGTTTTTGGCTAAGAACACAGAAGAAGGAGAGTGAATGGAGACAGCGAGCAGGGGATCGGTCCGTTTATCTGTTTAGTTTTTCTACATGGCAAACATGCTTCAGTCTCGGTGACACCCTGATACTCCTGCATGGCATCACCCCTCCTCCCCACGGCATTTGTTCTTAATGGTCCTACAGAGCAGGTGCCTCCTCCCAGCAAGCCAATCACAAAGCTAGTACTTCCTCTCCTAGAACTGGAAATCCTCAGTGCTACAAGAACAGCGTGGATCCAGTTGAGAGACAACACTCTGCCACCTGCCACTCTTCCACGCCACATCTCCTATGCTCTGACCTTTCCATCAGCCGCTCCACATCACCCCCAACACATCACCTTCTTGACTGAGTCAGCAAATGCTGCTTTATCCTGTGAACAAGGCATGATGTCTCCACTGCATAGACGAAAGGTTGGACGGGTGGAGGCTGGAGTGGGTGAGTGACAGGGTGGTACGGAGAGTAAATGGAGGACCACAGAACTGCCTACGGAAGGAACTACGTGAGCTGGGTGGTACCGTGAGTCTCCAGGATCCGGAAAATGAAGGGATTAAAAAAAAAACCTTCCAGCCTTACCCACAGGAGGAGTACTATATGCTGACTTTCAGGGAAATGGGCATCCAGTTCTCTCTCCAGTGCACGAGAAATCACCTACTATTTTATTTTTTAAATGAGGAGAGGGCCTCAAGACGATACTGTTACCCCTCTGTTTCTCTGCTGAAGAAACCAAGATTCACAAAAGCCTTGCCAAATCTCACAGCTTCTCACAGCTAGGTCTAGCACACGGTTGGGACTAGACTCTAGGCCTCCCACATCCGGGTCCCTTGCTCACTCCACATCCAAAGCACACGTTAGGAAGCATGACTAAGGTGTAGAATTTCCAAACTCCAACTTAACAAAATTCCCCAAGGGGACTTCCCTACCCACTCGAGCATCCCTAATACTACAGACCTAGGGAGGTTCTGAGGGGAGAAGACTCTGAGGCTTTGGTGCTGATGGGGTGGGCAATGGAGGAAGAGGAGGCAGCATAGAATAACCTGGAATTGGAGACGCCCATGTATGAGATGGGAAGAAAGTCATAGGGAACCAGGGACTTTCCTGGGCCAGATCAAAAAAGGGACAGAATCTGGGGACTTTTGTCACTGTCTTTATAAGCCCCTCTGTCAAAATCAGCCTGTGGGGTAGGGCAGCCTATGGGGGTGGGGCAGCCTGTGGGGGCGGGGCAGCCAGGAAGGGAGAAGAAGCATGGTAGGCAGAGTATTTAGGACTGATGTCTTCTTAGATAGAATAATCTCTCACGGATCCAGCCTGAGACCTGGAGTTTACTCAAGGGTCTAGCCTGACACTTGGAGTTGATGGGGCATCACTTTCTGCCTCCAAAGTCTCAGCTGACACAAACTCTTTCCTGGGGAGGAGAACAGAAGGAAAGAAGTGCTGGAGCGTGGAAGTTTGGGAACTGGATTTTAAGTATATATCTTCTGAGAGCCAGCAATGGTCACTGCCTGATTGCCTCCATTGGTCCTCCTGGGTCTCCTAGAACTGGGTACCCGTTCATAGCCCAGGTTCCATAAGAGAAACCAAATAGTAGATTTAACAAATGGCACAGAGACAGCAAGGGCTATCTGATTTCAAATTCAAATCTGCCTTGCTCCAATCGGACTTCCTTCTGGAGGGGAGGGGCAGCAGAACCAAGGGGCCCACACTCTGGCAGTAAGCATTCCTAAAGAGTTAGAATAAAAAATTTCACCAGAGGTATGAAACAAAAAAAGGGAATCCTCGAAGCGACGTGCAGAAGAAAACAATGAAAATGCACTCTTCTCATGGCAGAGGAGGCCGAAAGTTATCTGTTGATGAGCAATTTTGGAAGAACACATGCTCCCACCACCCTGGCCTCGCTCCCCTGACCCTCATGGGGGCTCCTCTCTGACCCAAACACACACGCTCATCAGCAAACACACCGCATGTGGTCTTCAGCTGCAGAAAGCAAGTGCGCGCTCAGAGCCTGTGTGGTGAAGGTGAGAAGAGCTGCCCGGGCTAGGCTGCAAACCTCGAGCTTGAATGTGGTTGAGGAGCCGGCTTTAGAAACAGGGGTAATGGCTACTGGAGTGCCTGTCCAACAGGACCCTCTGGAAGCAGAGGGTGGGAGCCAGCAGCTTGCTGTCTCAGATGTAAGGAAAGAGAAAGGGATCCAATCAAGAAGCATACTCCAATTTACATATGGGGAAACTAAAACCCTTGGGGCAAAAAAAAAACTAAAACCTTTGCTTCTGGCTTTCCTGGGAGCCAGATGCCTAGAAAACTGGACTTTCCCTGCTTCAGGCACATTGATAGGAGTGGCCAGAAGAGCCAGCGCTGAGCCACATAGACCTGGGGAAACCCCTTGTCTGACTAAAGCTCTGGGATTCATGTGAAATGGGATTTCATTTTCCTTGGCTGCAACTGGCTTCATAACATCAGTCTGACTGGGCCGAGAGCCAGCTCAGCTTGGGAAGAGTCCAATGAAAGAAAGAAAGCAAAACAAATCCTAGACCAGGCTAGGGGATGAGTAGCGTGTGGCTGGAGGACTGTGGGCTATCAGAGAGGCTTGTGTAAACACACACCACGGGTGTCAGGGTTGATAAGAGCTGGCAAAACGACTCAGAAGCCCACAAGTGTATCTGTTCAGGTCTCTAAAAAATAGTCAAAAGAAAAATCATCTTATCTTAAATGGTTTGATTAACCAACATAGATTTTGTGCAGTTTCTCAGTTCATAGAGAAAGAGGCAGGACCAAAGGAAATAACAAGTTGCTCGAAGTCACTAATAAGCAATAGAGAGCTGACAGGGGAAACAATGCTGCAGGGCTTCATGAATATACACAGTCTTAAAAAACAAGGAACAGATCTGCGGTTATACTCGGCAGGGAGGTAGGGGCATGGAAGGACGGTGGCCCACGTACACAGAGCTGCAGTATTCCAGGATGAATAAGTCTGCAGATCTAACCCTGTGGTTCAAGGAGTCCCTATTCTTTAATATTAGTTATACTTATAGACAAAGGACCAAAGTGAGACACAGGACAGGTGGCTGCGTAACGCTTAACATGATGGTAACAGCCTCCACCCACCTGTCATCTGACCACATGGTACATGTGTCAAAGGGCTGACAGACAGAGAATTCCAGATTGCCCAGAACCTGAGCTCAGATCCATTCCCACCATGGCATGGCCTACTGGATTACCATCTGCTAGTTCATCCTCCTGGACCCACGATCCATTTGCTGGTCCACTGTCCATCTGGACCCAGTCCTCCCTTTCGCTGCTACAGCATCCATGCTCTTACACTTTGCTCCTCTAGCTGGGACTGGTCTCTGAGGTTTGGCTCTGACATGCGACCCTGAAGTTTGATTCTGCAGTAGGTACCTCCAGCAGATCTCAACAGTTTTAATCTTTAATCCCATAGAGACTCTCCTGAAGCCCTATCAGTTCCCTTAGCGCCTAGGTAGATATATAGATGATAAATAGATAGATATCATAGATAAATAGATGGACAGACAAGACACAGGCTCTTTTATTTCTGTTTTAACTACTAATATTAACCCTCAGATCATTCAGTAAATACCTCTATATCTACCTGGTTATCAAGGGAATCAGGATTACTTGACAAATTGCTGTCAGCAAACCCACTATCCCTTGTTAATTTATTATCAATAAAGTCTGATGCTGTAGAACGGCGCAAGTGTGTTCTGTTTCTGATATAGTGTACGCATGACAAACACCCTTCCATGGAGAAAATAGGAAGAACTTGGGAAGTTGCCAAGTGAAGATCAATAGGTCTTGACCTTAACTGACCCCCATTTGCCTTAAGGCAGCAGCTCCCTGCTGTCTGGGGAGGACCTGCTTGGAAGGATGATCTGAGGATGCTGCAGAGGAAGGGTGATGTGGGGGATTTTCGCCCCCCCACTGTGCTTGGCCGGAGAGGAAACCGATAGTCATCCCTGGACCGGAGGGCAGTAGAGGCAGACTCATACACTTCTGGAGGAGATTTCAGTTTTCGTTTCCATTCTGTGTATTTCACTTGTGACAGCAGCTAGTGTCTGGTGTCTACTGTGAAAACTCCCCCAACCCGAGGGAGGGGGCACTTCCTCTGCTACCCTGGCATCTATAAAAGGTCTGCCTGAGCTGCAGAGCATCCCTGCAGAGGATCCTGAGACAACGAAGGCATCTCCCACAGCCTCTGCCCTGGGTACCATGAAGATCTCCGCAGTTGCCCTCGCCATCATCCTCACTGCTGCCACCCTCTGTGCTCCTGCATCCGCCTCTCCGTGTAAGTCCAGGGCTCTGACCACCGCCGTTCACACTCTGTCTAGATGCCCACCCCATCCTGCCACCCCAGTCATAGCATGTATGCTGCCTCAGCCCCTCGTCATTCTTATATATTACTGGCAGTGATCTTGTCATCCCTGTTAGGTCTCTAAGCCACATTATGGCAGGACACTTCCCCCACAAAGAACTTGTCTATGTCTCCACAGTCTACACTATGAACTCTGCAGGCACCCCTAAAGTGTGGACTGGTGAGGCAGGGTAGCTCAGGCTGACCTTGGAAAATGACTCACTTATATCTGTCACCAGAATGGTTTCTAAGAAATGTCTAATACTTTTTAAAGTGCCCGAGGTGTGTGAGGTGTGATAGTCTCTTGTTTCATAGATAGAAAAGAAATGGGGCTGAGAGAGAGAGAGAGAGAGAGAGAGAGAGAGAGAGAGAGAGAGAGGAACTAAGTGCCTATACAGGTCAGGCATCATGCAGATTCCTTTACTTGTGCCAACCTGTTTATTACAACTAGGTTTGCAGTGGCTGTTCTTGACTTACGGTGGGAAACAGAGGCCCAGGGAGACAGATTCTTGTCTAAGGGTGCACACTGCTGGAGTGTGGAAACCGGTATCCCAAGCAGCCCTATCTGGCTGGGAAGATAAGCCCCACAGCTCTGCTGCGAGGTGACAACTGTGCCGCTGTGTGACATCTTGAACTGACTGACCACCGAGAGCTTCTCTGCTCAGGGCCCTTCCCTACAGCCCAGCCAGACCCTGGGGTGTGATAGGCGCTTTCAGGCCCCATATGGGATCACAAGCTATAGTCTTCAGATGCTTCCCTAGATTGTGTTCTACACCCCAAAGAAACCAAGCTTGGAATCCACGAGGGGAGCTGAAGAACAAGGCAGAGGGTCCAGAGCAGAGAAGGTGCCCCGCAGGTGATGGGACAGAGGATAATGCACAAGCTTGGCTCAGGGACCACGTAGAGTTTGAACAGATCCTTTCGGGCTGCTGTTGAAATCTCCAGTGTGACAACTGTGTCCTCTGAGCCTCCATTTCTGCCAGGATAGATGACAACAGATGCTGCTTTCGAGATAAATCATGCCGAGGGCCTAGCCAAGTGTCCAGTGCAACTGACCTTTAAGAAAAGGCTCTCCTTCCCCTTCCACTCTTCCTTCCCCCAGATGGCGCGGACACCACTCCCTGCTGCTTCTCCTACCTCTCCCTCACGCTGCCTCGTGCCCATGTCAGAGAGTATTTCTACACCAGCAGCAAGTGCTCCAACTCCGCAGTCGTGTGAGTCTCAGCCCTATGGGTTCCCCTTTGGGGTACAGAAGCCCCGACCACCCCACCCCACCCCTGTCACGACCCTTCTCGGAGAGTGCCCCTTATCATCCCCACCCACTCTTTAGGCTCCTCACCTCCAGCTCAGTCCCCAGCTGTAACATAAAAAGAACTGGACACAGTATCCTTCCGGCACTGCTTCTCAGTCTGCCCAATGCGACCCCTCTGCCAAACCTCTATGTCAAAAATATTTACATTATGACTCATAACAGTAGCAGCATTGCAGTTCTGAAGTAGCAACGGAAATAATCTTACGGTTGGGGTCACTACAGCATGAGGAACTGTATTAAAGGGTTGCAGCATTAGGGAGGTTGAGAACCAGTGCCTTAGAGGATCCTGCCTACCCTGACAGACACAGTTCCTAGGACGCAAACTTTGGTGTGAGCACAAACTGAAACATCCTGGAGAAGATCCACTCCACCATCCCTCTCCAGTTAAGAGCCCAAAGTTTCCATATTTCACACCCAATCCAGCTCAGCTAATCCTCTGAGGAAAGAGGCAGGGTCAAGCACATGTGTCCTATCTCTGTCACATCTATGTACACGCATCTAAACTGTGTGTAGCCCTGACAGGTGTGTGCAAGTCTCTCCGTGTAATGAAGCTCAGATTCTGAGGCGTTTGTCTCAGTGCTGCACAGCAAGTGAGGGATGGAGCCTGTCTCTAGGGCTCCCTCTTCCTGTTGCAAAGCAAAGTCGTTAGTGACAAAAGCGGAAGAGACAGTTAAGATGCTAATGATTCACAGAATGAAGATGGAGAGCTATAGAAACGGCTCAATGGTTAAAAGCACTTGCTGCTCCTGCAGAAGATCCAGGTTCAACTCCCAGCATTCACATGATGGTTCACAATCATCTGCAACTCCAGTTCCAGGGGATCCAATGCCCTCTCTCCTAACCTCCTCAGCCACCAGGCACACATATGGTACACATACAGACATGCAGATGAAATATACACATAAAATAAATCCAAAAATAAAAGAAGAAAATGGGACAATAAAAGATTGAAAAGTGTTAATCCAAGAAATATTTTAAGATATATTTATTTATTTTGTATACAGTGTTCTGCCTGCATGTATGACTGCAAACCAAAAGAAGGCACCAGATCTTGCTACAGATGGTTGTGAGCCACCATGTGGTTGCTGGGAATTGAACTCAGGACCTCTGGAAGAGCAGCCAGTGCTCTTAACTACTGAGCAATCCAAAATGTTTTGTGACCCTGATTCTAAAAGTGTAATATTAATAATTAGTATTACTAAATTTAGCTCTAAAAAATTAGCATTTTTAAAAACCATCCCTTGAGCATCTATTATGAGCAGGCAGAGATGAATAAAACTGTGATCCTTGGCTTTGGAGATTTTATTTAGTAAGAGCTATAAGTGAGACACAGAATGATTAAAGCACCCTATAAAACATTACTAAGAGAGAGAAGGGGGTGTGTTCGGCTTCAGGGGTGAGAGGGGCAGTTCAGAGGTGAGTACTGTAAAATGCTATTCATGGAGAGATTAGGAGAAGTGTGGGGGTGGGGTGTGTCTAAGAACATGTTCACGGGCTTCTCCTTTGGTTTGTAGGGACACGGGAAGAGAGCAGAGCACTCTTGAGTGTCAGAAAACTGGCCAGAGTTAAAATGACCTGGAACAGGGAACGCCTAGAAGAAGGGGGTCTAGAGAAGAGGCTGTTGAAATCACCCACATTGCAGTGTTGTAGGCTGAGTGGTACCTGGAGGCAAGAAGAAACAAGAGTCAGGAGCTTTGAAGGCTGTCAGCCAGGGTAACAGATTTATGGTCAGGACCGAGAGATAAGGGTGGTGCTGAGGTTTCGATGCAGGGATGGAGAGGTGTGCGGGTCTGCAGGTCTGTCACACGCTTTTCTTTTAGACCACCAACCAGCTCCCAAATCAAGACAGAGACTTAGGAATGCTCGGCCTTATCTTACGACTGGTTTCTCTTCATCTACGCTTTGCCTTGGGCTTTTTACCTTTCTTTCCTTCCGGGTAACTTACTTTCACTGCTTCTCCTATCTGACTGGCTGCCGCAGCCTGGCTTCTGGCCCCGGGCGTATCCCTCACTTTCTCCTTTGTTCTCTTCTATCTCTTCTCCCTCAAGCCTAGATATCGCCCCCTCATTTTCTCTCTGCTCGCCAACGCACCTATCATTTCTCTGCCTAGCTATTGGTCATTCAGTTCTTTATTAGAGCAATCAGGTGACTTAGGCAGGCAGGCAAGGTGAAACAAAAGCAACACATCTTTACATAATTGAATAAATGCAGCATAAACAAACGCAACACGCCTTCACATAGTTAACATTCTACAATATTCTGCAGTATAAACAAACGTAACAGTTAAAGTTAACATTTACCTAGTTAAAGCGTGTTCCACAACACAGGTCTAGAGGGCAAACTGTGTAAACAGGAAGAACCCAGGCAAAGTTACAGCAAGACAATCCATGGAAATGTTCGATGGAGTGTAAGCAAAGGGCCGAGGAGAATCCGGGAGCTGCCAACAAAAAGAGGCTAGGCCACATTGTCTTGGTCTAACACAGCAGAGCTGGTCTGCCGGGTTAGAATCCTAGTTATGTCATTTGGTAAACTGGGGCCCCTCAGCCTCTCTGCAGTAGTTCCAAAGAGGATAATTATGGCACTTTGGGGGAGGGGGAGGGGACTAGGTCACAGAGAGAATAATAGTCCCTAGACCATCCCCTGGCACATAATGGGTATAGAGAATGATCAACCTGCTATTGTCGTTATCTAAATGGTCTGGTGGGTGTGTGTTAGAAATGAATGCAATCATCCATCCACTCACTCATTTAATAAATGTACATCAAGCATCAACTATATGCCAGGCCTGGGGCCGGAGCTGGAGGGAAGAGAACTCAAGGGGGCAGTGTCCTTGAGGACACCTGCTCTTATGAGGAAGGTAGAAAGGAAAGTCAGATGAGCAAAGGGCCCCAAAAATGGAGGCGGGAAGGAAAGGAAGAATTACCCAAGATGACTTGTTCTTTGGTATCACATACCACATAAAGGAGGAGGAGGAAATGGAAGCCCAAGAAATTCTGACTGCGGGAGTTGTTATCCTGGTCCTTTGACTCCCCAGCTACAGGCTGAGAGTGACAAGCACTAGCAAGTCCTAGGGCTCCCTCTTCATTTCCTCAACTTGGGTTCTGATTTAAGTACAATCAATACCCAACTTCTTTAAACTCAGCACTCAGCATAAGGCCTAGAGCAAGGGAAAGAGCCAAGAAAAGGCCAATGCTTGGTCTACTCCATGCTGAGTTCTAGATTTGTGTGTGTATGTAGGGAATAATTGTGATTGAAACTCTGCCTGTAGCTGGAAGCCTTTTGTTCCAACAGAAAAAAAATGTCTTCTAAAAGGAAGAAAACCGCCTTGAGCTACAACAAAGCCCTACCCACCTCCCACAACCATTTCCCTATATGCTTTTCAGTCTCCATATACAAAAAGCTGCCCCGTTGTTAACCTCTTCCTCTCTCCTACAGCTTTGTCACCCGTAAGAACCGTCAAGTGTGTGCCAATCCAAAGAAGAAGTGGGTTCAAGAATACATCAACTATTTGGAGATGAAGTAGAATAGAGGGTTTCTAGAGCCTGATCCTGTACCCCTTACCTGTCCTTGCTTGCTGTAGTCCTGACCAGCTTGGGGGTGGCACTCATCAGCCCCCTACTCCCACTCATTCTAGGGATGCCATAGATGCTATCATATCTAAAGATTATAGCAGTATCCTCCCCTAGAGCCTGGGAGGTCTACTGAGGCCCTGCCCATGACAACAGGAAGTCTCCAGACTCTGAGCTTCAGGCTTCTCAGCTTGGTTTGGGGACCAGGAAAGAAGCCTGTGGATCTCTCAAGCAAAGAAGGAAAATGGAGACCCCATACACAAATGTTCATGTCTCAGGCCCTCACAGGCTCTGTGCAGCAAACCCAAGAAATCAGCATTTCATTAAAATTTCTGATACAAGGACCACGCTGGTTTCTGGTTTTCTTTCTTCCTAAGGAAGCCTCTTCGCTACAAGTATTAAGCATGCAGAGATGGAGGCACACACCTGATAACAACATCAAACGTATGACCTTGGCAGTTAGCAAGGCTGGGAGCCAACACCCTCTGGAAATTAAGCATAGATAGGCAAAGCTGGTAAAGTAGCCAGTGACTTACCTACTAGGCTTGGAATCTAAGTATCATGATGTACTACCTATAAGTCTCCAAGGGTTTATGTGGATCCCGGCCACAACGCCTCTCTGCTTCCTCAGGCTTTGACTGACCCATGCCATATCTCCAGTGGGCTACTCTAACACTATTATTGTCCCTAGAAGATGACTTGAGGCCTACATTATTTTAGATAAGGTTTTTGATAACTGTGCCAACTGTACCAGCACGGGGGAGAGGGGGGTAGTTCACCTTTCCCACCCATGTGTCCCTTCAGGTGAACACATATAGGAACAGATGCAGTCACAGTTTAGATAACATTAGTTGAGCACTATGTGCCAAGCATTGGCTCGGACCCTCACATCCATCACCCTCTTTCGTTTTATAACCTTAGGGGTAGGCACTAATAGTAGATCTGTTTACAGATCAAAACTGTTTGCATTTTTAAATTATGTGTGTGAGACAGACAGACAGACAGGGCACTAATATTAGATCTGTTTACAGTACAAAACTGTGTTCATCTTTTTAAGATTTATTGAATTATTTATTGTATGTATGAGTGCTCTATCTGCATGTACGACCTTGTGCCAGAAGAGGGCACCAGACAGATCTCATTATAGATGGTTGTGAGCCACCATGTGGTTGCTGGGGATTAAACTCAGGACCTCTGGAGGAACAGTCAATGCTCTTAACCTCTGAGCCATCTCTCCAGCCTGTAAGGTTTTTTTTTTTAAGAGTAATAAAGATTTATCTTATTTTTATTTGTGTGTATGTGTGATCTATATGAGGTGCCCAAGGAGGCCAGGACAGAGCAGCAGATTCCCTAGAGCTGGAGTTAAGGACAGTTGTGAGCTGCCATGTGGGTTCTGGGGATTGAACCTAGGTCCTCCAGAAGATGGACCAGTGCTCTTAATCACTGAGCCATCTCTCCAGTCCTTTGTTTGTTTGTTTGGTTGGTTTGGTTTGGTTTTTCAAGACAGGGTTTCTCTGTAGCTTTGGAGCCTGTCCTGGAACTAGCTCTGTAGACCAGGCTGGCCTCGAACTTACAGAGATTCTCATGTCTCTGCCTCCCAGGTGCTAGAATTAAAGTCGTGTGCCACCACCACCCATGTTTTCATTTTTAAATTGTGTGAGAGATAGACAGACAGACAGACAGACAGACACACACACACACACACACACACACACACACACACAGGATTGGGGAATGGACATGTGAGTGGGTTTCACCTTCTCCTTTTGTCTTCTCGTGAGGGCCGGGGTCAACTCAGGTAAACAGGCTTGCGCAGCATCTTTAACCCCGGAGCCATGTCATCACCTCAACCCTCAGTAAAACTCATAGGAACATGGAATCTGCCCAAAGCTCCACAAACAAAAGGAAAACAAAGTTAAAAAGTTTCTAAACCCACTAGATCTGATACAAAGACCTCTACGTTTGCCCATGCTCAATTTACAAAATTTTAAACACAAAAATTTACAAATAAGGAGCTGGAGAGATGGCTCAGTGGTTAAGAGCATTGCCTGCTCTTCCAAAGGTCCTGAGTTCAATTCCCAGCAACCACATGGTGGCTCACAACCATCTGTAAAGAGGTCTGGCGCCCTCTTCTGGCCTTCAGGCATACATGCAGACAGACTATTGTATACATAATAAATAAATATTTTAAAAAAATTTACAAATAAATTTTAAAAATTCTCCCCTCTTCTCTGGTATACACATTTTTTTTTCTGAGCCATTCAAAGCTGCATATGCAAAATCACTACACTGCGAAGGGTTTCAGTATCATCTACTAGTGACAAGAACATTTCATATAACCACAGAGTGAAAACACAGGAAACTAACATTGACACTATTTTCTAAAACATAGTCATTAAATATAGATCATCACACCTTCCCACTGTCTCAATAATGCCCTCTTCAGCAATTTCTTTTTTAAAGTAAGACTCTGATTCAGGCCAGGAAGTAGTGGTGCACACCTTTGATCCCAGCACTAGGAAGGCAGAGACAGGTGGATCTATGAGTTTGAGGCCAGCATGGTCTACAGAGAGAGATCCAGAACAGTCAAGGGTTCATAAAGAAACCTTGTCTCACGAGGGGTTGTAGTGAGGGATCTAATTCAGTATATAAGCTATATTTAGTAAAATATCTTTTTAGTATTATTTTTAAAACAAAACAAAACACAGAATCTCACTGTGTAGCCCTGGCTGGCTGGAACTGGCTATGTAAGTCAGGGTAGCCAGGGACTCACAGGAATTCACCTGTGTGTGTGTGTGTGTGTGTGTGTGTGTGTGTGTGTGTGTGTGTGGAGGAGGTTCCTATGTAGCCCTAAGTTGCCTGGAACTCCCGGTGTAGACTAGGATGGCCTGGAATTTAGGGTAATCCCCTCCGTCTTTGGTGCAGAGCTTACATGGCTGACCCATCATGCCCAGCCATTTGTTTATTGAGTAGTATCTCAGTACACAGCCCAGACTGGCCTCGAGCTTTCAGGCTGGGGTAACAAGGGTGTGCTTCATCGCCTGACTGAACATCATTGGCGGGGGGGGGGGGGGGGGGCGGGGATGTCCTTAAGAGCATTGAAATTGCCAAGATGTTTAGCTTATAATTTTGTATTTTGTATATTGAAGCAATTTTGGTAGGAATTCCACTTAAGCGACGTTGTCTTCATCTATGCAGCACATACAAGCTTATCATGTCACTTGACTTCTATTAAGTGTGATGACTCAATTATCCTTATTTTTTAATTTTTTAGATTTGTTTATTCCACTCTATATGTATGAATGTTTTGCAAGCATGCATGCATGTTCACCACATGTGTGCTTGCTGAATTCCCTGTAACTGAGGTGATAGATGGTTGTCAGTCACCACGAGTGTGCTGGAAATTCAATTCAGGTCCTCTGCAAGGGCAACAAGTGCTAACCACTGGGCTACCCACCTCTCTAGCCCTAATGATCCATATTTTTTTTGATGCATAGTGTCATGGTTAATTTTGGTTGTCAAGAAATCAGTCCAGTCTAGCCGTAGTGCCACACACCTTTAATCCCAGCCCTTAGGAGGCAGAGGCAGGTGGATCTCTGTGAGTTCAAGGCCAACCTGGTCTACAAAGCAAGTTCTAGGACAGCCGGAGCTGTTACACAGAGAAACCCTGAATGAGTGTGGAATCAAGCCACTGGCATACCGGGAAGGGATTTCCCTTTTTCTTTTTAAGCATAAATTTAAAAATTATATTTATTTTATGGGTATGAGTGTTTACCTGCATGTCTGTACACCTTGTGTGTTCTTTTTTTTTAATATTTATTTATTTATTATGTATACAATATTCTGTCTGTGCGTATCCCTGCAGGCCAGAAGAGGGCACCAGACCCCATTACAGATGGTTGTGAGCCACCATGTGGTTGCCGGGAACTGAACTCAGGACCTTTGGAAGAGCAGGCAATGCTCTTAACCACTGAGCCATCTCTCCAGCCCCACCTTGTGTGTTCTTATAAACCATCGTAAGTGGCCATGTAGGTGCTGGGAACCAAACCCAGGTCTTCACTAATGATCTTACCTGATGAGCTACCTCTCCAGCCTCTTAATCAGCTTATTAGTAGTAGGAAGATCTACCTTTAATGGGGACAGCACCACAGGGCTAGACCCTGAGCTGAACGAAGAGAATATGATAAGCACAGTGTTCTCACTGTGACTGACAGCCTGCTGCCATAATGGATTGCCACCTGAACCATGAAATAAAATAAACCCTTTCATCCGTAAGTTGCCTCTGTCAGGGCATTTTAACCACAGCAACAGAAAAGAAGACACACGGTAGGCTTCCTGCTGTGTGTTGAACTACTGCACACTAGCACTGTTAGATACCAGGGTGGAGTCAGGTGGGGAAGGAAGCTTGGGGAGGAAAGCCTTCAGAAATGGCATAGCACTGACATGGATTCCAAAGGTCTGAGTCAGGTAGCAAGGGAGGGGAAAGGCCGCAAGGTAGATAGAACAACACTAGCAAACAGAAGAGATATGAACGGCAGCTCCTTACCACATAGCCTTCTACCAGCAAGGAGGGATGTGCGAATAAATGAGGTTTTTCTATCCCTGTCATTTTCCTGAAGTCAGTCCTGTGAACAACTCCTGCCCCTCACATGGCTTGGTGGTTCACAAACACACGCCGGGCCCCATCAAAACCACTGGAGTCGAGCAGACGTATGTGACTTTGCCGCTTTCCTGCTGAGGGAAATGGAGTTCGGCCAGCAGTTCAGTCAGCAGGCCAACAGGGGCCAGCAGTGGGGCTCAACAAGGGAGCCGGGTTCTGTTTCCATAGGCAACCTGGTTGCTCAGCTCTCCGGAGCTTCCCTCTCCAGAAGTCCAGTGT
Organism: Microtus oregoni; assembly: GCF_018167655.1. NCBI lineage: Eukaryota > Metazoa > Chordata > Mammalia > Rodentia > Cricetidae > Microtus > Microtus oregoni. The sequence goes on from NW_024543074.1 coordinate 15,184,091, forward strand.
CTCCCTGGTTTCTCTTTGCCAGCGGAAGGAAGGGCCTCGTCAAGCAGCGCCCCACTTTGCTTCACGTCCTTGAATTTTTTGGCTGTCATGCCCTACACCAAAGAGGATGGGCCACGAAAACCAGTCCAATTTCGCTCAAATCCCCAAATCAATGTTCAACTACCCATGGCTGGAATATCGAAACCGGAACAAAAGTGAGGACCAGAAAGGAAGGAATGGAGTCAGGGGCGGGGCCTGATAAAGTAAAGCTAGCTAGCTAGACCCAATCTCAGACCCTGGGTTTAGCAAATCCTTAGGAAAGGCCAGGGCGGCCTCTGAACATGTGACTCCCCAACAGCCCTCACAGTAAATCTCTGTTTCCTCAGACTTATTGGATTATTCAAGTGGCGACAGCTGTGTGTCCCCAGCTTCTCCCATACCTGAGCCTTGCTCCCTGCACCAACTCTCACACCCCAGTTCTTTGCATAAGGTCTTCCCTAAGTCCACTGTTCTTACCCCCGACTTTTCTGGTTAACTTTTTTTTTTTAGTTTTTAATTTTTGAGACAGGGTTTCTCTGTGTAGTCCTGGCAGTCCTAGAACTCGCTCTGTAGACCAGGTTGGCCTCAACCTCCGGGATTTGCCTGTCTCTGGCTCCTGAGTGCTGGGATTAAAGGTGTGCTTACATGCAAGACTTGGTCTGTATCATCTCCTCTAGGAAATATCTGCTTCCCAGCCCCCCAGGGTGCCTCGCAGCCACACCACCTGTGTGTATTTCCATATGAGTTTCCCTTTGGAAATCACTACACACCAGGAGTTTTGCCTCAAATGCTAGACCAGTTCTTCCCAAAATGTCCCAGAATGATCAGATCAAAGCCTGGAGAATCAGCTACTAGGGGAAGGAGTGCCAGAACTCTGGACTTTCACATGCCTTCCAGGCGAGTTTAATGCCCGTTCACACGTGAGAGCAATAGTCCTCACCTTTAACTGACTACAGGATCGTCAGGCGAGCTTGCCCAGAATGCCCAGGCTCTATTACCACAGATAAGACGCAGAGTAGCCTGATACAGGGCCTAGGTATGTTCAACTATCATTCCAATAATTCTGATATGCAGCCAGGGTTGAGGACACTCTGCTAGTGCTGTGTTCCTTAAATGTCAATGACATGGAAGGCTCCAGGGGTCTGGTTGAAATGAAGCTCCTGGCAGCATTTCTGGAAGGCTCACAGGCATAGCACTGACGGGGAAGCGCCACCCTGGGTCTTGGGGAAATACCTAGTGCTAGTATTTACTAACTGTAAAAAAATGAGGACCTCCACAAAGAGCTTGACCCCACGTTTTTAACTCCTGTCTCGTCTGAACCACGCATATCTCCTTTCTGCTCTTGCCAGAATTCAGAAGGGCCATGGCTCCTGTTCATCTGCCCTTGTCCTGTTACAAGGTAAGTAACTTTCGTTACCTTAGGAGCTGTGTCCAAGGGCACCAAACTCCCTCCCAATTCAAGCCAGCTCACAGAACTACTGGCGTTCACCTGGGGGTCTGCCGTTAATGCTGTGTGATCTTGGACAAGTTAATGACCTTCTCGGAGTGAGTCTTCAGAGTCTCCTCATTAATACGTCAACAGTGCCTGCCCTGTAGAGAGTTTCTAATGAGACAAAGTCTGTAAGGCCTGGCCTATGCAGAGTGCTTGCTAAAAGGAATTATTTTGCTAATGTAGCAAGCCTTACTTGAGGTTGCCAGAAAAAAACACAGACTGTACAATCAACTTTAAATATCCCATAAGCAATGCATGGGATTTTTAAAATCATATAAATGTCCTAAATATTCATTACCTGAAATCCAAATTTAAGCTGTCATCCTTTTGAAATTTCTTATTTATGTTTTCTAAATATAGAAGTCAACATTCCAAGATTTGAAGTCATGACAATCACTGGAAAACCCTTAAAATACTATCAGTCACTAAATTGAGAGCTCCTAGCTGGAACCCATTGTTCCCTGTTGTGTAGAGAGATCCGCTGTAAAGATAGAAAAGTTTGAGAGATGTCCGAATCTTGGCCAGATCCTCAGAAAACCACTGGCCTCCACAAACCCCTCTGCTACAGTCAGAACTGTACCCCGCAGTTAAGGGCTTGGGATCTTCCATGCACAAGGTGCTACATGTAGTCTCAGCAACGCACATAGCCAAGCTGTCCCACAGTAAAGACAGTACTTGAAGGAAGCCTGTTTTCTTGAGGCTGATAACTACGTAACATATGATAGGTGCTCTTGTCTGAATAAGCAGTGACCTCCTTGCCCTAGCTTTATACCTCCCCCAGCCCTGGCCTCCTCCCTGCCCACATGACCTTTCAAAGGCTTTGAGATTCTCAAGTAACCAAACCATGAACCCAGATCAAGTTACAGATCCCTTCAAGATCTAGGGTGCTTCTGGGCTTCACAGCTATCTTGGGAGAGGAGCAGAACAAGGAATTAGACTTGTTTTACCAAGAAGACTGAGGTCTTGGGATAGTAAAATAGCTTTTCCAAGTCATCTAAACAGGGGAAATGCTAGCTGTGGCTCCAGCCTAGACTTAAAGTGGTATCTCTCATGTTTCCTTTTCCTCCCTTCCATCTCCTTTCTCTGGCCCCAGCACTCCAGTAATGGCCTAGTAATGGCCTCTGACTGCTCTGCCACTTTCTCTCCCTGCCAGTTGCCAAAGGAGGCATTTCCCCCGAGTCCGGAGTGCTGGAGGGTGCATGCGAGCAGGCCAGACTCAACTCCTGCCTTGCATAGTAAGAAGAATGAGCTCTTCATACACTGGCCCACCCTGGATGATCAACGCAAGGAGCGGGAGTCACAGAAGGTGTTTTGGAGAAGGAGAATGCTCCCAAGGTGTGCTTTGCCCGTGTCCATATTCTTCACACCATACAACTCCTCCAGGAAAGGAGAGGAAGAATCAGGATGGGGTGAGCCAAGAGTGGGACAAATCAGGTCCTAGATAGAAAGGATCTTGGGGTTCTATAAGCGCAGCTCCATCAAGTGAGTATCATTGAATCCTTCTCTGGCCTCTTCTCTTGAGGCTCCGTGGCACAGCTAGGGTCGTGATACACGTAGGAGGGGAGGAAGAAGGGGACCGTGGCTCTCTCTGCAATTTCTCACACAGGTACTTCAAAGACAGTGCCCAAATACAAAACCTTCATGTCTCCATCAGCAAGTTGACTTTAAAACCTAAGTTGGGAACTGGATCGTTAGATCCCACCAAGGACCCCCTGAAGTGCCAAAGATTAAAGGTCAGGACCATGGTAGGATGAGGACTGTGGATGCTCCTTTTCTGTGGATACCTTTACCTTGGGTTCAGACTACCCTTCAGCCCTGAGTCCTCCTTTGCCAAATGGAGGGAAGGGAGAATGGGGATGGGGTTGGCTGGACTGCTTTCAATTTGGAGTTCTGCTTTTTTCTTCCATCGAACTGGCCCTCCTTGGATGAGCAGGAACTCACAAACAGCCTGAAATCTCCAAGAGAGGATGAACAGTGCTATGCGGCCTATGTGAGAAGCAGCAAGGGGGTGGGAGGGCAGCTTCCGGGAGTGGTAACTGAGATAAAAAGGGAAAACCAGCTAAAGGTGGATGGTAGGGGGCGGGGACACCCCAGGTATAAATTTCAGCTGTGTCCAGAAGACAATAACTCTTGAGCTGGTGTCCGAGGTCTTTTTCCTTTCCTACAGGCTTTAGGCCATCTGGGCATCAATAACAAGTTTGTCATAGAAGCGCTGTGGCAGGTGGTGAGTTCTGGGGCTGCATGGAGTTCAGGGGTATGTAGAGGGTGGGAGCATGGGCACATAAGGCTTTCCAGAGTACCAGGAAAAAGTCAGGTTCACCATTGTGTAAAGTCCCCATTTGTGTTTTTGGCCTCTTTAGACTTTAGCTTGAGGACAGTGGGAATCTGAAGATCCTCCTTGTTTATGAAAATACTTTGGACTGAAAAAGCCAGAAAAGAACTGGAGCTGTAGCTTAGTAGCTCATGCCTGTAATCCTAGCACTCAGGAGGTGGAGGCAGGAGAACTGCAAGTTCCATGAGCTTGAGCTACAAGAGTTCAAGACCAGACTGGGTTGCATAGCAAGATCGTCTTAAAACACTAAGGACTGAGGAGGTAGATCAGTAATAAAGCCTTGGCTAGCATATACCAGGCCTTTGAGTTCTATCACCACACTGGGACTGAGTTCATCCTCTGACTTAAAACATCACTCCAGGCTTACATGTGTTAAGCTAAGCATCCTGCTATCATTATTGATAGAGGTCAGTTTTGTGTGTGTGTGTGTGTGTGTGTGTGTGTGTGTGTGTGTGTTTTGCTGGGTTTGTTTTTTTGTTGTTGTTTATTTTATTTTTTTTAAAGATTTATTTATTTATTATATATACAGTGTTCAGCCTCCATGTATGCCTGCAGGCCAGAAGAGGGCACCAAATCTCATTACAGATGGTTGTGAGCCACCACCATGTGGTTGTTGGGAATTGAACTCAGGACCTCCGGAAGAGCAGTCAGTGCTCTTAACCTCTGAGCCATCTCTCCAGCCCTGTTAGTTTATTTTGAGATAGATTTTTACTATGTTGCCCACGTTTTGGAACCCATGGGCAATCCTCCTGCCTCCTGACCCCAACTGTTGGAATTACAGGCATGAGTCACCACACCCAGCCTGAGCCTAATCACTCTTGATAGTCACATCTACAATCTTCCTGAGCTCTCAGAAGAGTTAACAGTATCTCACCAATAGAAGCTCTGAGAATCCAAGTGCTTGCCTAAGCCAAGTGACTATGAGATACCGGTAGCATAGAGGATGGGCACAGAAGCCATCTCCCTGGCTTGCTGCTGCTTCCTGGCACCATCCTGTCAGTGTATTCTGTGTGAGCATCAACAAGCCGCTCTAGTTCTCTGGTTTCTATTCTGTAGAAGTCACACTGAAACAATCCTTAAAGCTTTGACAATCCATCAGTTTATGGTATGCTTTCACTATTTCCTCCTTAAATCAGGCTCAAACTGGTTCAGCAAAGGTGAAGGATGAGGCTTATAGAGCCCTGGCCATCCTAGGTATGTCCTCACCCTTTGTGGGGGTATAAACGCGCAGCCATCCTAGGTATGTCCTCACCCTTTGTGGGGGGTATAAACGCGCAGCCACTTAGGTATGTCCTCACCCTTTGTGGGGGTATAAACGCGCAGCCATCCTAGGTATGTCCTCACCCTTTGTGGGGGTATAAACGCGCAGCCACTTAGGTATGTCCTCACCCTTTGTGGGGGTATAAAGGCGCAGCCACTTAGGTATGTCCTCACCCTTTGTGGGGGTATAAAGGCGCAGCCACTTAGGTATGTCCTCACCCTTTGTGGGGGTATAAACGCGCAGCCATCCTAGGTATGTCCTCACCCTTTGTGGGGGTATAAACGCGCAGCCATCCTAGGTATGTCCTCACCCTTTGTGGGGGTATAAAGGCGCAGCCACTTAGGTATGTCCTCACCCTTTGTGGGGGTATAAAGGCGCAGCCACTTAGGTATGTCCTCACCCTTTGTGGGGGTATAAAGGCGCAGCCACTTAGGTATGTCCTCACCCTTTGTGGGGGTATAAACGCGCAGCCATCCTAGGTATGTCCTCACCCTTTGTGGGGGTATAAACGCGCAGCCACTTAGGTATGTCCTCACCCTTTGTGGGGGGTATAAACGCGCAGCCACTTAGGTATGTCCTCACCCTTTGTGGGGGGTATAAACGCGCAGCCATCCTAGGTATGTCCTCACCCTTTGTGGGGGTATAAACGCGCAGCCATCCTAGGTATGTCCTCACCCTTTGTGGGGGGTATAAAGGCGCAGCCACTTAGGTATGTCCTCACCCTTTGTGGGGGTATAAACGCGCAGCCATCCTAGGTATGTCCTCACCCTTTGTGGGGGGTATAAAGGCGCAGCCATCCTAGGTATGTCCTCACCCTTTGTGGGGGTATAAACGCGCAGCCATCCTAGGTATGTCCTCACCCTTTGTGGGGGGTATAAAGGCGCAGCCATCCTAGGTATGTCCTCACCCTTTGTGGGGGGTATAAACGCGCAGTCACTTAGGTATGTCCTCACCCTTTGTGGGGGTATAAAGGCGCAGCCACTTTCTTCTGTGGCTGTGGCTGAAAGGGAAGGGGGTATGACCTAGCGTTCTGCAGGGGCTGGGAACTACCCTAGGTACTGTTGGGCAGAGAGGACAGGGAAGAGGCTCTACAAGCTGCGTTCACTCTGATACAGTGGGAGCATGGGCAACCCCCTGGAAACCAGTACTTGGACCTCCTGTCTTCAGAGTAAAGTGGAGTTAAATGGGTCCTTACAGAAAAGAATAATCCTTGAGGCCCTGCCCTGACCTGAGCACCCTCCCTATCCAGGTTGCTTTAATAAAGTTGTGATCCAGGCTCTCATCAAACAGTTGAAGGGACAAAATGAGGGACAAAGGAGAGAGACCCTGATGGGGCTACGCGTAGCTCTGAACTCCTGGGCTGCTGTGCCAAACAGTAAGGTAACTGGGAAGAGAATCTGTAAATGGGGCAAAGAAGGTCAAGGCAATTGGTGATTTCAGCTTGGACTTGAGTCCGAAAGAAGGCAGCCTGACTCTTAGATTTAATAGGAGACACTGTCGTTGTGGAGTTCCCTCTGAAGTTGAACAGAAGTATAGGCTGATAAACTCACAGTTAGACGAGCTCTGTAAAGCTGAAAAGAGTAAGGGAGATTCTATAAGAAACCAGAACGTCTGTGCTCTTTAAGTGGGCGCCATCGTTATCATCACCTCTAAAGCAGCCCGTTGAAGCAAAATCTCTGTCAAAAAGTCAAAGACACTAAGGGAGTCCACTGATACAGCTCTCACTTATTGGGGGGTCTCTACTTCAAACAGTGCTTCGTGTAAAAAAGAATCCATTACTCATCCATTTATTCAGCAAATACATATTAAATAGTTACCATGTGCCAGGCACTGTTGGTCCCTTAGGATTATCAAAAAACCAAAAAGGCAAAGCATCCTGCCTTGACTGTGGGACTCACAAAAAAATAAATAATTTAATAATTTAATATGCAGAAGTATATATTTTTGTTAGTGGTACAAATGTGATGGGAGGAGATTGCCAAGTAAGGATGAGGATGGACTGTAATTTAGACATGGTAGACAGAGAAGGTCCAATTGAGCAAGACACGAAGATGCTTTCCAGACACCTAAGAGAGGGTGTTCCAGCAGAAAGACTACCCAGGACAAAGGCAGGGACATGACGGGCATGGTCAAGGATCAGCCAGAAAAGGCAGTGCTGCTGAAATGGAATCAGAAAAGAGAAAGCAACGGGAAATGAAGGTCTAGTCCAAGTCGTTCACAGACTAGAATGTATGTGGCTTCGTGGGCTTAACTACCCGGGCTCTTACTCTGTATAAGGAACTTTCAGAGGTCTTCACCAAAATGTAGTTTTCATTTCAAAACGTTCACTCTAACAGGAGTTTGAGGCCAGCCTGGTCTACAGTGTGAGTCCAGGGCAACACGGAGAAACCCTGTCTCGAAGGGGAAAAAATATATGACTTAGGAAAGAATAGACAGGAAAAAGTAGGGGAAAGAGCGCGAAAATCATGTGATGGCCTGAGGCTTAGTTTAGAGAAAAATGGTCGAAAGCAACATTCTAGAAAACATGAAGCCTGAGCCAGGAACGGCAGCATGTGCCTGACATCCCAGCTCCTATGAGACTGAGACAACAAGGCCCTGGGTTTGGGGTCATCTGTAAAATGAGTTCTTAGCTCAAAAGAGGGAAAAAAATTACATTAAAAGGTGACTGCCCGCTGAAGCCATAGCGCCTCCTGCTGCTCATTTTATATATTGTTTCCCTTTAAGAGACCTAAAGTTGAAAATGAGGAAGAGCTGGTGCCTGTGCTGCAGGAGCTGATAGACAAGTCGCTGAACGAAGTGTCCTTAGAGGCAGCCCTGTGCTTGGGTTTCCTGAGGCCCAAAAACAGCATGGTCCAAGAGTTCTTGCTGCTATGTCTGTGCCAAGGGCCCATGCCTCAGAGGATGAAGGTATGAGAGGCAGGAAGCCAGGATCCCTGGGAAGTGCTTGGCAAACAGTGGCCAGTGTTGACTTGGGTGCAGTATGGTCCCACCATCACATCCCAAAGAAAACAAGTTTCATCTGGGCACACAGCACAGTTCCCTGTGTGTTAATGAATATGTAAATACATGACTGTGGGGATATACGGACAAATAAGTGTACACACATACATATATTTGGTATGAGTGTCCATTTATTTATATGTGCACACACCCACTTGGACTCTTATTCAAAAGGCCGAAAGGCAGAAAGAAGCACCTTCTCCCTATTCCCCATTGAGTTCTAGGCTAGCCCTAAAGTCTGCTTGGCTATCAGCACACCTCTGGGTACACCATATACCCTGCCCCATCCCATCCTTCACAGGCACTTAGGATGCTGGTCAAGATGATGAAAGTTCACTCAGCTGCAGTCACCAGGGCCATTCTGGAACAGCTACACTCTGTCGTCATTGACGTAAGCTCTAGGCTACTTGCCTTAGCACTTACAGAAGAGGGTTGGAAAAGGCACCATCTTTCCTTCACACCTCCCTGTCCCTTTCCTTAGGACCGCTTTGAAGCTACCCAGATGCTCAAGACCATTGGACTGGAAAGGATCCAGGCACAGGGACTGGAGGAGCTCACATTTGACCTGCTCAAGAGGAAGATACACAATGAACCCTTCCTAGTAAGACCATAGTTCTCAGGCCTCAATCTCTCCTCTTTATTCTTTTGAGATGCTGATTTCCCGACCAGCTCCAGACTCTGGTATCACACTGGTTTTACCCTATGCCTCTCATGTAGTCCGTGTTTTTTTTTTTTAAATAAGCCTAGGCTTATTCTTTTTTTTCTTTTTTTTTTGGATTTATTTATTTATTATGTATACAACATTTTGCCTCGATGTATGCCCGCACACCAGAGGAGGACGCCAGATCTCATTACAGATGGTTGTGAGCCACCATGTGGTTGCTGGGAATTAAACTCAGGACCTCTGGAAGAGCAGCCAGTGCTCTTAACCTCTGAGCCAACTCTCCAGCCCGTAGTCCATGTTCTTAATCTACCATTTCTGGTCAAGCAGTTCCTCAGCACAAAAATGCTACCCAAACTGCTTCCTGTTATTCATTTCTTCTTTCTTCCTATGAAAATGCTATTGCTCCTTCCAGACTATTCCAAGCCCAGTGTGGTAGTACATGCTTATAATCCTAGCACTTGGAAAGCAGAAGCAGTCAGGAATTCAAAGGCAGTCAGTCTCAGCCACAGAGCAAGCCTGGGGACCCTGTGGGCAACATGCGACGTGATAAGCAAGGGTGGTCCAAACAGCACCTCCTAGGGGAGCTTTTCCAAACCACCAGACTCAATTTTGCCTTTCTCACATCCATTGCATTTAACTCTACAGAACTGCAACTTGTCCACATCGTTCTAAAATGTAGATTGTCTCGACTCTTCATAAAACTTCCCCGTGGTTTCCAGTGCCCTCAGGATGGCTTACTTTGGGTACCATCTCAAGCCCTACTTACTTAGCTCTTTAGTTTCCTCCCTCTCCAGTGCGAAGGACCAAACCCAGGCCCCTGTGTACAGTAGGCAAATGCTCTGCTACTGAGCTGTGTCTCAGGCCTTGATTCTTTGAAGACTCATTGTAGCTGGCCTGAAACTCACACTCCTCCTCCCTCTGCCTCGGAAGTGCTGAGATTACAGTGTGCACCACCCTACTCGGAGCCTCTCCAGCTTTACTTCCCGTGCCACATGCGGGCTGTGCTTAGGGTGACTAGATCCTGACTGGGCCCTCCTCTACCAGTGTAATTACTGAGTGCAATTCTGAAAAGCCCTGGTCTGACCAACTCAGAAAATCAACTGTCTCCCCACCACCCGCCGTTCTTCAACAAGATGAGGTATCACTTCCTGCCGGAAAACATCCCAGAACCCAAGACTGAATAAGGAAATCCTATGTATGTGTGCACCTTTCAGAGTGCTCTAACTGCCTGTCTGCTTGTCCTTCACCTATTCAGTTGCTCAAGACAGTTTTTGTGGGGCTGGAGAGATGGCTCAGTGGTTAAGAGCATTGCCTGCTCTTCCAAAGGTCCTGAGTTCAATTCCCAGCAACCACATGGTGGCTCACAACCATCTGTAAAGAGGTCTGGCGCCCTCTTCTGGCCTTCAGGAATACACACAAAGACAGAATATTGTATACATAATAAATAAATAAATATTAAAAAAAAAAGACAGTTTTTGTAACAACTAAGTGTGTAGTGAAGGTATATGATGGTACATCCGTGCCTTCCCTCTTCCTGTTGTCCCACTCTGCAGGCAATGAGGCAGGCTGTGTCTGAAACAGCAGAAGTTCTCAAGATGAAGCCTTTAATAATGAAACTGATGGAGGCGTGAGTTGGACTAGATAGGGCCAGAAGGCAACAGCGGGGGTTGGCTGAAAATCTTATCTGTACTTCTGGGCAGGTCATTCTGACTCTAGACTTCTGTCATTAAAAAAAAAAAAAAGGCCAGTAATACCACTTAGGGTTGCAATTAAACTACATTATAACCCCAAGGAAACTTTCAGAATGCCTAGAGTTGTGGTGAGAATCAAACCTTAATCATCATTTTAGTGTTTCATGGTGAACTATAGTATCTGTATCCCAGCTTCTCTGATTTGAGAAACGAGAGGGGAATGAAATTAGCAGCACTCACCATCATGCCCTCTCACTCTGGGCCTGAGACATAAGCAGCCTCCCTCTCCCTTTCCTGTAACTGAACAACATACTCCCTTCTGCACAGGCAACTGATGAGCCCAGATGTCAGTGACCGCCAGGAGGCAATCATCTCTTTGGTAAGCAGTGCTATTTTTTTTTTCCTGAATCCATTTTTGAGGCATCTTGATGATGGTGAGGAAGTAAATGACTTTGCACTTAGTGAAGATAAGAAAGAACTGTGTGGTTTGGGAAGGTTATTTACTTTGGAATTCTAGTTCTATTGAAGATTCAAGCCTTGGAATCAGTAGGGTAAATGATAGATGGATATGAAGGATGTGATTAGGTATTAGAGAAAAAGTCTTGATAAGTGGGAACAAATCCCCAAAGGCCAAGGCAAGGGAAACCAAATCTCTCTGTAGGCCATAGTGTCAACTCAAAGTGAGTAAAATGGGAAAGAGGACGGGGCATCTTACTTTCCTGAAGCTGGCTACTTAGGCAGATTCATTTTCTCTGCCCAGGGTGCCCTGGGGACCCGTAACCCACAGGTGTTCCACTTGCTGCTGGATATGCTGGATGCAGAAGAGACCCAGTCTGTGAAGAAGAGTGTAAGACATTCCTGTCACATAGCCTCCCATTCATTTTACTGTTTGTTCCCAGTCAATGATGGGGCATTGGGGCAAAAGTCCTCAGACACTGTCGCTTGATTTGATCCCTTGGGGTCACAGTAACCATGTCTAGAATCTCCTCTCAGGTTCTACCTCCTTTCCCAGTCCCAGCCCAAAGTGAGCCAGCCTCAAGGTCTTTATTTCCATGCAGATACAAGAGACATTACTTGTTTGGGCCGCAAGCAACCCCTGGATCCAAAAAAAGCTACAGAACAAGGTTTTCTTCGTGTATGATGTACCTAAAACTGGGAAGATAGAGCCTACAAGGTTCCAGAAGGAGCCCGAGGTCATAGATGACTCATGTATCAAAGACTTTCGACGTGCTAAGCTGAGCCCCTTGTTCATAGCAAAGTCCTGCAACAAAGAAGGTGAAAAGCAAGAGGCGCCTGCTTTCTCATTCTATTTCTCCAAACCAAGAAAGCAAAGGCCACAGGCCACAGGGCCTTGGGAGCCAAAAATCAGGGAACAACTCCGGAACTTGGTGAGGCCTCAAAATAGGTTTGCTTTTTGGGCCTAATTCCTAGTCTCTTCAGGATGGTTTCCTGATAACTCTTTTGTTTTCTCTTTCATGAATAAATACTTGTCACTTTAGCTAGCTTTGGAAATACTACGGCTGTTCACTCCACAGACTGCCCTGGAACATCCTCCTTCCCGTGGCTGGGTGTTTTTTCTATGCAGCCATATTTCCTTTCATCAGAGCATAGGAGGAAGGACAGAGCCAAAAGTTCTTTCTCTGTGGCTAGTTTTCCTCTTGTTCTAGCTTCATTCTGCCGCTGTGACAACTACCATTACCAGAAACAACTCAGGAAGAAAGGATTTATTTGGCTTATTCTTCCAGGTCACAGTCCACCACTGAGGGAAGTCAGAGCAGGGATTTAAAGGCGGGAGCTTGAAGGCATGAACACTACCTGCAGGTTTATGCTTAGCTAGCTTTATTCTACCTCCATGGGATGACCCCACTCACAGTGGAACTGGCTCTCCTGTATCAATCTGGAATACAATCCTCCCACAGACAGGCCCACAGTCCAATCAGATCTGTAATGCCTTAAGTGAAGTTTTCTCTTCCCAGGAGACTGAGATTGTATCAAGCTGACAAAAAATAAAAAACAAAAAGTAGGACACTTCCCTAAACCAAGTCCCTTGTTAGTGCCCAGAATCTGGCAACAAAACTAGCGAGCTGCCAAAGAAAATACAGAGAAGATACTGGGAAGTTTGCTTCATTTTCTTACTAACTTTGCCCCAACCTAAATCTAAAATGGTGAGAATTTTAACTTTTAAATTTCATTTAATCATTCACTCATGAGTACCTATATATGTATGTATATGAATCCATACACCACAGCATAACTGGAAAAGTCATTTCTCTCCATATACCTTGTGGGTCCCAGGCATCCAACTCAATTTGTCAGGCTTGACAAAAGTACCCTTAGATGCTGAGCCTTTTTTTAAAAAAAAATCTCGAAATAAAAAAAAAAAAAATGAGACATCTAGCTATGTATCCCACCCAGACTTAGTACTGCTGTTCAGCTTTAGTCAATTTAGCCAATCCAACTCTCTGCTGCCTACCTCATAGTCATTCTCTTTAAAAGACCCCATTAACTTTGTAAAATTGCCTTAGTTTTTTCTCTTATTTCTATTGACATTTGGATTTCCCTTTGTTAACCAAACCTACTCCACCAATCTCAACAAACTACAACTATTATTAAAAGGTTGCAAGGTGTGGTAGTACAAATCCATAATCCCAGCATTTGGGAGGCTAGCAAAAGAATTTGAAGTTTGAGGTCAGCCTGTTCTACACAGTAAGTTGTTTTAAGATTTAACCAAACCCAAGTCTTCTGCAAGGGCAACAAGGCTTTTAACCATTGAGCTGTGTCTATAGCCTTATATAGTGAGTTTAATGCTAGTCTGAGCTATATACAGCCAGAAAAAAAAAAATGGTGAAAGGGAAGAAGGGAGAGAAGAAATGAGGAAGTTGAAGGTAGTGTGGAGTGTGGGACCTTTGGAGAAACACTTGTTTTGTTTTTGGGGACAGGGTTTCTCTGTGTAGCCTTAGCTGTCCTGGAACTCACTCTGCAGGCCAGGTTGGCCTCAAACTCAAAGAGACATGCCTGCTCTATCTGCTGAATGCTGGGATGAAAGGCGAGTGTCACCACAGCTCAGCAGAGAAACACTGATTTTTTTTTTTTTCAAAAGTGCACTACAGTGGTAACAATATAAAGAATAAATGATCAACATCTGAGAGCTCTGGCAAGTGACTAAATCAAAACAGACTTCAGATAAGTAAAGAGATGAGAATGTTTGAAGAAGTGGGGCTTGTAGATACCCTTTATTTACTGTTAGGGGGCATGCAGATTTGTTAGAGGGGTGTGTTACATTTGGAAGTTGTCCTAGAATCAGTTCTATAGATTCTGATGGTTGAGTGGGCATCCTGGGACTCTGAGAGGAGGTAATGGGAGGTTGTGACACTCTGGTGATAGACCCAGATAGTTGGTAGGTGCTGTGTGAAGTCATTTTTGCTCAGTGCTATCAAGTCTTCGGCTGAGGATTGGTGAAATTAGGAATGAGATATTACCATGTAGGGACTGGCTATCTTGTTGAGTAATAAAACATGCCTCCTAAGGCACCATAAATATGGGGAAAAAAGGGGGGGGTTAGGGATCTGGGCAGGGTTTTACACAAATTGAAAGCTTAAACAATATCGTTAATAACGCAATGTTTTTGTCTGTAGGCTGCTGAAACCCAGGGAAATAAGAATTACAATCTTGTTCATCCAAAACCCCAAGAATGGCCAAGGAAAGAATATCTTTCCTGTCTTTGGCAGGAGAGATACTAGGAAGTGCTTATATTTCCAGGAGAAACCATACTCTATATAATTAATTATTTTACTTTGTATTCAGAATTCAATTCTCTTCCAAAACTTTTACTGAGGCAGTAGTTCCTAACAGTGTCTGCACACATTTAGTAGACAAGAATTCGTGTGCAGAAGGGCTATTATTAGCTTCCAGTGAGAAGGTATCAGGGATGCACAGGACAGCCATAAAAAAAAATATCCACCAGCGCACAGTGGCACACACCTTTAAACCCAGCACTCAGTAGGCAGAGGCAGGAGGATCTCTAAGTTCCAAGTCATTGAAGTTACACAGAAAGACTGTTCTCAGAAAAAAAGAAGACCTAATGTGTTGAGATATATGCCTATAAACCCAGCACTTAAAAGGCTAAGGAGGGGGCTGGAGAGATGGCTCAGAGGTTAAGAGCACTGATTGCTTTTCCAGAGGTCCTGAGTTCAATTCCCAGCAACCACATGGTGGCTTACAACCATCTATAATGAGACCTGGTGCCCCCTTCTGGCTTGCAGGCACACGTGGAAGGAATGCTATACACATAATATAATAAATAAATTAAAAAAACAAAAACAAAAAGAAAAACAAAAAAAGAAGAAAAAAAGGCTAAGGAAAGAGAAGAGTTCAGGCTAACTTGAGCTACATAGCAAAGACCCTGTCTAAAAAACAATGGGTGGAGAGAACATATAACCTAGAGTGTTAATTTACTTACTTTAAAATAACAAAGATTTATTATGTATACAGCATTCTGCCTGCATATATGCCTGCAGGCCAGAAGAGGGCACCAGATCTCATTACAGATGGTTGTAAACCATCATGTGGTTGCTGGGAACTGAACGCAGGACTTCTGGAAGAGCACTCAGTGCTCTTAACCTCTGAGCCATCTCTCCAGCCCCTATTTTTTACTTTGTGTAAGTGAATACCAGTGTGTGGGGATATCTGCGGAGAACAGAAAAGGGCATCAGATCCCTTGAAGCTGGAGTAAAGAGGTAGTTGTAAACCACGTGAGGTGGTTAGTAGGAACTGAACTTGGGTTCTCTGAAAAAGCAGCAAGTGATCTTCATGGCTGAACTATCATCTATCATCTTTAGACAGGATCTTTTATTTTATGTAGCCCTGGTTGGCTCTGAACTTATGATCCTCCTGCTTCAGCCTCCCAAGTGCTAGGATTAAATGTATCGCCACACACAGCAGCTTTTCACTTCTTGAAATTCACTCTTCCCAGTATTATATTAACTCAGATGGACAAAAACCATGTTCTTTCTCACATGTAGGCACTAGTTCACAAGGTGCTTACTGTATGTAAGTGGGAGTATTGCTACAGGTTATGAAACTAGAGACCACAAGATGTGGAAAAAAAAATCCTTCTTCCCTTGGGTTTCATTGGCCACATAAGTTATTTCTTAGTTTCAGGATCCTCTTCTACTCATCTTTTAAATGTGTGTGAGTTGTCCTAAAATCTGTCTTCCCCAAACTAATTACTTTGGGTGCTTTTAAAAACACCCAGGCTTCATTCAGGTATGTTTGGAGTAGAGCCTAGGCATCTTTATTTTCAAAAATTTCTAGCTTTTATATACAGCTAACATGGAAAACAACTGCTCTAGGCAACTTTAACTGTATCTATTATTCTCAACTCCCACTTACTAGTTGATCGATAATTTGCAAATATGTGTAATGAAGATACTACAAAAAGTGATGTGGAAATGAGTAAGTGCGGACAGTATTTTAGATAAAATGGCCAGGAAAAATGAGGAAGAAAATGGTAGACCATAATCTAATGCAGTACTGTAAAAGGAGTAAGCCATATGAGTATCTGAAAACACTACACAAGGATGTACATAAGTACTGAAGCAGAAGCCTATTTGATATGACCAAGAATTATAGGGCCAAAGACTGAGATGTAACTCAGTGATAAGAATGCTTGCCCAACATGAATAAAGCTCTTGGGGTCAATACTGCCACCCTTAAAAAAAAAATGGAGAGATGATCACATTGGCTGAACAAAATAAGCATGAGGTTGTTGAGAAAGACAAATCCTGTAGGATCTTGTAAACTGGGATGAGAAATTTAGATTACAGTCTATATGGAATATAAAGCAATTCAAAGAGGGGCTGGAGAGAGATGGCTCAGCAGTAAAGAGTGCTTACTGTTCTTATAGAAGATCTGGGTTTGGTTCCCAGCACCCAAATAGCAACTCGCAAAACTCAAGTTCTAGGGGATCCAAAGCCCTCTTCTGATTTCCACAGGCTCCTCTGCACATGCGGTACAGACATATACACATAAAATTAAGTATTACAAAATTAGGGTCATTAAAATTAAAATCATTAAAAAATACTGGCATACAGTATTCTAACATCTTTACATCATTTAGTTGTGTAGGGAGATTTGTGAACACACTATTGCAACTGTCAGAAAGAGACAAATGTAGCTTGTTATCAGAACTGTCAAGAGTATAGATGATTTTAGGTATATTCTGAAGGTAGAATGAAAATGGCCTGTATACATACTGGATGTAAGTTAGAAATCAAGAAATTCTAAGTTTTAATCTGATCTGACCTGGGTTGGGCTGGTAAAGACATTAGGTTAGGAAGACTAAGAAAAAGATGTTTTGGAAGATCAAATATTCTATTCAGTACTTGTTAAGTTTAAAGACTGGAATCTTAAACTCAGGTAATTCTGACTCTCAGTCATCCTAGAGAACCACTATTCTAAACAATAACTAATAGTTGGAAATAACAAATTATACTTCCATTTACTTAGGTAGTAGTAATTTTCTAATTCGGTAGGGTAACTTTGCTGTGACTGAGTCCTAAGTGTGATAAATAATGCACTCGATGTCCACAAAAAACAAGCAGCTTTTATTGCATTATTACAAAACACTTTCCATTTTGGCAATATTTTACAACGCACTTTACTTTAAGGGTTGGGAAAGAGAAGGTGGAAAACTAAAAAGGAAAATTTCAATGGACATTTCTAAAAGGAAAACTGTCCCCAGCCCTCCCACCCAAATAAAAACCCAAATGTCAATTTCACTACCCAAGAGGCCATGAGGAAAGCAGCAGGCAAACTCTGACAGTTCCACTAGGGATCATGTCAGAGACAAAGGAATACTCAAAACAGTCATCAGTACGGTCGGTTGCGCTGATCATTTCTGTAGTCGTTTCTAGGGATGAAAAATAAAGAAACAAACTAAATTTTAGGGTTTTAAACCAATGGAACATCAGTTATTTCTTCAGAGTACTGGTGGCCTATACCAGCTAGATAATTTCTATAAAAGTTGGCAATGCTCTTTATTTCTGTAACCCAAGAAAGTATTCTTTTTTGAGGCAAGGTCTCTAAATAGCCTGGCTGTCCTGGAACTATGAGATCAGGCTGGCCTCTTTTTTTTTGGGGGGGGGGGGGGGTGAGAGAAACACAGATTTTCTCTGTGTAGCTTTGGAACCTGTCCTGAAACTCGTTCTGCTGACCAGGCTGGACTCAAATTCAGAGATCCACCTGTCTCTGCCTCCTGAGTGCTGGGATTAAAGGCATGTGCTGTGACCACCTAGCTCAAAAAAGTTTTCTTAATAAATATAATTCATCACTTTTAAGACTTACAAAGTTTCTTAAAGAGGCCTTGTTATAGATCAACTCTAGTAATTTTCCACCTACACCAAGGACTACAAAACCACTGTAAATACTTTCAATTGTCTACTAAGCCAATAATCCAAGTATCTACTATGGCACAGAACTTTGGCAGAGTAAATAAGCAAACCTTTTAAATTTACATTTCATGTATGAGTTCTGTATCTGTCACTTACTATGTATGTAATCTCAGAAAAGTTACTAAATATCTGACTCTGTTAGGAGACTGACAGAAGGACTAAAGTTGTATAAAGACACTACAGTATTGGACACACCAAAGTCTGTGATAATTTAAGCTATAAGTAATACTTAGCAATTATACAATGCTTTCTATGGGCAAGCAAATGTTACAATCTCATATAACTCTACAAAGTAGGTATTATTTGATCCACTGTAGAGATGAGGCTATTGATGCTCTAAAGGGTTTTAGAACTTGCCTACAGTCACATTAAGATGTGGAGCAGAGGCACAGCAGTTTGACACTACTACATATAAATACTATGCTAATTCTCACTACCTTATACTACCTCAAGCAAATAGAGGAACTTGAGTAAGGAACAAGTGCAGGGTTTGAAAATCCTCCAAGATACTCTCAATTTAAATATTATCAAGTTATCTTTTCACCCCAGCTTTCTTTAGCCATGAGAAAAACAACAAAGATTTATTAATTTGTAAAATAAAACCAAAATTTGAACTTATTAAACACAGAACTAAACATTTTTCTGAAAGATATCAATTGGAATTAAAGAAAACAAAAAATGGCTTGAACCCTAAAACCTAGAAGCAGTGGGACAAAAGAGTTCGCAAGTATACCTAAATACTCACCTTCCTCCCATTTTGCCGCCATAGCCGCCTCGATCTCCTCCATAACCCCCACCTCGGTCTCCTCCATAGCCTCCCCGGCTTCGGTCTCCTCCATATCCTCCTCGATCTCCTCCATAGCCGCCTCGATCACCCCCGTAGCCTCCTCGATCACCCCCGTAGCCTCCTCGATCACCCCCGTAGCCTCCTCGATCTCCTCCATAGCCACCCCCTCGGTCTCCACCATAACCACCCCGGTCTCCTCCATAGCCACCTCCTCTGTCCCCTCCATAGCCACCTCCTCTGTCCCCACCATAGCCACCCCCACTTCTGTCTCCACCATAACCACCCCCACTTCTGTCTCCACCATAACCACCCCCACTTCTATCTCCACTATAACCACCCCCACTTCTATCTCCACTATAACCACCCCCACTTCTGTCTCCACCGTAGCCACCTCGGTCTCCACCTCTGCCCCCACGACCTCTGTAGCCCCTTTCTCCACCGTAGCCTCTCCCCCGGAAATCTGCAAGGTAAAATTATAAACCAATAAGGCCAGTATTAATAATATAAAGCCTCCCCAATGCTAGTTAGAAGACAAACAACTTATACATGCTGTTAAATGGCTAACTAAAGAAAGAGTTGGCCTACCTCCCCCTGACTGACGAGAGTCCTCTGGTCTAGGCTCATTGCACTGATTGCAGGAATTCCTTCGAGCAAAGTTCATATTTCCACATGACCTGAAGGAGGGAAATAAAATGTTCCTAAGTCTCCAATAAACCCTCCAACTCTATCTCTACACCCACCAAAGTAAATGACATACTTACGGATTAGGGCAAACCCAGTCCCCACTCTTGGGGTCTCCACCTCGACCCTGAAAACCTCCACGGCCTCTATATCCTCCACGGCCTGGGGATAGAAGCGAAAATTCAGCAGCAGACATTAACAATATACAGGCATAACACCAGATGAAAGAAATAAGTGCCCATTAATACCTGGACAGATAACTTCAAAATTAATTTCCATTACAGCAAGACTTAAGAGGTTTCACTTAAAAATACAACAAATGTTAACAACAGACCTGGAAGACATTGCAATATAAATACTATAGGAAAAACCCTTCAAAGTCTGTTTTTCTTAATAGTTGATATAGTTTAAAAATTCCAGTCATAAAAATTAAATTTAAGTAGTAAATTCCAAAGTTGAGAAAACAGACCCATTTAAAAAAAAAAAAAATCAAGAAGCTGCACTGGGAAACTTAAACTTTGGGTCAGCTCTGGCAGTGAGACTCAGGAGGCAAATTACTTGTTCTAAGCCTAAAAAAATGAGTTTGTGCACCAAAGCATGCATGTACCAACAGAAATAAATGCTTTTAAAAAGTCAGACGAACTACCGAAGTAGGTTTCATTTGAACAGTTATTCCAAAGCTCCTTTACCACTGCTGCAGAACACTGCAAAGGCATTTCTACAACCTTTCCTACCACTTTCTTAACTACTGGAACATCCTCATTTTAGGATGAAAGGCAGGAGACTGATGCCTCAGTGGTTAAAAGCACGAGCTTTTGCAGTACCCAATATGGTGGCTCACAACCATCTGTAACTCCAGTACATACAAGCAAACCACTCATGCAAAAGCCAAAAGCTGTACGTGTCTCTCTGTGTGTGTGTGTGTGTGTTTGTGTGGTGTAGTGGTGATACACACCTTTAATACTAGCAGGGAGCAGAGGCAGGTGATCTCTGAGTTTGAAGCCAACCTGGTCTACAGAGGAAGTTCCAGGATACCCAGGCTATACAAAGAAACCCTGTCTTGAAAAACCAAAATATAAAAAAAAGTAGTAATAAAATTTATGGGGCTGGAGAGATGGCTCAGAAGTTAAGAGCACTGGCTGCTTTTCCAGAGACCCTGAGTTCAATTCCCAACAACCACATGGTAGTTTATAACCATCATTAATGGGATCTGATGCCCTCTTCTGACATGCAGGTGTACATGCAGATAAAACACTTAGGTACATAAAACACACAAAATTTTTTAAGATAAAAAAGGCTAGCAAGCAATTCTATGCAAGCAAGGACAGAACAGACACAAATTCAAACTGCTATGTGTAGCTCTTGAACCTTCTTATTTATTTAAATAGTGCTGGGAAACAATGTAAATATCCTACCTCGTCGTCCACCTCCACTTCCACCACCTCTCATGAATTCAGGCCTTCTGGTGGCAAACGACACTTTTATGATGTTTCCATGGAATTCTTTTCCTAAGAAGAAAAAACAGTTCTAAGGCTGAACAAGGTGGTACATACCTATAATCTCAACACTCTGGAGGCTGAGACAAGAAGATAACTGAGATTTTGAGATTCCAGCTTCAGATTGACAGTAAGACCAAGAAGAAAAGGAGGGAAGTGAAGAGGAGAGCATTTAAACAAATGCTACATACAATGTCACATTACCTCCTGACAAAACAGTAAGACTGTCTTGGCTATTTTAGTTTCAGAAAAATAATAAACACATCCCTGCAGAAACTCAAACATACTAGTGCTCTGTGTTTCAATAGCGCTAAAATATAACCCATAATCTACTCAACAGAACAGACCTTCTATGGGGAGACAGTTATTTTTTACTAAGCTTAAAGACAGAGAAAATCACCTAATATTTTTAAGAGTAAATGAAGGTAAATGAAGGCAAAAGTTTTCCAGTGTTGAGAACTGAACTCAAGGCCTAATACACTCTACATACCACTGACCTATATTCCTAATTCTGACTTTATATTTTATATAAAGATCTAATTTGCAGAACTGTCAATTGTGTCACCATTTCTTTTTTCCCCACCATTTACTTCCTAAAGGGAATTGGCATATGTGCATGTGTATACACATGTGGTTAACTATATATATCCACACATATGCTTGATTTGGTTTTTTTGTTTTTTATTTTTTGAGACAGTGTTTCTCTGTAGCTTTGGAGTCTATCCTGGAACTAGCTCTTGTAGACCAGACTGGTCTTGAACTCACAGAGACCCACCTGCCTCTGCCTCCCAAGTGTTGTTATTAAAGGCGTGCACCAACACTGCCCACCCACACATATTCTTGAATATGGGCTTCCTAGTGTGCTTATAATTTAGAATAAACAAACTGGGGGAGGGAAGGAAGGTTGGGGTTCAGATGTGAATGTAAAATTGTCCACAACAGGATCATGTTTAAATATTTAGTTCTCAGCTTGTGGCACTATTTTGGAAGGCAAGATTAAAAAACACTCTAACAAGCAATGACACAGTTAATCTCATTCTACACACACATAAAAGCACTAGTTTGTATTCTTGATTGCTATTAAACAGGAAAATAACCAATATCTCAAAGAGCATGTTTTGACTTTCAGATTAGAAAGAAAAACTTCTGAAGTATATGAATGGAACTAGAGAAATATTCAGCAGTTACAAGAACTGAGCCCTAGTTCAATTCCCAGCACCCACAGCCATCTATACCTCCATTTCCAGGGGAAGTGATATACTTTTTTGGCCTCCAAAGGGTCTGTATGCACATACATTCATGCAGGCAAAACACCAAAACACATACATAATTTTAAATACAGGAATGAAGCATACCATCAAACCAGTCAATGGCCGCCTTAGCAGATGGAGGGTCATCAAATGACACTGTTGCTTCCCCTTTTGGCTTTCCCGTGTCTTTGTCTGTGTAAAGATTTATCATTGGTTTTCCAGTCTTTTTGTTAGTCTAAGGAAAAAAAATTGACCAAATTGGTGTTGTATTTCAGGAATAAGTAAGTGATCATGTATCATTCAGGTAAAAATTTTTTTCGAAGATTATTTTTAATTATTTGTATATATGTATGTATATGGTGTGCACAGGGTTCAAGTCCCTTCAGAAACCAGAACCGTCAGATTCCCTGTAGCTGAAAACTACTGTAGTGGGTAAGCAGCCCAACAAAGGGTGTTGAAAACTAAACTCAGAGCCTCTGGAAGAATAGTTCATGCTCTTCACAGCCAAGCCATCTCTCCAGCCCCAGGTAAAGATTTTTTAAAAAGGAATCCACATATTCACACTATAAAATACTGTATGCTTACTATAAAAATAAAAGTTATCTGTAGGTGTGGTTAATGAAAACTTCCCAGGCAAGAGTAAGTGAAAAACAAACTATAAAAATCTTGTAAGGAGCCAGACATGGTGGCACAAAGCCTTCAATCCTAGTATCTTAAGAGATCTTAAGAGTTTTGAGGCCAGCTTGGTTTGTCTACCCAATGAGTTCCACAATAGCCAGAACTTAAAAAAAAAAAAAATTCTTGCAAGGGCTTAGCAAATGTGAGGATCCGCACCAGCAAAAAACAAAAAAAAACAAAAACAAAAAAAAACAAAACAAAAAAAAAACCAAACACCCAACAACAAAAAATAAAAGAACCAACTACCCCAAAGGCAAAAAACAAAAAACAAAACAAAACAAAAAACCCAATGCAGATGTTTCATAAAAAATGTTTTGCAAAATATTTAAAGGCCAGGAAAAAAATCTTTTAATAAAAATCAATACATTATTATTAAGGAATACAGTGGGCTTTGGCTGAGATAAGGGTAGAGATAGAATTCTACTTTATTAAAAATGTGTGGCCAGCTATGGTATTTTGCCCCTCTAACCCCAGTACTCAAGAGGCTGAGGCAGACAGATTGTGAGTTTGAGGCTAGTCCAGGCCCTATCTCAAAACAACGAAGAAAAGCTCTGAACTTGTGTGAGTGTGTTTCATGTATAAATCAAAAAAAAAAACCAAGCAAACAAAAAAGCCCCAGCAATTACTCAACAAGGGAAAAAATGAGTAATTTCACTAACAACCAAAACAAGGAATAATAAATGGAAAATCATCAAACAAGTAATACCTACTTAGTCCTGCTCTAAAGCATATATTGGCATTTCAGAATCCAGGAATGAAGCTTAAGCACAGGCAGAAAGATAAAAATGAACAAGAAATAAAATAAAATGTACTTAGTGTGCTCCTTAGGTTTTTTGTTTTGTTTTTGAGGTGGGTAAACTTGACTCTAAAGTCATCTGGGACTAGGAACTGCAATTGAGAAAATGTTTCCAACAGATTGGTTGATGTGGGAGGGTCAGCCCACTGGAGGTGTTGCCACCTCTGAGCAGGTGCTGTAAGAAAGCAGGATGAACAAACAAACCATGGGAGCAAGCAAGTAAATAGTGTTCCTCCTTGGTTTCCATTACAGCTCCTTGCCTGACTTCCCTCAAAAATGGATTGTGATAAGCCAAATAAAATAAGCCCTTTCCTCTCCAAGATTCTTTTGGTCAGAATAGTCTATCGCAGCAATAGAAACCTAAAGAAGACACACAGGCCTATCGACATGGGAGAGCACATGCATTACAGGATTTAGTAATGCTTACTACAGTATTATACAGACTCACAATGTAATGCATGCATCTTAATTACAATATTAACAATTATGAAATCTTCAATGTGACACTTTTTACTTACCTTGATAATTCCTATTTGCTTAAAGAACTCTCCCACTTGATCTGTAGAGACACCCTCCCCAAGTCCTTGCACAAAGATTGTGTTGTTATCTGAATTATCAGACTCTGAATCTAAGGGGAAAAAATTACGATCAATTTCATGTACATATTACTTGGTTTTACTACTCCTGCTTCGTAATCAAAACCATTTATTGACTAGTATTGGACTGCTTCTAAGCCCCAAATAGAAGAACCAATATAAAATCTTATATAAACATGCAAAGTATTCAGTTTCATGGAAGACCTTAAATTACAGTAAAACTTTAGGTAAAATGCAGGTTACACTCTGAAATACATAAACCAATTAAGGGAGAGGTTAAAAGTATCACTCTTCAGATCCAGGACTAAAGCTCATGAAGAGATGAAGAAAGTTAACTAGCATACCTTTCTCTGAAGAACTTTCAATTGTATATAGTCATACAACTGACTATCCAATGTTTTTTAAAAAAGGATTTCTAGTACAAAATTCCCCCAAATTGGATACTTGACTCTCAAGCCAGCCAGCCAAGCAGAATGCTGGGTTCCCATTCACTGCAAAAAGCCTTGTATATATCAGAAGGTAAGAGCACCTGGTACACACACCTTACCTTACACGCATACTTTTGGATTAGTACAACAAAGTAAGAAAGTTGTATAAAAATTCAGTCCATCAAGGGATAATTCAGAAATTGCCATCCATATAGAATACTTTGGCATCTTAATAAAAACAAAAGTTCTGATTTCAATATATATTAAATATTTTTTATTGAAATAGATTTTAACCTCTAAACCATAACTTTAAAAAGGGTCCAAAAGCAAATCTACAGTCTTGAATTCAGCTAAAATTGAAAAGCCACATAAAATTAGTGCCTTCCACCCAGAGAGAGACAATTCTCATATGCATGAACTTTAATTTCTTACATCTACTAAAACTACCAATCTAATGTAAGAGCTTTATTTTACTATTATTATTATTTATTTATTTGTTTGTTTGTTTGTTTTTCAAGACAGGGTTTCTCTGTGTAGCCCTGGTTATTCTGGAACTTGCTCTGTAGACCAGGCTCGTTTCAGGTTCAAAAGACCGGCCTGCCTCTTCCCCTGAAAGCTGGTATTAAAAGCATGCACCAACACTGCCTGGCTGAGAGTTTTTTTAAACACATATCTTTTTTTTAACCTCTATGTTGCTAAGATAGCAAAATTTGAATGTTTCTTCAAATAAGAAAAAGCGTAATACAAGAAAGCACAAACAGCGATTTATCTAGCACGTTTTCTAATCAGACCCTTGAATTTTTAATTTTGGTATTAAAAAAAAAAAACAAACTGCCCAGATCTGCCAGCACCATTAAATTAAATTAAATTAAACTTTCCTTTAGTATTTACTCCTACAACACATATTCCTCTTTAAGAGGTAGAAAACTGATATTTTGTAACTGTAAAACAAAAGTATCAAGACTCTTACCAGCATCTGGTCTGGATCCATAATCCCTGTGACCTAAGAGAGAAGAAAAGGCTATAAGGCAACTCATTTGGAATTAAGAGGAAGACAGTAACACCAAGCATGTAAAATTTCCAAATCCTTGAAAGTCAACAATCACAGATTTATAAAATAACTACATAAATTTTTATTATTAAAAGTATAAGAAATCAAAGATGAATGTCAACATTTCTTTAAACTTGTCCAAGACGGCACCCACCACTTTTGTCATTATTCTAGCATCACTTTTGTCAAACATTGATTGATTGCCAATGCTGATTGAAAACCCTAATAATTTAAAAACACCATTTCAGCTACCTTTATAAAAGGAAAAAAAAAAAACCCTATTGTCACAACTCAGTGAAATACTCATTCATTGGTCAGACTCATGCAAATTCACTGTGTAGAAAACCCATTGGACTATTTGAGATCAGTTTTGGCTTTTAGTATTTACTTTGATATAAATGTATACAGCGTATTTTGTAATCACACAACACACCAGCCTCAACATTGTAAGAAAGGGCTTAGACTGCATCTGCGGGATATTGGTGGCTTTTAGATTTATATAGCATTTCCACTGAAACATTTTGGGATACTCAGCACTTACCACCAAAATTTTTGAAGCCACCGCGGTCACCACCACTGCAGAGGAAAAATTGAAGAAATGATTTCTTCCTTAAGTCTCTAATGTGCTGAGCCCTGGGCTCAATCTACACTTAACTGTCACAAGTAGAGTGCCTAGGAAAATTGTAGCACCACTAACTTTCCAGTAAGTTCCATTTCAGAGTTCAATGACTCAATCTAAGTGTTTTCTCAAGGATTTATTTCTACAAGTTGCCTTTTCACATTTATTGTACTTTTTATGTTAAAAACAAAAAAACTTCCCAACCCCAAGCCAAAAGGTTACTACTCAAACCATTAACTTAAAAAGCTGAAGGCACAGCATGAAGTATGTGAAATTAGAGCAAGTATTCTTTCCCAAGGGGTATGTCTGAAATATGGGAAAAAGTTAAAAGACCAGAGGAATAAAAAGCAAAATTAGACTTTGACAGCAGAACAGGAAATGTAAAATCCTGAGAATAGATTCTGCTGTGATAATAAAAGTATGGGTTTTATAAGATGAACTTCTTTAAAGTGATAAATTTAAACAAAAATGAACCTGAAAAATATGTGAAACTTTTAAGAAAATTAATAAAATGAGGACTAAAAAAACAGCTAAACTCAAAACTGATCTCCACAATATTAATATAAGATCTTTTCATATCACAGCAGCGGTTCAAGCTGCCAAGTGCTCCAAGCATCAAAGCAACAGAATATGTTAAAGAATGCAAATACTCCAACACTGCAGGTGCCCAAAGAATGACTTTATTTGGCAAATTCACAGTGTCAGTTAAGTCAATGGTCCTCATACACACAGCTTTATGTAACAAATCTAAGCAGCTCATACTAATCAAGAAATTAAAACAAAAAAACTTGATTGAAATAATCTTTCTAAAACATAGGTGCTAATAAATAACACAAAAATTTCAGATATTTGATTTGCTGCTCATCTTATGATGCTAGAAGCTATCTGCTTACAAACTTCTACTCCAGTGATTGCCCAACTCTAGATGGCTTTTCTGAATCACCCAATGACTAAACAAGAAAGCTTTCTCTTATATTTTATTAGCCTGACATAAAGATACTTTGCCTAGTAATCTAACTTAGGTACAGACACATGTGTTTTAACTTGCTTTTAAATTGTGTAAATCCCAGGAAATCCTTCTGGCAGGAGAATAAGGCTAGTTCAAAGCTATGGAGACAGTATTAAACTGAAGTCCTTCACAGACACAACTTTGTTTTTAAAATTACTATGTCAGCACAGTACCTAAGTCTTCCCTATACTTTAAATGACAGGTATATCACTGCTACCTCTGTAAAAAAGAGGAGCTGGTTGTTTTCACTTTGAGACAGGCTCTTAATGATGGTCCTAAATTTTCTATGTAGATAAAGATGACCTTGAATTCATCCTTTTGTTTCCTCAAGTGTATTTTCCGTGAGAGCCCAATAAAGCTGAAGTTAAATTGTTGAAAAAAATTCCCCTTCTTTTGCAGTACCGGGGACTGAACACAGAGCCTCATGCTTGCTTAAGTAGGTGGTCTACCACCATTAAGCTATACTCCAAGCCCCTTCCCTCAAAGATGAACTTCAAAATCCCAATAGCAGACATGAAGAATTACTGAAGATATCAAGTCCACAATTCTTAAAAATTGTTTGGGTGTCTATTTTCTTGTATATGAATTTGGGTGGATACCCACCGAATGTATGGGTATGTATAGACAGCAGTGCCTGCATGTGGAGGCCAGATGTCTATAAGTAGTTTCCTACTGTTCTCCACTTTATATTTTGAGATAGGATTTTTTTCACTCAACCTGAAGCTTATGGATCAGCTAGACTGGCTGGCTACTCAGCCCCTAAAATCTTCAAGCCCCCTCCTCTTCCCAACACTGGGATTACAGATGTGTGCCATCACACCCATTTTAGGGGGTTAGTTAGGGTGTGTAAGATGAACGCAAGACTTTGTTGTTTTGTTTTTTGTTTGAGACAAGGTTTCTCCATAGCTTTGGAGCCTATCCTGGAACTAGCTCTTGGACCAGGCTAGCCTCAAACACAGAGATCTGCCTGCCTCTGCCTCTCCAGTGCTGGGATTAAAAGTGTACACCACCACCGCCCAGTGAAGACAAATCTTTTATAAGGAAACTAGAAGCTGTGTTCATAAGATATATTCTAACTGCTTTGTTTTTTTTTTGTTGATTTTTCGAGACAGGGTTTCTCCGTAGCTTTTGGTTCCTGTCCTGGAACTAGCTCTTATAGACCAGGCGGGCCTCGAACTCACAGAGATCAGCTAGCCTCTGCCTCCAAGTGCTGGGATTAAAGGTGTGCGCAACCACAGCCCGGCCCTAACTGCTTTGTTGTCAACAAAACTGCTGATCTAGCCCACAGTGAAAAAAAAATATGCAATTTTATATAAGGTAAACTCTCATTTCCATGCTGGCCAACAATATAACTTTGAACAATTTTGGTAGTGGTGGTTGTTTGAGACAAGGTCTCTCTACATAGCCCTGACTGTCCTGGAACTCACACTATAAACCAGGCTGGCCTCAAAGTCAGAGATCTGCCTGTCTCTGACTCCCAAGTGCTGAGATTAAAGGTGTGCACCACTTTGTGGCCTGGCTGAACAACAAAAACAACAGAGATGACTCAGAGGTTAAGATCACCTGCTACACTTTCAGAAAACCCAAGTTCAGTTTCCCTATACCCATGTTCAGCAGTTGCATATAAATGCCTATAACTCTACCTTCAGAGAAATCAATACCCTCTTCTGTCTACAGACACCCCATATGGCAAATATTTACAGATACAAATGCAAAATTATTTTAAAAATGTATCCTCTAAAAGAAAATATAAAAAAACATAAAGGTTGAGTTTCCTGCTTTACAAAACTCAGTTCTACATCCTTACTATTCAAAGGGTAAGCACAAGCATAAACATAGCTTAAAAGCTTCTCAGAAAAACTCAGGCTCTCAGTCTCCATACAACAATAATCTGCATTAAGAACCCCAAGTAATTCATATGCATATTTAAATCTGAGAAGTACTGATCTAATGTTCACCTGTACATCCAAATGACATTCAACCATTTTCTCTCATTAAGTAAATTTTGTTACATTCCCTTTATTAGGAAATTTATTGTCATTAACTCGTGAAACAGACTACAATGCATATTCATTAATATTAAAGAATATATTCCTATGGTAAATGTTTCTTTCAAACTTGCTGTTAAGTTACAAAATTCTTTCTTCCATAGTAAGGTCTCATTAGCAAATTAAGACAAATATTTCTTTTTTTTTTTTTTTTTTTTCCGAGACAGGGTTTCTCTGTGCTTTTTTGGAGCCTGTCCTGGAACTAGCTCTTGTAGACCAGGCTGGTCTCGAACTCACAGAGATCCGCCTGCCTCTGCCTCCCAAGTGCTGGGATTAAAGGCGTGCGCCACCACCGCCCAGCTTTAAGACAAATATTTCAACAGCTGAGTCAAAATGCTACAAATTTGTTTTCAGTCCCAGAAATATAAGCAAATATGTGCACATAAAGAATTCCCCAATATCATTTTAAGGTAAAGTAGTAGAGGTATTTAAGAGACATATGCATCTTCAACTTAACTGGCAGAGTACCCTACATAGGAAACTTAAAGAGATGGGTCTTTCAAATTCAAAACCATAATGAAAAGAGGACTCTAGGGTAGACTGTGGAGGTTTCATACATTTAGAAAAGAAAGATTCAATAGAAAAGAAAACCTGGGGACTGGAAAAATAGCTTGGTGGTTGAGAGCACTGGCTGCTTTTCCAGAAAATCCATATTCAATTCCCAGCACCCACATAGCTCACAGTCATCTAGAACTCTAGTCCTAGAGGATCCAATGCGCTCTTCTGGCCTTCATGGGCAAAGCATGCAGTATACAGACATACATGCAGGAAGAATACTCAAACATTAAAACAAAGTTTAAAAAAATTTTTTTTTGGTTTTTCGAGACAGGGTTTCTCTGTAGCTTTAGAGGTTGTCCTGGAACTAGCTCTTGTAGACTAGGCTGGCCTCGAACTCACAGAGATTCACCTACCTCTGCCTCCCAAGTGCTGGGATTAAAGGCGTGCGCCACCACCACCAGGCAAAAAATTTTTTTTTGAAGAAAACTTTTGAGATCCCCCCCCCCCCCCATTCCCAAGACAGGCTTTCTCTGTGTTACAGTCCTGCTGTCCTAGAACTTGCTTTGCAGACCAGGTGGTCGGGAACTCACAGCGGTCCATCCGCCTCTTCCTCCTGAGTACTAGGATTAAAAGTGTGTGCCATCAAGTCCGGCTTAAATTTTTGTTTTAGGGGCTTGTGGTTTTATTTTTCTTGTTTGAAGACAGATATATATATATATATATATGGTCAGCCTAGCACAAGGGAGTCCAAGCTGGCCTCAAACTCATGGCAATGCTCCCAAGTACTGGGATTGATAACAAACACAGGCCATCACATTAAGCTCTCAATCTATAACTTAAAAAAAAAAAGAAACAAAGGGGGCTGGAGAGATGGCTCAGTGGTTAAGAGCATTGCCTGCTCTTCCAAAGGTCCTGAGTTCAATTCCCGGCAACCACATGGTGGCTCACAACCATCTGTAAAGAGGTCTGGTGCCCTCTTCTGGCCCACAGACATGCACACAAACAGAATATTGTATACATAATAAATAAATAAATAAATATTTAAAAAAAAAAAAGAAACAAAATAATCCAGTAACTCATGTTTCTAAAATTCCTAGGAAGTCACAGGATGATGCAGAAATACTACCACATCACCACTTTTTCAGTACTAGGAAATGAACCCAGAACAACTGCTAAATTATACAGTCTACAGCTCGAGTTCTGATTCTTCTGACTTCCCAAGTAGCTGGGCCTAGGCATGAACCGGGCTGCAGGAATCTTTCATATTAGAAAACTCACTTAGGAAAAAAGGGCATAGCTAAAAAGCAACAAAAGAATTTAAAACCTTGCACCATGCTTGAGTTTTCATACTAATAAATCCAGAATACACATTTTGGGAGTGGGAAGGAAAAAAACCAACAATATCTTACGTGAATGATCAATCAATAATTTGAGCATCATTCTGACTTCCCTTCATGTCATACATGTGTGGCAAAAGGCTAACTTCAAAAAGACAAGAATGCTCTCTTTGTCAAGCTGCAATATCCAATATACAGTTAGTATCTGCAAGAGTATTTAAAACATAAATAGACTAAAATGTGATGAGCTCTAAATGTCAAAAACGAAATTAATTTCTAGTTTTAGCATCACAGCTTATCTATACATGGAGTATTTTAGATGTACTAGGTTAAATAAAATATATCATTAAAACTGATTTCACTGATTTTATTTATATAAGTTTTTCTTTTGCAGTCCTAGAAACTGAACCCAAGAGACTATATCTGGGTTTTCTGTTTTCTTTTCAATGTAGCTACTAGAAAATTTAAAACTACATACATAGTCCAAATTAATGACCTACATAGTTTTCTATGGAGGAAATGCTGTTCTAAACTACAGCTAGACCATATATACTGGGAATAGAAGCCAACTTTTATTTATTTGTTTTTTGAGACAAGGTTTCTCTGTGTGGCTGTCCTGGAACTCACTAGGCTGGCCTTATGCTCACAGAGATCTCTGCCTGAGATAAAAGGTGTGTACAACCACAGCAGGCTAGAATCCAACATTTTTAACCATGCTTTACCACTGAGCCATATATTCCTTTAACTCAGGATATATACATATTTTGTTTGAGACAGGGTCTCTTTATGTAGTCCCAGCTGTCCCGGAACTCAAGAGATCCATCTACCTTTGCCTGCTACATGCTATGATTAAAGACACCATGCTTGGCTACACATATACATTTTTGGGGGGTGCTAACTAAAATTCTCTTGCAAAAGGAAGAAAATATTCAAAATTTCAGAACAATTTTGGAATTTACCCATAAGAGCCTGAAACATTTAACTTGATCACATACAATGAAATAAGATATTCTGCACGATAGTAATCAATGCTTTAAAAAAAAGAAAGAAAAAAAAAAGTCCGGAGACATTTTTTTTCTTAGCTTCTAGCCCACTAAGTTGTCAAGGTCAAAGGACAAGAAATTCAGTAATCTTTTTGCAACAACTGCTTCTTAATGAAAAGACTGTCTCCTGTAGTCCCTAAGAACGTATCTCTCTCCAAATTAAATTAATGACTTCTTTTTTGGTTTGAAGTCTTCCTCCAGTCAACCAATCACAGAATAAGAAGATCTCATTCTTTATCGCATATCCAAATCTCACCCTCAAACTATGACCCTTCTTTAAAGATAATAATCTAATTAATGTCAGATAGTCTTCAAACTGTTGCGTCCCTCTACCCTTCTACACCCGCCCAGACAAAAATTTCAACCGACTAAGATAATTAGAAAAATAAATAAGGTTGCTGAAGACTAATTAAAATTCCTGTGTATTTTGGTGTTTAAGTACAAAACTAAGTGTTCTTTAAAAAAAGAGCGAAGGAGTCATTTATAGTCAAATTCATAATGCTGCACCCTAATGCATAAGTGAGAGAGTAGATCTCAAGGATTCTGTAGCACATAAAAATTACATGACCTTTCCTTTTTTTTTCTTTTTTTGAGAGACAGTAGTTCTGGAACTTTGTCGTGGATCAAGTTGGCCTTGAACTCAGAGATCTGCCTGTCTCCAAGTGCTGGGATTAAAGGCATGTACCACCATGCCCTGCCCAGAATTCTAATTTCAGTATTCATAAATAAAGTTTTATTAGAACAGAGCCTGGTTTGTTTACATTAATTTATGCCTCCTTTGGTGCTCTAAGAGCAAGTCTGAAGAGCTGCAAAGCCTAAAACATCTGGCATCTTGCTTTTAACCAAAAATCCCAAAAAACAAACTTTGCCATCTCAATACAAAGAGTAATGGCCACTGAGATTTCTAAACAGGCTTTATGTGGACGACTAATTTATTGAGGGAAGAGAAGAGAAAGTAGTTAAGACTAAAAACTCTCCACTCTAACAAAATCAGCATCGTCTTGATCTAACATAAACGAAGGCTTCTACACAAGCTCTTTGTACTAAGTTTCTACATATAGATTTAAAAATAAAAACTTAGCTCATGAATTACTATCTGAGCTACAAATTATACTTAAATATATTGTCAAGGAAGTTATGTTGCTTTAAAAAAAAGGGGGGTCCTAGGCTGTTTAAGGTCCTTCACCTTCAGCAGGAAAGAATCATTCAACATCCTTTCAACCCTGTGGTTCTAAGATGGGTGCTCGCTAACAAACTAAAATGTTATAGGCTCTCTGCCCATTCCCTTCCTCCTAGAAAGGTGAGATTCCACTGTTCAATTAAGACAGAGTTTTAATAGGTAATCTATTAGATTGTAACTTCCTTATTAATAATAGAAAATTAAACTTATGACACACATAACATTTACAAAATTTCAAATAGCCAGTCATCTACAACAATTCCATTGAAAAATTAAGTATCTAGCAACTGTTATCTCAGGGATTCAGTTTTAGATTGGGAAGAGGCCACTAGGTAAAAAGTAAGTACCATTTCACTTTACAATACTAATTTTTATATACAAATAATAAATGATGTTGACATACTGCTCTTTTTGATAATGAAGGCACATATAATATCATTTATCTTGGTAAAGTGAATGACTACCAATGAATCAAAAAAACCTACCATTAATTTTTTAAAAAGTCTTTAATGTCTCTTACAAAAATTTTCAAAATTATGAGACTTTGGAATATCCACAATATCAAAGAATATAGTATATTAAAAAAATATAAAAGCAAATTTGTGGCTCACTTGAAATATGAGTACATATAAGTTGTTTTTCATGTCACCTTAGGGGATATTCAGTCCCTAAGGATAGAACTGAACTGCTACTAACATATTAAGTATCAGACCACTGACAATTTCAATTCCCAGTTAACAAATTATTTCAAAGCCAATGTATTTCATAAATTTACAATCTATAAATTTCATCTCAGGACATAGACCAATTGGTTTTTCATTACATTTTCAAGACCAATAAACTAACTTTACAAATATATTTTAAAATTATGGTAAAATCAGCTTTTATAACCTGTATTGTTATGAACCAACATTAATAATTTAAAATTAACAACAAGAAAAGCTAAATTTAAGGCTTTATACACCACAGCTATAATCATTAAAATTACAGAATGTTATGTGACATATTATTTCAATAATTGTGTTTAAGGAGAGACATGCATTAAAAATTTCTTACATGTCTATCCCATCTTTCTACTCTGCTACTGCCTAATACTTTCCTAGCCCAAGGGAACTTTGTCTTCCATATACATTAACTTACCTTTTCATTGTTAAATACTTTGATTTCCAGAGTTATCTTTTAAAGGAGTTTTGAGTCTAGCTCCAGTAAGAAAACCAATCAAGTAATTTAATCAAATCATAATCATAGAAGGGAGCTTTAATGGTGTTTAAATTAACATACACCATATAAAATACTATTAACATAGCCTCTTCTGAAGTGATTTACAACATATAAAGATTTCAAAATAAAGTTTTAATTTATTCTTTTTTCTACAACATAATCTCTGAAAGTCTCTTAAGTGAATGTCAGAACAAAAATAAGGAAACCACAAAGAGAAAGAGAGAAAATGAAGGTATCTGTATCTAAACACTTACCTTGGTCCTGTCATAGGACCTCTTCCATCCTTGTCATATCCCCCACGCCCTCTACCTCCTCCCTGTGACCCGCCATATCCTCTATTATCTTCTCCATACCTACTCACATCACGACGGTCATCTATAAAAGGAAAATATAACAGTAATATACTGTTACTTCAATTTTTTTATATTGTTGCAACAAACATCTCTTTACAATAGGTTGATTTTGAATTCTTGTTCTTAATTCTAATTTCATATAGGAATAATGATATATGCCATTATATGAAGAAACTATTGTCATTTCTTATTAAGTGTTTCAAAGAATATAATTTTAACTGTCACTTTAAGCCACATAGTATGTCCTTTAAGGAAAGACGCTAATACACCAAAATGCAATCCATCACACAACATCTAGAAATGTGTTTGGGAATTATATCTATATCAGATTACATTTTATTACCAAATCCAAGAGCAAATAGAATGATTTAAACTAAGTTAGGAACTTTGAATTCAAGAATTTTAGTAACTTAAAGACAGAACTCTAATTCTATTTTTTTCACCTCAAACACATTAAATTCAAGTCAAGCATAATAGGCATAATCACAGCCACCAAACATTTTCAAACTGAAAAGACAGTTATTCAGACGATCTGCTTTTAGTCACTCACTCTATTTATTATATGGCTGGAGATATAGCTCAGTGATGAAGTGTCTACCTGACATACACAAAAGTCCTGGAATTCAATTTCTAGCACCACCCCCGGCAAAATGTTTAATGACAACTTACTAGGAGCCAAGTTCTATCTAGATAATGAAGACATTATGGGAGTGA
The DNA here is from genome assembly GCF_018167655.1 of Microtus oregoni. NCBI lineage: Eukaryota > Metazoa > Chordata > Mammalia > Rodentia > Cricetidae > Microtus > Microtus oregoni. Next base: position 15,219,785 of record NW_024543074.1, read on the forward strand.
GAGAGGGGTTGGGAGTTGGGGGGTGGGGGGTGGAAAGACTTCTGTCCTTAAATCACAGTTTCATGGTATGGTTTGAGTCCTAAGCATCATAAGATATATAAAGTGTTATAGAACAAGAGAAAATTAATGACTATTCCTTCTTACATGAGATTAGAGAAGGCTAGCATAGGACAACTATCCCAAATCAAGTATTCCATCATCAAAAGAACTAACAGCAGGGGCTAGAGAGGTGGCTCTATGGTTAAGAGCATTGCAACTCTTCCAGAGATCCTGAGTTTAATTCCCAGCAACCACATGGTGGCTCACAGCCATCTATATTGGGATCTGATGCCCTCTTCTGGCATGCAGGTGTACATGCAGATAGAACACCATATACGCCTTTCTAACTCCAGAACTCCAGAGACAGAGGCAGGCTCTGTGAGTCTGAGGCCAGCTTGGTCTACAAGAGCTAGTTCCAGAATAGGCTCCAAAGCTACAGAGAAACCCTGTCTCAAAAACCAAAAACAAAAAGAATACCATATACATAAAAATAAATAAGTCTTTAAAATTATTAGAAAATAAATAAATTTAAAAAAACTGACATGCTAGGTGGTGGCGGCACATGCCTTTAATCCCAGTACTTGGGAGGCAGACGCAGGCCTCTGTGAGTTTGAGGCCAGCCTGGTCTACAGAGTGAGTTTCACGACAGCCAGGGCAGTCACAGAAAAACCCTTCTCAAAAATAAAGAAAAAAAAAAAAAGAACTGACAACCGCATTGTCAAATGCTCAGACTTTAAGACAACAAAGAAAATGTCCTCAGTCGTCACACGACCTTCTAACGTTCTCTAGAAAGTTAACAAAAAAAAAAAAAAAATAGTTTGAAATCTATGTCCAGTCATCCCAAATTTTTAATCAACAAGTAAAATCCAAACTCAATAAACAATTCTGTTAAGGAGTAAAGAAAAACTTAAGGGGCCATTATAATCTTACCTTGTGTGTGGTGGCTGTAGTTTTCCCTTTGTGAATGGTAAGACTGCTGGCTTTGATTATAGGAATCATGTTGCTGATAATTTGACTGCTCATCATATGAGCCTTGATGCTGATCATAGCCTGACTGCTGACCATAAGAATCTTGCTGACCATAGTCAGACTGGCCATACGAAGGTGCTCTTCCACCTTGGCTAAACAGAAATCAAGAACATAAGACCATATAGAATTGTTCACTGCAGCAAGTTAAAGAACACTAATATAAAAGGCTTAGACAGCTAGACTTCAGCGGTGTCTAATACTATGTTCTCACAGTAATTATTTGGTTCTTCAATCTAAGAATCAATGAAACACCCCTCCAAAAACAATTTCACTATCACTAAAAAGGGGAGAAGAAAGGTTGTTGCACTACACTGGGGAAAAACAAACACTTTTGAATACTATTAATAAAATAACCGGTTTTTACTTTCTTGAGTTAAAAGAAAAGTAAGATATTACCAAAATACAGTGATATGTATGATTCTTTAGCAAACATGGCCATTAAGTGATGAGCTCTCTTATTAGTTACACTGAACAGTTCTATGTTACTTCCTTTCAACATCATCTCTTTTGTATTTAATAGCCACACATGATGCCTGTCCTTTTGGTATGGGGGAGACAAGAGCATCATGACCTTAAGGCCAACCTTGGTTACATAGACACTGGTCTCAAAAAAGGAGGGAAAAACGAAGAATTGTCTCAGTTCTTAACAGCCACACCTAATTCTGCAGAATACTACAACAACCTATTCCAACTCCCAACTCAAAGCATCACAAAACTATAGTTTGAACACTAACTCTTTACTTAAAAACAGTCAAACATTTCTCTTTGCTTTACATTTATTTCATGCTTTCAAACATACAACCTTTATAGAACATTTATCCTATGATCATACTTAGCAATAAAAGTTTTTTTCCTAATACAGCATGGCTTCCAGATATTATTTCCTACATATGTCCTTTCTACTTTGCAGAGCACTTTTGTAACTCTAAGATGAATAATTTGACCTCACAGTTCTTTCCCGAGTTCTACTTAAATTTCATTTAAAGTAGAACTGTCATTGCTGCCAGGAATGATTGGAGACCTCAAGCTCTGGTTCTTTTAACCTTCTTCACCTCTATAAAATAGAAATAACTACTAATGTTGTTTCATAGTGGTGTCTGAGGACCAACAACATTAGGGAATGTGGAATTAGTCCACCAAACAAAGCGCAATAAAAACTCCACTATGTAGTAACACTAATAGTTATTTCCATTTTATAGAGGCCTACATAGTTTAATGCCAGCCATGGCTACATAGTGAAACACTATTCCAAACAAAAAAGGGGAGGGAGGGCTAGTGTTTGAGGGCACTTGCTTTTGTAGAGAACCCAATGTCAATTCCCAACAACCACACGATGGCTCACAAAAATCTGCAAACCCAGTTCTTAGAGATGTATGCCCTCTTCTGGCCTCTATACCCTGCCTCTGACCTCTGTGGGAACTAAGCACACATGGCACACAGATACACATAATACTCATAAATCAAAATAAATGCATCATATATATATATAAAAGTTAATGTATCCGAATGGCACAAAAAACAAAATGTAGGATTTAAACACAGAGCTCAGTGGAAAAGTACTTATGGAACACAGGTAAAGTCCTGGGTTCTATTATCACCACTACAAAGTAATTAAATGGAAATACAAAGGCAGGCATGTATAATACAA